>NW_027287538.1:34004621-35364621 GCF_022747635.1 Hetaerina americana
CAGAAAAAAAGAAACTCAATGAAGGTTCATTAGGGTGTCAGAACTTAACAAATAGTTGCTTTTCCTGCAATAAATTACAAATCTCTGCACTATGAGTGAAAATAATTGAACCATTCTTGGTTATGCCAAATATTAGATTAATTTTTATATTTTAACCAATCATGAAAAACCAGTCCATTAAAAGCAGAGTACAACCAAAGCTTTTGCCTTCCCACATTTGGGATATATATGATGACATACTATTCTGCAAGTAACTATTCCTTTGTTTAGAACTGATTTTACAATTATGGCATAATTACACCAAATACTGTAAGTCACTCCATTTTAACTATGCTTAATCTCTAAGCTAAAATATTCAAGTACCAATGAAATTATAACTATTGTCTGTTTTTAGCTATTTCCAGAAAAATATTGTACAACCAAATGTTCCCGGTTTAACAGAACAATTCACGTTTTTAAGTTATCCAATATAAGCCATTCATTATCAAAATGCCACCAGGTAGCGTCCATTATTTACTATGACACTCATGACATATTAAATGTTTCTATTTTAGTGAAAGGATGTATACTTAATATCATATTGCCTTATAAAGGAAGCCCACAGTTTTGGGTGGACTGTAAATTGTAATTCAGTAGATTGATCAATCATAGTGACAGAAACTGACACAACTTTTTCAAATAACCATCAAAAAAGGAAACTATGAAATATCATACAATGACGCTCATTTTGAGGTCATGTTGACTATTTACTGTGTGGGATAACTGGCATTGAATTAATTATGATATTTCTTCTTCAAAGAATATTCAAAGGGTGAAATACTAGCAGTACTCTAACAGGTTGGGTTAGGTTTTCGATTAATCCTGGCTCTAAACACTTCTTTATTCCCAAGCCATACCTTACATGACATGACATATCTATAACCCAATACTACATACTACAATAACTCTAGTCCATGCCAAAGTTTTCACTAGTCTTTTCTCAAACTCCTTATTTAACATTCCCATCATGAATTGCCTCATTTTGAGAAAGCTCCTTTTCCGAATGCAAGGCTTCTTAATATATTATTATTTCATTTCTTTTTCATTTGAATTAGGTGTGCCTGGTGGCAACAGTCTAGCGATTCACCCTTATAAACACAAGAAGAACATATTTGTAACAAAACGCATATAAAAACAATGGCACTTAAAGATTCACGAACTTCACAACCATACCCAACCCATACCATTACATATGACCCAGGTTCACACTACTTAGCATCACACTCCGTCCAAAACCACACCCTTTTCTACATCATACCCCTTCCAAATTCATGCACCGTAATGACACCATGCACTTTTATAATCCAACTTCTCACGCTATCCACATTAAGTACAGTTTAATATTTTAATAAACAAAATAATATAATAATCATTGACAAAGTTTATTATCCAGTCCTTTGTCCAAAGGATGCTTTACAACTATTCTTAAAACTACTAAAATTTGATGAAAAGGGCTCCAGGCAGCTGGTTTCATTCAACAATACTTCTGTTAAAACATAAATATTTTTTCTTATTTATGTTTTTGTTTTTATTTCTCTTTCAAAACTGTGGTAGTTTTTCCCTTAAACCTTGGCTTTTCTATCTCCTTCCATAAATCTTCCAACACTTCGTCATCTTTAACTATTCCGTACCCACACCCAACCTACTCCTTTTTCTTCAATTTTTCAAATTTCACCATTTTAGAATACCCAATATTTCCATTGCGCTATCTGATGTCCCTACTACTGTGACCATTTTGGTCCAAGACACTAGCAAAAAACTTCCCCAGCTATAGTATTTGCTTTCCTATTTCTCAAAAACATCATAATCTTTGTTTTGTTTACATTTATGCACTGCCCAGGCCTATCACACTGATTTTCTACTGCACTCAGGAATGACTTCAGGTTGTGCAGGTTATCAAAAACCAGCAAATTCTTTCCTGTTCAAAAATTTGATTGTTTAACCTATAATCCTAAAGGGATAGAAATGTCTCCTTTTCTAGGTTAAAATGTGTGCTGCATTCTTGGATTTTACCTACAATGATCTAGCTTTATAAAGGTTTTCTTGTGTGTAAAAACCTCCCTTAAATTATAATTTTGAGTGTCATTTGTCAATGAAGAAGACTACATTGCATTTCTACTAAATATGTGATTCATAATTAATTAAATATTTTATTGCCTCAGATTGTACTTCACCATTTAACACAAGCAATAAACCTGTACATCATTATATTTGGATGTTCAGTGCATCAGTACTAGTTGCATGCAGAAACTATAACATGACTTCCACTTCCCGTCCTTCTCAAACATTAATAATTCCTCAGCTAATTCTCTAAAATAAACAATACACAATAAGTATGGGTAAAGATTTGATAAGGCTCATACACATTTTTATCATGAAAAACTTCACATGAAAATGAAACAACTATGTACGCTTCCCTCACTACTCAATGATTCCTCAAGGAAGAAATTAAATTTTCCTGCAGAAGAACAAGTAGTTTGTGAGTATGGAGTAGGCTGAAAAAATCTTGCGTGAATATGGTTGAAGAAGAAATTGCAAGAAACAATGCATTAATGTAAAAAGAAAAAATATGGGTGTAAGAATAGGGCAAAATGGAGGAAATTAGAAAAGAATTCATTTCCTTTTGTGTACTAAACCAGGCTTTGTTTGAATATGTACACCCCAAAAAGAGAAGTTACACGAAGAATATTTCAAGGGAAGTGCATTGTTCACTGAATCTGATGGCAAAACACTGCCGCATGATTATCCCAATTTTAAACACAATAATTTATGATGAGGAGTACATTAAGGAAATCCATGGCTCCTACAGCAAACAAAACCATCACATCACGTTCCTCAAACAATCCAAAATAAATTTTAAGATGATAGAAATGCAGTTTCAATTGAGATACCGCAGCCAACTAACTAATACAATAAATATTAAAAATTTCGGTATTTGAATAGCCAAAGAGGACAAGCGAAAAGATACCTTTGACAGTTAAATGCCATCATGAATAGCCACCATCACCTCTGATAGCATGAATAAAAAGATGACGTTACCAATTTCAAAGCACAAGACTGTGTCCAGCAACTAGTGTTATCATTTGTATCGGTTAGAATGTAACTATATGAAGACGATTAGCCATTTTGGTGGTTCGGAAAAATTGAAAGTGTGAAAGCAACAAGGCCACTCATGAAATTCCTTTCAAAACATACCTCAGGTTCATTGCTAAATTAAAGAATAGGAAATTCGGACTTTCCTCGAAAATAGTGTCATTCTAGGTACAATGGCATCATAACTTATAATTTTAACAAAATACTCAACTCCACATGATATCTTGTCAGACAACTATCAGTGTGGAGGAAACATACTATGTCCACTCATAGTTATTTCCTGGGTCTCTCCTCATTGTACACAATTATGTAACTCCCACATGCTACATAAATTTTATTTTTAATGATCTAATGCAATAACATCACACAACAGCACCAATGACCAAGATGGTCATTGTAATCATATGCACATCATGACATTCCATCTGAAAGTCAAAACGCAAATCACATCTGCTCAAATTTCTACTGAATGCAAACTTCAACTGCCATTATTGTCACTAGTTTGTGTGATTACAAATTAGCCACCATCTATTTAGACTAACATTAATGGTGCAAATAACCAATTCAGTTCAACTTCAGCCCAAACTATAAAGTACACCCCAACGCCAGGGCAGACCAAAATATAAGAATGTAAAATCGAATCAAGATATTTCAGTGTGGTCCTCAAGAACAGGAACTCCATTTGTGCCTCATCTGATAATATTAAAATATGGTGAAGACGTACACAGTACCCAACGATAGGAAATAAGTTTCATTAGAAGCTAAGAAAAAGATCATCATATACTTTCACAGGGCAACATTTGATCACAGGTATAGTAAAATATTTTGAAAATATTCTGTACTACTGATATTGAGTTTTACTGGTAAACAATCGCACCAAGCAAATGGTAGGAAGACTTCTACATTTTATGAGGAGCTAGAAAATAGAACTTTAAATGGCTGGAAGGAGATAAGTACAATCTTACTGGTAAATGTAATAATCAAAGGACGATACTTAAAATACGCCGTGAAAGTACAAGTGGCAGTACAATTTCATACCGTTTTGTACATCGCGACAGAAGCATGAAAATGTATTTCGAAAACAAAACATCTATAAAATGTGTTCTCCTAGTCCGAATGCCTTCCTAATATTTCTTTCGACCAATTAGCTTTCCACCCTCAGCGTCTAAAAAATAATTAGTTGTATTTAAATGCATGCTCTTCCACTAACCTTATGGGTTTTGCTATAATAACCCATTCTTTCCGAATGACCTCATTCGTGTTCCGTTCATCTGTTTTTAAGTTTCCCTCTCAATCCCTCGTCCCTCTCCGCGGGGGCAAATTCCTGCTACCTGCAACGTTGGGTCGCATTCCCTGCCAATTAGAGACTCTTTGGGGGTAGAGTGTTTCGTGGTCCATTTTCATGTGGTAGTGATGTTTCAATTTCTTGCTTGTTGTGTCCTGGCTTCCGTGTTGTAGAATGTCTTTCGTGCTGCATCATGGGGTGCAATTTTTTAGTTGTTTTGCGGTATATGTGTTTGCATGAGTATTGGATGAAGGGATTTTTGCATGAGTGTGTGCGCTGCTGTGGGTGTAATTTTCCGTGTTGTTTTTTTTGCATGTGGTATTTTTCTTTTTTACGGTTGGTGACCTAACACCCCCCGCCACACGCCCTTGCGGCGGCTTGCGGGGTATTATGTAGATGTAGATGTAAGCTAAAACGACATCATGGAATGAACACTTACCTTACATTTAACGCTCCTAACCACCTTCCGAACCTTAGCTTCACAGAACGCCCCTTTGTATTTTGCACTCACTTCAGTGCCGACTGCCAAATAGGGTGGATCATCCCCCTGAAACAGAAGAAAAGTATCAACCAAGGTTAAGTATTTATACATGTTGCAACGTTAAAGTAAAGAAAATCCTTCAATGAACCAGGTACTTTTAAGTTCCGCTAAAACATTCAGGAAACACGGATATCATTGAAGAGTTATTGGCTCGAGAATATTTTCACTTAGAGGAACTAATTAAGTGAAGTCTAGGAGAAATACACTTACCATAGCTTCTCTTTTAATACAAGCCTGCATTAAGTTGTACCAGGAGCCTCCACAGGCAGCCCAACTGTCTGAAATTGAAATTCTGGGTTAAAAATAGTTTCATCGACATTTTTACAACTATTTATTTAAATAAAAGCCAAGCCAAAATGAAAATTTTCAAATAAAGTCTCGCGGCAATGATGAATACATATAACGCATAATTAACGACGCCACATTAACAACATAACACTATCCCACGAAAATGAAACGCTTCGGAAAACCATGCAAAATTAATACCACCCCTATATAGATTTCGTTTAAATAACCGGAGGAATGTCTGATAAACATGATCACAGGTAGAGATTTCAAGTAGAAAGCTACCTATTCTAGTTACTGAGCATTTCGTTTATATATCAGATATTTTCGGCTAACTGAGGCTACAACTACGCTGAATTATGAATCCTAAGTATTTAATTCAAGATGATCTACTTCATAATGTTAATTGGCAGAAAAAAGTAAAAAATACGTTTGTGTTTTCAACGTAGTGTACTACAGAGCAGCCGTGATTTCTTTCTGTTTACAGCATCTCTCCAAGGATATTTTGTACTTACCAGCATTTCTACAAATGATGATCTGAAAAAACGCTTTACTCGGGAAGGATACTTTTACACTAATTTACACAGAATAGCTGAACTACTTAAGAATAAACAAATTGACCTGACCTCCTTCTCATCCATCAGGACATCAGGCAAGCTGAGGCTACAACAACTTGTCAAAGGAAGCTCTGCTCCGATTGGTCAACCCAAACACAGTTACTCTTGAACGTATTCAGTATTCGTCTTTGTTCATTGGAAAAATTTCTTTACCAATTTCATTGAAGACGAATTATTTTTTTGCAATATTAATTTCAATTACTTCTTTTCGTTTATTTATTTATCTGAAATAAACGGTCAAAAAAGAAGCATCGGCGAACGCCTGCGCATCCGGCTTATAATATGGCGAATGCTGTAGTTGAGACCGTTGAGGGTTATGAGAACACTTTAAACGATACCCCTATTACGGTACGTACGCATTTATAGATCATTTGTGCGTATATTTTTAAGGTTTTCGTACTATATTAGCGTTATATTGTGCAACTTCTTGAGTTGTCTGCTGTATATATTATAGACTCGCTTTCAGTCAATACCTTAGTTTGCTCAAATACGGCGCTGTTATCCTTTTTCCTTAATTTTCTCACGACGCGCCGTTGTGGTCATTGTTAGTTTGCCGGTAGAAATATTTTGGAATTCTGTATCGAATAACCCATTTTTTAGTGAGTATTGTAGTGATTTATGATTTAAATTCCGTTTTATGTCAGTAGGATATAATATAAACTTACATTCATTATATGCTTCATCTTTCACTTTTACATTAAGAACACGTGTTGAGGGTATTTCAGTTGATGAATTTTGACTCTGATGAAGGATTTTTGACAGCATTAGTTTACATATGGTGTTGCATGTTAATTTTGTGTTTTTGTTGAATGTTTTAATACTAATTCCAACTTATCGATTGCTACCCATTGTCAATTGCCGCGCAAGATGCGTTCATGATCTCTTGTCATACCGCGAGTTAGTAAAATTTATTCTGTAGTATTAAGGCTTGTGCTTTTTCGTATTTTACTAATTTTTAACTGTTCTTTTTTTTTAAGATTGGAAGCATGGAAAATATGGAAGTTTCTTCAGAAAATGTGTCTCCTTCTAAGCTGAAGCAAAATCATGTGGAGAAAGAAGTGAAAGAGGATGTGAATGTTGATGAAATGACGTCCAGAGATTATTATTTTGATTCGTACGCACATTTTGGTATCCATGAAGAGATGCTTAAGGATGAAGTGCGGACCTTAACGTACCGTAATTCAATGTACCATAACAAGCACTTATTCAAGGTCTTTCATTTTACATATACTCGACATGAAGAATGTGTATTCATTCAATGGGTGGTAGACTCAATCGAACGAATTTATTTTAACCTGGTGAAAATCTTTCCTTAGGGTAAAATCGTCCTTGACATAGGATGTGGTACCGGTATACTGTCCATGTTTGCCGCCAAAGCAGGAGCTGCTAAGGTTTATGGCATCGAGTGCTCTAACATCGTTGAATATGCAAAGAAAATCGTTGAGGCGAATCAGCTGAGCGAAGTCGTAGAAATAGTCAAGGGAAAGGTTAGTTAAACCTGCTGTTTAATAGTTTTATCTTTGAATAGAATGATATTGAACTTATGCATTATTTTCATTATTCATTAGGTTGAGGAAGTTACTTTACCCGATGGCGTAGAAAAGGTTGACATTATCATTTCCGAATGGATGGGATACTGTTTATTTTATGAATCAATGTTGGATACAGTTTTATACGCCAGAGATAAGTGGCTCAAACCCGATGGCTTAATGTTCCCAGATAAGTATGTATCTTTGCTGCATTGTGTTACTGGTGTTTAATTTCCTAGTTACATGGTTATTTTAATTTCTGCAATTGTATCTCAGGGCCACATTGTTCGTGTGTGGCATTGAAGACAGGCAATACAAGGACGAGAAAATCAATTGGTGGGATGATGTGTATGGATTTGACATGAGCTCAATTAGGAAGGTAGCCATAAGTGAACCGCTGGTTGATGTAGTTGATCCTAAGCAGGTATGTAAACCTTATCAAATCGCATTAAAAAGTGATGTAACAACAATCGTAATCATAATTCTCTTTATCCCTAAAGACTGTTGCTGGTGTAATTTATGATAGGCAATTCGGAGATCACATATGGCATCCAACAATTTTTCCACTGCTTCTCCACTTTTCTGCCCAAATATAAGCTCTCTTGCTTGACTGTACAATATGTTGCGTAGCAATTCCTTAAATATATTTGCAGGAATAGACTTCTTTCTCCTTGCATCATTTTAGCATAATGGCCACACTCTAATTTTTCAAATTTCAAATTGTCGGAAAAAAGTATGCATTCCAGGGATATGTCTGTGCCAGTAGATTATGGAATGTGGCAGTGTAAATATTCAAAAATCAATTTTGGTTCAAATAATCAGCTACCCACTTGACAAAATTCATGGCACATAAATGCTATAGTGTTTCTCTGGTACATTAGGAGCATTGCAAACTGATGCTACCATGACACTGTCACTGTAATCAAATGCTACTTACTTTTCCAGTTTTGAAAATATTACAATTAAGCAGTGTATAGGAGTCAGGGAAGGTCGGCTTTGAATGTTCATACTTGTTTGTTTGATGCTTGTACACAATCTATTCTATTACTAATGATAGGTCTCTTGCCAGTTTGAAAAGAAATAATTTACTAAGTTCAACCTTGGCAAATGTATTAAGATCTTAATGTAGGTTAAGAAGGGTGAAGTCTTGTGATTTCAAGTGAAATTTCACGTTAGAGAGTAAATGAGAATTTAATTATTATGAATGTTCAGCTGAGTAGGAGGCAGCTCTATTTTTCTGCAAAATACACTTTGGGAGACCCATATTCCACCATAATCAGTAAAAAAATTCCTAAACTGATATTCTAACTTTCTGTAACATATGCATAGTGGAATCAGAGTTCATGGGTTTCATCTCTCCAAGTAATACTGGCAAGCAATGAAAGTTTTTAACTTTTAAAATACCATTTTCCCTTTGGTTTGGGGTTCAATTTTGTGTGTTGGATTTAACACAAAATTACTAAAAGGTAAAACACATAATTTAGTGAGGAGCTTCTGTGAAAAACATTTTCTGTTTCATCAGTAAGCAGAATTGGAATTTCAAATGCTCTAAATAAGGGAGGTTAGTTAAGTTTGGGAAACAGGCCTAATTTTGAAAAAAGTTAAGATTTTCTTCAGAATTTGGGAATTACAAATGAGGAAAGTGTAAGAGTAACGTGAGGCATACATAAGAATGTTCTGTTAAAAATTGGCTGGGTAATGAGAATGGAATGGAAATCCAGTTCAGTTAACTTAGATTTCCCAAAAAATGGTATAGCAGAAGTTTGTTTTCTTGATTATGAAAGCTTAGAAGAGATTTTGATGGGTTATCAATCCTATAATTATTGAAAAGCATTTCCAATGATACATTAGAAACACAAAAGCATTACAATGATAAATTGCACTCATACCAACTTTAAAACTGATTCAGAATACTTAATTACTTCCCATGTGTCTGAATTTTAATCTATAAAGGTGTCCAATTTTGTTTAAGAATGGAAAAAAGTTCAAATTGAAGTAAATAATTTGGAAATTCCTGATGAGAAAAGTGATCCCATTAGTTGTGAGACCATCTCATGTTTGGCCCCATGTGTGCTGGCCCTAACTAAAGCTATGAGGATGTTTGACAGCTGTGATACAAGAGGCTTGTGCTGTAATTGAGTGAAGAAGACAATTTTGTCGGGAAAGTTAAGGAAAATTATAGAATTGAAGTCAAGTGGCCACCCTGTTTAATGTCTGTTGAGCATATAGTGGTGAAATTCTATTGTCACACATCCATTGATCTGTGGGAAGTTGACAATAATATCCATGGGTATTTGTGGTTGACATTGCAGCTAGATTGACACGTCTATCATAACTTAATTGTTGTGATCTCATAATGATTATTTTCTTCTGCGTTGCTAGTAAATACATCGCAATCGCTTATGTTTAATGACGAGATTTGCCATGGCTCACATTAATCTTTGGGGTATCTGCAATGAGCGTTCAATATAGTATCTCTTGGAATTCTATATTTGACATATCATTACTAATGATGAAGTATGCAACTTAGATTCTATGGGTTGCTCTTGGTCGCTCATCTTCAAAAATTTGTCATCTATTGGAGTGTCAACTACACTATAAATGCTGCTGTAGATCATTGCTTGTTCCTCAAGTTAGGAAGTAACAATTGTTTTGAGATAGCAGGCCTAAATAAAGACCTTCATGTGTACACAAGAGAATTAACTTGAAGATTTTATTTTTGCATCTACATTCAATTGAATAAGCATCCAGCTTGGGAGTAAGTTGGCCAGAACAAATGGTTCTCATAATGACTGGTAGAAAATTACTACAGTGAATTCTGGAGCTTATTATAATGGAAACTTATTATCCTGAGATTATTGACACAATAGAATATTACATACTGGTGCATGGTTGAATACAAATTCAAGATTGCTTTTTGACATCATTTATCATGAAATATGTGATTATAGGTTGGTTATCAATCCATGAAAATTCCAACTTTTCACGAAATTGCTTTTAGGCCATAAAATACTTAGGATTAATGGTCATACGAGGAATATTAGGAGCAAGTAATTATAAGCTTTGGCTCTCTTACCTCTGATTCAGCTTGCTGACACTGGAATTTTGTTTGCAGGTGGTGTCTAATGCGTGTATGTTGAAGGAGGTGGACCTGTACACAGTGCAGAAGGCAGACCTTAGTTTCCAGGCACCCTTCCATCTCCAAGTCCGGCGCAATGATTATATCCAGGCCCTGGTGACATTCTTCAACATGGAATTCACCAAATGCCACAAGCGCATAGGATTCAGCACTGCACCTGAGGCCCCCTATACACACTGGAAGCAAACAGTATTCTATTTTGATGACTACCTCACAGTTCGTAAGGGGGAGGAAATCTACGGAGTGTTCTCAATGCGTCCAAATGAGCGCAACAATCGAGATCTTGACTTCACCATAGAGATTGACTTTAAGGGTGAATTGTGTGAGATGCATGAAACAAATGTATATCGTATGCGCTGATTTGCAGTGACTTCTTTGTATTCCTCTCCATATTAAAATTTAATCTCGTATTGTGTCAGCATTCAGTCAACTCTGAATGAGGTACCTGTTCCCATGTTTAAAGATGGGAGTAGATAATAAACAAAGGAAATAATTTCTCTCTTGTAAAAGTAAAGGAGGGAGAGGGACTATGCAAAATGGTTCCACAAAGTAGTTCTTTCGTGATTCACTGTGCAAAAAAAAAGTAAAAAAATCTGGGTTCTCACTTGTGAGACATTGTCCTCTCTCTCTTTTATTAATTAAAAAACGTCAATGTGGACTAATCGATTCTGTTGAATTTTTTAAAAATCCCAACGGGTTTTTGCCGTTGGTGTGGCTCGTCAGTGATGTGGTCACAGCTTAGACAGGATGCACTTTTTGGACTTTCAAATCAGGCACTCAGTCCTGTCGTCATTTTGTATTGATTTTTAACATAGCAGCTTTTTACTGGTTGGAGAAAAGGCCCCATATCACTTGGAAAACCTTTGTGCGTGCACTACCCCTGGAGGGTAGTTATTTACTTAATTTTTTGATTTGTTCATCTAAAAACCACTTTGGTTCCTGAAAGATCACGGAAAACTTAAGATTATCTTCGAAGGTTTGTGCCAAAGTTGTATTTATGAGATGATACTTATCCTCGTTATATTTTGATTTACTTTCTGTAAGTCTATTGTAATGATGAAATATTAAAAAAGATTTTCACAGCCCCATATATGGATAATCTTTTTCTGCCCCACATACACACACAATGATTCATTCACACATTGTTACAATGACCTTTTTTGAAAGCATCACAAAGTTTGAATTAAATATTCAAATTAAGTTACCAGGGACAGTGTTCTTAAGCATTCTTTTAAAGATGTTTATTCAAATTACTAAATAGGAGAGTACTTCCCATCATGATATTGCATTGCAGAATTATTTTCTGATGATGATTTTTGTGTCAAGTGTGCGAAATTCTTAAATATGGTGTTTAATCAGGATCTCTTGATGGGATGCAGTATTTCAAAGAATAACTTAAGTTTCAACGTTGGTGAAAACAATTTTGTACCATTTAAAGATCAAATAAAACCTTTTTGGATTACTCAAATCATATATTGCTATTTGACCAGTGCCTGAAGAGGCTGTGTGATGAAATAATAAACCTGATGTACTGAAATAAAGCAGAGTTCTGAAACGTTTGTTCTGTTTGCAACTTGAGAAGTTAAGCCTGAAAGCACTTCTTATTTTACTCTTCATTGCCTCTTCTTTTTTCAATTCCATCATCCAGTTTCCAAACTCAAATGTCACCATCAGCTGTGCAAGTAAAGGATTAATGGAAAATAGACTATGCAAGATGATCCGTTTATGGAAGAGATTGGTTATGAAAAAGTAATATGGTGGAAAAGAATTTAAAAAGATTTTTCTAACGATAGATAATTTTCATTAAAGTTAGATCTGAATCACGAGTCTATTAATTATAGTTCTTTACTACTCTTAGACGTGCAAATTTTCTGAAAAGGAAATTCAGGGTAGTCAAAGTGGCAATAATTACTGTGAACTGATTCATGTATAAATTCAGGGGGAGACGGTTGACTGGCATCATCATGAGACATAACATGGACATGAGCACAGTAAAATCTTGTGTCATTGGATTATACCCCCTTTACAACTTTCTCAGGTCCCATTAAATGTATGTAAAACTGCAATTAAATTATTTCAGTTTTATAAATATTTTTGTGCTTCCAAGCTGTTTAGAAAATTTTGCAACTTCGTTTTGTCATACACTCAATTAATTTCCAAGAGATGTCCTTCCATGGCATAGATAAACTTCATCTCTGGTATTAATGTGACGTTTGGAATTAGAATTTGAAAATAGTAATTGAGTATGTACACTGCCATTAGTGGCAGAAATTTGAATACCCACTTAAAACTATGATATGCTTTGGAATGGTGTACAAAGGGAGAAAACTAGGTGAGAGTAATTTTTGGATCAACATCCTAGTAATATGCATTTAAGGAGTGTACTGCATCCTCTGGTCAAATGAGTTTACTTAATTTTCAAAATACATTGACAATGTCTTGTTGTTTACATATACACACAGCCTAAATGAAGTCGTATGGGAAAGCAAGCTAATTTTAAGTGTGCTTAAGACCTGCGTTTTTCTATTATGAAAAGATGTAACAATTATAATTTTCAATTGAGTGCTAAAAGATTCTTCCCAAGAAGAAAGAAATGAGTCAACAGTTGAAGAACCACTGACAGTAAAAAAAATACTGACATTTTGCACCTGAACACTATTCTTTTGGCCCACCAGAAGGTCATGGAATCTGCTATGATTTGCAGTTAAGTTTTATGATGATGGTGGTCTTCAACCAAAATATTCAACTAAAGAGTGCTTCTTACCCAACCGGAATATCAAATCACAAAATTTCATCCAGATTAAGGGACGACCATCTTGTGCTCCACTAAGATCAACGGTAATGCTTGACTTCAACTGACTTTGGTAATCTCAATTAAATGGGATTTGTCACGCAAAAAATAATCCAAGATTAAACTTGTTTGCTTTTTTCGTAGAACAATTCTGTGAATTACTAGAATGAATCGTATATTCATTTAAAATCAATCATTTATTTTCAAAATTAACACTCTTTAGTGCAATCAATCTTTTGGCCAATAATGGTCCAACAAAGAAAGAAGTCATATCCAGGAATATTAACCCCACTGATACAATGTAAATGACCCTCTCACAAGAAAGTATTTCATCTTGTCTTCCTGCTTCAATTTCATACTGAAAATTTATTAGAACTTGGCGATATAGAAAATTGACAAGACAGCTTGGTTAAATGTTTTCTCAAGAATAGTCAAGTTGATTGAAAACATCCTAGATATGTTAATGTAATTTTCAAATCTAAGGGATTATTCACTTTAATCATTAAGAACATTCAATTTTTTATAGTAACTTTTTGTTCGAGATAACAAAAATCACAGGAAAGGGCACATTTCTCAAAGCCACAAGTCAAGTTAATAGCATGCTTCAAATTGGGACTTATAAATGGCAAGTTTTCCCAGCTTCATCATGTAACTACATGTTCCATAGCATATGTCCTTAATAATTTTTGGATTCCCATTTTGCTAAAATTCAAGCTCTTATTTAGAATGTTTCCCAATTATGGAAAACTATTTTTTGAGCTGTAAATTGACTTTAGCTTTGAAATACAGGCCCCATTTGGAAGCAACACTCGTTGGCCTTCTAAATGGTACTACATGAAGCTCTGAATACAAAATGAAAATATAGAGGAGTTAATTGCACACTAATTATAACCCAGGAAGTAAAAGAAAGCAATTGGAAACTATGGATTACAGAGATGGTAAGTAATGAATATACTAAGTGGAGGAGAAAATATAACAACTCAGGACTGGAGACGGGAAACTAGGTCAAAATTATCAGGAACAAAATCAACATGCCCAGCAAAACGTAATCACAAAATTCCCTGACCTTTACGGATATGACCAAAAAATGTTCAACTTCACAATGATCTACAGGCAATACTGCAGGTATGCTCCATCAAGGCCTATTTTCCGTGAATTAAATTTGCTACCACTTCCATGCATCTACATTATGTTTTTAATTCTATATATAAAAAATAACATCGGAAACTATTCTCTTAACTCTGCCTATCATCATCATTACACCAGAGGCAGGAATGACTTCCATTATGGGAATATAAGAACTAAAGCATTGAAATTAGGACCCAATGAAATGGGCATCAGATTATATAACAAACTACCCAAAAGTATCAAGGATACAAAGGGAACTGCTGCATTCAGGCATAAATTAAAAAGATATCTACAGCGCAATATGTTTTACTCGGTTGATGAATATCTCAACAATATTCCCAACCAGTAAGTTCATACTTTTAGTTTCTAGCAATGGTCATGGTCTGATTCATGTTAATGATCAATGATTTTTCTGAATTTGATATTGTATGTGCATGTTACAGCCAATGTTCATGGGTTTGTACCAAACATTTATGTAACTATGAGCATCATTTCTTTGATGTATCTTAACTGAGCCTGTGTCTTTGCTCCTCATTGACGTGCCTTATATCATGTACATACACCACCCACCTGGTATTTTTGTATTGTGATCTCTGGGCAAATAAAAAGTAATAATAATAATAACTGTGCGTGCTGCCCACTCAAAAAATGGCCATGGACAATTATCAGAGTTCAAAAAATAAGACAAGATAGAAATGTGGAGAATTTATAAGTTATTGATTCTCAAAATGTCCCCAGAAGTAAGGCAATATCTAAAAGAGGTGCACAATGTGGCAAATCATTCCTGCGTCACATATAGGGGTATAAGTATACGAATTGACCTGTCAAGTGAAAATTTTGCTAACCCCAGAGAAAGCATTAAAAAATGTTAATAGTAAAACTATAATAATTTTGGCCCCATGTTGAATATTTTCCTTGAAACAGATTGCTAATTATGCCTAAGCTTATCACCATGGAAATAATTCTACACAATTCAAGAGCGTGCTTTTCAGTTAGTTCCTTTACTAACGAAAAATAATTATGGAGTTTAACCAAGATGAATTCAAGATTGAAAACCAAGTAAATCCACTCATCAGTAATGGGAAATGAGGGAACCTGTTAACAGCTATTTTAGTTCATGTCAATGGTTAAGGCTCTTTTTCTCATGTTGTTCTAAAAGGTGGGCAAGAGTAATCAAACTATTTCATTATCTTCATACATTCCTGAATTACAGTGCATTTTGTAGAAACTAGCTAAAGATGGTACAAAAACAAAGTTATGTATATAACCCAAATTGATTGCTTTCAATGCATTAAGTTGAGAAAATTACATAAAGTACACCTGAGACAATGAATGTTTTATTGATGGGAAAATGTTATGCCCAAAGAAAATAATGTTAAAAACAAAAAAAGCATGAAAATGTGTCTTAGTCAATGGACCATATATATCATTATAAAAGTGCATTAGAGAAGAAAGGAAATCTAATAAATATGGACTATAAAGACAAAAGTACTAAATAAGTAGAGGAAAAGGCAATTTGGAGTGCTATGCAGAATAGAAAAATATATAAGTTTTTAGCCATAGTATTATTAAAGACCAAATCAATCAAGCATATCACATGAAATATAAAATAACATATAATTACTGTCTTCTGCAATATGAAAGAGGCAGAAAGTGAGTGTATGAAACATACAGATTTTGAAGGCTGTGGTAGAAGGGAGAAAGCTGAGTATGCAGGGTAGAGGGAGAAAGAGAGTAGGCTTATTAGATAACAAGAAAGAAGGCAGAAGTTTCAAAGAAATAATGTAGTACAAAAAGAAGAAGTTCTTGCGAGACATGTAATTAAATAGGCATTGGGAACCATCCAAAACCTACCTTTCATGGGTAGAATACCTTGAATGAAGGAATAATATCCTCGGCCTTCCTCTGTTGTTCTTCCCCTCTTTTATGTTTCCTTCTAGTTGGACTGATCCCCAATAGATTATGATTCCTCAGGGTGCATCAAATTGTTTCCCACTTCTTTTTAAAGTGCGTTCCATATGATTCACTCTTTTAAGTACTTCCATCTTTACTCTCTCAATCCATTTTATTTTCATTATTATCAAGTAGCACAACATTTCCATTGCTTCCAATCTTTTCTCTGCAGCTCCTATTGTCCAACAGGATGTGGATGAGTGAAAAAATCACAGAGATGCATGATTTTATCAAGCATTTTCACGACAGAGAAAAATTATGGGTGATGTGAAGGAGCTGGCTGATTGGAGGATATTTTCATCCCACACAGATGGATGCCTTTTTAGGTACTTTCCTATTTTATTCATGAAAGACAACTTAAGAACAAGAGAGAGAGGTTAACTAATACCAGTGATTTCCACTCCCTGCAGAAAATCACTCGGATAGCAAAACAGTCTAGCATGTAGTGCACGAAAAGTATATACTGTTAGTTCAGTCACATTTGCTTTGATACTTGGAATAGTGGGACATACATAACACACCAACCCATAGCATGAACTTTAAGAAATTTTAAAATGTTTCCAAAGAAAATCTGCATTTACCAAAAACTAATAATGGTGCAATTTCCCAATATCTGAATGTTAATGAAGGAAAATGATACTTAGGAAGAACCTTCTACACTTTATTTACTACTACTTTAGACTACTGTCTGTGACAGCTTATAAAATGCATCTTTTTTTTCCAAAATTATGGTTTACAAAAATTCAGCTGCATCTTACATGTGAGAGTTCAAACTCCATGGGCCAACTCTCAAAACTGAAGAGGGTAGAAAAAGAAACTTTGCACTACCACATAAAGATTTAATACTTCACACAACCATGGTTTAGATGATGATGACCATGGTCATGAGAAGTATTAAATCTTTCGGTGGAAGTGCCAAGTTTCTTTTCCTACCCTCATCATGAAGGAATTCCTTAAAGGTAAGCCTGAAACTGTTGTTTTACAAAACTGAATGTTATTTGTACCCCAGAAGAATGAAGAATGCTGTAGTAGGGATTGTTATTATTAAGCTAATTGCTATTATGTGACAAAAATATCATCTCCCTTTCATCTGTGATGTCAAAAGAGGTGAAAGAGAGATATCAAATGAACTTGGGTCATATTTTATCACAACTGATTATAACAAAAGGATGCGCTCTGCTGAGTGGAATTATTTTTGCGTTTAACAATATTAAGTAATGAATATGACAATAGGAGGCAAGAGATTAAGCTCCAAATTTAATTTTAACTGAGTTTTAGCCTACTTTAAGGAGAATAGAAGTAGAAATAGACTTTTCTTGGTAATTACATCAATGATTGTGCCCACTATTTGGCTTTTCTGCAATATAAGATCTAAAAGGTACTAGAACTTAAAGTTGGTTGGGTGTTGTGATTTTACGTGCACTGTTACAACTTTTTTCTTTGGTGCCCTACTGAAATGAGGGTACATCTTATATACCGTCGAATACAGTAACCAACTTTTTGAGTGGTCAAATGGAATTACCTACTATGCCCCATACGGTGATTAAAGAGGCATGATTTTCCATTCCCTGCAGATACATTTAAAGTTTTCACAATAAATATTACCAAATAATGCGTTCCTCACGTAAAAATGTCATTCTTAATGGGCCCCCAGTGTACTCCATTGTAGTCGAGAGGATTTTGATGCACAGAAGCATAAATAACAATAAAGCTTTATTGGTAACTAAGTCTAATATTTATATAAAAATGATAAGAGTATTAGACAACCATTCTTACAGAGTTGGCTTCTTTAAATATTGCCCATTTTAGTGCCCAAAAACAAACATTCGTTGAACATTAGCCTCCTTCAACAAATTTTACTATGTTGTCAAGCCTTTTAAAGAATTTGCAATTTTCTGAGTCTTATAATCGCTTCTTAGTTGAATAAAGCTGAGGAGAATGGATCTGTCAAGTACAGCCTGTAATGGAATAAAAAAGTAACTGTCACACTATCTTTGAACACTTCTATGAAAATAACACAATAAGATTTACATTTTTAATGCAAACTTACAAGTTGGTCACCACTGCAAACTTGCTTTAGATTTTCTGGTTTAACCAGTAATAAATTACATAAAGCATGCAAAGTGTCAAATAGTGTGTTCACCAAAGGAACTTGAAATTCTTTGGCACATTTCCTGTACTCGTTCACATCACATATAACACACATTGCACCTGGGAAAAAAGAATAATAATGTTAAACTCATGATATAGTACTTAACCCATCACCAGAATTGAAGTTTCATTTTAATTTAACTAAATTAATTCAGTTTTTATAGACTGAGAAGTTTAATTTACTATAGGTTAGTCAGATGAATTCCAAAATTTTTTCTAGTACATTGAAATATAAACCCTTCAATCCTTACCCAAGTCACTCCTGTGTGTTAGTTATATAAGTTTATGTCACTGAGAATGACAAACATATTACAATGATATGAATATTAAAGCACCAATTTTTGTTTCCCTTTGATTTAACATGCACTAATATTCGCCTCTTAAAAAAAACTAAACAGACAGTTGCTCTTAGAAACATAAGAGAGCAACTTCTATCACAAAGATAACTGCAAGCAGTAATGTAAGATGAAGAGATGGCCTCCACTATCGGAGAAAAACATGAATTTCCTACTAATTTTAACATAACCTCTATCGAAAATGCAACCTCCAATTCAATACATACACAATTTTAACATATTCTTGTGAGATATTTAATGAGTAAAACATAAAAATACATTTCAAATATATTTTCTTTATAAACTCAATTTTAAACAAACCCCAATTTTATATTTTCTCTACCTCATCAAAATATGTCTTGAGAGGTCTGAGTGTAAATTGGAAACAGTTGACAAGTATGTACAGGACCAATCCAAGAGTTTTGTGTTATTTGAACTTAGTGGCATCAAAATTTTATCCTAATTTTTTCTTCCCCTTTGAGTAACATAAGCACTAAGTAGGAATGCATTTTATATATTCCCTTGGCAACGAGAATATATTTGTAAAATGAAGACAATATATTTACATAAGCCAATAAACTCACCACAGTCACAATGTGATTTTATCAATAGCATATATTTTAATCTTTAATGTATTGACATTGACACAAGGATCATCCCACTATCGTTAAATCTACTTTTTAACAAAAAAGTCAGTCATAGAGTCATCAGTTTTGGTGATTATTTTATAGTCTATGAAATGTACCAAATCATAACCCATTTCATACAATTTGTCCAGATCGGCCTAAATATCCAAGTATAAACACACAATTAAACATCCCGCTGACATTAACAGCCCTAAGGGAGGTCAACACTACAGCGTCAGAGTCATCACTGCCATTGTCACTCTTACATTCAGGTGTTATATTGGTTTGGTGATATTCCATCAAAATCCCACAGTTTCAGTCCATCCAGCTAATCATTCTCATTTCCTAACACAGGCAATTCATTACATCTATTCCGCTGTTCAGGTATAGAACTGACTGACTATCAATAAATTCCTAAAATAAATTTAACCCTGGATTAGATGGCAGCCAGGAGATAGTCATAAAAAGGTAATTTAATACAATTAAAGATCAGCTGCTTTTCTTAATTGATGAATCCCTAAAAATTGGAATTTTCCCAAGCCCTCTTAAATCTACAAAAATAGTGCCAATATAATGCCAGCTATTTGTCAGAACACACAACACTACTCATGGGCCCACAGCAATGGGCTTAAGGTTATTTAATGAGCTTCCACATGAATCAAATATGAAACAAAAGTACCTGTTTTCAAGAAAAAGCTATTCAACCCAGTGAGGGAATTATGGGTTCCCTGAAGGATTATGGGTTCCCTAAGGATTATGGGTTTATAGGTAGGCCCTAAAAGAACCAGCAATTGAGAAACTAGTGGATCAGGCAATTCAGCCAAAACTTCCACTTCATGTTACCCAGAATAATATTGTGGCAATTTACTATCCGAGGACCAAGGGTTATTTTTGTGATAATCATTGTTTCATGTTTATCCATTTTAAGTAAAATGAATACATATAAAATTATAAGAGTCAAAATGGACTATTTCTCCATTTCATGTTAAGGAGTTTTGCACTTCCACTTTATCATAAAAATCTGTCATGCAGTTTTTTTTAATTTTTTAAAAACAGTAAGCACAGTCACTTAACTATACCTGAGATGATCATTCCTTTTTTAAAAATATATTTCTGATTTTCATTTGCCCTGACCTGAATGATGATATAATTTAGAAAAGGAAATTACAAGGTAAAAGAAAGTATCAACATCCCCACCTGATGAATTGTACTGGAACTGCTGCAAGTGTTCATAAATAACTCTGTGAAAACGACATCCCAACTCCATCATCAGGGATTCCACATTCTTCCCATCTAGACTGTCCCTGATTCTAATCACCATTTTGGAAACATACTGAACCACTGTAATGCATGCCTGTAAAAAGAAATATTGTATCATTCTCACTGAAGACAATGATTTAAAATGACAAAAAATAATCGCATTAAGAGGGCATTGAAAAGATTTATCAAGGGCAGATTATACCTGTGAAGCCAAAGTGTCAAGGTCAGTTTCAGGCTTAAAATCAGTCTTCTTCTGCTCACTTTGGAGATATATCTTTACCCAACCTATAATAGCATTGATGGACCTGTGAAAGAGATTAAGAGTTTCACCTATTTTTAATGGAATATATTAACAATGCTCAGCATGGCGGTAGGCCATAAAAATATGCACTCATCGATAAATATTTGCAAGTACATATGAATGCCTCTACTTTAAGGTAATTAAGAATGTAAGTTGTAGCCTAGGGAGCTGAGTGATCAGGTGCTGACCAGAAGGTTCCAAGTTCAAATCCAAGGTGATGCCTTTACACATCCCCATTAATAATAAAAAGGGTTTGACGTTCTGGTTATTTGAACTTTGTGATAAACCAAGTCAGAACCAGGATAGGAACTAGATCTAAACCATAATGTTAGAACTTAATATGTTTAGAGACTAATTATAGGGAACTCTAAAATCACCTAGGTAAATTGCCTTTAGGTTGATTATAGTTGTGACAATTGAATTTAAATTTATTTATTGACCAATAGCAATACAAAAATTTGCAGGGATAGGCATTTGTAAGTACTGTAAAATTATGACATATCAAAACACATTATAAACATAATCTGTAGGTACAGATATTTAGTTGAGTTCTCGACAATATTGGCCAAACTCATCCAAGGTATAAAATGTTAATTATAAAAGATTCCGATAAAGAAATGTTTCTTAGGGCATCGGGTATAAGGTTATACAGTTTTATGCCTATAGGGAAGGGACCGTCCTCACTCCTTTTTGAGTTTCTGTGAAAAAGGTCATATTATTTGAACTGGTTTCATATGAATGGTATTCTATATTTGTACTTAATGAATATTTTTAATAAACAAAATTAGATTAACAATATATGAAAATGGTAAATTTAAAATGTATAGCGATTAAAAATGAATCCAGCAAGATTCCCTTACAGATAGGATGTAATGAATAAATAAAAGATTAAAAATTGGTTTTAAATTATGGGAAAAATTAATCATGTTTTTCCAGATGACCACCAAATGGAGTTGTAATGCTTTTTCAAATGCTTTCATCACCCAATAAATAGAAACATGCTCAATGTTGCATTCATCTACAGTAATGACAAACATTGAAACGAAACTTAGTACATGAAAAATTGCTACTTCATAAGATAACTTAATTCCTCTTTTATCTATTTTTAGTCAATTAGAAAGCACTCGTGGAGCAGTTGCAAATCTGAAAAGACCTAAACAATACTCATTATTGACAGATTCTCATAACTTCATGATTTTGGGTCCTGCGTTTCATGTGAAGGAGATGGAGTATTTACTCCAGAAAGAGATGCAACCTATATGCAGAGCAATCAAAATCATACCGCAGTAATGAAAATAATTTATAATCATGGAAATTGAAAACTTCAACTTGCACACATCACTTAACTCACCTATCTAATCCAGTATCCAGCTTCATCTCAATTTGTTCCAACACGAACTTTTTCTTGAACAAGCAATCACTTTGCTTAGGCGTAGATCTGCAAAGTAAGTATTTCCTGTTATTACTTGTACACAAGGTGATCAAAAAATGAATTTGAGAAAGGATAGTAACAACTAAAGCCAACCCATTGTAATAAGAAAGGCAGGGAAGAAGAAGGTGACGAAAATATGAAAGGCAGAATTAAAACCTGTAACTTTACGACAGTATACGCCGTCTGTGCAATAAAGGCGCGAACTCATGCAATCTGGCGGCCATGACGCATACTATAGCCCCACCCACTAGCGGTGCTAGTTGCCTGAGAACCAATGAGCTGCCTGTGTTTGGCGGATCGTTGACCTGTGCGTATGGTGCCAGCTATGTTAGTTTCTGTTGTCTTTGTTTTTACTGTTTGTTGAAAATGGAAATTGACGAAATCACGGATCAACGAATCAACATCAAGTTTTGGGTGAAGTGCGGTAAAAGTTATCAAAATTTTCTGAAATGTTGACAGCTGTTTACAATGATAATGCTCTGAAGAAAATATCCATTTTCAAGCGGATTAAGCATTTTAAAGAAGGCTGACAAGTCGCCACGGATAATGCAAGACCAGGACGACCTTCAACCACCTGTGTTGACAACAACATTGATCGTGTGTAGTCTCTTGTTCTTACTGATCATCGAAAAACTGTCCAAATGATAGCTGATGAACTAAATTTAAGAAAATCAACAGTTCACACTATTTCAACTGAATACGATAGATGGATCCTTCACCATGACAATACACCTGCACATTCAGCATTGATTGTTTGCCAGTTACTGGCTAAAAATTCATTCACCATCCTTGATCATCCTCCTTATTCACCAGATCTCGCCCCCTACGACTTTTTCCTATTCCTAAAATGCAAAAATGTGATGAGGGGACATGGGTGGACACAATAAAGCAAGAAACGACGAGAAAACTAAAAAGCCTACTGCTGAGGACTTCCAAGGGTGATTTAAACATTGGAAAAGAAGATGGAATAGGTGCATAGCAACGAATTGAGAGGATCTTAAACGGGAAAAAATCGATGCCGACTAAATTTTTCAAAGTAAAGTGTTTATGGCCTCAGGTCACATATTTATTGGAAATAGTAGTATTCTCATAATTAAAAAATTACTTATTTTTCACACTTTCATTGGTGTATGATACAACACATTTTGCTATACTGTAACACATTCATTTGCATATTCACAAAGTCAAGCCTGATACCATTACTTTAGCAGCTTATTTTAGTGTACACACAATTACACATCACTAGCTTCATGCTATACCAAACATACCATTTGTACCAATTCATTCCATTCATAAGGGCATCATTACTTTTCCTATCACATGGCCAAAAAGGGCAGAGGCATGCCTTGCTTTATGGCAATTCAAAATCACTTAGAATAATCATTTGATGGCATGCCTAAATTTGGTATAGTGGAAAATTAAAAACAAGCTAATCCCTCAAATGTCATGACTAGACTATAGATTACATGCATTACTACTTTGCATTGCACCACAGTCCACAAATTTAAAGCCAAAATTTAAACACCCGGGTGTTTAACCTTTGACAAATCCAAAGAAACTGTGGAAAATGCTAGCTAGACTTTGACTTTGACCTTGGGGACTGAGGTGCAATGCACACAATTACAAGTACCTCTGATATTTTATGCATGATATTTCAACAAAAAATCTTGTTGCTTTAAGGCCCCTAACATTTCGAAGAGTAGGATGCCTCAGTAGCTTAACTAGCTAAGCACTAAGCCGGACATCGAAGGGTCAGGTTTGAATCCTGGTCAAAGCGAATGATTTTTACACTTTGAAAAATTTTTACCTCAATCAGCCTTTATAAAATGTTAAATATTTGACAATATGCTTATAATAACATTATTATAAAAAATAAAGCATTATTTCCACCAACAACTAACTTTAAATCAAAAAAGGAATGAATATTACACCCATAAAAAAAATATCAGTAAACAACTGTGATTTCAAAGAACAAAATTTTTTACAGGAAAGCACTAAAACCATCTTAAAGGTAATCCATATCCTACATAAAATGAATTTCTATAACCAAGTAATAATGAGATAAATCATTATTTAAATAAAAATAAAAACGTATATTCAATACCATAAAGAATGTTTTATAATCATGCGAGAACTCACCAAGAGTTGCATTATTGTATTGGGCTGACATGGACATTTTAAATACTTCTATTCTCACGGTGACATACGTATTACATATCTGAATTGGTGATGGTTACCATTGTGTGAAGTACACACCCAACCAATGAATGAACACACTGTTGTCTTAAAATTTGAACAGAATCAATGCTGACTTAACCATCCATTTTTTCTACAAGACCTTTAAAGGTTTTCGCGCAAAAAAGGCAAAAACAAATTTACACACCCAGAAATGTATATCCATACTAAAAAGAAAGAAAGACTCGTACTTTTCCACAGATTTCTGTGGAAAAGTACGAGTCTTTCTTTCCTTTTAGAATGGATATTAAATACTTCCACGAAGTGAAGCCTGAAACAATAGAATATATTCCAAAAATGTATCTTTAAGGGGATAATTATCAGTAAAATATTTGTATTTAATTTCGCTATTTCAAGACAATTATAATTCAGTGTCCACTTCAGCAAAGTTTTGATCATATCAAAGTATTACGTTAATAAATTCAAACTGTATATTGAACTACTATAAATATCAGAAGGCAAACTGCTAAAGCACAACCATTTTAGCTAGTTATAGCCAAGATTTCACTTCAAATGAATATCAAAGTCAACACATTCTAATGATACAATTTTGTTATTGAATATCCTGGGGGATTAGCCACTATATATGTCACAGACTTTATAAGGAAATTTCTCATTTTATTTCACCCCTGAATACTTGACGTGAGAAACCTACCCGTGGATGGCAGGGAGGATAGGAGTTGTAAACTTTCCCTTCTAAACATGTCTTATGACAATACTGCTCACATAATATAAGAGCAGTGCAACCTCATCCTTCCCAAGTTTTTTTGAAAAAAAAGGCAAATACAGGCATTAATACAAAAATAGGAAATTTTAGACAGGAAAATATAAATGTAATATGTTTGTAAAAAACATAACGAAAGAAAAAATTTAAAAGCAGAGCCATAAGTCTTCAGGTAAATTATTATTTTGGTAAACCAATATAAGTGAATGATAAATAATTACATAAATCAGATGATATTTTAAGCATATCATATTCATATTTAAATATGTCTGCTTCTCACTTTCACATTCTATGCCGAGTCATTTCACAAACAATGACAAAAATCTGCTTCTAAATGAGCAAAACAAAGTTTTAATTGGCTAACAACTGAGTAAAAGCATTCATTGTTTGGAAAATTGATATCCCTGTGATCAAACTACTAACAATTCTTTGAAAGAAATTTGATCAGAGTATAGCAAACTCAAAGAACTGTGAGAGATACTGGGACAGTAACTTTCAGCTTCCATCACAAGGAATGATATTTACACTGAAATTTCAGCATTTTGATGCTGATCAGCACATGACTCCATTGAAGTAACTGCCATGACATCTCCTGCAGTATTTGAATTTTTTCAGAGGAAAATACCTTGGCGTTTTAAGTAGCCTTTAAGCTCCTGGACATTGGTGCAATGATCATGCCTACAATTGCTTGTAACATTGAATGTACTGCAATTCATCATAACATCTTGATCCTTAAAAGCCCCTATAAATTCACATAGTAAGAGGATGCCTCATTCAAATGGTAAAATTTCTGGAAATAGGGAGGATCTGGGTTCATATCCTGGTCAAGGCATTTTGTTTTTAAATTGTGAAATTTCTGTATTTTGAGTCCATAGTAATTTCAACATGTCTAGTATTTCATCATATGAATAAATGTGAAATGATAAATGCTTCAATGATATATTAAGCCAATTAATAACAAATTTTCAAGGAACCAAACATCGTCATGAAGCAAGACATGCTCTATATTATGATAAAATTATTATGACACGGTGAAAATCAAGAAGCAGTGAAATACTCACACAACTAGTGGCATGACACTGTCCATGCACTGCCTCTCCAGGAGGTGAATGATAGCATTACATTGTCTCACTACATCAAAAAAGAATAGCTGGGGCTGCACTACTTTTGTTTCTGGTATGGGAACAGACTGCAATCCCAGCTCCAGGGCATAGTCGACATGTTCTTCTACCAAATAATGTAGCAAACAGTCAAATATCTGCACAGCATTACCTGGGAGTTCGGATGGGCGGGAGAGCTGGAAATAGTCCATTGAGAACAATCAATTTACAATATGGCATCAAATCTAATGACATGGAACCATTCCATAATCATGATAGCAAATTGGCAACTTCTAATAATAATATATCCAAAAAATATTAAATGTGGAAAATGGTTTTCTTTAAAATGACTTTACATCTTCCTTCCAAGTTGAGATCTGGAGTTCTGATTTAAATATCTCTGAGAGGCAGGATGATTTTTTCTCCTTGATGAAATAACTGTATTTCCTGGCATAAAACACGCTCTGTGATTTTTTAGATCAGAACAACAAAAAATTATTGAATCAAATCAAAAAGATCCAAGTATTTTTATGAAAACACTTAATATGATGAAAATGGAATTGTTTCATTAAAAATTTGCAAATATATAAAAATTTATTCATTGAAGAACTCGGATATTCATCATCACTGCTGCTAAAATCATACACAGTTCTCTTCACTGATTTTTCCACTTTTCCCACACAAAATGTCATCTCCACAGAGTCTTCATTTTCCTCATATGCTATGTCACCTTCACTGCCATCTAGTGCATTGCTTATTTCAAACTTTTAAAAGACTTTGTGATAATCTTAATTTTAACTTTCTGTCAGGACCCAGTATGGGTGCCAAAACACCTTTCAGCTAACGTTTCTGTATTCAGAAGAGCAATTCACCACTTCAAGTTAAAATGCAATACTTGGTGACAATATTCTCTCTTTACATCCCATGAGATTATTCTCATTACCATTTTTACGCAACACTTAGTTTTTGCAAGAAAAGCAGATATGCATACTGAATAGAAAGGATTGTATTAGGCATTGAATGACACTATCATATCACATCTGGTTGAGTGCCTGTAGAGAGTTTACCATGAGAGATACAATGTTTGGCAGAGGGACAACATCCCCAATAGCGATTGATAAAGGGAATTTAGGATTATCAACAATAAGATGGAGAGGAGAACAAATGATTTACTCAGGGAATTCATAAAATCAGCTAGGTTCATGGATGATCAAGTTTTAGTTTGCCAGTCAGCCAAGGGGTTGCAAGTATTGCTGAGTGTGTAGATTGTAGCGTGTAATGTTGCATGAGTGTAATAAGTATGGAATAAGAATCAATGTAAAAAAACTAAGGTTACAACTTTTTGAGAAAGAAGAAGACCATGATAAACATTGAAATAGGGGGCACAAGCTACAACAGGTGGAGCAGCTTAACTATCACATTAGTGTTTTGGATCATGACAACCAAAGTAGTTGGGATATTAGAAGAGGAATTCCACTGGAAAAAGAAGCTTTTACAAGGAAGGAATTGATGACTGGGATGTTGGGTAAGGATGTTTACAAAAGATTTGAATGAAAACTTTGATAAAGTGTGGTTTTGTATGGAGCAGAAATACGGACATTGAAGCGTGATGATAGTCGCAGATTGAAGGCTTTTGAAATGTGGGTGTGAGGAGGAATGGAAAAGGTGAAATAGAAAGAAAAAAAAAGAAGTACTTCGGGAAATAATATTCTCCACATCATTTCTCCCCCACCATGGAGGGAGGAGAGGGAGTTTTTGGAAGATATTCAAAGGAGAAAGCAAATATGGATGCAGAGCATTTTACTTGGGAATGGGATGTTGAAATCTGTGATGGGTGTGAACGTTAGACAAGGAAGTAAGTGGTAGGAAAATGATAGGCATATTAGATGAAGGAGGTATGAAATATGAGGAATTGAAGAGCAGTTGATTGCAGTGACAGATGTCAGGTCAAGTATTGTAAGAAGAGGCAAAGAAATTTATAGTTGTCTTTGTCCATCCAAAACTGACCTTGAATGGTAAAAAACCAATAAGAATACTGATGTCACTTAAACATATCCATATGATTCCTGGCTGCATTCACTTAACCTTCAAACCACTTCCTCAATCAATCTCTGGAGTCAAAATTTTGCCAAGTATTTCTCATTTACCTATTAACTGTACCCTGACATTCCATGTTCAATGACTTCGGAGGGTAGATATCCTTCCTTGAATTTCTTGAACTTCACCAAATTATATCATAATTTGGTGAAGTTCAAGATGAAATGCCACAAAATGAACACCCCCCATACTTTTGTGATAACACAAAGCAAAAGCACTCCGGACATGAACAAGATATGAATTCTTACCAATGTACAACGTAGAAAAGCAAATTTACTCTCTTGCAGCAATGCAATGGCCACTTCTTCAGATAGAAATGTTTCTCCACCATAATTCTCAATTTGTGCAATGTTAATGTTGGCTCTAGTACCAATAACTGCTTGTAAATCTCTTCTCAAATCTTGGAAACTGAAATTTAAGGGTTAAATTCATATTATTAGGTATTTACTTCGGCGGTAAGTAATTGTTTGGTGTTTACCCACTGATCATTGGATTCAGTAATTCAAATACTATATGAAGATATTTAGGAGAGAAGTTTCATAACTTCATGCCTACATAGAGCAAAAAGATGCAAGGCAAGAAAATATAATGGAAATTATAGGCATCACTTTCAGGCATATTTATATGAGGAAGTTAAATTTACATTTATGTATTAATAGAATCCCCATTTGTCATTGTTTAGCAAATACATTAAATTATTTACTTTCCCTTGTAAAAATGTTAACAGCACTAATTTCTAAATTACACCAGTTGATTCAAGCCAATTTGTAATCTTTTTAAGCATAAGAGCATTTAATCACTAAAAGAAGCTAAAAATATGAATATGTTTAATGACAGTCCTTCTATGGACTTGTAAGAACGAGAATGGGGGCTGTTAATATCCTAAGGGGCCACTGGTGGAGACAATTCTGTGCCCATCCATAAAGAAGAAGGGATGCATTAACATAAAAATTACATGATTGCAAGATGTTTACTTACCCTCCCGTCTGAATTTGTTTCTTCTGATGATTTTTTGACTCATAATATCTCTGCATGATTGAGGAACATTTTTCTCTTAGGCTTCTTATTTCAACACTAGGTAAATATAAACGAAAAATAAATCAAACACAACCAGAAAATTGTTCACATTGAGTATTTCAAATAGCTTCAGTAGTGAATACTGAGTTTTGGGTGCCCTGATGTCTTAGGCCAAATCGAATATTTAACTCTAAACACTCTTGATCTCATCAATATCCATGACTGTGGTTAGAACTGACCCACCACCCAGAGTAACCCTGGGTAACGATTGAGCACATTGATAATCAAGTCTAATTCAATCATTTGCCAAATTTGCTGCTGAAACATTTGTCCCAAAATAAATGGTTTGCACACTGATATAATCTCACCACTATAAATATCCACCATCTCATACATCAAGCTCTATCATATATAGATTCTCTACCTGTGTGTTTCATGCAAGAGATGGATGAAACACAGATAGGACTCATTTTCTACAGGGCTTAAATTCCTTATAACTCTATGAAAGACAAAGCCACACAACAGAAACTGATATTGATGGCATATTAAATGCAACTTTATTTAAAAATTATGGTTCAAAAATTACCAGTGTCTAACACATGAAGGTTTGAACTCAATGGGTTAACATCCCATACTGAATGTAATTTTTACCCCCAGATGGTCAGTAATACCTTTTTTTTGACTCCATTATATTTACTTAGATATAATATTTACTATTCAATTGAAGAATGTAGTAGCAGAGATTGTCATCATTAAGGTCATCGCTATTACGTGGCGAATATTATATTGCTCAATTCTACAATGTTGAAAGGGGTGTGAGCAAGACATCGAATGGACTTCATCATATTTTATCAAAACTGACCATAACAAAACAGTATGCTCTCCTTGCTGACTAGAATTATTTGCTTTCAAAAATGACAACAGGAACAAGAGATTAAGCCACAAAATTACATTTAAACTAAGTTTTAGACTATGCTAAGAAGAATATAAATAGATAGACTTTCTTTTGGTAATTACATCAATGATTGTGCCAGCTAATCTTTTCAGCTAATCAGCTTTTCCGAAACATAAAACTAAAAGGAACTATGACTTATGCTGGTGGGGTGTCATGCTTTTGTGTACACTGTTAACTTTTTTTCTTGTGAGTACCCTAATGAAATGGGAGAGCATCTTATATGCAATTAAATATGGTAATTAATGGAATGGGAAATATAGGATTTGATTCCAATCCCAGCAGAAAATTATTATGACACAGCTTTTCCGCTCAGACATGCACTTTTGAATGCAGACATACTAAAACAAATATCAATGGAATAGCAACAATAACATGGCACAAAAAAGATTTCAATGAAATGAGGTTTATTTGAAGTTTTGTATGGAAGAAGAGGAGATGATTGCCTCATTCACATGGTCAAATATCACAAACTGAAATTCAAAGTGTTAAAGGCGATTCATAAGAGAAAGAGTAGAATTATCAACAAAAATAAGAAAATGAAATCAATTTGGCCATGCTTGCCATGAATGCAAAACTCAAAGTGACATGGATGGAGATGTTGATCCAGGTTGCAAGGAAATAAATTACATGAATTGGTGCAATGTTCAATGCACATTCTTTTCCTTTTGAGTTAAAATGTTAATTTTATCACATATCTTCCAAACTTTCTGGGGTTTATCATTCAAAGTCACCGGTGAAAATAAACATAGCCTAAGATCTTATGTAAATTGTGAAAGAGTAGAGCATGCCAAAGGGGAGAAGAAAAACACAAGATCTACCATTTATGATTTACTTTCCTCTTACTACCTCATTTATATCACATCTTTTACAAGGCATTGAAGGAATTTCTGCAATTATGCAAATAGTATTAGAATATTGATAAATCAAATGGAAAGGAAGGCAAGGAGACTTGCACACCTGAATTGGGAGGACAAAAATAATGCAAAAAGAAACTCCTTCCTTATTTGGGCAGTTGTACAAGTGAAAGGGTGCAAAGCGGTAAGAAAAAGCACGATAAAATTATCTGGGAGGAATGAAATTGATGACTTGAACTTTTGGCAGATAAGTAAAAATAATGGTTAAAATATGGCCATTGATACTAGCAGACAATATGTTCTTAACATTTATGACAGAATAGCAATGTAGGATGAAAATTTTAAAGGACACAAAATTTGATGTTGAGATAGCCCTTTTCCTTTGTCGAATCTTTCACAGCTCATAGTGCACACCCTCTAAAACACCTAGCTTCTCCAACCTGTGAGTTATACATGCCCATTGGTGTTAAAGATGGGTATATCACAGATACTCATAATAATGCTGTAATGGAGATAATATTTGGAAAAAATGTCCCAAGAAGGCAACATAAAGGTGGTAAATGTGAATAATTCCACAGGAAACAATGCAAACTAATAGTTCCCAAAGATTAAACCAAGGCCATGGCTAGATCATACATAGCGGTAGTATTTATTCAGTAAAAAAACTCAAAAATTTAGATAAAAGGCAATAAAATATAATTTCCCATATGCTGACAAAAACAACTTGCAAGTTGAGATTGGAAACAAGAAATAATTTCTTGAAGAATTAATTGAACAAAATTGCAAACAGCATTTATATCATAAATGTTCACATAGCATCCAACAACTTGGGATGTAGATGAAAATAAAAACAGTGACTACTTTCCATCATCAAGTGCTATAGTTATGATATATCATGCAGTCAAATGAACCACCTTTCAGGGTCTACAGATATGTTTTGCAGGGGGAAATATTATGGTACCAAATCTCTTTTAAATCATAAATGTTTTAACAATTATTACAAAGCTAAATAAATGGCCTTCACTATAAAATAGTAATCAATGAGATAAAAATTTGCATAATTAAAATACCAATAGCATTAAAAGTTTTTATATCCCAATACCTTACCCCTATCCTTCCTCACAACATAATGCATCTGCAACATTCCACAGGCCTACTACCAGTCCTTTAAGTTTATGAAACCTTCCTATGTCCACACAGAATGATTCAGTCTACAAAGCTATCCCTTGCTCTCAAACTCCTCCTCCCACAATGACAACCCATTACCTCCCTTCCTTTACAACAAATACACACAATTATTCTTGGATAAATTTTTAATTTATCTTTAAAATGAAGCTGTGATGCCCAACTCAAAGGGTTTTTTAAATCTGTTCTAGGTGGACCATTACAAAGTATTAATCACAAACAATGAACGATTACAATAACAGCATAATATATTGAAATACTCACCTAATATATGAATCTAAATATTTTTGAAAAATATTGCTAGTGAGTTTACTTAAAAAGGTTTTATCACTTCCCATATCAAATTGACTGAGATCATTTGACAACTTTATTGTCCTGCAAGAGAAAAAAATACACTTTAAAAATTATAAATAAAAAAAATAATCCATAAAATATTCAATCACAAGGGTATTAAATTTAGACTTTGTTGATTTTATTAAAAAATTAATTATGAAAGTTAATTTCATGTCAAATTGATTTTTTGTGGCACTCCACACTGATATTTTGGTCCCCCAGTTGACTGAAATATCAGTTGAGTTTTCAACAAAAAATCAATATTGACAATAGGCTTGTCACCTCACAGATACACAGCCAATAGCTCAGACCCCCTGCATTTCATATAAGATGACCAAAAATTATTTTCAATAAAAAGTTTTAGCTAAGCATAAACTGCGACTTTCCTATATAGTTAAAATTCTAAATTCTTATTAGTAAGAACTTGTGTATCATTAAAATCCATCTAGGATGAACATGAATGCTCATGGCAGCAATGCAAAAACTCTTGTGGTACTTCATTGGGACAACAAAAACTACAAACTAATTTCAAGGCCCTGTGATATGGTAATATCACAGTCGCAAGCTTACCCAACACAAATTATCGAGGACATCAAAATAATGGTGACGCATATTTCATCTCGCCTAGATGATAAATAGAGTACGGAGATTTACTGTGTAGAGCACAACTATATCCTGGATCATTACCATGAATGAGTCTCAAACAATAGAAATGTAAACATATAAAAATCAAAATGCTATTTGTGAGTTTACTTAAATAGGTCTTGTGTAGCTTTATTTTAACAGTTGAAGTGACACACGCATTTTCTATCTTGTAAAATCTGAAAGCTTATTTAATATGAAACATATCCGGAGCATTGAAATTAAATTTAAAATACTTCGCCTTTCCACATAAACAAACTTTGCCTTTCCACAGTTTATGTGGAAAGGCGAAATATTTTAAATTTAATTTCAATATGAAGAATTTCCACCAAGTGACGCCAGAAACTGTTTCATATATCCGGAGCAAATAGCAGTCATGAGCAGCAAATACTATATGTGAAAGTGTGGACTACAAGTTTATTAACTGATCTTTTCCTGTACCCTAAAGAAAAAAGCACTTACCATGCTGCACCTGAATACTCAATAAAATATAGCTAATAGAAGAGGGCCAAATGCCAACAAATAGAAACACTGGTAATTAAACCAAAGAAAATTTATTTTTTCACCAGGTAGCAGTAAAAATATGGCAAACTTCATGAGTGCCTCCCAAGTTTTCTCTCAAGATTAATTCAAGAATCACCACATACTTAGGTATTAAAAGTCACCACGCACAATTATATCCCTTTCCATTTGCTTAACATTGTAAATATCTTTACTGTGATACTAAATTTCTTTAATGGAATACATTTCAACATTCCTTCTATAACTTTAGTTTTGGAATGAATGCCATTATCTATCAATGAAGATATTCTCAAATGGAGCTCATATTAAAGCCAAAGTTGTACAAATTGATTGGTACGAGATGATTAAAAGGAATATCTCCAATATTTTTAGAAAAAAAGGAACTTTTTTCAATAATTGCTACATCATTTTTAAGCTTGAGAAGAAAGCTTAAGAAAAATTCTTGTTGGCCATACCTTGGTTTTCCAATAACAAAAAAAAATGCCTCCCAATTTAATGAAGCTGAATTAACCAGGGCTCAAGAAGAACATTAGACTACAAAAGTAAATGTGTCAATTTAAAAGGGACTGTCACTAATTGCAGATGGTATTAATAACACCCAGACTTGCCTTTACACCAAGAGCAGTCAAGTTTATACAGCAAATAACCCATCTATCCTAATACCTATATGCTTATTGAGCTACATTAATTAGAGCTAACAGCAAACCATTTCTATAGATTCAAATATTGCCTTTATCACAATAATTTTATTTCATCGTGGCCAAAATGAAATAAAAATAACCAACTTTTCACACATCCAGACAAATAACTTTTAGCAACACTGTTTATAGATATTTAATAGTCAAACAGTTAATACAAGTTAAAAAATAAGAAGAAAATTGAACAAATGAAAATAAATTGAACATTTTACTTACATATCTGAATTTTTCACCCAAATGAGAACAATTTAATATAAATTAGTCATCATATGTTATTTATTGAGGTAAATGAAAGCATAGACAAAATATTTTAGGTTTCGTAATTTAAAAAACTGGATTTAAATATATGAATGTCATTAAAAGCTATAAATTTAGTATACAAACCTGCTATATAATTCATACAAATTTTTTAACCGAGATTCAAGATCCGTTTTTTCTGTAAGTTTTGTAACTATGTAGTTCTGAAATATAACCAAACAAAAGTGTTAGCACAGAAAACTGACTGCAGTAAAGAAGTAGTATTATCTATACTGAGCTATATTATCTGTACTTTATTTATAAATAAGTTGTACCAACTTGTAATTTCAAGTGGAATATGTTGAGGACATATTTTGCCATCACTTGATCAGGATTAGTGAAAACTTCTTTCATGATGGCAAAATTCTTGTGACATGAAGGAATCACATCTAGAAAGATATCTTTGCTGTGGAATGATTCCTGAAAAAATGAAAAATTGATCACTTCCATGCTAATCATCATAAAAAGCATTAATTTATATATTTAACAGCATTATATATACTTCAATGCCTTGACTACATTATATGTTACTTTGAAAGTCATTTTCAGTGCATGCTAGCAAATTGTTAATCAAACAGTTTTTGAAAGAAAACTGGTACTAGATTACATAACTTAAATGCCCAAGAACACAGTAATTGAAGACATGAGGTGTCCTAAGGTATAACTGCCATTCATAAAATTTTTATAGATTGATTTTACATGATTTTTCAGAAATGAATATTGGCTCTAACAGAACTGCTTAGTGACTATATGTCCTGAAATAACTGTAAGAAAATTTGACAAGTATAGAAATACTATTCCAAAATTAATTATTTATATTAAACAAAATGCAAATAATTTGGGCATAAACTAAAATGATTAAACAAAAACCCGTATACTTTCACTTTTTCAGAGAAATTTCATTTTAAACTTTTTTATTCGCATACATAAACTTTGACAGAAAATGAAGTTAAAGAAGAGATATGACTTAGTAACATGCCAATATTTAGATTTGGTCCTCTTTTATCTTACATTTACTGCAGACCCCTGTCACCAGAAGAACCAAAGGGACAATGTGTTGTGCATATTCCAGTTCTCATGTCACATAATAGGAAAAGAGTCCACAAAAAGTGATTGAATTTTTATAGTCTGAAGTCATAAATGCTGCACCCATTAATCATTCCACAAAAATCCATGACAGTTCAAAACATTTCTTGCTACTGGAAGTTTAGTATTCAAATGTGCTTGGTAACGTAAAATTCTAGTAAACAAGATTCAGTGATGCATGTAATCATAGAATTGTGACTAAAATGTAACTAATAATATGGCAGGGATGAAGAAATTTATCTTTCAAAGAAATTGTTACTGTATACTGAAATAAGTTCCTTACAGAAATAAGTTCCTAGTTTTTCATGTTGAGCATGTTAACCCTTTCCCTGCTGTGAAAGTACCTAAATTGTTCGCACGGTACGCTACTGTGAATGTACCTTTTCACTCTCTCAGTGAAACTAATATGCTTTGAAATTTCATAAAACTTATGTTCATCAAAATTAATTAATAAAAATGTTCCATTTAGTATACAGTGATATCATATAAAGTGCAACAGCCGTAATTCATGTAAAATACTAGTATACACAGATGTAAAAAAAAATTTATATTCAAAAGAGGAAGTGATAATATTGACTTGACTCAATAACTAAAAACATGCAAGCTCTTATGGCATCAATATGTTTATATTTAAGTAAAAAAAACTCTTAAAACTGTAAAAAGTTAATACCACACAATTAATAAATGACATGCCTGATAGTGACATAAAAACACATCTTATATCTTTCTAGTACAAATTATTTCCATACGAGGAACACCCACACTGATGTGCCACCTTAAACATCTTTCAGGGATATTAATTGCTTGCAAGTGAATTACCCAATACATTTTTCAGGTCAGTAAACTAGATAATTAAAAACTACTTTCTGCAATCCTGAATCATTTTATCATATCATAGAGTGAATTTTATGATTAATACAGAGTTTCACGAATACATTTTACATTGGAAACCATTTTTAATGAGAAAAGGATAATTTAGAGATAAAATATCTTTAACTGACCAATATATTCAATCTTAAAAAACTGAAATGGGCCAAGTCCTGATCATTTAAGATAAATGATCTTCTAGTGAGCTTTATTATAGTGTAGTCTACGCCTTTATATGCATATGTATTGTCTAAATGTAGGAAATGATCATATATTTATATGATCATTTCCTCCAAAAAAATCTACCATGGTAAATTGAATGAAAAAAACCTTGAACTTACAACAAAGTCAAACACTATAGAACTATTGTTGGAGATTCAAACTCTGGGATCACTTGCATCATTAAGAATGTATGGATGTTTAGGGATACAAAAGGAAATCAAGGGTTTAAAATAATTGAGACAAAGTTACAGAGGACTTGAGCCTACTTTAAATGAAAATCATATAGGGGTTACTATCGGGGAATATTAATGCCACAGTAAGGAACAATACTGCAATCATCCACTGCATATAAGAAGTTCAACACAAGTATTTACATAGCTTGCTGATATAAAATATTTCCAATATATTGCACCTGGACCCTTATTGCATCAAATCAGTTTCTTTTGAAAACAAAAATTATGATTATGTAAAATATGTAAATTGGGGAATTGAATAAATGATAATCCTTATTTGAATATCATATACAGATAAAATAAGAGACATTTTTGCAATCCCAATAAAAAGTTTTACTGCCAAGGGAACACAGCGGAAAGGGATGGAATAAAATATATGGCACAACCAAAAATATGGAAACAAATCCTTTGCCTTGGTGACATAGCAATACCTAAAACACCTAATCAAGAGTGAAGCAAACATTCCTTTCCACAATTATAACAAGAAATTTATATGACAAAGGGGGTTTACTTACCATTTGACTTTGTTCAATAAAGGCATCGATACACTGGGAATATCCTTTGAAGTGAGATAATATAGATGCTATTTCCTTCATTCTCACTCTATCTTTGTTACTATGTGCCTTCACATATTCTTCAAGCAACGTTCTCTCTATCTCATCATATTTTGATGCGATCTTTTTCTTTGCCACCTCAAACCTGAAAAAAACACCAAAAAGACAGACTAACTAGCTGTTATTCCAGGGAATAATTGAGAAGTAGAAGGTAAATCTTGTATTCTCTCTTTCAAAATCTATGCTCAAATAAATCCATTGAAGCTAATATAATCAACAAAGTAGAATAAGTTATTGCAAGACTGTTTCATGATACTTATTGAGTGCCATGGTCATAACTATTATGTAATTGGCACAAAGGCTCCAATACAATCTGCAAGAAACTCTGCTTAGGCTCTCATTCCCAGTAACTCTGCAATTCCTTCAAAAGGGCAACACACTGCCGTTTTGTTGAAAAAAACTCAGGTCAGAATTATCTTTTCTTTCAAAAATATTGATTTAATACAGCAAATCTGAAAGTTTCAGGAAAATAGTATAAAGATGAAAATACTTTACAATGTTTATTTTATTTGTCAAATGGATTCACTCTATTTCATTTTTATATACTTCCCAAGAGCATTTTTAGTGTAACTTCAATTTTTATTTGGCTAAAATTTAGATCTCAATAGCAATTACTGTCAAGACTATCTATGTCACAGGAGACCGATCCTTCACTTGTAGCAAACGAATTCAAACACAGTTGGGCCTAATTCATCATAGGATACTTGTGAGATGGATTTAAGTGACGAAAGGTAATAAATACCCCTCCACCATTTAATAAAAATGTCTACATGTGAGAGATTGCAACCAGTTAACCCCATAGGGAATACTTTTCAGCTATGTTGTCATGATTATTCCTTGAAGTGGCTATCCTCAAAATCAAGCCTACTCTGGATCTACTTTGTTACTACTTTAATAATGGGCATGGCTATTCTTTTCTCATTCTTATGAATTACACTTGACTGGTTTTCAATCTGATGTGACTCCCATTTAAAACTGAATACTGATAGCTGCATCATATTGTGAATTTCCATTGATTTGAAATTTCTCGGTTGACTTCTTTCAATTAGTAAATCTTTAAATTCAGAATACATCTTCAATTTTCTTAAGCAGATTTTTTCAAGATAATTTCTTATGAAAGTTATGCAGCATAATGTACAATACTTCCTTTCAATTCATTAGGTTCAACATAGATAAAACGGCATTTATAATACCAATTCGGTTTAAATTTCAGCATGTGGCCTTTCAATACTAGAACAGGAAAGTCTATTGATGAAATAGATAGCTGATAAGATGATGTGTAAAGCTGATTCTGAGTATAAGATCCTGCTGAGGGCTCATTGTGTTTTTTATTGTCATAGGAGTTGCCCTGATCTTCGTGGTTGATGCTTCCTTAGAGTTGTATTCAAGACATAGAATAATGTATCAATCCTTTAGTCATTACATCCTCATATCTGCCAGATAGTTTGCACAATCCTAAGCAGACCTTCAAGTCCATCCTCTTTATGCTTGGATTTTGTTCTGGCAATGAATTTAGTAATTTTCAGTACCAATTGTTGCATTAATTTAAAGAAAGATTTAATAATTAAAAATCAAGCTCCAATAACAAAACAGAAAAACTTTGCAATGTTTTTGCACACAGCCACGGAATACTAGCATTGAATTGGTGCTGTAGAAGTCAAGATTTTGAAATAGCTTGGTTCTAAGGGTTAAATTCTTGGTACCACCTGCCCTTTCATCCAACTTCGACCTTTCCTTGCATAGGTTATAAGGCACAGTGTTGAATACACCTCATTGAGCTCACTCGGATATTAACTATTCATCATTTGAATATGAGTGCAGTATTATCAATTGTGAAATATCCAAAGAGGATCTATTCCATAAATTTCAATGTTTTCAACGAAAACTAAAAATTTCAACTGATATACTAAACCACACAGTGCTTGAATTTATTTAAATTAAATTGTATTTACTCATGCCACACATGAAACTTTCCTTCACCTGTCACATTGTAGCCAATTTTCTTTGGTAGTCAAAGCATAATTTGCAAATTATTATTGCACAAGCTGAGGTAACCACCTGCATCATCCACCTAGGATGTGGGCAAGCAGTTTGCCAGTTGAACATCTCACTTTGCATTTATCCAGTTTAGCCATGAAGAGCTATACATTAGTACTTGACCTTGCCTAGGTACCAATACTACTAACTACATTTGCTGTATTTCTATACCATTTTAGAAACACTTTTTTTACTCCAAAATGTGCAGTGCAGTGCCAACATCTCATACGAAATACGAGTATAACTTCTACCTATGACTGCAAGCCAATTTGCGGAAAAAACTTATAACAAATGCCATTAATTTCACTGTTTTGGCATCAGCAGTAAGCAACAGAGTTATAATATAATGGTCAAAGTTCTTTCTAATAAAATTTCCCAAACATCGCAAACGTAAACAATGTAGCATATTTAGTTACATTTCACATGTGATGCTCCTACAAAACTTATATGCATTGGAATAAAAAGGATATCATCCCTCTCCTAATACATGCATACATTGCATCTCCCTCGATAAACTTGGAGTCAAAAAGCATTCAACCTTAAGTAGTATGAGGGTGTCTAGAGAATGGTTTCTTTTCATAAAAATTTTGATAATATCAAAATAACAGCAGTAACTAAGCAATCACAAAAAGTTAAAATGATAATAATCTCATGGGATTTTTAGACAGAAGATTGCCATATGGCATTCCATTTAAACTTGAAGTCATAAATTAAGATTCAGAACATGGGAATAAGGCAGCTGATAGATGTTTTGGCCCCCCTCAAACTGACAATAACTTTAAGTGAAACGTTAACTAAGTGAAAACTTTGGTGAAAATAACTGCATACATGATTTTAGAAGAAGTAATGATGCATTCTGGGATTCAACGATGAATAAATGTGAATATAGCCGCTAATTTTTAACAATTCAATTTTTTTTGTATTAAGCTTTAACATCAAAGTACTCTGATCCTTTTCTGTCTGATCTAAGTATTTTTTGAAAATTATAACATGAAAAATCAAGGTGCATCTCATGCACAAGGAAATATGGTGAATATCTCTAGAAGGAAAAAGGTTTTATTCTCAGATACTTCATCTTCTTGGTGAAGAGTAAATCAACTGATATAAATGAAGCTTAAAAGAATTATTTTACTATACAAGGGATTATTTTTTTTGGGAAAAATCCCCCGGTAAATATTTTGGCAGAGATGTATCCCTCTCACATTCATAAAACTTTTGCATTTACTTATTTTACTTAATTGATGATATGGACTACAACTAAACTATTTAATAGAAAATACAATACTCCCTAGCTGGCAGATAAGTATCTTTCAGTCTTTCTTTTACAATAAGCTCTTGATTATCCATGCTAATGGGTACATGATGAAGCACAGATAATCCAAAAATATGGATAACCGAAATACATGGAAAATACAGTTGTGATATAAACAGACGCACAACAAAACTACCCTTTCTCATCCCATGCCATTAATTTGAGCTTTAAGTAAAGGAAAGTACATTTTTTAATCATTTTAGAAGGGTAGAACAAGAGCAAATGATTATCATAAAGTGGATAGCATGACATATTTTCCCCACATGCTAAACTGATCAGGTAGCCGGGAAAAACAAATGACTGGAGAGGGATAAATTTTGAAAAAAGGATTGCAAACGCAGATTCATATTTGGCATATTATACCGATTGAAATAACGCATTGTAGATAGTTCATAACTGGTTTGTAGAGTAAAATCATGTACTAGCTCACCTTAAATGAGAATGTGGAATTTTCAGGGCTAATGAATGCAATGGAAACGATAATGAGGAAATAGAGACAGTACAAAAATGTTTAAATTAAGGCATTTGATACTGCTGACAACTTTTCATCTGGTGAAATTGAAAACTTTTAAAAGAGCTGAGGAATTTTAAACTTGTATTTTTTTTAAATGTATCGAAGTTGCAAAACATTTAACTATGTTTACCATTGTAATTTTAATACAATTTTGAGGTACAGGGAAGAGAGTAGCATGGATAGTAAACAACAAGGATTATTGCCAGTTCACTCTATTTTGAATCTAAAATATAATCTTCGTGTAGTTGACATTTTAAAGAACTTTATTTAAAACACAGTCAACTGATTGATAAGAGGATGATGAGAATTGGGCTACTTGGGTTCAGATCATCTTAAATAGGAATTAAGATGAAAACAGTGGAAAATCACATTTTTTTCATTGTTCCATTCACTAAATTTTACCATGCAACACAAAACCATTTGCAATTACTAAACCTAACTAATGATTTCAGGAAGAGAAATCGTGAAGACATACTTTCCTGATGGGAGTTCTTGAGCAATAAGATGAAGTTTCTGGATAATGTCTGCAGCTTCATCTATCTGCAGAGAGCAAGAGAGAGACAGGGACATGGATTATTGCTAACTTAGCTCCTTTAAAATTTACAACCGATTTCACACACAATTTTCATGTGGAAAACTAAGTACTAAAAATTACATAGCTTCTAATGTTAAACACATTGAATACTTTTGTCAGCATAGTATAAGTGAGAGTTATACACATTTTGAGAGAAACTATCGAAAAGGTTCATTTTTCAGGCCTTGCTACAGTGCAGTTCTATTTATACCATGGTTGATTTCAATTTTTTTATCACAGAGTAACAATGCGTTGGTGCAATGGCATCAAATTAATTTTTATCTTCTAATGCAAAAGAAACACGACTACTTTCATAATTTATGGCCAATATACCCACCCGTGACTTATCAGTGAAAACATCAGAGTAAAGTGGCCCAGGGGCTAAGAATTCCGCAAAATGGGTCATCAGTCGATGTGCTTCAACAGCCCTGGACCTGGGGGTATTTACACTCTCCAGCTGGTCACCCAGATGAATCACCTTCGTTGCCACTCCATTAATCCTTTCATCTAGTTGCTGGAATGTCTCATAAGCAGCCTAGTGGTATTTTGAAAGCAAAAGATTTATTTCAGTGAAAAGTAACCAACAGCCAAGAAAACTTGGGAAGTAAGCATGAAAATTCCATTGAACTATTTCTTTACTGATTTAGTACAGCAAAAGTTTTGAAAAAGATCATTATAATATTCACAAGGATTATCTTAACGAATACCAATCACTATCACCTTTTCAGCATGATTTCTGAAAGATTAGATCAACCTCAACAATATTTCAGAGGTTGACAATATTCTAGCAGCACTTAATTTGAAATAAAAATTACTGGAGCTATTTTTTTCCATTTTAAAAATGTTTTCAATGGCATGAATCACCATTTTCTATTATGTCGACTTGAACCAGAGGAACTTCATACGATTAGACCAAATCTTACATAAACAACTGTACTACTTATGTACAGTTGAAATGGACAGATAAGATGAATACATATCACCTCAAAAAGCAACTACATAGGCATTCTTCAGGGATGTGTACTTGGACCAGTTCTCTTCATTTTAACTAGTGATAATCTGACAGATTGTATTGTTCTATTGTTGGTGCCAGCCTCATTTTATGCAAAGACAATGTAGAAATAATACTTTCAGCTCCCTTGGTAACAAGTTAGGTTGTATGCAGATATAATGCAGGGAAACTATTACTTACTTGGTGTAGAAACAACTTTTTAAATCTGCAAGCTGAAAATGCAGTTTCTTTAAATAAAAAAATAAAATGAATGCAAACATTAATGATGACTTCACAGGAAACCTGAGCCCACAGATTTAATCCACAAAAATAGTAGATATTCTAATTGATAAATAATTTATGTGAGTGGAACACGTCAACACACTGGGTCATCTACTTAACTTTATTTTATACTCCTAGGTTACCACGGGGATCACAATTCATGCCACTACTTTTTATTCTTTTCATTTACATCTCTAAATATTCTCTTTCGTCAATCAAATCAAAATCTTAGTAAAGCCCTATCATATACAACTATTCTCAAATATATCAACACTTGTCATTTGGCTTGTGATTAAATTCCTCTAAATACTCCAAAATTTCTTTTGCTGAGAAGATCACTATACATGCATACAGCAACTGCTTCATTGGCTCTCATATTTCAGCTAGGAAGGCCTCGATTACAGACTTAGGCATCATGATAGACTAAGGACATACTTTCAAAACTCATTTACAATTATTGTCCACCATGAATTCATCTATGAAAACCCTTGATTTTCTTAAGAGGAGGAACAACATTTTATAAATTTGAATGACATTAAAATATAACATAGTCTAGTGAGGCCAAAACTAAAATATTACTCATTAACCAGGTCATTCATTATACAAATGTTTGTAACGACACAGAACAAGCCCAAAATAAGTTTTTAAGATATGTTGTATACAAATGAAACATGGTAACTCACTATATTTCAATTACAAAACTAAGGCATAACTTTAATATTCCAACTTTTCAATTATGCCATTCCTCTCGAAACATTATATTTGTTTAGCATTATTAATAATAAAATATATTCTTTTGGTTTAAGGAACAAATGAAGTTTCATGGGTCATATTTCAGTGCAAAGTTTACATGATTATCATTCCTTTACAATGCAACAATTATACTTACCATTACTCAATATATATGAATCAGGATACAGCAAATTCATTAAAGGGGATTAACTTCTCTTACACTGCCACTACATTACACCAGAGGAAGGCACAACATCCATTATGGCAATATTAGAACTAGAGCAATAAAATTAGGGCCCTATGAAATGGGCATCAAATTATACAACAAATTATTCTTAAGTATAAAGAATACTAAGGGAACTACTGCAAACAAACATAAATTAAAAAGGTATTTACAACTTAACAGGTTCTACCCGGTTGACGAATATCTCAACAATATTCCTGATCTTGGAGCTAATACTTTAAATTTATAGCAATGCTCTTAGTCTAGTTTATATTAATGCTCCGTGATTTCAAATGGATATTTGTGGGTATGTGACATTTAATGTGTGTGCTTGCACTACATTTAATGTAATTAGTACCATATTTTGTATCTGAAGTGAGCCTGTATGCATTTCACTCCTTTTTGACGTGCCTTATATCATGTACATACACCTTCCAGCTGATATTTTTGAAATATGATCTTTGGGCAAATAAACTGTATTATTATCATTCAGGAGAACAATTACCTACCAAACACTGGACAACCAATTGTAGGTAGTCACTTGCAATACGAGGTCTATTGGTACAATAAAGACATATATCCAGGAATTATTTTCTATACTTTTGAAGATCTAAATACAAAATAATATGGTTTATGGATATTCATTTTATCAACATCTTTCTTTATGAGTTGAGATTGATATTAACTCTTTTGTGACATACTGTATCATGATTGGCTAATAGCCATAAATAAATACAATATTTCTTTACTATTTGAAAGAAATATTTGGTCCCTTGTAAACTTTATTCCCAAAAACAGTGGTCTTACCTGCAAATAAAGAATATTTATTACCACAATTGAATATCTACGAGGGTCATCCGGAAAGTAGTACCCGTTCGTGCCGCATGAAGTGCTGACGACGCGAGTAGCCGCTGGACGAGGTCAGATAGCTTCAGTGGCTTGTCTGCCTTCTCTGAGCCAAGTTGCGTGATGCTAGCATTGCCTGTGTTGTTTCTGTGATTGTTTACAATGTTTAAAAAAATTGAGAACGCCGCCAGTTGTGAAGTGAGGGCAGTGATTAAATTCCTCAATGCAAGAAACGTTCGCCCATGTGATATTCATCGCCAATTAAAGGAGGTGTATGGAGACAATGTAATGGACGAGTCGTCTGTTCGGCGGTGGTGTCGCAACTTCAACATGGGGAGGGGGAACACACACGACGATGAGCGTTCGGGAAACCGTCTGTCATTACAGACCAACTGGTGAGCTCAGTTGACGAATTCGTGAGGAACGATCGGCGCGTCACAATTGATGACATCTGTGAGCATTTTCCCAATGTTTCTCGAACAATTGTTCATGAAATTGTTAAACACCATCTGCATTATGCAAAAATTTGTGCAAGATGGGTCCCTCGCGTATCTCAATGAGCTGGCGGCGAAGGACTATGCAGCAGGAATACAGAAACTTGTCACACGTTATGACAAATGCCTTAATTTGCTTGGAGATTATGTTGAGAAGTAGTTTAAAGTATCCTCTTTCAAATAAAATTTTTTATGTTTGTTAATATTTACTTTTGTGTCTTTATTTCACGAACGGGTACTACTTTCCGGATGACCCTCGTAGCTTTGTTCACAGTATTTTTTACTGGGTACCCTCTACCCAGTATAACAACATTTCAAGCAACAAAAAAGGTTAATCTGATTTATTGCCATTGAGTGCAGTGATGCACCTGCATTAATCACTCAACTAGCTACCAGTGCTTTTGTTAAATATTTTTGGCCATTTTCTTCATGTTAAAAGCAATTTCTCTCCATTGGAAATTTATACTCAAGGGAAAATGCAATGGGATATATAATGTTGACCCTGTTATTACAAGTTAAATGAAAACCTCATATTAATTGAAAATATGCATCTCTATAACAAGTTTTACAAGCTGGTTGTTTACTAGTTTTATTGCTGCAATGTTTGCGTATACTTATGGGCCTGAGTTCTGTAGATTTTGTTTATTTGTTAGCTTCATATTTATTGCCATTTTTGAAACTATCCGATCTTGGCCCATCATATATCATGTATCCCATGCATCCATCTTTTGCCTTAGACAAGCAATTATAATTATGACAGCAAACCTTGACACACATTAAATCTAAGGCTAAGTAAAGTAAAGCATTCTACACAATACAGCGGTCAATAATTCATGTTTTAATGAAAACATTAATACACCAATAACTTCTGATTTCTCAGCTGTATATAAGAAGGCAACCGTCACATCCAAGTCTCGCTGACAAATAAGAGAAAGACAAACAATGCAACATTTATCATTTCGATTTTGGGCAAAGATAATGGTGATGCATGAAATGAAATTAGATGAGTGTTGGGTATGGTGCCACAATAATGATAGCCCAGTCAAAACGCAAGTAATACTGTATTTTTGCGACAAAATTGGCACTCCATTCATTTTCACCTCATATAGAAATTCATTCCAAATCTTCACCAATTCCACAAACGTCGTTGATAGAAAGATTGTCTGTAGAGATGGCTAGTCAGTTAATTAAAATTTAATCTTAAAAAATATCTGACCCATTGGTAAGCTAAAATTCACCTTATTTCTGTCTTGCAATCGGTCTACTTCTTTCCAATGGTTGACTTCTTCTTCTCGGCATATAACTTCAAGTTTTTCACATTTTTTGCGCTGACGTTCCTGCAGTACTTGCAAATCTCTAAAACCAAAAAGTGAATTAAGCTCTTGTTCTATTGGGTACTTCGAACAAAACACAGTACACTCACAATAATTGTCGAATCATTTTTAGTGGGGAAATAAAGTTATCATTTAAATCAAAATCACTAACTTGATTGCCTGAATGAACGTTTCGTTGAGCAAAACGGGATCGAAGTTATCATCCTCTCTGGTCGCCCCTACAGTCCTCCATGCCATTCTTTCCACAAATTCTGTTGGATCGAAGGGCTCCTAAACACAATGAAAAATATCATAAACACTTATGCTTTATTTAGTTCTAGCAGTTTTTGGAAATAGTCGAGAAATCCCTTATCAATAAAGATGTACCTGCTCCAACTCTTTCATATACTGCATCATCATCTTGCATACTTTATTGTTTGAACACAGTCGTCAGAACTTATTCAACGTTAATTAACTATAAAATCACGTATCCCACCCACCCACAGAGGTGTCAAATCTCGAACAATACAATGCAATAAGAAACAAGAGACTGCCCACCGTTAAATGTCTCTTAATGAACCGGTCTTATGAGTCAATGAGTGATTCGAATCCGAAGAAGACATGTCGCAATAAAGTCATTGTCGCTGTTAAAAGCCTCCCAAAGATTGGTTTTCTTACACCAATTATTAGATTGTTCATCCGTCACTTTAAAATAAAACATCAATTTTCAGGCGAGAAAATGCATTCTAGATTAAACATAACTATAGCGAATTACGAATGAACCGATGACAAGGTGGTTCAAATGAAGAGCAAAAATCGAACATTATAAACCGAATTTAAAAATGCGGAAATAAGGGGAAGACCATTTTAGGGTTATTAAACATAGGAAATGGACATTTTTGTCAATTAAGTTTGCGAATTTGTAACAAAATTTTGTTTCAAGGATGTCAATAAAGAGAAGTATTTATTCAGCTGCCTTGTCTTCTTAAATAACTGATAATAACACATATATGCTACCCAACACGAGAGAATATCTTTCAACTTGAGATCCTGAGGAAAAAGGAATTTATTATTTTATATATCCCTGAAAAGTCGTCCTTTTAATGATCGTAATCCGTTCATTCCTCCTATCGTAGGCATTCTTTTAGTAAATATTTAGTATATATTAATAATCTAGTCTATTAATAATCTACAAAACTCCTCATATTGTTTGCAGTCTTAAATAAAAAATAACTGATATTGAAACTGCTAAAATACTAGGAAGTTATATTGATAAAAAACTTAACTGGGAGACCCAGATCAGTCAGATATGTAATAAACTGTATAAAGCTGCTTTAATGTTAAGAAATCTCAACTTTCTCATGTCAAGTAAGTATCGTTCAACACTTCACCATGCCTTCTTTCAATGTCATTTGAATTATTGTGTTGAGTTGTTGTCATTCCCCATGTTAAACAAATTTTGCTACTACAAAAGAGACCTATTTGCTCTCTTGCTAATAAACCACCACGTGATTCCTTCAGCCCTTTTTTTATTAGATATGGAACCATTATTGTATTTGGTTTATATATCTTGAAGGCTCAGATTCATGTAAAAGTTAATCTAGAAACTTACCAATTTAGATCTTGCATCCATAACTACACCGCAAGAGATAAATCGAATCTAAGAACTACTTATTGTAGATTGCCATCAATTTACAACACATTCCATAATATGAACATACAACTGTATAACTATCTGTCTACTCAGTTGAAAGCGGACTGTATCCAGAGTTTCAAGAATCAGGGTATATGGCAACCTGGTTACTTGCTCACTCACTTTACTCATTGGATGAATTATTTTGTGACAATCTTCATCACATTTAAGAACTTATATTTATGCATTTAGAAATATATTTATATTGATGACATTTAATATGGTGGTACCATTGTTCAAAATGAATAAAGTGTTATTATTATCATCAATGTATAACACTGGAGTTTGCCCGGAAGCTGTAGTCATACAGGTACATGCTAGGGAATTTTGCTTACCTCTACTATTGTGAATAGATGCTTACCATTATTACAAGCAACCACCTACGAGAGGGGCACTATCTTAGGCCTAGATTCTATATATTCTGCAGAAACGAAGATTGGAAATACAATGAAGAATTAAAAGTATGGCTAAGCGAACCAGGGATCAATATCCATGCTCAGTCATGACTGATGAAGAATTTTTTGTTTTGCTATGTAAAGTATGACCAAGAAAAGGTTTTAGCATAATACCAGATAAATTTAAATATTATGGTATTACTGGAACAGAACTTACCATATTTCCATCTTACCTAGTGGGACACTCAGAGTGTGCTGAACTAAACGGTGTGCAGTCTTCCATGCTCCCAATTCAATATGGTGTCCACTATCTCAGTTCTAGGTTCTATTCTATTTTTGTTAATGATTAATAACCTTCCCTCTAATATTGCAGTATTGTCCTGTATGCAGATGATGCAACCTTTATACATGCATACCCTAATCTACAGGTATCAGCAACTATGGTTGATGCCTCCTTAATTGCTAACATTAAGTGGTTTAAGATACAGAGTTTGACAATAAATTTAGAGAAAACGCAAACTTAGGAGGCAGCTTAAGAATATATATGTCAAGAGGATAACATGGTGTAATTATTAGGATTCCATCTTGACTCTAAAGTGAGCTAGAGTTCACATGTCAACATTATCAGAAGGAGGTTATAAAATATGCTATACCTACTTAGAAAACTTATTATGTAAATTACTTCATAGCCTAAGGTCCATTTATTTTGCTTTCTTTAATATTCGTCTTAATTATGTCCTAGAAATCTGGGGCTATGTTCCTAATATAAAATTTGTCTTCATGCAACAAAAAATCCATCAGGATAATAACTCAATCTTCAACATCAGAACACTGCAGGCCATTATTTATAAGTTTGAATATTCTTTCTGTGTGTAGCATGTATATCTATGAAATATTGATCTATGTAAAAGATAATAAACATTTGTTTTTTCACAAGACTTGAAGCACATGATTATAAACCAGAATAAAAAATCACGTCTCCATGTGCAACGGTAGATTGACCAAATTACAGCATTACTTGAATAACTTTGGTATAAACATATTTAATCAACTGCCGCAGACTGCTAGAAAAACTAGCTTTTCCAAATTTAATCAAACCTATTGTTCATGGCTAGTCTCTAAAGCTCTGTGCTTAGTGAATGAAGTTTTTATTTATAGAAAAATGGATATGATTTTCTTGTGTGATATGTCTGATTTGCTGCCATGTATTATATATCTGATATGTTGATATGTATCATAGGTACAACGTGTTCTGTTTGACAAAATCTATTGTATACCTACTTAATGACCAATAAAATAGCAATAATATTGAGGAAGCTTGACCACAGATGAGGAAATGGCTCTGTATTACTGGAGCTTTTACTTTCATAAAATAAGATAATTGAGAATATATGGGTTCATCTGATAAATCAGTAAAGAACAGACAAAAAAACACTTGAAATATTTCATGACAAAATGCCACTTATATAAATAGCTTTTATTACCTCTCTTAGCTTCTTTCTCCACAACAACCAAATATGTCAATCATATTTTTGATGCCCGGCTTTCCAATAAAAGGTAGAAGCATATGAAGATCATCAGGCCACTACCCCAAAACAGTAACTCAATCTGAGAAATGAGTTCAGGCAATTTACCACATGTGCCAAAAATTTCAACTCGTCTCTCACAAAATTCTGAAGCTGCTATAATTGCTAAAATGGTTTATGGTTCTTTTTATTGATTGATCATACTTTTCTCTGTTGATATAAGCTCATGCAGATATACATGTGGTCTAAATGGAAGGATTCTCGATTTGTCGAAAATTCTTTGCTCCACTTTGTATTACTTCTTCAGTGTGTGTAGACACATTGTATTGTGATTATGGTAATTGCAGTGATAATTGCATTGCTGGAATTTTGGGGGATGCTGCATCTACTGAGATTGCAGGGGAAACTTTGTTTTCATTAATGAAGTAAATCAGCCTGGACTTGTTTAAATTGGGTTTTATGAAGTTAAGAAGACACCATTCATTACAAATCTGTGCTACTTCAGCTGCTATTTCTGTCAAACTGTCCACTGAGGAGGCTGACACAATAATATTTGTATCGCCAACATACAATAATGTATCTATTCTTTAAATGGACTCAAGTTTATCTATTAGATCATAAATATAAAGTAAAAATAAAATAGGGCCAAGTACAGAATTATGGGGAACACCAAGTGTTACTTCCCCACCAGGAAAACAAATTTGGAGCCATTTCTTAAAAGATTAAATTCTTTATACTAATTCCAATTCCATTATAAACCTCAATTGTAGAAGCAATCCTCCCACAATTTACTTTCCACCTGTCTTATTTTCAGTATCTTACTGCTTTGAGTCTATATTGCCTATTCACTGTTTCATTCCACAAAATTTCAAGGTGTACTACCAAGATAATATATTTTTTATAAAAATTCTTTGAAATGCCTCTAGGTGTATCATGGGATTAGAATCTTTTGATTATATAATGCTTAATTATTAGACATAAACAATATTATTAGTTAGTTCGACCCTCAATCCCTCCTTTCTTGAATATGCTACTATTATTGATTAATGATATTCTCATCATTGAATAATAATTTATTTCCATTTGATAGATTCATAGAGTAGCCATAGACTGTCATGAACACACATGCATAAGACATTGCAAAATGTAATACACATATGACAACATATCCTCCAAATATTCAAACTATAGCATAATTTGCTCTTCAATATTAGCTTTATATTTCTTTTAAAAAGTTATAATAATGAAGTGAACTGGATACACAGAGGAATATTATTAAATTTAAGAGATGCAGCATGATTAGACCCTTTGAGGCAGAGTGTGTAGGGATACTGAATGGTATGAATGTCATTTTTCCCATGCATGTGATCATTATGAATACTAGCATTCCGAGGAAAAAGGCGAGGATCATTTTTTATAAGCAGGGCTCATGAAAGAATATAGACTGAAGGAATAGTTAAAATTTAATAGGATAAAAAGAGTGGTTTATTAGGTGAACAGATAGATACTCTAATCAAAACCTTTGTAGTATGCTTTTGTAATGAAAATGCCTTAGAAGAAATGAAAGACTTCCCCAAAACATAATACCCTATGTACAAGGTAAGCAGGCACTTTAGCATAATACAGTGAAATAAGTATGCCAATGAACACTAAAGGGGTTAATTTTCTGATAATGAGGATATTGGTATCCAGTTTATCAGACAATTCTGGTATATGAATGGAACAGTTCAGCATTTTATGGATATGGAGCCCAAGAACTTGACAGAAACTGAGAAGGGCATATAAATAATTAAATCATCTAAATAATATCCATTTCCTTTGTTATATTCTTGATTGTACTTTGTGAACTTAAATAATGGAAGTAGTGCTGCAAGAGGTTTTAAGATGCATGTGATTGAACTTTAAGGAGTTTATGGCTGACCGACTATTGAGCTAGCTAAAGTACCACACCTGGTAAAAGTAAGTAAGCTGGTGATTGTAACTTTTTTCTCTGCTTGCAAACTAATTTTGAGAGAGTAATCAAACAGTGTGGGTGCCCTGAAACTTCAATCTTGGCCCAATCTCCAAATCATCATAGAATCAATAAGTCAGATTGTGATAAAAGGCATATGACTGACAGTTATGGAGGCAAATTTTACACTTCAGATGAAGGAAAATGTGATCTTTACTTATTCTACCAAGATCTATGGTTAGAGGAACACTATGTTTCCATAACTATAATTAGGAAATACCATCCACAGTTACATCTCTCCAAGAGATGGAATTTCTCAATCAATATGGTTTGTCTAAGAACAATAGGATGCCACAAGAGGCAATTTGGGGGTATCTTACAACTTTGTGTCAGTCAGTAAGGAAGGTTATTATGCAAACCAAGAAGTTTTCATATGATTCCAATTTTTTTGTGTGACGTTGTGCTTGGCGCAGCGTCACTTGCCCAGTTCGAATACGCGCGCCCCTCTCGCGAGCCGTAGAACGGCGGGGCGCTATTTGTGGGCGCCGACAATGTATGTAAGAAAAAAAGAAGAGCGGAGCGCGCCGCGCGCGGAGAGTGCCGGCCAACACGTGGTAAGGAGAGTTCGTTGTGAGATGCCCGAGAGAGAAGGTCGTGGGCTATCATCGTCGAGTCACCGACAGCCTGCGAACACCGGGGGTGCGCGTGCCAGCAACCGACCTCGCCGTGTGGGCCCCCCGCAGGCCCCGACCGGAACATCGGGAGCCAGCAGTCGACAGCGAGGCGGCCATCTTCGGCTGCAGCCGAGCGGCCACCCAACATCGTGGCCCAGCAGGCGTCGGCACCGCGCGTCATGTTTGCTTGGGAGCGCCCACACCTTTTCTTGTGATAATAAATAGTTCTTGTGAAGTTTACTCGTCGTAGTCCATTTTTATGCGCCTCCTAGCGTCCCTCGTGATTTCAGCTGAAGAGCCGCTGCCCACCCCGGGGCACATAAAAGGTGAGCGAGCCCTCCCCTGGGACGAGGAGTGTGATGGGCCAGGTGACAGCCAGCGGCGTGACTCTGCGGCTAGCCATGTGGCTAGCCTGGCGCCCTCAAAACAAGTAGAGTCGCGGCCTCCCTTGTCTCGCGGTATCGGGGAAAATTTATCTATAAATTAAATACCGCGTCACAAATGGCGCCCAACGTGGGGCAGCCTTTCTATTGTTGTGCGAGAAAAGTGACAATTATATTTCGAGAGTGCGCATGAGGCGCGAGTGTAAAATGGCGTCGCGTCGGCCTTGACGAGGCAACAATGGTGTGAAGGAGAGCGAGCGGAGTGATACCGGCATGGTGTGCAAAGCGTGTGTGTGAGCGGGAACGATGCGTGATTAACATCGCGCGAGCGCCAGTTATTACGTACAGCTCTTTCGCGAGCGGTATACAATTTTTCTATTTGATTTATAAATTAGTCCTTTTTTTCTTTCGCTATACATTTTCATGAAATTAAAAAATTTAAAATTCTTTGTGAGGGAAGCAGTAAATAAGAGATTATAATTTCTACTCAATCTTTTGTACTTGAATGTGGTTTGTGCGGTTGCTTTGAGTGGTTGCTTGGCGTTGAGGGTGGGATGAAAGCTGTGAACATTCCCGAGGCGACTTGTTTCCAGTTAAGTTGCGGAGGGACGATCGGTTTCTAAGATTAACTACTATTATTGGCTTGAGGGAAGCTCCGTGCGTAGCCACGTATCCCCAGAGTGGCAGAGGATCCTTTGAAAAGAGGAAGCGGAGTTTGTAATTTTTGAATTTTGAGGTTAGGTTATGCTTTTAATATAGAATTCTGATTTATTCTGCCCTATTTGTTATAATAACTGTAGAACAGGGAAATATCTTTGGATTAGGATTAAATTTTTGCAGTAAGCGTATTTTAGGTTAGGTGGGGCAAATCCTTTAATTATTCAATAGGTTAAGAATTTTCTTCTTCCTAATTTACAATGGAGGGTGACACTGGATTTTTGGCGAGATATCAGAGAGATATGAGGGCACTGCTACGGCATTCAGCGGTAAAGGCAGAATTTGAAATAATTAAGCAAATGAGTGAAGAAGAGGTGGAAAATGAGTTGTCAAGTAAAGGACACTCCTTGGTAGGGCCACTCTTAGTGCGCAAAGAGCGATTATTGCGGGCTAAGCTTCTTTTGGCACAACCACGGTTAGGGACGAAGACCTAGATGCAGGGCGGAAAATGAAAGGAGCATGCAGTAAGGGGCATAAAAAGAAGCACATCGAGACGGAGAAAGTTGCCGCAAGCGAAATTAATGAGGAACTGAACCCCATTCGGACCATTACAGCAAACGCAGCGGGAGGCCCTCAGCCCAAACTGCCGCTGATGGACTCACATGATTTTCCGCCGCTGGGGGAAAGGAAAGAAGCGTCAGATTTGACCAGAGAAAAGGAAAAACTGCGCATTCTGCCTTCGGAAGCGAAATCAAATCAGAAAGAGATACCAGTACAGAGCGACCGCAACTCTGAGGAAATAAAGGAGTTGCGGAGTCAATTGCAACAGCAGAACGAGATGATCAACAACCTAACGGATGGAATTAGCCGAATTTTACAAAAATTGGGCAGTGAGAAGAACGATAAGGAAGTGAACTTGAGAAAGGGTTCCAAGAAAAAGTATCGGAGGGAAATAACATCCACTTCGTCATCTTCTTCAGAGTCGGAGGTAACGAGCGGGTCGTTATCTACTGACAGCAGTGATGACTCGGACGATGCATCAGGGGACGATGGACATAGACAGAGCATCAGCTATGAGTTAGGAAGGGCCATAACGAGACCTACGTGGTCTAGGCCTTCACAGGCGAGAGACCAGGGACCGGGCTTTGACGGAGCTTGTTATTCCTGCGGAGAGTCGGGACATAGGGCAAATGCGTGCCCAAGAGTCCAGTGTTTCAGCTGTGGCGCAAGAGGGCATATCAGTGTCAATTGCCCCAGTCGACCTGGAAGGACACAAGAAAAGTGCCAACTTTGCGGCAAGGTCGGCTTATTGGCAATTAATTGCCCTAATTGCAAACACCTGTTTACTCGGCAGGAAAACGGACAAGCGGGGAGTCGCCTAGCCCAAGCGGCTTCCCCGCAAACCAATCCGTCGAACACGAAACGGCTGAATTAGATCTAGGTAATCATAGGAATAAGTCGATTAGGTTAGGAAATGGTGATTCGATTTTGGAAAAGCCGAGTTGGACAGCCAAATTCTGCGAACCAAATTCGATCAAGGGAGATGTAAATAGTGGAATAAAGGATTGTATAGGGAAAGGAAGGGAGATAAACTCAGATGGGCCAGATGAAACATCTGCTCCTGGGTCGAGTTGGACAGCCAACATCCACCACCCATCTGAGGCGTTGGCAAAGATCAAGGATGAAGAAATCTACAGATCGAGGTGGACAGCCAACCTCTATCGATCTGGCCAATGCTATGGAGCTATCAGGAAAAGCTCTCCAGCTGAGCAGTCGAGACGGACGGCCGACCTCCACTGCAAAGCTGATATTTGCTGTCCAGCCGTTGATTTCGCCGAGCCGAGCGGGTCAGCCCGTCTCCGCCCACCAAATCAACCGCATATGGGGCAGAAGGCGCATTGGTCGACGGAGTCAGCTCCGCTCTGCCAATCCGTTAGGTCGGGAGAAAGCGAAAGGGTCAAGTCTTTGGTAGGATCGAACAGGCCAGCCTGTCTCCAGCCGCCAAAGCAAGCAGAGAGTGAGAGAATGAGTGAGAGGCCTCAGAGCATCTCGTCGGTGCCACAAAGCCCGCCGAGACATGCGTGGAATGTAGATTCTGCCCAGTCGCTTCACGCGGGCCGGAAATCAGAACAGGAGAGCGATTATGAGAAATTGCCTCAAGTACTGTTCACTCTGGATCGGTTGTGTTCCAACAAAGGGACGGGCAGGAATGAGTCGAGTGAGAGTGTGACATACCCTGTAACCATTGAGGACAAACCTGATAGGCTGTGTCCGGTTCAGGGAGGGGGAGTCGGCGTGGAGTCCACGCCTAGAGTGAGTTTAGCGAGTGTGACGGCAGGGCTAGTAATCAATAAGGAGAAGAGCGAGTTTTGTTGTACCAGGGCTGCATATCTTGGATATCTGTTAGACGCAGAGGGACTTAGACCAGATCCGGAAAAGATAGCTCCAGTCGTGAATTATCCAGCACCATCTAACCTCAAACAACTAAGACGATTTCTTGGTATGATTGGATGGTACGCTCGGTTCATAAAGGACGATTCGGAAATCAAGCTTCCATTGGTCAAGTTATTGCACAAAGGTCAAGAGTGGGAATGGACAGAGGAACAGCAGAAAGTGTTTGAGACATACAAAAGGGCCATTACAGAAGCCCCGGTCTTGGCAAGGCCGGACTTCTCTAAACCCTTCATCGTACAAACTGATGCGAGTAGTGAAGCAATTGGAGGTGTTCTTTCTCAAGTGAATGAGGACGGAGAACATCCAATCGTTTATGTCAGCCGAGTTCTCACATCAGCTGAGAAAAACTATACGACGACAGAGAGAGAGTTGTTAGCTATTCTATGGGCCATAAAAAAACTAAGGCCTTATTTAGAGGGCTACAAGTTCCTCGTGATCACAGACCACTCCGCACTCCAATTCCTGCGAAATCTCAAGGAACCTACGGGTAGGCTCGCGAGATGGGCGCTGGAGTTGCAGCAGTGGGACTTCGAGGTGGTGCATCGTCGAGGTAAAATCCATGATTTGCCTGATGCACTATCTCGTATGTACGAGCAACTTTCTGGCGAAGAGAAGATCGCTGAAATTACGGAAGTAAAGGATGAGGACTACCAACGCAGAGTCGAGGAAGTCAGCAAATATCCGGAGAGGTATAAAAATTGGAAGGTCGAAGCGGGCCACTTGTATCGTTACAAGTACGATGAGCTGCTCGATCCAATCGCTGATTGTGAAGAGGGCTGGAAACTCGTGCTTCCAAAAGAATGTCGAGAGCGGGTCATCAGGGATGCCCATTGTGAACCTTCATCGGGCCACCTCGGAGTGGAAAAGACATTCGATCGAGTCGTACGAGATTACTATTGGAGAGGGGCCTATCACGACATTCACAACTTTGTGAGGCAATGTCAGGACTGTCAACAGTTCAAAACGTCGCAGCAAGCGCCTCAGGGACTATTGGGTAAAAGAACGGTAGAGAGACCATGGAGCGTCGTAGCAGCAGATCTCATGGAGTTTCCGCTTAGCAAAGCCAAGAACAAGTACTTAATAATCTTTCAGGACTTATTTTCAAGATGGGTGGAGCTAAAGGCGGTCAGAGCTGCTACGGGGGCCAACGTGGTTAAAGCACTTGAGGAGCTTGTCCTATTTCGCTGGGGAACGCCGGAGTATCTCTTGACAGATAATGGAAAAGAGTTTGATAACAAATGCGTAAGAGAAGCATTGGCAGAGTATGGAATAACGCATACAACAACGCCTCCATACCATGCTCAGGCAAACCCAGTGGAAAGATCCAATCGAACGCTGAAGACGGCCATCGCGATGTTTGTAGAAATAGACCATAGAGATTGGGATCAGCATTTACCCGAACTAAGGCATGCAGTCAACACCGCGAAGCAGGCCTCGACTAAGATCTCGCCAGCCTATTTGAACTTCGGAAGGCATCCACTGCCAGTGAAGAGTTTGCGGCGCGAGCTTGAGAAGGGGGAAGGCATAGAGAGCAGATTGGATCCACAAGCGTGGAAAAAGAGGGCCGATAGGTTAGGCTTATTACGAGATCTAGTAACCGAGAACATAGAGAAAGCTCAGGAAAAACAGGCGCGAGCGTATAATAAGGGTAGAAGAAACATCGAATTTAATGTAGGAGACCTAGTAATGCGTAGGACCCACCATCTGTCCAGTGGGATTGATAGGTTTTCAGCCAAGCTAGCCCCTAAATTTGAAGGACCAATCGCGATACTAAAAATCCTGTCTCCAACAGTTTATATCGTAGAAACGCGTTCCAATAAGCAAAACGCGAAAGTAGATATTGGTGACTTGAAACGATATATAGCACCAAGATCCACTCGTCAAAGTGGTGAGTTCTCCGAGCGCCAAGCCCAAGGAGCACACTCTCAAAAAAATTCCTTATGAATTTTGGTATTATGTAATAGGTCAGCATTGTGTGTTTGCCTCATGTTATCTGGTCTGTGAGTCAAAGTGAGCGATGTATTTTTCAATAATGTGAAAATCTCTGTCGGACATTATTGTTGCTATGGCACATAGCCCTTGAATTGTGGTGAATGAAAGTTTGCAAACGAGGTGTGATGTGTTTGAGCTGAGGACGTACTGCCTTTTATAGAGTGAATTATCTGAGCGAGTGATGCTTTTGTTGAAATTTTGTGAGAAATTCCCTTGGAATGTATGAAAGATTCATGCCAAAAGTTTGTTCATACCAAATGTATTACTTGATGTTCATAGAGAATGTGGTTAAAATTAGAAAAAGTTGTGCTATCCATTTTCTATCCAATAGCTGAAGACAGAATCTCAAAACTGAGTGAACTACTGGTAGAAATCTGTGAAATTGTTGTTATTATATTGTGTTCATAGGTTTCAGTTGCAGGCTCGTTTGTAAGCGGTCCACTCGGACGAGTGTCCGGCTTAGGGAGGGGGTATGTGACGTTGTGCTTGGCGCAGCGTCACTTGCCCAGTTCGAATACGCGCGCCCCTCTCGCGAGCCGTAGAACGGCGGGGCGCTATTTGTGGGCGCCGACAATGTATGTAAGAAAAAAAGAAGAGCGGAGCGCGCCGCGCGCGGAGAGTGCCGGCCAACACGTGGTAAGGAGAGTTCGTTGTGAGATGCCCGAGAGAGAAGGTCGTGGGCTATCATCGTCGAGTCACCGACAGCCTGCGAACACCGGGGGTGCGCGTGCCAGCAACCGACCTCGCCGTGTGGGCCCCCCGCAGGCCCCGACCGGAACATCGGGAGCCAGCAGTCGACAGCGAGGCGGCCATCTTCGGCTGCAGCCGAGCGGCCACCCAACATCGTGGCCCAGCAGGCGTCGGCACCGCGCGTCATGTTTGCTTGGGAGCGCCCACACCTTTTCTTGTGATAATAAATAGTTCTTGTGAAGTTTACTCGTCGTAGTCCATTTTTATGCGCCTCCTAGCGTCCCTCGTGATTTCAGCTGAAGAGCCGCTGCCCACCCCGGGGCACATAAAAGGTGAGCGAGCCCTCCCCTGGGACGAGGAGTGTGATGGGCCAGGTGACAGCCAGCGGCGTGACTCTGCGGCTAGCCATGTGGCTAGCCTGGCGCCCTCAAAACAAGTAGAGTCGCGGCCTCCCTTGTCTCGCGGTATCGGGGAAAATTTATCTATAAATTAAATACCGCGTCACATTTGGAAGAATAAAGTTGTAAGCGGTTCGGGCAAACTATGCACAAAATTCATCCTAAGCATCATGAATATAAAGATTATATGACAACTAAAAGACTTTATCAAAAACTTCATAGACTGATAAGTTTACCTAAGTGTTCATGGTGGTCATAACAATGTCTGAGTCCATCCTAAACCTACCTTGAATGGTAGACTACCAAATAAAATATATATTTGTTTGAAATCATATGCATTCTGAAACACGCTTGGGCCTCTCAGAATTTGGTAGTCAGAGCATCATTATGATATTTAGTAATTACAGTTTATTTCAAATTAGAGTCTTGTGTCTACACTATGTATGCACCTTGTTTTCATGCCAGTCTGCCTTCTGAGCTGAAGGGCAGGTAAGAAACTTCTAATTTTTCCATCAGTGCTCCTTAAACGCTGTTTTGCTAAAGAGCCCAAAGCCCATGAAGCAGGTAGAGCATTAAACTATGATAATATCACAATATGAACTCAGTATAATTGTGGACCCATGCCCATTCACACTGAAGGTCCCATTCTGTGCCAGCCACAGCCTGAAGGCTCTTCTAAAATGTTCTTGACCACACAGCTAAGTGTAGTTTGCATACAATGGAAAAAGTTTATGTATACATTTCAATAGAAATGCCTCTAAAACAGATCATGGTTATTTTTCTTACCTTTTCTGTGATTCCAATTGCCTTCCATTTTCATTCTCTTCTTATCCATACCCAGCCTTCACTGCAGCACAGGTAAATAACTTTCATGACCAAAGAACGATGCAAGGCAGAAGGCAACAATTTTGAGTATGCATACCAGTGCTCCACTCTCACTATGAATGATGATATATCGCTCATAATATGATAAAATATTCCTTTGGAGGAGGTCTGTCATCAGGCCATGAAAATATTGATATTGGACTGTTACCATATTGAGATTATTGGTATGCTTTATTCCATATAAATAGGACTAGTACTTTTATCAGAGCAAGACTGCATCATGAGCATAACTCTGCAAATCAATGCAAATGTGTACCAAGCCTTACAGTAAAAGCTGATCAGAGGGATTCTACCATAATAATAATTATTCCTTAAAATTTCCTGTTTCCTTAAATATCTGATCAGTTGACTCCTTGATTACATGGAGTCATAAATAAGTAAAAACATAAATGCAGAAACACAGAAAAATATGGTATAAATGAGATTTCACAGTATTCACAAATTAAATACTGTGAATTAAAAGATCTCAATTAGCAAATTTATAATAACCACAGTTATCAACACTAACGTTGGTTTGATAGGTGAGGGTTGAGCTACCCTAACACTGAGCCATATACTACATTGAAATTCACAGACGCATTGGTATGCTTTGGTATAAAGGTGGCCTAAAGGTATATGAAATTTCACACATCACAGGTTTCCCAGGAAGATCTGGTACCCGCAAAAATCACACGGCTTGTGTGCGGCTGTGAGTGTCTAGAGGTGTCAACTAAAAAACCAAAATTAGGCCCTCCAGTCATTAATCTAGCACTAAACCCACTGGACTACCATGCCCCTAAATTTAAAAAAGTAACATCATTTCCTGCTGTCTCCATTGACTCTACAGGATAAATCTCGACTTCCTTAAAATAAAACACAGTGAATTTTATAGTACCAAATAAAATTTTAATTTCTACATAAAGGGTTAAATATGAGTTAATTAAACATTTTTCAAAAACATTCTTTACAACCTGACATTGATTTAGTAGTTGGAACAAATGTAAAGACCTAGTACATTAATTCATGATTTCAAGGCTGCTTTCATAAAATAACTCATTAAAAATATTTTCACAATATGTAATTACATTGTCACCACAACTGTATGTATAACAGATATATGAACGTTTGTACATATTCGTTTGCAAAGCTAGTAAACACTAACTTAACAACTTCTCCAAGTATTGCAAATATTTAAAAACACTTAAATAATAGGCACATTAAGTTGATTAAAAATTACCAATTTTCATAATCAAAGAAGAAATGCTGAACGCAGAAAAATGATAATAAAAAAAATGCAACTATAGGTATCCATGTTTAATAACCAAGCGATAATTTTGAAAGTAAGAGTTTGTAACAATTGTAAATAAAGAATTAAAGTGAAAAAAATCAATGAATCAATAATAAAAATGTACAGAATATTACTTTCAACAAGTACACCTTACGAGTTATGTCAAAAACCAAAATTTCACATAAATGCTTATGGAGATTAACATAATTAAGAGAGTACAAATTTCTCTCAAATAGTGTTTTTATTTGGTTCTCCAAGATAACTGGATCATTTTGTAGTAAGGTAGGGACATGTAAAAATAGGAATTCAGAGTGTCACCTTTTCATTGGAGGTATTTTGAACATTATTCATTCGTTTGATTCAGAAGCAAAAAAAAGTTACATGCTCTCACAAATAAAATAAATCACTGAATCCTCAAAAATTTCTAGGCATCTAGTAAAGAGCACAAGAACTATAAGTAATTATGTAAGCTCATAAAATATAAACTCAAATGTAATGAATAAATGTTCGAAAAGACAAAACAATTGTACTATCTAGTCAAGGTATAATCAGCTACACAAATTGATGATGCCTTAGTATTCCTTTTACTAATTTAATGTAGCATCTTTTTCCAGGATAATTACCATCCTATAAAAAAATAACAAAACAATTATACAGTGTCCATCACCAACAATTCTTCTCATTCAATTATTCCAACAAACAATGTTGTTAAGTTGGCATAACACCAATGAGGGGTACAATCACGAGAACTAGAAAGAGTGAGTAGCATTGGTTGATAACATTTAAAGCATATTATTAGGTGATTATACTAATATTCCATCTCTTTCATTCCATTGGTACGTCAGGTATCTCCAAGGCAGAGAGTAAATCACGACCTTGTAGCAGACTTGAAGCTGACCCGAGTGGAGCATTGACTTCACAATCCTGTCGGCTGAGGTCAATCAATGATGGGATCCCTGTACTGTCAGGCTCTAGCAGCGAGAAGGAATTTTTCCTAAATGAGGCTTTCCTGATGTCTTCCCTTAAACTGGCTGAGTCACTGTACTGCATCTGGTTGTACATCCCTGGCATTGCATTTATTGACTCCATTGGGCTTATACTCAGTTTCCTGGTAACTGCACCCTGAGTGTTAAACATAGAATAGAGTTCAGTAGCCGTTCAGCATGATATGTCTACTTCAACAAAACTAGGCAATGATTAATTAGACAAAAACATACATTTTAACCTTTCTAAACTTTCAAAATGAAGTTTTCAAAAGGTTCAGACAATTATCAGAAAACAATTGGATTTGTTTTAATCAACATAATGAAAGCCAATGTTGCCATTGCATATGTTCATTGTGACTCGGAAACAAATTATTTGAAGTTACTTTGAAAAATAATATTTAGATGAAAATTTCATCAAGTAAATGCCTAATATAATGAAAAGTATTCAAAACTGAAACCAGTCACTTTTTTAAAGGCAATACCAAGTCTTTGCTGACTTGCAAGACACTTAAGACAGATAAAAAACCCCAAAACAAGAGAGAAAAAGAACTTTTGAGAATTAGTTTAAAAGTTAAATCAATAGATATATAAAGATCAAAATAGAAAGAGTTACTACTAGCAATAAAAGTCAGGAAAAAAGCCAACAATAGATTTAAGGTACAATTTAACTAATCACTACATAAAAACTGTTTTAAATTCAATTTTCTCGGTGATCACTTTGTTTTTATGAGGCCATGATCACAACGTATGTTTAACTAGAACTTAGAACTTATCATTATTCACTGTATCTCTCAGTGTGGATTCCAAGAAAGGGAGAGTGGAGTAATCTCTTTTTTTTTACACATTGTATTTTGTTAGAATGTTTTAAGGCTAGGTATGGATTTTCTTGTGTAGTGTCATTGGTGGGTACGGTGTGTGAAAAATTTAAAAATGCAATTACTTCCAATAAGTGCATATTTTGTTTTGCAGCAGCACTATAAATGTCAATTCACAAAGATAATTTAGAAGATGATGACAAAATAATAAATACACTGTGAAAATACTGTAGGCAGATAACTCTTAATGTTTCCAAATTAGTTATGACTAGAAGATCATTTTCACTGCAATATGAATACACTTCTCTTTAACCATTCAATGTTTTATACTTTTCTTATTACAAAAAGAGTCAACAAGTGATTGAACAAATGTGGATCTTTGAATCAGACACTATGCAATGTTTCGCAAACATAACTTCTTACTAATGTCTTTGCTGTCAAGGACTATGAACCGTGATGATCAATGGCAGTAGAGTGAATGATGACATGCAAAATCATAAATCTAGCCAGAAAATTAGTCTGCACTAAGAAAAACTAAAGCATCATTAAAAAATCTGGTATACTAAAATGGCTCATCAGCAAGAGAAAGCTGATAGTCAATAATAATATAGAATTTACCATGAAAATTACTGGTATGCAACATGAGCCTCGGCATTACTCTACAACCCAGTATGGCATTATTTAACCTACAAAATGGCCAAAGCTTTATGATCTAGAATATGATTTGGGTGATTCGATACGATTAGGGTTTGGAAAAACATAGGATAGAGTAATGTCTGAAGGACAATGAATTAAGAATATCAGTTGGCTCAACAAAAACAGATTTGAAAAAACATGAAAAGAGTGTTATGGTGATCTGATTTCTTACAAGGCTATTTCATACAGTTTCCTTTTTATACAATGAAACATATTTAGAATTTTTTTGTGATATATCATGATTCAATTTCATCCAAAAAACAATTGAGCAGGGACAAAACTCCATCCTTAAAAATCAAAAACATGAAATGTTATAATGATTTACCTAAGATCGATTGACACTTCAGGATACACAAATTGATGTTTTAAATATAGAAAGATGGGAAGAAAGATTTTCCAAATTAGGAGAATAATTATGGAACAACAGACAAATAATGAAATTAAAATATGGGAGAAAAGGCAATATATGCCTTGAGTAAAACATTGTGGATTCCACAAACTTGGTGGTGATATTGGTGGATGACTAATGAAATAACAAGCAGTTGATATTATAACTGCAAAATATAGATGGACTTTGAGAACAGTGATTGCAATAAGTTTTACAGCCCAGTTGCAGGTTCTCATTTATGGATTTGTTAAAGTGCAAGTAAAATGTAAGTTAATATTAACCACACTCAAATTGTATTCTTCAATTTGAATGATTCAATGTGAAGCGAGATAAATTCCTTTAGACAATAATAAGAAATTTAGAAACCTCCAATAGTGTTATTTTGGTCAGCCGGTAACCATCAATGGGGAGAGGTAAGGGCTTGACAGCAAGAAGATGTCAGTATCGTAGCACTGTTCAATGTCTATGGCTTGACATCCAACTGTGAAATGAAAATTGAATGATTCGATGTCTGAAACTTCAAGGTGTGACACATTGATGACCTAGACCATTTTAGCTCTTTCATTTTTTCTGAAGCTAAAGAGGCCATGAAAATATTTTGTTTAAGTGCAAATACTACTAAGGAAATTGAGATTTTAATGAAGCAAATGATATCTGAATACTTTTTCTTTTAATTATTAATCAGACTGCAACTTCTCATTATTTCATTCTTTCCTAACTTCTTGCCAATGGTAGTGGGAAGCAATAGCTTTTCTCAGAATTATTAATATGAATTTTTTTCAATCTTCAAGAAATATGATGCAATGTTCCGTGAGCAGTCCTGTATCCTTCGGCATAGTATCTAAATTTTAACCATCAGTCATCAGCCATTCTTTTCCAATGATGAAATTCTAATTTTGATAAAATAAAAGAAATTCATGTAATCAAAGTAGGCATTTCAAGTTTTGTGCATTTGTGTGTTGAGCTGTTCCTTGGTGCTTGCATTTATATCTGATACATTAGACAAATCAGCAGTCATTTTAAGAATTAATGGATTGAGTAAGTAACTTGTTAAAACCAATGAGAGAGTAAAAAGAGGAATAAAGAAAACTTTCAGGCTCTGCATAGGAATAAATGTAACACAAATCATACCATGTCAGATGTAGGGGGGAAATTTGAAGGAGATCCACACCAAGAAAATAATTAGCAATAATTAATTATATTAATAATAATATTACCATATATGAAAATGGCTTATAAATAATTATAGAAGAATAAAAACTGCAAAAACAAAAAACATATAACACATAAATTCTCCGTGGTCAGATGAGCCAGATGAACAATTCCCATTCCTGCCAAGTCTACTTTTAGGTATATTAACCAAATGCTGGCCAACAAATCTTCCCAAGAGGGCATCTCTATCCAAATACCGATGATTTAGAGCAATTTTAAGGGCATTAACGTGCCATAAGAGACATATTAAATCAATAATAAGTAGTTCTCTGGCTAAAGGAAATCATTAAAACCTTGTCTATGAATTTAATGATATCAGAATTTTTTTATAGATAACTTCTGAATTCATTATATAATGAGCAACTGCAATATTATTTTTGATATTTTAAACAACAACAAAACTTTTAATACGCTAAATATTTTAAAATGATAGCGATTTATAAGAATATATAAATCTGACAAAAAATAAACCCAATACAACTCCTTCACATTACTAAGGATGGGTAATTTGAGATAATCCTATAGAATCCCTATGTTTTAAATTGTATTTGTGAATTACTAGACATGTAGGTTCATTATATATATTTGATGATCATATTTTCTTGTGAAATCAGAAATAAAAATGAATAAAAAAAATATTTTAATCAGAAAAATGATTGTCCCTTTTTTGTGAATTAAATCTTGTTAATAAAAATGAACCTAACTTTCTTAAAACCTCCTTACCTGTTCCCCTTCTACTGCTAATGGTGATTCATTTTTGTTTCTAAATATTTTTTGAAAATGTTGAATTTTTGTCATAAAATTCCACATGAAGTTTTATGTAATTTGTTCATCTGGATAGCATGTGGGGGAGTGTAAAGGCATTCTTAACCAAGTAAAGAAAGTCATCAAGTATTAGTTTATTTTATTTATATACCAGAGAGCTGACATTTCTGCAATCCAATCTGTGACCAGCATTCCTTCAATATGGATTTTTACACTACTGATTCCCTAAAGGCATTATTGATTTTTTTCTCAACAGGTACAGTCAACAAGAATGTCATGTATTTATTACAACCAGTTTCTTACAAACACATACAGGCATGAGGTTACAAGCAGGATTTTGGTGTCAGATTGTATTTCAGTTGTACTACTTCATTAAGTCACTACATACCTACTTTCTTGGATTTCTTAAGCTATCTTACTTTATTCCCATTCTATGTCTCCAATACTTGAAGATATACTTGGATTTCCTTTCTATTTTTTATCTATGAATTCCATTTCATATTTTAACACTTCCATACCTCCAGAAAATGCTTCTCAAAATTTCTGAATAACACAGTTCATTTCCTTGTATTGCTCATTAAAAATATTCTGTCAACAATTCCTAAATATAATATGTAATCCTCTTTTTTTTTTACAGCAATCCCACAGGATTATAAAGCCGATGATGACATCTATATGGTACAAAAATTACAACAATGTAATTCATCAGCACTCGTACATTGCACATCAATATGCAGCATAATCATACACTTAGGCCTTCCAAAATAATCTATTCCCTGAAAACCTGTGATGATATCTTTTTTTTTAGCATTTCCACAATGCTCTCTCCCATTAAGTATTCGAGCAGCAAAATCCCAAAACACTTACCATTTAACCCCCCTAGGGAAGATTTTGGGCAGTTTTATTCAACATGGACAAAATAAAGTCCTCCTGTGGCCTTAAACACAGCATTTTCTCAAATATTCTTTATTCTTTTTTATTAATTTCCAGGCAGGCAGACTAGGTTCGACTGGCCACACTGACACTTTTACTCCGCCCTACCCTGTTCGGGCCCCAACAAATGTAACCTGCGCTCATGTCGCACCCACTAACCAGTAAATTCATCAGGACACTGTCCTTCATGTTTGGTGGCACCTGATGCTGTTGTTGCTGAATGCCTACTGGAGCAGGCAATGCCTTTGAAGCCGTTTTGGATGCTGTGGTCGTTTTAGACTGCGCCGACTTAGCATTACTCTGGACCTGGCTTCTGGTCTTCCCATTAACCATCATACCCTTCCCCCCACCATTACTCAACCATCCCAAGTTGTCCTCTGAGGGTTGCGCTAACTTCCCTATCGTATCACCCCCACTCGGGGCAATCAACTGTTGCAGCAGCTGCGAGCCAACCAATGTGGGAGGAGACTCCTCACTCCCCCCTTTAGGTCTCTTGCAAGAGGACTCCACGGAGAGCACTGCAGGGCTTGTGGACGATGAATTGTCGGCTGTGCGACGTTTACTCGTGTGGCGCTGTTGGTGTAGTCCATCTCCTGTCCCACCTCTGCTTCTCCAGTTATTGCTGGCCACAGAGGGAGGTGTCCCACCGCCAGAAGCCCAGTGCATAGCTTTCTCGCATGAGCCTTTGCATATCAGAAATAGGCATTAATCTCACATTTTGAAATGAAGGTACCTCAAAGCACTTGACACAATGACCTCAATGTTTAACTGTAATCACACAAATGATTCCTCCTCACCTTCCAACATGAGCAGTGATGACTTTTCATTGCTTCTGCACAAAAAATACTTATGAAACAACGTGGGGTGGAGAGAGGGAGAAGATAGCTACATTTATTACTTTTTACTTGATGATATTTTATATTTACTTTAAGTTAAAGTGGTGGTTTGACAAAAAAACTAGAAGCATTAAGGAGGTAACTTTAATGGATGACCTTAAATACTGTTCATATTGTCATCCCAACACAAGATTATGAGGAGATATATTTTTGTCGCATGAGAGCTATGGAAATGTCAGATTGGAACTAATAACAGCTTAAAATTTTCAATAACAATAAATAATGTAATTTAAGTAAGTTACATGTTGTCACTTACTGTTTCTAGTGTACACCTGATCTAATATTTCACTGGGATCCACCAGCCCTCCTCCATGGTCATTCATTCTGTTTCCCACTTTGGATACTACAATATGGTCTTCATTGGTTGGCAAGGTTTTCATCTTTTGAGATTGCTGAGACACAAGAGAGGTCTCATTTCTCAACAACTGAGCCAGACTTGAGGTATCAAGGTTTTTGCTGTCCGAAATGGTAGTGGACCTTGATTTAAAAAAAATGCAGACGTTTAACTTTGATTTAATGACAATTCTTTTTATGTCTATGAAGAGAAGTTCTGCCAATGGATGTGCCTTGGTGGATTCAGACAAATCACTTTATCTTTTAAGTTTACTTTACAAGTTCCATCTCAGTTATCACATGAAAAAGCTACAGAGTGGACCATTTTATCTTTCACAGTTAGCCAGTAAATAAAAATAATCAATGGGTGGTCATTGGACACCTAGTGTTAATGGGGTGGCACAAATGCAAAAATTTCTCAGCGGCAGAATTTGAAAAGGTTGAGTGAAAAGTAACAGCAACACTACACTATGCATTCCTTCAACAATTTTCCCTTAATGAGCCTTCTCAAGCATAGGGCAGAATTTTTCGAGGCCCTGAATCAGAAGAGAAGATGATAGTCAATACCCAAGAGTAGCCTAAAGCAAGTTTAAAAGGCTGAAACAGCACTTCCGGATCAACAACTTGCTGCCCCAAGGCCATAAAGCAATGGACTGTTTGCATGGACCAAGAGAAGCATGCGGCAATGAATGAATGCTACTTGCCAATTGCTTTGTGGGTGAACTCTGTTCAACCAAGGCAAGGTAATGGCACAGATAATATTACTCAGGCAGTATGGACGGAACACAGTCCAGGAGGAAATTAAGTCCACCAGTACATATTTACACGATTAGTGAATTAAGTTCGAATTAAATTAAGGATTGTCCTCTGAACATGAAGAATTTCAAAAGGTTGGCCACTGTTTCTTTTTCACTCAACCCTCATAGAGCATTAGGCAAGACATAGGGAAAATAACAAGATCTCTCCTTAAATCCAAATTGAGAGAGTTGCTAAACCTACCAAGAGTCTTTCAACATTTTCTCCTTTCTGGTTAATCCAATGCAGTTGATGGCATCCCCCCCACTGTTCTGGGCACCATCCACCACCACCCCGCCAACGTCCCCACAACCCCTGATCAAGTCCTCCCTGTTAATTGTTGCACCATCTTCCACAAATATCTTTTCCCCTACATCCACCACAACTAACTGGTCAGACGAAGCACCCCACATGAGGTCTGTGGTGACAAGGAGGGGGAGGTCCTCAGTTATTGGGGGTATGTAAGGAGCACGCATGCCCACTTCGTCATCACTTGAGTTGACCATGCCAACGTGAAGGCTCCCCGTTAACCCACCAAGAGAGTCATCGTCTTCATCCTTCACACCTCCCACCAATGAACCACCGCCACTCAACTCCGGACTGCCTAATGATGCGATGCTCGAAGACTTGATGGCACTCGAGCACTAGGGAAGGGAGAGAAGATGTTTCATGGCCCTGCATTGCATCATGGGAACCCTAATTTATTCTGTACTTCAGGGATTATAGACAAAGCCAAAGCTTGCAGTGTTCAAGATGCCCAGGGAAAGTAGGTATGGAAGGAGTATAAAAAAACGAGATTAAGGGAGCTTTAGGCAAGGATGGGCAGAGATACCAACCCAAGTTGACCTTTTTCCTGAGACATGTGCCTATTCACTTCTGGCACCTGGAGTTCTCATTCTCCCTACTTTATTTTCCCAATTGTCAAGTATCCCTAACCTGTAAGAAGCTAAGCAGCACTTTCAAATTGTTGGGAATCGATCATTTTTTCTAGGAAGGGATCTACACTCACAAATTACCCTTTCACCCATTTTAATAACTCAAGATATTCCTTCCTAAACAGGCCTGCTGCACCAGTGCCACAAGCTTTGGTTTGGTCTACAAGTTAACAGTCTACATGGAATCAGGGCAATTTGTGGAGGTTTAACCCTTCGACATGAATGCACTGTCTAATGCTGTAATGAAGTTACATTTTCCAGTAAAAGGTTAATGAAAAGGTTACAATGCTGTATGGAGGGTTCAGGACAGATATGTGTTATCCAGGAAATATCAAAATATGCCCTTCAATGCTGTGGAAATGTTGGTGATATTACAAATGTGAATGGTTAGGATCAGAAGGAAACAATGAAATTTACGACAACACAGAACATGTTTGAAAAATGTTCACATCTTTTTGAACACAGCATCATTCTCTCCTCAAATAACCCCATCAATTTCACCGTGACTCATTGAAGAACTCCCTTTATTTTCTCTGTCTGCGCAAACAAAAGAACACATTTTTTTCTGAATAACATAGATTTGCACCATACATGTGTGCACCAGAGAATTTTATTCCTAACAGTAATTTCACAATGATGACAAAAATTATGAGTATAAGGTATTAGAGAGGGGTAAATCAAAAACACTAAACCATTCCAGAGAAAAGGGTAATTTTATTTTTACAGTTAAGTTTCACCAACATCATAGAACCTTCAAGATGACAACACATGAGAAGGAGCCAAGACATAAAACTTACCTCTCACATATTTTCCCCTGAAGACACCATAATGTTGGAAAAATCTAACTCCCTTTTCCGAAGCATATTTCAAAGCACTTATTCCCCAAATATCATTTAATTTAAACAAATGATCCAATGCGGTGTATCATGTATACCTCAGAGGAGGACAGGGGTGAGGTGGAGATGAAATGATCACTAGGTGAACAAGAGGCGGACCCAGAAGAGTCCTCTCGGTATGCCAGGAATTGGTTCTCATCTTCCTTGCATCCTCTCGTGGGGTCTGCCAGACCCCCTACAGTATCAGAGTCTTCGTCCTCTGGTACTGGGACCATGGACAGTGGAACGCAATAGTCATCTGAGAGCATGATATCAAACATGGAGTCCTCAAGGAAGGAACTACCCCCCAGAGGGACGCAGACATCTCCAGCAGTGGGGGCCAAGTGGGTCAAGTCCTCAGGCTCCTCCTTCAACACTGTGAACAACAATGGATGAATGAAGAAATTTCTTCTTCAAACTCAAGGGAAAAAATGGATTTTGAGCAGAGCAAAACAAATGACATCAATCGTACTCCCACAAATGGGGAAGAAACCTTAAAACTTCAAATACATTTATTTCAGGACTATTGCTCATCAGCACTGGTTAAAAGAATTTCCCTCAGAACATAATTCATTAATCTATATAATTTAATTCCTATATTTTAAGTGAATAATTGATTATATAATGGATTTGTGAAATGTTAGTGGCTCCCAGATGGGAAAAACCATATAATTCAATAGTTTCATTGATTTGAATATGCAAAATAAGTACATATTTCTTACAGGGGAATGATGAAACATCATTCCTGCTGGAGCAGATTATTTTTCAAAAGCGGATACCATAATTGCTCTGCACCTAAGATTGGGCAACATTTTTTGTTGAAAAAAATTTTGAGTTTGGGATGCTGCAGCATTTTATCTTCATCGAATAATAGTGATCATGTTCATAATTGCCCCATGAAATAATTAGGCCAGTCAAAGAACCATGAGCATGCCAGTGCATTGCCAAGAGTCCCTTATATTATACTGCTTCATGGACCATTAATTTTACTGCTCTTAATGAACCATCTTATTTTTTTTGAAGATCCCATGGTGAGCACACATACTTTTTTGACCAACTGGAATTGAGACCGTGGACCTGCCATCCATGCTGAGTGAGGCCCATCCATAGCATCCCATTGCACAAGTCAGAATCAGATGGAAAGCACAGGCCAGAGTTAATGCCATCAGTATACCATAAAAGTGGAGAATTTCATGTTCCCGATCGAAGACCTGCTGTTCATCAATTTTCGACATCTTTTTACTCCTGGATATTTGTTTGTAAAGAAGACTTGGGTTTGCATGAAAAAGTCGAATTAAAAGATCTCCACTTGCATTTCTGGCATCACTCTGGGGTGCTTTAATTTCTCTGAACAAATGGTTGGAATCATTGGACGGACTCCTGTGCAATCTGCAGCTTTATCCAGCCTGGAGGCAGGCCAGGAGTAACAACTCCAGATGACCAGCAAGTATTGTGCTACCATGAGTGGTAATCCTGAAGCATCCTGCCAAACTGTATCATCAAGGAACACACAAACTGAGCCGGGATAAACTCCAACGGCATCAGACCCGACTCAAATCGGCCGTGGAACTCACTAGTGAGCCCGGGCTCGTCGTCTGAGAACATCAAGAAGCCCTTGTTCATCTCTTCGGTCTTGGGCACGAAAATCTTGGAGGTGGCCGCCTGGGGGCGAGGGAAGAACAGCCTCGAGGGAAACGGTAGGGGTGGTGAAGCGGGCCTCAACTCCTCCTCCACCCGTCCCACCTCCTCCGCCTCCTCCTCCCCTCCCCCTGCTTTTCCTGCTGTCGCTTCAGACGACACCGCTATGTCGTCGTCGAACAGATCAGGGGAGAGTACCGAGTCATCTGAGCCCAGTAAATCGACAACCACGGCTGCGGACCCGGTGGCGATGGGGGGCAGCGGTTCCTCCGCCCCGGGCTGGGCGCTCCCGCGCCTGCCCTCGGCGTCTTCTTCGTCCTCTGCTTTGATGACCGAAACCTCTTCGTCGTTAAGCCCTTCGGAGGTTGTCAGGGCCTCAGAGGCCGGGATGGCCGCGGTAACTCTGGAGTCCTTGGCGCTGGGCTCCTCCGCTACGAGCTGACTGCAGGAGAACACCTCATTCTGGCACTCGATCCCACTGTGAACGAGCAAACGGCGACGATATGGTCGGGAGCCAACAAAAGAGGAAAGGAGGTTGAATGTTTGGACGACGCTACGTTTGGTCGGTGAAAACCAATGCTCAATGGTGTTCAAGAAAATTGACTTAAAGCCTCACAACCTTGATTTGCCTTGCAAAGGATGCTGAAAATTTGTGAAAATTCGAAAATTCAAATATACATGTAATGTCATGGCTGGTCTCACATTTTACCAACAGTTGACAGCCTTTTTCCATTATTTGTAAATCTATAAAATTCCGAAGAATATCATTTTCCGCCGTGTTTTTGCGTGTTCTTTTTATATTTCTCCAATTTTAACTTAATTAAATATTATAATTCACATTTGATCACCAGATAGCGACATACACAGACAAGAGCATTCTCATTTCCATCACCTTTCAATAACCCATCTCTCTTTTAAGATCAAACAGCAGATAAAAATCTTCTGTTTTAAAGTAGTCTCGTTCATGTTCGTGACGATTTTTAGGACTCGGCTAAGTCCTTAACTACTACTCGAGGGAGGAATATGCGGGATATTGGGGAAGAAACGTTTAAGGGAACCCAAAGAGCCGGAAAGGGAATCATCAACTTTCGTCTTCCTCGAAGGAGAATGTAGTGAAAAAAAACCTCCGCAGGTATCCACGTGATCGGAAACCAAAGAGACGAATGGAGACAAATGAAGAGCGATTGCCGTATACGTATTCACCTGGAGAAGAGGAGTGGAAGTCGGATAAGAATGAGTAAATACGGAGGAGATGCAGGTTGCATACCATAGCAACGTCGGCACAGGTGGGCTCCAGCGCGGAGAAGGAGAACCATCGTAATTGGTAAGAGGACGCGGCTGGCGAAATAACATTTACTCGTTGAGCCACTTTACACTGAAAACAAAATGAATGGCGATTCAATTTAAAACCCACGAATTTCCTTTTAAAATGAACCTTTTTTTGGCCGTTTATCATAATTTCCTTGCAATACATACTGCCTGTCAGTTCACATAAATCAGCCCTGCAGGCGTGCCATACCTTTCAGGTGCAAATTGAGAAGTTAAATGATGTTTCAATCACGTGAAATGCGTTTCTAAGAATCTCCCCTCATGCTCTCCTTAAGTGTTTTCTTTGAATTCAATGGCACACTTGTTGAGTTCCCTCACCATGGTGACCGACCGAGGGATTTCTTTTCGCGAAACATTGCCCTCAAGCACGGTAGTCTATTTTTCAACGTCGCATGTATAAAGTTAAAATTTTTGTTTCTAACACACACCTAGCGGCCAATTTCGAGCACCATCCGAAGAAACGACATCAACAAACAAACCTTGAACTTGGAAACTGTGAATTTTGTTGCTTCGAATTTGTGGGGCCGTCTCCTTCTGCGTCTGAGGTCTATTCATTCTTCGGAGGCCAATGTGATCGAGGAAGAGACAACACCAGGGGTGTAACGGAGGAACTGGAAGGAGAGGCCAAGTTGCCAATACGGTTGACAATGCTTTGTACCTCCAATTTCGTTGACAGGTGATGAGGAAATATTTTGACGGGTGGCCACAATGGACCGTGGAGATTCAAAGAAACGTCGTTCATTGACGATAATCGGAGTAACTTATGCCCGCTGTGATAGAGAAGAGGCGCCCACAATGAATTAGAAAAGCTTTGTAAAGTTGCCAGCGTCTGTTCACGCTAACACTTTTGCGGGCGAGGAGAATACAAACAGATCAGATGGACTGACAGCCGCTGAAGATCCCATCTCCAAACCTACTTCAGCCAATGCAACAATTTCAAAGTGTAAAAATCATTAGCCTTGACCCCTAAAATTGTTGCATTGAAATGCATATTAGCGGATGACTCCCTTAAAAAATACAGTTGCAGCACCTCCCGCAGTTTCTGGGAACTACTTCAGCCATTTTACAATTAATACAGAGCAAGGGTTCACCATAATTATTTACGACATGGGTGACCACTTATTTCCAATTTAGAAATTACCACGATTTTCATAAAGTATGAATTGAAATAGATCAGCATATGCGACCATTTTACAAATCGAACAAAATAAAAATTCAACGATTACAGTTGAATCGCTAAATTCTAAATTCTTTAAAAATGCGTAAATCAGAGCCCGCATTTTTCTCATTACGACTGTTAATCGGATAAAACTAGGATAAAAAATCGGACAAATTCGTGCCGAGGGGATTACGATCAACTAGAACACGGAAAAAAAGTTGGGTCCAAAGTTTGAGTTAAGATTTACAGCAACCCAAATAATCCCTATCCCCACACTACTGAGCACGTCCTGCGTCATCGCAACCCGAGGCAACTTCTCTCAGAGATTAAGCCGGCAGGTCACGGCGGAGTCCTTGAATAGAGGTGCAGGTTGTGAGGACGGAAACGACACTCTTAGTAAGGACGAGTCTTGGTCGGGAAGGTAAAGAGTTAAGGAATGCCCGACTGCACGCGAATGTGTCCACGTTCGCGAATGCTACCTTCGCGACTGTCATCGCAGGAAAAGGAGAAAAAATGTGCCCCTTGCAAACGCGTCTGCTCCTATTTTTATAGCAGCCTGCCTAAACTCGCCCCTTCCCCTCTGCATTTCCTTCCCCACCCCCTTTCTCCATTAGACCGCATTGTAACGCCACCGTAACTAGTTTTCCGAGATCCTTAATGCTACCACCTAGCCGAAGAGGCATTTACAATTTAAATAAAGGATTTTAGGAACACTGCTTGGAAGGGGCATGGTATTAAATATGCCTTTTATTTAATCTTATCTTATTTCCAAAGCGACTCTTTATTATGTTTCAGGAGCACAAATGGTACACCGACTCCTATGAGCCTGCGTCATCTTTATCAACGCAAAGATCACCTTAATGTAGAAGTGACTCTTTAAGTAAATGACGGAGAGAAGCCTATTGCCACCATTAGCCAATATATAGCCGAGAAGTGTCCACTTCCCAATAAAAAAAACTGCCGAAATGGCAACGAACCCATCCGATCCTTCATTTAAATACTCCTCATTGGTCCTCCGTTGCAAACGAATTTCGTGCCACCGATCGACGACATTTATACGGCCCAACATATACTCTCGTATCAGTCGCCGGGATTTTTTTATGAAGTGGACTTTCCCGTCATAATGAAACCCGGCTCGTTCGTCTCGGGGGCCTCGGAAATGGTCGGTGAGGGAGACGTGACGATTACTATCGCCCACTTCCCGCGAGGAAGTGAAGGTGGGCGGGTTGAGACTCCGGGTGGTGCGACGTCGCCTAGGGCTCCCCACCTGTTCGTCTTGGAATCTAGTCGCGGAATTCCAAGCAGTCGATCGTTTTTAAGATGCACTTAACATAGAGCCTCCATTGTAAAGACCTTAGAAAACATGCCCCGATTAAAAAATATTGTGTGTTATAACCTGTCCTTCATCGATTTATTAATAAAAAATAATGGGGGAGTCATCGATCATTTAATACCCATGACAAAACATCTTAAAACGTCTTTATCCGTCTTGAATAGCACTCTCTTAAAGACGGGATCATGATATCGTCCCTTTCAACCAATTCTCTCTCGAAATTTACTCGCTTGTAACTTTTAATTTTCTTGTAGAAAATTTTGTCACGCAAGCTGACAGTTTATCCTCATGTCATCTTAGCCAAACATACTTTTCTGCACATGTGCAATCGAGCATACAGGTATAAGAATGAAAGTCAAGTTTTCAACTTTCGCATAAAAAATGGTTGCAGTTTGTAGATAACAAGCAAGGACGGCAATCTTATTCTCGTTCGGCCGTCCAAATCAACACTGCCGCAACGATATCGCACAAGAAAAAATGTTCCGACAGAGAGAAACCTGGCAATGTCTTTCTACAAGCAAGTCATAAATAAAAATTCTAAAATAAAATTTGAACGGAAAGCCCATTTTATTTTACTATAGGAAATAGAAAAAAATATAACAAAAATCTACAAGGAACTGCATCGGGTTCTGATTTCAGATAATAGTGACGAAACCAACGCGATGGGACCCATTTTAAGGAGAGCCAAGGGTAAAGTTGTATGTACGTGCTTTCGTAAAATGGCTAGCTGTGGCTTGGTAACGCGTCAATAAATTCATCTGTTCTGAAACGCCACCGAAACATACTCAGTTACATGTTTACACCCATTGTTGGAATCAGTCAGCGCATTATCTTGCATTTAGCTGAGTGTAATTTGAACCGAATACTTAAATCGAAATTCAAACGAAATCATCTTTCCAAGAATATTTCCCGAGAAAAGTGATAACTACTTTGGAGCACTCTTTGAACGATTAATTAATCAAATTCGACGCAATAATCACGCAGGAATCAAACCATCGAAGTTTATATGTTTTTAACGGTCGCCTTTGAATGCTCTGTTGAGCATATAGGGTAGGAGGCCGCCGGTACAGGGTGACTTAAAAACAGCCCTTAGAGCGTCGCGTTACCGACACTAGGAAAAACCTCGCGGGGAGTCAAGCGTCTTGCCGCCGTAGTCGGCCTCCAACCGCGATCGCCAAGCCTTCGTAACGGCAGGAAAATGTAATGGGATGGGGATGGGGGTGGGGAGAAAGATTACAACGGACGCTTCAGCTATGCCCGGTTAAGGGCTTCGCGGCGTCTCGGACCGGAACCGCACGCTCTAGACTCCCCGGGCGTCGAACTCGCGGCCCTCTGGAATGCCGTCTGCGCCCGTCTTCGCGCGGCGGCTAGTAGAGACGGAGAGAGAGAGATATATAACCCGGCCTCCTGTAGAGGCACCTCCCGCATCGCCTTCCCAATCGCCGAAGTGAGCTCCGCGGTTGCCGCCGCCGCTCGACTTTTCCCTCGTCTCGTGCGCCGCATCTCCCCTTTCGGCTCGGATTCTCCCCCGCACACTGCCACGCGCCACGATTCCTCCCGCATTCCCACGCGCTATTTTTGACGTCGCGAAGTCAATTTAAGTTTCCTAGAGGATACAGGCGTCTTGTTTGGTTGGGATGCCCACCCGTGGCGACGAGAGTATGCCAAATTGCCATGGAGGCCGGTTCACAATTAATAACGTAAGAACTTGAGAAACGCAACTTAATTTGTAGTTGGACATGAGTGGGCCCGGTCACACCCCTTAGTTGAGAAGCTAACGTATCGAGATTGATGAGCCATGTTTATCGGTTATATCTAAATAGTTTATGTTGTCTGATTACGGATGAGAATGTGTCGATTTACTCTTGAGTTTTCCAAGCACATGCGATTTGAGCTTACGTCAAGTCTTAAGTTGAGTTATTAAGTTTTTACGTTGCTTGCGAACGAATTACGGCTATGCACCACGGCCCAAGTTTCCGTACAATATGTCTCCAAAAGGTATGTACGAGACAACTCGCATGCGACTTATCTAGTATACAACTTTCGCATGATGCGTCTCAAAGAGTAAAACGTGTGTGGCGACCAGTATGGTTTACTCTGACAGTTTAAATGATTGCTGCCGTCAAATTAAAGGTGTTCCTACTCTTTGTTAAGTGAAACTTCCATCGTTCCTTTATGCCACCTCCCATTCACATTTCTGTGGCATCGTCGTCACCTCACTGTCACCTCGTTAACATTACAAGCCCAAGCACTCTTTTCTTTCTAAGAAATCACTCTTCCACGCTATGTTGCATAAACTATGAATTGGAAAATGGAGTCTACACTAAACCCTTTCTCGTACATTTCAATACAATTCCGCATACGAGTCATTCTTCGATCCGAGATGCACGGACACTTGGCTAGTGCGTCACGTGGCCTTTGGAGAAAGGCGAATCGAACACAAAAAGTTCATTTTTCTGGCACCGAGGGAACTTCTGAAGGACCTCCATTAAACTATACAGTCGGAATAAACCATCCGGATGGAATAAGAGAAATACAAATGAGGAACTCTCGCATTCAGAGATCTGAATACACATTCTTTCCCCACTCATTTAACGATAAAAACAAAGTCAAACACAAATGCACCAAAGTCTCTTGATCTCATTCGTCTTCGAGTTCATCCGTCATCCTTTTGATAAACGATTCGCAACTCTTCACACTCATGCATTCATGAAAAGCATACCTTCTTGAAACCTTCTCTCACGTGGGTAGTTGACGGCCAAGTTGAAGAAAGCCGACCTAGGTGGAGTGACACTCGACTGAAGGCATCAATTTTATGGAAATTCATGAGATCACAAATTAACTGAGACTATTTGCCTCGATATGCCTTCGTGTTAGATAAAATAATTTCGGCAATAATTATCCAGGTATGAAAGCTAGATGTCCAGGTAAAATTAAAAGGTTATAGCCTCCGCTATGCTAAATGTAAGACCACTAATTCATTCAATCAAAACTTTACAGCTAACACACGGTGATTACATTGCAAAATGGTTCCATTTATTCTAGTAACGAATAGTGAATGTGGGAATACCAGCCGTACCTACAGCTTTACACACTTAAGTCGTGAAGTACATGAAAACGTGCTAATGTTTCCCAACAACCTGAAAGTCTTAGGCAACTAAAGAAAGTTGACTTAAACTTAAAGATTGTGAACATAGGACAGCGAATCCGTATGCTTGGAGGTACATATTTGAGGAAAGAGAGATAAAAATGCGATGCGTGTACGGGACTAGCCTTCGAAACAAATATTTTACCAAAAATTTTAAGGAAATTGCCCGCGATCCAAGTGCTATGGACTTAAACGCACAGCATTATTGAAATAGGGAAGCTTTCGTAAATCGAGGTAAACATACTATTTCTAAATAATTACGTCACAATTATGCCAATCAGTCTGCTTCCTACGCATGGCTAATCAATGTCAATTAATACAGCCTTCAACTACAGAAAAACACAGGTCCGCTAAATATCGCAAGTAACTAAGCCTCACTTCCGCAATTTTGGGCGAAGTGATTAATGTTTTACACGGCTACAAGTTCAAGACACGCTTGTTCCTTAAAAACGGATTTCAAAAATACTCACAGTGAACTTTTCTGTGAGCCACACGATAGAATATCAGTATTTGCCATTCCTGTCAAAATGGTTGTTAACGTAATTCTGCTATTAGTTAACTCCATACAGCGGCCACACAATACCACACTAGCATACCCCAAACTGACCACAACCTCTTGCGACGGATTGCAGGATTGTGGCGCAGAATGCCCTTTTTATTGATTAGAGGTACAACATAAATTCAAACACGGCTCACGGCTGAAAACATGCAAGTACATAAGTCAATTGCAATGCAACAACGAGACGAGACGGATCCCTTCTTTCTTGGTCGCGTTCCTTTATGCCAAATCGTTATGCATATAAACGCGCGCCGCGGGTAGACGCAGCGTGCAATTCGCTTTCAGTCCACCCTCGCGGCAACGTATTCGTGGGTGGGGAGGGCCTCCAATCCGCCCACCCCCTCCTACGATTCCAACTCCCCCACTTCCCCCCCCCCTCAGTGATTCGATAATTGGCTCCGAGTGAGTGCAGTGTTGCCTTTTGGACTCGGGGGGATGGGGGGGGGGAGGAAGGTACCTATCCCTCTCTCCCTCCCCCGAACACGCTCCCCCGGAGGCTACGACCGCGACGCCAGCGAATCGAGCTTGGGCCCGAGCATCCGAAGACCCGGTCCACACCCACAGGCGCTTGCGGACGAGTGGGTTCCCTGAAAATCGTCTACGAATATTTAATAACAGAAGCCCGAACTGGGAACCTTAGCAACACGTGCTGGCGTACACTCCCGTGAACAGAACCCTCTCCACCACCCGCCAACGAAGTAAAGAAGCTAAGTTTTCATTCACCATGCAACGAAATTCGACGAACCATCGTCCACATACGTGACCTCGAACTCGAGTAAACATCCTTTTGGAAGAGACGGTAGGGATGTGCTGGCGACTGGAACGAACTAACAGAACGAAATCCACGCACGTATTTTCAGCAGGGGTAAAAAATTACAGAAGTCCGTCAAAAAAGCCGTGGCCAATTGGTTGAAAGTTTTCGGAGAGAGTGAAGCGCTAAACCTTTCAAGAGTGTGCTCTTCTAGTGACAAAAACAGTCGTTCACAGCCACATCGCAAATGAGACTTGTTTGTGTGAGGCAAACAACTGAATCTGCTTCCGTTTATGGTAGAAGGCGACGGTCATGTCGAGGTTTTCGTTTGCAAGCGTCAGCAATCGTCGAAAATACACATTTAAAAGTTAAAATATTAATAAAATATTTTATGTCGCAGGCGAAAAGCTATGGACACTAACAAATATGGACACAGAAGAAATAACCGATTTCTTTGGAAAATTTCCGTCGCACAATTCCCAAGCGAAAGTACGGAAATGAGGGTATGCATTGTCAACATTTTTCAGGAAGAAGAGGTAGTCCAACCATTTATATTCCAACAAAATCAGCGAGTGTCATTTTCTATGCGCTTTATTTTTGCGTGTCCCACGCCTTTGAACATAAATATTCATTCTGCAACATTCGTTAGTTTAGGTTAATCAGCATTACGTAGGTAGTTAGCCACTGGAATTTTGAAGAATAATGTGTGTTGGCAGGAGTTAAACATTTGACATATGAACTCCTCTATATACTATGTGTTTACCAGCAGACAAATCCCTGCAGGTGTGTACTCAGCCAAAGAGGATCCGCCGAAGCGCGAATCGAACGAAAGGAACTCTGCCAGAGTGGCACTAATTTATTGTCTGATGGCGGCGGGGCAGGTCCCGCATCCCGCCTCTTCAATTCAATTTCTGGTGCGGGATGTCGGCTAGACGCGGGCGGAGAGCACCGAGAAGATGGATGAATATTAACGCCTAAATTCTATTATTAAACCAAGAAGGAAACAAATACGGACAAAAATCAACTAGAAACTGTTGCTCGTTCTCCTCGGCACAAACAAAATATTACCGCTCCCTGTCTGAGATACTGATGATATCTCTAGGCCCGGCAAAAGATAATGAAGAAAATCACTGATTATTATTTGGAATCCGAACGCGCTTATATCATCTCTGCCGGGAATCCAAACGCGAAACATTCCATTTCTTGATAAATATTTACCATGAAACTTGAGTTATAACGGCACCTGAATATTACATAGGGATTTGGTAGAGAAAAACTGTTTCTAATTAGGCTCACTTAACGTAAGTCAAGTTTAAAAACTTGAAAACTTGAGTTCGTCAGCTTATGTTCAAAAGATAGTCAAAGAGCGTCAGTGAACATTAACGCCCACCAGCGAAAGATGATCCCTTATTTCTTACGTATTGAATGCACATTACACATTATTATTATTAGAGGATGAGGATCCATTTGGATCGACTATAACACCATGACAACTGCAGTGAAATGATTTCATTACTATTGTATATTATTCGCTATTAAGACCTTCTTGACACATCAATGATAAGCGAGCTGGAAGAAGCAAAATGGATACGAAGTATTGCTATCACCAGCTAATCCAAGGTCAAGAATTCCGTCTGGAGTTACCGGCGTAATGTCTGATTGTGAGCGTGGTTTTAGCGAAGGGGGCTCATACAGAACCTATCTTCGCAATGATCTCAGGTGTCGTCGCGTCTCCCTCCGATCAACGCTACGACCAGCATACCATTAAAACGTTAATACTTATCAAGAAAAAATCAGTAAAACTTTGGGAAGAGGATAACTAAATATTAAACAACCCCTAACAACAAGCTGGGAAGAAAAAATACAACTGAAAACGCTCAATTGCTGGTGCAAAAAGCAAAGTGAAATGTCATTGAAACAAAAGTTACAAATTCTCGACGCCGAAATTCTGCTCACTTTCCTTAGAAAAATACTGGCACTGCAAAAATTGCGCGTAAAAAAGGTCATGATTATCGTCTCAAGCTCGGTTAATCCTCATGCTCTATAGAGCATGCAAAAATAAAGAGAACGAAACGTTTCAATGAAGACGTTTCCCACACGCTCTCGCATAGGGTGACTGCCGCATGTTTTCGCGCATTTCCCTCCGAAGTTACCCCAGTTCAGAGCACGAGATGAAAAGACTCTCTCCGACGGAGACGACTCGGCATCACTCTTTGGGATTACCTACGCTTCCCTTTTGAGGGGGCGGGGCGAAAGGGCGGGGGAGAGTGGGGGGTGGGGTGGGGTAAGAGGAATGTGTGAACCTCCAACCCACTCCCGCTACGGACCAGCCGCTAGGGCATGGGAAGGGCGGGACTGGGAGGTGCAGGAGATTCAGAGCACCAACAGGGCCACGCCCGCTAATCCACTCAACAATGGGAGCCTTGCGAGGAAACGTGACTTTTTTTGGGGAGAGGAGGGGAAGAGACTCTCGCGGGATAGGGGGGGGAGAAACCGCCTAGGAGGGGGAGGTCTCTGAAGGGTGGGTGTAGACGGGGAGACGGGGGCCACGCACGCAACAGGAAACGAGTCGAATGGAAGCCTTCCCTCTTCCCCTGTCTCCTCTTGCAAGTTGGAATTGAAAAGTCGAGGGGACGGACGCTTCGACAAGGAGACGGGGCAAAAAGGGCGAAGGAGAATCGAAGGAGCATGACGACTTTCGGGAACTGCGGTCTATCTATTTAAGACATGCGCAATAATATATCGCAAATCTCCGCAAGGGCGTTGGTTTCGGGATTCACGACTCACGAATATGACGATCGCTGCAAGGGGACAAAATTTTTGTCATTCCCTCGTCCCCCCTGCATTTCCTCCTGCTACCTGAGTTGTGGTCGCGAACAGTCCCAAGGGAAAAAGAATTCGTTGAACTCGACGGTTTGGCGGCCGATCTTTTAAGAACGTTATCCGTAATATCTGACTTGGCGATGTGGTTCGGGGATTTAAATATTTCTTCAATCTGTCTCCTCAACTTCACCACAATTCGGTAGGGGTAATGACCCTCGGTGACGGTAGTTGAACGAAATACAATATGGTTATTTTGAAATCCACAGCTTAAATGTTAGAGAAGACAAAATTTCTAATGAAGGCCAAATAAGGACGACACATTTAACATCATCATAACTTTTTTTCAGCGACGAGGGTCTCCGTTCACTATGCCATATTCAGGACCGAAATGATATTTAGACGGATAAAAATTGAAATTCACGAAGCGTCATCCTCCAAGCGTCCATACCTGCTCTCTTGCTAGCTTGCGGTGAAACATTTAATGGCGCGGAACATGAATGGCAGTAGGTTATTCGCCGCAACTTGTTTACAATAAAAAAAATATATTCCCGGGTAACACTCTCTCGGATCGGCCGGAGTAATTTTAAAGCCACGTCGTCATTGACTTTCGGAGTGAAATACGCCACTCCAGCACTCACGATATTACGATTACGATAAGTTCTGAAGATCCGATGCAGTCAGTTGCCATCAGCAGGCAGAAGCAGGGCGACAAGAACGTTATAGGAGTACTGGGTCGCATACAAGAAGGGGAGAAAATCGCATGGATCCTAAAATCGGACTATATTTAAAGCATCATGTGCCGGGTTAAGTTATTTTGTCGTGAACAGTCAGTTTGGACACAGCTGAAGTACATTCAGGTATGTTTCATGGCGAAGTATTGGAATATCCCATTTACAAGAGACGAAGTGTAAAAAGGGCGATCGACCACGATAAGAGAACGATGGACTGCATCAGGAGTGTCGGTGTGAGTGTGTGTGTGTGTGTGTGTGTCTGAGAGAGCGAGATGGAAACGTTTTTGGGTCATTAGTGCCACATTTCCACGCAGCAAAACAATTTCGCAACTTCATTCTCGCGGGTTTCGCGAGTGTGCTCGTGTGCCTGTATATTAAACGTTGGCATTTAATTCTCGGCGCAATCCCGAGCTCTGAATTATGCACGGCAACGAAAATACTTCCTTTGCAGGTAGGATCGCGGTTAAATTATCATTAGTATCCGACGCCGCACTCCTGCACACTCCGGGCGTTCGAAGAATACAAAACTATTGCTAAACGCCCATAGACTCGTGGGTGAACAGTGCGTGGTTCTTTCTCAATCACGCCTGGGTGTACGAGTATAGTATGTACTTCTCAGACACCAGGCACTCACTGGGAAACGCGACAAAATTTACACCCGTCCTGGAGATGAACAGGGGAAGTAGGGCAGGCATATTCACTGGTAGAACATACAGAGGGAGGGCCATTGTGACTAAAACCGCGTCCCTTCCGATCTTGAGTCATGACAGGCACGTACCATCACAAGTAGCATACGATTAAGAGAAAAGTTTTGTAACTTTCCAGAAAACTAAAGCACATCGCCACGAACTTGCTGAACTAAACTTATTCACTTTTGACTCAATATACATATATTTTAAATGTATTCTTCACAGTTTATACCCTTCTATAAGCAGCCTATAATGTATATTCTTTTTATCCCTCTTACCCGCCGTCTTGACATTTCACCCTTTGAGTCTTCTACATCCCATTTCCTGTCGATCCGCCACCTGCTCTCTCTTTCCTCCTCGTCATTTTCCATCAATTTCTTCTCTCCTCCCTTTCCAGCTAGGCATATTAAAAAGACAAAAGTATTCCAGGATAATTAGTCTACGATTTAACAGCAATCCTCTCCACCACCTGCCGCCATCGAGTCTATTTGTTTGCACACGATTGGCATACCTCATTTTCCAATGAATCATTAATTTTTGGAAGTCGCTTTAAGTGTCGGGTTGATGAACTATTTGGCGCACTGGACAGCTAAAAAGTACCAGAGTTTGAAAACTCTCGGTCCTCCTCCGTCGTTTAGTTGCGTCAAATCAAATTGGCGCGGATAAAATTTAATAACACGGATCATCGTACAGCAACTGTGGTGGGTATTATCAATTTATTCCTTTCCTGTCATTCCCATGCATGAGGCTTTCCTTAACATTTCTTTCTCCTCTTAACAACTTCCTTCATCACGACTGAGCTACAGTGTGACTCACAAAAATACCTCTTCCGGATGATAACTAAGGACTCTTTACACGGAAATTACGGGTCCATATTTCGAAGGTAGCACTCATCTCTTCTTCGGAACGAGAATAATAAAGAGTCATTATTCAATTACTTTTCTCTACTAATAACCTGGTCAATCAAGTGCACGAAAGAAGCCTTCTTTTTGCCTCGCATTTTTCCAACCTTACGCTCGCCAAGTAATTTCCTCACCAAAAAAATGACACTTGGAGAGCCCTCAAGCCGAAAATCACGAATAGATTAAAATAAATTGGAAACGCCCTTGATAATTACGTTCGAATTGGATTAAAAAGAACTGCTTTCCCGGGAGGGTATCGCCCAATCCTTGAGGGAGTCCGAAAATGAGGCGAAGCCACATCATTTCCTTCACTATAATTTAGTGATGTGTCCGTATATCCTGAGAAATTACAACTTTTTTAAACGCTATGAATGGCTACCGAGGTAGTTAGGAAATGTGAAAAAATGTACTTACCAACTAACGCAAAATTATCTTGAAGAAAACTTAACGGGTAAATATCCTCCCCAAGTCACTGCGAACGCGGAAGGAAAACAAACCCAATTATGTTCGAGAACTTTAGACAGCTGTCTAGGATCAATGCAATAAATTACGATAATCAACCGAACGCACCAATTGAATCGTTTATAATGGAACTATTCACCGTGAACGGCTTGGACGGGAGTCGTATATTATGCACTTCTACGCCTATGCTAAAAATAAACATTGAATCACGCAGATCCATGGTACATTTGATTCTTTTCACTCTTCCATCCACAATGACCGTGTGGGTAAGACGCAGTCGGCTTTAACTCACTCTCTGAATCGAGAATGCACGGAGAAAGTGCGAGGGGCGGGTCTATTGGCGGGAGAAAGAGGATGGGGGGGGGGGGTGGCCTTTGGGTCTCCAACTCACCCGACTAACGAATGAGCAACTAACTAACTCAACGTTCCTACCAACATCCCTTTCCACACGACTTTGGCCCACGTGAGGTAGCAAAATGCGAATGCAATTGGATCTAGTTTTCGAGCCAGTTCACGCTTTCAATCGGGCGGCGATGAATCACGAAAAAAACGACCCGGCTACAGAACTTCTTCTCCGGTTGGCAGCACTGAGCGAATATGTACTCCCTCTCGCTATCTCTCTCGGGCGCTGTCACGGCCAAGGTCCGAGGGCGAAGGGGTTGGGGCCGGAGGGAGAGGGGGCGGGGCGGGATATGTATTTCGGGCGCCAGTGGTGGACCGTCGGAGCAAGAGAAACGGGGGGGGAGTGAGTGGAAAGAGGGTTGGCGGAGGTGGATTGCGCTCTCGGATGCGATGGAGCAAAGGAGGCATCCTCGACATTTGCCCGAACACGAGAGAATGCGATGAATGCACGATGACATCCCGTAGAAGGGACCCAAATTCGAAATGAATGGTGTTTAAGGAGAGACCGGGATTTAAAGCGACACGAACCCCGAGTTTCCCCGGAATGACACGCCCGGAAATCTTTGACACGATACGCCTCTGAAGACGATTCAAATTTGAGATGGAACATGGAGATGAAGGTAACGGTGATCTGAATAGGATTTAATACTAACCGAACCAGTTTCTAAGGGTGAACATCTCCCTCTAACAATTTCGCACACGTTCACAAATAAAATGAAAACCTAACTGCCACTGATAAAACATTAGCAAAATAAAAAAAAAATTGGCATGGAAATATTCTCAGAGGTTGCATAAATAAACCACAGCCCTGCTACACCAAATTAAATGCCACAACAAATCTTCTAGTTATTTTGTTACTTCAACTCGGAAAGTCAATTTCTCATCGACTTTTTTACGCCGTAATTTGTTTCAAAATAGCAATCAAAAATCTCGAAATATATTAGTAATTTTGCGACAGTCCATTTCAGTATTGCTTGCATAATTCTCAAGTATTTTTAAGCAGAATTTCTTTTTTCTGAAGGGCAATAGAATTCTCAGAGAAGCGACTCCTAGAGAGGGATAGTTTCACTGCTCTCGAAAACTTAGGTTCTGAGAACTCAGGACATGATAGACTAGATTTAAAATCAGGATAACATATTAGTACCGACTTGATGCATTGTATCATTATCATTGTCTTTCACTCTACGGGTTCCAATTACAGTAGCGATATTTCTTTGATTATCCCTTCTAATTCCACAAATCTACAAGCCCATCAATAAGCCGTGGGTACGAATTGTGCCATATCTTGACCTGATACGAAATATTAAACAAATTGATTAATAAATGGTAAGCCAGGAAAACTACTAAATAAATATGTAATTAAACTGGGGGTTGGAGCTAATATGACGCAGAGTGTTAATTAAAAGTTTAGGTTGCAAACTGTTTTCGAAGCTAATGACTTAGATATTAGACAACTGAATATCACAGACCTCGAGAATTTATTTATTATCGTGGGTGTTCGAACGCTCTAACCCAGAAATAAAAAAGAGAACTTGGTCAAAAATCTGACCAAAATTGGTATTCGTGACGATTCCAAAAAAATATATTGGTCATCCAGAAAACAAGGGCTCGCGGGTTAGAGTAATTTAAAACGAGACAGTTCAAACAGTTCTTTCAAAATGTTTTTTTTTATTAGAAAAACAGAAAGTATGATACCGTGTCACCGATAATGCAATGTTTTTTCATGTCGGCATTGTGACCCAAATGAAATTTTTCAATTTTATCGTTGGAATTGTTAGAAAATATTTGTCTGAGCTAAACTCCATAATTTTAAAGTGCCAGGTTAATGTTTTAGAATACCTAATATTGGTTAATTCCATGATTTATCTGTTCCAGCTAAGTAATGCGGGAAAACAACGGGATAAACGACGGCCACTACAATTATGCACCAAAAATATACGTAAAATCCCGCAGATGGGGATTTATCTTGACAGGAGGATCATTCTGATCATAACTAACTCTTAAGAGATAAACATTACAGTGTCCCTGCCCTTTTCCCTGTTACTAATGAATAATCCAAAGACCAATTATTCACAGGTATATTTACTTGGTGGAAAAAATAATTACCTTGCGAGTCCTTAAGTAATTTCTATCAGAAGAATCGCATTTGTACACCAAGCCTTTATCACTGAGCATACTGCACAAATGCAATGTTTTGTGACGCGTACACGAGAAATGTCTACATTCAGGACCAGAGTCAACAGCTTTCCAAGAATCCAACACGAGAAAGGTCTTATAGACAAACAATGACCATAATCACAAAATCAAATATTTCGTCAATATTCTGTCCGTGAACGCTGAGGCAAGGACATTCGGGAAACTCCAAGAATAAAATTGTTGTGCATATCTAATCATTCTTACTCAAAATTAACAGAAAATGGAATTAACGCAGGGAAGGAAAAGCTGAAGATATTTGAAACTACTTTCCACCAATCACGGAGCCAAAACACGCATTTTCAGCAACTGAGCGTTCTCGAGTTTTCGATATCTTAATGCACAAGTGAGAATTACTGTGTTTCCAGATTGGAAGGCATTCGGGCAAGTATTTAACGATCGTGAAAAACGGTTAGATAAATAACTATGGTACGAAAGATAGCCATCAGTAAACTTGATGTAAACTAAGATAATATTCCCCTTATCTCCGTTTTACGAGCTTATCTGGCATTTTCCCTGCGATAGCATCTTTTTTCAAGAGGCCATATATCCCCAGTTCACTTTTTGTACTTTAAAACTGAAGATCTGTCTTAAAACCAGCCATTTAAAATTACCAAAAACATCCCTTGAAAAATCACCAAGACTTGTAGTTACGAATAAAAAGTAATACGCATGCAGAATCGACGCCAGGAAATCCATTTTTAAAACTATCTCGACTTCCGCTATAGCCACAAGTCTTAAATCTAGCCCCTTCTTTGAACTTCGCTTTCAGTGATTATGGACTGAACTCCTTTGGATGCAAACCATCTACACTGAAGGCCACAGAAATACAATAAGAACATCCAAATTTCATAAGTGTGCTGACTTCGTGAATTCAGAACATGGGTAAGAAATAACTGGAGTTGTTTTCATTTCGCCAGCCGACACTCTCCTCGCAGCAATACGCATTCAAATTTCTATATACAATTTTTTCCACGTCGTAAGATACCCGAAATACCCAGAGATTAGTTAATATTCTCTTTGGATTCTTTTATTATCCACCGAGATGACACAGTGAGCTAAGCGTTCCGCTACTGACTGGAGAGCACATGTACGATCTTCCACCGACTAGCTTCAAGCTCAGTACTTTCCGAGTACCAGATCTTCCTGGGTAACCTTATGTGGTAGAGGGGACAGGAACGGGGTCCATTACCTGATCCCTCCAGAAATGGAACCACCAGGATTGTGAATTTCACACGCCGTTGCACTGAACACGAGGTGATCTTTATCCACTTCTATTAAACAAACCTTCGGCTTGAACACGGCTGTGGATTTTTTCGCCGATTCCTCACCGCATTTCCTCTGAGCATTGAGGTGAAAATGACGGAGGAAGATCCACCAAGAGAACGCGACGGATTTATTTTCAGTGGAGGAGGGGGCGAGGATGTGCCTGGAGCGCGATCCCCAAGGCGTGACTTTCTGCATCTCCGTGTCGTGAGGCAGCGGGGGAAGAACGCCGTCGTGTCGGGGGACACCGAGATGGGAGGGAGTGGGAGGGATTTGGGTGGCCGGGAACGGAGAGGTGAGGGGGAATTGGGAGACCCTGTGCGGAACACGCGTTGGGGAGGGCTCTTCTCGGAGGGCTACCGTTCTGCGCACCCAATTGGCGGAGGAGGTCGGACACGATGGTGAAGCTTATGGCAATGGCATTTACATTTGACAGTATGACACGCACCTTAGCATTCACGGCAGTGAGCATGCAACCGTGAGTGTGGACGTTACCCCCCTTACATTAGAGCAGACGATGCCCTCAAGTACTCTCGAGAGCTCTTCCTCTAGCCACATTCTGATAATTACCCATTCAATTTGACAGAGAGAGAGACGAATTATTTACAAGACAGGAAAAATTACCGCTTTGATTATTAAAAAAATTACGATTAATTACATCCCTCTATGCTTCATAATTGCAATATAGAATTTTGCAAACATTTTTGCTCGCCTGGGAATTCAATAAATAATTAATTTCAATTTTATCGTTTCAGCAGAATTAATTAGTAATTAACACTGAGATTGGATAAGTTGCCACCCGTAATAAAAGGAATTTAAACCTTATTTGGACTTAAAAATCTCGTGCTAGTCGGGTCAACCTGGAGAATAATATATTTTCCAGACAGAAAAAAAACAAGTACGTCTCAATCGCGGTACGGTAGTTACGTTATTAGGTTCTGCATTTATCCCAAGTGTAATTTAGACAGCGATGTACCCTATGCATCACACCTGTCAAAATTAAAAATTCTTAATTTATCGGGAATTTTTCGGTTTACTACGGTCAACCAAGAAACATATTATTGATTTCCATAAGTTTTTTAGTTCCTAATCACAGCAGACTCCAAAACGTGATTTAAAAAGACATGGTTGTCTCTTACATTGGTCGAGTAAAACTATCCTTCATGCACTTCATTAGTACTACCTTGTAATGTTACGGTTATTTAAAATAAAAACTAGGATTCCATCAACATCTTTAAAAAATAATCGGTATTCCATCTAATTATACCCTGTTAAAAATCCCTTAGGCTGATAAAGTTAAAGTTAATGATTTCTCATTCAATACAATCCGTAGTGTCGCCGTTTTTCTCCTTGGTTTTGAATGATGAAAAGACGGATTTTTTTTGAGACTACTAGGTCAAATATTTCAATTACAGGAAAACTCTAAATGCTTAAACTTCGAAGAAAACTTGTTTATTTAAATTGAGAGCGCTTAGGTATGAATTTTACGTCTTCTGTCGATAACACTGGTGCCCCACCACTTCCTCGGGTAAAGAACGGCAGAAAGTTACCAAAAATATTTTCTCCTATTGCCTCTCTCAGTGCGTGAAAGGTTATGGATGATAAATTCACAATTTTAGCCACTCTCGTGAATTTTTACATCGCGAAACGATTGAATCACAATAGCTGAATAATTGACGAACGAGGATTCGGACAACTGCGAGGGTGATGAGTTAACGTGTTCCAGGTGTATAAATAAATACTGGTTTGGAAAGGTTTTACTCGAGGAAAGATAATTACGATCGAGGTACGGATGACATTTCGAGAGCATCAAAGAGTATGGAGAGTGTGTGAGAAAGAGGGGGGCAATGCACCGTACCCGTGAACGAAGCTGAAGGAAAGAAAAGGCGCGGTGCACAGCCACCACCAGAGAAGTCACGCTCTGAAAAATGTAAAATGATCTGGGCAGTACGAGAAAGCAGTTTTCGAGTTACGAAACACGCTGAACGAGGAACAAAGGCCATCTCGCGTTCCTATTCTCTAAAAAAAGTTTATCGCCTTACGTATCCGGCCTGGCCGACCCAAGTCGGGTACGACGACCCGCGTAAAATCTTTTTAAATGATACAGTTCAGTTTGAGTCCTATGAAAACACAGACGATGGTTCGTGAAGTTTTTGTCGTAACTGATGTCTAGTAAGAGACACGCCCAGGAAAGTTCTCCAGCGGACATATTTTTTTCAAATCTTACAAACATTCATTGTCAACAGTGTTTGAATCCGAAAAAAAACGTTTGGTAGGCAAATTCATGAAATATAAGATTCAACCTTCACCAAAGAAAGGAGAGCGTTTAGGGAATATGAGAAGTAGTACCTAAAAATCTACCGGGGATTAGAAAATGCGCGCTTAACGACGCAATCGCCGAAAATTACCTCGGATGTGGGTCGCCTCCCCATGAAAACCACAACTGCTCGAAGAAGATACAAAATCGGAATTCAGTGTGGGCAATAAGTAGGCTAAGAGTTCCATTAATACTTCAGGTACCTCTGGTGAAGTGAAGAAGCGAAGAATCGAACCCATGAAAGGTTTCAGAAATAACGACAGGCATATCGCTCATAATAACAGAGCAAGTAATCACTAAAGCCATCAATATTTATAAAAATAGAGAATACTTTTCGGTTTCCCTGAACGGAGCAGCTCTGATACAAACCATAAGGTCACTTTTGGAAGTTAAAACCTGTTAGCTAAACAAGCAAAATGTTTCCCACGGCTCATGACAAAGGCTGTAGAATTTGAAAAAATATCAAAATTTCAAAGGGGAGGATTTTTACCATATTGATCCCACTTGGAAATATTTATTCTAAGACCTTGAACATACGGGAAGAATTTCATTGTCTTCCGCTTAAATTTGAAGGCGAGGTCAACAATGAAAGAGGGCCTGACCATTGAGTAACGACTACTCTATAATAAAGACGCGTATAAACCAAGACAGTTGAAAACTCACTGATTAAAGGAAGCTAAACGTTGGGAAAAATAGCAATTACTCCTGGGAATTAAACAAACATTCTATTAATAAACCCTGTTTTAACACGGTGAAACCCGATTCTTACTTTGGACTATTTGACCTAAGTCTTGATTTAAGAGCAACTGATTTATTTTCATTCAAACAGTAGATTTTCCGTGGGATCAGAAACATAAAATATAGTCCTCCGCAAAAGCTGAGGATTGACAAGTATATTCGGGATATTTGATGATAAATTTAGACGAATCTGTGATCCCTAAATAATAAAAATTTGATCGAACTTATGTCAAAAAAATAAAAACAATTCCGAACGTAGTGCAGCCGAAATCTCGAAAAAGGCAAAGATGCGACAGTCCATATTTTCGAAAAGCTCATCGGTGACAGGTGCCGAAGGGTCGAGAAGAGAAGATTTCGCGGAAGAGTGAAAACACGGTTAAGGAGGATGGGTGAAACGAAAGGAGGATGGGGAGAATTGTTTCGGAAGAAGCTCAAGACTTTGGAAGGATCGATCTCCGTGGATAAGGAAAAATAAACAAGTCGAAGCGAAGAGGAATCCGGACCACTTATCCGCTAACCCACGCGGAGAAAATTTATCGAGACGGAGGGGGAGGATCGAATCGGAGGGGGTGGATCGGGGGGAGGGGGGGGGGAGATATGACTGAATGGGAACAGCAGCTAGAGGCGTGGGCGTGACGTGTTCTCACACGTGAGAGCATCCTCTGTCTGAATCAGTTTCCCGACCGATAGCTACGAAAGAGCCACGGGTGGTTCGATAAAAACGCTCTCTCTCTCTCTTTGTACGCGTTGAGTTCTCCGGAACATGGAGTGATATCGCGGTGGCTTTTTCATTCCGTGGTGAAGCCTTTAAGATTCCACGTGAAACAGAAATGGCCGAAACAAACAACGCAAGGAGGTGAAATTTGGGATGAAGAGCAGGAAAAACGTTCGGGAAATAGGACGAGGAAGTTAGGCGTTCGAGTAAATGAAATAGGAGAGATAGACACTGCCACAGACAGATTAAAAAAATCCTTCTTCCCTCGCATTATACGCAATCATAACGAAATCGAACCCAAAGGCAATAACAAAATTAACTTAAAATTTGATCAATGGTTCAAACTTAACCATTATTTCATTGTGCACTCAGGCATGTTTGTGCACGAGAGTTTTTGTATGCCAGCAATTGCGCATTTAAGTGTATTTATGAAATAACAATTCTGCAAGAATGACTGAAGCCATAACACTCTCTGCCACACACCCTTGCGGAGTATTGTGTATGTAGATGCAAGCATTCGATCTTTGCGACTGAGTAAGGAGTTTTGTGGGCTGGTCGAGCGAGATAAGTATGTGGAAGCGGAAAAGTGAGGACGAGAAAGAAACTGGCTGTCAGCATTGGACTAATGCCACCAAATTGCGCCAAGAGATCATTCTCTTTAAACTTCCATCCAACCGACGATTATGTCTCATTTCTTCGAAACGGGAATGTGTATGAGACCGAGAAGGCAGAAAACAACTCAACAACTCTGGTGAAAGCATTCAGGGTGCTGAATCATCACAGACACTTTTAAAACTGAAAATAATGCCGAGTATGCAGTATTTGAGACCTTTCGTTCTCGTCCCAATATTATGTCGTTCTATTTTTAGACTAATGGCTTTATGCAAGATTTTAATATCGCTAAAAGGGTTACCGAGTGTTGCTGCATATGGGAGCATCAATGGGCACCAAGTTTCCCACATTGAAGCGAGCGTCTTAAGGAGTGAAGACGATCTCTAGGCACTTCATCATTAAGAGTAATCTACCTATTTAAGGTGGATATCAGACGTGCCTAACGAATAGTACTTCTTTCCTTAAGTCCACGTATGCAGCAACGCAAGAGAACCACATATTGCTCCGTACACAACCAAACTTAAAAAGACCTTCGCCTCATACTTTTCTGTCCCATTAATTCGCGATAACTGCACACATCCCACAAAGGGTGGCTAACTAGCGATTAGCGTGACATGGGAGTGACAAGAGGGGCGATGTTGCGGGGAAATTAATTTTTCCGGTTCCCAAAGGACACGCTTTGCACCTATTACTCGCGCGCGACCACACCATCAACGCCATCGGAGTGACTTTTAGGCGGCTGGATTCCCCGCCTGGGCCCGCCAATGGGAAGGCAACCTCGCTACACCTGGAAGGGTTCCACGCTCCCTGGCTAACGGTGCCAGCGTGTACAGGAGCGAAGAAATAAATGGGAGGGGGAGTGAGAGAGGGAGATGTAAAAGAGTGAAAGGACAAGACCCTTTTTCATGCCCGCCTCCCCTCTGGAAATAGGGGGCGTATAAATAGTCGCACCTGAGAGGGGGAGGGTGTGGAGCGGGGTAGGGCGAGGGAGACGCGGACGCGTGCTTGCCTGCCCTCGCCGCCTAACAATCACGCGACGCGCAGTCCTCCACTCACTTGCATCCGACCAACTCTCCCTAGTCGCCGTCGGCGATTATTCGCGGACGGGTCGAAACGGAACGTAACCTCCGCGGACGGGATATTGTGATTTCAAAATCGCACGTAACCTGAGCGTCGTAAAAGCGTGCGTGTGCATTGACGTTAAATTTCACAACGCAACGGAATATTCACGTCGCATACACGAGGTGTTTACGTTTTGAGCCGAGGGATTCGACAGAATTATTTATGGCATTATATCACGCACGACGTCGATGAAATAATCTATCTATTGACGTCGGTCTACGCCATTCGGAGGAGACAGGGTCCACTGGAACCCCTGACCATAATAATGTTGAGCGGAGGTTAAATAGAAGGGTAACATCAGAACAAAACTGGAAAATATTATTTATTTTACTAATAATTTTGTTAAAATCAAATGTATTCGGTGTCTTAGGGCATGGTAACTTTAAACAATTTATTGGGACCGAAATAAATAAAATATCTTATTAGGGAAGGTGTCTCGGGAGGGAGGAAAGATGGTGTGCCCCCGTTACCCCTCCCTTCGGATACGCCACTGATACTACAATTCGGGTAATGAAATGGAAATTAGAGTGAAGTAATCATCTCAATTATATCGCCTCAAAAGCCACTTACGGAAACCTTTCGTCATTTTTCCAATCAAGCTTGTATACTCGGGAGAGAATTTCCCAACACTGGGCTCCAGTAATTTGATAAGTACCTATAACTGCTAGGATAGGTTGTATTAATACCGGTACTTATGGCCTTGAGAGATCCTGATGGAGAGAGGTGTGATATGGAAGAGTAGGAAAGGGGTTCCACTTCGATTGGATAATCGAAATGTGGGCGGCGATGAATTTCACTCGGAAAATACATGTTCGAAAATAAAAGAAAACAATGCATGACAGCATGGTCGGATCTATGAATTTTTGAAGATTTTTTTTATGCCATCTGATCATTTTCCGGTATTCCAGAGCGCGTCGCACGTCCCCGTACCTTAATGTGCCACATGCAGAGAAAAATTCAATTTCCTCCGAGAACATGAACCATGGGCATCCCTATTTCCGGACTTGGGGGGGTCGATCAGGTGGACTACCAACCCTTCGGACTTCGTTACTATTTCACAATACCACTGTTATTCCAACTCAACTTTCAGGTGGTGGCCTCTTTCAGGAAACTCGACAATACTCTAACTCACTGCTTATACATCACCGAGATAGTTTCACAAGCACTGTCCGTTTCGTTTCGTAATCGTGAACGATGTGAAAGCCAAATAGTCATAGCCCTGTACACATTGGACGGTCATTCTCACCACATTTCTTCCAACTTTTGTAAAAAGGCTGTTTAACCCTCCCCGATAATCACATAGCTGAACGAACTGCACATGATTCGCCATGGAAGGGTATTAAGAAAATTTACGAACTTCAATAGAACTTCAACAAGAGCTTCAATTACAAGATTCTATACAAGTCTGCACCTACACAATAGCCCACTAGGCGTTGCGGAGGGGTGTGGAAGGGCGTTAGGACACCAGCTATGAAAATAATAGGTGAAACCATTAAACGGGAGATTGGTATTAATTTGTTGGTGGATCACCGCTTTAGTTTTCAGAAGAGAGATAAAGAATTCTTGAATTTAACTAATGGAAAGCATTTCACTAATTATACCAAACCCGATTAATTAATTTTATCCGACCTACCGATGTAGGGTGAGATTTCTCTATTATGTCATCGATCTCACGAGTAAAGTCGCACGACTGAAGCCTTTGCAATAAGTTTAATCTTACGATATACCACAGAATGATGAAATGGGTCCGAATTTAAACCCAAAGGATTTCGTATTTGGATCCCGTCTACGAAGTTGCATTGGCCCTAGTATTGGTTACTATAAAGTTAGACGGTGGGATATAATCTTAGCCGTAGAAGCACACCAAACCGTAACACACTTCTATGCTTTTAACTTTAATGATTTCATCCCGGGATATTGACGTCTTGGTCGCAGAGCTGTCTTTTATCTCCTAAATTATCCAGTCTCCCTCTCGATATCCCAGTCTGGTTCTGTGGGTCAATGCGAGTTGCCGTCGATAGCATGCGACGTATTATTTTTGAGTGGGTCTTCGCATTGGCGAGGAGAAAAGGGGAAGGGCGAAGCGATTGATAAAAGGACTCCGGGTGTTCGATTTTCCGATGTTGTTGTCGAGATTCCATCCCTGCACAACCAACTCTACCCTTCGGCCCACGGCGCTGAAGTCGAGAGCTCTCGGCATTTTCGTGGAACCCGGATCATTTAAATGCATTTAAAGTTTCGTGAACAGCCAATCTTACCTAAAAACACTCATATATACGCAATTATCTTCTCAAATCTATCTGACTAGCGGCAAGTCTTTTAACCTATCGAAGACGCATCGCAACAATTGACTCACGCATGCCGTGCACGACGGTGCTATCAGAACTACTGTCCTTTCACAGCAATCCCCCAAAACTAATTCATCAAATTATTATGCCAGCTCTCATGAGACGTTCTTGCCTCCTGAAACGAGAAGCGTACCGTGCAATCGTCACTGATTTAAGCGTCCGTTTGTTTGTGATTATTGACTCCATGACAAAGGATATGAATGTCCAATGTCCAGAAGGGACGACGAAAACTTTATTATATATATATATAAACTGACCTAAAGAAGGCCTCAGAGTAGGCCGAAAGCTCAAACAATCTAAAATGTGAGTGTCCTTTTACGTGTCATTCATTTTATTTTGTGTTCTATCGTGCCGTTAAAAAGTTACTATATTCCTTATTTATTCAATCTTCTCCTCTGCTCGTATATTAGGTTTTGAAATGGAATCAGAAGGAGAATGAATATTTGACCACATTTTCGAGTAACCAGACACCACAAGAGGAACATTCTAGCGCAAAAAACCGATGAAGGCCGGAGTTGCTCAATACACACGATTCACTGACACGCGCTGCAAGGCATTCCAATTTGACACAATAAGGAAAAGGTAATTACTTTTCCATACGGAGACTCTCATATACCTGAACACGTGCTCAGTGTCTCACGGATTCGAATGATACAACTTGCAGACTATAATCCTACGTTGCGATCGCTTTACGGCCGCAGAGATCACGAGACTATGGCACCGAGGGAGTGATTCATTTCCCTCAAGAATATATGCGCAACGCTTGTTAAGGAGAGAACAGCAGCCGGTCATAAGCGGGGACGCCCGATAATAAAACTTCGCCAACGAGAATTACAAAAAAATTAAACCGGAACGTAAGATCTGGTCGAATGAACTAGATTTTTCCCAATCGAAATGAGATTTAAATGGTTGGCTGTGGCATTTCGAGAGGTTTTCCTATTCTCCTGGACTTTCCCTTTGTAACTTAGGGGCCGACCACAACACCGTACCATTAACTTTCACGATACCATGGAGAACAATCTGAATATCTGGGAAGGTCAATGGCCTCCATTACACCACTAAATAAGGACGAATACCGTATCCACATTTATTATTTAGGCCAACTTTGAAGCTTTAGGTTCATTTTTAAGTTTCATGAAGATCTCGCAAATTCCTCTCACTGTATCAACATCACTTCTATTTTGTTAAAAAGAGGCCGAAAATAGTACAATCAGATTGGCTCTTGTAAATGTAAAAAGGCAAATATAACAAATTTTAAAATTAATTGTGAAATATCATTAATAAAACTACTAGATGTAACTAAAGGAAACTCTTCGATAAACTATGGTACAAATTTTAATGATTCATAACGAGTAGAATAGGAATGAAAATCCTCTGTTCTTTAGTAATTGGCTAGCCTTAATTATAACAGGTGATCGGCATTATCATTATTTTATTTGTTATTTCAGAGTATTACTTTCAAATAATTTTAGAGTAAAAGTTCTTTTATTAATTTTGATCTTAGTGATGTACACCCTTTGTTGCTTGGCAGCGTTTCAACTCCGACTCCATGCAATTTGTCATGCACATATCGACTAGTGGTTATACTTTTCAACCCACTTGGAACCATGAAATGCCTTTAGCGCCAACGCCAACATGCCTTCCCTATTTTTTCTCGTGGAATCCCTCAACAAGGAGAACGTTCAAGTCTAAATATAGCAACAAAATCCTCATCGACCTTGTTGTCTATAATTAAAATGAAACGTACTTTTATGTCTTTTTCTAGTTTTGATGAAGTCGAGGACCTACGACTGCAAGAAACTTTTAAATAGACGAAAGCCTAAATGAACATAATCAAGGCAGTACCATTGGATTGAAGAATGATTATCGTCTGGAAGACTAGCTTGACTTGACCGAAGGCGACTTATAAGATTTGAATGGATAGGAAAAGAAAGTTTCGGAGAAGGCAGAGAGATCCAATAATTACGGGGAAAACGGTCGAATCAAATGAAATGACGGATATCTTGAAAACAAATCTTAGCTCTTTTACGGCACGACCATAAATTGCAATCGTTTTCGGTGCGCTTACTGAAGTGGGTCGGTCTCCCAAAGTGTTGACACAGAAGTTTTACGCGCCTGGGCTGATCCGCAACTCCCTAACCCTTGGGGAGCATCCTAGATGTGCGCGTGATTCCTCTGTCAGTAAACCAGCCAGTAGAAAGTCCCGGGAGAGAAGAGAGGGGCGGGATACGGGAAAGAAGAGACTCCCAGGATCGACTTGGGAGCCAGTCGGGTGTTAGATTCCTCCCACCGACCCACAACCCCACCACCCCGCAAAACACCGGGAGTATCTCCTTTCCGAGACGGGGGGAGAGAAGTTGGTGGAGAAGGGTAGAAGGGGACGACTCAGGGGCGAACTCCGGGATAGGGAGGGAACATGAAATCGAGGGAAGAATTACTGCGCCGAAAAGGGTTACGGCGGGGGGAGGAGAACATGGATGGGAACACTAACACGGTTCCACGGAGGTATCGGGTCGACTCCCTCAGGAAATAACACATATATATGTGAGACATTTCCGCCCCGCCCAGAAATAATGGAAAAGAAAGTCGGAGAAGTTATATACGTTTTCCCAGCTGGATCAGGGTCCTTTTGTTAAGTGCTTCGAAAAGGAGAAGTCATGGAGAAGATATTTCAAGGGACTTCTGATATTAGTTTGACACAAGCGAATTCCATCATCGGCAGGGCACAGACCAACGCGTGGAATAAATCCGAACGATTCGGTGTTCCCTCGCAACTATGCTGCAGGTGTAGCATATAGTGGCTAAATTTTATACCTTTCGGAGTACAGTTAATGACGCGCTAGTGATATATCCCACACTGCCGCCATTTTTTTCTAGGACACTAATTATTACTATATTTGATGGTCTTCCGTTTAAGGTAGGTTTTGGATGGGCACAGAAGGAACACGCCTACATTTCTTAGCTAACAAGACAGAACCTTACACCCTACAGAAACATATTCTTTTACTCCGCATACATTCTGTCCGATATGACTATCCTTTTCCACCCCGTACATGGCCTACCTGACATTCTCCCCTCTTATCACAGCATTCAATCGACAATCATATTGTTCTACATCCACCTTTAATGCCTCCTTTGGATTATTCCTATCAACCCTCTTTCCTCCTCAAGAATGCTTAGCACTTTAGGACGGTAATGACTAAAAAACGTATCCCATTACCCATGTTTCATTCGCCAACGTGTTTCCTTTTCCTTCAAAAAATTAGCACCACCATGCGACCTCCATAATTAATTTCAGTGACTAGACAATTTTCGTATCAATAACAAGTCACTTTGGTTAACGTGCCAAAAAAACTCTGGTCGAAATTCCAAACGTAAACGTCGACCTTAACATCGTAGACGGATTCGCGATCCTTTAATGTTTTACCACGCTTTAACGACCGGTGCGCGACGTGACTCCTCCCTCACGCATATGTTTAAAGCGATCTAGTGGCAGCAACCTTTAGTCTGTGACGCCAACGGGTGTGGGTGGACTCCGCGACTGCAATCGATATGCTCACTGAGGGGGAGCTTAACGGGGGTTGAGCGCCCCAAAATGTATGTGGGGGACGTCGCGCGCGAAATCCGACGGAATTGGACGAAGTAGGAGATTGAGGAGAGAGGGGATGAAAAAAAAGGAACGAATTATGGGGAGACGTGGAGCACGCGGAAGGGTGAGAGAAATGGGAATGTCGGGATCCCCTAAATCGCGACCGAAGGCATGAGGAACAGGAGGAACGAATTTCGCGGATAGGATCCGATGCGTGATCGACGACACGAAATGGTTGGGAATAAGGTCTGAGGGATGATTGGGAATGACTTTGAGGTTCCCTAGGGAAACGGGTGGCTTTGAGAATGGCAAATTCTGACGCGAGAATGGTTGGATAGCGGCGCAGAAAAAGTGTTTTGCGGAGGACCCAGAGAGATTGGTGATCAACTAGGAGGAGGGACAAAAAAAATCACGCATTCAGTTTCCGGCAGAGCTACTCTTCACGAGAGAAGAAATCTGAAAGAGATTCGACTGATGAGGTCAACATCATCCTTACATAAGCATGAGGGTGATTACGAAAACAGCACACATTCATCACTTAGGAGTTTAGTTAAATTTTCAATACATGTATTCTAGGGCGTAGCGATTATGTTCACAACTATACCTAGACTTACCCTCTGGACATCCGAAACATTCCTTCGTAATACCCACACCTTTTTCGTAACGCTACTCTCTTCTTAGGTCGCACTAGTTTCTTACTCACACATATTAGCCAAAATACTAATTCTTCCTACCCTTTCCGATTTTATAACGCTACCCAGTTCTAAAAAGCATGTGGTCATATATACTAGGACTGGTTGAACGAGCTATCCTGTCAAATTCATCTGCGAACTTCTTCACGTTTCCCGACTTTCACTTCCACCATTATTTGTACCGTCTACCTCGTTCAGGGATGTCGTCCGTAATCCTTCGCGGTCAAATTTACCCCCGCAACTGTTATATCACATCTCAAAATGTCCCCGATGAGTTCATAGGTACTTATTTCCTTGATTTACACAGACAACTTTCTTCTTCTCTTTTTCTTCGAGTTCTACTCAACAGATTCTTCGATTTGTCATCTTCGTAACTCGCCTGTAGCACTATGTTCCCATTGCTAATATAGCGACGAATAAATAAAATCCAAACATCCGAGGGATATATTATACGGGTCTCAATCATGCATATGCACCAAAGAACCTATGCCAAAACGTCTCGTTTTTGCTACAAATATGTATAAACACTTTTGGGTCGGTAAATTTCTGAGTCAGAGCTAATTTCACGACGGGTTGAAAAGAACTTGAAACTAGAACACACATCGTACTTACAAGAAATTTTAGGTGACGCAAAGGAAACCTAGTAGAAATGATTCAAGTTATCACATAAACAAATACATAAAGGAGTTAAACAAAGCATAAAAGCTCTCGCCAGCAATATTCGCGCCGCCGCAACGGCTATCTAGAAGAGGCAATAAAAGAAGCACAAGAATTGAGCATAAAAGTAGTCGAGGTGAATGGCGAAGAAATTAATACGATCCGGTTCGCAGACGACTTCGCAGCAGTTGCAGAAACGCGAGAGGACCTGCAAGCAACTGTGAATGCTATGGGTCAAGTATTTCGGCAATATAGGACGAGCATCAACAAGAAGAAAACTTGAAATCTTTGTGCGTGGAAGAGAGAAGCTGAAGGAAGATATCACAATACGAGGAATGAAACAAGAACAATTGGAACCCTTTATCTACCTGGGTAGCATTATATCTTGAGATGGAAGAAGTCGGCTGGCATCAATCGAAGTATAGCTCAAACTATGAAGGCGTTCACGAAGAAGAGGCAACTAATATGTTCACAGAACCTTAGATGGCAACCTAAGAAGCAGTCCATCAAAATGTTTGTATTCAGCATGACACTCTACGAATTCGAGACATGAAACATCGGAAAAGTGGATCAGCGAAGAGTAAAACCGTATGAAATATAGTGCTGGAGTAGAATGTTGAAGATTAAATGTACAGCGGGGAACGAGGAAGTATACAGAAGAGGTAAGGACAATACGGAGAACTAAATAGATTACAAAAACCATGAGGTACAATGGAATAACTGGAAACATAATAGAAGGAAAATCGTATTCCCAGGATACACGAAAACGCAATCGGGGGGGATTAAAACTATAGAAAAGAATGGAGGGCAACAGTAAACCAATCTCAGTATTGAAATACTAATGATGATGCTGATCACAAAAACATCTGAAAATACGGCTATGTTGAGGGCGGTCAGAGGGCAGGGACATCTCTATTCGTGCACACACTAACTAACCTGTCCAACAGTCGAGAGACTAGAGCAGACCGACCGGGGGGGGGGGGGGGATGGAGAGAGCGACGCCGCGAGAGATTCGTTAGCGCGGCACATAATCACGGGACAAGGGCGTGACACGCGCAGGAATGGGCGAAAGAGAACGTGGAGTGGTCGGAAATAGACGAGCGGCCCGCGGAGGGGCGCAGGTGGCTGGTTGCTGGGAGGTTGCTGCAGCGGGGGAGGGAGGTGGGCGACTATTGGCCGCGCGCCCAAAAAAAATTTAGTCGTTCAAATTTCGGTTGAAACTGTAATCGTTTGTTCGAAAATTTCATTTTTCATTCTTTTCTGGACCCCGTGCATGATAAATGTGAAATATTAAAGATGTCCCAAAAACATATATAATAAATGATGATGCATTTATTCCTTGGGTAATGATGCACTGTCTTGTACATCGCCATTCCTTCGCAAGCCCTCTGCCCCGTTGATAAATTATACAACAGAGGCTCAGTTAATGCAAATGGTTCTTGCAATAAATCTAGTAAAATAAAATGGCGGCGAAAGCATGGCATGTGGATTAATTTTAGGACAATACTATTAATAGATATCTATACTTTCTTCCTCAGAAACGAAAGGAATCATAGTCTTAATCTTTTTACAGCCTTCGAGTCGCAAATAGGATAAGTTTAAGAAACAACCAACACTTATCAACAAAAAGCTGAAGATAAAAGCCACAATATAAAAAGCAGCCGCGATTTATCGGTTTTCTCGTGTATCTTCGGTTTTTTCCTGAAGCCTCAAAACTATTTTAGCAGCAGTTTCAAGGGGAGGCAAGGACCAGGAGTCTGGAACAGCTGACGCATTGCTAGGGATGGGAGAGTAAGCTGGTAGAGGACGGATTTTTGGGGAATGGAAGGAGTAATAAAAAAACGCCAAAGTTGCCAATGGTCTTCTTTTAACGAAAAAAACAAACAAGGGACCACGATTCAACGTACCATCCGACGAACAGTATACTGCAATCCCCTGCAAACCCACAAGCAGGGTGTGGCATACCCTCGAAAAATGACCCAGAGCTGGGAATCGAACCCTACATCTCGTATTAGAACGCTGTAACACTCCATTCTATTGCACTGCCATTAATATGCTTACATCCTGATTGAATTGGAGAGTATGAACAAGAGACTAGGCACCAGGGCTCAAGTATCTGAGCATTATTTTGAACGATATCGGGTGCAATCGCAAGGGAGTCAAGGGAAGAATCTGCTGGATATAGGCAATTAAGAAGACAACAAAAGACCAAAAATAATTACAATACGAAGTTAAAGGGAGTTAAACATACGGAAGAGACGAGTAAAAAAGGTCATTCAAACGTTTATTACGGAGCGTTGGGTAGTATATTTCAAACATGGCCTTGGTCTTCATCATCAACCTACCCAGCAAGTAGACATGGAGGCGCGTGGCGGGGAATGTTAGATCAAAAACCAAAACTGTATTTATTGATTATTAGCAGATGGCATAATTTATATTTTCAAACTGCTGTGCGTTGAGTTCCATACAGTTGTGGTCACATCTTGTGTGGAGGAAAAAGAATTTCTTTAATAGGCCTGTTCGGCAGTTCATTTCCCTTCATCTTTCCCAGTGATCTCATCTACCATGCGGGGTTAAAATTATTACTTCTGTATCGGTGATTAACTCAAATAAATCGCATTCATCTAAAAGTTTGGGCCTCACACGTAATTTTCGTACTTCCAGTGGATTCTAACCTACGATTTTCAATAATAACGTGACGTTTACTATAATATAACGCACCTCCTTCACTTTTTCATTACGCGCTATTCGTTTTATTAAGTCAAGTTTCTTTAACGTTGTAACCCGTTTTAAGTGTCAGTGTGATTCCCTAGTCTTCGAAGTGTTTTCACGACTGCCATGCCGCCGTCATCACTAGGGCATTGGAGAGGATAGAGCAAACAAACCAAGTGAAATGGAAGACAAACGAGAAATGTTTGATAAGGTTGGGGAATGAGCGGAAGTTGACGGAAGAAATTGGAAAAAGGCAGAAGTAGAAGTGGATCACAGAGATATTGAGAAGCAGTGAAACCTAGACAACTCTGAAAGAATGCTGGGAAAGTGGAGAAGTCAGAGTAAGAGAACAAACATTTTGCGAAGACATGAAGGGGATAAAAAGAATGTAAGGCAAACGAGGGTTTAGGTTGGGAGGAAGGGATTCGGAAGTTTACGCAATCAAGATTAAGTTTCTCAAAGTCGAAACAAAATTTACGACTCCGGTGGATACAGTCGTAACGCAAGGGAAATGAATTGAGACTAACGTAAGCTTCGAAACAATTTTTTTTTCGATTATAAAACAAACCCTGCGAACAAGCCAGCAGGACTAAACTGACTCGTGGGCTCCAGGTGTACTAGTTCACGGGGAAACTCCTAGTCCCTTAACATTTTGGCAACAATCAATCCGTGGCGTGGTGCATGTCTGGCGTGGAATCACACACCCTGGTAGTGACTACCATGCTGTCATTTAGAAGGAGAAATCTGCCTCCATCGGCAAGCTGGCTATGATATTGATCTCGGATACTGTGGAAAGCTCTAATCTGTAGAAATTCCTTTAAAATTAATAACTTAGGTTTTTATTTTCCACTATAATTTTAATCTATTGCACAACGTGCTTCGGCATAAGCCTGCCATATTTAGGCACCTCCATGTATGTAACTTAAAATAATGTAATGCCGCCAAAACGTATTGCACACAGAAATAGAAGTGAAGCATAAAACAGAAACCTAATTTATTTATTTGCTACGATATTAATGACTATGCCTCGTCAGTAGGACTCCAAAGAATAGGACTGGCATATTATCGAGACGTGTGCATGCAGCCCATGGCTGGAGGAGGAGACAAAAGCAAGAGCGGGAGGAGGGTGGGAATTCTGTGGGGAGGAGGGAGTGAGATTCCACGGGGATGGCGGACGGAAGGGGTTTGGCATGAATCCAGGGAGGGGGGGAGAGAAGAAAGGAGAGCGTCTTCCATTAGCTGTGGGAGAGGAGCAGCTGTTCGATTCGGTCTCCAGGAGAAAGGCTCCATCCATGAATGGCGTCACCGCTCCGGGTGAAGGGAGGAAGGGGGAGGCGAATTTCCTCCCGACGTAACGGTACGTGACGACGGGCAAGGATGTGCCCGGGGGAACCGTTACGTCACGTTAGGTACGACTAGAAAATGGAAATCGTCCGCATTTGCCCGACCCATCAACTCACTCAAGATTTAAAAAAAAGGCTGCTTAGCAACAGAGATAAAGAAACAAGTCGGCACTGTGGAAAGACAATACATCAATTTCATCCAAATACTGTTCCGTTGATGAATCTTTGAGAACTTCGTTGTGCTCGTTTAACTTGATTTCTGCGACGGGCGTCACGCAAACGTGTTACGAATGTCCTGAAGCACGCGAGAAGAGTTCAGTTGACTTTATTCCTCGCTCTACGGCAATGATTTCCCGTAAAATTATTAAGAGGGTGGGAGGTAAGAGAGGGAGGACGATGAGAGGAACGTCATGTTATTTTAGTGAAGTTAACCCCCGCCTGAAAGAGTGTGAAGACGAGGGAAGAAGGGTGGAAAACGGCCAAAATCACCGTTACGTCATATATGGCAGACGTAAAACGCAAGGGAGAGAATGCAATAGAGAGAACCTCAGCGGGAGCGGAGAGATGGCGGACTAATAAGAGAGAATGTAGGCAAATGATTCGGGATAAAAACGAACCGATTCACGATGTTTGTCTCGAATCTTCTTGATAATCCCGCATCGGCACAGAGAAGACTGTCACTAGTATAGCAAGTGGTCCATGGGGCAGAATCAGTTTTGGGAAGAGCCCCAAAAACTAGCTCGCATCCTTTAAGATACCCGAGATTCTTTCCAAAAAAACAAAAAATACTTGCATCCCTATGGTAATACCTTCTTCCGCTCCTCTTATTATCCACCACAATTCAATTAGACTAAAATCTCGATTCAATTTCTCCCTATTCGAATCTATTTCTACCCGTGCTCCACCAAACTTCCATCCGTAACATCATACTTTATCATTCTATCAATTTTTGCGTCTTCTCCTCCTACGGTTTCTTTGGCTTATCCTACCCTCACCGAATGAAATCCTTCGGATAATAAAAATAAAGAGAAATATGGAACCTCACTGGCAATAATTTTGGTCTGTTTTTACAAGCGAGACACATAAACGATACCATGAAGATTACCGATTACGCACGCCGTATGAATTTTGAAATAATCTTGCGATAACTAATTATACTTTCTTATCCTCCTCCACAGGGAAAATGTTCTTCTGCCTTCTTTAATTTTCTAATCTAGTCGATATTGAATTCACAAATTTCCGGGCGAAGTCATGCGAGTAGCTTTCTAATCGAGGGGGAAAATAATGCCCCTTCCCTCTACATCCTCCTCCCCTTCTACCATCTGCGTGTGAGAATTTCTAGAAAACATCACAGAAACTATAAAAAAAACCATTCACTTTCTGGAAGAAACATATCACGGCACGGGAAGAGAGTAATTTCATTTGGCGAAAAAAAAGTAAAAATCTCGAAGACTAGGAGAACGTGCTCGGATGAGGCGGTGGAATTCCGAAGACAAGCAGGGGAGAGAGTTTTAGAAAACATGAGGATATTTAATAAAAAAAAACCAATATGCCTAAACAGAAGGAAGCATGGATGCGCATTCGAGACAGTACCACTGAGTTTGGACGGCGCGTCGTGCCTGCGAGAAAGAAACTGATAAAATAGAATCTCACGGAAAGTGAGATCGAAGAAACCTCGAAATAGTCCCTTGAGTTCTACTGTACAAATGAAAAAGCAAAGTGTAACGCATAAAAGCGGCCGGATTTACCCACGGATGGCAGCACTATTCCAAACCACCAAAGGGCGGCGAAACTCAGACCGTGAATCTCAGAATGCTGCGGAGAATTCCAGGACTGACCGCAAAGGATGGGGGTGAAATTATAAGGGACAAGGGTGGTGCGCTTGCCACCCTAGAATGGGACGAAGGCATTAAAATTCCAGATGATAACGGAGAGGGGAGTCCAACGATGGGAGACCGGTGGTGAGACCTGGCAAGCCGTCGTCATCTTTTACGGCACCATCCCCTCGTCCCTTCTTGGAAGAGGAGAATTGATGAACGCGCGTAAATTATGCAAGGGTTGTTGAGTAAACAAAATTTATCACTCGTTTGCACCAAAAAAAGAGAGATTATAAACCTCGTCTCTAGTAAATCGAAACAGTTAAGCAAAGTCTCATGACGGGGAGTGTCCTTCAAGAGGCAAAAACAATTAAGTGTCGCCAACTTCAAATTGCTATTTTAGTCTCGATGATAAATTTTGTAAGAGGGCCGTTCTGAAACGAAATTCGAACTTAACAAAAAATCCCATATTGGCAGAGAGTGCTTCTGAAGCTCAGGTTTCAAAGCTGAAAGTCCTTTTAGGTTGATCGTGCAGAGAGTATTCCATGTATGAATCTGTTCCGATACTGGCCACGTCCACATTTCACAGGCTATGAGGGTTTAGAGTGTTCTATGTCACATCTCCGCTTTTGCCTACTGGCATTGAAACACACTTTTGGTTTCGAGAAAGACTGTAGGTGACCATTCCACATCGAAAAATGAAATTTCTATCGTCATTTCTTGTCCAAGGACTGAATTTGACAGACTCTTGCGTGACCTAAAAGGAACGAGGAAAAACCACAAATTAAGTGCAGTCAGGTGAACTTCCAAGGTTGCAAGTTGGCACGGAAGGAAGCAGCGGTAGTGACGAAATAAAATAAAGGCTTCTTTTGAAATGCGGAAGGAGGATGTGGGTAGGAAGCGACATTATTATCACTTTCAGGAAAAAAGAGTGTATTGCAAACAAATAATAAAACGCGAAAACTTCAAACTTAGTCGAGAGGAGAAAGGAATCCCAGCTAAGTTTGTCACTATCTCGCCAAAGAAGACAGAATAAAAACAGTAAACAATCAGGCGACGGTAAAAGGACGACATAACGCCCAGGTTTTAAACTTCACACACCTAAACGTACACATTTTTTTGGGGAAGTCGTTTAAAAAATAACCTAAAAAATAAGTTAATTAAAAATGTACATAATTACCTTCAAGTTAGTTCTACATGCTGTACAGTAGAAATTTAAACATAACTTGAGAGGGTTGATAAATAAAACGTTCCTAAATAAACTCATTCCATTTGAAACTCCTAAATTAAGAATAAAAAAACGAACTCGTTAGCTTATATTTAGCCATCCATTCAAACGAATTTCTTCAATCGATAAATCAAGAGTTCGCCCAGAGTAAACAATTACTTTAGGGACTTACTAAATATTATTCCCAAAATTAATTCATTCCATTTACAACTTCAAAGTTAACATTCAAAAAGCAAGCTCCCTAACTTATATTTACTTAATCATTCTGACGAACTATTTCAATCGTTAAAAGCAAAGATTTGCCCACAACAAACAAAGGAATATATCAGTTATTAGCTCTTAATTGAAATGGCAAATTTATGCGGTGCCTTCAGCATGCCCCTCAAAGTATCGATCAAACGGCAAGAATTCCAAATCATGTAAACATCGACATAGGTCAGTTCCGCTCTTTACTCGGAGAATACGAACATTTCAGTGCTCGAGTTTAGGTTATTATCTTGCGACACGAGATCGAACTATATACAAGCAGCCTTAATGACGGCTCGATAGGTAAACGTCTCATTGTGGTCACGCAAATTCCCTGCAGTCCTTCTCCAAATCATTGCCTTCGGCCGTCTACGCCCAAAATGCTCCCTTCGCTTGAGATTATGACTCTTTTTTTCCCGAAAATTGACGCGTTTATCTTTCGGATTCCAACAGCAAACCACTTTCGACGAGAGAAGGTAGATTTAAATTTTTGAGTCTCACGCGGACGGAGAAATATCAGGAGTGAATATAATAACGCGGGGACCGCAACCGTGGAGAAGGTAATACGTACTAGTGGCAGCAAGTCAAAAATCTACATGGCGCAATTCATGAACGTCTTCACACACATTGGTTTAAGGTCTGATTAATTTTGACGGTACAACAATCCGTGATGAGGGTATTTGAAAATCCGTGACGTAGGAGACAGTGAAATTTTACTTCTAAGTATTAGATATGGATAAAAGCACACGATTAATTTTTAAACTATTGACTTTGCTCCCATAGTTATTTGAACCTTTTACGTTTTTCTAATACAATCAACAATGATTCTAGAGACGTATACTATATTTGTCTTTGAATATTCACGTGCGGTTATGACAAACTTAAGTAGCGTTACAAAATTATTTGAGGATCTAGGTTGAGAATTACTTACGGAGCGAATGTTAAATTAAAAATTAAATGTCCTGCATAAATTGGATGCTTCTTTAATGATGATGTTAAAAATGTATTGCTAGTTTCATCGCACTAAGTTAGGAGAGATCATGTAAATAAAATCAGAGAGATGAAGAGTAGAAAAGATATATTTAGGATGTCATTTTTCCCACGAAAGATAAGGGATCAGAATAACGTTGTCCCACTGAGCTAAGAAGGAAAAAGTATTATGGATCAAAAGTAATCTGATGTGTAATCACCCCCTGTCACACACATACTAGCGATGGCTTTGTAAGGTACTATGTGATGTTGAAAACTGCGACAAATAACGTGACGCGTTTGCAAAGGACGCCCATCGGGCTCACAAAAATGGGTAGAAACTAATACGACTGGTAGGCAAGCAATGAAGGCTATCTTGGACTTCTCACGACGGGAGCGATGATGATGCAGAAACAGGAGCAAGGAGGCTGATCTTACGTCGGAAGGGTATCGGAACTCGGGAAGACGTCACACACCAGATTCCGCAACAATGCAGTCGGCCGGTATGACGAAAACATGACACGATTTAACGCATACAATTTTCCGATAAACTTATATTCAATGGCAGATAATAGATCCTGATTTTTCGTCAGTAATGGGTTGGAAACATTTGTCGACCTTTATCGCAGTATGGGGTACCGTTCTTACTCTCATCCTGATCCATACCGTTGAATTTTTTCTACGTCTATAGAATGGGTGTATGTACTAGTCCTTCGTTTAATATTATGCGTAGTTAAAAAAAAACTTAATCGTAATGAACGAAATTTGGGGATCTTCTGAGCGCATAAAATATCATTACTATCATAATTAAAAGTGCACACACAAAAGAGGAATCCACAAGAGGAGTAACTTCTGATCAGAGTTTATCTGAAATATTACGTATTATGTGTTAGGACCTCCGCGTCCAAACATTGCATATTCTGCGAGCCGTCACGTCACAGAGACCAAGCGTTTCGTTATAATATCATTGTAACAATTACTCATCTGTTGAGTAATATGTTGGCGAAAGGGGAATTACAGCGAGGTCGACACAATTGGGAGTGCTAAACGGTGCAGCTGAAACTGCGAACTAATTGCGCAAGGGAGACGAGTATTTAAATCCATCAGCGAGTGAGACCATCTCTTTGGAGTTTTTAAAGCTACAGGTAGTCTACTGAAGGCGGATTCGGCGCAAAAAATGAATTATAAATAACCCTGGACTTGAAAAAAAGCATCACTAAATAATATAAAAAACCTTTTTTCTTAGAAAAATGGACCTGCGTTCAATGATGACCCCACCCGCCAGACTGAACGAGAAGTTGTGCACGTCGTGACCCTTCGACAGAAAGTGAGAGTATAAATCGATTCCAGCAGCTCGAGAACTTAACATACTCCCACCCCTCCAAGAGAAAGTGCAAGTACATCGCATCCCCTCACATGCCCTCCCCTTCTACCTTTCCCTCCACCAGAGTGAGGGAGGGAGGGGAGAGGGCGAGGAAAGGAGGAGGGGGAAGACGGGCGTGAGATTTCAAGGTCCGCCCGAAGATGCGATGGTGATCGCAGGGAGGAGGCGATGTCCGGGTTACTGGAATTAGTTACCTGGATAAAACGGCTACCTCTCACGGGTGCCTGAGATAGAGTTTAGATATCTTCAAAATTTAAGTATTGGTTTCGACCAAAGAGAAATCAACTCTTTTCAAAGAAAAATACAGCGAGGGCAAGCCAGCCAAGTTGAAATTTGGCACTCCAAATGCTTTTAATTAGCAGTCCACTTACGTCTCACGACGTCATAGCTGCTACGTCATAGTTGAGAATATTGTCATATTCATAGATGTAGCCCGCAGTAATTTAGCGATACCATCATCAAAGAAAAAATCGCACTATCTATGAGAGAGATAATTAAACTCATTAACAAATTCCAAAGAAACTGCGGGAGATGCCGCAACAGTTAAAAGCCCCAAAATTTCAGAGTTTAAGAGGACGCCTCGGTAGCTTAAGTGGCTAAAGCACTCGACCGGATATTGAGGGATCTGGGTTCGAGTCCCAGTCAAGGCGAATGATTTTTACGCTCTGAAATTGTTGCATTAAACTCATTAAGTATATCTCCCACCGTTTGATTGACTTTACCTATCTTTTCAGTAATTACGTAATATACCTGGCGTTCCCTTATTTTTAAAGCAGATCATAGGCTTGTAGCGGGTCTACCAACCCACATTACCTCGGGTACTTGGAAAGAGAGACATATCTAAACTCTACAATTCTCCTACAGTATATACCAAATGGATGAAAATAAGTTTACCGATCACGACCTTCAAACGAAACATACAAATATTATAATAATCTGAATGGATTTTTTAATCCTCAGCTTTGTAGAAAAACTGTTACGGCGGACAGAATATTTATCATGTCCTGATCTGAGAAAAAAAAAGAATGGAAAAGGGCAAATTTTTTATATTTTATGCGCTTCAGGCATCGCCAAATATTGACTAGATTTGCGACGAAACCTTTTCTAGGTTAATAAAATTTACAGTTGAACTCCATAAATTTTTCCCCTTTCCTCAACTTGCAATGCCTTGAGGTTGAGCGAAAGGACAATGGAAAAATAGAATAATCTTTCGTACTGCGATTGCCCCGAGGAAGAGGAGCCGTTTCATTACTTCGCCACCTAACACACAATCTAGATCAATCTCTTTCTTGCCGATAAGGTCTCCTTTCCACGCACGTGGCACCTTCCCACGTATTACGGTCCAAAAACGGTGGCGACCACGCACGGGGGCCGGGCACCCCCAAACCCGCGCTCCAACATCATGTTTCCGTCAAATCAAATCCACCGCTCGCACAAACCACGGGTGATTATTAATTCGGTACCCCTGGCCCAGCCACCACATCCCACCCAGCCCCTTCCTCCCCTCCGGAGGCAAGTGAGTCTGTAACTCCTACCTACCCGAACCCCAAAATACAAGGGCAAGGGAGGAAGAGGGAGGGCAAGTTATCGATCCGTTGCGAAGCGACGGACGTCTCAATCGCTAATGAGCAATCAGTCTCCTTTCTGGCCTCTGTAACTATACGCCATCCCCGTATTCGCTTCGGTGATGATGCCATTAATTGACGCGGCTATTAATGCAATTTGAAGCGGGCATCCAATACATGGGGACGACGTAGAACCGCACTCGACGGTTTTCGACCGAAAGACAGGCAAATTGGAGTTTCCACGCGAAAAGAGACGACATCTGCTCTCAGAATTGACTGCCATCCGGGGTGGAAAATTGCTGAAGGAGATTTTACGTTTAACCACACGAATTTGCACTGTGTATTGGCGATTGTATCGTTGACTCATTTCAGAGCAGAACAGCAGCAGCTGAAATCACTAACAATTTGCCTGAGACTTAAAATTCACGCAAGCACACTTGTGACACCAAGCAGTAGTAGTTAATGAATTTAGGATCCTCGACGACCGATGTCTTTCGAACAACTTCCTGGAGATATTTTAAGAAAGATAAAGAGAAAGCGTAAAATATGCTAGTTTTTATGTAATCTATCGTGTACATTCATGTCTTGAAGCTAAAATTGTGACGACGTGGGGATTATTTCGGATACAACATCGGGGGGGATGCAGCGGTCAGGGGTTATGTGCACATGCACCAACCAAAATCCACCTAAACCTATTCCCAACATCAGTGAGACAACGCAACGAACACAAATAAACCTGAAAAACAGAGAACCCAACTCACGTCCCGCGAAATCTCCAAGGAGCCATTACTATGTAGACTTAACAAGCGAGCACAAATCAGAGCGGTTGAAGTAGGGTAACAAACTGGAATATGGAGGTCAAAAGTAATACGGAGAAATACTGCGTAGGGAAAGGCAATAAGGACACTGAGTGTGCGTGGGAGTTGAGTGAACCGGAGACGGAGAGCGGGTGCGGATGCAGTGACCGCAATGAGTGAATAAAGGGAGACGCCCATCGGTTGGATATAAATCTACCCGACGGAACAAACTAAACGAGGGCACCTGTTGTCCCCCACGACTCCGGGAAAGAGAAAGGCCTGACTTCGGGTAATGAGTGCGTCGATCATCTACGATGGGAAGCTGGAGCCGAAGGGGGTGAGTGACCAACGAGAGCTGGGATGAGGTCATGGAAATCCTACGCGGCCGCGATCGATGCAGATGACGGCAAACCGGAGTAAATTCAAACGATCCGGACGAGATTTTTCTATCCTGTCACGCATTAACTTTGATGGTTCTCCAGTATCCAAAATTTAAAGACTAAAAAAAAACTCGATGATTTTAAAAAGTGATTAAAACGTTTTGTAACTGGGCAATTTATTTCCACACGGAAACCAGCTTTGTTCACATTTTTATGGCACGCGCTATCTTATATCCTCCGACGAACTACGCACATAACCCTAGCTTGAATTTGCATTGAATTCAATTGCAGTAAATTAAATAAAAACTGCTGGAAAGTAAAGGTTTAATCTAATTTTTGGAAATAATAGTATCGCTGTAGTGGATTTCACGACGAAGACAAAAATGGTTTGCGTGCAAGGTATTTCTGACCGGTATTATCGGCCATAAAGTTGTCCCGCAAAATTAATAATACTTCCATAGCAAAGGAAGATAAAACATTGAAAATGTGCGACTAAACTAATAAAGATTGGGGAAACATTTTGTTAAAATTCGGCGTCGATCTAGCAAAAACTGTTCATATGGTAATGCCAACAAGTAAGGTGTTATTCCTAGGGGTACAGAAATTTGACACTTTTCATTTATCTCCCAGATAACTTGATTTTAATAATGTTGAAAAGAACATACTCGTAACCAGGTAACTCGTATCAAAAGAAGCTAAATTCCAGTGTCTGCCTCATTGAAATCTACTCGGGCATTTTTTTTAACGATCAGCGTCAAACTAAGGGACATGTAATTTCTCCGCTCACAGTACCCAAATCTCCATCATCTTTGACGATTGTTTTCATCGACCCTGACATGCGACGTGGAGGAAGATTTCCCTTGGGGGTCCACCATCGCGCGAGAATGGTGCGCGCACCGCATGGTGCGCACGCCACCGCACCACGGTCCATAGGACATCAAGGTAAACGTGAAGGCGAGACTGAGAGAAGAGGGCATGAAAGATCACGTGACGTTCGGTTGCGAAACCACGGGTATTCCAATGGGTCACTCTGGATGTCATTGTTCAGTGCGTGTGGAGCACGACTGAATTGAGCAGGGGACGCAGCATCCAGAGCGCGGTCATCACACGGAGGCATGGTCTTTCATTGCCATTATCCCACTGTCCGGCGTCTCCAATTGGGTGCGCAGTAACGGCCTGAAAATGATGGCTCAAAGGACTTTCCATGGAAAAAAGGACTGACGGAAGTCTAGCAAATTAACAGCACTCACAAATCGGAGGAGTGATAAGAAGAGTAATTATCCTTCCTATTTTTTTCAGAAAATTCAAAAGTATTACACCCTGATTATCGACACGCTCGTGTTGACGGTGTTGCGCTCGCAATGAAGAACAGCGCTTCTGAAACACATGCATCAACTGTATTCTTCGACCATTATTATCAGCTTATGAGCTGCCGCAGTTATTTAAGTTTAATTTCATCGATAAAGCCATTAATACATTCGTTCAAGATCATTAATTAGATGTATTTGATGCTTCCTCCAAAAGTATGGGAAATTTTGTACAGATTCAAATACTCCGTGAGATCAAAAGTCGTACGCAAAAGGCTTTTTTGCTATTGAGGGGTCCGCATATTTGTCTAGGGCATTCCGTTCCGGCCGCCAACACACATGACAAACATTGAAGTTGCTACAATGAAGCATGATAAGTGGCAGGCAAATTAGCTATCTGGGACAAAACACGTCAACTTAACCACCCATAATACCGTTGGCAAATCAAACAACACAGTCCCTTTCCCAAAAAAAATCGCAATCCTTTTCTTTCCCATTGAGTTGAGGCCACTAGGACTACGACGCATGTTGAAACTCATTTGCACCTATATTTTCGCAATATAAACTTCGATTTGAACAATAGGACGAAAATTTGATTCATGAACTACACCCCAATACCTTGCCTGAATTCTGAACTCCTCGACGAATAAACGCGTATTGTTATTGAAACGAGAATAAAAATTTAGGGGAGTCCTACTACGCCTAACCCGCCACGAGCATAATAGAGTAATTAATAGGGATAGAGATTGCATTCGAGAATAAAAACAGAGAAATAATATAAAGCGTTGCGGAATACGACAAACGCGAAGGGAAAATGAAAACAGCGACGCAGAAGGCATGACAATCGCGAGTAGTATCAGAGGGGTGAATCAGTGAAATGGCTCAAAACTTAGAGAAAAATAAGGAACTGTAAAAGAATTAAAAAAGGTTCCATTTTATTTTTATATCAGATTTAAAAAATGGGATCGAAAATAAAAGGTCGACCGTTTTCATCCGACCACCGCAATGATCCACTTATCTTTTTATCCTGCAAAAATACCACTTACGGTTCACAGTAATACGGCAGAATGACAAGACGAGTGATAAAATATACATCCAGAGAACAAGGTATAGATATACCCCGGATCCATAAAATTTCAATTACATATTATGTATCCAGAAAAACTAGTTTGTATAAGAGACGATAGGAATAATAACTGGTAAATGTTTCTCCGTCTCACGTTCACGACAGACTATCTTGATCCATTTTCATTGAGCTTTCAATCGTAAATGGGAAAAAATCTATGGGGACTTAAAATGTAATGTTATGATCTTTCAATAATACCTCACAATGAATCAAGCTTTCTATCCATAAATCAGAAAAAAATCAAAGATTTGCAGAATTGTAAGCGATTGTTCATCGTGCTAGTCATTTTATTAATGGTATGCTAACCGAATCGTCACTAAAACCTTTAAAATATCCTCAGAGTCAAATATATGACCCTAATAAACCAAACCTTTGGTAGGAAAGAGATCTGAACGTGGAAAAAAAATCACACACTCGACAACACAAAAATCCAACAGCCTCATCAACACGTAGAATAAAATCGTCATAACCGGCGAAATCTTCGATGCACGAAGTGTGTAGGAGGTGCGGCGCGCTAATTCGTGAATCGTTTTCGCAGACATTCCTTGCAATTACGTCTACTTCATGAAGGCACTCCAAACCAGACTCATTATTATTGGGGACTCAACGGAGCAAAGTCTACGCGACGCCAAGGACGCTCTCCCCACCCCGAAGCGATAGAGGCTCCGGGGTCACGTGATCCGAGAGCTTATCTTGCGTCGTCTGTCGCACGACGTGGGGACCTCACGCGAATCCAGTTGCATCACACACAAACATACGCGGATTCTCCCGCCGCCGCCGCAAGCGCCAGCCCTCCCTCTACCAGGGTGAAGCGTAAGCTTAACTCGGCGGCAGTCCGTCTGTGGAGACGGCCCGCGCGCTCGACTACCCGGCTGCAACGCCAAACCCACGATCTGCGCTGGACGGTCGCCCCTCGGGATGAAAAGAGACGAATCGCATTCCACGGAAAAGATTGGAAAGGAGAAAATACGGGAGGGGGAATGAGGGAACGGGAGACTTCGATCTCCATCTCTCTTGAGACTCCACGGAGACGACTCCGAAAGGGTCTTCTTTTGCAAGCCTATGAAACGGAACGGTCTTCTTTCATACGAATCGAGGCGTTTCGCAATTCCTCTAGTGGGGAAAGATAAGAAGTCGAGGTGACGCGACTTGGGATGACTGGTGACAACGAAGTAATATCTCCGAAAAGATAATAAAGTGCATAGGGAGCAATATTTGCGACGTGCAGACCCACCGCTTAAAAGCCTAAATCTCTTCTATATTTCCAGAAACACCAAAATCCACGACCTCACAACGAACATTTCTAGTCATATGATCAACGCGAGAATTCTCCAATTCCAAAATGTGACATGACTGCCTCAGAGTTTTGATGTGAATTAAACGTGTATAGTGGACGCGTGAAAAGAGATTAGTGACTTTCATGGTATACATTCATGACATGCTTTGCGTGTTCGTGATAGTTTTTTGCACAAAGGGGGAATGAAAGGAGTCAACGTGCGCGAGTAACGGCGGAAATAATGCTCACCAAGCGAGCGGAACTATAGGAGAGAAGAACGTTTGAGCGAAGGATGAATGCGAGACCAGACTATGCTTCATTCAAGTATGATTCTCCCAACAAAACTCTGAAATGTTAATGAGTTCTAAAAAATAAATTGCAAATAGTCATGGCTAAGAGCTTCTGATTTCAAATATGAGTTTCAACATTCAGTAATTAAAAACGTTCAACGAAAATTTGGGTTGCCATAAGAATGCTTGTTAATGGTTCGTCGAAAACAACTCCAGATTATTTCTTCCACCCAATTACTTTATCATTTCAGCCACGTAGCATCTCGGAGAATAGCAAAAACACTTCTAAGCTCATAAGCCTTACGTACTTCAAAGCTTCTAAGCCACCTGCTCATTACCGAGGCTAATGAATTAGCTGTAATAATGGAATACTCGCAATCACCGAAAAAATTATAAAACGAGCACGCACTTGTGTTAAATTCACAATTATTTCAGGATTGTCTCCAATATATTATTGTTAACAGATACCAAAAACATAACTCGCCGAAACACTGACGCCTGCGAGAAACCCCAACTCGAATGAAAAAGAAACTCTGCGCCCCTGCACTTTCCTGCTTACTGAAATCACATGATGTTCCCGACTCATTCCATACAATCTGCGAATGAAGCAATTCGGAATGCGTGACTGCCAACGCAAATGGGAAGGACCGGCGCGAGAAGTGAGCAGGTACGTATATTTCCTAAGAGTCGTAATATCTTCTCGATGATGGCCATAAAAAAAAGTGAGAAAAAAGGTAAACGACCGACCGGCGCACGCCCCAGAATGCATTTCCTGAAATGGTACGGGCAATACACAAGCGGGAGCGTGCATACTGGTTGGACGGTTGGACGAAACGCGACTACCCCGAGGGGTGGAAATATGCAACTGAAGGCGTCTTAGCGTTCACGGAGAGAGGAATTTAGCTCGAGGGTGGACATGAGGTCAAGGATGGGAAGAGGGATAAAGAGAGGGAAGAGAGATCGAAAAGAAAAATAAAAGCGGGGAAGAAATGGTGTGGAAATGACGCATTTCTAAGAGGTGAGGTTTTATCGGCCGTTAAGCTTGCCCTTCCCGCGATAAGCTGTTATGCCATCGGGAGACGTAAGACAAACATATATGAGACGAAGTGGCGGAGAGCAATGGAAAGAGATAGTGGGGATTGGAAATTTCAAACAGTCGGGAAAAAGAGAAAATCAAACGATTAATTGCGTCCCCTCCCCTCTCATAAGTTAAGGAAAGCCATTCCACCAAGTAAACAGTGTCAAAACGTTTCACAACGCTGAACTCGCGGTCCCGACCCGTGAACGTCGATCGACGCTCCGCGAAATAAAACCAACGAAATTGTACAACCTGGCGGTGCTAATTTCTGACCTCGTCCGTTTTTTTTGAAAGAATTTCAATTACGACCCGTTGGCTCGTAAATGAATAGTATTTAGAACTCAAAAGTTTCGTTATTCTCGACAAAATGAAGAGGTATTCAAATCTGTTTTTTAATTTTTATACGTTGATACGGTCGCGTTTCACAAAGCACAAGCACCAAGTTGTCCTTGCAAGTGGACACTATTTACAACGCACACTGACATTTTACTTAAATATTGCATAAAAAGTTTGCGAAGACACACAGTTAAACACGCTATCATTAATATTATTAACATCGACAATCTACTAGTTAAAGCAGGTATTTTCATGAACACAAGCAGCCAAACGATAGAGCAACACTTCCTTTGTCTCTATTAACAATGAAGCGGAAAACAAATACTAAATGTTTCCTCTCACTCTGACATGGTTTCTGGTTCTTAAAAAGTATTATTGTACTTGGGTTTACGATTTAATTCCACTATGTTTCCGAGTTTTACTGGTAATATATGATAAGTGCTTCCAGAAGCAACACAACTTTAAAGTAATATTTTTATACCAATATTTTAGAATAAACTCTTTACTCAGAACATGCAAATGAGGCAGATCAGTTTAAATAAATAATACTTACGATTCTCCAGCAATTAAATAAGTCCCTTTTTCGCAGAAAAACGAAAACGCCTGAAGAATCGGGGTAGATCATACAGCAAATAGGACGCAACATGAACATCGAATTACTCAAACGATTATATCACAAAATAATATAACTCGATAAGATGAAGAAGAGAAATTATGTAAAACTTAAGGAAAGGTTATCTATTGTCTATTGATAGCTTTAACCTCAGTTGGAACACGACTAACACCCGCGTGGTACTAATAAAATTGAAAGAAACGAAAGCCTTGATAACAAGGGTTGAACTTTGACCCCAAAAAGACCGGAAGGGAGAGAATATGGAATCTAACACTATGAAACGAAACTCATAGAAGACCTTCGAAGTGAAATAAAATTGAAGAATTACAAGCGAATTGTGAGAGTATAATCAATCAAAAGTGAACTTAATAAGTGCAACTAAAGGTGAAATCTTGACATGATATCACGTATGGGGTTAAGAAGCATAAGCGAAAAAGAAATGAAAGAAAAATGAAAAAAAATCTATAAAACCAACGGTGGACTTACAGAATGGTGTTTACGAGGTTGGCTGCGTAAGACGTTAAACTTACAAGCCAACTCAAAGACCTAACGAATCGTTAGGAAAACAAACTACTGTCAGAAGTAGACTTTCATGAGTGAAAATTTCAAGAGCTAAGTAGAGTTCTCTTTGCAAATTTGATGAAGAAGCCAGGAAAAGAAATACTCTTCGAAAGTACGCTTATAACATGGTGTCCATCGAGTGCGCCAGATAACGAAACGTTTCCACCGACAAAAAGAAAAATATGATTTAACTGTCACAGCTTCTTTTAGAAATGCTTGTGGAATTTTTCATCATGTAAATAAAATTAATGGATGTTTCGGTTTCCAGCGAGAACATACATTTGTTTATTACACTGGTGAAATGGCAGCTAGAGACTGAATTCTGTTACGTCGAAGTTTGCGAAATCAGAAACAGCAGTTTTTGACCTATATGTCTCCTTATAAATCCCAACTCGGTCCATGATAAAGAAACGGGAAAACGCGTGAACCATTTAAATCCAAATTAACGGTATACAATATTCAATGAACCTAAAAGCAAAAAAATAACACATTTCCATATAGTTACCATACAGGAGCACTTATGAAATACGGCATCTTCACAAAATGAAGCATTGACGAAGAAAGCAGAGAATACAATGAAAAGACTCAACAATATTCTTATCAGCAAGGGGTATCGAAGAAAAAACCTATTCACAACAGCTGTCAACTTGTAAGAGACATAGCGGAGGGGGACATTTTGCAAGTTCAACACGGTACCTAAGGCGCAAATAGACTGTTAGAATAAGAGAGCGGCTAAATAGGGAGGGAATAAATTTAGTATAAAATATAGTATGATCAGATAGCAATCATACACCATATTCCGATCAGCAATTAAAAAATAACCCAACAATTTCGGAATCTACGATTAAAAATATCAAAACAAAATATATAATCTTATATTAACATATAATTTACGCTTTCAGTCTACTTCTCCGTCCTAATTTGAAAAAAAGCACTCCCATTTCGTTTCAATTATGTTCGTATCCTTGCGTTTATATTTCCCACAATGCACACATAGCAATGGATAGCTTCAACGTGGCCAAATAAGACGAAATCATTTCAATTCATTTTGCTGTAAACGATATAGATGGCAACGTTTGTAGATGTAACAGTAATGGCTATTTATCGAACAGTCATAGCTGAGTACAAATGTTGAAATAAAAAAAACATGGAAGAAGTGATCGTACACAAAAGATTATTCAAGAAATAAACGGTATAAAACCTGTCTCGGAAGTTGACTCCCCATTTTAAAGAACATCGAAACGATTTTCTATATTTTGATTGCGTGATTTTTAACTTGTTTCCTTTTCTTGAACTACTTAAAGTGAAACCAGTATGGATAAAAATAACAAATAAAATTAACGATTGGTTTTGGAATCACCCATGCCCCACTACACCCTAGCTAGGTGGCTTGCAGGGTCTCATGTAGATGTAATGTTGGTACTCGCGTATCGGTTCCGAATTTGGCCGCACGGAGTGGTTGGGTGTACATCTCTTACCCTTCTTTCAAGGATCAATAAGATGCCTCACGTTCACCGAATAACCGCCGACAGTTTGTTTCTTTCTAATGCGTACGGAGGGGCGAATCGCGCAAACTCGCGGCGAGTGACGAATGGCAGGAGAGGAAAGTGCGAGAAGGGATGGACTCCCGAGCTCGGCTCAAACCACTCACCACCCCCTCGCACACGCACACCGCCACGGCTGACGAAGGACTTGCCGGAGTCCCGATCGGGGCGATAGAGATGACGAGGAAAAACGGGAAGACCGCCGTTACCTGAGGGAAAAGCACCAGGGTGGAGGAAGACCGGACCGAGGCGTTGAGAAGCCAGCCATTTGTAGTGGTCGGCGCCACGGAAGGGGCAATAAACGGAGAGCTTTCTGGGAAGAGTATGAGGGGGGGGTGGGGAGCGGCGGCCTTGCGGGAAAGAAGAGTGCACTGCGAAGGGGCGGCGAGAAGAGAGTCCCTTAATATTGATTTCCGGGGAGAGAGAGATAGGGGAGGAGAAGAGGAAAGGTCAACACGGAACACATTGACACGTGCGAGAAAGAGAGAGGGAGAGGAAGAAGGGGAAGAGGAACGTTCCCGGCGCTCCAGTGCTTGTCATCGTCACGGATTTGGGAATAAAAAATGGAACAGTAGGGGGGAAATTTTTTTCATTTCCTTTCGCATAATCGCACTCGGCTTGGAATGAGGGATGATGGAAGAGCCACCATGTTCCGCCCCGACCACCCTAAACAAACAAACCACGCGCGAGGACCCGTCGACCCGAGAACGGGGAAGGCAAACAACTATCTGAAAGTGCCGAAGTGTGCAGAGGGAAGAAATACCACAAAGGGTGACCCATCCCACAAACGACCGCGATATCCGAGAAAAGCCTCCTTCCAACACGACATGGAATTCCCGCGTGAGAGCTGTAAATTGCTCAATTAATGAGTGCTCAACTCTCTTCTCTAAATTGGTTCGCTCCCTATTACGAGCACATAAAATTACCCAACAGCATGAATTTCATTTGTTTTAGCGAGAAGATGTAATTGAAATTCGCATCTTTTTTTTATCATAACCTTGTGCTCTCGGTGACCGAAGGTCGCAGTCCGAATTCTCCCTCATTATGAGGTTTTTGCAACCTCCGTTTGTTCAATTCCCGAGGGCAAGCAAGGAATTATAAAGGTTCCAGGGTCACTGGGAGATCTTCAAAGTAAGATTAATCTCCCAACACGCAACGTTCAAAGTTAATAAAGACGAAGGTCGTAAGAAAGACCACAGTAGATTCTCCATCGAATTCAACAACCATAAATAGAAATATTTTCATTTCCTTGAATGATTCGTACATTCTTCACACTCTTGAATTAAAATGGGTTACGCGTACTGAGAAACAACCACTGCCCTCGAAGGTCTTGAATTACAGCAATACCATAACAAGCGCTAAATAATACAACAACATACATTTTGGCTGAATGTCCTAACGTGAACATACTAAATAAACGCAGGTACGAATCTCACGGAATTCCTCAAACGGTCCCCCGTACACGTATCGCCGTCAAACCCGTAACGGAAGCAAACCCTCCCAGTCATCCAGGGACGGGAGTCGAACGTGGGACACCCAGTTTGAAACAACACCCACACTTATCGATTCGGGCGCTCTCCCTCTCGTGGAAGCATGAGGGGAAATGCGCTCCCTTGTATATATCCCGCCCACCCAAAAACCCACTCCTTCCGGGCAGGCGCGGAGAGTAGTGGTGGTGGGGGGTGGGGATGTGGTCGAGGAGACGGGGATGGGGTGAACAGCTGATTCGGCCACATAGCGAACTCCGCACCCGCCGGTTTCGAAAACTCCGCCATTCCCCAAACGGAAATTCACTCTCTCGCATCGAGGCACTCCGTTTCGCAAGAGTACCGGCCAAATTGCAACCTCTCCAACACTCCTTGAAAGTAACATAAAACGTTCTCAACCCCACCCCGACGAATGTACAGGGCACGATACGTATTTTGACGGGATTCATCATCATTAGAAGGTTCTGCAAGGGAAATATTTTCAAGGTCTTTGACTGGTGCAGAATCGGGCGCAAGATGCACTAAGTCGCTATCAATCGACACCTTTACCTTACAAATGAATACTGATTTAACGACGTAAATGACAGTGAATTGAGTTGAAAAATTCTCATCCACCAACCCCAATTAGTGCCTCCGATCATTAAAGCGTTTCTCTAAGCTACTAGTCAATTTACAAGCCCTTCCGAAACAATCTTAAATGAAATACAATGCCTTCAAATTCGCATTCTGTGTGATTCAAGCAAAGAGTACGCTCTGCACCATTTACGTACTATCACAAGCAGACTCCGTATATGTGCCGAGTGCAACGACTAGTAAACTGACTTTTAGCTTTGAAAAATGGGAACCAGATATTTCGCTTACCAAAGGTAAAATACAAATGTAAGTCACTTCTGTTGTTCGAATACACAGCCTTGCACAGCATTTGATTTAGTAACTTAGCTGAGTTATATTTGAGGTCACACCTATCACTATTTTGAGAGAACTAGCAAACTTGATTCATATGTTTGAAAAATTGCGCCCAGGACTTTGGAACACACGCTACAGCGGTATTTTCTTAATTGGAAGACCGCGAAGTAGACCCTTATTTTGCACGAGAGTTTGAAAAAATAAATCCATACATGGGTTCGATTTTACGCACTTAAATCGATTGTGAACATTACCATTCGCCATAAGCTATGAAGAACACCACTATGTGAATTTTCAAACTATAATTTAACTTCATAAATTTTCACGAATTATTCACAAATTGACGCCAGACTTTTTATCTTCCATTACCATTCCCGACTCGAATCACGTTTTATACTAAAATTTGTGAACATTTTAAACGTTTAATATTATTTACCGGAGAAGCCAGCGTCACCACTCAATTGTGTGTACATGTATATCTTAACTATGCCAAGAACAGCGATTGATAAACACTGATCTATATTAACCTATCAGTCTGTGCCAGTGATGAGATTAGAAATCACGACCTTCGGGTCAATAGATGGACGAGATAATAGCCAGGCCAACGTGCGGTTATCGTCAACAGGGATTTACACACCACTAGAGAAAGGTATCTGGAATTTGCTACTTTTAGGACCCAAACCTTTGGAAAAGGCGCCCGGAGATCCTGGTCTGTCGATATCTAGTCTAGTCTACGGGAAAAAACAACTGAAAGAATACAGCAGATGGAATCTCGGCCGTGATTGGTCGAAGAGAGGCGAAGTACAGGTATTATAGGAAATTTCATCGAGCGAACAACAGAAAAGGGAAAAATTATTTCTCTCGGCTTCAGACACGACTAGCTCAATTGTACAATTGACAACCACCTACGCTTGCAAGCAATATTAATATATAACTACCATTCCACGATGAAGATGATCAGCCGACGGCAGTTTCGGATTGTCATTGTGACTACGACTTTCTAAATAAATGATTAATGGTCGATTCGATCCATACCGCAACTCGATAGAAAATATACAAACTTGGAAAGGGTAAAACGGTGCTCATATTTGAAAATACTTCCAAATAAACTCCGTAACGTGAATTATCCCACGAATTCTCAATAGGTTACTTCCCGATATTTGTTATTTACAAGTCAACTTCGCAGAATATCAATACCGAAAATTCGCGAAACGTAAATATGGATTTTTTTTAAATCAAGACTTGATGAAAGATAAAGATTTATGCATATAAAATGTTGGGATATCTATGAAATAGTCATTGCTGCGACCGCGAATCGTACGAAGGAAAATAGATCGTTAAAATCTATGCACTCGACTTATTATCATCTATCGATTCCACTTATTTATCTGGGTGGTTTCATCGTCCAATAGAGTCGACGTCTTAGTGTCAGAACTGAACATGATGGATCAGCACCTTTCAAAAATATTTGGTCTGGTTCATTCCCTGTGCGATTGGATAGACTCACGAAACTAATTCCCACAATAACCTTTCTTCGAGGCTTTCTTTCTAATAGCTAGCATGTTGTCGCGGGAGAAATCCGATGGAGACAGGAAATATAACTGGAATAAGTAACGAGAGGAAATGCGTTCTTGGAAACCTGTTATGTACTTCAGAATGTGGAGTTGAAGAAATCATGTAGGATACAAGAGGATCGCGTGCTCAGTGTAATGCTGAGAAGTACTAAAATCCTAAGAGAACCACGACTAAAATTTCAATGGGGAACTGCAAATTAGTCTTGCTTAGACCGTCGGAGTCAGTTCTCTCTAGTAGACCACTACACTAAATAGCAATTAGAGACGCAGGAGAAAGGGAATAGGGAGAGAAACACGAAGCAAAAGGTATAGGTATTAGGCACGGGTATAAGAGACTGCACGGACGGTCATCGCGTGGCATTTCACGACACCCAAATGGATTGATCTGTCCTGCGTGGGTGGGGGAAAGGACTCTGCTCCCCCCCCTCCTCCTCCCCCTCCCGCAGACAATTGAAGGGAAAGAGAAAGGGGGGATGGGGTTTCGTGCCGCGGAGGGAGGTCGGTCGGAGAGGGGCAGAGGGGACAAAGAGAGAAAGAGTGAGACCGAAAAAACATTGACATCATGACGTCACTCAGCGTGGAGAGGCCAAACAGACGATCAACAACCGACAAAACACCATCGCACAACTGCGAACCTCGCTCGTCCGCCTTTAATGATATCCAAACGACCACCCTTTCCCGACAGTTAAATGCGAATAGTCACACGAGTGCCGCAATTCCTGTCCGGCGTCGTGCACTCATACAAATCTTAGGACTCCGGTTGGTAAATGCGGCGAGACACTCGATACTGAATATTAGATAGGAAAGAGGATGGTTTCGCAGCGACGACCGATGGGTTTGTACGTTTACACGACTGCCACCGGTCATTCAGGAAGGGGTCTGGACGCAACTACGCAAAAATTGTAGACCCACTTAATTAACATATACACTCATTTGGTTTAAAAGAGTGGAGGTTTGCCATTAAATAACCAACTGACTTCACTTAACATGCCATATCTCAATTACTGGTCGGGCGCGTCGGACTGATACATCGACCGATTTTCCCGCAATGATAACGGCTTCGTTATTTATATGAATTAATGTCAACACTTCCATCAAAATATTTCAAAATAAATAATTCGTCAAGCAAAAGTCTCGATATGGGTATCCTAAGAGTAATTATAAGTGGCATTCATTGTTGAAATTATCGCAAGGCAAAAGAATCGAGTACGATGATGCGACTTCAAGTAAAATGGAAATGGATAGTAATTATAAATCGAAAGTCTATTACCAATCAGGGGTGTATCGATAGCATGCCCTAAAAATATATTTCTTCAGGATCCCTCCGGAAACTTCTCACTACGAAACGTAGGAGCCCGGAGTTTGCAATATACCGAAGATTGCATGTATCCAATTTTGACGAAGTGCTTTCCGCCATGACAACGTCCATTCCCGAGGTAGGGATATTTCCGAGGCCTTCTACTTATCTACTGGCTTCGGCAAGCCACGGTGAACACTCTTTTGGACTAAAAAATGATGCAGAGGACGAAAATATATTATGGTTTCGGGTTCGGTTTGGGTCCATCCGGACCAGTCCGGAATTAATGCATCATCGCTACGGATGCTTAAATCTCGCAACATCTTCGACGTCACGGATCATCGCGACCGAAGGAATATAATACCTCTTTGACCCCAATCGCCCCAGGACTTGACACCAATCAAGAAGAATGGAGAGTGGGGGGGTGGACGAGAGAGAGAGCGAATGCCGAAACTGCACGGTTTCAAATCGGTCGACGCACGCCTTACGCATACGTACTCAGGCCCCTTCGAATCTGACGTAAGACCAAATACTTCACACCAAACGGCCGCACGAGACCTATTCACACGCGGAAGTACATCTAGTCACAGTGATAATTATCTAACACTGCACTAAGTTTCCGGGATAAAAATTTTCAGAACGAAGATGACGAATTCATTTCGTTTTAATGCGAAGAATCGTTACTTCAATACCTAACTGCAAGTCACGGTGAATAATTGACACAGCCATTTTAGCTCATGATCAAATTATTCCAGATATGAGATACAGAAGCCATTGGTCGTCTTCACTTTAATGCTATGCCAAAGCCAATGGAAAGTATTGAGCTTGAATTCACCACCTTAGCGGGATAACAGGGTCGAATTGATGGTCTAAATAAGACTTAAAACCGGCAGTCGTGAAGCGACGTCGATGACAAGCTCCAATCATTCCTTTTGATCACCTTAGATGTTACAAGAGCAATAATTCACCAATAGATGATAAATCAACTGTCATATATGAATTGAGTGAGAAGATAACAACCTCAAGACACTATTTTACTTTGAACAAGGGAAACAAATGAAAGCAGTTAGACTATCTTCGCGACTAACGATTATTTTCTTTCATCTACCAGAAAGTAGGGATGGTCAGAGCAATAAATTTGTTGATGCCGTTATCACATAAAGATCAGGATAAAAACTTGAAACCTGAGGTGAGAAGAGAACTGATCAAACCAAAATCGAAAAAGGGAATGCGAAGAAGAAAAACGCATTTTAGAAGTCACAATTCTAAAAAAGATTAAAAAATAATTAAAAAACTCCCCTCAAAGCAAATCAAAAATGGGATTAAACATTTAAGCTCTATGTCCAAGATATGCTACCAGCATACGGTTCAAAAATCCGAAAATGCCAATACGAGAGGCGAAATTCATATGCCCGATCTTGTACAATAGATACCCCAATTGCGCTTCGTTTCCTCTACTGCCATTGATGATAAAACAATGGATTCTTAGCCCATTACCTTCTAATGACTGGGTTTTATGTTATTTCTTTGGTTACCCGCAGAAAAGATGCAAAGAGCAATGAAGATGCATCCAAGTTCGGGTACACTGCCCTGTATAAAAGGGAATAAAGACTCCACAAAACGGAGAAAATAAGTATATGCGAAAAAAACATTCACATGAATGACAAAAATTGACAGAATGCTATACGCACCAGTGAAGTGCTCCTAAAATAAGACACTTATCGACGCAGGATGCACAAGAAAATCTCACTCACAACTATTCAGAAGTTAGCGAGGAAAAAATATTAAAAAATAAGAGAGTACAGAAATGCAAAAAAAAATCATCAGTTTGGCTAACAAATGAACCATTAAATATCAACTCCCATCCAAAAAAAGGTTTACCACCCGTTTCCTCTCTCATAACACTTTACTTAAACAAAACCTCACGAAATAAACAACACATCTTTGCCGACTGACATAATAAAAACAAATTATTTTACCTCTAACTACTGTCTTTTCAGCTTCTCATCACCTACCATCTTGATGCAGTACTTCTATGAAGCCCCTACTCTCTACAGCACTCTTCCCTAAATACCTAGCAACTTCTCACCACCTCATTGATCCACTTTTTCTCCCTTCTAAGAATTTTGGAACATCGATTTCATCTAGTCTCATTCTATCCATGACTCCCTCCTTCTATCGCTCTAATTCAGTGAGCTTAACTTTATTAGCTTCTCAAAATCCATGCACCAATACTTTCTGTTTTCCATACAGCTTCCCCGGCGAGACGTAATGAAAGCGAAAATGCAAAAAGATTCAACGAGAGCCCAAGAGAGCAGAGGCCTCCTCCGGGCGGACGTGCATTCCTCTTTGAGAATACCTATTAAGCTCCTTCCCATCCGTTTCGACGATGACTCAAACGGGACACAGCGGGGGAATGGAGGGAAAGGGCGAAGGGGGATAACACCGAGCGATTTCCATTCCACATTTAACCTTCCCCGACGGGAATTTAAGGGGAAGAAAAATAAATCATGCAAAGGGAGAGATCACGAAAAGAAAAATTATATGAACGGGAGGCCAATTTCTTCTCCCGGAGAACGTGCGGCCGGAACGCCGAAACCCCTTCTGTTGTTATTGTTGTTTTGTGCGAACGGACGAGTTCGAGAGCAGAGAGGAACCGGAGTGGGGGGGAAGGGGGAAATGTGTGAGAGTGGAGGGGAGATTGCAGATGAGGGGGAAGTGGAGTCGCCGCTGCCACGCTGATTGGACGACGGGGTGGGTAGGGGATCCGCGGGGAAGGATGATGGGGGCAGAGGGGGTGGGGGAGGTGTACGAGTGCGTGTGTGTGGGCGCTCGTACGTGTGTTCGTTCGCTTAAGGCATCCATCGTGCACATCGCTGTAAAAACACGCTGGATCGAAAATAGTGCATCGCACCGGCACGGGATGAGAGGGGTTAGGGACGGAGAAAGAAAGGGAAAGCTATGGGAATCAACGGAGGTGGGGGGAGAGAGGGTGGGTTTAAGTGAGAATGGGTTCGTGGTGTGAAAGGGAGAGTGTTGGGAGGGGGAGATGGGAGAGAGAGGGAGGGGCGAGAGCGAGGGACGGGAGTGTGGGCGAGGAGGGAAGTGAGGGGATTGGTCGGTGGCACAGGGAGTAGGTATTGATCGTCGAATCGTGGTTGGGGCCCTTTTATACGAGGAGGAGAGGACGTGGGAGGAGAGGGGTTAGAGAGAGATGGGGAGGGGAGAAGGAGGGAGAGAGAGAGAGTTTTGGGGGAAGGACTTCCCTCTCCACGTGAGGGAGTTGGCGTGCCGGGGGGATGCAAGGACGCGGCCTTCGCAAGTAAACGCGCTACTCCACCGGCGACGAAGACGCCCCCCCGCCCGGCCCATTCCCCCCTCCCTCCGCACGACACTCCCGCTCCCCTCGTTCCGACGCCCTCACATCCCCGTAAAAACCAACCCTCCACGCCCACGCAGGAACACCTGGTTGGGAGGAGGGGGGGGACGAAAGCGACACTCCCCTTCTACCAAAATAAACCCACTCCCCTTTCCCCGAGACGAACACACTTCACTGGAAACAAAACAACACTGCACCTCGGGTTTGGTTGGTCGGGCGAAGAGGTGGTTTCTTTCTCCAAGGGGGGGCACCATGATGGGAGGGGAGGATTGAACCTCCCCCACCAAACTCCCTCGGAATTCGGATCTAAATTCGGGGGAGCACATCCAGCCCATTTTCCTCCTCTACGAGTACACCACCACCATGCGCCGAAAGAAAAAATAACAAACCCGGAGATGCGATCAATTCCGGGGGGGCGGTTTACATTTTTCGTCCGTTCCTATTCTTTCCATTCACACGAGAGAGAGAGAGAGAGAGAAAAAGAGAAAGGGGTCGCTTGGGGTGGGGGGAGAGAATTCACCACTGGGGGAAGGGGAGACGCGTGCGTGGAAACGAGTGCGGGGGAGGATTTCGCGCGAGAACATCCACCCCGAACGGCGAGGTGTGGTGGGCGATCAACACAACAATGGGGTCGACTCTTCCAGCGAATTCCTTTGAAAGACGAGCCGGAGGGGGAGGAGATGGGACCCTCCCCCGACCAACCAAAACGACGACGGGGGGAGAAGCGGGCACCTTCTCCGGCCGTGGTGTGGGAAGAGTCCCGCGGCGATCCAACGGTTGATCCTCCGTAGACGAACACCGACGGCGGGGTGCGACGTCCTCGCGGCAAGGGGCGGGGACACCCCCGGCGTCTTCTCCGCTCGCTTTCCGGTCGAACGCCAAGTCCCTTCCCCGAGTGCTGTTGAGTGTCGGAGCGCGTCGCCTCTTCCCTCCCTCGCAGGATGAGTCTTCCACTACTACTGCCTCTCGCTGTATCTCGTGCGCACCTCCGACCGTCGCCAGCTCCAGTCCCAGAATGAAGCGGTAGCAGAAGGGGGAACGGCGGCGGTGCCTCCACCTCCTCACTCCGGCCGAGAGTGAGAGTTGGGGGGGGGAGGGGTCGGAGGGGAAGGGGGAATTGCAGCGGAGGGGAAGTGGTATCGGAGGGAACAGACGAGGAGGGGTTGGAGGGAGGGGAAGGAGTAGCAGGGCTGCCAATCTCCACCGACGAACGAGACGACAGACACGGAGACAGTTGAAATTTTCGAGATCCTAATGAGTTTCCACAGCCTTCACTCCGACCGACTCGTGCCCGGGGAATTTTTGCGATTTCAACGATACCGCTGACCTACACCTGGGCGTAGGATTACGAGTATTACGGTGGTCGGTGTACTGGGATGTATTGGGGGGAGGGGCTGAGGGCGAATTCTTCAACGGTGCTCATACCCCCAACTCGGGTGCCGTGTAAAGAATTATGGCTCTGAAGCTGACCCGGAACCCGTTTCTTAAAGCTGCAATTGAAGTTTAAAGTCCATTTCAGAAGAAGGAGAAAATTCGGGACGACACGTAATATGGAATGCAGATGTGATAAGTGATGGAAGGAAGTCTTAAGTCATCATAAAGCTACGACTAAAGGAAGCTGCAACGGCTAGTGAATTGACTATTGATCCGAAGTACCCCTGGGAATAGGATTACTGGCTGGTGACCAGAATAACGGTGGATCCTAGGGTAATATCCCTTGGTGCTTCAATCCTTTTTCGGATTCCATGGGGGGGCACTAACAGTAGAGAAAACCCTCAGTCGAATCGGTCATCATGTGTTTTCAGTGCCTTGCAATAGGTCGCAGCATCATGTCACAACATTTTCAGCTCTGATTTACCATTTCCTTAGTCTCATATTCTTCTATCTGACACTAACCAGGAGATTGATGACAGAAAATCGCTAGTTTTTCCTTAGTCTCATATTCTTCCCTCTGGCACTAACTAGGAGATTGATGACAGAAAATTGCTAGTTAAATTGCCCGGCAGTTTTTAGCATAAATCCTCTTCATACATTCTCCCTGAGGAGATCTTTTCCGACCTTGGCTGGAGTTAATGGTTTGACATTATTTTCTCTCCTCATGTTAATTACTTGATTCACCCACGGAACGAAAAAACTACCTAATACTATACTATCACTTTGTTTCATGATGACGCCACTAACGAGAACTAAGCTGAAGTTAATCAAGCAATATGGCTAGGTTCCGCTTCAGGAAGTTAAATATGGTATGATAAAATTCAATCAATTGACGTCATCGATGAAATTAGCCCTGAATGATTTTAATATTTCATTTTAGCCATTTAAATTGTCGATTTTGAACTTAAATAGTAGAAGATATTAATGAAAATGCTCGCTAATTAGCTTGATGAATTTACGAGTCGAAGAATACCGAACTGATATTTTCACATTCATGTAAAATGAATATTATTTCAGTCTCTTTCCTGTTTCCGCATTACTTTGCATTTAATACAGCCTTTCTTCGTGGAATGATTATGTTAAGTGTTTTCTGCGTTCAATAAATATCATAATTATTCTATTTGGTACAGTCAAATGCCAGGGATCGCAAGATGAAAAGTTTGCTATTATCTTAAAGAAGATTATGACATCTATCCTATGACCTAAGAATTATTCCAAAGCAAGCAGATATAAGAAAGGGTAGAGGTTTCACAAAATAAAGATTAAGTGCTGAGATGGAAATGAGTACGTGACAACATACACCTTCGAGGTGGCGGGGTATTATATAGATGTTATTTAAGTATCCTGAACAAAGCATGTTTCTCACCTCGACGAAAAATCCAAAAACCCCGTCGCCTCTTGGCTCATACACTTTGGAAACCTTGGCAAGAGCTCGCGAATGACCAGATTCACGAGATTGCCATCTAGACCAGTCTTCTGATGAAAACACTGTCAACGTGATCGAAAAAGATAAAAACAACTCACAAAGTTATTTCCCATTTTTGAATTGGCAAACACAAAGAGATCCGATAAACACACTTCTCTCCCGACGCGAAGAGCATTTAATATCACCAGAGAGGACCCTGTCTGGTATCGGGTTTAAGTCATCGCCCCTGTCAACGGTCAGCTGGCCACTCAATCAAAAAGCTAACGAGCGACCAAAAATTTCAATACGAAAGATTGTAAGGGAAACGTAATACGCGAAGACCTATTTAACTTGAAAATATATTCACCCAAAAAGAACACAAGAAGGAGCACCAAAATGATCATGATGTTCGCTGGCTCTGAGCCGCGTGGATGTTTATGAGATCGGGCTTTGGTGCAACGCTCGGGTTATGCAAACCTGCTCCTCTCTCATACATGAGATGGTAACTACGAACAAAAAAATGCGAAGCGGCGTCATTGAATTATCGCCCGACCCCCAGAGAGACCAGGCTCCCGCAAAATTACGCAAACCGACCCAGAGTGATAATCTCGGATCCCGCAGATATTAAATTTTATTTAATATGTAGCACACCAAACACAGGCTCTCGTCATTTATCACCGTAAGATTTCGTTTTAATTGCTCTGATCCATTAAAAAAGCATTTATGATCCCATGCTAAACTTTGAATAAAATATTTCATTATACGAGAATCGGGATTGCTATTCTGTACAAGCTGACCGTATTCCACCATGACGACATTCGGAAAAATAATAACTTGTGAATTTTAACTCCCTCTGGTAGCAACACACTAAATTCCTGTGCGGGTAGGTGATTCAGAAGAACCCCATAAAGAATCTATGCCGCGTATACACACGCGGTAGGAATGATCGTCGTTACTCGTTGAGACCTCACGAGGGGAAAATACCTTAAAATCACATTGGATTGGCTCGGGTGGACAGAAAAGAATATCTTGTAGGAATATTGGATACTCATGAAGTTTTATTGATTGCCGAATTAGATCGCGCAGATGAGCCATATTCGTGAAACACTGTCACGATTAACTGATTAGTGTATTTTAATAATTAAAGGAACTAGTTTGATTATCACCCGCGGAGTAAAGAGATCAGAATAACATTATCCGGCCGGATTACCAGACCGGGGGAAAAGAATTTTCATTTTTCCATTCTCCATAGCCTAGCGCGTTGTTTATACATCTGGCTTTATTTTATTGCCCTTCCAGTTCCTACAGTTCCTCTCGTGTGCTTAGGGAAGTGTATCTCACTTACATACCATAGTGCAGGTGTTTGGAGAGTTTTCATGATCTTCCTTATTTGAATTATTTTACAGAAATATATGGTAGATAAAAATTAAGAAAAACTTAATTTTTGATGCTGCAATCCTGATGTGTAATCATCCCATGCCACACACTCTAGCTGAGGCTTACAGGGTACCATGTAGGATAGAATAAAATATTATTTCATAGTCGCGGGGCAGCTAGCGGGAACTCGGTTGCAGAGCATTGACTCGTGCGAAATTGATTAATTGGCAGCAAGGCCTCAGCGGCTTAGCAAGAGAGATACGTATTAACACTGAAATTGCCTTTCACATTCCAGCGCGGAGCTTCGGCGCTGGGATTCTAGTGCCCTGCTAGTTTTTAGGGAAGGGAGACATTTTTCCTCAGATTAAGCTCACACGAAAGAGCAGCCCTGGAGAAAGATAGAGGAAAAACATTTGAAAACTGGAAATTTCACAAAAATATAATATCAAGTTTCTTCATACATGATCTCTTCGATCTCAGGACGAAGAAGCTCCCCCTCTCCAGATCTCCGATCTCGAGTCCCGTCAATCTTATTTGATCGCCGTCGTTTGTTTTATTTCGTCGTATTGGTTTTTTGCCGCCTCTTGTAATGCACGTTCTTTCCCGTGAATGTGATTGCATCGGTTTTTTCGCAGAATGGTTTCTTAGTTGGGGTATGCCCAACGGAAATGAAGACGGCGACCATCTTGGTATCACAGATACCTGGAAGATCACTGGCGTGAAAGAGATGCATACATTGGATTGTAGAGATAACGTCTCCGTTAACCTTATCCTTGCCGGCTCCGTGAAATGAATTTAACACGCTTGCATAAGGGTAAAGAAGAGAGGGAATGACCAGAAACAACTTTCATCCTTCACTAAATCCAAAATTCGCATATTTATAGCCAATTGCGAAGATATGTGGGGAAAGTGAAATGGACAGGTCAAATAACAAAGGGATTTAATTAAGATAAGGAGAGGAAAGATAAAAATGGGAATTAAAAAGAAGGACAAGCCTTCCTGGAAGGAATAAACTCATTAGGAGAAATTCCTTCTGATCAGATACATAAAATAAAATAATGACAAACGTCCAGGGAAGAAGAAAATATGCAGAAATGGATTGGTAGTCGGATAAATAAAGAGCGCTGAGCCTTACCCAAGCTCCGTGAGGGGTAGAAGTAGTCAGTGACGATTATTTTTCTTAATCAAGCAAAAGGTATGCAAGATATAGCATCAATTAGAGTGAGTGGTTGGAAACAATCCTGATCAACAAGAACAGAAAATGCACTTTCAGACTTTCAGTGGTATCCTAGAAAGAAAAATTCGAGCCAAATTGCAATTTATTACCACAGGAGACTGTTCCACCCTGATAAATAGATTCGACCACCGAGATAAAATAGGAGAAACAAAAACCGTCACCGACATATTCAACTATTGGTTCTTACCTCTCACGAGGGATAATCTTAACAAAATCAAACCTAAGCCCCCGAATATATTTGCCTAAAGAACAAGGTTTGATGATTTGATTAATTATTGCATTAAATATATAGTAGACATATTTTTGCAATTGTATACGAGTTTTTCAGAATGTGAACAGATATATATTCAAATTTATTGAATGAAATTATAGTTCAGCACGAATAACTGGACTTTGAGGTGGTTAGCGGGATATTATGTAGATGAAGATATATTTTAAAATAAGATATCATTTCTAATCGAATTGAACGCCGAAGGCAAGGAATTAAAAATATCTTATAAATTTAACATTCAACATAAGAGTGTTAGATTTAAAAGGTATTTTTTTGTAGTCGTTAAGCCTGAAGGTGAAGTTTTTTTCCATTTCGCTCTCTCTCTCTCCTCTTATCCTCCCACACAAACTGAGCAACGATCCAAATAAGAGGAGAGCGACAGGACTAGTTCCAGACCTTGTTTTTCCCCCAATGGGCCTAGTGGTTGGGAAGCTGGCACATAAAGGTGGTAGATAAGGTATTTCTCGCGGGAGGACTACGAAATGGAAGGAGCTCACGAAGGGAAGATTGGACTCCGGAAGAGGGCGCTGGGTAATTGGGATGCAGGAGAAGGGAATCACGAGCGGAAGGCCGAAGAGAGAAGGGGAGCCAAGCGATGCAGACCAGGGAACAGTCGGAATACGTAATGGTGACGTATGCTGACACAACCCTGGGATGCTACTGCAATTTACTAAGATCCTGGGACTGCATATTACGCTGCATTATCTTTATAGTGACCAGAATGGTAAAAAAATATTATTCGATAAATTCAAAGAAGTGAAAGGCATTTTTTTCCACAATATTTATTTCAAACTAATACGACCGGTTCCAACTTAAAAATGACCAGAAGATATCTTATTCAGGTGAAATCCGTCACACATGCTTAAATAAATACAGTGGAAAAATACTATGCATATTATTTTGAAAATATGCAAGAAAGTTACACCTGAAACTACCAATACCATTTGAGCAGTCTTTTAAGTTTCATACCTCTCGACGTGTTTCAGGCATTTGACCAGTATTCTGGACGAACAGATACACGGTTGAAAGGGTATTAGAAAACGGAATGGAGGTAGCTAAAGAAGAATTTACAAAGGAAAGGAAACTGCTGACCAAGAATCTCCAATGAAGACGCAAGGAAATCTTTAGCAAAGATCAAAAAAGATTGTAGCGCTGCAAGGTCTAGAACTTCGTCTTCGAGGGAAGAGGACGACAAAAGATAGGTTTTCCAGATGGGAGAGAGAAAATGCGCTGGACAGGGAGAAGACAAATAAAGCGATGTTACATATGGCTGGGACAGAAAGGAAGTTGCTGGGGGAAAATCGAAGAAAACAGAAAAGGTGGATGGAGGGAATATTAAGTGGTGGTGGGATGTTGAGGAGGATTCGTAGAAAAGGAAGTATGTTGTGAAACGGAAGAGGATAAGACGGTATTTTAGGACGTTATAAAGAGGGGAATGGGGTAATAGTTGGCATAGAATGGAAAAAGGACAGCTCAGAATTTAAATAGTTTATGATTTTCAGAAGTGGTTTCGCAGGCCACGATAATGTGTATCAGTTTTCAGAGACCGTTTAAAATTTACCTTGCCACACACCTACCATAAACAATCTCAAAATACGCGTTTGCGATTGCGTAATCCGTATATGATGCAATGTACGGAGCTCTTACAAATCCCACTCATATTGATTTGAACCTTTTCTGCTAGTTCATTGCGAATTTCCCAACTAGGATGAAAACGATTCAGACGGGACGATAGATCACATTAAGCTATGGAGAAGGAAACGAAAAGGATTCGACGAACATAAATATAAAAAATAATGCAGTATCTACGCATAACTGCTACTTCACGTAACTCATAAATTATTGACGACATCAATAAGTGTAATGGGAACAGGAGAGAATACTGATATTGCGTTTTTAAAAACACGCCACTCTCAATGTCACAGGAAAATTCCAGAGAAAATATAAAAAAATCACCTAAACTAGAAGTCGCAAACCATTTATATAGTCCTTTCTACAACATATAATGAAGATTTAAAGGAAATAAATTTCAAAATAATCTTGAGATAACTTAAAACAATCCACGCTTCAGCTGAACAACCACCATTTCCGCTACACAACCCCTTCTAAAATTGGAGTTAACCCCTTAATTTACATATATATTTAAGTTTATCGGGATGAGTTTACGTAAAAATAACACCACATGAATTGCCGACTTAAGCAGCCCTACCGGACACTAGTGAAGAGTGAAGTCCCCATTCTACTTCGGGATTCCCGTCGCGCATGCTAACAGTGCAGACAACAGTTTCACCCCGTCCAGGGGGCAAATTACGCAAATTTGCGTAGGTCCACTAAGCCAACTTGAGCGAAGCAACGCCGTGAGAAAAATGAAACCTCCATTAAGACGACGCCGAGGAAGCCTTCCACACGACAGAAGAGCCTCCCATTGAAAGCTAGAAACTGGACAACATTTCTCTGCCTTTATATGTCGTGCCAGGATTTTTATTTGCTTCCATTCAATTAGCAGTCCTGGGAAATTCAATAGAGAAACTTACCTTGGTTAGTTCTCATGAAAATTAACTCTCTCTGTTAGAAGTACCGTAATAATTTAACAATTTATTCGTATTTTCTCGAATGAATATTTGAGTTAACTTGTAGCCATTTATAATATAATTCATAATTATATATCCACGTATTAAAATGCACTCCGGCGCTATCTTCTCCGCGCAATCTTTTCCTGCATTAAAATCAATGAATATCCACATATTCATTGATTTTAATGCAGGAAAAAATTGTTAAGTTAAGAAATTGTTAAGATTGTTCTCAATATTCCTCTATTATTTATGCCAGATAAAAGTTCAATTTTATTTAAAATACTTAAAAACTTATCAACGTATATCCACTTATTGACAGTTAATAAATTTTAATTGGTAATTCAAGCATGGAGCCGAGTTATTGACTGGCAGTCGACCGCTCCCGAAGCCTCAGGCATATAGTATTTCGAGGAAATGGAATCACAGTATTAGTCAAATCAGACGTATTTCCTGGTATATAATTCGAACAATATTGAAATGATACATTTTTAATAAGCATATAATTATTGGAGTTGTTTCATCCGCCACTGTTCCATTTCCAAGTGGCCGGAATATAATTTAGGTGCAGTGTACACTCACAGAATTGACGTTAGCAACCAGTGACTCGCTCAATCCCACGGTTAAGGGCAAATATGGAGCAGCGCCCATTATTGTATCACAGGGCGTAATTTTACCGATGGGAGTGAAAGTAGAAGGCGGCTGAGGAGGAGAAAAAAAAAGGCAGACCGACGTAAAACGTCATCGCGTCATCTCTCCCTGTGAGAGTGACGCGAAACCCAACAAGCTCGGACAGCAATCGGAGTCATTGCCCCTTCAATTGGGATTGCCCGCCGTAAAGCACCGCGTCGAAGAAACTCGCAGGGAACAACAGGTGCAATCGCGAACAAACACACGCCCGCTCTTTTCAATGAAGTCATACAAAGGGGGTGGCGAGATAGAGGCGGAGGAGACAGAGTTGTAGGTTGGGGGGGGGAGGGAAATGAGGGGAAGAATGTGAAGTAGATGGGAGGGGTGGAAGTGGTGAGGAGCGTCGACGGGTTGTTGGGGGGGGGCGGGGTAGGCGAGAGGAGGGAAATTCCTACCGCGTTTGCCAAAACGAAATCATGAATGCGGCTGGAGAGGACGGAAGACAAAAAAGAAGACGTGATCTACCGCACGGATCTCACGACACCACGGAAATCCTTGCCAATTCAAGAGTTGACTCACCGATTCGTAAATTTATCCAAACGTGGTAGACCGAGCATTCTTTGCAGTGATTAACGGAGGTGAGATCAGGCTGATGAGGAAATTTCCGGTGTTTAGGGATAGATGGCGAATCGGAGTAGGGTAGATTTTCTTGAGGGAGGAGGGAATGCACAAAAAATCCAGGTTGTCTTCGAAATTCCTCCACTATTTCAAACGAAAGGCTTCAAAGGAGAACAACCTCGATGGAAAAGCACTTAACCGAAGGTTCTTTAACATGGCGACCAAGTAAGGAACGATATACCACAAAAATATCGTACACCGTTTGCACTGAAACTTATGCGCTCGACATAACAAGTTAATGAGATATATTTTTCAAATTTTTTCAATCTTCAAGAAAGAGTCACGGGTGTAACTTAAATGCGGTAATTTTTCATACTACGACATAATATCGTAAGTGGAAATTTAGGCGTTGTTGTTTCATCAAAATTTCTAAGTTTATCAAATCTCCTTGTCCTCCAGAAAGTGCGAGGTTACAGAGAAAGAGAGAGAAATGTTACAGAGAAAGAGAGATAAATAAAGAAAAGAAATCTCAAATCGAGAAACAAACACAATGATACTCAATACAAAATTTATAAAGTGACGACCCACGTTTCAGCGCAAAGCATCTGCATCTAAAGATTTATACCAGATAATGACGAGCCACATCGAAACCCGGATCGTAACTAAATAAAAGTTTGGAGAAATGTCCAACTGCTTACGTCTCAATTCACTATGAATGTATTCCACAAAGATACGCCGCAATAAGAGTAGTATTGCCAGACAACGACTTAGAGCGATGTTTATTTCCGCCAAGGTGGGTTGGATGTTTGCGACCATCTTTGTAATTATTTTAATTAATTATTTGTTTTTTATTATAATTCATATTTAATTTAAATTAAAAAGTCTCCTTAAGGCATTGAGGGTTTCCTGGGAACAGTTCCAACAAAGCAAAATCCGGGGAACACATTCGGAATAGCTGGAATCAGCTCCGGTGCAATCCCGCTACCTATTGAGTCATGACAGGAGCATGATCAGCGATGGCGACCGAGTTTCGTCATCTTTCTCTCCTGCGATTACAGCAGTTTTTGCTCCACTTAATGTGAATATTCCCTAGATGAAAAACGAAGAGCTGCTTTCCATTTTTGGAATCTAGGCTGTTGAAAAGTTGTTGCCTATCGTGAAAACGACGAAAGAGAAGTTAACTTGTAAAACAAAATCTCTCTGCCTCAGTGTGTGAATACTAATAGAGTGATACATGACAAAACCTTTGCGTGTGGTTCTTATTCATTGTTTGAACCGCTTGAAACGTTGCTACTTCGATAAAATAAACTTAGAATTATGCTTAGAATTAGAAACGTTGTATTCGATAGCCAGCAGCGTAGAGGGGCTAGATTTCTAAAACGTAATGACAAACTGAGTAGCGCTTCAAAATATTTAGATGAAATAAGTTGGGATTTACACACAGATCGGAGTTATTATTACAGATTAACTCTCTTGCATGATTTGGAAGGATGTTTCTTTACCAATGATGTTGAACATGTATTATTAGTCCCAACGTACTACGGTAGAAGAAATCATGTAAATAAAATTAGAGAGATGGAGTGAAGAACAGACATATTTAAGATTTCATTTACCCCTATTTAAAAATTTAGATTTTAAATGTCATTCTTCCTCAGAACTATAAGGGATCAGAATTAATTAATGGACGGCACTTAGGGGAAAAGTATTTTTATTTTTTTCATTCTACATAGCCTAGTTTGTTGTGTATCTAAATTACATTATTGTACTTCTTGCTATCTTCAGCTACCGTTGTACACGTAGAGAGGTGTATCTCACTTATATACCGTAGCACATGTGCCTGGAGAGTTACCATGATGTACCTTATTTGAATTATTCAACAGAAATATACTGCCATTAAAAATTAAGAAAAACTTAACTTTTGATGTTGCAAGCCTCGTGTGTAATCACCACCGACCAGAAACCCTAGCGGTGGCTTGCAATGTACAACTTAGAATACAATAGAGTTTCTTGTACAATATCAATGGCAAAGAAAAACGTAAACTCTCCGTATAATGAATTATGTAGATAAAACAAATGCCTAGTATAACGGAGCCACCACTGAAGTGTAACCATAGTAATTCAATTGGTGCACGAATTAGCGGCGGAGCATTTTTTTTGGCAATAAAATATAGGGTATCAGGCATCAGTCGGTGGGAGAATTTTAGGTTAATTTAGAAGGAACAGAATCACATGGCATTCTTCAACACGTCATATATTTTGCAGACCATGGTTTCGACGAATTTTCAAGGTGTCGGGTCAGTGAACCATCACAGGTATATTTAGGCATTTTGGAGGGGGGGGGATGTTGTTTCTGGGTTGGAGTAGGTTTGAAAAGATAGGGCGAGGCCTAGTATATCATCTTTCCAAACCCACTCTAACGAAGAAATGACACATCCCTCTTCCCAAAAGCCTATATTTACATGTTATGGCTTACCAAAGAAAAAAAGACACTCGGCGTCGAAACAACGATCGGTAAACAAACTGAGTGCGGCAGTACAACAATTGATTCCATCCGTTCAAAATAATACTATGATATTATCAAGCCAACTGACCCCATAGAGACATTTGTGGCGACTTTATCTCCACAAAGGTACCTGCCACGCAGCATTAATTTTGTGTTTAAGTTAAATAATACTATTGTTATCATAGAAAAAGTATCGGTTTTTAGGATGAGACCCTCCAAAATCTACGTTAAACAGTAGACCATGTAATGATAATATTTTTATTACATTGTGACAACAAAATTAAAATTACATGCACATTCATGCATCAAGATTAGAGTGTGCAAATTTCCCGCTTTGCACTTCGGTGTCCCTTGTTTACCTTTTGTTCTCTCGGAGAATGGACCGAGTTCTTGAAGTCCCAACATAGAGGTGCCCTACTTTGCATTATTTCGGATCGAAGCTGGAGCTGGAGGAGAGAGATGAGCAATAACACACCGAGTCCACTCAGTTCCGCAAAAGAACGTCAGAAACGATTTAATATAGAATCGGACCGCATTTATGAACGATGTAATCCGTCAAGGATATAAAAACAATCACAATTGGCAGTCACAATCGCATGGAAGAGAAGGTATATTGGCAAACGGAAGAAACCATTGTCAGTAAGCGATGATGAGAATGATCGCCAGGGATCGGATTTTGTGGCTATTTATGGCGGATAATACGTTTCCGGAGCGCAATCGACGTGATAATAGCTGTGCGGAACAAAAATGAATGGCATAGCTGAATGAGCGTTTGGAGGTCTCACATGACGTCATCTACCCAGTGGCGGCGCAACGCGAGGAAAGGTGAAAGGCTTGATTTTTTTATCTTCATTTTATGGTCTCGTGCATTTCAAAAAACTACCTTTTCGATTTTATATAAAGGTGACTACCCCAAAATGAGCACAACATACTTAGGTATGTTGTGCGCTTCTATGTAAACATGAGAATCTTTTCCGTAAAAAGGCACATTTCTATACATTCCAAATTCTTGAATGAATTTCCTTCGTTGGTGAACAAATTTTTCGAATACATCGTGAACCACTAGTCACTTCTGACCTGAAAACGTATATATATATATATATATATATATATATATATATATATATATATATATATATATATATATATATATATATATATATATATATACATTCAAACACGAAATCCCGCCAAACGGCGAATAAATACTCATATATACAGAAACATATATAAGGAAAAGGGATAGGAACACGTATAAAGGACGAACACAATAGAGGTGGGGAAGGCGGAATCGAACGGATCACAAGAGTAAAAATATCTCCTCAACCGGGACTCGAACACCGGATCTTTCCACTTGCCGGGCGGATGCTCTTAACCACTTGAGCTATCGAGGATATGTAATTTACCCTGAGATCCGTGGGTCTTATATGTCGCCAAGCGCCCCGATTCTTTAGCCAAGAGATGGCGTCAGGGGGCTGTTTCACCCACCCTGATCGAGGATATGTAATTTACCCTGAGACCCACGGATCTCAGGGTAAATTACATATCCTCGATAGCTCAAGTGGTTAAGAGCATCCGCCCGGCAAGTGGAAAGATCCGGTGTTCGAGTCCCGGTTGAGGAGATATTTTTACTCTTGTGATCCGTTCGATTCCGCCTTCCCCACCTCTATTGTGTTCGTCCTTTATACGTGTTCCTATCCCTTTTCCTTATATATGTTTCTGTATATATGAGTATTTATTCGCCGTTTGGCGGGATTTCGTGTTTGAATGTGTATTTGGCCAATGTGGCTCATCTCTTTCTTCTGGCTATGCGTGCCACGAAACGCACTGTTCCTTTCCTGTATGATGTTGTATGAATTCTAACCCACTGTCCTTTCCTTTCCTTGTGTATTGTCTATTTCTCCTTTGGTGGGTGAAACAGCCCCCTGACGCCATCTCTTGGCTGAAAGAATCGGGGCGCTTGGCGACATATTAGACCCACGGATCTCAGGGTAAATTACATATCCTCGATAGCTCAAGTGGTTAAGAGCATCCGCCCGGCAAGTGGAAAGATCCGGTGTTCGAGTCCCGGTTGAGGAGATATTTTTACTCTTGTGATCCGTTCGATTCCGCCTTCCCCACCTCTATTGTGTTCGTCCTTTATACGTGTTCCTATCCCTTTTCCTTATATATGTTTCTGTATATATATATATATATATATATATATATATATATATATATATATATGTGTGTGTGTGTGTGTGTGTGTGTGTGTGTGTGTGTAAAGCGTTGGACTACTGCCCGGAGGGCCCGGGTTTGATTCCCGGGTAATGCTCTCTGGGAACCTGAAGCTCTATCCAAGCTATGTGATTTTTCGGGCACCGTCAGGCTTAGTACTAAGTGAACTATACATCACCTGCCAAACCGACCTCCGGCTTGATTACTGTGCTTATATATATATATATATATATATATATATATATATATATATATATATATAAATATATTTTATAAACGAAAAGTCAAATATATTCGTGAGTGTCCTTTCTTTTTGTTTCTGCGTATAGTTAAGATTGAAATAATATTTTACACGTTTTTTGTTTCTGCAGCAGAGCTTTCGTTTTCGAAGACATTACATGGTGTTACACGAACGATTATTTTAACCTGGGTATAGTACTGGCAAAAACCTACAACATTCAAAGATATCGAATCACAACCCGCGATGAAAAGACCGAAAAATACCACTTAGTAAAAAAACGTGCTGGAAAGTGTATTGCGGGCTGGAAAATTATGAGAACCAAGATATTCATAGAGAAATCAAAGGTATAATTGCATTAGATAAGTACGACAAATCAAATGCGAATCGAGCCTCGGAGACTTGTTCATTTTTAAAGAAAAACAAAATTCGACGACTGAGACGAGATTTAGGACGCGGCTAATGTGGTTGGAGTGTGGCCAAATTGGGTCGACGAAAAATCGTGGACGTTTATCAAATTACGAATGTTTATGGGAGTGCGGGAATGAAAAGTCATAGGAGGCGAGAGCGGTCGAGGGGTTAAGCTGCGGCGCCACTTACACGTGCCGTCGCATCGGCTGCTTCCGTGCTCGACAGCACGCTTGAATCCACAGGTTGGTAGAGGGGGTGGTTGTGGTGGTTGGGTATTTTCTAAATGGTATTAGGGAAGGGTGGGGTCCGAGGGATCGATGGTTTGAATCCTACGGTAGGAACCCACCACCCACTCAAGGTCACTCGAAACTCGCCACCACCCTCCACTTCCCCGCAAATGCCGCAATGTCCCTGAAGAAGCAGCTTTTCCTTTTACCCCTAGTCCTCCCCAATAAAATCCCGGATGTATAACCAACCCTATTCGGGCCAGGAAACCACACGACGAGTCCCTAATTCATTGATTTTTTGCCACGAACAAGAACAATTTACGTCGTGTTTATTCCGTCCTACTACGTCGCAACCTAAGCGAATGCCGTGGGTGTGACGTCACTACACCGTAAGATGGCGTCATTGTGAGCCCTGTTCATAGATTTTGCGGTTCTCAAAATAAAGAAATGATAGGGTAAATACTTTATCAATGTGTTCTAATAATTAAACAAGAATATTTGGATAATTTGTGGAACCTTATAATAAGTTATGAAAGAATATATTTGTATACCACACGTAAATATGTCTTTATTGACTGACCCAGATTTCGATATATCCATGTTAAAAATATTTTTTATGCTAAAATATATTTTTAATTCGAATATTTTAATTTTTCAGAGAAGAATCGCCACTGAATGATTTTTTTTAATTTCCATTTTAGTGAAAATTTGCGAAGATTTATTAAAGGAATTATATTATTCAAAATCAGTTCAAAGGATATATTTAATTTCAATATTAGTTGAAATTACTCACCCAATACGGAGGTAAATAAGATGAGAAAATGCCAACTCTACGTTTACGTCGCAAACTCAAGTACATTTTTCGCAGGCTATGAGCGCATTCAGTTTGCACTTGTACGACATTTGAAAAATTGCATTGGTTATAGGAGAACGATTCATCCAGATGCCGACGGGAGAGTATTTTTATGCAGCAGCTAACGCCAATGGACAACATCCCCTCACGTTCTTGCAACGGCTTGCAGCGTGTATTGCATAGACGGTTTGGCTTGCGTGACGTTTCCGACGGGAACCACATGAAAATATTTCCCAGAGAGAAAAGACATTTATAATTTATTTTAATTGAATTATAAATAAAGCATTTAAATTCCAACATCCGAAGAGTGAAAAGGATACGAAATTTCGAAGAGTGTACGAGTAGTTTCATTTACGTACGCAAACGTTTTCATACTTTGTACCTTCTTGCATGAATTGATAAGTCGATGTTTTTTTTTTGGGAATAACAATCAAATGCATTCTGTCGAACACATCACATGCATAAAAAGTGAGATGCTGCATCACTAAGAAATGAATATTACGCACCACTATCCAAAAATATCCAAAATATGTGTATATCGTATGATTGCAAAATAATGTTTAAATACTCTTGATTCTGATTCCGAAGTCTTAATTATACGAGACCTCAAGGCATAAAAATGACGCAACGACTGTCTCGAAAGACACGAACTTAACATTTTCTTTGGATGCATGGAAGAATGGCGAGTATGATATTTGAGCGCGGAAGTGACGCAACGCGGAGTAAATCTTGCACCCACGGAAAATCGGTACCTCGGAACATTCGCACAAATTCTTAAGGGTGGGCTGCGACACCGCCACGACGACGGATCGTCGCGTCTTTTTCCCGCATGGCTTTTCCCCCTCCACCCGACAAAACGTACTCACTTACTGGAAATGCGATAACTACCCCACACAATGACAGCTACACCTCTTATCATTCATGGAAATGACAACCATGAACTGTGTGCCGACCGACGAATATGGCATACGCTAAGGTTTCTGTGTGAATGACAAGAACAAGCTCACCATATCCGAATCCTTTCTCACTTACCACCTTGTACATAAACTGTGTCCACACAGTGAGCAATATATAATATGGGCTACATAGCAGTCATAGAAAGAGTTATTCCTTACGCGGGTAGCCCGTTTTCTTCTTTCGAGAATGAAGGAGATGAAAATCGACAAAGAAGTATGACCAAAATACTGAAATCCTCTTCGAGGTTTTGAAGAAATTTCAATTTTTCTCCGAAAGCGTGTGCGAAATTGGTAATTTATTCAGGTTTATCAGGCTGAAATTATAAATAAATCTTGGTCCGCGAAAATACACTCTAAACAGAAATCACATGACTGCCAAGGTAGGAAATGAAACCATTTTTTTTTAACTGCTACACACAAAAACCACAACAGAAGAGAAATTATAGATATTAATCCTTTCGATTCCAGTAAAATGTCGCCGAAAGAGTGATGGGTTAAAAAAAACACCCGAGAAAATGAAAAAAACTATGGAGAAAATTAACATCAACTTCGATTAAATCGGCTGCTGTTCAGCAAAAACTTCTTTGCTGGCCCGGCTCCTCGCCAAAGCCATGACGTCAGTTTGGAAAAGGCCGTTTCCAGGGCAACAGACGCTACTGTATCGTGTCCAACAAACGGCAAGCAAAAACGCGCTCCCCAAGGACCCGAAAAACATACAATACCCATACATGAACCCACAACATTGACTGACATGCAGAGGGTTAGTTGCGGCACGTGGAGGATATGGCAATGACATTCGTATCATCTTCGAAAATTAGATCATGGCTGCAGCCTTCTCAGGGTTGGCCACATATTTTTTTCGGTCCGCTGCGGTGCCTAGATGGCGCTGCAAGTGAAATATCGGAACGAGTTACGTGCCAGCAATTTTTCCAAAGCGGACTCGGCTGAAAATACATTTTGAAACAAGACTCGCTCAAAAACAAAATGCTGTCAAACTCATAGCTGTTATTCCCCAGCTGCTTCGACGTTGTCTTGGCGATACGGTGCATGTAAAACTACGGAATCTTTCAGTTTCAACATTTCGCTCTCGCTATTGAGAAAGAGCCGGGATGTGTTTTTCTATCAACACTCTTAAGATGTAAGGAGAACCAAATAATAGGTAGCATATGATACTGCGGCTCCCAAGACTGAATCACTCTTCCATTTATATTCTGGAAAAAAAGCCTAGCTATGACTAGTTAATCTTCTTAACACTTCACGCAGCTTTCATATTAATGGCAACTGCATTGTGTGAAGGAGTATATGCAAACGCAAATAATGACACATTCCCAGGACTAAAAAATTACTTTCGTTTGAATTTATACAAAACGATTGAAACAGCTTTCGGGAGTACGATAACAACGTGGAGTGGAGCTGAAGTGGACACAGGTGGGCTTCAGGGGATAATATGATGTGGTCCACTCTTGAATGAAAACATTACGGCATATTCTTAAACAAATAAATGTGATTTCCCAGACACATATGCTTATAGAATAGATTTATTTTTCGAATTCAGCAATAATTGCCCGTGTTATTATGATAACAAAATGTTCACAACTTCATGGTAACCGACTTGGTGGACAGCCATGGGTGCCAAATATATTATTTTTACGTCAAAACTTCAGACAGAGAAGAAGGGATTTAACTGCATATGGTAAAAAAATTGACGATTTTTTCAACTGTATCACATAAAATATTCCACATAAAATGTAACATTAAAACTTAAATGAAGCCCTTAAGATTGACGAGTTTTATTCCTGGCGAAATAAATAATACTGTTAAAAATGTGTAGAGAGACGACTATAATATAAAGTAAAATACTAGTTTTAAAAACACAGAAATATTTTAGAAAATTCTGAAGAGACAGGTTTTGCCATACGAATCTGGTATAAACTATGAGAAGTCTAACACGGCAATTACAAAAAGGCTTTTTAAACTATTCCACAAGATACTGAAGGATGTAAAATTAATTCCTCTGGACAATCCATTAAACTCAACAATCGACATGGTAGTCTAATTACATTCAGCAGGAGAAACCTTCCGTCCACGGGATACCAAAAGTGATTCCATAACAAAATTTTAGACTTCCGATCACCTCCCATTTAGCGATCCACAAACAGTTCGCCATTGATTCTTGGCGATAAGTTGCCTTGCATTCGGCGTAGCTCCACCCAGGTGGGCGGGTTAGCGGGGGAGAGGCGCCCAGTGGGAGGGGGGAGGCGTGAGGGGGCATACCGGCTCGCAGCGTGCCTTGCAACGGCCATCGTCCCCCCTTGCATCACTCCAGCCCGTCCTCCCACCCACGCGTTCGGTAGCTCACCCCCTCCCCGGGGCCCGCGGCACCCCGGGAGACGAAGGGGGAGGTAGGGGTGGGGACGGGGTGGCTTCGGGCGCCGAGGAACAGTTGGGGTGGGGGAGTCCCCATAGTTCGAACCCCGACGAGGGCAACGACCTCGAATGGGGTAAAACAACCCTTCCGTTCCACCCCCTTCTGCACGTAACGATCTAGTGATCTCGCCGGGATTCGAAATGGAAACCGTGGCGATGCAGTTTGATTCCTGTGGGTCAGGAAAACGAGTTTTTCGTTCATCTTATTTCATGACAAGAATCAGGCGTGAAAAAAACCCGACCTTTTTCACAATAAAGGAGGCAGCGTGAGATTTCCATTTGAAGAGAAATGTGCAGTCGAAAATCAAAAGGACGGGAGAGAAAGAGAAAAAGGGAGAGAGAAAGGCAGGCATGAGGAGTCGAACTCACGACCACCAATCGACCCGTGTCGTTTATTTTCCATTACCAATAGCGACGGAATCGATTTTCCATCCTCCCCCAAAAAGGAGGCCCTAGGTGCCCTCGGGAGGTCCACGTCTACGACGAGAAAAAAAGGTCGGCCTTATGTTTTTTATCACTTCGAGGAATAAATGAATAAGCTCCGGCACGAGGGCTGCGAAACAAAAAATAATGGAATTTGCAAGAGCGCTGACGGAGGCGAGGTGGAGAGCGATCCTCACAATGGGCGGTTGAGGGGAGTTGTGGGGTGGTAGTGGGTTAATTGCAGATCCCCGGAGACCACGCTACTAGGTGGTCACCAGAATGGAAAGGTGAAACTAATGGACGGGCGTGCTATGTGCCACCAGTCACGTCCTCTCCCACGACCTCGACCCGTTCATGAGCGGACATGATTTTTTTCACCGCCCCATTCTCCCGATTTTTCTATGCCACGTGGCAGAATGTTCTTCTGCCCAATCTTGCGACAAAAAACCCAAGCCACACTTCGTACCTTTCTATTTTTCAACTAGAATTTGGCTAAGCTGTTTACATTTTTACCACACATTTCCATGAACTTAAGAAATTAGGGACACTACTCGAAGAAGGACGAACGATATTGGGAAAGTTTTGACTTTGACTGTGGAGGATTGAGGAAGAGGTTGAATATAGGCCTATGTAACGGTGAATGACCCGAAAGTTAGAAAGAATAGGGAGACAAACATCTTTGCTGAAAATGACGGCCAAGAGGGAGGTCAGCTGGGTATGGAAAATTGTGATGCATCACCACTTGATAAAGAGATTAATAGAAGGAAAAATTTAAGGGAAGGAGGAGGATCCATATTCCAAAGAAATATGAACAGGGCAGAAGAGGAGGGGAGAAAGTTTTCCAACTGATACCTGCATATCTCCATTCAAGGATAAGAGATAAACCGAAGTGACCTATGTGCACAACCAAAACGGCATCCACGACACAAAAGCGGGTATGAAATCGCTAATACCACAATAATCAACCCGAAAGTTGATTTCGTAGGTGAGGGAAGAACTCACCTCTTAATTCGTATCCAGTGCAACTGCGTGTGAAATTCGCACATCGAAGGTAAATGAGGCACTTCCTTCCTCTTACATCACCTGGAGGATGAACGTTGTTAACGAGCGAATGTTGAAATATGCGAAGGCATTCCCATTATGAACACACATCGCGCATTCTCCCATAATATATCAACTGTAGCCGAATTATCTCCAAGTGTAAGCGTTCAGCTTAAACAGAGCAAACGGATAAAGATTATAAACGCAGAAAGAAAATACTCTCATAACGTAATCATCCATTCGAGGCATATTCCTCTTAACTAGAATACAATATGTTATAGTGGTTTGAGCATCACAAATTATTTTAATGACGTAGCATTTGGCACCTACCACTTACTCAAGCTAGCAGAGGTATTTCATCATGCTCGAATACGACCTACTTGCGGTACACGGAGATGACAGAGCTACCATCAAAGCATCCCCACCCAAGTTAGTCACTCCCATGGAAACAGAGAATGCGTAACATACTTTAATTCATCGAGTGGAATGTATTTTCGAATAACATTCACTACGACCCGTACCATGTTTAAATGTTAAGAGGTTACACGATATTTACCTTTTAATTATTTCGGTTTCACGAAAATCATTAATGAAGCCGCTGATTTGTGGACTCCTTAAAAAAAAGGCCACCACTAATCAAGGCTGGGATTGAAATTTTTCCGGATTTAAGCGCCGCACCCTGTATATCAACATTATTAGAGGATATATGTTGGGAAAGAAGGTTAAATTACAGATTAAATCTCTAGCAAAAATTGGAAGGATGTCTCTTTAGCAATGAAGTTGAAAATGTGTTATTTGCCCCATCGTACTAAGGTAGGAGAGTTAATGTCAATAAAATTCCAGAGATTCGGTGCAGAACAAATAGATATAAGATGTCATTTTTTCCACGAGCGATAAGGGATCAGAATAATGTTTTCCGACCGCGCTAGGGGAGAAATGTGTTTAGAGTCAAGCATATACTGCTGTGTAATGAATCCCTGTCACTCATCACCGGCGGTGGCTTGCAGGATTCTATTTAAATAAAATATAAAATTATGTGATAAAGTACAAATAAAAACTCACTCTACTCACCCAGCTTCAGGTTAGAGCAAACACGAGATTACGGACGCACGAATTTAAACGAAACTTGCGGTGACTTGGTACACTAGACACCAAAACCAACACATTCACCGGCGGAGAAGCGTTCCGCGAACAGTGCTTCTTTTCAGAGATTAGTTTAGCGCCAATACGCGTTCTAACGTGGTTGCGGCGAGATTTCACGGACTCGGGATTTTGAACTGTGCATTTGCCCCGAAGAGAGCACACCTCTTCCACGAACGAAGTCAAGAGATTTAATCAATCTGTTTTCCCGAGTAGAGAGAATGTCTCACGATGAGAAGGCGAATCGTGGCATTTGAGACGCTGGTTCGGTTCAATAGCCCACTGCTATTTCATGGGTTTCGAAAAGTCGCATCCTCAAACTAGAAATGCCATAAATACGTGAATCTTTTAAAAAACTCACCAATCAGTCTTACAGTAGTATGTTAAACTAAAATCATAAAATCGACCGAAATTATCCTTCGGTGTCTCTGCTTGTATGGTCATTTAAATGACATCAATATATTTTCTATTTAAGATAGTAATAGAAGGAAAAATGCTAAGAAACAAAAGTAGAGAGAGGAAAGGAACAGGTATTTTGCATGGTATTGAGGGAGATGAAAACAACATAGAGCTAAAGAATGAGTTATCGTAATGTGTAGCATGGGGTCTACGGCTATTTTACGTCAAACCTGTCAAGTTTTAGGAGTGGCAGGCAGGTTTTAGACGTGTCGTGGCAGGGTCCATCCTATAACTGATATGAACCGATAGAATACATCTAATAAACATAAACTATTATGTCTAAATACTTATGCATTTGTGAAGAGTGACACCCATACCCTTGGAGCAGTTACCTCATTCGTAGCCATTAATAATCTCCGCCTACTTCTCAAAATTTTGCATTGGCATTCCCGCACTTCAAACTGTCGCCGCCATATCCAACGTGCCAATCCGCCAGAACGCCATGGAATGGGTTTTAAGTATGAAGAACTATCAACTGAGCAGTGCAGTGCGTGTGTACGCGCGCGCAGCGATTCTATACTCATAAACTCCCTAGAAGTGGTCGAAATAGTATCACATGCGTAAAAAAGCATACAATCCATATACTTACACAATTTATTCATTTCTCACCCTCTCACATTTTTTACCACAAACACTCCCCAATGATCACTTTCCCACTGCATTTATTGGACATCTACGCAAGTCCAAATTTAAATGCCGTGCATTTACGTGGGAAGGAGTACAACTTTATGAACTTCCATTTTTTGCTGCCTCCGACTAACATTTATTTTTTATGCACACCATTAAGATGATAACATTTTGTCCGATACCCACTATCAATTAAACGCACACTTTACACGAGCGGGCAAGATTAAGATTTTTTAGAAAGATTCAGAGCATCCCCAAGTTTCCTGATGACACCGAGATCTCAAATAATGTTGGTAGACTCGGCCACTGGGATGAAATAAAGGGAGATTTAGGGTAGGCAAAAATTATGTGGTGTTATTACCACTTATCTATAATCCGAACACGGCTGTAGGTCAATACACATTGTGCCAAGGCAACCGCATGTGCAGCGAGAATACTCGGAGGGCAGCTGGCACGTGACGGCAGACACCGCTATGCCCCATTTCGTAGGAACCACTCAGGGCCACGTGGATGGCTGGAAAACCGGAGGAAGGCCAACGGCTAACGAACTGACTCTGTGCGGTCGAGAGGGAGAGGACGAGAGAGAGAGAGGAAGGAGGGTGAGATTGGGACTGATTCTTCCCTTCCTCCACCTTCCTTACCCACGCCTGGAACCCCACTAACCACAGCGTCCCCGTTTGCTTCATCGCCAGATTGATTTATCGCCTTCCGCGGTTCCCTCTCTCTAAGTGGGCCGACTCGACGAGGGCCATTGTGCGAAAGTGTGAGTGGTGCCGTTCACCCTAGGGAGAATTCTCAGGGATACGCGATGGGACCATTTTAAAATTACTCTCCGAAGTCGCAGCGTGGAACCCCTTGACCCCCTCCAGCGTGTTACTGGACGGCCGCGCGAGCAACTCTGTCTTCGGGCATCGTGCTCACTGCAAAGAGAACGAACGATGCTTCGATTTCCGGCGTGCAGCCGATCGCCTTTTCATGCGAGTCAACTCCACGTCGTTCCACAACAAAATAAACACACCATGTTGAATTTTGTGTTTATTTGGAATATGAAAAAAGTTAACACTGTTGATATGGATAGAACTGGGAGAAACTCGAGATGTCACATTTAAATAAATAAGACGTATAATTAACGAGAAACAACTTTGACCCAATCGCCATCAAGGGAACACAGAAAGCGAACGGTTCGGTCAAACTATTGCACCACCCCCAAGCCAATCAACAAATGTACCAAATATTGTAGGAAAAACACTAAATAATAATTAAATTCTCAATACACAGGTGGAAATTGCGAAAAAATATAGATGGCCAATATTCGTGAACTCTTTCCGACAGAGAATAAATACGAGTGCACTGAAGCATATGGCATATAGTATATAAAAATATCCATAGGCTGACAATCACTCTCGGAGCGAAGGTTAAAATACAGATTGGAGCTCTTGTATAAATTGGAAGGGAGTCTCTTTAGCAGTGATGTTGAAAATGTAATATTAACCCCATCGTACTACATTAGGAGAGATCATGTTAGTAAAATTAGATAGATTAAGTGTAGAACGGATAGATTTAAGATGTCATTTATTCCATGAACAATAGGGGATCATAATAACATTGTCCGACCGCGGTAGGGTCATGTTCGGGTAAAAATTATTCTGGTGTGTATTCACCACCTGCCACACATCCTAGCTGTGGCTTACAGGGTACATATATAAATAATAATGTACATCATAAGAGGAAGATATCACTTATGGTGTGATGAAAGAGGAGATTACATCCTCGGGTATGAATTGGGGGCGGCAAAGAAGGACTTAGTTGAAAAGAGGGTACCAGCGAGATTCAAAATACCCTCAGATCTAATGAAAAAAATCTGACTCTCGTAGCCATACGATATACGCGTAATTTTTGATGTTTGCGCCACAAGAGAAATATCGGTGGCATAGGGATCAGGAAAAGATAACATTGCGTTCGAAATTTTTACTCGTGGTGTACAGAAGGTAATTTAAATGTATAACCTAAAAATCGCACTCAGAACATGAAATAATAATTTATGAAATGCGCATCGGATAAGTCATGGTATTACATGGTGATATTTACACGGAATTACTAAAATAAGGAATAAGAGGGATTAAGGTTTTAAAGGTGAGGATCGAGTAAATTAAACTATTCGTTACTTTGTGCTTTTTTTCCTTACAAAATACAATAACTAAAGTTTGCAGAAAAATCACACAACTAATCACGACGATGTGAAAGTATTGTAACCCATGTCGCGGTTTATTTATTCGTGCGGTTTTCAGCTAATTTTGCAATAGTAATAACTCGTAGGTAAGAATCGAGCTTTCTTTGATTAAACACTTTATACATTCAGAGTAACGAGAGAATTTTCTTCCCTGGACCACCACAGTTGTGTACGAAATTTTGGTTCCTATAAAATAATACCGCTTGAAACTCAAATGAGGTTTTTCAACGGTACTACACGAGATTCTTCCGTCAATAATAAAACGCTCTAACCACTAAACTACAACGCAATCGTTTGATATCTATAAATCTATAGCGACCCATATGCTTTCTGGGAAAATTCATCAAATTCAAAATGATGTCGGGTTTCCTGGCCCCCTGACCTGTCTCAACTTGGGCAGAGGGAATAAAAAGAAAACCTCGGGAATTTCGCCGGATTTACAGGTAGATGGACTCTCAGTCAAAGCATCACAAACCAGCTAGCACACGCCTTCCTCCCGCCGGGGTCTCCGTATACCCATCCACAGGAATAAAGGAGGAGGCGGGGCTTATGCCAATATCCCTGATCCCCTCCGCCATTCTTTCCCGATCGAAATTGCTGCGCCCGGCACGAGAGAGACGGAGAAAGACATTCCCCGTGAAGAGGGAAAGTGCACATGGGAGATCGATTGCCAATGGGGATGGGGGAAATGGAAAAAGGAGGGGGGATGAACTTCGCCCAGGGTGTGCTTAACACTGCACAGAGCAACAGAACAATTGCAGATTCGTGCTCGTCGTGAAACCCCGTGACTTCGAGGGCGGAGCGTAGTGAGCGGCCCTATAATGACTAATCGCTGCTAAGACTAAACCGCGCGACGGTCGAAACCTAGCCACCCTGGACCATTTAATTTCTACGACGTCGATGTTAAATGTTACAACGAGATATGATAATGGGCTAACGGTACAGATGCGAAATAATATTTGATGGAGTCTGAAATTTGTATCGGCGCGATACGAAGGCGAGAGAGAGGAAGGCAAACAATAAAGAGTGACGCAATAAATGGCCAGCCCATTTCAGACATGTGACTTGGCAAGTTACTATTGGTATGTTCATTTGCGGCATCGATCCTTTCACAACTCAATATAAGTTACACCGATATAAACAACATTGTCTCCGCTTACCCAAACATTGGCTTAATCCTTAATTAGATAATCGTCCCTCGCTCACATCTATATTAAATCTATCTCCCGCTCATTTCATTAGAGACGCCTCCTCCTTTCCCCACGCACCGTTCTCCTCTCCTAGCCTTAACTTCCTCTTTTTCATGCGCCATCCACAATAGATATCTATTTTATATGAACAGTTGTCTATTAATAAATGAATGTGTTTGATTATATATATATATATTTTATAATATATATATATATACATATTTTATATATATATATTTTATAATATATATATATATATATATATATATATATATATATATATATATATATATATATATATATATATATATATACTAGCTGAATACCCGGCTTTGCACGGGTTAGGGAGAAACAATGATATAAATATACTACATAAATAAAAACAACAAATTATAAAGTACAATAATACACTACTTCATACAAATTTAAGAATCTTTTTTATTTAACACCTGTTTATAAACTACATTTTTTGTTTCATATCCAGGAGAAAGAATATATAAATTTTTAGGCGAACCTACTCTGGAGCAAGCAACATAAAGTTGCCCGTGGCTAAAACATGGCGATCTTAGATCAACACCACAAAACTTTAGAAGACTGTCCCTGTGATTTATTAATGGTAATTTAAAAAGCTAGCCAGACTGGAAACTGTAATCTTTTAAAGTTGAAGGGAAGATCAGTTGGGATTAGAGGTATCCGTGGAATAAAAATTATTTCACCTTTTCCTTTTCCAGTTAAAATGACTGCCTGTATTATATTTTTCATTAATTTTGTCGCACACAATCGTGTCCCATTGCAGAGTATTGGTGGATCTAAATTTCGCAATAAAATGATTGGAGATCCTACTTTAAGTATAAGGCGATGTTGTGGCAATCCAGCTGAATCAAGTGAATTTAGGAATTCCGTTGGATAATTGACGGCTTCGTCAGCATCCACTACGGTATCAACCGATTTATATTCAATCACGTCTCCTGGCAGCATGGCTAGTATCTCCTTGTTAATTTCATTAACATCATCGTTCTTAGGAGCAAGAATGGCTCTTTCCCGCAACCATTCTAAATGTTTATAATTTTGATTAACGTTAGGATAGACTGCTTGTATCATATCGCGGACAGTTTTCACCGATACACATAAATCTGATGACAATTTTATCATACCAGATGCTTCAATAACTAATCTATCTTCTCCAATCTCCAAAAGTTTATTTGCAAAATTTTGAGCATTCCTATCTCTTAAGAGGATTCGCATGTTTTGTTTAAGGCTAATTTCTTGGACATGATTCCATAGAACAGAATGTTTTAAACAGGTATAAATTTCATCGGCTGGAGTCGATTTTGGAACGACAGGCAGAGTTTGACGGAAGTCTCCACACAGGAGTACCAGAGCTCCTCTTATTAAACTGCAGTTTCCTCTAAGATCGTAAGTGTTGCGTTGAGGGCCTCAAGAGATTTTTTATGAGCCATGGTACACTCATCCCATACTATCAATTTACATTCTATAAGAACTTGTGCCTGGCCGCTTGTTTTAGTTATATGACATGTGGGATTTTCTTGTCGGGAAATATTAAGTGGCAACTTAAGGGCTGAGTGGGCTGTTCTTCCTCCTTCCATTAATGTCGCTGCAATACCTGAAGATGCAACGGCTAGAGCAATTTCTCCATGAACCCTGATTTCAGCGAGAACTAAATTAATTAAAAATGTTTTTCCCGTGCCACCAGCAGCATCAAGAAAAATGATACCTCCTTCTTGTTTATCTACTTGATCCATTATTGTTTCGTACGCGAATTCCTTATCTTCATTAAGAAGTGGCTTTTTATCCGCGATGTATGCTTCTAAGTCTAAGACATTGTAGCTAGTTTCACGTATATAATCTGGATAAAATACACCCTGTTGATCTTGTACAGGTGCAAAAAGACCGAGTTCCACTAAAGTCTTGTTAACCATGGTGATACACTTTTCCTCCAAAATAATCAAAGTTTTATTAAAAATGTCGGAGTTAAACGTAATATCCAATGTAGGATTTTCACTTCGAACTTTAGCCAGTATATCCTCATTCATTGATTCTTTATATTTTTCCCATAATGTTTTTGGGTTAGATGGATTACAGGAGGTTATTATGATGGCAAACAAAATTCGGATTTGTCCTGGAAGAGAAATCAAACTGGCCTCTCGCAATGAGTCATCCCAGTGTTGATCTCCTTCTAGGAACCCTAAATTCTGGCAAGCTTCTCTGAATGTCTCACATATTTCTCCGTTTACCGTTCTTAATTCTGCAAATGAGCGAGGTCCTCTAATGTTATGTGGAAGCATTCTTAAAAAATAACATTCGGCGTTGTTAGGATGGACTGTGTAGACTCGGCCCAATGCGTCACATGAATAAATATTATTCTCAGGATCAAAGTTGCCCATTTTTCTTCTACAAAAGACTTTCCTTGATGTATTCCACGTATAATATCTCGGCAATTCTGAATACAATAGTGTTCTTGCAAAAGTATCCTGCTGGCATAGTTGGAAAAATGCTGTTTCTATGACAGCAAAAAAGTAAACAAATTACATACATACAAACAAACTCTCTCCTTTATATATATATATATATATATATATATATATATATATATATATATATATATATATTTTATAACATATATATATATATTTTATAATATATATATATATATATATATACACACACACACACACACACATACCTACACATTTTGCTTGTTCATTTGTTTTGTATTACGAGAAATTTTCAGCGAGTGTACTGCCTCACTATCTATCGGCTGCTTTCCATTATCCATCTATCCCACAAGAGAGGAGGGTTATTATAGCAAGAAACTGATCGGCTATGTACGAGGCCTCTCCTTGAAGTATCACCCCTGAAAATGCAAACGTGAGCGAGCTGCAATCAAAGAAAATGGACGACTGACAATGCTAGAAATAGAAGATGATTTAGGGATTCCAAAAAGTATTGTCTCTGATATATTAACAGAAGATACCGGCATGAAACGTGTCGTTACCAAATTATGGGGGTGAATACAACCTTCACCATGATAATACACCTGCCCATTCATCGCATGTGGCACAGGATTTACTGGAGAAAAATAGAATCACACAAGTCGCTCAGACACCCTGCAATCCTGACGTGGCTCCTTGCGATGCCTGCCTTTTTCCTAAGCTAAAACGCCGCTGAAAGGACGCAAATTTCAGTCCGTTGACGAGATAAAGGAGAAAGCGATGAGTCAGCTGATGGCCATTCGGAAAAGGGACTTTGCCGACTGGTTTGAAAAGTGGAAGACACCCCAGGATAAGTGTGTGATGTCCCAAGGGGAGTACTTCGAAAGGGACTATGGCAAATTATTCCAGGTAGGCTATTTTTCTCAAATTATGGCATGGCTGGATGCTTTCCTGACAGACCTCTTCCATAACGATTAAACCTTAAGGGAGACATTGGAAGTGAAGAGTTAAGACATATTGAAAATAAAGCACACGTAAGTGGAAGACGATACATGACTTTGCTATGCATATTTAAATTGAAAATTAAAAAACTTGGCTTTTCCACAGAGAAAATGTGGAAAAGCCAAGTTTGTTAATTTTCAATTTCAAAATGAAGATTTTCCACCAAGTCACGCCAGAAACAGTTTTATTTATACAGTATTTAATTAAACTATTCCGGAACCTTCGATGATTTCAAGACACACGGGATCGATAAATACGATGAAGATAGCTTCTCTAATGCAAACGGCCACCTAGCTTCCGAGTGGAAATTTGGCCAACGGCCTTGGGGCTGGACTATCGACTCGGCCCAGGGAGAGTGGGCCATCCACGTGCATCGCACTCCCGCCGACGTCGTAAACATGTCTCCCTCTCCCATCGAGGGGAGGACGGCGGCTTGGCGGGGGGGACGCCGGGAGGGGGATACTGGGAGGGTTGGTGCTGGAAGGGAAACATCTCTGCGAGAAGGATGGAGAGACGCAGGGGCGCTGTGCCACTTTCACCCGAGAGACGAAAGTAAGAGTTTCAGGGGTCCGTTAATCTTTCCTGACTATGCCCGAAGGATGAACACGGATTGACCGGTAATCCGGACCTCGCCTGCTTTCCATCTGTAAATCGACCGCTGGGTAAGTCCCACACGCTGTGAAGCCCTGAAGAAAGAAGTCAGCATGCACCAAACCTACCTCATTTACCACTATGAGGTTATTCAACAACGCAATTTCATCTTCTAAGAAACACGAACCTCCATTTGGAGTAAAACAACCTCTTCTGGGTACTCAAAAAGATAGGAATAGGGCCAAATAATCGTAAAAATTAGTATCGAACTTAATCGACGCTTTTAGCCTACCATTGGGCAAGGGTACTAAGGTAGGATACAGTTTTACAGCAAATGGATACTTGAAAATGTATCCACTATGAAATGACTTCAAGTCCTAAAACTCTTAAACGCGGTAACTAAATATATCAGTCGTCATTACTTTTCCAGTCAATCCAACATAACTAATGCTACACCGGATTGGTGGGGATTGTACAAGTATTTAAATTTGGCACTTTAGAAGCTTTGTTTGCGCCCTACAGACATTTTAGGGCACTAAAATAACTTCCAATTCCCATTGTTTAAACTTAGTCTCGAGGTACATCCACTAGAGACACGACTAAAATTTTGTCGATTGCCCCGGCACTCTAATTGCTATGAAATCCTAATAATTATGAATTGGATAATGCGGAAAGGGAAATTTCGGCGTTAAGGCCATACTGCGGCTGATGCTCTTCGAGGCTTTATATGAGCGTTTCGGTCATGCTGGCGTAATTAACTTCGTTTCACGCCACATAACTGCCGCACACATAAAACATGTTGTCATCGATGGCTCGACTCTCCAGTTAGTTCTCCTTTGATGTCTTGGAAAAGATACGCTGGCGTCACGATACGATGAATACACGCTTTAAATATATTTGAAATGGATGAGCGATGGAGAAAATTTAGATTCCACGTAAATAAATGATACAAGGTACCTTTCATTGGCTTCGTCCCATATGAGCAATCATTCAATCATGACAACGACCTTTGATGATTAAGTCAGGGTGACATCAAGTTTTTCATCTTTCCCCATAAAATTTTACAAAACTGAACCTGTAAACGTATGTCTTCAAAACGAGCAATTAGAGAAGCGGAAAAAGACGGTAATCACGATCGCTAACCTTTCCGACTGCTCCGTCATTTTCCATAATCTATGCTGGAGGTATTTTCAATGTAGAAGACTCGAAAAAACCAGGATTGCCATTGCGATGATAAAATCTCAACAGCTGTCACTAAAATAGTTTCGAAAGATATATTCGATAGAAAGATTAAATGAATATGCAAAATCTCACCTTGTACGAAGGTCACAAATAATTGAATGACCCGAGTTCCTTGCCGAGGGGAAGGATGATTTTACTTACACATAAGATAATTCTCTGGCTTGACTAACTTGCAGAGCCAAGTCGCGACATTTAGGTCTGGAGGCGCATTTGAGGGACCCTTCACCCTCCAAAAGGTCTCCTCCGTGAAAATGGGTAAACTATTTACTACGATCAAAGGTCTAAACTTTCTTCCGAAGGGATGTGGTGTCGTACCTGTGACTTCATGCAATACTTGTGGAGAACAGTTCGTTGAATATGACGGCGGCGCAAGAGGAGCTTCGCAACAAGCGAGGACGTGAGAGGGACGTCGTAAAAAAATAAAAGACACCGATCTGCACGCAACCCGTGCACGCGAGGCGCGTTATCTTAGCGAATTGACGTCTCCATTAGGATCGTGCGCACCCTCGTATGACCAGAAAAAAAAAAACACCTCCTCCTTTTTTTTATGAAGAGTGGACCTCCTTCACGAACTAATTCATCCAATCTCACTAATGGATGCTATCATTTACTCGCTTCTTAGCGATGCGACGTGCCACATAATTACGTCTAAATGGACTCAACTTCACCGATCGAGGAGCCAAATGGCCCGTGGACGGCCAACAGATGTACGCCCTCACGAGAGTTAAAAAGAGTTGACGCGAGGAAAACATAGTAGGGGTTGACTAAGTTGACGACTCATTTTTCACCAATTACCGAAACCGACATCCTTTCAATATTTTTCTGAAAAATATTATCTTCAAATGAAAGCAAGAAAATCACTAAATCCAGACATTTTATGTGATGTGAAAAAAGATTCCACCTTTCCAACGTTTAACTGAGATTAATACCGCCACCTTCGTTCGTTTGAGGATTGGAACTTGAGCTTCATTGAACATACGGAGTTGGGACCAATTGAGCAGAGCCCATTATGAATCAACAATACCTGAATTACTGATTTTCTAACCACTAAGAAACCTTTCCAAATTGCCACTAACCAAAAAGGTTCCTTTTCCCACTAAATTCCAATTACTCCGCGGACATTTGCATTTCTTGGCGGTGAATCATCATGGAAATTATGAAATCATCATTAAAAAATTCCCAAGCGTTACCTTCATTCCTTCCTCCTGGGTGAACAATATACGGGGAATATGTCGAAAAACTAGCAAAAAATGGGATTCATTAGAAGAGTATTGGGAAAGTTAGACGAAAAGGTTAGAGAGAAATGTTACCTTTCGCTCATTAGGTCTCATTTAGAACATTGCTGCTCCCCATAAAGTTGGATTAGATATTTAGATAGATATTTTAGCAACCTGCAAGCCACCACAAGGGTGCGTGGCAGGGGGTGAATTTGCAGAATCGGTTCGTGTACAACGTTGAGGAGCTAGGTTTGTGAAACGTTGTTATGGCAAAATGAGTGGCGCACCACCATTAATAGAGGATCTACATATATTGGGAACCACTCACGGAGGGAAGTGTAAATTACAGAAAAAATCTCTTGCATAACTTGGAAAGATGACTCTTTAGCAATGATCATTAGCCCCATTTGAAAATGTATCATTAGCCCCTTCGTATTATGGTAAGAGAAATCATGTCAATAAGGTTTGAGCGATTAAGAGCAGAACAGATAGATTTAAGATTTCGTTTATTCTACGAACGATAAGAGATCAGAATGACGTTGCCCGACCTTGCTAGGAGGGAAACGTGTTTTGGATCAAGAGTAGTACGGTGTGTAATCACCCCTTGCCATACACCATAGCGGTGGTTCGCGGGGTACTTAATTAACTCAGAAAATTTAATAAAAACTTATAAAGAATAACATCAAATTTCCAAAACTCAGACGAAACATGTTTCCTTTAAAAATGTATACAAATAAACAAACGGTCACAACTGGTGATTTGGAGCTAATCGAGGGGTACGCGAATGCACAAGTCCTTCCTCAAGATTGCGAACCGTCGCCAAAGATCTATTACATATGGCCCACAATTTTAGGTTTCCTCCCGCAGAAACCGCCTGCCTAAGAGCCCGAGATGAGAAGTGTGATATACGCCCAAGATGAAATGGACGAAAATCAACTGGTATGGAACGGGAGGGCTGTTGGGGGAGCGGGTAGGGGGGGGGGGAAGCAAGTATGGATGGGCGGGTGCTGAAAACCATCCTTTTAATCCCACCGTCCGTCGGTAAATCTCCCTCTCGTTTGACTCTTTTGACGGTGACGGTTTATCGCTTTGAGATGGCTCGCCCAGTAAATAATTCTTTCAGCGCCCCCCGTCACGCCTGATTCTTTTGATTTCTCGGAGTTGTCTTATTTTTTCGCTTAAAGGAAGGACACCGTAAGCCGATAGAAAACGATACGGATACTGGGAAATATTTAGCACGAGCAAATGAAAGTTCCCGCGACACCCCTTCTCGTCCACCCTCCTTCCATTCACCCACGCTCTTTTAAGTTTTAAAATAGTCACCGCGCTCTCTCTGTTCCCAAGGGGACAATCCTCCTCCCTCCCCACCCAGATTATTCCTTGACCGTTCGTACGCCATTCCCAGAGTCTTTCCTGTTTAAGTTAGCATACGTGTTTCACTTTACTTTAAACACCCATAATTCCAAGAAGTACGTAAATCAAGTAAAGGCTCTCTATATCATGTAAATATTCTTGACAATTTAGAATTTTTCGTCAAAGGAACCACGCGCGTCATAGCAGGACCGTATTTTCAACACCAGTCCCAGAGGGGAGGACGTATGAAAAGGAAGTTTGGAAACATCAAATGAGCTTAATGTACTTTTTACAAAATGTGTTAGGTAATTCTTGTCATATATCTTTGTATGTAACACTGAACGTTCGTATGTAGCACCGGACGAACGCAAAACGAACTGCAATTCTGCTTGAACTTTAGAGAGAGTGCTTTCACTTTGCATTGCCATTGAGAGGAGACATTCGTTCGGGGATGGGATCACATGTCCCCGTTACCACCCCCCTTGGACTTGCATACACAGATACTAAAACGCACACAATTACCTACAGTGTTATTCCATGTAAACCTTAATTATCAGTCGATGTGCGTCACCAGTGGATTGCCTTGCGTCACAACTCGACTGATTCCAATTTAGGTATTCAAATCAAGGTAGACTAAATTAATGTAAATTGGATTAAAATGAACGACGTCGCAATATTTGACTTAAATTTCACCAAGTACTCGGCGTGTCTCTAAACATCCACGTATTTACCGAAGGATTTCCGCAGACAAAAAAATTGGGGACAATTCCCGCCTACTCTGAATTTCTCGATTGCAAGAGATTTCCCTCTATTCCATTTGCCGCGAATGCAATCCGTCATTGTGAGCGGAGAGCAGCATTTAAATAATTCAAATTTATGAATTTTCCTCCCGTTTATTCCCGACTATCGATCGCCGGATCCTCAATTTTAAGCCTTAGGCAAATTAATTGTTCCATGCTTTTATATCCGTTTCCTTTCCTATTCACTCACAGCAATTAAAAACTTTTAGCTTAAGAACGTTTGGACTTGCAATTTACAAAGATATACCGAATTAAATTTTCACAAGACTAATCAAGACAGGTGTATATTTGGCTTGAAACCAATTTTCAGGAATAGACACACAAGCTGCGGGAATCAGTAGCTCAATCGAGAGTGGAAAGGATTAAGACTCGTTTTAATGGGCTAAATAATTCTATCCAATAGCATTCATCACCTTCTAAACATTCAGTTGAAATAATTAAACGTAATTATATTTAATCACAAGTATATATCCTTTAATTGTACGCACGTATACAAGTATTGGAAGAATTTAGAGTTTAGTGGTAGATAGATAGATAGATAGATAGATAGCGGTCTTTATTTGGGCGAAATTGAGACCAAATGGTCCCTTCTTCCATTTAACCCATCGTCATATACATATTATATTAGCCATTTAAACTTACAGTTACATTCAAATCTAAACATAAACACATAGAGATAGACATAAATTCATTAATCCAAATTTTCACATCGAAAAGAAAAAAGTATATACATATATATAAACACACACATACACACACATATATACCTATATGCATACACGTACATACACATATACATACATATCCACACACACATACATATACACACATAAAACATACATACATGCATTCATACACATGCATAAATACATACATAAGTACGCACATACACACCCATACATACATACATATACATATATAAATTAAGAATACTCCTTCAAATACTCAAATTAAATGACAGTGAAGATAGAGTACAATAACAATGAGGAAAGTCTAAGCAAAGAATGAGGTTTGTGGGAAAAGCTAGGGAGAGCGTGGCATTGCTCAACTAGTAAAAACCCACGCAGGAAAAACACCCACGAAGAGAAGGGGGGTGTGAAAAACCTGCGAAAACCCTATTAATTAGAGGAAAGATACATGTACATTGTAACAATCAACCAAACAACCAAAAGTGGTAGAGAAGAATGAAGATCAAATTGATAAATTGAATTACGAGCGACAAAAAATTACAACAGAAGAAGAAGGAAGAATACTGAAATAACCAAAATTACGTAGCATTAATTTATAAAAAAATATAATAGGGATAAAGGGATTTGATAGGCCAATAAATAGGCTACCTGCGTACCTACGCAGCTCGTGCCGCGTGCGAAGAAAATTCTTTTATAACTAGAAACCGCAGTGAATAAAAGATGTTGTAAAAATTATTTCCATCATTTAAATTATTGAGAATTTCCACTGGTAACTAACATTTAGCAAGGCTTAATTTTGGTGTTGAATAAATGGTGACAACCCCTGATACACAATCGAGCGGTGTCTTAGAGGATACCACCTAGATGAAAACAGTTGATGAATGATAAATGTAGAGGAAGTACTATAGTGTAAGATTCGGGATGAATTGCATGAAAAAAATGTTGACGCAAGCCAAGGAGAAAACATGTGCGCATATTGAAGAACTGAGCGGAGAGATGCGACAGAAACCAAGAACGGATCAGAAATGTTGGCGACCACGCGATGGCATAGAAGTATTTTTCTTTTTTAATTAAATCTGTTCAATTATGAATTCATGATTTCATCTAGCCTTATTTTACTGTCCTAATTCTTACCAGAAATTAATCTCACATACGTATAGAAGAGTTCCACACTTAGATACGTAGTATAAATATATACCAACAAATAATATTATCGGTATCATTTGAATTATTACGCATATGTATTGTTATCTAATAATTAAGAAACCTAAATGTTTGTTTATGCCTGCTTGGTGTTGAATAATTCCTTGCCACAGACCCCAGCTAAGTGTGGCAGGGTGCCATGAGATGTAGACAGACAAATCACAGGATTGCCGGTCATCACTGGGGATGTTTAATTACCTTTACTCGTGCAAAAAAAGTTGTACGTATAATTTAAAATGTACGTATAACTTCCCAAAAATTTTCAACTTGAGTCGGCGACAGCGTTCGATGGAAGTTCTGCATATGTATAACCACCCCACGTGATCGCCACCTTTCTTTCCAACCACGCAATTATCTCTTTCTTGCCATACAAATCCTCGCTTTAGCATGCCAAGGAGCTCCCTCCGTTCTCTGCTACATAAATAGCTCGCATCTCTTCTTCCACCCCTCCCACATCCCAACCCTCTTCGTCCATTCAGCCAAAGACGCCGAAGCGAAACCTAGGTCGCGTAATAAAACGGCTTCATCCAATTCACGAACCCGTTTCCCTGTGATGCTTCGGTATAGATGGCGAATATAACAGTGAAAGAGAGGGAGGGAACGATGTTAAGGTCACAAAGGCAGCCATGACAACGAGAAACTGGCTAAGAGATCATTAGGGAAATTCTGAGAAAAAGTTGGAGTATCCAGATTTTTAGATAGAGCGAACTAAGTTAAAGTTTTGCCTTGCAGTGAAAGGACGCTCTCCCCTGAGATCCGGTTCCGCTAGCCTCTCAAGGGGAACACAAAATTATTTAAGAGCGCAAATAGGAACTCTGACGTCAAATCCATCACGATACTACGTTATTTATAGATGCTACTAGACGCATTATCATGATTCTAAGGACGTTCTGCGTTTGATAAAATGTACATGGGTTTAAAAATCCCCAAAGACACTTTACACTTTGATGTTTAAAACGTATCCAAAATCCCATTGCACAATGGTATGTGAGATCGTTAAAAAAAGATTATTGAGATTAGCCGTAGAACCTTCCTGTTCTACAGGTCGTTTTTAACGTATAAATATTACCGAACATTTAACATCGAAGTAAACAGGGTAATAGCAACTTGTAACAGGACGCATAGATTTACACGTAATTATAATTTATGTTAGTGTAACCATCACAAGACAAAAGTACGCGAATTATCCCATAAGAGCACATTTCGAATGCGTATGTTAGTGGCTGAAACCTGATACTTTAAAGCACGTTTGTAAGGCATTTCCATCGTTTGTGTAAGACACATCACCTCCCCGTTAGCTCGTAAACTTACAGTAACATGTAATATGAGCCACAAATTCTTATGACATTCCGCAAAGTGCTATGCGGATGTAAAATCCATCTCCGGTTTAGAAGAAAATTATCCGTTCCCTTTCCCAATTACCGTAATTGAAGTTTTTTTCGCACGCATCAAACTACATGTATCATACTGTCGACAAAGGAAACCGTTCGAAGCGATCTGTCTCGTACTTGAGATATATTGGCCACAACGATAAAACATATCTGTCTGGTCTTCTACCACCGAAATTTCTTGGACTAGCAACATAGACAAGGGCTCCAAACGTGACACAAAAGTGTTGCAGAATCCTTTATTATTACACCACCATAATCCATTTAAATAAGAAACATAGTAGTAGTGTTCCATTAGTTACATATAGCTTTCATCACATCTCAGTTTCGAGTCAACACATAGTTTTCACGTAAATGTAAAAATTTACTCGACATTCATGCGCCATGTCGTAAATATTATTGATAATATATCATCAATTAAATGAAAAATTGCAATCGTGTTTCATGAAGTAATTGAACATTTCCATAAAATTAAAGACTTCATACCGTAAAAATTATACGATGGGAGAATCTCTGAAAAAAGGCTAAACATGCCATCTAATTTCATTTCTCCCCGCAAAGTGAACGTAGGATGAAAAATAAGTGCCCACCCCCCTGCCCCGGGATCTACAGGTGGTGGAACAAACCTCCTTTTCTCCAGTACTGTCCGTCTTTGCGCCGGATTCCGTCCGTCTCCCTGCACCCCCTCTCCCGCTATTTCCCGCGTTCTTGACTACACGGCCTCGTGTTCCACATCCATCGACGGGGGTGGAAGAAGTGAGGCGCAAGGGAGAGGGGGGGGGGGAACCCCTCGCTAACGACATACGTCGCACATACCCCGGCAGCGGGTTTTGAAAAATACCCTTTAGCCAAACCGTCCATCAGTCAACTTCAAAAAAATGAGGCGCCAAACAATAATAACTTACGCAACAGCTCAACTTTTCTGGATTATAATAGTTCTTTCTGAGAGACACCGCCGCTTCCCTCCATTACATCTTTCCCTACGACCTCTTCGACTTATTTCTTTGCTTCGTTTCCCCCTCCCCCCACAACACGGCGTTCCCCGCAAACCATGCACGATATTTTGAGCTCACAGCTCTCATACCCCAGAGTCGCCTCATGTTTCGCGCCCGGCTTGAGTGTCAATCACCTCCCTCACGGTCACACACGTCGGAGTTTAAGGCCCATCGTCTGACACATCATCAACGATGAACACTGAACACTGCCATCACGTTTCCTGCGCTCACATCCGATACGGAAATCGTGTCACACTTGCGATTTGGGAGCGCACAAGCCTTCACATGTTCCATCCACGTTCCAACTTGGCAATGATTAGTTGAAAACAATGTAGGCTTTATTTATCACATAGTTTGAAAAAAAGTATACCAATCTTGGGCCCCTAGTAGCAACCAATTGTTGCGCACCAGATTGAAGTCAGTAGTTTAAGAACCGGTTGGATTATTTCAAGCATTGAAAGGCCTCCTTCAATGCAAGGAAATATCAGTTCATTGACGAAACAATTTATTTTATTCATTTATGTACCCTGCAAGTCACCGCTGGAGTTTTTGGCTGGGGGTGAATACACACCAGACTAATTTTTACCTGAGCATGACCTTACTGTGGTCGGGCAGTTATTATGATACCTTATCGTTCGTGGAAAAAATGACAATGATGATGGCAGTGGAAGACAGAATCTGGTAATGAGTCAAAGGAAAAGAAAGTTCTTCTGCAACAGATATACCAATCTGAAATTCGACCGCAAAGAAACTTGACGCTTAACCTTCGTTCGTTTCATTGATTTAAAAAAGGAAACAACGATTATTTATTTATTTATGTACCTTGCAAGCCACCGGCAGAGTGTGTGGTAGGGGGTAAATAAACACCAGATTAATTTTTAATCAAACATGACCATGATGTTAACTAACGATGATTATCACAATTGATAATTTTCATAGGGTTAACTTCTATACTAATTGGATCCTAATTAAATTCAGACTGTTCAATAGACCAGATGAACGTGTAGTTGGACAGGGAGGTTAAAGGGTTGAGCATTACACGAGCCAGTATTGGCATAAACGTATGAACGAAGTAGAGGGGAGGAAATAGCGGCGTTATTCCACTGGGCTTCGAGCCAAGAGGAGCGCTTGATTTATTCACTCCAGATATGGCCATTAAGCTCATTGTTTCAGAAATATTTGCGCGGAAAATGCCGAGGGACCAAATTGATCAACGGCACCACAGCCGTTATGTTCTGGACCAACTGTGGTGAAATGACAGCAAATTCATTGACTCGAGTATACTCTTTCAAATATAATAGCACAAGTCGTTCAAGCATTATTTCCCTAGTTTTATTTGATAGCTATATTCTAATACGGTAATGTTTTATTTAATAACATGTGGCACTATGCTGCTAAATTCAGAATACGCTCTTCAAAACTGTACAGTTTATTAACACTGCACCATTTTAACTGCAAGGCCGGACCCCATCGCTGTTGACTTGCGAAGTACAGGTACAACACGACATTTCGCACTTACTATTCCAAGTGCGATTACATCCGCAACGCGAGATGCTGTCACCTTCGGCTTGCAAAACAAGCGACGACATTCCGTATTTATCATTCCAAATGCGATTCCTATCACTCGCCTAGCTCTTAAGATATGCTTCTTAAATTCATTCGTCGCTTTTCCAACCTTCTCTAAGCGTCGCCATTGAAAACGAGCACCACTTCCGAGGAAGGATATATTGGCAAGACTTTATCTAGTGATAATTTTAACAAACGTTAATATGAATTAAATACCATAACGGGAGACTGAAAATGATTTTTACACTCCAAAATTATTGCATTGAAATGTACACTTAGCGGATGACTCCGTCAAAAGTTACTGTTGCGGCATCTCCCGCAGTTTCTTGGATATGAAAGAAAAGTTTCTGCCACGCCACCGAAATGTATCAGCAATTTGCGTAATTAATGGTCTCCGGGAAACAGAAAAAGGGGCTTGCGTTGTTCACCAATATTAATACATCAATATCAATTTCAAAGTCTGCAATAAATTTTTAAAATGGGGGTGCGAAAATTTGTCTCGAATATTCCCTCTTGTAAGAACATCATCACAGTAACGTTGCTCAACTACATGTGGTTATTCCAGTACTGTATAACTTGTCAATTGTTACTACTTTTTTTCTTTTCATTAAATATATCTCTTATTCCTTCGTCTTAACATCATTATTTTTGACATTATTAGGCCTTTCTATATTTTCTTTGCACAATATGACTAAGGAGGAGCACTCCGATTTTCATCAGGCGCACTCGATTAAAAAAGATTCGTGGAATATCTAAATGCGAAGAACAAGGCCGCCATTCATCATAATTATTCGATGACCTCCTTGTCGAGAAACACATGCATACAAAAAATAAGTGAAATGAGACCAATGGTGATGACCGCAATGAGAATTACGGCTGCGATTTTATTCCGACGGTTTCTTACTTAACAATCACCGGAAAAGAAGTCCCATCTTCTCGCAAGACTGCTCAGCGTCGCGCCGATCAATCCACGTAAAAAATATCGGAATCGACGCCCAGCAACCTCGCAGTTCCCTTACCTCGATCGCTGCCACTCCCCTCCACCCCCCCCTTTGGGATACGGGACGTGTGTCCCCAGAGGACTCTGGTCGGATGATTCGCCGCTCATTTACCCGAGCGAATTGTGAGGGCGGGAAATGAAAGATTACGTTTTGCGTCGCCGCTGAGTGGGGGACAAGGGAAGGGCAGCGAGGGAGGGAGAAAACGGGCTCAGTACGTGACACACTCGAAGACAGCGGCAGGGACGACGGATGCCAGAGGTCAAGCAGGGAGAAATCACAAGAGGCAGTCGCGCAGCCAAGGTTTTCATTCCGGGTTCGTCCTCAGGCCTCTCATTAGAGGGACAAACACTGCTGGACGACCGAAGCTGGGGGAAATATGATAACCGGAGTATTGTGTCGTTTGGGAATGAAAGTCACATAGCCTGTTTCACCGACTGAATGGAAACGCCAGTTGCTATTCAACGGAGTATTTACACACTGGAAGTGAAGGTCCGAAACCCATGGGAAATTGAAAACATTTAATTTGTGCAAGCCTAGGGCCTCTCGGTCACCGTACTTGGGAAAAAGGAAGAGGGGGCACAATGAGAGCGAATTAAATGGTGGTCACACTGAAGAAAGTGATTTAAAGCAATCGATTTCGCAAAACATAAAAATAACACTGAATATCACCTATACAGAGGCTGTGAGGTTTTCGAGAAAGAGGAAGGCTAACGTAAACGTTAAATAGGAAGGTAAAAGTCAGAGCAGGTCGAGATACTTTAGCTTTCTAGACAGCGTTTTGGACCAAGATGATCAAAGTCGTCAGGACAAATGCGTCAGGCAAAGAAACTTTTTCGAGGAAGAAAGAATTGGTGATAGGGACTTCGAGAAAGGATGTTCAGAAAACTCGTCAAAACTTTGATATGGAGCGTAATCATGTACGGCTCGGAAACATGGTCGTTGAAGCAAGATAATAAGCGTGGATTGGAGGTTTTTGATACGTGGGTGTGGATAAGGATGGAAAAGGTGAATCGGACAGAAAGGAAAACAAACGAGGAAGAAGAGGAGAGAGGGTTTTGGCAGAAATCCAAAGGAAGCAGGAAAGATGAATGAAGAGCAATTTGATTGACGCTAGGATGGAGAAGACTGTGATAGAGGGAGAGCGTATTGCAAACAATGAATTTTGGACGATATGAAGGGAGGAAGGAAGTATGTGGAATTGAAGAAGGGTTTATTATAGCAAAAGATATCAGGTTTTGTTTTCTTAAGAGAGGCTAAAACTGTATCGGTACCTTCAACGTCAATTTTCCACTTATTTAAACTTTCAGTCGTATTAAATTATTGAACAAATACAGAATTATTTCGATCACCTTGAAAGAGAAATATAAAAATTCATAAAAAAATTGATTGGAAGAGGAGGTGACCGCTATAATATCCTCCAGGCTTGGTCCTCTCTTTCTAAATATTTTAGTCATATTTTTAATGCTCTACAAGCCACCTTTAGGGTGTGTAGTAGGGGGTGAATACAAATCTCTCTTCCCATTCTGTATGCTGCATTAATTACTTATTTGATGATTGCCCGTTTAAGTGTGCTTGAAGTTACTAGAATAAAACCTAACGGCACAAAGTAGAGTCACTCAACCCGAATCCAATCAATGATAATCACACTGTATTTCCTCACTTCCCAAGATCAAAATGAACCGTAAAATTTTTCAACATTAAACGAATATTTGATGAAACTCAAGGTTGTCTTGAAAAATGGATCATTTTAACGAAACCACTGGCAAGCGTCACTCTTTTGGTGAAAATTATTCAAAAACACATCAATCATTTTTTTAGCCAACTTCTCTTTTGCTACTGACTAATGACTACATTGACGTGGTAACAATTTGAAACTTGAATTGAAATTTGCATCAAATCTGCGCATAACTGGCGAAATTTCTCCTTCGCTTACCAAATCATCAAAATTTAATTAATCTTCGCTGGAGAGGGGGGGGGGGCAGGAAACGTATACCCCCAAAAAGTGAATGAAGAGGGATGGGGGTCAATTGAATCAATTTTAATTTACATGACTCCGCGATAGAAAATCCCTTTTGAGTTCAGCCGAAAATTTATGCGATAAAAACACGAAATCGAGAGTGTGGGAAGCATTTAACAGTGGGATCCATAAGGTAAGGTAGTCTTGATTGGGAGATGTAGCAGCTCCTGTCAATTCCAGTGGCGAGAAAAAAGGGACGACGATAATCAGGAGAAGAAGCGAAAGAGAATCAGTAAAAAGGGAGAGTTAAATTGGAATTTGTAATTCGCAATCATGTGACACGTCAATTCGCATCGGGATGGTTTTCTCAGAGATACGAGGTTCATCCGGAAAGTAGTACCCGTTCGTGCCGCATGAAGTGCTGACGACGCGAGTAGCCGCTGGACGAGGTCAGATAGCTTCAGTGGCTTGTCTGCCTTCTCTGAGCCAAGTTGCGTGACGCTAGCATTGCCTGTGTTGTTTCTGTGATTGTTTACAATGTTTAAAAAAATTGAGAACGCCGCCAGTTGTGAAGTGAGGGCAGTGATTAAATTCCTCAATGCAAGAAACGTTCGCCCATGTGATATTCATCGCCAATTAAAGGAGGTGTATGGAGACAATGTAATGGACGAGTCGTCTGTTCGGCGGTGGTGTCGCAACTTCAACATGGGGAGGGGGAACACACACGACGATGAGCGTTCGGGGAGACCGTCTGTCATTACAGACCAACTGGTGAGCTCAGTTGACGAATTCGTGAGGAACGATCGGCGCGTCACAATTGATGACATCTGTGAGCATTTTCCCAATGTTTCTCGAACAATTGTTCATGAAATTGTTAAACACCATCTGCATTATGCAAAAATTTGTGCAAGATGGGTCCCTCGCGTATCTCAATGAGCTGGCGGCGAAGGACTATGCAGCAGGAATACAGAAACTTGTCACACGTTATGACAAATGCCTTAATTTGCTTGGAGATTATGTTGAGAAGTAGTTTAAAGTATCCTCTTTCAAATAAAATTTTTTATGTTTGTTAATATTTACTTTTGTGTCTTTATTTCACGAACGGGTACTACTTTCCGGATGACCCTCGTACATAATTTCGGCCTTATGTCCTTCAACGTTTACAACAGCGATTGCGTACGGGAGTTGACTCACATATCTGAGATGTATCATTAACCACTCGCACAAGGGTTGAGTATCGCTCACGAACGATTTTGATACTTGAGCCGCCGTCTTAGTGAGTGAGTTTAAGTGAATAAATCTGATGCCAAGGAGCGAGATAAAGAGATTAGCGAAAAATTTTATCACTAACGATCGATCTGCAAAGGGTTACCAAAGCTGTAATGGCGGCAATGCTGAATATGTAGCAGCTACCAAACACCAACAAATTTAGCCCGACTCTCCATCCACACAGTACTCTATAATCAACCGCTAGGGTGTGTGGCTGGGGGTGATCCAACACCAGGCATGCAACATCAAAAATTAAGTTTTTCTTATTTGTTTGTTATTTTTATTTCTATATGCATAGTATCCTGCACGCCACCGCTATGGGGTGCGGCAGGTGGTGAATATACACCAGACTTTTGACCCAAAACACTTTTCTCTCCTAGCGCGGTCAGACAACGCTATTCTGATTCCGTATCTTTCGTGGGAAAAATTACATATTGTATCTCTCTGTTCTACACTTAATCTCTCGAATTTTACTGACATGATCCCTACCGAAGTAACATGGGACTAATAATAAATTTTCAACATCATCGCTAAAGAGACATCCTTCCAATTTATGCAAGAGATTTAATCTATAATTTAGCCTCCGCTCCGTGCATTACAATACACAACATACGTAAACATTCAAATAGTGAAGATATTGATTATTGCAGTTACATGTACCACGGCACCTCAGCGTGAAATACTTGTGTATGCAAGGGAGACGAGCTGCTATTAACAAGAAGGACAATTAACTAAGGTTAGAAGAAATAAAATCTTCAGCGGTGAAAGCAACGCTTAAACCATTTTAATCTGCCGAGCATCAAATAATTAAGTAATATGATCTAAGCACTATTTCGTGAAAATTGGGCTTGAATCGTCATTATTCAGTGTTGTTTAATGACGATTATTCACGTTGAATGGAGTGGGGGTTACATCCGCGGAAGAGGATCTAGTTCCGCAATTTAAATAGAGGTTCGAATCGAAGTTCACCACGCTGTGGGTGCTTCGAGGAGCACCGGGGTTGCGTGTGTTTCCCTGGAGAGAAGTCAAAAGTCAGTCGGCGGAGGTCGTCGCGTGGAACGAATCCATTCCAGGCCGAGGAGGTCAGAAAATGAAGGGGGGGGGGGCGTGAGACGCGGCAGGGGAGAGGCCAAAATTGCGTGCCGCGGAACCCTTTGGGGGATTCCTATGAAGGAGGGAGATGTAGGGGGTACGGAGAATAGGAGATAGAAATAGAAAAATAACTCGACGCTCTGATGGAAGAGTACTTCCTCACTCGAGACAAGGAATCCTTTGGGAGAACCGACGCGATCGCACGCATTCATCTTTCGACGGTCAGAATTCGGTCGCTCAGCTGGTCCACGTCATGATACAAAACATCGGAGGATATAGGAAATAGGAGCTGACACATTTGGTAGTCCACTAGTTACTCGATCCACTTTTAAGTATTACACATGAACCCCCTTACATGCAACCAAGAGTTATATCGAGCCAATCGATTTTTATCGAATCGTATATCAAATCGACTCGATTTGGAAAGAGAAAGTCTAACCGCGCTCAAGAATGTTAACAGCAAAACTGTGGTGATAGGAACACTAATGCCAGCTCAAACAAGCGCCTGGGCGTTAAATCAATTCCTAACCGATAAATTAACAATTGAATTGAAACCTGAAACTAAATCATACATGAAACGCGCGACTTTAGGGAACGGTGTGGTCCAAAAAATCGAAATAACTCGGATGTTGACAGGAACGGTGGCGACTTCGTCGTAATATCGGAATCGCAAGTTTTATTTAGTACCCTGCGAGCCACCACTAGCGTGCGTGGGATCTTCCCGTTAAACCGAAGGCGGCACACGCAAAGAACTGTCCTCCCATAGCTCTAATACGTGAATTTCACGTTTCATCGTAAGGTTCAGTACAAAGCGAGATCTAATCTCAGATGTCATGCAAATTTTGTTTTGATTACTGAGGCCAGTGGTTGGCATTTATGTTTAAGATTTAAGACTCCACGTGCAGCGCAGAGGAGCTAGATTTGCAACACGTTGTTATGATAAACTTAGTAGCGTATCCAAAATATAAGAGGAGCTACGCTGGGAATCACTCACGGTTAAATTACATATTATATCTTTTGCACAAATTGGAAGGAATTTTCCTTAGCAGTGATGCTGAAAATGTATTATTACCCCCATGGAACTGCGGTAGGCGAGATCATGTCAGTAAAATTAGACAGATAAAGTGTAGAACAGATAGATTTATAATGCCATTTTTTCCAAGAACGATAAGTGGCCAGGATAACATTGTCCGACTGCGGTCGGGTCATATTCGGGTCAAAATTTGTCTGGTGTGTATTCACCCCCGGCCATACAGCCTAGTGGTGGCTTGCACGGTACTAAAATAAATAAATAAAAAAAGGACTTACTGAATATGACTCATGATACATTTTTAACGCCAAAAAATTCAGTGGCTATAATTTCACGAATTTAAATCTTTACGTTAAAAATTCAACATCATCAACATTAGGAACGAGAATTGAAGGGAAAATATTTTTAAGAAGTTACAAAGTTTGGGAGCAATTACCCCACATACAACTTTCCCTAATCAGTACACCACTCAACGGGTGAAGGACCGTTAATTACGTGGGGAAGGGAGAAAACACAACGGGAGACGGGCTTCATCCCTTTGATTGCGGTACAGCCATACAATCACCCGAACCAACGGCGTAAGCAGAGAGCGCTGGGGGATGATTCTGGAACGAGCACTGCAGACAGACGGGCAACGTGACACGCGTTTTGACCGAATGGAGGTGGCCATACGGAAGGGTTAGGAGGCAAAGAGGAGGGTGCAGGGCTGGATCGAGCGTGGGGAGCGACGGGCGGCCGCCGACCTGGGCGCCGCGCGTTACGTGCGCGACCGTGGAATCTCTGGAAAAAGAGAGAGAGAGAGGAGGTCTGGGAGGGGGGTGGCAGACACGAGTCCAGCCATGTATACGTGAGCTTTGGCATGTTTTGGGCGACGTCCCACTCTCACCCTCCCCTCCCTCCCTCTCTCCCTTCAACCCCTACCCTTGGCCGCCAGACTCCATGCACGCTGTGGGTGTGAACGTGTGACTAGAAGGGCTAGTGGAAGGGATGGAGGGGAAGAAGGAAAAAAAATCCGGGAGCTTACCTTCTCGGGAGGAGAATGATGAAAAAAAAGAAGCCTCACGGGCGATGATAAAACGCTGGCATGAATTCTTGACTAACCCCATTTAAGACGCAGGAAAAGCCTAGTATGCTAGCAAAATTTTAACTCTCGCACAATAAATTCTCTTTAACTGATAATTGCGCAAGCTTTTAGGTACTTAAATATGCACTCATTCATGTTAACTGACAGCGACAAAAGAAATAACATCTGTACACACACGTTGTGAAATATAAATGGTTACATTCAATAACATTTAGCTTCTGCAAACAGTATCGTACTCTTATTTAATAACACTGCAACGCTTTTCAGCTTCATTAAATGGATCCTAGGATGTTAAAAAAAACAGATCACCGAAGTAAAATACTTTTGTGCATACGTAGCATAGGAGTTGCTAATTGAGGAATTCTGGGAATCATTATTTTCAAGTCAACAGATAACATCTGCACACACCCCCGATGGGATTAGCAGAGAGTTCGGAAAATAATTTCATTCCGCTTGACATTAAGAACTGATTTATTACGTACGGGCATGAAACTGTGCAAACTTTCTCTCCACAGGTAATTTAAGCAACATTCAAAATTTTTAAGAGTCCTAAGAGGAACGGATTAATTCTGGTCACCGGCGAATTTAAAGCAAAAAGTATACAAATCAATTTCAGCGCGTCACTACGCTTTTGAGCAATACGTAACTATCAGTAACAAATAGTATTTATGATTCATAATGTTGTTAACAGAACGTAGGGCATAATAAGTTTATTCAGGTCATCACAAATATAACAACGATTAAAGCCATTGATTATTTTAAATATTTTCAACCTAGATTTCGAGGTGGAACGAAAAGCGTATAACTTAAAAAAACCTTTGACTCGAACGACTAGGAGTGCAAATAACTTTTAAACTATTTTCTCCATGCTAAGTTTTACAAGTTAAATAAAAGCTTTCATTATCGGACGACAACAGAGAAACAACAGACAAATAGTCACAAGGACTGTGAAAAGGTAAAAAAAATAGAAATAATAATCAATTGCCAAACTAAATGGCATATATAAATCCTGTGAAACCTTCGATTGGCGAACTTTCTTAAGGAATAAATAACCGTGCGCTATTGAGAGCGTCTACTATATTGAGAAGACATGAACAGAGACAAAACAAAACTTCATTTACTTTCACAATTACTTATTCAAACGACTAGTTTCGTCGAACGGTCTACCCAATCAACTGAGTATGGTACCTGCACGGTGAAACCAACTGTTTAAATAAATGATTATTAAATACATCAAAGTTTTGTTAAGTCTCTGCTCATAATTGAGTTCCATAAAGTTGTCCCTAATAACAATTAATTCGAAAAGACTGATGAGCATGTCCGCAACTTTTCCTACCATGAAACATTAAGAGCTGGTTTTTCTCTGAAATTTTGAAATGCAATGCTTATCGCAAGATATATTCTAAAATGTTCTAAAAATTATAATGAAAGGGAGCAGACGTTGGCAAACTCTACATGGGTGACTTAAACAAACAAAATTCGTCAACCGTTTGAGATGTTTTCTTACAAAACTGCATGTAACTACTATGAAGGAACTCGAAATTCCCTCAAAGGAAATATATACAGTATCTTAGAGCTATATTTTATTTAGGGACTGCTATTTAGTGGTTTTTACGTCGGTTTCATAACATTATATACAGAATCCGCAAATGTATACGCTTTCAACGAATTTTCTCGTGAAAAACAGTAGGGCGCTCGTAGTATTATAGCACACGATATGACAGTTCGACAGACAATTTGAATCAAAAATACTGAGCAAGGAGTGCCCTCGTATATATAGTCATTAAGGATGAAACTGAGGTGTCAACATAAAATTAATCCATATAAAAAGTATTTCACGATGAATAAACGCACCCGTGAACGTGAACAACAGAGGACTCTTTCGCAAAAGAAAAGGTCATCAGAAAGGAGGAGAAAAAAAAACACGTTCGCCGCTTTCCCCGAAGGCCACGGCGGCGATGTGTCACTAAAAGAAGGATGGATGACAAATTGAGGCCGACGACTATTTGATTGTCTGATTGGTTATTGCCTTCATTGCGAAGCGACAACGGGGACTATTAAAGTCTTGATGACTGCTACCTAGGGGAGTGGGGGTCAAGGGAGGAGGAAAAATGGCTGTTGAGGAGGAAAGAAAGAGGCGGGCTTGGAAATGCAGGGCGGGAGGGAGTGTTCCACAGATGGTTAGTGAGGGGAGATTGGTGATATGCGCTCGGCAAAAATAGGCACCCACAGACACCTGACTGGGGGCTGTCCTACCATCTACATCGCAGCTCCTGAAGAGTCGGATTCCGAAGCCGCCAGCCATTGGGCGTCCGCCCAACCCATGAACCCATTCTAGTATTTTTTTAGTACCCTGCAAGCCACCGCTAGGATGTGTGGCAGGGAGTGAATGCACATTAGACTAATTTTGACCCGAACAAACTTGATGAATCCCACGGGAGGAATAAAAGGGATGGAGGGGGAGTGGGGAAGGGATGGGGCGGAGGAAGTAATTAAAAGAAGCAAATTGACTACTCCCTCGCCCATTGAAAACAGTGAACGAATAAAATAGCTCATTCAGTTAAATCTCGTCCCTCTTCGACTAAGTGCGCCGTCGAGTATATAACACGAGACATTAAATTTCTTGCCCTTAACAACTTCCCACGTCAACAAAAAAGATCTACCTTTGGCGTAAGAGTTTGCAGGTTGGATTTCAAAGAACTGAGAGGAAACGCCGCATTGGCTACTTCTGCGGAATAACCCCCTGCTTTGAACAAAAATGTGAGCATGGAGCAGTAAAAAAATTATTCACCTCAACGGAGATTCGAACGTTGATCCCTTGATACCCGCCGGGGTGTCATAGCCAGTTAAACTGCCGAGGCTTCCTCTTATAAATTGACAGCAAAAGCTGACGCCCAAGTAGCTTGAATGATTTGAAAAACTGTGTGGGATATTGAGAGATCCAGGTTCGAAACCAGGTCGAGGCGAATGATTATTACCCCGAGGAACAATCTCATTAGAAATGGAAAGATGGCGGCCCATAGTCAATCCATCTCCGGGCTTAAATCACGACACAAATATTACTATGCCTCATACGACATCCGCCATTCCGTTGAATGTACAACCCAAGAGTACTTCCGCTGTGTTGAAGGCGGTTTAGATCGTGCGTGCAATGCTTGGCTATCCATGAAAATGGTAGAGGACGTTATAATCCATCGATGGAAGGGAATCAAACAGGAAATAATACCAAAATGCAATGCTAAGATAAGAAAAAGCGCTGACCGCAAGGGGAAGGCCCTTCGTGAATACGAGATCAATCCATTATCACAAGAAGAGCAAATATTTCAATGCCTAACTGGTGATACGAATCTCTGATGCGAGTCTCTCGTAGTCTGATAGTGCAAGTTCTGAACCAGATAACGCTGCAAAATTGAATTACTACAGAAAAGTTTTTTGAAAAATATTCCCTGTGTCGATAAAGATTAGACACACAATATCATCGCTAAAATAAGGTAATTTGTAAAATAACTTTCATAGAATAGATTGTAAAAACATTAATCAGAAGTTACAAAACAGTTTTCTTTTTCTCCCATATTTATCGATATCAAAGAACTACTGCCTCAATCCGGAGTTGTTTCTTCACATTCAAGGTTTTGACCACTTAAGATCTCCAAAAGCGGTCTAAAATACCGGAAAACTCTCTTCCTTGGCATCTACGAGTATCAATAAGTTAAAAACCCGAAAGCGGGAAACCATCTTTACAACACCTAGGGCGTTTGTTTTAGCAACGCTGTACTATTTATCAAATATAAGATGAAAATATGGTTTATTTCAAAATAATAATGAGGAAATTATGTTATCACCTACAACAAGACAAGATAAACATTTCACCGAAATATATATATATATATATATATATATATATATATATATATATATATATATACCGATGCGCTACATATATACACATGCACATACACGTACACATATATACAGAAGACAATACAAGAAGATGTCCGACATATGTAAGACAATACAAGAAGAAGACAATATACAAGAAGATGTGTACGTATGCGTAAGAGCATATTTCTGCATATGAGCTTATATAAATTTATGTACGTATATGAACTCATATTTGTGCATGTACAGGTATGGGTGTCCTTAACACTTCTCACCCACCCTGCCGCCACACGCCCTTGCGGCGGTTCACCGAAAAACCCTCGGCTATATTTCCTTTTCACGAACGTATTTATTCCTCTTTTCTTTCACTTCTATTAATCTAAAATCAACCACTATATTATGCCAATCCGGTTGCTATGCTCGGACGCATAGTGTAGAATTATACGGGGATGAAGTTGTAAGAAGCCAAAAAATCAGCGACGACGGACGCCTATTTTTATTGCTTTTCGTTCCGCAAGTTTCGTGGTTCTAGGCCAAGGAGAATGCAACCGCTACTACGTCGAAGGAAGGTTTAAAATGCTCAACACCGTTTCATATTGGACTACACACCGTCTGCCCCCACTGGCGTTTACATGGAATTCATGACGCCGCTCCCTCCCCATCGATACACGCGAGCCTTCCAATTGGAGATCCGGACGTTCCATCTGCACGGAGCCACCACACCTTGCGCGTCAAAATAGACGACGAATTGTCTACCCTCGCCTGCTCAACGCGGCAAGGAATAAAGTGGGCTGCAATACATATAACCACTCTTACCAACCTTCCGCCCACAATAGATGAAAAGGATGGAGTGAAAAATAAGAACGAAATCCTAAATAACGCTCTCTTATCCGTTTTTGGACACCCACGGTGCGATCACGTGCGGTTTTATCTGCCATAGCGCGTGACGTCGTGCTCCGTATTACCGCGTTTGAACAAGGATCATGCTGCCCGTGTCCAATGAAACTTTGAAGTGCCAGGATTTACGTTATTTAGGGTTATACACGAACGTGATGCGAAATACGAAAAACGATGATTTGAATTTCCGTCAAGCGTCGCTCTAATAACAACAGTAAAAAGTGTATGAAGCGAACGGTAACTACGGCAGTATGGATATTATGGGAAGAGTCAACCCTAGCCGTACTCTAATAAATGGGCAAAGGATAGGCGAGGTAAATTAGAGAGGAAACAGTAAAAAGCGCAGGTGCAGGAAATCTGTGAACGCTAAGAGATAGACAAGATTGAAATTGAAGCTGCAGAATAAATTTAATTCCAAGGAGAGCCGTTATTGCTAGATTTATTTCATCTGAAATAGAGTAATTTACGTGTATGCACGAAGGAAAAATTTCCTAAGAAGAAAACAAAACCCTGGTCTCCCGTGTACACACAAAAACATGTTATTCTTGGCTAGGCTCATTATTAAAATAGAAGTTCCTTTGATGAGCGCGTGCCAAAATACAATATGAATACACCTTAAACTACTTAGTAACATCTGATGCAACGACATTTTTACAATGATACTACCCCTTGAATATGATTATTTTGCAAAGGAGAGTGGAGATGGCGATATCTCACAGAATACAAGTAAGTAAGAAAGTAAGTAAACCTAATACAAGTAAACCTTTTGAGTAAACCTAATTATGTCGCCTATGTGTAGAAATCGGTAGTATCGACATTAATTTCCTGTAAAAAATATAAACAGTTAACTTATTCAGGGGTGATGAATTTTCACTAAGTTGAGTCTGATACAATGTACTCAATACATTTCATACACCACATAGTACTCTGCAAGCCACCGCTAGGGTGTGTGGCAGGGTGTGATTACACTCCTAACTACTCAAAATACCCCCCCCCCCTAACGCGGTCGGACAAGGTTATTCTGATCCCTTATCGTTTGTGAGAAAATGATATCTTAACTCTATCAGTTCTCCAGTTGCTCTCCCTTTTATTTACAAGATCTTTCCTGTAGTAGTGCGACGGTGCTAATAATGCATTTCTAGCATCATCGAAAAAGAGACGTCCTTCCATTGTACGCCAGAGATTTAATCTGTAATTTAACCTTCGCTCCGCGAGTGATTCCTAACCTAGATCCTCTAACACTTCATGGGGGTTGGTCGTACCACAGTATTTAATGCATAAATATTAGAACATATACCATTGAAATCGCGGCAACAATTCCCTGAAAATGGTCCAGTGGGTCGAAATAAAGTCATAAGTGGATCGCGGAAACGAACACAGAGTATCGTCATTTTTTTCATGCACTGGCAGCAATTGGGCGTTGGCCAATGAACGCTATAATGACACACGGGGGGTACAATATTTCGAGCGAGCGACTGGCACGATGACGGGCTCATGGCAAGTAGGGAACCATGCAGGAATCCCTCACAACAGACACTTAAAAATAGAGTCCCAAACGGTTTATGCGGTCGCTTTGGCAGCCGATATTTTATCCCGGCTCACCTGAGTAGGTGATGTGGGGGGAAAGGCTGGGACTATGAGGAGACTAGTTCTCCCCTCCCACCCTCATCGAACATTTTATTTTCCCATTGCGGGGCGACAGGCCGGGGGGGGGGGGGGAGACGCACCGCTGAAAGACGACGCGCTCACTCCCCTCTTGAGTTCACTTTCCGGAAAATATTCCGAGTGAGGGACTCTTTCTAGGCGTGTGAAGTAATGCGATGGGGAGCCGTATCTTGTCACCTGTCTCCCGCGAAGCCTTCCCTCTCCCCTTGCGCGCATGCGAAATCCCGAACGCGTCCAAGTAAAACGACTCGCCTCCGACGCACGTCATCTATCTCGCCTTTCATACCCGCGCGCCCTCTCGTGGTGGCAGATACTCTCCCGGCGCCCGTGAAATAAAAGAAGAGGAAGGTGATGGGGCGTAAAGGTGGGACGAATGACTGAAGGCCACGGACCTCTCCTAAAAATCCCTGAAGTGCCATTCGATGGCTCACTAATTTTGCTTTCAAGGTCGCTCTGAGGTGTTTCTGGCAACGCCTCTCTCTCTAGGGTTCTAGGGGATGCTGGGTCCTCGGAAGTATGTGCAAATTGTTTCCCGAGAGAAATGAAAAGTCGATGTTAATATTCACTTTTATCCGTTTACATGTTTCTTTTGGTAACCTGTCCGCACATAATAGTACTGCCTATGTAGAACTTTTTTTTCTCAGCCGGCGAAAACTCCAGGTTCAGTATGAAAATTTCCTTCAAGGAATTCTCAAATATGTTCATGTAAATCCAAAGGAGATTTTTCAAAAATATCGCCGACAGTGCTCAATTTATTATCATCGAGTCTTATTTGGTCCAAGATTGAAGAGGTCCATTCGTGATATAAATTAAACATAACTGATTCAGCTTTAAAACGTAAGATTTCAAAATGAGAGAATTTAGCGTTTTAGACTGTACCGATATATTTACGATATCTTTTTCCTCACGAGCGATAAGGGATCAAAATAACTGCAAGCGACCGCGCTAGGGAGAAAAAAGTATTTTCTTTTTTCATTACTATCGGGTTCGCTACTTACCGCGCTAGGGGGGAAAATAATTTTTCCATTTTAAGTAGCCTAGTCTGTTGTCATTTCATTTAATATTTTATTTTCTTGTCCGTATTGTAAATAAAATGCGAAGAAAAGTACTTTAGGCAAGGGTACCGCGGTTCATGTACCTGTAGTTGTCATTATTTACATTTTTAAAACTATTTTACGTATTTAATGTCACTAACAATTAAAAAAACTTAATTTTTCATGACATAACAAGCGGGAGATAATAAGACTATTTTGGAACGCGGTAATCCGCTAATACAAAATTTCGGAGTTTAAGAGAACGCCTCGGTAGCTTAAATGTCTAAAGCACTAGGTCGGACATCAAGGGGTCCGGCTTCGAATCCCGCTCAAGCTGAATGATTTTTACACTTAAGAATTGGTGCATTTTCAATTTTGATGTTGTATGCCAGGTGTTGAATGACCCCCTCCAAAATATCCTGCGGTGGCAAGCAAGGTACTGTGCAGTGGTAGATAAAAAAAATCTAACGTCGAATTTTCCGATTGTATTTTGATTACTATAATGCTGAACACATGATGAATCATTTTTTCATCACCTGGCTGATATCCTGGACTGGTATTCTGCGTAGAGTTTTGAATTATTCTTCCAGTTCCAACTAACCTCCCCCAGACCATACGAGATCTTTATTTGGCTTAAAATTCTATCCCTGCATTCCATCCGCCCAAAAAGACGATGCTACAGTCCCTTCAATTTCCTTAACGGGGGTTAACGCACACCATACCAGCAATGCCCTCCGTTTTCTCACAGATACCTTAAGAAGCGTTTCTAGCGCAGTCAGCCATAGTTCGTACTGCGATCAGAAATTGAGGTCACCTCCATATTTCAGGGTTAAAAGTTAATAAGGACAAGGAAGGGACGAACTAGAGAGAATCATGCCGTCCGAACGTACTCTTTAACTTCGTATTTTCACTCATAAAGAATAGTTAGTTAGATCGTACATTACACTTTAAAAAGGATGGAACACAAATGATGGCAGCTCTGTTTGGCGTGTGACTCCTTTGATATTATTTGAAGGCTTAAAACAAACTTCCAATCTTCACGTAATTAAATTTTAATAGCAGGCATTTTGCTAGCATAACCATGTCATAAATACCCGAAAAATAGGATAAGTGCACAGGTACCCAACAGTGAACAAGTCAGTGCCTCCGCTTAAGATTTCTCAAGCAACTGGTAGAGGGTACATTTCTGGTTTCTGATATTTACGGAGTATATTTAATAGTGAGTGCACATTTTTCATGCACGACAAAACATTATTTATTGCCTCGGAGTGCTATCAGGCCAGTCTTTCCATCGATTGAGACGTGCATGATGTCGGATGAAAGCAATTTCAAACTTGTGGGAACGCTTACAAAGTTAATACTCGCGTGGAAAGTACCTGGGGAATTGGAACAGATGGCGATCGAATTTCTTCCGCACACGCCAAATACAGCTCAGCAAACAAAAATCTATCACATGCAAGCGTCTATTCTTCTCTTATCTTAGTTTACCTATCCCCGCAAATTATCTTGAAATAAACCAACCATTATTATTACGGCCATTCACCTATAGATTTCCAATATTGAGAAGCATGAAGATACGCGAAAATCTCGCAAATTAACATTTCCGGACGATCAAGGAAGAGAAAATAGACATTAAAAGTAGAATTCGATGATTTTAACACATATTTAATTCACGTTAACACATTAAACAAAAATGCTTTAGTTAAACCACGTTTATAATATGCGGAAAGTATTTGAGAACAATGGGAGTAAACTTACATTAATTGGAAAAGGTTGAGAAAATCGATTAAATATTTTTTTAATTGTTAACAGAAGAGTTACAAGCGTCAAAGGTATTTTGGCATGATAAGTTAAGGAGTTCCTCGGTTCACAACGAGAGCAGGTATAGCATAAAAGAGTTTTAGAAAGGTAAATGTCACCTGAGTTTTCTTGCGACTCCGAGGGAATTATGGGAATCGCAAAGGTAAAAAAATAGGAATAAATATGGCCGAAGTGCAGAATTAAATAATAAATTCCGCGTAACTTATAATTACGGATCATCAACACTTTAAATATAATACCAGCAAAGACTTTGCAAAGGAAGCACTGCAAAAAATAAGGAAAAAATTGCGATAGTTAAACCTCTTTAGTCCCGGTCTGCATTTAGCCGCTGAATTATATTTCATAAAATATAGCTTAAACTGCTTTGATTAACTTAGACAATTTTACAAAATATATTATTGAGCAAAGCGGGTCGTGGTAGCCCAGTGGGTAGAGCGTTGGACTGCTGACCGGAGGGTCACGGGTTCGATTCTTGGGCTAGGCACTCTGGACACCTGCAGCTCCACCCAAGCTATGTGATTCTTCGGGTACCAGGTCTCCCTGGTAAACCATAACCGGCACAGGGAAAGGAACTGGCCCCCCTACCCTGATGTGTGAATTTTCACACGCCGTATAGGGCTTAGTACTGGGTGTACCTCTACCATCACCTACTAAACCGACCTTCGGGTTGATTAATGTGTTTATGGTTTTATTATTGAGCAACTGAAATTATTAATTTTTAAATGATCTTTAGGAAACACATGGCTAAAAGACTGCCCAAATCGCGTTTACTACTCTCGCCTTACATTACTGAAGTAGTCACACCAAAGGTAAGTTTTAATGATATGTAGCAGTGAACTCGTGAAATGTCAACCCATCTATTTCGCGCTCTGTTTCTCTCACGTGAGAAACATCATAAACGTACATCGTATTTTTTCCATTCCTGAATTAGTATAATAATCTTTTAAATCATCATAATATCATTTCATGAAATTTAAACAACGAAGAAACACAAAAAAACACGCCAGAGATAATTTCGTCCGTCTTGTATATTGTCGCAAATCAGGCACGATGACAACCTATTCAATCACAATAATAGGTGATCCAGAATTTGATCGAAGGAAAACGTCACGAATTTTCTCCCAGTGAAAATAGTACCGCATATCATCACTAATATCATTAATAATTAAAAAAATTCGGAAACCTGTTAGACAATCATTTTTTATAAGCATCCAGAAGTTTTATCATATCATATCAGTTCAGTTTATTTTGATTTTCCTTGGATCCTGAGAACAATTACAAAAAACCAAGTTATTACTACGAACATAAAGATTGTAAACAATCTACAACTTTCATCACACAAAATCATTTCCCACTTCACTTAAATTTACCCTGCTCACAGAGCATACATGACCCACTGTCTTAAACAACACATTGCTCTTAATATCTTTCCTATCCATATTCCCTTCGTTCCTCAAACAAATGGCAATTCCTAATAGGAAAATTTATTTTTCTACATCAGAGATTTAAATATTGTACTTGTTAGTTGTATCCATCCAAAACTTACCATAACCGGTAGATACCCTAGTAAAACATCAGAGATAACTGTCTGCATGATCAAATTTAGCCGTTACACCAATGTTTAGTGTATCTTTCTCTGAGTACCACTTGTGGTTACATAGAAAAGATACAAAAAATAAAATGAGGTACATTATCAGCAGAACTTTAATGTTGAAACGCTTAAAAAAATTATTTTAAAAATATCCTAGGGGTTGAGCCCAATAACAAGGCGATCAAACGTGACTTTCGGAAAAAGCTAATAATAACGCTCGCGATGCCGCACCAAAACAGACTTCTTGAGCAATGCCCGAGAATTGTATGATGTTTTGGCTATCTTGACGAAAGTGATGGTGTGTTAAATCCCATTTAATTCTCACTATGAGCAATACATTTTGATTTCACAAGTCCATCTACCCCCACATCGAGTTTCGGCAAACATTTCTCGGACGAAATATAGGTAGATCTTTAAATAAAGAACTTGAAGTAATGATGGGGTGAAAACAACATCAAATGCAACTCATTAATCCTCAGAAATTTCATAAACAATGTTCTTAATCAGAATCTTGACGGCGGAATGGTAAATTAAACTTATTTATGTAAACAATGTCACCATGGACAAAATTGTGGTAGGTTAACTTCAGCATGTGCATCATCACAAGGGTCAAATGACGGATTTGCTATTTGCTTACACGCTGCAATTACCACAAATTGGCGAATATGCGATGCATTGGAAAATTAATCACGGTACTTAACCAATTGACAAAAACAATGAAATGGAAATTCAACAGTAAATGAACCGACGGAGGGAAAGAAGAACACGGAGCGAATTTGAGTTCTAGTGAGAAAACATTTCACTAGCATTACCCCCTTATCCATTCGAATGAACAATCACCGCTACTCCTGCAATTCTGCCTCACTCTCTTCTCTTCCTATTCCTTCACACGCATATTCCCACATACATACCATATATATATATATATATATATATATATATATATATATATATATATATTTTAAAGGTAATCTACCGGTTAAGGTAGGTTTTTCGATGGACACAACTACCAAACAAATATTTTATTACTCCTAACAAAACACAAAATCCATCATCCTACTCCATATCAATATATATATATATATATATATATATATATATATACATACACTTTTACATTACTTCTATATCTTCAGATGCAGACGGATTGTATCCGTCGAAATATCAAGAAATAACGTGTGAGTGTTCTTCTTTTTTTGTGTTTCTATATTGAGTGTTACTGTGTATTGTACTATTCGGCACTTCCGTGTTACGTCTACGAAAGCATATATATATATATATATATATATATATATATATATATATATATATATATATATATATATACACACACACACATTCAAACACGAAATCCCGCCAAACGGCGAACAAATACTCATTTATATAGAAACAGATATAAGGAAAACGAATAGGAACACACAAAAAGGACGAACACAGGAGAGGTGGGGAAGGCGGAATCCGGCAGATCTTGAATGTAAAAATATTTCCAAGACCGGGATTTGAACTACGGATCTTTCCACTAGCCGGGCGGAGGCTCTTAATAAGTACACACAGTTACTTCATTTTTTAACAAGCGGTGCATATTCCACGGCCCGCGCCATCTATAGTTGATTTTTGTAATTACAAAAATTTTAAATTTCATATTACATCTATGAAATTTTCCAATAATTTATTTAATTTCATACGCATATATATATATATATATATATATATATATATATATATACATAGATATATATAAACACATATATTTACACACGCATGCATACATATATGTACATGGGTGTGTGTATTTAGGATAAATGGGATTTGGAAGATCAACTCCCCTTTTACCTCTGCGCCAAGTTCGAGGGCTTCCTTGACGAATGAGAAATCGAACCACCGATCCGGGTTTCCATCGAGAGGGGAATTCTTTCATTTCCGGCCGCGACGACTCCGGTTCACGTTTGCTCCGACGCCGCCCTTGTTTGGACAGCGAACGGCACGGGGGTCGAAGGGGGGAGGGGAGGACGCCTAGATCGCGTAACCCATCAGGAGAACGCTCCCGCCACGCCCACGCACAGCAGCGTCGACGGGATCCCTTAACGCCTAGTACCTTCCCTTCGACGGCAGGGAGGCGCATGTGAATTAGGTAGGAATGGCTTCCAGGAGGACATTCTCAAAGGAAAGTAAGCGTCCTTTGGGGCGTGGTGACATACAAACGCGCCCGCGAAAGGAAAATTATTACTGAAAACCATTCTCCTGTTGCTAGCCATTAGAATGGATGATGAAATACGAGTACGAGGTCGTTTTGGGTCTCACAATCTGGAATTCTTTCATCTTGAAAGGATGGAGAAAATCAACACTGCAATCCATATCAAATTTGGTGTTCGACGAAATTCAACGAACAACTGCAGTGCTATTCTTCTCTATCCTTTCCGGGTCATGTAAATATTACAAGTACATTATTGAAATGTCTATAAGACATCATATTTTACGGAAAGTTAAACCATGATATCGACGCTGAATATTTTTCCTCGCTATGATTTTATCTCACTTCAATTGAGATGAAAGTCTTATTGCGTATTAATGCCTATTGTTCAACTGCCATAATCTGGGACATTATCAGTAACTTTTTTTGCGCGTTATCACTATCGCTACTTATAGTGCGTTTCTCTATTCCTGTGAATTTACGCAAAGAAAAATCTTACGCGGACCTATTTACTTCATTACATTTCTTGTACATTTGTTAATAAGATCAGAGAGAACTCTGGAGGGAGATATTTCGAGTATTAAGAGGAGATCTCGTGTTACACTTCGGAAAAGAAAAAAATCAAAGATGCGGAGAAGATGGGCGCAGGAATCGGTGAATTCCAATGATGCATTATATACATTAAGGAAAGTCAACAAGTAGATGAAATAAAAAATACGGTAGCAGTTTTTATTCAGTAAAGCAGCGATACCTAGTGGCATATAAAGTTCATTCACAATTCAGTACATTACTCAAAATAGATTACGTTAACTTTTCCACATTATCATAGCCTGAATAATTAGCATTTTGAACTAATGGCGGAACACCTCGAGAGTAATCAAAAATATTATTTATGTATAAATGTATATAATTGCAGAGATTTCAGTCTTTTTGCCTTTTATACTTTAAAATAAAGTGCGACTATAAAATTATCACTTAAATAATGAAAAACACAAATAAGGTCGATTTTATACAGACAATAACAAATAATTTCGCATCAAAACAGCCAAACGTTCTGTATACGAATGCCTAATGCAAAGGAAAATACAATTCAAATGTCTCGTATCATTACTATCAAGTAAGCGATGGAAAATCGATCAAATTTTAGACGGGATACATCAGTGTAACTGAAACAATGATAACATAGTTTGAGTAAGCAAGTAAGAAGTAATAGTCCCCCTGACCAAAACAGTTATCCATTTCCATCCAATTTGGATGCTCACCTCTAACACGAACTTGCTCTAAATTCTTTGAAATAAAAAATACAGGCATTAACGTATCTAACTGTCGTTATACTTAGGTCTTTGTTTTTATGCGATTTTTTTCGCGAAAGAACTTGGCCCGCTCTAATGGCACAAGTTTTTTAAGGCGGAGAAGTCGTGGAACAAACATAGGTTGCAGTGATATTAAACAACCTTTTTCTTTAAGAGTGCCCAGAATCGGCTGCCACAAGATGCTTCTATCCCATTATTCGAATCGGTGACGAATTTCTGAATTAACCGGTTGAATACCAAATCTGGGAAATAACCAAAATTTTCGATTAACCTTAAAACTAGTTTTTTCCAATTGTTTCGCATATTAATCTCTTTCTTCGTTTTAAATCATGCTTAAATCTACCTTTTAAATCATGCTTAAATCTACCTGGGAACATGAGATAATATGTTTGCTAATTTAAAATAAATATTCACATCGAGGAGAGGAATTGGTATAACAATGAAAATTTCTCAGCCAAAAAATACCAGCAACTGTGGAGCTGAGATTCTCTTTCTTTGCTTGCTCAGAGGTTTTGCTTGCTCAACAAATGTTATTCTCAAATTACCAAAAGATCACATTTTTCAAACAAATATTAATAAAAAGATGGCTATACCACCAAGATGGCTTTGAAAATGACATTTACTGACGAAACTACAGTTGACTTTTATAAAATGTCAATAATAAAACTAATTATGTTTATTTTGTTTTTTGTTCCGGTATAAATTGCCAAAATATTTACAAGTGGACACATTTTCTAAATAAATAAATTGTCATTACCTGATGCTTGACTTCGCCTTTAAAAATCGCAATTTTACCTTACGAGGGGTAAACACATACGATATGAACACGAATTACGAAAAACTAATAGGATGATAATCCCTCAGTAACTACAATGAAATGGATGGGCATACACAAGATGTCATTCAAATATCATTCTTAGGAAATTAATATCGTGAGAAACAAGTTTGAAGAATTTCTAAGGAATCGTGGGAACTACTATCAAGTCACGGTCGGTGTTTTTATGACGGCTTTGTCTTCGAGAATCGTAGAGACAATGACACAAATGAGGGCAAGAAAATAATTCGCCCATTTCCAATGGAGGAGAAGGAGAAAAAAAAATTAATGAAATAGGAAAGTGAGAGCGAAGCTAATAAAGGGATTGGTTTTCGGAGGGAGTAATTTTTTTACCGAGGAGGACTTCGGTGCACGGAGAAATGAAAGCAAGAATAAATGAGATTTGCGAAACTCGCACTTCGAAACGTAATGAACCCGAAGAGGCGTCCTTAATTAAGGCAAAAGGGTTGGTCGGTGGGAGTAGGGGTGGGGGGGATGACGGAAAAGAAGGAGAGCAGTAAAGGGTGAAATAGAGGGGGGGGCAGACGTAGAGAGCCGACGTCACTTATTTCACTCCCCAAAACGCACTTCCTTCCCTAATCCTTAAAAAGGAACTTCCTCGGCTTCCCAGATGGAAAACTGCCCCTTGATTAAGAAAATTCTCGCGACACGCTAAATTCGCTCCAACGAAAACTCTCCCGACGGACGCGGAAAGAGAACGATTGAAGTGGTCGAATCCGATCGGTAGGTTCACGCCGAGGAACATTTTTTTTACGTCTGCGGACGACAGAGTCAAAGTGGCAATGGTTCCAGGTTCTTTTCTTTTTTTTCCACTTTTTTATTTAAATGCTGTTTGAATGAATGGGTGCACTTTGAACCCTCAACGGGAACGAATCGATCATTCTCCCACGCCGCTTCCTGGGATCCTCTCTGGCGCGAGAGCAGGCTAGAAATGCGCATTAACACTACTGAAAGCCTTGCTCGGTTTCTAAGGGCACGCTTCCGTTATTGAAGGTGGAAAAAAGTGCGAAGAAGCCACCCTAAAAGCATAGGCGCATACACGATCACACCGTCAGGTACTTTACACTCAACGAGCCCATGCCGGGGATCCATTCTACTCGCAGTAGTACACAAAACATCAATGAGGAAAGGAAGAAGATGTTCGAGCACCAACCATGCGCAATGATTACGCAACAATTCTAATCACTTCTCAGTTGTGGACGCGAATCGTGTGCGAGAACAAGAATATCCTGTATCGGCTCGTTTGACGGTGTTGTCCCCTCAACTTCTTACTGCCTCCTCATCTACGAATTGCATATGGGATCAGAATTATTTCCTTGGTGTCATCGTTACACCCTTAGGTACTTGATGTGTTCTAAGCTAAGTGATTACACTGCCCCATTATTAATAATAATTTATTGCGGCCATGGTTTATACGTTACTTCGTCATCTTCAGGTTACAAGAAAATTATGATTAATTTGAAGTGTAATTATTAAGTTACTAATCTATCGTGTTCGCCTTCCACGACATCATGCTTGAATCGACGCAACAGTAGGAACTTGTTACGTTCCAGATATTTAATTCTTGATTGTAATATTCGTGAGTTGAGCAGCTCAAAATTTTAAGTACCCTATAATCGCGTGACCCTTCCAGTTTGTTCGTAGTACGATTTTTGGACTAATACGACAACTTTTCTTAATATTTTGTTTTATTTATCATCTAAAATCCTCATGTGCTACATACACCGGAGAAACTTTCCTCTTACGCTTCAATAACCAATTCAATTTAGAATTAGGTATTTATCCTCATTTTCATTTTCTTCGTATCAAATCTTAGTTTCTCCTAATTAGTCCAACGCCGTAAAACTCTCCTGGTAAACCCCTGGTGGCAATTAATTTCAAAACCAAATTTTAACCCACTCGAAAATTCCTGAATATCTCTTCCTCATTTCCCTTACTAATTAATAAAATTTTAAAAAATCTTCCCATTCGTCACATTGCCTGGGCTAAAGACCCACAAAGCTTTTTCCCTCCCGCCACTCAGCTGCTCTCTCTCTCCACCTTCCCACATTCTTCCCCAGCAAACTGTGAATGGCTGAGGGAGGTTCCGCTTATTCCCTTCTCGGTTCCTTTATTTCGAGATCCATTTCTGTTACCAACGTACCGGATTAAAGACCAAGGACCCCGCAATTATTTTTCAAATCAAAAACTTTTAATATCATGATTCCTACCGGTGTATCCCCAGATGTATACTTTCAAATGGATTTAATACATGAAGGAAGAAGCAAAAAAAATAGCCATGGTTCACTTCATCTTAGTACGTAGCTGAGGGTCATGCAGAGCGGTAATATTCGCTTGAGGATCACATATAAGTTATAACCGTTGTATTTACTCAAAAACCGGAAAACGCTTTGGTAGAAGAATAATGTCGGATATCAACAAAGGAATCGGGCCCTAAAAATTAGAGCGTAGAAGTTGAAAGACCAAAGCTAATGACAAGAAAGAAAATATAATAAAAGAGAAGACATAAAATGCTTTTTACGGAAAGTACTGTTACCCTTAGCAGAAATGTGGATTATGATGGCTAGAATGTACCTATCTATTTGGAGATGCGGTCAAGGATAAGAAAAGATTAAATACGGCCGGCCCGAGGTGGGGTTAGGAAGGAGGAATATTGCGAAGGGGAACGGCCGAATTGAGTTAAACTGAATACCAAGTGGTGTAGAAGAGAGTCTGCCCTGAATGTCATAGGAGGGAAAGTGCCAACGAAGCAGCGTAGGTTAAGGAGAAGAATTACCACACTGGGAAAACTAAAGGCCTGCGGAAAGTACGACGCACTGAGACAATTGTACAGCCACAGGAAAGGGAAGAGGAAAAGGCATAATTAAAACATGTAATAACAATTATAATGAAAGTTGAATGCCAAAAATGTGGTCTACCAAAGGGTTAAAGAGAAGAGGAAATATTTTTACAGCACAATGAACACACGAATTCCAATTACCGTTTTTGGAACTTAATTGGAAACCTTACTAATAGTAAGTTCAATTAAATTTTGGGTCTCACATTCCGAAATTTTGATTGAGAATTACTTTTGAATGAGTGAACACAGCCAATATGGCTCATTAACCAAGCTACAGAAGGGAAAAAGGACGATGAAAAGATGAAATAAAGCTAAAAGTGAACACGATGGCTAAAGAAGTGAAATGTCCAATTTAGTAAAAGTAACACCTAGTTCTCAAAATATCGGAGAGGTCCTCGGAAACCGAGGGCTAATTAAGCTGTAAATTCATCTCAGTTAGAGCTCCCCAACATAGGCATTAGGCTTCAATGGCTAAATAACAAACGACAAAACCAACCACCTACGATTCTAATTAGAGACTTAAATGAAATGGAAACCTAGGATCACAGCAGTTATATAGGTAGAATGCTGAAGGGAATACATTCTTCACTTATCCGGGAACGCCCATAAAATCTTCACTACGATAGCGTTTTTCTTTTTAATCGATATCTCAGGAAACCTATTGAAAACACGTTTTAGTTTCAGTGCGTAATCGAAGTATAACAGCTAAGCACCAAACTTTAACCAGAAGGAAACGGTTAAAGTAAACCAGGCGAAACAAATACGCTATGCACGGTAGGTGGTGTAGCAGAACTAAAATAAGAATACGCCGCGAAAATAGCAATAATAGGAATGAATCTTTTTCGGGTCCATAAACTGATTCCTTTGCCATAAAAAGAAAATATATATGGAACCTTACAGTTAAAAATGATAAACGCGAACGCTCCTCTACGTAGTCTCAACTTTCCTTCGTATTTTATGCCCCAATGAGTTAATTGGAAATATATCCCACTGCACTTGAGTTACTATCAAATTGAGTTTTAATTGAAGTCACCTTAATTTTTTGTGATTCGAAAATGTATCCAATTGAATAAAAAAACCTCCAGTGAGCGGCGAGTACTATAAAATACAACATACATTACCCAAGATGAATCGGAAATTTTATGGTAGCACGAATAACATTTGAATTGGCACAGGACGACGTTCTAAGCAGAAAGAAAGAAACGATGAGTTCGTACACATACGAACTCACTTCGCAGGAAAACCAGGATACGTTTTTAGGCCAAATACTATTTTTTGCGAGAGGTACGTCAAACATTTCACTTTCCCTTTCATTCCTGCTCCTATGACGGAGAACTACTCTACTTAAAGCGCAAATTCACCCAGCAAGTTTTAAAGTGGTGGTTTAAAAACAAGAATCAAAGTGAAACATAAAATTTATGAAAAATCAAAAATTGGGTGGGGGCTGCGTCATTTCCAGGCCGCTCTGATGGTTGTTAAACCAACCGTTTCTCTTAAGTAATCAGCGTATGAAAAAATGCGCGTGGCGAAAGTTTCGCGACGAGCAATATGTGTTTAACGGGCGTCCCAATTCGTTGCTGACGATGCCGCTACAAAGGAATACCGAGACCGGAACACGCAGCAGGGTCCGCCGCCTTGAGAAAATGAAAATGTCCCGGGAGAGGATGGAGCCGGAAAATCGTGAGACGGGGGAAGTCAAGGGGGACGGGCCAAGTGGCAACCCCTTAATGCGGAACTCGTATTAAGCGGGGAGTGTGGCAGGGGGTGTATGTTGGAGAAGGGGAGCCTTAATCCCGACCCAATCCCGACGTGCCGCGGAGAATACACCGCCATCCCCACTTCCCGTCGACGGAGAGAGCGGCGGTGGAGGGGAGGATTGCCTCGGGGTCGTAACCCGGGCGACGAACCCGTGCCACCGCCCCCCACCTCCGCGGCCGGAGGCTGAGCGAGGGGTGTGCCCCTATTCGGGTGAGGGGGCGGGGTCTCGAGAGCGGGTGGCTTGAGAGGCGCTTGGTGGGTGCGGATGAGAGAGGGTGTAGAGATGAAAACGGTTTGATCATCATTAGGAACAAAATGAGGCCATCGGATCCGCCGTGTCGTTAAAAAAATATACGCCTCAATGAGTGAAACATTGCTTGAATAAGGATAAGGTAAGAATGAGGAGTAAAATGGCATGTTCACTAAGATGATACTTTTACTGACAGAAAAATTAGGACCACCACGTCTCCTCCAGTTTAACCACCGAAAACGCACATGACTCAAGTGGGACCTGAAGATACAAGCTTGGTATAGGAGGTGCCCGTTTCTCAAAGTTACATCTCGATTTATCAGTCCTCTAAACATCATATTTAATATAATACAAAAACTTTAAATCATATATTGTGTACTGTAAGCAAGTAACAAGAGGATATTCTATCAATGCATCAGAAAACCTAGTAAATGTGTAATATACTCGCAAACCGACTTGATACTTTGAGAATGGGCCCCAGATCAGTTTGACTGACAAATGGATGTAATGTTTAAAATAATGCATAAATTCTCTTAATACGGGCTTCCCATTTGTTGGAGAGCTTGCTCTTGTTGAATTTTAACAATTTTCCTTCTTCACCGTAATGTACTTCACTGTCAATTCATTATTTACAACCTAATTTTATTTAAACGGTAAGGAATGGATCGCCAGCGGAATGTTTCAACAAGAAATGTACATAAGCGAATCTATATTCATAAGTTAGAGTGACGAGAATTTTTCCAAGATATATTTCTTGCATTCAGTGGCAATACGTACAATGATTTAAATAAACCAACCACCAAACAACCAAATAAATATAATTTTCACAAACTAATTTCACTCCAATTGTCAATGACTTCACTCTTCACTTCCCGCTCAAATCGCGCTTAGGATGAAATTAGGCCCTAGATACGACACTGCTAAGTTACAATGCTAATACGTATAACAACAGTAATAGACGTTGCCATTTGTAACCCAAAGGAAGCTATGTAAAAATGGCGATAAATAAGCTAGAAGCTTATGGCACAGATAAATATATCCTCGGCTGGAGAAAAGCATTTTGAATGGCCGAGTATGAAGAGTAGTTTTTGGTGTTAGCTCTAATACATTAGAAGCCACTTCAGGTGTCCCCCAGGGGAGTGTCATTGGACCTCTTCATAGTCAAGAAATAGGCTCGACAAATAGGAGTTCCTTCCCAAATGCCTAGAGCGTCACAAATATCGAAACAGAAAGTGTAGACTTGGCTGGTTACATACCTAGGTGTTACCGTAACTCACGACCTCTACGAGGAATATGTGGATAAGCTAACAAAAAATTAGAAGAATATTGGGGAAATATGATGAGGTTCAAGAACAATGTTACCTTTCGCTGGTCAGGCCTCATTTAGGAAATGCTGCTAGCACATGGCATCCGCATGAAAAAGGATGATTACCGAATTATGTACATAGATCGCGTCCAGCGAACGGAGCTAAATTTTTTAATCGTTACCATGAAAAACTAACTAGCGTATCTAGATTATCAGAAGAACTAAGTTAAAAATCACAAAAGGAACTGAGATTAAATTGACAATTAAATCTATAGCATAAATTGAAAGTAGGTCAGTTTAGCGTTTTATTATTAGCCCCATCGTACAAAGGAAGGGGAGATAATGGCAAGATGAGAGAGATCAAGTACAGAGCCGATAGATTTGTTATCTTTTTCCAACGAACGATAAGGGATCAGAATAACTATAGGCGATCGCGCTAAGGGAAAAAGAGTAATATTCTTTTTTCATTTTAATAACACCAGTATGTTTCCAGTATTTTATCTAACCTAATTTTATTGCCCTTCTTGTTACTGAAAGCTCTCCTCTTATGTGTAGAGAAATATATGTCACACACCGTAGTGCATGTACCTGTAGTAATCACTATATACATTTCAATTATTTCACATACCTCAAATAACAATCGGTAAAAACTTAATTTTTTCAATGTTACCCGCCTCGAGTTTAATCGCCCCTTGCCACATACGCCAGAAGGGGGTTGCATGGTACAATATAGATGTATATGAGGCGTTAAAGCGAGTACTGGGATACAGAGTTCAGCGACTAACGGTATACATCGAGAAATGAAATAAATTGTGGCGCGAGAGTAATTAAGAGCTTTTCCATACCGTTTCCTAGTGACGCCACGACGCTCATGTCGCTAGGGAAGCTATATGATATGCTTCCACAGTGAGCGAGATCAGGGGACCATACATTCGCGCACGTAATTATCTTCGCTCAGGCAAATTCTGGGACAAATTCTCGAGGATTGCTACCGCAGACTCGAGGAACCCCCACAAATTAAGCCCATTGCAGGAATTTCGCGGAAGAGTGCCCTTGAGAACCCCTGGCGTATACGCTGCAGCGTGATTTTTGCGTCAGCCGGGTCGACGACAAACCACTACGGGATCCCGGGCGGGATTATCCGGGAACGACGAAGGGAGAGGCGGCGGGAAGGAAGGAGGGGGACGGAAAGGGGAGGACGGGAAGTGGTGAGAGCGGGAAGGGGGTAGGAGGAGGAGGAGTCGGATGGAACTGAGTGAGGGGACGTGAAGAAAGAAATTGCAGCGAGTCGTGAAAAGACCACCGAGAATATTGCACGGCGAGAGTGGAATATGGGGGCAGGGTGCGTAAGGGGGCGGTGGGTGGGATCTGTTGGGGTGCTTTGGGATTCCGGGGGCGAAGTCAGAGGGTGCGCTTAGGAGGAGAAAAGTCGGGCAGGGGGAGAGGGGGTTTGCTTGTGTGGGCAAGGGAGGGGATGGAGGCCTGGAGAAGGGGTGCCGATCACCCCCGTCCATTTCCCTCCCTCCGACCCAAAAACACGCCGCTTTCTCACTCTCTCTCTCCCATCCCCCCCCTCAGGCCAGGAGCAAGGAGTAGCGTGCAAATGAACGAATTTACATCTTCCCAGTGACATATGAGGGTCTAAAATAATTAACCTGTAGTAGGAAGGAAGGGTCGCAGTTACTGCCAGCCTCGAACTCAAATATAAGGAAAACGAGGGATGAAACACATTTTCGACCGTGGTAACTGGTGAGGGTGGGAAAGACAGGGACATTTCGTGGAGTGTGTACTTTTTAATGCATTGGCTGATATTTCACTGGATGTCTTCCCTCATTCAGAGCTTCTGAAATTTAATTTGTTCTCTGTTTTAATTTTCACCAATGATGAGTGTGTTTTCACCTCCTCTATGCGACCTAAGCTTTAGGTGAAAAACTAATGCCAATCAAACTAAATTCACACGGTGAAAAAGATAGGGACGTAAACTCCGAAAGGAAAAATATTCAATTGTCTTCCTTTGCATCAGTCTCCTCCATTTAATAATAACTGATACACTATCTTCCATTCATTACACCTTTGTAGAGCAAAATTAAATTATTAGGCATGAGACGAGTGAGTAGATATTTGCCCCAAGTCTTCAAGAAAAAACAATTTGTGGTATTCAACATTCTTCCCCATCTTTGAGATGTTTGATATAAGCTTATTCTCACAAATACTTCTCACTAAATCTTCCTTAGCAATAAATCCGCACCGCACACAAAATCCATGAAGGCATAAACGGTTAATTACAATCTACTACAACTTTCATATTTACATCATATCGCTGTTTTTCATTCCTACGACGAGTATCACTTCCAAGAACGCCAGAAACGGATTCATCACCCGGAGTTTTATCTTATCACTCCGGAATTGTTCAAACAGCCGTTGCATAATGCTCCCTAAGTATGCGCCTGCGCCACGGTCCCATAATCAAGGGCTTAAAAGAGGGACACTTGCTGTCTTAACTGCACGGTGGTAAGAGGGAAGAGAGAGAGATCAGTAGGCACTATGCATGGGAAATACTAACCCCGGCCTCACGGCGAATTGGCGACTCCTCCCAAAATTGCGAGGACTCCCTCCACGACCTGGGGGTGGAATGAGGAATTGGTGAAAGGGGGGGGGAGAAGGGAAAGGGGTGGAGACGAGGCGGTTGCCATGGCGACCGGAGGGGCCGGAGGGAGAGGAAAGGTGGCGCGCACGTGCGGACTCGGAACCTCAATAAAAAGGGAAGAAAGATAGAGAGAGAGAGAAGCATTTCGGTTTTGAAACTCCTTGACGCGGACGTCCACCCTGAATGTCCCACCCTCTTCTTCATCTTCCCCGGCGACTTCGAAGACCAGTGGTCCCCCCCCCCACCCAATCCCCAAAAACGCTCTCCTTACCCGAAGGAACACTTCCACTGGACTCTCTCTAATCCAACCGTCTTCTTCCCCTTCCCAAAACGATGCCGACCGGTAAAACGGACGGCAAAGCGACGTTGAAATATTTATCCGGATCGACAGACCACAAAGCGATCCCGGTGAATCCACTTTGCAGTTGAATTGTTTGTTTTTCGACCCTCATTAAAATGAAAGCACCTAGGAAAATAAACACAAGATGAACGGAAAATGAAGGAAATACCTCATGTAATGCCTCCAAACATACCTTGTACATGCAAGGGCATAAAGCAAAGTCCACAATCTTCTGTACTAAGTAATATTGTACACTGATTGACGTTTTTTAAACCAAACACAGCATTAGCTTCAGATGTACATATGCCTGGAAGATACTGCTAATTTATGCGGGTCATAATTATAATATAAATGCCGTAAGGTACATTATTATAGCTAGAAGTTTTATAACGGAAATATTTACACTGAGAAACTTAATTTCACAAACTCATCCATCCTGCTACGCTTTTTGCGATAAAAGGAGATTCAGGGACGCAATACAGCCACTGAAAATGAATTCAAGAGGAAAGGCCGTCCCGCTAAATACCCTTTTATGACTTTCCCTTCCAAAGAAGATGGCGGACTCTCAAACCGTGTGTAACTACGTAGAACTACTTTTATTGGCAAATAAATTCCAGGAGGCTATTTTGCAACGAAAAGCCCAAGGCAATTTATAAGCAAATGAAATAGATAGAAATGGAGGAGAATCCTGAGATGAAAATATTAAGTGACCATAAGTCGTAGACCAAATGCCAGATATATTGGGCGGCTCATACAAACTCTTTATTCGAAATACAAATCCAAACTTTATCCGGATACTACAAGAATTACATGAATGAGATTACAATAACGCGGCCTTTCGATTTTTGAGTCTGCCCGCCGAAACGAGGGGAAAAACAGATTAAAATGAAATATTGATTGCTGAACCCGGTTTACAGTTCCTCTAATAAATTTCTCGAAGGACGGATATTTATTTTCATTACACTATTATCCAAGACGGAGCGTCGCTCTGTATAGATCCGAACGCCAGTCTTTGTTGCAAGAGAATGAGTGGAGACGAGTACACAGGCTTTTGAACTGTGGGAAGAATGGAGAAAGTACGCGGGACAGAGAGGAAGACTAATTAACAAGTTTAAAATAGGGTGGGCGAAGAGAGGAAGTTACTCGGTGAACTCCGAAAATGGCAGGGAAAGTGGGAGAGGGAAATACTGAGCGGTAGGGGGATACTCAAGGCCGTGATGAAAGGGAGAACGTTGCTTAAGCAGGATTGAGGAAGGAAGTGGCTTTGTTGACGCCACGAAGGCAAGTAGAAGGTACGAAAAAACAAAGCAGGTAGTAATGTTGGGCAGGCAAGAGGAATATGATAGTCACTCAAACTTCTTTTAATGCACAGTCTACCTTGAAAAAATAATTATTATCTAAAGAATTGCATGCTACCCAATGCGACAGGGAAAGACATTTTCCTCAGTGAACTAAGTGCTGATAAAACTATGGAAATGTAAATTTTACAATTCCAGTTATTCCTCGTTTTAAAGTCGCTCCAAAAACATTGAGCAAATATGGTTCCACGTTACATTATCCATTTGACAAAGGATTATTTTTACGTTAAAACTGGGACTCTCCTTAGACTGGAAAATACTGCAAAAAAATCATTCTGAAAATGCCTGCATAATTTTTGCATTACTCCAGTGAGATAAGTAGGAATAAATGATGATGATTTCGCGGCATGATAAGATTCGTACACGAAGAGAGAAAAACTAATCTAAGAAAAACCGTGCTCAGAATTAATCAACTGCTTCAAGAGAAGGTAAGGAATTGTTTTCCATGCATGCTGCCTTAATTGGGGTTCGGAAATATTATATTTCAGGGAATATTTAGATTCTTAATGTGATTTCTCGTCTCTGATGAAGGAAAACTAACGCACTTCATTTTTCAGTAAAAGGAAACGGAACATATATATATATATATATATATATATATATATATATATATATATATATATATATATATATATATTTCTTTTATTGATTTAAAATTCCCCAGCAGACGGAAATCACCTCTTTCGGAAATGAGATCTTAATGCAGATACCGAAAGAAAAATGAACTTCTGCGCCAACTTATACATTAAGGAAATTCATGAGTTTCTGTGCCTTGTACTTAGCTATGGTTACTTAACATATAGATAGCATTTTATCAAGTTAAGCTTAAAAAACAATATAATTACAGAATTACTTTTCCAGACAACTACGGTTGGACGAAGGTATATCCTACGTGAGATCACAATTTGTATTAATGGCTAACCACCGTTTCTATGGTTAGCGCAAATTATTAAATGAGACGTTATCGAATGGACATCCCTAATTTCATTGAATATCCTTGACGTGCAATGTGGTAAACGCAAACTTGCATGCGGCAACGGCCGGACGGGTGAATTACTTCTTAAGTCTCCTAAACCATTTACATGCTCCCCAAAAAAAGTGATTAAAAATTCCGGCTAAGAGCAATAGGGCAGTTCTGAAAAACAAGGGATAAATTTAAAAGAAAGCAACTGTAATTGATCATAATACAGTGAGACTCCTTTCTTTAGACGGTAAATATCATTTTGCAGCCCACATAATTTATTCCTAAAGAAGGAACTGAATGCATACTGAAATATTGACGCCACCTGAACTTTACGCAGCAGTTATGGATTTAATTTTCAGCACGCAAGCACGAAATCAGACCGCCACCGCCATGGGCGGCTTCGGAATGCTATTTCTGGAGCACAAAACATTCCCTCACCTCAATCCACAAACCAATATTTTAAGACGAATATATGACATGTGCGATCGCTAGAAAAGCATCTTAAAACAAGTAATGAGGAAAAATGTAAAAAAATAAAGAAATATCTATCATAGATGCATTTATCATGTCAGCTGTATGTATGGTTAGTAGGGTGGGTACTTTCCTTCAATGAAAGCGTGTCGGAGTAAAAATTGTGACAAATCAACCGTAGGAAGTGTACGAGTAAGAAAATGCATCGCCGGCAATGTAATGTTAGGCTGTAGGGAATGCAACATATCTATTACAAAGTTAATAGCGCATGCGATGTAATATTGCGTCATGGAGACTCCAAAAATGGATTTTTCCGCTTCAAATCTGATGAGCGATAAGCTAATTTAACATCGAAACTCAATTAAAAATATCATGGTAGTAACATTAATTTTTAGGTTATATCGACAAATTTATAATTGCCAATAGAGTCACACTTATGGAATGAAAAAAGAGGGTAAAAGTCAACAAATCTTAGTATTATCTATTCGAAAAGCTCCAAGTAATTTTGATGATCGATATAAATACGTCCATTCACATTGCCTAACTTATCGCTATTTTTTAAGAGAATATACGGTTTTTCTATGAAAACTAAGATTTTTAATAATTGCATTAAACCTTATGTAAGGTAGTTTACGGGTTGAGATGACAATTATTTCCAGTAATCAGCATATACAATAGGGAAAATAATGGTCTCAAATCTAGACCTACGATTCGCTGCACGAAATTAAGGGTAAAACCAATGAGGGATTACCGATCAACATAAAATATGCACAGCAGGGTAACTATAGAAAGAGACCGACAATATTTGACAAATATTGGTGCTGCTTGCTCTATTGTGCAAGTAAAATTGAAATGAAGGGCGGCCGTTGCTTCTGTAAGGCATTAGAAAGCAAAAGAAAACTATCCCCATTTGAGATCACGGTGTGAACAACAAAGGACATTTATTATGTTTCCGTGCTCTAAGATACGAACGCACCAAAGGTTCTGTGTAACTGATGTTCAACATCAACGAATTTGAATCAAAGTTCAAGAATTTTCAATTGCTGTAAATGTGTCTGTGGTGGAAAAGAATTGACTGAAAGACCAAAAAGACAAAGAGCTCGGGGAAAATGGTAACAACCAGAACTAATCCAAACGATGCAAGATTTTAACACTAAACAAGTTAGAGCAAAATCTGGAAAAATTGCTGCCAAGTAGTTGCAACCTTTAAAGCCTGAATTCAGACTATCGAGAAGAGAACTGGTCTTATTATATCACAAAGAACCAAGCCTCCCAAAAACTCTCGCTTTTTATGAGTGTTCAACGCTGAAAAACATACTATCGCATTCATTATACGAGTATGTACTAAGGTTTCTTTTTCTTGTTAGTGGAGTCCAAGACATCCATGAGTGCTTTTCATTTTGATAGCCAAGACACCAACCTCAGAATTTTGGCTAGTATATTGAACGCAGTACAAATTACAGCCGTTTACCAGCAATTCCTGCCGCCTATTCAATCGTGTGTGAATGATTCTGACACGTTTGTCAAGTTTCTTTGGTTATAAAAACGTCAACACATGTCCATCGACGGCGGGAACACCGACCGTCACTCTATAAATCAGCAGAAATACTTACTTTCGAAAAATGTGTGAGCTTTCAAAAGAAACGGCATCAAAACAAAAATAAATTTAGACTCGACAGTAAAAACACAACACCGTGAAATGTACCCGTCCACTTTACACAGACGTCCGATGTGGGGAGCCACTGCCACCGAGAAAATACTTTTGGAAAATAAAAACAGTGCGCCGCTGAAGAATTTGAAATCAACGCACCAGCAGTTGAAGAAGTAATCCTACAAGTCAGTGAAAAAATAAACCGGCGGCGAAGGCGGAGTAACGGCCTTGTCTGCCACCCTAAAGGTCACGTGTTCGATTCCCGCCTGGGTGGATATTCCTCCACCTAGGGCTTAGGTGTTTGCAATTGTGTCAATTGTTATCATTGTTAATATGTAATACGATGTAAAGGGAAAAAATGCTGTTTACGGAATAATAATAAATTTAAAAAATCAGTGGAAAGAACTTAAGGCAATGAGATGAACCAGTGCGACATACTTGTTATACACAGTATACATACAGTAGCAGTTTACTGAAGACAGTGATTGAACGATCCTATGAGCAGGAAGATTGAAGAAGGATCACGAATGCCGTGCACTGAATACGAGTAATTGCAGATTTTGATACAAGAGTATGCAACGTTGTGCACCAACAATAACATTGTTCGAGGGCGGTAAGGTCATTCTCGGCTAAAATTATTCTAGAGTGTATTCATCCCCTGCCATACACCCTGGCGGTGGCTTTCAGTGTATATAAATAATTAAAAAAATAAAAACATTAGACAGAAAATGAATAGGGCAGGACCGAAGAGATGGGTTATATCCAACTAATATTTTGACTGCTAAGCAACAGTGAGGTTAGGAGGTATGTAAACTACATTACCCTATTTTTTCCGAAAGTTCCTTCAAAAGATACAATTTTTGAAACAGCGGCGACTGGCGATTTGAATGCCATGTTCCAGAATCCATTCAAGTTACATATACCCTTTTTCCTTCGGGATTCTTCATAGATCTGCGTGTGTGGGGTACAAGTTCATTATTTATCCCACTTACGAACGAAACGTTCAGCATAGGAGATTCTATTTCGTAGGATCCAACCTCAAACCGATCCCTGAATTGTCATTGGGGGTGAGCTGTGACCTTAATGATGTACCCTGGGTAGAGGTCGGTCCGTCTTAACTCAGTGACGGGGAACGATGGTGCAGGGGCGAGTCAGCCCCGGGCGGTGAGGATGGGGCTCATTATCCCGGCCGGCGAGCGACTTGGTGGGGGAAGGAAGGAGGGGCCCTCGACACAAAGGATTTTATTTCGAGCAAACCATTTCATTTCGTGAGACCCTTCTCAGCGTTACTGCCCAAGTGAACCAAAGTAAACAAATGTTTGCTGTTGTACGTCAACGCGAGAGGGCGCCGTGGGGGTTCGCCGACGGGGTGGATGGGGGGCAGGGTGGGGTCCATAATAGTCCCGGGCGTAAGAATTCGTCGGAGAAAAAAAATACAACCATAGAGGAATACCATGGTATGCGACCTTTATTTGCGCTAACATGATTTTAAGAAATGTTTTCGCAAAGTAGTGTTCATTTAGGACTTTGCAAAGTTCGAATTCGGCTACTGAAAAGAGATATACATCGACAATATCGTACTTCAAAGAATAAAATGTAAGCAATTTAACGGAATTTTGATTAATCGAGGTATTCTGGATATAAATGGTAGGTTTTCGAGAGCTACTAACAAATATTATCTTCTATGTTACTCTCCCTTGCTCTAAATTATTTCCTTCTCCATATTCACGTAAGTTCTTCCTCCCATCAGCTTGCCTTAGAAGATTAATTTCTACCTTCTTAAACCCAGCTTACCCAACCCTTTCAATTCTATCATTCCCTTCAGCATTCTCCTCACCATCTTTTGCAGCTCTCTGGATTTTACATAACATCTTCCTCTCTCCGCCCAAAATATTTGAAAGTTGTCATTAGTTCTCCCATCCGTTGAACTCATTTTCCTCATTTTTTTGCACGCCCGTTTTTAAAACACACTACCCTGCACTCTTTCTTTTGCTTCTAAGACCAGGTTTCAGATACAAATAGCGCTACGCTATAGTATATTAAAGTCTGCTGAAATGTACGCATTTCAGATTGAAGTCCAAATTTTCTCCGTGCCACATCTATATACGAGGGTCATCCGGAAAGTAGTACCCGTTCGTGAAATAAAAAGACAAAAGTAAATATTAACAAACATAAAAAATTTTATTTGAAAGAGGATACTTTAAACTACTTCTCAACATAATCTCCAAGCAAATTAAGGCATTTGTCATAACGTGTGACAAGTTTCTGTATTCCTGCTGCATAGTCCTTCGCCGCCAGCTCATTGAGATACGCGAGGGACCCATCTTGCACAAATTTTTGCATAATGCAGATGGTGTTTAACAATTTCATGAACAATTGTTCGAGAAACATTGGGAAAATGCTCACAGATGTCATCAATTGTGACGCGCCGATCGTTCCTCACGAATTCGTCAACTGAGCTCACCAGTTGGTCTGTAATGACAGACGGTCTCTCCGAACGCTCATCGTCGTGTGTGTCCCCCCTCCCCATGTTGAAGTTGCGACACCACCGCCGAACAGACGACTCGTCCATTACATTGTCTCCATACACCTCCTTTAATTGGCGATGAATATCACATGGGCGAACGTTTCTTGCATTGAGGAATTTAATCACTGCCCTCACTTCACAACTGGCGGCGTTCTCAATTTTTTTAAACATTGTAAACAATCACAGAAACAACACAGGCAATGCTAGCGTCACGCAACTTGGCTCAGAGAAGGCAGACAAGCCACTGAAGCTATCTGACCTCGTCCAGCGGCTACTCGCGTCGTCAGCACTTCATGCGGCACGAACGGGTACTACTTTCCGGATGACCCTCGTATATATAACATAAATAATGCTAACAATGGCGTATATTATTCTTTTTTTCGTCTATCCACATCCGTTCAATCCTTTTTTCTCTCTCGTCAACAGAGAAGATTTAAAAATGGAATATTGAAAAATGCTTTCAGGAGCGACCCGACAAAACATTTAGCAGTCAGTAGATCACAAAATCGCGCAGAGCTGATTTGATAATTAGCATCAAACAGAAGCCGATCAACTATTAGCGGAGAAAGAGTTATCAGAGACACCCTTGGTTCCTAAGTTTTGAGATATTTTTCGAAAAAAATTAAATGCGTATATTAAGACCTATTACCAGGAAAGCGATCGAGTTTCAACCTTGTTAGAACCTTTGGCTACCGAACAATTGTAATTAGGTAGAATTGAAAATTTTATGAAAAGACTAGTCCAGGATATCAACGCATAAAATATATCAGCGGCAAAAATCCTGGGGAAAGATGTCTCGAAAGGCGTTTAGATTCAAGCCGCAACCAACGAAAAAAAATTGATAGAAGAAGAGGAAATGGCATATATACTTAACTGGAAGGAAGAGACGATACGGAAAGACTGCCCAAATATTAAAATCAATAAACTCAAAACATCGTTTTTACAGGAATAAGTTCATATTAAAATAGGCTATAAAAGCTGACAAGAGGGGAAAAATATTTATACCACGGAAGACTAATCGCCAGCGATGGAATAAGAAAGGAGGATATAGGAGGCTGGATAGACCCCGAAAAGAAGAATTCCTTCCCGAAAAAAAATATAATTTGAGGGTGATTTTCATTTTAGAGAGGTATTGAAAAAAATAAAAGCAGAAAAGAGAAGGATGGAAGTAAAGGAAATGCAGAACTACAGACGAATTAGGAAGCCTTCATGGATTGAGCGAAACAAAAAAATCTTACAAAAGGGTATTGCCATTAAAAGGGGAAGAGATAGGGCTAGTGAAAACAAGGAATGAAAAGTCTTCATGTTATACATCCTGAAGAAAATAAAATAAGAAATTTTAAATTGGATGAACGTCAAAGGAAGGAATAAATGGAATACTTGATTTAAAATAATGAGAGATTTGTAACGAAGGAAAAATTGCGAAAAATAAATTGGGTTAGCACTGCGGAAAATGTGGACAAGAGAGCTGGAGAAAACAAATTTTCGCATTGATAACTGCCAACGATGATCGATTAGCCTATAGTTTGATTTCGAAAAAGTTTCGCCTATGTTCCACTATACAACTCATCACATCTCCAACCGATTGGTTGAACCGCTGCCTATGGAGCCGGGCGGTAGGCGACAGTTCCAAGATATGAGGAGACATCGTCCACATTTTTGCACGCGGAATGGAAGAATAAAACTACGGCGCGCGGGAGAGGAGGGTAACGGAAGAGTGAGCGGTTGACTGACGGGCCGGCGAATAGCACGACTCGGAAAACAATAAAGGTTGAGGCAGGGGAAAAAATGACGAATGGGAATGATGAGCGAGTGAAAGAGGGCGGAGGAAGAAGATAAAAAAAAGAACAAAAGGGGAGGCTCCAAAGGATTACGAGGATGGAGTGAAAGGGAGGAGCGAGGAGGATGTGTGCGAATGGAGGAAGGGGCAAAAGAGAGTGACTTTTTGGCAGACGATTCCGAAATGATGGTAGTACGGGGGCGAGCGCATATTCGGCGGGTTCGAAAGAGGAGGAGCTCATGTCTCTCGGCAATTTTCCAAGGACAACAGGAAAATGCGAAATGGTGAACCGAGGGGAAAGGAATGAACGGGGGTGGAGGTCTAGCTATTTAAGGCGATCGCACGAATTGTTGCCCCGCGGCTTAAATCAAGAACATCAAAACAGGGCACGTACAAACGTTTTGGGAGACTCAAGTGCGTTAAATTGTGTGAGGCAACAAGAGACTTTTACGAGGGAGCTTTTGCTATGGGCCTTGAAAAGTTTTCTCAAATTATGGCGCGAGGATGTTACTCATACAAAGTACTGTAGACAACGCATAAACTTCCATGGCTCAAAAGGAGTGCGAGAGACGAATGTCTGTAGATTGGGGTAGTTTCTATTACATTTCTGATACAAAATAACATTTTGAATCTCTCTCTTATGCCCATATTCTACAACCTGATGTGTCTTATTCGGAGTTTATTCAATCAATTTTTATGGTCTACCTCAGATATCCGACGAAATATTAAGTGTTCTTAAAATTACATATTTTAGTAAAATAAACTTTCCCTCACGGGGCTGTCGAAAGATATGTAAACTGTAATGTTGAGTCTCCCCACGTCCAATAAATCCATCACATAAGTTCAAGTGAAAAAAGTGAAGAACATATGAAAGAAAATAACAACAAATTAATCTGAATACCACAGCTGTGCTGACTAATGTATTCATCGGAGACCTGAACAGGCCAGTATGAAAAGAAGATTAAATAAAGTCCATCTCAGAACAAGTCAAATCATTGGTTGTTACACTGACATCAACCTTTTCATGAAGGACACACTTCAGAAGAATATGCGGGTCAGCCCCAAAGAAGCTAGGCTCCATGAAAGAGGTAGCAGGAAAATGCAATGGAAAGGTAAGACAGAAATGTTACTACGCTTTAATTAGGATACATTTGGAATAAGACTCAAAAATTTTGAATCTATGGGAGAAAACAACTCACTAATTGGAAAAGATTCACCGAAAACGTATCGGTCAGATGGTTGAAATGGCTATGCGAAGAGAGGAAGGGTGACAGGTATGTTAGAGGAATTATTTCCGAAGGCCCTTTATTCACGAGAGAAGAGGGCACGCAAGACTTAAGACGTTTACAAAATAAGAGGACGCCGAGTTATTCTTGCGACAATGTGTGGGGGATCGAAGATGGTGTGGGGGCTAACGTACTGGCTTCCCACCCAGAGGGCGCGGGTTCAAATCCCGGCGGTATTGAATATTTTTCAGAGGTATCTCGATCCCTACTTGAGGTGCTTTGCGGAGGGCACTTTGAGTGAGTACGCCGTCCGTCGGATGGGACGTTAAACTGCGGACCCCTTGGCGCCTTTCGTAAAGAGTAGGATAATGCCGACGCCGGGTTTCTCTCCACCCTTCATCCTTTCCTGTTCATCCCCTATGGCGCAAATGACCTCAGCAGTCGGTCGCCTCCCCTAAATACTACTACTTCAATGAGTGTATTATTATGGCTCCCAATGATATTGATAGATTCGACCACCGATATAAAAGGAGAGACAGACTCCGTCACCGATAGATGCAAGTACACGTCCTTCCATCGCACGATACGCAACCATAATAAAAGCATGCCAAGCCCAAGAACATATTTACTTCAAGACAAACTTTAAATGATATAATCCATTATTGCACGAGTTAGGAGGGTAGTTTGAAAGGTTCTCGGAATCGCCAGCAGTTGTCAGCGCTAGCGCAATGAGTTTCTCGCGTAGTAAATGGCAATTCTTTGAGTAAACACGTGACGCTTCAGTGCTCTGGGAAGAGATCTTGTGAAAGCCTCTTTGTTGTTGTCCCCAAGCAGTGAATGTGAAGATGGAAAAAATGAGATTCGAGCATTGATTAGATGCTAAATAAAAACGGCATGAAAGAAAATGATATTCATGCCCATCAGATCACTTTGGGGGACACTCAGGTCCTTCATATTCAGCTGTTTCCAAGTGGACAGACGAGTTAAAGTTTGTTCGGGACAGCTTAAATGATGGTTAGCGTAGTGGTGGGCCAAACTGTGCCACTACCCCAGAAGTTATTGTTGAAGTGTATAAAATGGTCATGGAGGATCGCCGACTGAAAGTGTGAGAAATCGCTGAAGCTGTAGGGATGTCTCCTGAATGGGGATATCGCATTTTACCAATGGGATTTTTTTAAAAGAAAATTATCTTCTAGATGGTTGCAGCGACTCTTGACGCAGGATCACAAACGCATCAGAATGGAAATTTCCGAACAATGTTTGACCAGTTTTTAGAACAACCAACGAGATTTTTTGCGCCGGTTTGTGACCACAGATGAAACTCGGGTCCACTACTATACCCCAGAGACAAATTAGCAGTCAAAACATAGCAAGGAAACATGTTGATTCACCACCAATAAAGAAAAAAAAGACACTACAATCAGCCGGAAAGGTTATGGTTTCAGTTTTCTGGGATGCGAAAGGGATTCTGCGGATAGATTGTCTTCCCACGGGTCAAACAATGACTGGGCAATACTACGCTAACCTCCTGGACCAATGACAGCAAAAGATACACGAAAAAAGGCCAGATTTGGCAAGGAAGAGAGCAATCTTTCTTCAAAACAATGCTCGCTCTCACATGTGTCGTCGCCTTGGCAAAAAAAACGCGAACAAAGATACAAATTTTTGCCACACCCGCATTATTCGCCTGATTTGGCTTTATCAGATTTCCAACTCTCCCCTTGGCTCAAATCTCCTCGGTGGACGTTGATCGAGATGGGATCAAGATATTGGAACATCAATGGACCAAGTGCATTAGTGTACAAGGAGACTACATTGAAAAATAAAAAAAGTTTATCTAAGGTAAGTCGTTTATTTCTATTCCATTTCGAGAACTTTTCAAATTAATCTCTTGTACCGGCAAGTATGTGTGCGAGCGTTTTGTATACATGCAAATATACTTATTAAATGCATATATGAACTAATATTTGTGAATTATATGGCTATCGTCCAAATGAACCCATTCAATAGCTCTTGCGGCGTTTTGAGGGGTATTATGTAGATGTAGCCTCCTACAAGCATTTATTAAGTCCAAAAATGACCCATGCTATTTTATCGTTCAGTTCTTTGTATTTCAATCCCAACGAAAAGGCAATAACCGCTTCAAAAGGGTATACAAATTATGGCGACGGTTTGATTTACCGAGAAAATGAAACAATCGCCCGACAAAAGCACCTATCACATGAAACTTGGATAGACCTACTCGCTGAAACATGAAAATTACACAAATAATTCTGAATATTGGATCTCTTAGAGATTTCAATTAAAAAACTTTCATTTTTTAAATTGACATGTAAATACCTTTAACGAAAATGATTTCAATATCTCATTATCTGCAATCAATTAGCGAGCAACAATGTGGAAGAACTTTTGGAAGAACCGTAAGGAGAATACAATTAAGGTATTTTGAAATACGTAATCAAAAATACCTTTTCATTAACTAACTTTTCCATTGCGAAGGTCCTATTTACATTATATTAGGCCAAAAGGTCAATAAAATTTGACGAATAAAACCGAAAGGGAAGTTTTAATACATCCCTTGAAATTGTGTATTTAATATGTAACTTGAAATAATGCATACATGAGTAGAATGATTTCTTAAATATAATTGAAAGGTTCGGAGCATGGTAATGGCAAACATTAATTACGAATACTTAGTAATTAAACATAGCTACTTTTATTTTTAAATATTATCTTATTAACGCTGGGAATCAAACAAGTTTTAAAACTAAAGGCATTACATTTTCATTTATGAAATATTGAAAATCTTCAATAAATCATGTAAGTCTAATAAGTCATCAGTATTTACGCATGTCACTATTTCTTCCTCCAAGGCCTTCAAATTAGTAAACAAGTGTCTCATTTCATTACGCGTCTAAGTCTTATGGGGCATGAAGATTAACGCGACGATGCCAAAATCATATTCACACCTTGTTTCGAACTCCTTAACATTAAATATGAAGAGATACCGAGATCTTCAACGCGGACACATTTCCACCATTGAGGTGCGTCAGCTCTCAAAGCGATGATTTATGAAAGGTGGTAAGCATTTTATTACTCAAATTAAAATACTAACAAATAAGAATATTATTTGGAACTCATCTTTCCTCACGTCTACCTATTACAATATTTATAATAGTACATATATTTGTCAGTCTAAATTAGCCGCGAGAGAGTAATAATAATAATGACTTATTTCCACTATCACTACAGAAAAACTTTCTATTATGATGAAAACCTTACCATGCGAAATTTCGTAGTAAACATAAATGTACACAGATCAGAACTCAGAGTGAAATCAGGATGCTAAATGAGGTAACTAGCATAGGGGACCAACTGTGGAGACCACACTTTTAGTCGAAATTCGGTTATTTCCGCCAACTATTAAGATGTAAAACCTGGCACTTTCCTCATAATCACGCCAAAGATGAAGGATTTGCATTTTCGGATCCCAACGAGATAGCAATCGGTGATCCATAGTTGGTTGAGAAAGCAAAGGGTGGGGACGGAGAGTAGGGGGAGATTTTTGACGAGGGCGGAAACAAAAAAAATGCTTGTGGAAGTAGGGGTAGAGACAGAATAGGCGGCATTGTGGTCGCTGCTTTCATGTATTTCGCCCTTTTCGTGACTTATATACCCCTCTTATCATTATTCCGTAAGGGTGGCTCCCCTGGGAACCAACGTAGCCTCCCTCACGAAGAAAGAAGGCAAAGGAGTCCTCCCCGCTCCACCCTCCACTCCCCACCGCTACATCCGCTCACTACACCCTTCATCTACCCCCGTCCCTCCCCCGCGACGTGGATCGATCCATGTAAGGAGCACTCCCCTCCCCTCTTCACTGGCTTCCTCATGGGCAGAAACAACTTTTCCTTTTTCGCCTCACTCGAAATTCTCGCGTGCAGCCAGGACCCCCCCTTCCTATATCCCTTCAAGTGCTCTCTCGCCCCCTTCCCTCACTCCCATTCGTCAGAACTGAGGGTTGGGAATGGACGGAGTTGAGAGACCCCCCCACCATCGCCTCCCCAGCTCACATCCCTTTCTAATCTCCCCGACGTCATCAAGGGAACTAAAAAGAACTCAACCGCGTACGCGTACCATTAAACACCGCAGGAACCTATTAACCTCGATATTAGTCACGGGAGCGAGCGGAAGAAGAATGCAGAATCCCTTAAATGAACGTAAGAAAAAAATACCCCACCCATGATGAGGACGGGAAATTTGGCAGACGACGAGGCAAACATTTTAATGGAAGCGCAGGCTGAACGATTGAATGAGAATTTAAGAATGAAGGGACGTGAATTTAGAGGACCGATGTTAAAATGATATAGAACCACAAGAAAGTAACATTAAGGATAAAATTGAACAAAAAAGCACGGGCGGATCCAAAGTAGTGGAGCTAGCCCCCCTCCCCTTCTCATACGGAATATTTTTGGCCTTAATAAAATCAAAATTATTATTGATTTTCCCAGCACTAGTTTCTGAATAAATTTTGTCCCACCAGCATAAAGTTTTCTAGCGCAGATTTCGTTGAAGTCTCTAAATTTGTGCGATTAGCTTCACATTAACATGTCCTATACATTAATTTTTAGAGAAACAGGCAGTGAAAATATTTTTTACACGTGGAAATGATCACCCTTGGATGTTTCTCGATCCGTTACTAACGTTTAAACATGCTTATTATTTTTTAAATTAAGGATATGAACAGTCATGAAAGAGGTAGAAAGATACTATTAGAAAGACAACCTTAGCTGTCAATAGGACAAGTTGATTTTGATAATAATCAATAGCATGGACAAAAAACGAATGTTATTAGCATACATGAAGGACGAGAACAAGAAAATTAAAATAATGATTAGCGAACGCGAAGCACATCTTCTTATACACTATCTCACTGGCATGATGCAACGAATTTACAATTTTGAAACAATCCGCCCGATAAAAAAGATTTCCATTTAAAAATTGAACTCGAAAACATTTGTGCGAGCGAAAGGGGCACAAAAATATCATTAATTTACATATTTTCATTTTGTGATTTGCAATAAGTTTAAGAATAATTAGGTTACAATCAAAATACGAATAAATGCATCAAATACTGAAAGAAAAATTTGGATTATACCACATAAAGACTCGATACTTTTCTTTTTTCAACCATTACTAACTCTTGAATTTTCCGAGTATTAATCTCTCAATGCTTCAAAAGAAACATAAAAATAAATTACTAAGAGTAAGGTTAAATAGGGTTACTTATTATTTCAGTTGTAAGAGTAATAGCTACGAATGTTTGATGGGCACTATTGCTGATGCCTGAATATTCTGCTTTAATTACAAGACAAAACTCCAACAAGGGATGAGTGCATTATAAAGCTATTTCTATAACGATTTCAGTTATCTTGATTCACGGTTTTACAACGCAATCTGAAGAGAGGAAAGTTCTGCCCAATAAAGGTCGGAAATTGTGTTTCGTAGCTGCGATCATGCATTAGCCGACCGTGGGTTTACAAGAGTGAGAATCACACTTTCCCTTGTGATGTCGTCAGTTGGAGATATTTATGACCCCAATAAACGAGGGCGAGAAACATTTTGTTTGTGACCAAAATTAATTCGCTTATGGAAAATTGTTTTTAAAGAAAGTAGTACACCTTTTTTATTTTGGGTCAGCCCAGGGAAGTACACTCCTTATTGCATATTCTTTTACAGGACAGAACTATCTCATCATTGTAGACCTACTACCATCTCTCTATGTAAGAGTTTAAAACATATAAGTAAAATAAGTAAAGTAATATTCTCTCAGGCTGTAATATGCCATTGAAAAAAAATTAAAAGTATCTGTAGATATGATTCATACAACGAAAGCCAAAATAAAAATTTAAGAATCAATGCATTCATCTTTATTTGCATTCATTTCCATTTTTATCGGAAACAGCAATTAGTCCGGTGTTTTTATGCAAATCATTTCTAGCTAGTTAATGGCCATACTGCTCAAAATAAATGTCCAGAGGTGAACAATTGTTACCTACTTTACTAAGAAAAACTAAAAGCAATTGAAGAAAACAAGCCATTGCATTTTTTATTCAGTCGAATCAATTTTTAACAGACGGAATGGGTTGTTTGGAGAATAATTACTTTCGCGGGGCCAGGCCAGGATGATATTTAATCGCCGAAAATGAAGCGCACGCGAAAAGATGACGGACTACTTCCGCAGCAATACATCGGTACATCCTTCCGAACGTCAGATCTTCGCCGCTTAAAATTTCAAAATCGAAGACAAAGGAATAAGCTACGCGTGAAAATTATGTTCCCGCTTTTATGCTTGCTATAAAAATCTCCAATTCCATAATCATGTTACTGCAGTACTACTACTGTAATAGCAGTGTTGACACAACATGAGGTATGCCTGCAAGGAATTTTATGAACATGAGGTATTGGAATGCAAGGGATTTTATGAACCTACACGTTAATAGTTTCCCAACCGCAATCATTGTTTTAAAAAGTTAACGGGCTTCTTCACTCTTTCCCGTGTCGAATAACTCTAGTAAAAAATGCATAATTTTTTAGGCTTAGTATTCTCAGGAAATAAAAGAATCTCATCTTTCACTTCTCATCATAAAATGTGCTAAAAGCGGATTCTCATACAAACTGAAAGGGAATTATATTCTTTCCTTCACTTCATCGTTTCATTCGAGATATTTTGTTTTTTGGGTCTCATCTTTTATTTATATCATTAATAAATACACCTGTCAGTGGTAACAAAACTGGGCCCCAAAATATTTTTTTTTCACCAACAAACCTTCGACATGCTACCTCACGAGTGCTCCCTGCCGTCACTTACGAATGGGACGGAAAGAATCACCACAGGAGGTAATTAAGAATCGAGTTTCCTAGAGTGTAGGCATCCCACATGCCACATATGCAGTGCGGGTTAAGTCTCTCTCCTCATCCTGATAGAAACCTCAACGGTAGTTAGTTCTTGCTCTTTCGCTTCAGGATTTTGAAGACGCCCATGCGATCAAGGCTTCTCTAGAAGATTACTAAAATCAATTATGGATACGATTAGAACGTTTACCTCCAGTTTTTGCATCTGTTGACTGCATCGACAATTCCATCGCTTGCTAAATCCTTGGTAAACTCCTTTTATCCGGCGGAAAAATTAACAATTTACTTCACACATACTTCAAGGAACTTGCCTGGTTGGATGTTAAATACAGGAGAAAGTATCAGTTTGCGACTATATTACATGAATTGTTTGATTCACACTGACCGCATTATATTCTGCATATCTTCCCGCCTAATAAAAAGATATAAAAACCGAACTGCTAATGAGCATCATTTTGCCCCGGCACATAGAACAACTACACATAATTGGTCATTCACAGTGGCTGGCGAGCACTTATGGGATAACATCCCTCGACAGACAGAGGGGGTATCATTATTAACCATTCCCAAAAGGAAAATTTCTTTAAATTCAATTAAAAGGCAAACAAGGTATTTGAATGCTTTGATTTTAAATGTTATCTTCTAGATGTTTATTCCTAGGGCATTTGCAGTCTCTTTTTAACGGTTTGTACCTATGATGTGCTCTACGTTTATTACATTATTATTATTATACATTTTTCTTTGATATATGCACATATTCAATTTTTTCTGTTCGCATATTCAACTTATTATGGGTTATGCTGCTTTTTATCAGCTCTGAAGTGTAAATATCTTATTTTCCAAAGGCACAAGACGCTTAAGAGCAACCAACTAATTCGTATTCCATTACATACTGCCTGCTTCCTACTGATGGGATACGAGTATTTCACCTTCCTCGGAAGTAGCAAAACATGAAATGGACGGAGGTTGACGGGCTTCAGAAGGATATTGGTTCAAACTACAAAGCGTATATCCTGACGAGGAAGTTGTCATGCTCAAAGAGGATAAATGTACAAATACGTAAGAAATACGTGAAAGTGTTCGTGGAACTCTATGAATTAGAGGTATGTTACCCTGGAAAAGCAAACCGTGGAAGAACAGAAGCCTTTGAAACTTGACTATAGGTGGGCTGTAGAGATCAAAAGGACAAATAAAGGAAAATCTAATGAATATGTAGAGCAGCAGAAGAGGAACAGGTAATGTACAGCACTAAAAGGAGAACTCACAGAAGAGTTTCAAACGCTCCTGTGAGTTACCATTATAAAGAAAATAACGGAGGTAATATTAATAATTAAAATTAAACATAGCCATTTTGCTTGATAAGTTAATAATAAAAAGGAATTCAAAGTCTAATGCCCAAAGCATAAATTGAATTCAACGATTTTCCTGCATGGCGGATCTTACAGGCACTCTAAGTATGACTCCTCACGCAAATTCCTTCAAAGAGACCATTTCACCCTGAATAACCTAGAATTAACCTTTTCCATCCCATTTAAAACAAAAATTCCATTATTGGAATGATATGGATAAAAATTCGCTACAACATTCACATTTGGATCAAAAATTATTGAAACTTCACATGCATGAAATGTTCACGATCATTAATTAAAGAAATATCGAACTTTCGTAATTGTATGAAGCGGAATTGTGAACGCCTTCCAATTACTCGGAAGAAATAATTAACGATTGACATCATAAGCTACACGAATACAAATCAATCGAAAAATACTAATATGAATTTATACTCAACATGTAACTCCAGAATTACAGGTTAATACAAAAACATTCAATTATAAAATATAGCGTACGTAAACCTATTATGCATCATTCGTAACCAACATTAAAGATATAAATCAATAGAAATGAGTGAGAAATAAAAGAAATACATTTCCCTCAAGTTGGGACTGGAAAATGAAGAGATAAATTATTGGTAGCGCATTTTCAATGACTGTAACAAAAACCATTGTTTAGGACAGCGGGAATAGTGTGATTCTGGGCCTTATTTTACGCTAAATGCACCAAAAGTATAATATAAATTATTATCCAAATCATTATTGGTACGAGTATTCTAGGGATAGGAGGCTTATTTATATACTGAAAAATATTCAACAACACTATGTACTTCTGTAGCACATATAAACATAATACAACAGATCCAATCCTTTCATTATGTCGAAAAATAAGAATGCGTTTCCCTTATCTTCCATAGGAACTCCTGTCCACATCAGTCATAAAACTCGCCACAGCCGCTCAATATATACTTTATCCACTCTTTATTTCTTCTTCGAATTTTCCCCATCAACTCCACTCTACGTCAGCCCTCTATACGACTTCTTCATTTGTCGTCCCCTTAATTAATATCGTAAAATATCCAATACAATAAAAATACGAGGGTCATCCGGAAAGTAGTACCCGTTCGTGAAATAAAGACACAAAAGTAAATATTAACAAACATAAAAAATTTTATTTGAAAGAGGATACTTTAAACTACTTCTCAACATAATCTCCAAGCAAATTAAGGCATTTGTCATAACGTGTGACAAGTTTCTGTATTCCTGCTGCATAGTCCTTCGCCGCCAGCTCATTGAGATACGCGAGGGACCCATCTTGCACAAATTTTTGCATAATGCAGATGGTGTTTAACAATTTCATGAACAATTGTTCGAGAAACATTGGGAAAATGCTCACAGATGTCATCAATTGTGACGCGCCGATCGTTCCTCACGAATTCGTCAACTGAGCTCACCAGTTGGTCTGTAATGACAGACGGTCTCTCCGAACGCTCATCGTCGTGTGTGTTCCCCCTCCCCATGTTGAAGTTGCGACACCACCGCCGAACAGACGACTCGTCCATTACATTGTCTCCATACACCTCCTTTAATTGGCGATGAATATCACATGGGCGAACGTTTCTTGCATTGAGGAATTTAATCACTGCCCTCACTTCACAACTGGCGGCGTTCTCAATTTTTTTAAACATTGTAAACAATCACAGAAACAACACAGGCAATGCTAGCGTCACGCAACTTGGCTCAGAGAAGGCAGACAAGCCACTGAAGCTATCTGACCTCGTCCAGCGGCTACTCGCGTCGTCAGCACTTCATGCGGCACGAACGGGTACTACTTTCCGGATGACCCTCGTACAAGGTATTAAGTGAGAAGAACCCTTATTCGCAGAATTTTGTAACTTTTGAGAAAATATATTATTTTACGACTCCAAAATCAATTGTTTTCCTCCATCTTCTTCACATCTTTCCTTATATATTTTAGACTTACGGATAATGAAAAAAGATGCTGGAGGTCACGTCCTAAATCTCCTTCATTAATCGAAGAGAAGTGCACGCGAGGTGTCGTCGCACCTGACATTTTTCTTAACGGCATTTTACATGACGGGGCTCGACAACCAGGTTTGAAACCAGGCTTTTCTAAACATAAATATTACATAATTTTAAAAACAGCAATAACCGACCACGTTTTTGGTGCACCTCAAGTATGTTCCACCATTATAACTTGCCTTTACACATAAGGGTCGATATATATCGTTCACCGAAAAAACAGAAATTCTAATAAAATTCTAACAAAAGTAACGAGAATACGAAAATAAAATACAGATATTTACGATAACGCCCATCTCAGGCCAACACTGATCCCTCCAACAACTCACTTCATAGCAGACGCGGGTACAGGCCAACAGAATCAAACAACAATTTTGAAAACCTCCGTTCTCGAAAAATGAAATCGTGAAACATTGCTCGAAGGGGTACGCTGGAATTGAGGACCCCCCCCCCCAAAAAAAAGACAAAGCCGGATATACGAGAAAAAGAAAAAGGCATTAAGAAACTCAACCCTCAAATTGCTTTTTGTCCCGGGAAAAGAGGGAAGGGGAGCGGAAATCATCCTTGGACGGATATATGTAGTCAATGTTGAATAACAAATTAATGATATAGAGAGGAAACGGAAGAAGAAAAAAAGTGGGCCGTACTGCTTCCTCCACTGAGAGGTCAATAACCCCTGACGCTTTCATTTTCAAAGGAACTCCTTCGAATGAAATAGATTTGACTCCACTGAATCGTAAACACGGGTGGCCTCTCACAGAACTGAGGAATTACGAGAGTGCTTCAAACTTTGAATCTCAAGTGTTAAGGAAAACAGCCTAACGGCATCAGTCCCTTTTCACCGAGCAATGAAACGATATTATGTGCCTAGAATAATGCGATGTGTTTATTCCACTGGAAAATCGTCACCAGAGCGACTTAATACATACGTTATTAAATAGAAACGTAACGTTGACTTTCATGAATATCAAAATTTCATAAACTTGTCTAATTAATGGGAAATTGGAATTTCAAAATTTATTTTCACAATTAATGTCCATCCAGACTTGTTATCTTCCCATTCCACTTTATTTAATCATGTTTGTATGATGTTTCTGCGTATCACATTATACTCGTAAACTCTAACGTAGAAGTCTCATTAACGACATTCATGTCTGAGGTAGGATTCTATCTCTTCACCTTCGGTTTGAATTAAAAGAACACCGTATCATGTTAAGCATTTGACTCTCTTTAATTAATTTTGTCTAATCTAACCTCTATATATCAGATTTTTAACTATAAATTATTATTAAACATGAAATGTACAACGAGTAAAAACTATTCATTTCATAATGAGCTGCCACGCCTGACAATTGTTCTTTGGAACAGTTAGGTCGCCTAACTTTCTTTTAGTTAATACATTTAGTATTATCTTCCCATAAAAATATGTGGAAATGCATATTAATAAGTAAATAGCTGTCCATACAAAATAACTTACATTGAACCACAATACATAAATATGTGAAAATATTCTCCAATCGTTTAGCATACTATTATTATTTATTTTAATTAAAAGTGTATCTTGACTACCCTAAACTCACTGTATTCCAGAGACCAATTTCTCGCATTTTTCAAATTTTATTTTACAAGCTTCCTTTTCCAAATTTCACTGGGAATATGATTACCGTTTCGTTTTAGTGCAATTGGTGCATTTTATTTTCAGCTGACTGCGACCTCACGTAATTCTGAATGTGTGACACTTGTAATCGAGTAAAATCACATTAAGGAGATGGGAGCACGTGACGATGCCGACAGCAGAACACTGGTGTGGAGAAAAGGACATCACATTTAACTTCAAATCACGCGTCCATGGGTTACGTACAGTGATCAGGGAAGATAGGGGTGGGGAGGGCACGTGAGTCCCACACCAATCACGGTCACGCATTTATCCGAATTTCGAGAGTGATCTACGAATCCTACGGACGGAGGGAAGCCGATTCCATCAACAGCAAGCAAAAAAAATCGAGGAAGAGAAGGGAAGGCTTAAAACGGTCCATATATCACCGTGGAAAGTCAGAGGCAATCTTTGTGGACAAGGCTCCGGAGCAACACGGCACAAACAGAAAAAACTCCTCGCAATCACCGAAGGGTTGGTGCAAAAACGAAAAAATCAAAGAGTAAATTTGCGCTGAGGAAAGCAGGGAGGAGTGCAAATTCATGTTGAATCGTCAAAAAGCGATATAATCAACACCCCAAGCTACTAGTGTATTATAAAACATACGCTGAGATGAATGCTGATTTTAAGTAGAGAAATCAACCACAATCATTCAACTTTTGCTGCAGATCATAAAAACTCAAGGAAGGGTTGACCCAAATAAGCAATTTACCATCTTAAAAGATTTTAGCGACTTCCTTTTACTGCTGTCAGGCAGAAAATTATTCTCGCTAAACATCATAACGGCACCAGTTATGTGTTATGTAAATGGAAACTCCAAATTAATCCAAAACAGCAACTTCAGAGTTAAGTCGTCGACTGCAAAAGACATTCAATGGTCGGGGAGATCAACAGAGGGAGGACTTAAAAATCGCATCAGTCATCGTGTTAGCCTCAAGTTGGTTTTATAGCCCATGCTGCCTTTACAATGGGAGCCGTTAGCCTTCGCATTTTATAATTCCAGACCTCGTTTGTATTCAGGGAAGACCGAGGAGAATAGTAACCTGACACTGTTTCGGTTTCACTCAAATATATTTCTCCTTTATCCTTTCCCTTTTAAATGAAAATTCTCAAGAGTACCGAATTTCTTGGATTCAACCAAGAACAAATGTTCTCTACCCGCCCCTTCGCGTCAACGGGCAAGTTTTTCAATTCCATCCCAAGGTCTCTTCTCGGAAAAGAAACCAACTAGTTTCAATAAAGAAATTCCTTAGCCTTCACAGACAAATATCTATTAAATGGCTCAACGCTCTTTTAGAGAAACCATTTACTACCATAAGTATTGAAATGTAAAGTTGTCGAGTTTTCATAAAAGCTCAAATACCCTCTGAAATTGCACATGGCAATCGGAAACGCAATCAAGTTAATTTCTTCTTAAGTCTACAGAGTACTATTTTAACATGTTGTAGTAACGTTGACCATTGCCTAATTAAGGAGTCGAACGATGAGTTCCTTTTTATAAAGCTCAGAATAAAATGAAATATTTGGCTTTCTAACTTCCAGGTCCAACTTGAAACCCAAAATGAGTTCACGATAATTCTAATCAGACTTATGCTGAGAAAAGTATTTCTATTCGAAAATAAAACAAAACCTCGTCTTGAGAGAATTCATATTTTAAACTAAAGTAATATTCCATCTGAATAAATCCACATTTATTCACAATTCAAGTACATATTTTGGCAATTTACAACGTGAAATAACACGTCCGACGTAATGTAACCGTAATTGTACACATTTGATCGCTAGTTGAATACATTTGACGGATCCCATCTGTACAGCTCAAGGTTTTTGACGTTAGGATATTTCCGTTCATTTTACGATCGTGCAAACCAAAACTTTAAGTCCACTTAATAAATATTTCTAGTCTTTCGGGATTGAAATTAATCATGGAATATTGGTTTAGAGCCTCATGAATAGTATTTATCAAGTTTCTGCTCAAAATTAACGAATAATCATCGCGAATTCACTCTTCTTGGAAACCTAACTCATTACGAACGTAATGAACTGCAGGAATGTTGTCCCAATCGATTTAAATCTCTCCCAGCTCACCCCGCTTCGATTTTTTGTTCCTATCTATGACCATGGCGCCCAAATCTTAGCATAGTACTATTCCGCTGTCGTTTTTGTTCTTATATAGCAGGAATTACCTTCTCTTTGTATTTCTTGTCTACCCACATACCTGCTTTTGCTATGGGGTAAACGTTACTATTGAATGTCTGCCGATTTCGCTCCTGGTTATAGTCCTCCGGAATTAATTCATTGAAAACAATAAAAAAAAAGACTTCTTGGTCCCTGGTGGTTAGTTCTTTGGTGCGCTTTACTAATATTTCATCTCACATTCTTACTGAATCGAGTTAAAATTGCACTGGAAACTACAATTTAAATAAAAATATCAAATGTGTAGTTCAACTGTTCACACACATAGTAATAAACAAAAATTATTACTAATTTGATTAGAAATATATTGAGCGAGTGAACCCACCAGTAGGAACAAGCGATTGAAATATTTTTATTGGCGCAGAGTAAAATGAATAGGGCCGCATGCCTATGAATATGATGCTAAGTTCCATCAATCCTAAATCAGTAGTAAGGGCAAGTTGCGTTCCTTTTCTTCCAGGTATTTTGTCAGCGTACACATTTGATTTTTTGGAAGAGAATGTTTCGAAAAACTGGCTCATCATCGGTATCACATTTCCGGTTGATTTAAAAAATGATGCCGAGATATAAGGCAGAATTATAACGAGGAGCTGCGACAAAGTAGAATCTTGAAAGAACGAAAAAGAAAAATATTTATTCTCCCCTACATTTTTCAATGCAGTCGTCAAGCAATCTCGCATTTCTCCTCGAACATTGATCTCACATTTCACCCCGTTGGAGGCGAAATAATGGCATGGGCTCCCTGCCAATCACTCAGATAACCCCCTGAAATCTTAATCCCACCCATCCCGTCATACCTCCATCTCTCTGGGCGTGGGATTTCTGGGGATAAATGGCATATAATAAGGGGTGACACACGGCCATGTGATGGGCTCGGGATTCTACTTTTTTAGTCATTCCTAGGTTCAATACACCAACCCCACCTCCCCCTGCTCTGCTGAACCGGGTGGGTGTCTCACTCGCTTGACGGCGGTTGGGGTTAAGGGAGACGGCTGGCCGCGTATTCCCGACGCGTTGAAGTTTTGAGAACCCACGCCGAGATGATGATCGAGACACAGAAAGGCTTTCTAGCGCGAGAGTATGTAAAGCGCTTACCGATTAGAGAATGCGCCCCCTTTTCGTCACGCACGTAGCCACTTCCCGCCGTAACCCTTACCCACCTTATCTCAAAACACTTTCCGTCACTCCGGCCACCTCATAAGTTTTGCGGTATTTTTAGCATTGATTTTCCTTTCGTAAGCAGATCCTCCCTGAGGAAATGCACTCGGAGCAATGGATACCGTCAAATTTTAAAACAAAATAAAAATATACTTCAACGCGAATCACATCACCAATTAAACTCAAAAATGATTTAAAAACAACAATTATTCACTATTTTACGCTGGATTAGATTTTTTCAAAGTTTAAATAGCAATTTTTTAATATGAATACTTCAAAATAATTTTACAAGTTTTTATTGGTGGAAGCTGTTTTGTGTGGGGTTTAAGGCTATATAAACTAATTAAGTATGGACTAAACATAGAAGACTCTAGAAACAAAATCAATTTAATTCTTTTAAAATGATTTCATTCACCTCTAAGTAAACATTATGGAAGAAATACCATTTAATAACAATTTCCTATTCCTAAATATTCTCTTATTCAATCGAAATTAATTTTTTTATTTCAAAATTTCTAGACTCGAAAAATCTGATTATAATCTTCTTTGCGAGGGCTTATCCTCCCACAAGGTCACCAGAATTAATTAACTACGGTATGATAACGGCCGAATATCAAAACCTCCTTAAATCAATATTTTTAAGCATAAATCCAAGTAGCATGAAGGCTCTACACAAATGTTTAATTAAAAATAGAACTCGCAGTTATTCAATCTACGGACATATTTTGCATTAAGTTTTTACCGAGGAATTGGTTTATCATTCGCTTCCAGGCAACTAGTCCTCGAATTTGGCCAATGCACTCGTCTAAGCGGATTTTACTGCCCAGCATAAGGAATAAGAAAGAACTCCTAATATGGTATCCCTTTTAAGACTTTCGAATTCTAAGAGTAAACAAAATTAGACATAAAAATTATAAAAAACTTTTTTTAAGCTCTTCCATGTAAAGCCGTTGGCGATTGAAGTCCACTGGAGTCTTCTAAAGTACTCAGGGAAGGAAAATTAAAATAGCTTTCATGTAAGTATCACACGACGTGAAGAGAGCTAACAGAAATGTTTGCTGAAGCTCTCGACTGCTAATCCTAAGCTCGAGTTTTCATGTTCGGTACAAGCGTAAGAGCTTCGTCTTGAATTATATTAAACGAAATGGAAGGGTGGAGCTTAAGCTCCATGTTTATCCTAGGATAACATAAAGGATATTAATAATATCGGTTTTCATATTACTGGATTAATAATTTCATTTGGTCTTATCAATGATTTGTCAAAATTTTCATTCTTCAAATTTCACTCCCTCGGATCATTTTTCCTCGTTACCTCATTAGATTGGTCAATTCATTCTAAATATAAAGCACAATTCTTACTCGGGATATCTATTATTTTTTACAGTATTTTATTTATTAAGGGTGGGTTATTTTATTTCCGATTATGGCTGACTATAATAGTGAGACGGTGATAAGTAAATGTAGGCACTTTTTGTGTGGCTGGAACAAAATCTAAAATGGATCACATTTTATTATGTGACAAGATAATTTTTGTTCATATACTACCTTGTGTAAAATGAGAATACGAATATATTTTAAGAATTTTCATGATGATGCGACGTGAACATTAATCGAGATGTGTAGTAATGATTCACCATGTAACATACTACACTTGAAACGTCTATAATTTGAATAAGAAATCGGTAACTACTACAGAAATCAATGATGGGGTATTTGAATTTCCGTTTGGCAGGTTGGAACCTTCTCGGCTTAATATAATGGAACATTCATGCGAAAGCTTGAATATTACATTGTTCACATTTTATTTGAGCACACACATACTTGAACTATTCGGCATTATTTTTCTAGCAATTCCCGCTTTCTTAAAGAATAGAATAGTTGCCACTGGTGAACAAAATGTAGAATCAATTGCTGGAAAGAATATACAAGACACATTCATTCCAGACAAAAAGATCTGCTTTTTGTACCATTAGATTGCCACGAGATAGGATATTTTACACCAATCGATAAATAAACAATCCTCACAATATTTACACCAAAATTATTATGCATGAAAAACTATACTACATTCAAACAGTAGAATCCGCAATCTCGAATTGACATTGCTTTCCACTATGAATAGCATTCTTGCAATCTTCCAAGAAAGAACATTGCAGGGAAAAATTGCTGAAAATATCGATAAATGCTGCAAAAAAAAGAAGAGACGAAAAAACACAACGATTATTAAGATCACATGCAAAAATACACTTTTCACTTGACACGCATGTTCTTCAAATGTGTTGACAGATGAGTCATGGCAACCACCTGAAATCAAAATGAACATGGACACGTCTGAAATAACAAGGGTTGCCTGAAACACTCCCGCGTCCTTCATGCAGAATACTTAAAAATCTCGGTGGCATTATTACACAATTGGGCATTACTCACATGACCAAAATTTCCCTTCAATAGAGTTCTGCAAATTAGAATCTGGTAAAATTAAGAGTACTCACCACCAAAATTTACCTTGGCAGCAAAATATACTGTGGCAACATAACGAGATGGAAATTGTAATCTACAATGCAATTAAGGCTATCAAAATAATTTCTTCATCATTATACAAACGATAGTAAGTTTATCATTTATATTACTCTCGCATTAAAAGAAAAAAATAAAACAATAATTATCACTTACGCAGCTTTAGGCAAATAAAAAAGTTGTGAATAATAAAATATATAGCATGCAAGCAAACATTTACCCGAATTAAATATCTCGATTCACGTTAATCGCGGAGGGATTCGCTCTTCATTTACTCTGCATTTGAATAAATATGCATTCACATTGATCATTAAGCGTTAAGTGCTTTATACGAAAATGAAATTAACACATCGTAGATTCGAAAAACGATTCCGTGTTGCGAAAACTTGTGTTAGGCCAAGATCTACGGAATACATTCACGCCAAAGATAGTGGATAAAGGAAATGGTAAATTTCATTGACACCTGCAAAAAGAAAGTAATGCGACACATGCTTGCTACATTTTGCATTTCCCGTGGATTTTCTCGATATTCCACAAGTACACTTGTAGAAATATTTACCAGATTAAAATTTCCAATGCTTGATACATATGATTTTTTTCCAATCATACTTCAGTCAACTTATGATTTATAAACATCACATCGATGACGAGGTATTTTACGAATGCAATCCCCGAGTTTTCAAATGTTAAAACGATTATCTTTTATCGTAAAATGTTTACCAGGCTTGTAGCAAGCATGTAGCACTGAAATCTACGTCTTCAGGGGACAACATATGATAAAACGTTTACGAAATGCCTCCGAGATTTCAACACCGCAAGAGTAATATCCCGAGGTTCTGACTATGCGAAACTGCGACCAACTGCAGAAGGACACAAAAGGCGGGTAGCTTAGTTCGTAACAGTCACTCGGCAGATAGGACGGAGAACGTGTCGCAGAATTACCACGCTATGAGATTTATCTGGCGATGAAGCGGAATGTGGTGAATGGGGGCGTTGAATAGGGCACGTAGCTCCTTACCTGATGACGAAGTTGACGCACACGACACTCGAGGGCCTTTGTCCCTTGCTGTCGTAGAGAACGGTGGCTTGCGTGAGGACCCAGGCGTAGCCGCCACCCTTTGCTAGAAAGCGGTAGCTGCTTGTTTCGCACTGCCCCTTGGAGAACACTGGAATGAGAGAGAGGAAGGGTAGACGTTCAAATTAGTTCAATTTTGAATACGAGTGCCGGTTTCAATGATTAATACATCTCATCTCAGCTCTTGAGCATGAGCGTAACTTTGAAGATGAAAGATGAAACTAGAGTAATCCGCCAGAAGGCTAGTTTATTAAAAATCCGAAACAGGGCAGATAAGAATAAGGAATTTCCATTGAAAATTGCAAACACACACGCACATACATACACAACCACATACAAACACATACGCATACATACATACACACACACGTATACATATATGTACACACATATACAAATGTATATTTATTTATAATAAGGCAGTAACACGTAAAAGGTCTCATCGCATTAATATCAAAAACTGAAAATACGAATGTGGCATTAAAATAGGGTTAACAACACATTCCATTTGGCTTTTGAGTGCATTTTTATGAATTTATATCAGCAGAAATCTATTTAGCAGAAGCCCGCATAACAAGTATTTCTATTTAAAAATGCCACGGTGTGTTTGTGAGACCTCTGAGAAAAGGTTTATAACGTACCTGATATATGTACTTGTACGTACAACCCATAATGGAAGGTCTTACAGGAAATAATTGAATAAAACATATTTACGGGCAGAAATGCGACACCAAACACACCTCCCGGATCTCGCACGGGTCAATACTTATAGTTTTTTTAGCCAATATTCTGCACTATTAATTCAGCCAATCGACGATCACACATCCGATGGAAACGTAATTTCGGTCTTAAATATTCGACTTTAAGGCAGTAAATGTACGTTGCCATTAAAAGGCCATTGCATACAATGCAAGTAATTGACGCCGCCTAATCCAACTTTTGGAGAAAAAAATTATTTAGAGAATTTTAAAGACCGTAGATAATTGCAATTCATTTTATAAATCCGGAAGTTACCTCGAAGAAAGTGGAATGATACTTATTTCATGTGTCAGAATGAAGTTCACTTTCGTCATATGAAGAAAACCCTGCCACTTCCCAAAAATCTGGCAATAGTTACTCAGACACCCTTAGGTGTTCCTAATAAGGCAGAGAAATAGAAATATCCATAGGCATACTTAAGCTTGAAACGAGAAATTTAATGAAAATCCAGAAAAGGATAATATTATAGCATACACAAAAGTAAATAAGTGTGCCTCACGCGAAAGAGAGTTTTGGTTATAGAACATCTTAAACTTATATGACTTTTATAGGATCATCAAGGCAATGTGGAGACTTCCTTCAGAGAAAGAAATGGATTTAAAGTAGAGGAGGCTTAAAGTACGAGAAAGGCTGAACGTAAATGCGGTACCAACATACTGCAAACACTGAACAGCGGAATGAAATTTTACCTCCACGCTACCTCAGGAAAAAATGTAAACTCTTCTTTCTTAGCAAAGAAACCGGATTTTAATAATAAAAAAGTAAAAAGATGAAAACGGACCGCAGGCATGGAAATGCATCCACGAAAAATGAAGAATGGATTCGGTCGACAATCCAGAAATCCAATTCTCTATCTGAGTTCCCTTAGGACGAGAATTATCCATATTCTGTTCACGTGAAAACCTCAGAGCAACACCACGAACATAAATTTCCGACTCCATGGTGCAATTCATTCCCCAAGTTACGTGTAAGTACGTTTCTGAAACATAGGAAGAAAGAATATTTTCAACATTTTACACAAGTCTCTAGCCCAAACAACCTACGTCGTGGCTCATATCTAATCTGGTTCCGTGACAGCTCAAGCTCATGCTAGGGATTCCCAGACACGATATTTTCAAATTTAATACTTGAACAAATTCTATCGGACAGCCCCTTCTCTGAACGTATCCGCGACCCTATCAATCCTCTGACACGCCCGGATACTTGTCTTTTCTACGTGATACATTACAGAGAGATACACATTCAAAATAGAAAGACTAAAGATAAGAAAACAAAGGGAAAAGGAGGAAAGGCAAGGGAAGGAAGATAATTAAACCCGCCTCGTAAAAACGGAAGCGGGAAGGAGTCCAGATCGGCCGTGGTGATATAAAAAAGGATGCAGACCACAGTAACGCAGCGCTTATCAAGAAAATGACTTTTCTCTCAGAAGAAAAACAAACTCCATAGCTGATCCGAAAGAAAACGTTTAATGACTCGAGATCGCAAAACATAACAATGATTCCCTAAAGCTATTGGACTAATGCACTTTTAAGCAGTGCTATTGTTGCTCAGATACATAAATGATATTTTCCTTCTCTGGCCTCATGGTACTTATTCCCTGAAAACGTACATGTCCGACCTCAATGCTTCGTCCTCTCTCTCCATCAATTCTACCGTTCACTATCCCCAAATCACCTTCCTGGATGTAAACGTATCATTAACATGCAAAAAATTCCCCACGTTTATATATATAAAACTGACCAACAAACAAACACTTGCATTATAACAGTTGCCATCCATAGCAAACCAAACGCTATATTCCTTATTACCTTTCCATAAGAGGGTAAAGAATCTGTAATCCCCCCTACTCCCTTAGTAAATTCCTCTCAAATCAACACCATTCCCTCCTCCGAGTTTATCCTGAATCCCTCCTAAACAAAATAATCCGAAGACATGCTAACACTCCCAAACCTTCCTCCACCGCAAAACCCCACACTCTTTCAATTTGTACCACATACTTCCCTATCCTAGAGTCTCTGAGATAAATCCTCAAAAACCATAATTCCACCACCAACGTTTATCCTAAATGCCCCTCCGTTACTTTCAAACGCCTCGCCAACTTATCAGATCTCCTCAAATCAACCAATCCACTACTTAAACCCCTACCCAGTCCCAAAACCACTCGCATTCCCAGCAATAAACTTAGATGCAAAACGCCCTATGTACCTCTAGCAATTTAGTTTACCTTCTAAAGTGCCAAGTTTGCCCTGCCTTTTATATTGGGCAGTGTATCACATTCCTAAATATTAGAATCAATAACCACCAGGCCACATACAAAAGAAATCTTCCCTAGCTATGAGAACTATTGACGACCACACTCCGACATACACACAAACACAGGTAGAGCAGCGACAACACACAGTATAAATTAGAGACACTATTAAAGATCAAAATGCAGGCATTTAAAAAAGGACACTCATTAATATTTCGGCCGTCAGACCGCCTTCGCTAAACGAAGACTATTCTTCTTTGTTCCACGGAGGCCTGGCCGCAGAAACGTTAAAATACACGTGAAGTGTCCTTTTTATCCGTGTCTATATTTTAATAGCTTTGACTATTCAGAAATAATTTTCTTCTGTTTTTATAACCTACATATGATAGTTATGAAACCTAGCGTGTTTAACCAACGTGCGTAGGTTATAAAAGCGGAGTCATAGATATTCTGATATCCTTAGCAACTTCATTACTGTTTTTCTTTAACAAACAATATTGAATTAATGTTTCGATCGCCGTTACCCATCGTGACTTGGATGATATATGGCGCGATAAATTACAAAAACCACGTACAATTTATGAACAAATCCAGATTTTCTGAGGATATTTTTCCTGATCGAGCAAACTAGCCGACCCTTCCAGATTATGGACGAGTTCACGATGCCCTGATGCAGACAGGTTCGCTCTCACATTTTGAAAAGTTGAACCAGCAGCGAACGCACAACAGAACGAAGTGAAAACGGAGTCTGCTGTGTCTGGTTGTCACTCGCAACCGCCAAGTTTTCCCTTCCCATTGTGTCTCCCGGAATCCGAGTGACATCTAAAGTGGATATAACGCCACGGGCATTCCATTTTCCCGATGGTGGCCTCTCTGGGCATCTACTTCTCCCTTGGTGTTAATAGGACAGGGGCAAGCGTGAAATCAATTCACTCCGGGGAGGAGACTTGATTAGGCGAACGGCTCTGGCGTAATGGGGTAATCAATCCGGAAGCGGGTACAGACACCACGCACGTTGCAACACTTCTGAAGCCATATTTCAGTTGTGGTTGTAGAGAGCACTTCGCAAAATTTGTAAATCCTAGGACAAGAATAAAAACGAGTGTGCAAATATGCGTCATCGGCTAATGAACCCTTGGAACGTGTTTCCTGCATTTCTGTACACGCAAGGGGGTTCAATTTCCGCCAATATCATGAAATAAAAGCGACAAAATACATTTTTAGAGCTATTTCATTGAGAGTGCAATCTAACTACTAGCGCAAATGCTTTGAATTAGATATCTATTCACGTACTCGCCCTTTTGCAGTTGGTAATTTGCAGCAAAATAAATGTCGCTATGCGCGATACAAGTCTTTATAGCACAACACTTGAAAAATGTGTACCAATTATTACGACGGGGTTCCAGCAAACGTACGAAATAAACACGAAAAGATACAACGAAATTACTTATGATGTTAGTGTTTTAGTCAAAGATGTACAACACATATTTATGTATCCAATATCTTAAATGCATGTATGTTAACAATTACATAAATAATACGATAAAAATCCTAAATTACTGAATCATTTTCCACATGCACAACGCCTCTTGCAAGTTTTGAAAACAACAAAACATCACAGGGAAAACATCAAACGCATTAGACAAGAGGCCCTTGTCCTGGCAATACAGTTTTCTTCAAAACTTAACCTTACCACCGTAAACCACAACAACAAATCAATGTTGACTCAATTTCTGTACAAATGCAACGCAATGACACGCAGGTGTTAGCTTCAAGCAAACAATTGGGTGACACAAGTTGCAAAAAAAATACGAAATAAAGGGAATCTTTCACATAAAGTTCATTGTGATAATGTCTTAATAAATGTCATGTGTATATTATTACTCTAATATTAGTGCATCTGATTTATAAACAAACAGAATAGGATAACGTAGAAAGACTAGAAACAATTTCATCCGACTGTATTCCAGTGCAAACAGGTTAAATCAAGATGAAATTATTATATGGGAACGATACATTTTCCGATTATTCCCAATCCCAGGTGGAGTTCTCATTTACTGGAAGATATACAGGGTGGCGCAATAAAATTTTAACGAGAGAAACGGGAAGAGCTAGAGCATAAGTGAGGCGGTGCACAGAGCAGCCAACGGATCCATTTGGAAAAGAAATAATGGGTTTTGCGGTGCTCTCCTTAAGATGAGGGAGAAGTTCCATATGGCTCAGGGGGGGCGAGTGGATGCTGGGAGAGAGGGAGGGGAAGACGAAATGGAGGCACACTTTAAGAGCGTCTCTCTTTACCATCACACATTTCTGGGGATCGCCCGTATCTCCGGCGGACTTAATCGGCTCAAAACGATTCAAAAAGAAAAGCTCCTGCCAGAGACTAGGCGTCACTCAACACGATTGATGAATTTTCACACCCCGAGGGAAACAAACGATCAAAGAAATCATCGTCGACCAGTCTCATTCTTTCTTGGAAAATAATGCGACTGATGGGTGGAACTGCTCAAGATATGAAAAATATACTTTTAATGGGCGCGTGACAGTTCAAGGGAGGGAATTTATGTGATGACGAAAAAAAAAACAAAAATCCTCGCTCACGGATTGGAAGCAACTTTGTAAAAGGAACCCTTCCAAAAACGTTCTCGGCTGTCATGGAATCATCACAACAACGCTGTGGAAAAAGTGGACGACTACATACAAGAGAAATTATCATTATATTAAGAAGAGGTAACCGATGTTTCAACTTTCTCATTAAATTATTTTGTCAGAAACAATAAGGAGTGTTTAAAACTTGACGACGCCTCGTAAACCTCAAATATAACTCCTACCACGGTGCAAGGACAGAATTCAATTCTATAATTAAAAAAGAAATTTCCCATTATTAACTACAGACGTAATACTACCTTGATCTAAAATTTCCCGGAATTTATTCAGAAAATTAAAAATACAAGTTTATTCATCTAAATCTATATTGTCCCCTTCAAAGTAATCCCCATCGACTGCAACACACTTATGCCAGCGCTTGATCCAATCCTCGAAACATTTTTTATATTCGGTTTTCGGTATGTCCATCAGTGCTTCCTGCGATTTTTCCATTACTTCCTCTCGGCTGCTAAAACGCGTTCCCCGTAATGGTTTTTTAACTCGATTGAACAGAAAGAAGTCACAGGGAGCCAAATCAGGTGAATTCGGTGGCTGTTGGATGGTATTTGTTGCATTTTTCGTCAAAAAATTACGAATAATGATAGCACTGTGCGACGGTGCGTTATCATGGTGCAAAATCCACGAGTTTTCTGCCCACATTTCTGGTCTCTTTCGGCGAATTGCTTCACGCAAACGTCTCATAACGCCCAAATAATACTCTTTGTTTACTGTCTGGCCTTCTGGCAAAAATTCATGATGCACTACACCGTTGTAATCCATGAAAACCGTCAGCATTGCCTTCTTTTTTGACTGAAAACGACGTGGTTTTTTTGGTCTCGGCTCATTTGGTGAACGCCATTCACTTGCCTGATGTCTGGATTGCGTGTCGTACTCATAAACCCACGTCTCGTCTCCAGTAATGATCCTTTTGATGAATGTGGGATCGGATTCAGCCTCGCAAATCATGTCTTTTGCGACGTCAACACGGTCTCTTTTTTGCATGAAATTGAGGTCTTTTGGCACCAACTTTGCTGCTACACGACGGAAACCCAAATCATTAACCACAATGTCTTGGGCGGATCCATAGGCAATGTTCAAGTCCTCCGCTATTTCTCTGATGGTTAATTTGCGGTTATTGACCAACATTTCTTTTACTTTATCCATTTTTTCACCGACTTTCGATGTCGATGGTCTGCCACTGCGTTCATCATCTTCGATTGACTCACGACCACTTCTGAACCGCTCGTGCCACTGGTAAACGACCGTTTTTTTTAGAGAATCGTTGCCGAAACACTTTTCCAACATTTCCAACGTCCGTGCGCCACTAAATCCGTTTTTTACGCAAAATTTAATACAAGTTCGTTGTTGCAAATTTAAATCCATTTCTGAAATTGTAAAAAATCGCCAACACACACAGAGATAGATGTACTCTTGGCTACGTAACTTTTGCAAATGTCAAGTTATGACACTAAGATTTAAAGGGAATATCAACAACAGATGTACCAATTTAACAAAAAAAACAGAACTCAAATCGGAACGATGGGAGCGCCACACGGTGGTTATTCCGGGAAATTTTTGATCAAGGTAGTATTCCTCTCTTAATTGTTACTTTAAATAAAGGGACGAACAGCGAGTGGTCTTTCTTTTCGAGAAGAACAAAAAAAAATTACATCCGGTTGAGGTGAAAGGGTACCACGACGGTACTTAGTATGAGACATTTCAATATCCTACAGTATAAGAAACTGTTCCCATTGTGCATTCAAAAGTGGCAAACGCTGCTCACTGCAAAATAAGGGAGTGTGCGAATATTCCTGGAGCAGGACCTTACAGCTTTCGAGCGGAATTAGATATGGCAGTAGCGAAATGATTAATGAAAAGGGATCCCTTAACTTTATCTCAGCACAATAATACTCAAACACTACACAAATATTATATAAAAGATTAACTAAAAACAAAACGACTTCTTTAGTATCAATAAAAATACGCACTTTGCAAAATAACATTCAATCAATAAAGCATCATCATGAAAAGGCCTCGAGGCTGTTGAAACAAGTAATGGTCCATCCAGTGTGCCAACCTAGGCAAACGTCAGGTATGCTTCTCCTTAATAATCCATCGTCGAAGAATTAGTGCGAGAGGGATTTTATCGGGAAAATCCAGAGCGACAGAGTTTGGAGTGGCGCTCCGAGTTCAGGGGATCGTGACGGATCGCATGTATCCACGCCGGCCATTCCCAAGAGCGTCGTTATCCGGATGCCACTTCACATTAATTGCCCTGGAAACACACTGAACAGATTCCTCCTTAATGACTTGACCAACATCGCATTATCCATTTTCGGATATCCTTAGCATCAAGTACTGATACCCATAGCAACGAAGTGGTCAAAAGGAATCCATGAACAATATTCGAGCGAAAAATAAGGAGAGCAGGTAGTTGTTTTATCATAATATTCGAAGTCTAGTTATTTCTGAAAAGAAAACTATGGGCCTTACCGTACATATTTATAGGAACGATAGGTTTACAAAAACAATCGTGAAGGTGGATTTTATGAGGGATACTTAGGAATGTGCGGGGCATGAAGCTGGAAACGGTAGCCAAACAAGCTAAGTTACACGATAACATCAAGTTGGGTGCATATTAGAAAAGTGAACTGAGCTCAGTACGATAGTTGCTCCTATTGTTAAAACGATACATTTAGCGAAATAATAATTTGGTCTCAAATAAAAATCGTATGGCTAAATATCAAAACCGTTTTTTTCCAAACCAAACGAAGGATCCAAAAAGACCAAATGCGCCATGATGGGCAAATAGTAAAATTATCAAAATATTTATCCATTACAATGAAGTTATCCATGACGCGTAAATGGTTAATTTAACAAAGTGGCTTAATATCACGGAAAAAAATTTAAACAAATTAATTCTTTTATAAATATTTAAAATTGTGTTGATTTTGCGTCAGGGTTTGAACGGCTACGAGACTACATATCAAGATGCAGACGTGTAATATTGAAACAACCATTTCTTGCGGTGCGCACACGGTGAGGCATCATTTATCTAATAAGGAGAAGACAAGGAACTCGTATTTTTTTCCAAAAAACACTGAACGAGAATGTCTGGGTAAATTTGAACCAATGAACTCCGATTAACAGCCGCAATTTGTCTAATGAAAAGAGATTCGCGTGATAAATCGCGACCGTCGGCATAATGAGTGGGCGCAATTTATTTCGGGAACAACAACGAGAACAAGTCATCAATATGGCCATACCAATAGCATTCAGAACGATAATGCAACATAAATAACAAGCTGCAAATTAGCAACTACATAAACACTACAACTTAACGATACTTGAACAAAAAACAGGTTATGAGGAAATTATCCATACAAATTAATAAAATTGTACCCGTTTCGATTATCTCCACATGACTATACCTCATTCACTGAAAGTTCGATCATGTGAAAAGAGGATGCACTCATTTATTTACTTAATAATATGCTCGTATCTGCAAGTTAATAATAACCGAACTTTCAGCTTGAGGCAGGTCTGTCTTCGTTGAAAACATCGTAAATCTCAGGTGAGGAAAACACCATTATATTGAAAGCTATTTAGAACTATTGAGTTAAATGAAAATAGGATATAATGCCATCGAAGAAGAATAACCCATATTATTGCAATATACTCTGTGGCTGTCGTTAATTTCGAAGAAGCCTCAGCACTTGGTGCCAGTATCGAAATAACGGCTATGAAAGGAGCACGCAAATTTATGCGTTAAAGTCTTAGACCTGGTTACCATATCCCATTCCGATCCATGTCCACTTAAAAGTTCAATATTTTAGACTCAACAAATACATGACTCCAATGTGATAACATTCTTTCACATCCCGTAACTAATCTCCAAATTTTTTAAGGCTTATCATACGAACAAGTCTTTAATGCTGCCCGTTACAGCCGAAAATTGACCATTACATATGTCCAGAGTCGAGCCAGGATGGAAGAATTGACTACCCCGTCGGTCCTTGCCCCAGAGGGGCAAAGGTCATCACCCTTCGCAAGGGTCGGGATGCAGCGAAAGAGGTTCTTTTGTGGCAGGGGCGTGGAACTTGAGAAGCAAAAGTGTGACAGGAGAGGGGCATGGCGGGGCGGTGAGGTAACTGCGCGTAGGTGGGGGAAATCAAGGGAAGGGAGAAATGCAGGGGAGGGGGACAAAAGGAGGGGAAGTAGGTCGGTGGGGGAGGAGCTCGAATGGTTCCTCGCGTCCCGCGCGCCCTCGTAATAGACCGAAGGCGTGCTCTTAAATTCCTTCAAGTGCTGACAGCGCTCTCGGAAATAAATCACACATTTTTAAAATGGCAGCTCGAGGAGTTCTTTATTAACTCGCCCAGCCGAGGAAGGCTTCTTCTCTTTGCTTTTCCTCCTGGTCCGCATCCTAGAGGCATCGCCGAGCACGGCACATGCGCGAGTGAAACGGGAAATTAAAGAAGACATAAAACGTAAACAAAATCGCAGAGTAAACACGGAGGAAATTGAAAGTCAAATTTCACTGAAAAGTTTGACGGGAAGGAGAGAACAAACGGAAGGAGACTATGGTGAAGCTGGTAGGAAAGGTCGCTAAGCCGGTGTACTAATTGACTGAACTATAGAAGTACCATCGCTTCCAAAAGTCAGTACGCATTTACCTGCGAGATGAAAATTGGGGAAAGATTAAAATATTCGTTATGGTGTCACTTGGACTGTGATAGTTAACCGTCGCTTCTAGAGAGGTCGGAGTGCTTGCCAACCATTTGATGCCAATATAACGAACGGTTTTACCACGGCAAATTCTCGGCGCGCATCTGAGAGAGAACAAAATTTTGGAAGTGAGTACATAGAACGAGAACGTTTCAAATAGCATTCTTAAAAAATATAGTTTTTCTATTTTATGGACGCAATTCATATATTTTTGCTATAGAAATTTCAGACAAGTGAAAACGTTTTTTGATTTGGAATAAGGCGCCTCCGCAATCCTTTGCAGTTTACACTACGAGAAATAAACATATCTCATTTTGACGAGCGAACATCTCGTGAGACGAGGGCACGGGTACAATTCCCGAACAGCGCCAACACTTTTAAGTAAAACGAAATGATTTTAGGCTAGACATTCTTGAGCAATTTGAAACATCCTGCCGCAAGAATTTTAACGCGGTTAACAAAAATCTCTCCCCCAAACGTACAAGGAATGTGACCTTAGATCTGCATTTCAACCATCTTGTTTCCAACTCTCATTCTCTTAAAATCCGACAATAAAATACATTCCGTAATTTTTAACGTTGCCATTTTCATGGCACCCCGTGATCACGTTTGGGTAGATGAAAACGATATTGCTAATAATTAATATCCTGCGGAAATTGAAAGACCATATTAGGCTTCTTTCGCATCAATCAAACAGGTACCAGTTCACAACTTTAAGTTAGAAACTTCCGATTATGTAAGTACCGCAGATAAGAATCAACGCCACAGTCTCTAAGTGACATAACGTCCATGGACCGCTGGAAAAACCAAATGTATTGGGCAAACTTTAAGACATAATGGATTTATTAGAGGTATAATAGAGAGAGAATCAAATGAGAAGATTCTTCGAGAAAGGTCAAGGAACAAATCTACAGACCAAGTAAAGGGGGAAGTAAGATGGAAGAGTTATCAGAGCATACTGGAGTTAGCAATCTTATTATTAAGCCTACAGTCTAAAAAGCAGGATTTTTTTAATAGATCCACTTCGTAAGCATAGTTACATTTCTTATCCCCACCCACGCGCCACAAAATGAACATTCTAAAACTTGAAATACAACAATCATTCTTCAAATCGATATATTACCCTCCTTGCCATCATTTCATCCATTTAACCGATACTTTTCCTGTCTCCACCTCTCTTAACCATTATCCCCCCCTCTATCACATTCTTCAACGTTTCATTGCAAAGAAATACACCTGAATCTACTTATTCTGGGTCATTTTCATTTCTCCCAACAAACTTCTCTCCTATCCTACAATACCTAGAACTTCATAGTTTGTTTTCCTATCCACCCACAGCAGTTTTTCCAATCCTTTACACGACCAAAATTCAAATAATCCCAATCCAAGCTTATTTTCTTGACCCGAGTTGTACTATACTACGCTCCATATTAATGTTTTCAATAGTATTTCCTTTACATCTTCATTTATGGGCCTGGGCTTCTCTTATTCACCTTTTGAAAACGGGAAGTTATCAATGGAAAGGGAAAAGTGGAGAGTTGCATCTCACCATAATTTGTTTGAAAATTTACTAAATAATATACGAGTGAGAAGACTATACATTACTAAGATGCACTCTCTGCAGCGAGTTTTCTTAGTTGTCTGAAGACTATAGTATATGGGCAACAAGAGAACATTGCCTTTACTTACTCCATTTGGCAGGCCTACTCGTAGCCAGTTCCTTCTTTGTATCCGACTTTCGGTGCATGTCTAAAAACCGCACTTGTCGTCTAACCTTTTTTTTAGCATTTTTATCTGTTATTTGAGTTATTTTCCTACCTCTACTTCGGCCTACATTGACCAATATTGGAAATGCAAATATTCCACATGCCAGCAAATAATCCCTTAGCCTGCAGTGTCCAATCTAAATCACATTCATTTTCCTGACCATTTCTATCACATCATTTTCTTTTCCTGCTCCACTTAATACCTTCTTGTTCCTCACTATCATCTTTCCTTTTCACTGTTTCTATTCCACTCGATATTCACATTTCTAAGGTTTCTTATCACTTTTCATCTCCCTTTAAGAGTCTCCGCTCTATACAGTTCCACAACGCAAATAAAGCACTTGGCTATTCTTACGGTCAAACCTTTACTTAAAGGTTCACCTAAAATCTTCCCTTTCCTTTGGAACGCTTCTTTCGTCATATAAGAACTAATACTGATCTCTTGAGGTTCAAGGCACATCATCCATTTTCACACTACCCATATACTTAACCCGCGTTACACATTCATCCTTAAATCACCTCGTAAAATGAAAGAAACAGTGAAACGTAATGATAATCACAGCTCCCGTCGTTCGATTTGAATTCGACGAAAGGATCCTATTTCAATCTCCTTCCCTCATTATCAAACTTAAATAAAATATACCATGCCAACAAATACACGGTCACTAACAAAAAGATGACTTCCATTACATGCTAACGCAGAAGTATGTACACAGCATTCCTCTCAAAATTTCCATTCGCGTTGAACACTTAACGTATTTGAATTTCAAAACGCCTCCCCGGAGTCCACAGCTGATGGGTCAAACGATATGTCCTCGTTTTTGTTATTTTCACTCTGTTAGTAAGATTTACGCGAACATCCTGGTGCTGGCGGCGATAATAATTTGAGTATCCGAAACATGTTGCCTTAAATCAGGTTGGTCATGGCAACCCTTTATACCAACCAGCTTCTTCAAAAACACACTAAAAACTACTTATTGAATGTAAGAACGCAACAGAGTTTACCAGGACAAATTTTTACAACATAACTTAGATATTAATTATGCCCAAAACCCTGAAAAGTTCACAATGCTAGCGCATGTGCATTAATCTCAACCAATTCCAATTTCAATCCATAAAACTCAACCAACTCAAATATTTTCTTTGACCCTCATATTTAAGAAGACTCCAGATAAATTACCAACTGTTCTGCCTTAATAAGGATAACTTAAAAGACGAACATGATCCATCATTTGATTAACGTTATAATGTAACGCAACGAAACGTAACGCGATCACTAATCGTGAACGTTCCCTATTTCAAGAGTGGGATAAATTTTAATCTTAATTAATTGCCCTTCTTGCAGCTAGCAATTCATTTATTCAACGTAGCGAAGTATTTCAAGCTTGGATATCGCAGTACGAGCATCTCTTGTTCTCAATATCTACGTTATTTGTATTATTTTACATTTTTATTGTAAATAATAATACAGAAAAACTTAATTTTTGAAGCTGCATGCCTGCTGTTGAATCATCCCCCTGCCACATACCCAAACGAGGTATTACAGGTTATCACGTAAATGTAGCCTCTGTGCTTCCCAAGTTCATTAGATATGTTGTAAAAGTCAATATGAACCTCCATTTACACTCGTCCACCATATTGTTCTACAAGAGAAAGTGCAGTCGTGTTGTGTACCGAGGTCACGGGGAACGTGGTATTATGTCCTACACTGGGATCCAATGAAAGGGTGTCAGGGAAAAGCTATTCTTGGACGCTTGGCATTCATTATGTCCCTAGCGGAATTACCTCGAGAGAGGAAATTCCAAGCTATTCCCAAGCAAAATCCCTACACTTTCGTTCATTCGAATTCTGCAAGGAGGTGAATGCGAATTTAAAATGATGAGTGTTAATTTCTCTTGTAACACCTAGGAAGCCTTGAACTATCAACGTGACGTGGGGTTGTCGAGACTATCCCTCGTGCCAGAGGGCAACGTGAAAACCCCACATAAAGAACCCCTCGAGAGCGTTTAACTCACTATTATTAAATCAGTCTTTCTAAATCTTCGGTGGACCGCAGAGGAACCCCTTTATCCACAGAAGAAACAGGGGAAAAGATAGAATTTTCGGTCCCCATTTCCATATCTTCTGCATAAATATTACAATTTCGGGGGGAAAATTTGCAATTCATAATTGCTTAAGCAATTAGACGGGGTCGAAAGACGAAGAGAGGGAAAACTAGCGTACATAACAGATGACTTTTTTAAGGGAAATGGAAACCGGAATATTTTCGACTCGGGATCCAGGAACTCTTTAAGTATGGTTCCACCTACTACTCTATTAAATACAATTAATCTCATCGCATATCGCTTTATGTTTATATACAACCCGAAGTGAATGACTAGTAAAATAATTCAAACTCGTAGTGTAACGCCGAAAGCATTATACGGTATTCAATAAGTAGGATAAGATAAGTCGAATTTTAGTTACGAGTAACTTTTATTTGATACATTCAATTATTGATGATAAAACTAATAGCGTTGCTCATTTCAGACTTTAAAACTTACAACTGAGTAACAAAAACACGATATTTTCAAAACCTTAAAATGTGCCCCTAAATGCTTACCACCAAGGATTTCTGTTTAATGACCAAGAAAGAGAACATCACGTACAAGCACAGGGACTCGTAAAAAAACTGCTGAGGCACATTTTCTCACCAACACTAGATCGACGACGCCATTCACGTGCAAGTATTTGGAAAGTTCTTTCGTGTGCTGTCGTAAAGGAATTTGCTAGCTCCCAAACCGTAGTCTTTTCCCATTATTACCGGAGCAGGGAGATCACATGACTTGAATAATGAGGCAACGGAAACGTTGCGCATTCTCAAAAATGAACAACAGCGAGCAAGAATCCTCTAAGCTCGCAAAAAATAGCACCACTTGGACCGTTTCCACACGAGCTCGCGGGGTCACCCCAACGCCAAAAGCGAGCCAATGCGATCGGAAGGCCGGAGTCAAGATCGCCTTATCCACTAGCATATAAATTAGGGAGAATTCAAATTGAAACGGTATTCATGGCATGAACATGAACTTCCGTAATCAGTTGAGTCAGAAATCATTGAATCGGTTTCATCTCATAATTTTCAAATTGAGAACAAAAAAGAGGAAATCAAGACAGAAATGTTATGAAGCCTTTGAAAAGAAAGTTACTCGAAAGGGTTTTATTTCGATCACAAATTGCTAACAAAATATTGAGCAAATATAAATATTTCAAGTTCAGATAATTTTTATTTCTGCAAAACAAATACTAATTTCTAGTACAAACTACCCATTGTTTTATGACACTCCTAGTGCAATATATCCTAGGAATCGAATGGTATCCGTACATTGCTGCACATATTGCCAGGCCTAGAAGCTATTCAAACGCGATAAAGTATGTTCACTAGGACATGAGACATGCAAAGTAATTTTTTCTAGATATTAAATAAACAGATCTCTAGTTTAATACCATAGCCGTTAAAGACATCGAAAACTTTGTGCCAGCTAATTGCAAATTAAATTGCAATAAGCTGAAAAAAACTATTGATTAATTGCAATTAGCTGTGATTACAAATGTAATAGAAAAGCTCCTACTTCGTACTATTAAATTTAGGGTCATTTTGCAGATAGTAGTAAGTCTTACTCTGAGAATAAAATGGTCGTTAGTGTAGAAATAATTACACAGATTAACGTTTGGTATTTCATTCATTCAAGATATTCCACCTTATAAGGCAGGTTTTTGGACGGTCCCTCACGCTTAATATTTCTTCATACCATAAGAACGTCCTCTTGTTTACCCTGCATTAATTTATTTTTAATTTCTTCGTAACTTCCGACTGCCATCATGCTGTCTAAAAACCTATTCCCTTCCTTCCCGTATACCGCTTGCTCAAAACTCTCTCATCTGACACGGCCTTCGACATGTCGCTACCTATATGAAGAAAGTTACCGATAACATCAAGAATTTTGGCAGCACAAACGCGTGGCTGGGTAATTCCGTACGAAGTATAGTTCGAATTACTTGAGTAAAAAGATTCGTTTCGCCCACAGTAAAAATATAAATGGTCCGAATGATTTTTTCAAATTCTTGAATAATACTAAACACCGCCAGCAATATTTTCTGTTCTAAACACTAATTTATACGATATGTCAAGACCAAATCAAAGACACGAATTTGCACACGAGATTTTTTAAAGTAAACAGCTGAATATTTGTTTTTAAAAGAGAAAACTTTCAACATTACATACTTTATCACCCGCATATTCCTTAGGCCGGGACCAAGGTTGACCGTTGAGACAGGTGAAGTATATTTATTTTGGCTACACATATAAAAACTTTTTTTACGGCAACCTTTCATCGGGATATCAACGCGAAAAATGCTCAAAACCATCAACGGTTCAGTCACACAAAAGAGGATCCTCACTGCTGAGGTTAAGGAACGACATGATTGGTATGCGCTTATTGAGCCTAAACCTAAATTTCACTGCTCTGCGTCGCCGTTTAAACATAAAAAATCCGAAAAAGAAATTTATTCGCGCAGATGCTGAACGGGTGGAGGGGGAGGGCCTGAAGGTAAAGGCGGAGAACGGTTTAAAAAATGACAAATTAACAAAACAGTTTTTCGAGGACAGGCGACACAGAAAAGGGAACTGCTTTCCGTTTCTTTACTGCGAGGCAAGGAACTTGTCTTCCGATTCCCTTTGGGATCTCATCTCGCCACGGACGGTGCTGACGGGAGGAGAGAGTGTGTGGGAAGTAGGGGCGGGGGAGGATGGCAGCGAAGGAAGAATGAGAACCACATGTTCGCTTACGGGGGTGGGGGAGGGGTGGAGAGCAGGTGGGCATCGGGCCAGATGAAGTCGTTGGATGGGGTGGGATTATACAACTAGGCAACTAGGCCAACAAAGCGGACCGCTGATGCACTTAGGTATCGCGCGATGAACGACTTTTATCGCCACATTAAGGTAGGATTTAAGAGACCTCCTCCGCAACGAGTTGCTCATTAATGGGTTGGCACTCCTGCACGTTTGGTGGTCAGGGGTCAGCGACCTGTGTTTTCCATCGGGGATCTCGATAAGGTCCCTCCTTCGAGCCTAATATTCTGGACACCCCGGGGAAGAATTGGACAAGAGAAGAATCAACGCAGTTCAGGAAGAATTGACTTGGAATAAGTTAATTAACGTAATGGAAAATATAGTAGAGGAAGGATCAACTCAATTGACCGTCACTTAAGAGATATTTAAGAATTTAGGGAAAAGATGGCATTTCCACTAATTACTACTGAATAATCAACCCGGTTTCAACAAACCACTGTCATCATCATGTGCGAATAACAATGTGCGTAATAAAGAGGAGACATTATTGGAAGAAGATACGAAGTCATTTTTTATTTAATAAAAAGGCCTCATTCGGAAAATTCAGAAGGTTCAACGCCGGTTAGCCCGTTTAGTTAAAAACTCTTAAGATAAAACGAAAAGCGTCACAGTATTGCTACTGGAGTTGGGGTGGGAATCATTATAAGAAAGAGGATTGAATGCTAGGTTGAACTTAATAAATAAAAATGAAAATTCCAATGACGCCTCATATAACACATGGGACCCTCAAAAAATCGGTTTGATTGCCGAATTAAATCGAGTGCAGCCAATAGGAACTGGACACGTAAAAGAGTGTTATGGTGAACTAATAAGCGTATCCATGTTATTAGAGGAACCTGTCAGGGAATCACTCATGTAGCGAAGGTTAACTTACAGAATAAATCTCTTGCACATTTTGAAAGCAGGTGATGATGATGAAAATGTTCGTGTATCATTACCTCCAACTAAGGTAGGAGAGATCGTGAGAATAAGACTAGCGAGATCAAAGGTAGAACCGACAAATTTAATATGTCATTTTTATTAAGCAATCAGAATAGCTGCAAACCAAAGCGCAAAACGCAAAGCGGGGAAATGAATTTTTCAAATTCTAAATAACCTAGAATGTTATCAATGCTTTATTACACCCTTGTTTTATTCTTCCTCTTTTTACTAACAACTCGTCACGCATGCCTATACTAGAAGTATTTTGCCCTAAGATACCGTAGTTCCAGTAACTGAAATTAACTTCATCTACACCATTTACGAGATTTCACAAATTTATTGGAAACTAACATTTCCGTAACGCTTCCTAGTGGTGACTTGCAGGGTACCATGTTGATAACACATTCAGATTGATACATAAAAGTGAAATATTTATCGTGAGGCTTAACACTATTTTTAATTCGCAATCTGGCGGATTTACTGCACTTCTTGAAAACTAAGTATATTGCCCTTAGTAGATGCCATCACTACTGCGTTCTGCTGTCCTTTAAGCCATCATATAAATTCCCTTCTTTCTTAATCTGCACCGCAGGGCTTGACGCGACAGATTCCCAACCATACACATAGCAGGACCAACGGCAGAAGAAGAAACTTCATATTATCTGACAAAAGCATTTGAAATTAGAAAAGCTACCAGAAGGTCAGGGATGAGGCTGCGGTGCCAGAAACGCAAAAAGAAATTATAACACATAAACAAAAAAAATTCCGTACAATGCATAAATATTCACCAACAGAAAAGCGCAAAATATAGCGGAGACAAAAATAAAAGTATTGACCAACAATACCATCACACAATATTAGCGAAATAAGAAAATATGGCAACATACTTTTATCGTTTGATTTATTTGCCTTCTCAACTCTATCCTAGCATGCCAGTTATACAAAATGAGGATAGACCACTTTTGGCATAGTACACGTGTTTCCAAACACACTATTCGTAGCTCACACGTATCTTTAAATACGGACAGCTTTAACGATAGCCCTTTCTTGCGGTGGATAAGACCAAGAGAATTAACCTTTGTAAATTTTTTTCGCAGCTGGTTATTCTCTACCGGCACATAAGAGCGAATAGTTATGCGCAAGAACATGGTCGGCTGGTTAGTAACATTAAAAATAACATAGAATTGGAATAAAAAATTGTTATTAGTACCTTGTTATCTAACGAGTTTCGTTAAAATACCTCCTTATGAATATTACTCGTATTTTAGACGGAATAAAATTGAATATCCAGTTGGAACCCATTGGCGTAACGGGCTCCCGGCCCGGAATTTTTCCCGTTCTCCCCGGTGACGTGAGTGGATCGCTTCCAGCACAACACGCTGGCTTCCTGGGATACGATTTTATAAATACTCTTTTTATGAATGCAGGTTAATGGACGCCCTCAGGGTTATCCCCAAGCTTCTGTGAAGGAACGCATGCGAGTGAATGTAAGCATTGGTTTTCGGAAATATTATGTAAAGAACGAGCAATTTTAGTACCTCTTAAATAAATAAAATTCACATAATAGATTATTGGAAAAATAATCCTGGACCAACCAAGAAAGGCTCTTCTTAAAGCATGCGTTTCAATGGAAAATATGGCAAATTTTGATGAGTGGTGCCACAGCCGAATTTTCTGCTTCTAAGTTTAAAAACAATTTCGCTCTGTTGAAACTTTGGGGAAATGTTTGCATGCCCTAATGCATGACGATTCGATTCTCTCCAAGGACAAGGGCTGGCTCCCTGAAATATTTTCTTAGGTTTTTATGCGAGGGAAATAAATTAATCCTTTCTAGCCGGAAAATCCGAAAGACTACATGCCAGGGTTCCAGAAAAAGAGCATAAAAATACCCAGTTCAACTCCCTGGACTGAGGCACAGTGGCTATGCGGGCGACCGGAGAATTTTTACGGAACACTTAAAAAGTCTCCTCCCTGGTCCAGACAGCCGCTTCTTCCGCTTCATGAGAACGAGAATATTTTCCACAAACAAATAAAATAAGTTTTCCTCCGTCGCACGCAACTGTCAGCACACATTTTATGGGAATCGAAAGGATAAACTAACTCTAAATCTCTTCCCTACATTTATGCCCCAAAACCCACTCAAAGCTGTTTGGTAGGGACTACCAACTTCAACGGACAGGAATGGTGTATGTGAAGGGGAATTGGTGTGAATGAACCAGGGGCGAGGATTTCTGCTGCCATTGCGCGTTTTTCGCGAAGAAGAGAAATCAATAAATCTCTGCTTCTTATAGCTTCTTCGTCCCTACTTTTATATTTGGACCACGGACAACCTACTGAACTTCAGGAGTGAACTTCCTCGCTCTGAATTTCTTAAAAACATCGCATTCTGACGTAAAAACTTCATTCGCATTACGATTCCGATAAGAGAAATCCTTGCAGCTGACGCTTCATCTTAATAATTTGCAACGAATGAAATCGGTTTTCGTAGTGTTAGCAATAGTTATCAAGGGGAGGCGATCAACTGCCGAAGTCATTTGAGCCATTAGGGTATAGGTTTGTAATTGGGTAGGGGTGTGAGATTCAGGGAATGGGAAAAGGGTACAGAGAAACCTCTACATGGTATGATATACATCTACATGGTACCCTACGAGAAACTGCAAGGGTTTGTGGCGGGCGTAATTCAGCACCAAAAAACCAACATAAGAATATTGTTTTTATTAGCTGTTACTTAAAATAAATATGTAACATAATTCAAATACTGTACATAATTATTACTATAGGTACATGCAATACGGTATCTTAGGATAAAATGATGCTCTAATCATACAAGATGAGCTGAAAGTAACAAGGAGGAATACACACAACGGTTAGATGAAATAATGACACCACAGCAAAATACATACACAAAAAAAAAGAAAATGATTATCCCCCACCCACCTAGTGTGGTCGCTAACAATTATTCTGATTACTTTTCCATTTATTTAACAATTTGACAATCATTTGACGATTTATTTTAAAATTTTAACGTTCCATCAGACGGACAGTGAACTCCCCTTAAAGTGGACTTCCTATGCCGCCCAAGTTAAAGATCAGAATACCGCTGAAAAATTCTGCCCCCGGGAGTGGGAAGTCAGTACCACTGGCCATTGTACCAATCCGATCCACTGAGCATTTTTTTTACGTCAAGAATAATACCCCTTCGCATTTTCATGCCGGAAGGCGTTGTCATCGAGGGGTAGAAACAGAATAGGACTTCTCTGCCCAGTTAAAAAAGTGAAAGGGGGTGGTCGGATGAGAGGAGAAGAATGGAATGGGGGCTCGGGCCTTACGGACGCCCAATTCCCAGATTCAATCTCTCGAGATTGGGACTTGAGGAAGGAGGAAAGGGGAGGAGAGTTACGACGGCTGCGAGTCGGAATTGAAGAGAGGACGGGGATTGCTGTCTTGCCACAAAAATGGGCGCTATTCCCGGCGTTACAGGGGGCGCTATCCCGCCGCTAATCCCTCATGAGGAAGGACCAACCCGTACAACCCCTCGGGGATCGCGCTTCAGTTCGGCGATCCTTCCGGGCCACACCCAAGATCCCCTCCTTGACCAAAACCATGGTAACAACATGTCCTCCCTCCCCACCCAACGCAGCCTACCACCTCCCCCCGGGCCGGTTCAATGAAATCGCACGGAGGCTGTTTGATGGCGACGTTTTAAGGGTCGTTTCGTCGGATTACGCCTTCCCTCCATATGTGTGGGAGGGCTGGGGAGGAAGAGAAAGGAGATGGCCCACGCGGTGCACGGGAAGACCGGGATTAATACTCTGCGGGGATCCGTGAGTTTGGGAGGCCGGGAGGAGATCCCACCCCGACGAAGGAACGGAAGGCGCATTTCTTTTTATTACCCTCGCTAACGAGGACAAGTGAGGAAACCCGGCCGCAAATCCTTGCTAGTCTTCAAGGGAACCGAAAACGATAGGACGTTAAAGGAAGCAAGTTATCTGCTCCATTCACTTCACCCTAAGTTTTGCGAGGAAGTAACGCTGTCCAATTAGGACTCTGCTAAAGAAAATATTCATCAACTGCGGTTCTCAAAGTCGGTCATTAAGATGTAGGAGCGGAATATCTAAGAATGCTGTCACTGACTATCTAAATCCTCATGCTGGATTGATTCTCCTTTGGCAGCATTGCAGTAATGAACGGGATAATACCTCGCCGAGATTATTAGGTACATCCGGCGACATGATTACAAGACATGTCGAATGGGAGCCAATAATAAGGATAAATCAATATCTTGTCAATGGAAGAAATGAATGAGTTACCGAAAGAAGTTACATGAATGGGAAATATGGCATCATCAACTGGAAAATGTGTGTCTCATTACGCACCCGATTGTGTGAAAATAAACGCCACGAAAAATTGCAAACGTTCATCAAACAGAATAATTCACTACACTTAAAACAATTTTCCAAAAATATCCTATTCTTGTTGGAAGAAGCTAAGAAATGTGGTGATGCGAAGTCGGTGTCCAACCAAAACCGTCCTTAAACGAAAGACGGCCAATTAATACATATTTGATCCAACATTAATGTATAACATCCAAATCCCGCATTGAGCGCTTACATGAAAGATATATTTTACTATTGTATGCTTTTGCTCCTTTTCAATTTCAAAGGATTACATATCAATTTTATTATTTTTCCAACACGAGCGGGCAGGAACTGTCAACTTCATTGACGAGAAATGGCAGCAGGGGGTGTATCAGATGTAAAAAAATGGCAGGCGAATAAAAATTAAAGAAACAAAATTTAAGAAACGACATTGCAGGTTTTTTAACTTCAAGGCTAACACTGTATTCCAAGAAACCGAGAGAGAAGCAGCAACAGTAACTTTTAACGGAGTCATCCGCTAACATGCTTTTCAATGCAACAATTTCAGAGTGTAAAAATCATTCGCCTTTCCCGGGATCCCGGTCAAGGCGAATGATTTTTACACTCTGAAATCGTTGCATTGACTAACATTCAATGTAGAGAAAACACCGATTTTCGCAGGGAATCTTATTGGATAACGCTATCCTGCTAATGCCCTGCCCATCTTGTTTTTTTCTACGCTAATCTTTACCAGCGCTTTCACCTTCCAGCTTTAGATTATCCAGGATTTAACATTTTTATTATCTTCTGCCCTTCATAAAACGTTACTGCAGCTTTGTCTTAGCGAATCGTTTGTAATTATTTTCAGACGATTCTGTCCGATTCATGACTTTCCCAAGAATTTTTCCACCTTCGGTTGCCTAAAATACGAAGATCGAAAAATCGATACCAATTTAATAGATTTCACGAAAATATACATATGAAGTACAATCGGTTTCTTCACACTGGTAACATCTTCCAGTACTTCACGTATGACTGAGAAGTGATGTTATGTGATTAAGACAACTGTACCGCAATAAATAATTTTCGTGAAATCCACTTTTTTGCGAAATCTATTGAGCTTTTATCTATTCTTCACGATGAGATTTAATTATGTTAAACCTGAAACGGGTGTATGCAACAGGAATGGGGAGCCCATTAGGAGAATACGTCTTTGACGTAATTGTAAATACTGCCTATACGTCCGAAACTAATTTTAAATGCCTAATTCACGCGGAGCATAAAATTCCGAGGTTTCACGAAACTTACGAGTTGACTAGAATTAAATTCCTGCAGGGTGTGTTACGTTCTCCTAATGAGTCTAATCTAATTTCAAATTTAAAGCGTTTTTCAAATTTCTGTGCAGGAAAACAGGTTATCAAATTATTTTATTCATATATGAAAACGTCCACCGTTGGTTTTGGGGTTTGATAGATCCACTGCACACTGTTGATTTCGAAGATCACCGGTCCAACCTCCTTTTGATGACACACCGAACGGAATCGAGAGACACGTGGGAAACACACGAGGGGTCCGTCACGCGCATCCCTCCCCCGCTTTGTGGAAGGAGAAAGCGGGGGTGGAAAGCGGGGAGTGGAGGGGAGTGCAAGGCGACTCCATTTTCGGGAGGCAAGTACTCCTGCCAGCCCTGGATCCGCCGCCTCCCAGCATCTCGTCCTAATCTGGAGAAGGATGAGCTCGTTCCGGAACGAAAATAGGAAAGGATGAAGGGATAGTGGCGGGACGGAGGAGGGGGACGGCGCGTGACTGCGGAGGTCGCCACGAGAATCAGGTTGGGGGGTGAGAGGAGGGGGGTCTGCCAAGTTCAACATTCGTCTACGTGCCGATCGGGAAGGGTGAAAGGGAGGCCGCCTCGGCGGGTCACGTGATCGCCCGCCCTCTCGGGTCGGTGAGAGGGGCGGGGGAAGGGGTTCACGTGCCTCCTCATCTCACGTGGCACCTCTCACGGGGGGTGACGAAAAGGGTGTCACTGCACCACCGATGGGATTGGGAGCCAGGTGTGGTGGATACAGAGTGAAGGGGTGATGATGTGGGAAACACAACTGTCGGCTCGCAACGATGGAACACTCGCAGATTACACAATATGATGACCCCGAATAAAAATCCAGCTCTAATCAAACAGTTATAACCAGAAAAAAAGAACCGTGAGAACATTTTTCCATTCACTCAGGTGTGATTAGGTACACCATCCCTGGTCTGGCGGTATGCCGCGATGTTGCTTGAAGCATATATGAGGCAAAGAAAAAAAATACAACCTAAATTAGCAGGCTTAATTTTTTGGGAATTCATGATGAATACCAATCCATTTCACATTTTAAAGATTTAAAAAATCCAGTTGCTTTGCATTAAGGCAACCACTCATTTCTACACATGCCCAACTTTTTCACAATTTTACTACCAAGTGTCTGACAACTAATTGGCTACTTTTATGAGGATCATGCCTAATCTATTCGCATGCCTCTGGCATCACTAATGTCGGTCCGAAACTACATTCTGGCATATTTCCAGGGCCTGCACGTGCGAATCCCCATCAAAAATACCAACTGATCACTCAAACATAAAGAAACACGTTCTCGACGGGTATTCCTGATTTTCACACCGTAATCCCGATTCAAATTTCAGAATTTCCCACATTAACCCATTCATTCCCGAGCTGTTGAATAAATCGGGACATCCCTGACATTTTTCCCCGACTGAGCGGTCACCCTTTTCACGAAAAAAAATTGAACTTTCAGCCCATCATCGCCAAGAAAACAAACTTTTTTGAGTTGATGACCTTGATTCACGTTATCGCATTACGACCCAGACTCCACCGGACAGAAAACAATAATGGACATGCAACTGATTGCGGAGACTGACATAATCGACAATTGACAAATATAGAGTAGAGCAATTGCGCCAACGACTCATGGAATAATGAGAAACGTGGGGAGAATGTGGGTACTTGGAATCTTACACTCAAAAGGCGTCATTTTTTTCATTTCCAAATCCAGCAAAACTTTCTACCACTTAATTTTCTGAATGGGTGTGAAACACTTATTTCCAACAAAATATAGATACGAGGGTCATCCGGAAAGTAGTACCCGTTCGTGAAATAAAGACACAAAAGTAAATATTAACAAACATAAAAAATTTTATTTGAAAGAGGATACTTTAAACTACTTCTCAACATAATCTCCAAGCAAATTAAGGCATTTGTCATAACGTGTGACAAGTTTCTGTATTCCTGCTGCATAGTCCTTCGCCGCCAGCTCATTGAGATACGCGAGGGACCCATCTTGCACATATTTTTGCATAATGCAGATGGTGTTTAACAATTTCATGAACAATTGTTCGAGAAACATTGGGAAAATGCTCACAGATGTCATCAATTGTGACGCGCCGATCGTTCCTCACGAATTCGTCAACTGAGCTCACCAGTTGGTCTGTAATGACAGACGGTCTCCCCGAACGCTCATCGTCGTGTGTGTTCCCCCTCCCCATGTTGAAGTTGCGACACCACCGCCGAACAGACGACTCGTCCATTACATTGTCTCCATACACCTCCTTTAATTGGCGATGAATATCACATGGGCGAACGTTTCTTGCATTGAGGAATTTAATCACTGCCCTCACTTCACAACTGGCGGCGTTCTCAATTTTTTTAAACATTGTAAACAATCACAGAAACAACACAGGCAATGCTAGCGTCACGCAACTTGGCTCAGAGAAGGCAGACAAGCCACTGAAGCTATCTGACCTCGTCCAGCGGCTACTCGCGTCGTCAGCACTTCATGCGGCACGAACGGGTACTACTTTCCGGATGACCCTCGTATTAGTACTCATTTATACCTGGTTACGAGGTCCTATTGAAACGATCAAATTATGGCGCACTACTCCGAGGAGAATAACGCAATAAACACATTAAAGGGTGAATCCATCGAACACGCCATAAGGTACACCGGCTTGCTGACGACAATAACCAAATGGAATCGTGAGAAAGAAACTCAAAGGGGACTACAACAACAATGGAACATTGTTTTTGTAATGATGATTTACATGGAGTACGAGGATATTATGAAAATAAAGGACTTATTAAACAAATAGACCAATGGCTCTATCAAACTATTCCAAGCAATGTCAACCGAACAATAATAATTTGTGGATCATAAAGCCAAATATGTTCCAAAAAGCATTAATCGATTCCTTTATGTCATCTATTTGAATCTACACGAAGGAAGTCCTTTCAACGAGACACAACAGTGGTTACTTCGGGTCTCAGGCAGCACGAAATTATCTCACCAAATAAGAAATAGGAACGTGAGTCACATGGGTCGGAATAAAAAGAGAATCTTCGAATCAAGGTAGTGGGCAATACGGATATTGGAGGATGGCTTGTAATATATCTCTATTTGTGCGTGGATTCAGCGGGGCGTTAAAGGGAGGTCTAGGGATAGCCGGACGTGTCACAGACACGAGTCGATCCGAAGGCGAAACCACCTCACAGACGAATAGTACTTATAATTTGAAGCGCACCAGTGTCTCTAGCTCCACTTTTCCATCAAAAATCGCACCAAGCGCAGCAGTCGCCGACGGACACAACGAAGCTTGGTCTCTTCGCCGCAGCATTAATAATGTTTCGAGAAAGGGATAACTGAATAAGACACATCGCTTGGGCAAGGATGTAGCCACATTGACACTCCTGTTCCCGTTATATCACCGAAGTTTAACACTGTTGAGCCTAGACGGAGGCTGGACGGGTGAACGCCATAACTTTACCGTGGTACTCCTGCCACCTGCCTGCACATGGCAGCCAGTTTTAACATAGTTGGCACAATAGATGAAGAGGTATAAGTGCTCGGGGATCTATAGAAAGGCATTTCGAGCAAACAATCAAGCTCTTTGTATTGAAGGCATTGCCTGGGCACCTGAATGATTCCCTTGTTCTCCCACAAATTCTTGGCAAGTGCGTTCTTTTTCGGCAACTCGTGAAACTTATACGTCTCTGCCTCTGGTAATTATGCTCCTTATTAGTTTGATTTTTCAATAGCGAAGGAGACTGAAGATTGTTTGTAAGCCCACTGAATACCCCAATCTCTCACGTCACCTACAAAATAAGTAAAACGCTCTCTTTTATCAAATAACTTTGGCTCGTTGTCACTCTTTCAAGTGGGTGAGCAAAAATTATTAACACAAAATCTGTTTTTTTGGCGGAGCTTAAATACATAAAATAGAAAAAGGACGATCACAATGTGCTATTTTTTTGTATAAACCCCCATGGAATTATACAACGCTTGAATAATTAAAGCTACAGAAAAGATCTATTTAAAACTACTTACTTTCACAGCTTAATTATACTACATGAATCTCGAGTTTTCGCTGAAAACATCATATTCTATTCCTATATACTTATCGAGTCATTAAGATTTAATTCTAGTCACTTTAACGGATTTTTAATAGTTGCAAAGAATCTCAACGCTAAAGTATAGAAATTTTGAATATTGAATCAACTAGAAGGCCAAAACATTACCAAGAAAAATTTCAACAAAATATTCAGACATTAAGAAAACGACGATAATTACACCAGAATCATTCTAATACCAACCGAGGTCTAATGTGTGTTTAGCGTGGCGTCCAACTAGTATTTAGCTTTACGTGAATATTTAAGATTTAAACTTTACGAACTAGCATAACTAACTGTAATTTAGAGTGACTTAGCTATAAACTAATATTCTCTTTGTCATATTAAATGAAAGGACGACTAGACAAAACCTATTAATATTAACTAAGCGTATAAAATAGGGCGCCACCCATCTCAATAATGCATGCTCTACACACACGGGACAGAGACATAGAACAAAATATTATTTCAATTAGTTTAATAGTAGTATATCAATAAATGGAAAGAGAGGCCAACATGGTAGCATTACAAAATTTTAGCACTGTAGCATTACATTATTTTGACAGTGTAACGGAACAAGAATTATTAGAAAGAACTAATTAGCTAACAACTCCTTCGTTTAACTGGTAAGTGTAAAACAGGAGAAAATGCTTCGAAGAATAAGGATAGTCCAAGGCACCCTCAGAGCATCGTAGTCGTTTATTTGGTCCAGCCATCTGAATTAGATACGTAAGTGGTTTTTCGTAGTTTCCACGAAGGGAAACAAGTACCAAGCGGATAGGAGGCGAGACCCCTGGGGTGAGAAAATCTAGAGTGAAAAGTCTTAAAGCATGAGGCCATTGCGGCTAACAGTGTCCGAAAGGTGTGACGCCGTAAATCACTCGGATTGCACGTGATTCGCAGTAGAGAGTCACACTCGCGTGAAAGAGAAGCCCCTAGAAGCTCCCCGAGCTGATACGTGGGCTATTTCCTCCCCATCTCATTTTTCCAAGCCCGGAAAGTAGAATGGCATGCCAACGAACGATTACTTTGCAAGTGCAGCGGTCCTATGTTCTAATCAATTTGGACTTAATCGCAACTGGCTATCAGCCAATGAAAGGAGAGAAGAAACAGAAAAAAACATGCTACTCTGTTATTATATGGAACAATGTTCTTAGATACTGGGGAAAGGGTGGGGGAAAGTAAATCCTGGTTAAGGAAACTCGATAAACAGGGCACTTACCCTAGCTTACCTTTTCTAAATTGTGAATTGGTGGGATTGCATCCCAGGGAACTTTTACGAAAACAAATAGATGAGGTAGTTATCATAATTGCATTAAAATGTTCGGAAATGTTCAAGGGATGGCGAAAACTACACAAGTGCACATTGTTTATTATTTAGACGAATAAATTATCACAATGAAAGGAAACGTTCCCTAACGAGTAATTCCGCAGACATTACAAGCTCAACTTGAGAAACTAGTTGATGTCGTAATAATCTGCTGACCTGCGATCTCGGATTCGAACCCGGGATTGGCAAAATTTTTCAGGGTTATCCCGATAGCTACTTGGGGTTCTATACGGAGAGTATTTCGAAATGTAGCACGCCCTGCGCCGGATGGAACGTTCATGCGTGGACCTCTTGGTGCCGTATCTTGAGAGTAGGCTAATGCCGACGACGGATTTCTCCACAATTTCCTCCATTCCCTGAAAATCCTACAGCTATCCCGACTGTCCCAAATGGCGCAGATGACTTATCTGTCGGTTGCCCACCCTAATAACTACTACTAGTACTAACTCATACAATATGGCAATGAGAAAGTTGCAATTTTAATTATTTTTTGTAACTTCCACGACTTGGGTCATTGAAGCCAATAATTAAATGCTATTTCCGCAGAATCAGGGCAAAACGGCGACATCAGAAGCGTGCTTCAAGCAGGTCGCCTTAGACTAATCGGACACCACCTACCGGTAGTAGAGAATTTACCAAATAATGGTTTACCTTTTCTCAATCTTGCACACGCGCTGCCACTTTCTCGGTAATCATTAAGTTTTAATTAATGCGGAGAAATTTTCTTCGAGTGAGTTCAGGCTCAACACCCTTTGAGGAACGCGACACTTTCGCTAAAACGGGATATTGCCGCACCAAAACGGACAAGGAAACGCTCTCTGGGTCTCTGGAAGTGACGAGTTTATCCGAGTAAGAGAAATGTGGAGAGGAAGGGATGGGGGGAGGGTTAGGATATCATGGGAAGACTATCGTGGCAACAAGCGCCGCTGGGGAGCCGGCTGAAGTTGTGGGCTGTGGAAGAGGTAAGGGGACGCCGGGAGGAAAGTGGGAGGGGAGGGGCTGAGGGAATGGGAAGCGACACGGCAACGAAACACACATCTCTTCCACCCCCACCTCCCTCTTCTTCCCCCAACGAAAACTTAGGGATCCCTTTGAGAAATCATATTCGCGAACTGGGTTGGGGGTGTCTCAAGCGCTGACGGGCCGGAACAACCTGAACAGCTCAAGAAGAGAGAGAGAGACCTTTCCTCACTGAATTGGCCCGCTCAATCGCGAGCCTATATCTTCGCCACACCCCGTAGGTCGCCCAGGAAGCGTGCGGCACGGGTTGTTAGGTCACCTGCTTTTAGCGACTATATGGATGAGTCAATATACGTGTATAGGCATATACATTTTCAATATTGTCGCTAAAAAGAACTACTTCTAATCTCCATTCAAGCCGTGCACTGCAAGAAGCGTGTTAGGTCACCAATATTCAGTGAAAAGATGGATAAATGTTCGAGTTTTGTGGTTCGCAGCTAGGTTATTCGCTAGTAGTTTTTTCCCTGTTTATATACGTTTTTTTGTGATCGCGAGTCGTACGAGGAAAGAAACAGTCTCTGAATCTATTGGTCCTGCAGTCTATCCTCTTCATCTCATCCAATCCGCCAATCATGTCGAGCTTTAATGATTTATTCGCTGTCATAAATTTAATCGGGTGTCCTCCTGTCCCTTTCCAATAAATAACCTTAGTCCGCCCACTCCTGGCGTACTAGATGGGAGTCCCATTATATGTCTTCCATTAGCCGCGTTACACTCGTTTTATATTCTTGGCATTTATTTACAACCCAAGTGAGCCACTTGCTTGCTGGCACATTTTTCTATCTACTTAATCTACACCTTCGACGGATGTGAAATACTTGCCGTGTATTCCATGAGCAACCACGCTACTTCAAAGAATCAACCCTCCCTTACTTGTTCGTTACATTTTCCCATAACTCGTCGAATGACTCAAAGTTTCTTCCTAATCAAGCCTTCAACAGGGGAATGGGAAAAGATTGTTTTCAAGTTCGGTCCATGTTCGCCGTACATAATTCCCACGCGCATTCATTTCGATTCAGGCTTTGGGAAATATAAAGAGGAGCAAATCCTACCCGATAAATCCATTAGTCTCCACCGTTATCATCGTCGAAAAATGGTTGACTTCAAACCTTCATTCTTCCCTCACTAATGCTAACTTAACACTATCACGTCCTTACATATCTTCCTATCGTACATTTTTACTTGGCTGATTCTACAAAAATGAGTCAAGGACCTTCTTCTTCATAATATTCCTAACAAATTCATAATGTCTTAAGGTGTGCCATATTCATCTGGCTCTAATATCTCCTCGACCATTGTCCCATTATTAAAAAAAATATAAAGTTCAAGCGTAATCATTCTCCCTAATCATCAATTCCTAAGATATCATTTAGCATTTGAAACTTGATTCTTACAGAACCACCATTTCTCCCCTGATTTTTAAAACATTCATTCCTGAATTAGCCTTCCAATTTGAAAATCCGTTGATCTCAACCTCCCCGCTGTTCCCTGACCAATGACCCGTTCACGTAGAAAAGATTTTTTTGGCTTTACGTGGGCGGAGGTATACCCAATTGTCATCTTATCGCAACTGACCTTGTATGGACTAAAGTAGCTTTCACTTTCCCATCGAATCACAGTAGAGGGGCATAGAATGCATTTTAGGGAGGAACTAAATCTCTCTCTGACTGCTTTGAAGTTCACTTCGGTCTGTTACTGTCTCTGATGTCAAAGTGATTGCCTGCGAAAAGCGCCGTTTTCGTATCGGCGGTTTGCTGTTTTACGGTCTACAAGAATGTAGGTCAGTTTCTTAGGATACCAAGGCAGGAAGAAAATTTTTTGTCCATCGAAAAGGAAGATAAATTATTCATTTGAACTTCGACAACACAAACAAATCCCAAACCAAAGAGATAAATGGGAAATATTTGAATTCCTTTGTAAATATTCATGACCAGCGTTTATTGCGACTCATATCCATGTATTTATTCACAAGATCTGACAAAGCTGTTCTGCCACTACGCCTCCCGTGACAACAAAGTGAGGTGAAATGGGAAACGCATTTCATTGGATACTCGATCAGTGACCTCCTTCTTTCTGAGACTTTCTCCGCGATAATTTTTCTTAACGAAGGCATTGTCTCTTAAACTAGATCCACTTCGTCCGGTTCGCCGTCTGTATAGACTTCAATGAGGCCTTTTCCTAATCTACTCTCTTGTATACTTCGTTTCCCGTCTCTTATTCGCAAAGATATGATCATTTCGGATTTGAAAAAACGATGCGCATAGCCACAAAAATGCATTATCACCCTTCACGTCTCCACGAAAACTTTCTCCATTCCAGTAATGCGACTATGGAGAGTCTCCCTGGCTGGCGGGCAAGGTCATATCCCATCATAAATTCCACACCACGTTATTAAAGTTAAGGCATCACAACATCAATTCCCTAGTCAGATTTTGAAATCGATTTTTTTCGGTTTTGCCCATATTTTAGCGATTTTACCACAGAACTAACTGCATCAGCTCCATACAATCAGATAGGTGCCTCCAGAAAACTTTACTTTCTAGGGCCTGCCGATTTCACTTTTTCGTTTTGGCCATATTTCATCCGTCTACGTCTTTCCCCACTGAATATAGTATTCCTTAATATTTTCCCTCCCGGAACGACTTTCTATAAGTCCATCCTCAGAGCATCATAAAGATGAAAATAAATTCTCTTTCTTTGAATTCATTCTCACGACATAACTCCACCGAGTGCGCTATGCTTTTAATGATATTTTCCACACTTTCATCCAAATGTCCCAAGTCCCGAATGAAAATGAAGCCCTGAAGACCGTCAAAGCAGCAAAATGGTATCGTTTAAAAACAGGAGTAAATTGTGAAAGGGCCCAAAACGGAAGATGAAGAATGGTTTTACAGATAATATGATCAACTTGTTTTTAAGTTTATTATCAATCAAGTTTTCTTAACTCTGAATATATAGTTTCTTGTCTATTTAAAAATACCGAAATCGACAGTTTCACATCAATACTCGCTATGGGTTTCGTCAAAGTCATTTTCCTATGTAATTGCTAGTTGATTCTGTCTTAACGTTACTGACACTGTATGAGATTCGGGGGAAATTTTGATTGGCTTTTAGTCTGATTTTAATTATAGAATCTTAATGTAAAAATGCCGAAATATCGTTTTAGAATTGTTCAAATATTTTTATACCTAAGGATATTAGAAGCCACACCGCGATAATATGTATTAGCATGAGCGAGGAAGTGGTGAACGGGCTGATTACACAATTGTAGCAGAATTGGAAGCTAATGGTCATATCCTTACCATGGTAAAGAAGAACAGTAGAAAGTAATGCACAGAAGATCATTACGTACATAAAATTAAAGGCAGTCAGGGAAGCGGTATATAACAGCAAAATTTCCCAAAAGCATCTTTACAGGCACGAAAGTCAGAAGGAACAGAATTGAAAGTTGGGAAGAGTAACAAGCCATACCTCCTTGAATTCGAATCAACCTCTCTCCCAAGAGTAATGCCATGAACCCAAAATGGAACGCCTCCCCTGATATTGGGAGAGATAAACATTCCGAAGTTTCTCCTTTCTGAGCCCTGAGGCGTCGGTCCCTCGAGTGAGTGCAACATCAGCCTGGGTATATCATAAAAACGAATTAGGGAAATGTCACACCAATGAGGGAAAAGAGGAGCCCGGGAGGTTGCTAGATGCGCACTGCTAAAGAAATGTCCACGACAAAAATAGATTCATGCCATGAGAGAACTCACAGTGGAGACACATAAGAACTCAAGAACTAAAGAATTCATTTATAAATTAAAGTAATCCATCAAGTGTAGTAGAAGTCTAATATTTAGTAACTGTAGCCCATGATCATATTCTTCGTCCGCTGTCATTCTTAAACAATAATTACCCAGAACTTTTCACTAAAATCTAAAATAAAAAACGACGTGAGCTTAAGGGATGAATCGCCGTTTTTCATTTTATATGTTGTCATAACGTATTACGTTTATTAAAAGTCAGTAAAATATGAATAGCCTTTAGGATCCAATTGATTTCTAGCCTTAACGTAATGCTCAGTCAATTGAAGGCCGTAATAGAAATATAGAGTCACTTAAGTGGACCTTGTTCCAATGAAATACACCGAGTAAAATAAGGAAACAGTTAAGTTTCGTACGCGCAATATATGGGTGGAAAAAATTTATTGTATCTTTGTTAGGTCGGAAACTTTTCAGAGCACCCTCGTAAGATACCTAATTTATTGGACACTGTTACTATCGACACTGCACCTAATATGCAATTAAAGACTCAAACACGATTGAGTGAGCAAAATAAATTACGCAAATCTTTAACGAAAAAGATCTAAACTAATCAGTGTCGGAAACCCAGAGCAATAAACTGTCTTAAAATTCAATGCCATCATGGGAAAAACTTACACGCATAACATTTCTTGAAGTCGCCGTTTCTACTTCAGCAGTTAACAATACATTTTTTACGCCATAATTCCTATAAAATCACTCTTTCTGTGTCAGTTACAGATTACACGAGCCGTGTGATAAATTCTTCAGTAGAAACGAATCTCCATAATGAGAGGGAAAACTTTGATTGAGTCGTAAATTAAAATTGAGTCGAAAAATTCTTTTCAATTTAAAAAAAATGAGTTTCCCAGAGTAGATCATTTTATTTTGGATCCCCTTTAGCTACATCCCTCACGCACCGACGATCGAATATTATCGAAAAAAAAACGAGTGTTACACGGTCGTACGAAAACCGCAATCAATCCCCATCGAGTCACATCATTAAAAACCACACTATCTCCATGCTTCCAAATAGAATCGCGCTGGCTCGCATGATACAATCTTAGTGAATTTATTTTAACAGTAAAGGCAACACGGGCCTCCTCATAGTGACTGCCAGGGCGAAATCGTGGCAGCCGACGGGACGACGATGAATGACGTCGTGTGGGAAACATGTCCTGGGATCAAAATAAACAGAGGAACAACGAATATAAAAGGGATCATTAAAAACAATTAAGATAAGGAGGATCAAAGACCAACGAAACGCCTGTGGAATTCGAAAAGAGGTGAAACACTCAAAGTGGAAATAAACGTGGGGTTACTCGCGCGTCGAGCTGAATACAAATGATATCCGAGTATTGCTCTCCGATTTCGGCCACGCCACTCCCCCTGACTTTGAAAGAAGGTTAGGGAGAGACTTGATAAAGGAGCACACTCGCCAAAGACAAACGGTAATCAAATAGGCGCCATTTATATCATTTATTGAGAATATAAATAATATGAGCAGCGAGAAACGCCCTTTTCACGAACCAATACTTGTAGTAACCTAAACGCAACATACAGCATGTAAAACTTTTTACAAATTCCAAAAAAAATCGTTGTATTGGAGAGAAACGGTCACGAAGAAAGTAGAATGGACGTGTCCAGGCCACCACTAAAGCATCCATCCTGTGATAAACCGTGTGTGCGCAGTGGTGTCTTATCTGATCCAGTAAAATATCAAGTAAAATCATCCCTATAACTAGGTTCTTATCCATGTATCTCGTAAAATAATTAACCTTTTTTCAAACATACGATCTCGTATGGTTTAAAGAGCAAATTAGATCTCAGAGAATAACTACAACACGTTATTAACAGCTTTTATCAAATTATAACGAAACAATTTCAAGGAAGGAAATCTTTCCAGGGGATCTAGCTATATTCCTCCTAGCGGTTGGGGGCACACTTAAAAATCTTCACCTTCCAAATGAGAAGTAAATTAATAAGATGCATGGGCAACGTTCATGCGGAAATGAATTAATAATTAACTAAGATATAAAAAGTATTGTGGGCCAGAACCAAATCCCTTTTCGCGAAGGAAGATTTCTAGGGAGATCAGTTCTTAGAGAGAACATAAGACGAGTGATTGTTCAGGGATTAGAATTTTCTATGGTCCGGGGAAACTTTGATTTGATCTTGATTTTTTTTCAATTTTACTATGAGAGCAAACATTTAAATTTTCTATACATTCCATCCCTGTGATCGCACCTGGGATAAATTAACCTGGATTTAAAATGATAACGACTCTTCCGCCCAGCCGGCATCAGGGTAACCACTTTCCAAAATTAATTTCTCTCACCACAGACGTGAACACGATGGTGTGGCATTCCCTTAAGTGTGGTAACAAGTTTTGTTAAGATATCCAAGAAAATTTAAAATCTCGTGATAGAAAAGGTATATGCAATCGAGGTGATGATTCTTGATTCAAAACTTGACGTACAGTAATCTTGACAAATCAAAATTTGACAAACTGTAATTCATCAAATGACATTAAAGTGGATATTTTCGGCAAAACAAAAATGATGATAACAAGTAAAAAAACATGATGTGGGCAGTTCCAATTAAGGAGAGATATATATATTGCAAGTAGTAATTAGAGGTCTGAAAAGGTGCTCTTTCGAAACTGAACGAACAATGATGGGGGTCCGAGGAGGGAATGTGACCCAGGGGCCTCTCATATAGCGTCGAAAGCCGGCCCTGGATGTGGGTGTGATCTTTCGAGGGAAGACAGGTTGTTGAAATGAGAAGGGTTTTAACACTCAAACGTCTCCTTGACATTTAATACCCCTCCGGTCGACGGAGAAAGAGCAAGCAGCTCTGGTTTTGCGGCCCGGGCACCACGGACCCGCACCTTTTACCTTATTCCCTCCCTCCCCATCCCGATCCTCCGGCCCGGGAAATAGTGGGCCGTTTTCCCCAAAGGACAAGCAGCGCCACTAGATGGAGAGAGAGTCCCTAACCCTCCCTTTCGCACCGGATTAATAAAAATCTCCTCGCGAGCCGGCCTTTTGACGAGTTCATTCGCACCTCCCGTTACCCTCATTCTAGAGCTGTGTGGCCATCAGTATCACATAATTTCTCATTCTTTATTGAGTTAGAACCTGGTAGAGGAACGAGGGAGAATACATGTGAGCTCTAACTTCGTAATGTAGTTGTCTTTTTACGAAAATATAGACCGTGGGAATAAATATCCCACGTCCTCTTACAGCATTTTCAATCGAGAGCCAACTATCGGAACACGGAGAGGTTTTCAAGGTTCCCCGATTATTTGTAAACCATGGGAATTGATTGAATGTAAATAACAAAATAACTTAATGCCAAGAGTGGTTCCCTTTACGTATGGGCAATTCTACGAGACGAAACTGAATATTTTGAGCAATCAATAGTTTAAGCGAACTTAGTAGTTTTCCACAAATGTATTCGTCGGCATTATGACGTGTTTCCCTGTATGATAACATATTCAGGTGCACTCAATTACGATTACTGTAAAGGAAGGAAAAAATATCGAATGTAATTTATACATAGAGGAAAATGACAGCATAACACATTTCATACAGCTAAGGAAGTAAAATCCACCCAGAGCCGTCGAAATTAAACCGAATATAATTGCATGACATTAACTCATATATCCCAAAGCACGTCAAAATGTAGAGAAAAATTGATTGGCAATATGTCGATGCTGGTAACACGAAGCTTGTCGCAAAAGAGAAGTTGAGGTTTTTCAAAGAGAACAACAGCTTAAGACTAAAAGAATCTTATCGTTGACTAAAATTAAAATTAGGTCTAGGCCGGTATGTGGCATGAACATCCGATATCGAAAGTAATTATAAAACCATTACATAAAACAATTGTCAAAATAACCCTTTCTTGATAATATGCCAAAAGAAACATTAGGGAGAAGAGTGGGTCAGATAAAAAATATATCTGCCACACAAATATTCTGTACTCGTTGATTTTTTCCTACTACTATTACTTCACTTTCCGCCAAAGACCACTTCGAAGCCGGTCAGTAAAATTTACTCTCCAAAATACATACAAATAACATAAACCTTTCAATAAATTTTCATTACACTTTTACATAAAAATGAAATCTCCTTGGTGCCAATAAAAATCAAGATCTTTCCTCTTTGTTGATCGATTGCCTTAAGTTACGTCATATGTTACTCAAACCTTTGTCGTATGTTAAATCGGAAATTACCGATCAAAAATGCATGAAAAAGACAAAGAACCGAGTCCTTCTATTAAAGAACATCACTAAGTAAAAAGATTAGTAATAAAACGGATCCCACCAGAACTAAGTTTTGATGTTAAATTGAGTTTCGAGGCACGACATGCCAATAAAACGTGTATACCAATTATAAGAAAACATATTAATAAAAAATTACTTCGAAAGCAAACAGCAAGGAGACCAATTATCTGATGCGAAATTATTTCTTAGGAACTTTACTTAAAGGCAAGCATTTAAAATCCTCTTCAACAAACACATTTTGGAGAAAATGTATTCCATTACACGCGTATGTCCTTCATTTTAAGCAATTGAGCGGGGTCCGCATTTGGTTTGGATTCACACCCTCTGCTCTCTCTGAAAACAGTCCTGGTTAGAGAGCCATTTTTATTCCCGTAAGCAGGCACGCCTACATCTCGTCACTCTTAAATGTTTGGCTCGAATTAACAATGATCACGCCAATATGGGAAATTGCAGCGTGCAAAAAGTGTTAAGATATGTCTGCGCAAATCTTCTAGAAATCACCTAAGTGAGAATACCATAAAAAATTAGGAAACATTTCCAATTTCAGCTGCTATGCCATCGAGTGCCCCCAAAATTCTATATTTTTAAGAGATGGTACCCGATGAATTAGGAAAATAAATATAAATTATTTCCGAAAGAGAGAATTCTTTCTTTAAACGGTCTCTGAATTTGAAGAACTAGGCATTTAAAAATTCTTTTAATTTGAAGCACTGAACAAACAGAAAAACCCAGGAATCCTAATGGGCGATGCAAACCGTCCCTTGGTCTAAATCCCTGGCTACGCGCCTGGTATCAACGAAGGATAGCTGCTTTGAAAAGACTGAATTGGAAGCTTTACCGAAGGGACAATCCACGACTTAGGAAATGATTCCACTCGGAAAGTCGCCATTAAACCTAAACCACTTTCTCCACATTGCGCCGGTGGATTACTGAAGACGCTTCCTCCGTCCCATTGGGAGACGTGGCAGAGCGGCGGCTAATTAGAGGAACATTCAACTGTATTCCCGTTTCAAAGATATAGTCGAGCTACTGGAAACTTACCAAAGGCATTATCGAAGGACAGGAAAGAAAGCTGTGCCAAGGTAAGGAGGGATGATGAGAAGAAATGAGAGCTGAGGAAGAAAGTAGACATGTGGGAACAAAAGATACCTAAATAAATAGTTTCTCGGGGTTAGAGCTCAGGAACACACCTTGAGTATATCCAAACACGCATGTCATTATTATATGAAAATAAAACTTGCGGAGGCGCGAAGAATGATGAAATGAAGGGGCGTAGAGCCTAGAAACTAATTCGGGACGAAATAACTGACTGAATCAAGTAGACTTCTCTCACATGCGGAAAAGATCACGCCACGCATACTCGAGCACTATTGGTGGAGACTCAAGGTCAGAGTGGTTAGCAACACTCCGGGAGGCAGGCAGAATTCATTTCATTCGAGGAAATCACCGAATTAATACTAGGATAATGGGTTCTAAAACTTGGATATTATGCTGGCGTTTGCGTACAATCATAAAAGATAAAAATCAACATACACGCATACATATATATATATATATATATATATATATATATATATATATATATATATATATATATATATATATTATATAAACACACATGAATACTATACGTTTCGGTTAGTAGTTCTATTTTTATCCTGTATTAACATGGAAGGGTGCATCAAGAATTAGTGAACGCGTAATATATATATTATATTACATATGTAAATGTGCGTGTGTTCTGAGTACTGGCTTATAAGATTACTTCCGCGCATTGAACTATAAAATTCCTACATAAATCTTTAATTAAACCAATAGCAGATTTTTTAATATGCATCGCCTAACTCGCCATTCGTAACTTTTTAACCGTTCCAGTAAACTTAAGCACATTTCTGAGAACTTCTCGAATATTTTCAGCGATATAATAAACATACTACCTTAATCAAAAAGTTCCCGGAATAACCACCGTGTGGCGCTCCCATCGTTCCGATTTGAGTTCTGTTTTTTTGTTAAATTGGTACATCTGTTGTTGATATTCCCTTTAAATCTTAGTGTCATAACTTGACATTTGCAAAAGTTACGTAGCCAAGAGTACATCTATCTCTGTGTGTGTTGGCGATTTTTTACAATTGCAGAAATGGATTTAAATTTGCAACAACGAACTTGTATTAAATTTTGCGTAAAAAACGGATTTAGTGGCGCACGGACGTTGGAAATGTTGGAAAAGTGTTTCGGCAACGATTCTCTAAAAAAAACGGTCGTTTACCAGTGGCACGAGCGGTTCAGAAGTGGTCGTGAGTCAATCGAAGATGATGAACGCAGTGGCAGACCATCGACATCGAAAGTCGGTGAAAAAATTGATAAAGTAAAAGAAATGTTGGTCAATAACCGCAAATTAACCATCAGAGAAATAGCGGAGGACTTGAACGTTGCCTATGGATCCGCCCAAGACATTGTGGTTAATGATTTGGGTTAGCAGCAAAGTTGGTGCCAAAAGACCTCAATTTCATGCAAAAAAGAGACCGTGTTGACGTCGCAAAAGACATGATTTGCGAGGCTGAATCCGATCCCACATTCATCAAAAGGATCATTACTGGAGACGAGACGTGGGTTTATGAGTACGACACGCAATCCAGACATCAGGCAAGTGAATGGCGTTCACCAAATGAGCCGAGACCAAAAAAACCACGTCGTTTTCAGTCAAAAAAGAAGGCAATGCTGACGGTTTTCATGGATTACAACGGTGTAGTGCATCATGAATTTTTGCCAGAAGGCCAGACAGTAAACAAAGAGTATTATTTGGGCGTTATGAGACGTTTGCGTGAAGCAATTCGCCGAAAGAGACCAGAAATGTGGGCAGAAAACTCGTGGATTTTGCACCATGATAACGCACCGTCGCACAGTGCTATCATTATTCGTAATTTTTTGACGAAAAATGCAACAAATACCATCCAACAGCCCCCGAATTCACCTGATTTGGCTCCCTGTGACTTCTTTCTGTTCAATCGAGTTAAAAAACCATTACGGGGAACGCGTTTTAGCAGCCGAGAGGAAGTAATGGAAAAATCGCAGGAAGCACTGATGGACATACCGAAAACCGAATATAAAAAATGTTTCGAGGATTGGATCAAGCGCTGGCATAAGTGTGTTGCAGTCGATGGGGATTACTTTGAAGGGGACAATATAGATTTAGATGAATAAACTTGTATTTTTAATTTTCTGAATAAATTCCGGGAAATTTTTGATCAAGGTAGTACATCTAGCAAAACTAGTGACTTCCAATAAAGTTAATACTTCCTTCATGCCATCTAAAATAGCTTCTCTCTTCCGTCCAGTAAAAAGATTACCTAGCAATCCCCTTCGTAGCGGACTTGAGCATCTTACGACTCGATATCTCTTAATTATGGATAATTTGACGTCTTCTTCGAATTTCCCCGTTTAATATCTTCCCTTCCTCAAGCCTACCTCTCCCTTTGATCTTCCTACATTCATCTTATGTTCGCCGACTTACATCTCAAATGCTTCCAATCCACTTACACTACCTTTCATCACCGTGTTTTTTTAAACATTTTAGCGCTATAGTTGAGATTAATGACTAATAATAACGATATTTCAATTATTTCATGCAGTTTCGTTTTGGTTAAATAACGAAATGACTAAGAAAAATATAAGTTATACACCTACATAAATGCTTCGCGATCCATAAAAAGTTGAGTGGCAGGGGGTGCAAACATAATTAGGGATTGTTCTTTACCGAATGATCTCAGTCGACCCGAATTTAGGATGCCGATTAACCCGATTTTGGTTGAATGGAAAGTAACGCCAACTAACAAGCTAAAATTGAATAAATGAAACAATTCCAAAGAATAATTTCGACTTTGAGCTTAATCATCATCAGGTCGACGCTCAACGTCGGAACATCAATAAAAAACCATTCTGTAGAATTATTTATCCTATCAAAATCAAGATGGAATTCCACACAGTAAAGCCATAAATTGTCTCATTCACAGAACCTACGCTTCCCCGAAAATATATTCACTGTTTAAATAGTTTCGCTAACTTTCCAGGGCATTTTCTTGTTATTCTTAGGAAGGGCACTAGAATGAAAGCAGATTGCTTAGACAATTAACGAAGTCTTCATATCATGATATTAAAACAGCCAGAGCTACAGTTAGAGCAGATTTCCAACTTTTAACGAACCTATACTTTAAGACGTTAGATGTGCATAGTGGAGCAAATGAAGACATCCTGATGAGTTCATTAGCTTATCGTACTCCGACAGCTATTCATCAAGATGTGGGAAGTACATACGACTGCATTGGTACATTCTAAAAAACTAAGAGCAAAAACATTTGGCTTCCGTGACTGACATGGAATATCTGCCGTGCGATCCTTTTAAAGAGTGACAACAAACCTTGATCATTAATAAAAGTACAAATTAGGCACGAGGCATGCTTTTTAAAAGTAATCCGGGAAAACTAATTCCACGATGCGATCTAAAATAAAAAAGACTCGCTGAAATATGCAAATTCGCTTTGAAAATTGATTAATACCAAATTCTAAATCACAACTGCAGCGTCAACATCAGTAAGAGCAACATCAGAATGAGAAATTGCTGTTGACGCGAACCGAAATAATCAAAAACTGGTCTTACTTATCAGTACGACTAAAAGGCAACACAGTAAGGAAAACAGTAACAAGACGCAACCGTCAAGGGAACAAATGAATCGAAGGCGACGGACATAGCTAAGGGTAGAGTCTATCAAAAATTACCGCGGGGAGAAGGTTAAACCATTAAAAGAAAACAAGGTAGCAATTTATTACACGGGATAGGTACGATTTAAATGGGGAAATGCAGCTAAGTAGAATTTAGGATCGGGGTTTCTATAAGATAAATATTAATGAATGACTCCGGCAAACATCAAACGGAGACGGCTCTTCTAAGGCAAGTCGAGTTACACGTCCTTGGCGCTTCAAGGATAGTTCCTGAGAATCTCTTGTCGTGAAACCAGCGTTGAGAAAGACGCCAATAATCGCCCTGGGACCTGGTTGAAATGAGGTGGAAAACGAACGCGCCGAGAGGCGAGAAAGGGGTGTCGCACGTGACCACGGGCGACGATGGGGCCAGGGGCTCTGAAGGGAAGGCGTCTCGGACCCCGCGAATGGAAAAGCGAAAGTTGACCGGCGCTCTCGCGCGCAAGTGAGACGGGGGCGGGGGGAGACAAAAGGCGAAGGAGACAAACAAGAGGACGCTAAAATAACCGCCTCAAGTCATCCTCAACGATGCTTCAATTAGTGTCGCGAGAGTGACGAAGCTCTTTTGAGATCCCGGATCTTAGGCGACGTCCGAACAAAAGTGATTATAGATGCGTTAAACCTAAAAGTAAATATGATTATTCAATAAGGGATGAACATACAATTTAATACACGAAGTTTAATTAATATAATTCAATCGTACGTCATATACTTATCTTAATGTGTACTGTATATGCGGTATTTTTTCCATTCATCGGACTCCAGTATTTCGTCAACGAAGGCCGTTAAAGTTGAAAAAAGTTCAATTCGTCTAAAATTGTTTCTAATGCAAATAGCTTTCCGGAAGGGGTTCTTTACATATGGAGCTAAGTCTTGATAATAGGAGAATGAGGAAGCAACTTAAAAAATTTTCGTGGGATTTTCATAAAAAATTTCGCAATGTGAAACTGAGCATTATCATGTCGCAGTATCCAGTCTGTTGCTTTTAAATATAACCTTTTGTAATATGTATAGCCCATGAGAATTATCGGCGCATCCCTGTATGCACCATTTACAATTGTTTGTGCTGATACAAGATGATGATTTACCATTCTCTGCAAAACGAAAATGAAATAATCTGTTTGCTTCGATGGTTAACCAAATTGCTCTTTTATTTGTCCAGTAATAAATTTATTACATTTTGGAAATTTTATTTGAAGGTCCATCATTCCCGTATCTCGAAAATTTCATTACCCTGTGATAACTAGCATATTATTTTAAGTTCCTAACTTTGCAGCAGTCGAAATTATTGATAATCACATTAATTAGCAACTCAAAATACATTCTTATATTCATGTTAACGCGTAAATGATTACACAAAGGTTTATAATGGCGATTAACTGCAGTCGTCATTTAGAAATAATGGTCATTCATAGCAGAAGGAGTTAAGCAGCTGTAAGCACTTTTTCCAATGGCTATTATCGTGCGAAGGCAAAATAAAACGTTTAATGCCGTTTTCTTAACAATTTAAATACCAACTGTCAGCATTAAAAAGGAAGCGTTCGTCGGCAACAATTACTTGTTCAATTCCCCTGAGGTTCAGGAGATTAAATGTCCGTAACTGCATAAGACACATGTTCACTTACACGTATTCAATTATTACAAGATAATGAATAACGTCGCATTACTAAATTACATACAAATTGATTTCACCAAGCTAGTTACAAGAATTAAACAACTATGAAAACTATACTTAAATTTAAGCAATAATAATATTTTTAAATCATGAACTACACGTGAAATTAACACAATAGGTTAAATGCGATAATGGTCTGCTAGCTTAATTAACGCATTTGAAATAACGAAGAAATTATGTGTTTGAAATGACGTACACAAATTAAAATTCTAATATACCTTCAATAAGTAAGTTCTGCTTTCCCCTACTCCTAACTTTCCCAACCACATAGGTACCTATTCTTTGTTAAGTTACGTAAGGCCATTTTCTCATACCATACATGATTCTGCTCATGAAATATTAATAAACGTCAACCCTAAGGTAAGGATATCCTTTTTAAATTTAAAATTGAGCTCCGACAGTCATTCCAAAGCGAATATTTAACATGAAGCGCTAACTATTTGACAAAGTAATTGATTGGTTGAATTTGAAAAAAATGCTTGAAGACACAATGACCGCGAAGAAAATCAAACCAATGAAATTCATGATCGCACTATTACCAAGAGAAGGTGATTTAGACCACCCAAGGTTTCGTCGACTGAATTTCTAAGTAAAATGTTCAATTCAATTGAAAAGCCATGATTTATTTTATTATTTATTCGCCGTGCTATGTTGCACGCAACATGAAATACAATTTCAATAGGTATGCGATCTATTGTTGATTCCGCGTCTGACGTAAGGAGATAAAGCAATGCCGCCGCGCCCTTTCTGACGATCCGGCGTCAGAGTGAGTGACGGGTGGGTGGTGGGGGAAATGGAGAAAGGCTGACAGGAGGTGGGAGGGCGCTGTCAAGAGGCGAACGTAACCGACTGCGTCACTTCCGCCAAATTACGCCCGCCCGCGTTGCATCACGCGGTTGCACTCACCCGACCGCTGCTCTGCGTCTACACCAGGATGCAGAGAAATCTAATGGATTCCCGAGAGATTAAAACGGAAGCCGAATCGCTAAATACCGAAGAATTGCAACGGTGAGCTTATGTCCCGCATACTTTCAGGGAAACAAAACAATATTGCCACTAGAGAAAGAATTCAAATGTTCATTCAGAACGAACACGATTGACATTTAGAAGCTAAAGAAATGAGGAACGTAGCAATGATAAAAAAAGATCGAAATGAATGCACTAACTCGGACAATGTCAATAACTTAATACGCCTAGATCTATATTGTACACTGCAATGCACCACTAGGGTGTGTAGCACGGTGATTAAACACCAAGCATACCACATCAAAAATTACTTCTCTTAATTGTTAGTCACAATAAATATGTAGCATTAATCAAATTATATACCTGTAGATGATGATCGCTTTAGGCACATGCACTATGGTTTCTTAGCGTGAAACACCTCTCTCTAAATTTGGGACGAGCTGCTAGTAAAAGGACAATAAACTACTAAGGTTGGATGAAATAATGACAACATATCAGGTGATTAATAAACATAATCGAATATAATTCTTATAGACAACATTTTAAGGAATGTAAAATTTGCTATAAAAGAGTTGCGATTAAATTTACTACCATGAAACATGCTTTAAACTTAAGCCATTAGAAATTACCTTTTCCAATAAAATTTTCATTGAGAACCGACATTAACACTACATAAGGTCCGCATTAGAGAAACCTGACTTGCTCATACATACTTATATGGTGGGAAAAATAAAGAAATTAAGGAAAGGTATAACATATCTATCTATCTCAGTCAAATTTATACTATGAGGCAGGTATAGGTATTTCGAAACAGTCGGCGACAGTGTTAATACATGGATTACATAAAGTCCCAAGGAAACACACTACAGTTGTCAAATGTTACGAGGAATCATAAAAATCATTAAAAAATGAGGAAAGGACGGAAGCCCCTCTATCAATGAACATCAAGCGAAACAGTTACATTTAAAATGATAGGGGCCACTTGGTATTACTTCGGCCATTGACGAGAAAATTGTTAATACATTACCGCAGGAGCTTATGAGACCACCAAAGGGAAATGTAAGGAATAAATTAAATACTTACTTCGTTCTTACTCTTTCAAAAGACTACATGAATACAAGGAGAACAATACCAAGGATACAATTCTTAGTAGAGTTCCGGATACACAGATATCCTTACATTCTCACTGATGATATCAATTACGATATGCAACAAAACACAAGATTACACATTTACATGAAATACAATTTAGGCAAGACTTAGACGTACATTCCCCACCGAATACCTAAGGCAAAACTTGAATCGCCTTAAACTTTGTACGAAACATAGATAGAGTACTACGCTGTGTTCCTTTGTCCTTTGTACTATTCATAACATTGTCCTTTATTAAACGGAATAAATCTTTGACTCTATCTGCATTTAATTTTTAATTCAAAATCGCAAACTACCCAACTCTAAAATTGCCCAACTCTAGTCTACGTAAACAAAACAACGAAGGCGTATCGACGACTTAAACTTATCAACGGTTACATGTGCTTAAATCAGCTATTTAGAAGAATATTTCCTAAGATAAAATTACAACGAAATATTTTATCAACAGTACAAGATAATTTATTTTCCGCGATTTCAATACACTATACTCAAGTCTTTATAAAATTTGCTGACTGTCAAAACCGACTAATCCCATGATCTTAAAATACCAATTTATATGGCAACGCACAAGATAAGCTGATGATGTCTAGATAGAAACATGAGAAGGACGGATAAAACTTGGATGAAATATTAACCCATGTATAATCACAAAAAAAATCAGTTCGTAACTAGGCTTTTGTTCGAAATTTTATCACCTCCGTTAATTTTTACATCAACTATTGCAAACCCAGAGAGCTGTGAAAAATTCTGCGCAGTAACTTTAAAGAAGTCATCCACTAACTTGCATTTAAATGCACCAACTATGGCTCCTAGGTCTTACATTTTGATCTAATGTACGCAGTTACGTGTTTGAGACGTGAACTCAAGCCAAAGAAATTCTGCAGGACTAACCCTTTTTAAGTTATTCTGTAATTCCCGTTATCGAGAGAACATCAATATTATTCAGCCTTTCATCTGACCAGCTTTTTAGAACATTTTTTCAACGTATAGGCAAGCAAGCGATTTCACCAATTTTAAAACAAGACCAAGATGAAAGAAAGTAAACTGCTTCCTGAACACGACTCCCAAGTGAAACGCATGACACGACAGAATAAAATATCGAAGAGCTAATGTCTATTATTTGCCTTCAAAGGGTTTGACGCCGCGAAAAATTCTCAACCAGCCGTGAGCAGTCGAAGCATAGGTAGCGTATTGTAGTCCTAATCCTATCTCTGGCCACTCCGACCCACCAATTACAGAATACCCTTACTTAATTATCCCGAAGGAAAAAAATTGAATACCTGACCCCTTAAAAAGCTTCAGGGGAGGAAAAGGGGATTATGGCAATGGAAAGGCCAGAGGTCGCCTTTAGTAAAATCTCTTATTTCCTGACTATGGTAAAGAATTCCATAAGAGAGAACCGATATGCTGATGCGTGGGGGAAATCAGAAAGAAATACGAAAGAGGAGACTGCGGCCGTTGAGAGAAAAGACATATACCTTTAGGGTGCGGATAAGGGCGAAAAGGGATCGAATGAAATATCACCCAGTCCCACACGGAATAGAGGAAATAATTCAATTAAGCCCCCACGCACTCCACGCAAACAATGTTCTGGTCGCAAAAAAAATGATACTCATGGGTCAACATTCTGCGTCGATGTTGATTTACAGAGATAACAGGAAAATACTACTTCATATAATCAGGTTTCCTTTACAGAAGCTCCAATGTTTTTTTCGTGTGCCTGCAAAAGGACGAGCGTAACTGCTCATGGACGATATTTGTCCATCTTTAACTCTCCCTACAACTATATGGTAAACATAGATTTACATTTCAGAATTTCCCCTAGGAAAAAGTTTATATTCATGATTTGATTTTCACGAACTTTTGTTAAAACAGAGCTTATGTTTAGAAAGAACGAACCGAAAAATTTAGAAAGTTGAAAGAAGCCACGATCCATCGATACGTGGCAGTAATAAATTAGAAAAAAATATCGATGTTCCCTCAGACACCAGTGCACAGAATCCATAGTTAATTCAATAATAAAACGCCCCAGAAGTCCGTGAATAAGAGCAGGAGTGCCAACTTAATTTTGTTTCATCAGTTCTGTCATTCTATAAACATTTCACCGGTCGATACAACAACACATGCACAAAAGTAGCTAAGTAATTTGCCGGCCTGTTACGCAACCTTGGTCTCTTATTCAACCCCTTTAACGATAACCCATTATTTTAATTATTTAGGAATAATAACACCAAAAATATTATTTCTCTCATGGACCCTCCGTTCTAACCTTAAGTTTATAAAGTTATAAGTGTACAGCCGTAGGACGAGTATTGCCCAATCATTGTACGTACGTGGGCGTGAGATAATCGTCCTCGGTGAATTGAAAGCTAAGTAATAATTCAGATTTCATAAGGACTGATATATTAGGGATTTGCGTCATATTTGCAACGTACATTTGTTTACTTTAGTCTCTCATTATTCGTGATATAATATTGAATAGAAAAAACCAAATGATTTAAAAAATTGAAATTGACGGCTTGCAAGGAAATGTAACAAGGTTAGAGAGAGGTGGCATTCAAGCTTTATTAGGCAACATTTGGAAAACCCGGCAAGTATTTTGGATCCATGTAAGATAGCTTTAGTTGGGGAAATAGAAAATTTTCATAGAAAGTCCACAACATTTGTTTAAGATTTCCACGAGAAGAGAGAGTAAGTATTACGGGTACGTCGGAGGAAATAGTTTAAGACATTTAGAAAGGCACAAAATACTTCATATTGATAGCTACACCGAGGAAATATTGTTGCGGCCACAAATTGTGACGGTAGCTGCGAACACCGAGATAAAATGAGAGAGATAGACACCTTCCCCGTCAGAGATAATTATTCCATCTTCCCTCGCACGATACGCAATTATAACAGAATCGAAAACTAACACTGAAAATATTTATATTAGGATATACACTATATTACATAGTCAATTATTGCAGTACGCAAATAGGCACGCATGTTTGTATTTGAACAATTGTCTTTGTATATGAGCTAATTTACATTCGAATTCATGAATGAACTAATATTTGTCCTTGTATGGTTGATGGCCCCCGCCCTACCGGCATTTTGTGGGGTATTGTGTGGACGTAAATAATATTATATTACGCAGTTTAATAGGATACGAAGTTGATTCCAACTTCCTATCAAGCAAAATAAATTTTGCCGGGAATCGAAGCTTGGACCACGGAAAACATTCCATCAAAAAGGAATGCCTGGTCGAAGGGGCGACGTTGGCTACTACCAACCATCATTCTACGCTTTTCAACCGATCAGTCAGCGCCCGAGGGAGAACCCGTTATTCACCACTGAAACCGCCTTTGAAAAATATCATCCCTGAGTTCGCGGTCGTCGGAAACGTTTGGGAAGAGTAACCACAGGCATTCGTCTGGGTTCCCAGTGCCCTTACATAAAGACATGGAGTGTAAAAGCAAACGTTCATTAAACAGCATGTTTTAGGATGAAGTGAAAAGCATAGAACCGACATAGAATAGATAGCAAAGACCGAAGGACGTTTTCAAAGGAAGCGAGTGGGGAGGGTTTTGCGCTTGACCTCAGTCGTCTTGTATTTAGAGCATTCGTTTCTGCGCTGAATAGAGCAACCGGCATTCTTTCGGTGAACAGGAGAAATAAATTCACAGGACATGGCTGCCACTGTGTAACTATAAGACTACAAAAATATGTAATAGCGGGCTTTACTAACGATACACATCTGAAACGTTTAACATTTAAATACAAAAATTCTACAGTGACACTGTTTTCAAAATAAGGGAAAGATACAGGACAACCTTGAAATATAGTTTGCGGAAAAAATAATTTTCTAAGGAGAGATTCTTAAAAAAAATCAAGAGACTTTTTCGAACGAATTTCGAATAACTCATTATTTTCACGTCTTCAGAAAACTTTCAGTATTAAATTTGTGGAAACGCTAAACATTAAAATTAAGTGAAACTCTGTGATTTGTCACATAACAATTGATTCAAAAACGACCATGATTTAAACAGGGAAATATAATTTTCGAAGACTTGAAAGTGACCAGCTGAAAACATGCCTTTACTGCACAAAGTCATTTTTCACCAAATGTTTTAAGAATTATTTCGCAATGTTTAACATCATCCCAATATTTGTTGCTTTCCCTTCGACGGTGAACAATTCATCCTAGTCCATTATTCCACTGTGCGCAATGATTTGATCGAGAAGAAAAAATTAACTAGAATCATGAAACCAAGGCATTGATTCCTCCATGATACTGGTGTGAAGTTACATTGCTTATCAAAATGACGTAGGGAAAGATCGCTCCTATAACTCCATGCCGCGTTTACAAATTCAATTTGTTCTAAGTTTTTCATTGAAAAATAAAATTTCTTACCGACCGCAATTTATTCTTAAGCATAATTTGGCATACTAAATCCCAAAAAACTGGGAATAACGTCTATTTGCATTTGCAAATGGGCCACATCAAAGTCAGTCCTCCAGAATTCGCATTAATGACGAAGTTCCACACAATCCACTGGATACGTCTTTCAACAATTTAACGATAGAACTTCTGATTACATAAGGGGCACGAGGGTTCCGTACAGTAGCTAGTTTGAAGAAGCTAAATTTAGTTTCGCAAATTCCCAGAATCACACGAAAACTGTTGTCAAGATAAGAACCGAAACTTCTTGCTTCAGCAAGGCTTCTTGGATTAAAAGTAACGGGTAGTCTACAGAAGTAAATTGACCTTACAATAATTAACAGAAACTTATCAAGTTTCACAAAGGACTAAACACGCTATCCTTAATCGGACATTTAAGTTTTAAATCCTGATATTAAGGGTTAGAAAATGTACGAACTCTAAGTTAGCTTATCTTCAACGTATTAATAAAATGGTCCCGCAGAAGAGGGTAATGGTAAGCGCTAGTGGTTTAGCAATAGCCATGATTCTACATCAAATAGGTCTTATATAAAACACCGCTTTTGTGTAAGAGGGGGTGATTCAATATGGGGTGAATACAGTGCGAATTCAGATAGTAATAATTTAGATATTATTCTACAATTAAGTTTTCATAACTGTTGTTTACTAATAATACAAAAAATAATTCAAATTATGAGGATACTGGTAATTTAAGATGCACGGACTACGATTAATTAGCCCATATGACTTCTATTCACGCAAAAGAGGCGCTGTCAATAACAAAAAGGACAATAAACTGAGGTTTGATGTAATAATGGCAACATCTAGGCCATTTAAATAAAAAAGAAAGCTATTTCCCCCTCTAGCACGGTCGCTTACACGTATTTCTGATACCTTACCTTTGGTGGAAAAAATGACATCTTAAATCTGCAGGTTGATTGGAACCACTTGATCTCTCTTTTCTTATTGTCATGAAATCAACTACCACTATACTATGGAGCTAATAATAAATGTTCGTCATCATTGATGAGGAGATCTGCTGCAGTCGTGCCGATATATTGATATATATATTTATTTTCCTTGGAGTTAATAATGATAACAATAACGGATACTTAAGGCAACATTATATTGATGCAAACTCTACTTCAAAATATTAGGCAGACTGTTAATTCAATATTCCCTGAATCAGGGCCTATTCCAAATCACGTATGATTAAGCACAAGCAAGCTTTAGCAAATAAGAGTTAACACTTTCAATATCGTTCCGCATGCATACTTCTGCACAAAATGAGTTCAAGAGAGCCTATCGATAATTACCCCGAAGGTAATGGTCGTCACGGTGATGGACATAGCAAATGACCTTCAATGTTAAATATTGAAATTAAATCACTAGAGGAGGGGTTGCTGATAATTTCCCAACCGGCGAATTCAGTCCCCTTATCCTATCTGATATTCAAAAGAAATAGGAGTCCAAATTTTCATTTTGATAAATTTGAACTTATAAGGTCATTCCAAATAACTAAGATATTAAAGCCTCAATTATTATTACCATGCGATAGTTGGACAAACATTTGAATGCTTAAAAGGTCAGCACATTTTAAAAACACCATCTAATGTCAACAACGATTTATTAAGCTAACTCATGATTTCCGGTGCTTATTTGGAGGAGGTTGCCGCTTTTGATTCATTTCAAGAAGCCCCATATTACAGAAATCAGTAAAGGTGATATTTCTTCGACAAAGCAAACGTAACAGTACCATTAAATCAACGTTCCTATGGTCTCGCGACTCTTGCAGAGTCGTCGGCCCAATCAAAATCCATCCTCAACTCAAGCAATCAGCAATGATTCCAATGTTCACGCTGATTGCAATGATCCCGCAACGTACGTTATGATACCTCATTAATTGATTACTATTAGCAATTATGAATCACGGTTTTCAAACGCAAAAGAATATCGGATAGCCACCAATGGAATATTCAACGAAAGTGAAAGGAAAGTTCCATCAAATACTCGTTCTCTGCTCAGAAAACGTCGAAGTGAAGGTAAACAAGCGATATTTCCTATCGCCGACTGGTATTAAACCATGAAAAAACGAAATTTATTTGCATTAAAAAATTATTTTTAACAACTTTACCATATCAAAAATTTATTTTCCTTAGCTATAAGAAAATGGTAACAACATGAGGTCAGTAAAAGAAAAAAAAAACAAACAAGCAGAGTAAGCTCCATTAAGAAGCAAAAAATAAGCATAGCGGATAACAAAAAAATCCTGTTAAAATAAATGGAACTCCCCCATTTTCAACAGGGCGTATGCTTGCTGGTCGTTATTTACATTGAAGACAATTGCAAATCGGAAGTTAACAAGTTTAGTATGATAAATAATTTATTCAACACGGCAGAATTTCTATTTTCCTGGGTTCTTTATTAAGATTTCCCTACGGGGACATGGTTGCAATTGACAAGGTATGAACCAGCATTCATACACGAGCACTACCGTGGCCCACTGGAATTTTAAAAAAATAGTCCTGGTAGCGGCGAATAGTGTCGGATATCTCTCGTGTGACGCCTGGAGGAAGACTCGATAAGGGTAAGAACGCCATAAGAACCCACATACACCGGCTGATTGATTAGAGAGGATTCCGTGGTTCGTTCTGTCGCCCTCATCCTTTAAGTCCCTTTCAAACGTGGACCTTTCGCTCTATCATTTAACTTCCTCCACACGATTGATTCGCATTGGTGGGCACGAGGGGGCGAAGGTAGTGGGTGGGGAGGCGAGTCCGAACATCGAACTACTGGAGAGCCACCCACTTTTCTGAGTGACAAATGAGCAGGAAATCGACCGGACTCTCCCGAATGAGAACCGGGGCGGGGAGTTAGGAGTCAAGGGGACGGAAATGCGTCCTTCGCGATCCCCATGGGAAGCAAGCAGACGACACCCGGAACTCACGAACGCTTCCTGTCCGAGGAATCCCTTCGGAGGAGGAGGGGAAGAAAAGGAGGGTACATTACCCCTTCTCATCGACACTTTCGAGGTCCTGTTCAGGGTAAGAAAACGTCCTCGAATTTTCCCTAACGCGAGAAACGTGGGTAGATGAGGGGGGAGAAGAGAGCTCTCGCCCAAGCTGGCTTGGGTTGACGACAGGGAAAACCAATCACATAAATTCGTACCGAGTTCATCTGATCGGGTCGCCTGAACGCTAGAGAAGAGGTCACGTGGTGCGGAACGTGGGATGCGTGGAGCAAGATGGAAACCGGACCATATACTGGGACTGACGGAAGAAGAATACCGTGGAAATGAGTCTAGACGAAATTATTTTCAATCAGGACTTAGGGTATGCCGTCAACATCAAAGGAGCACCGCGTTCGAAAAGATCGTGCGAATAATATAAAAAGGAAAAAGGGCGGGAGTCCACCAATCAGGAGTTGAGCAGACACGAGGAGTGAGCGGGGACGACTGATAGAGGGCCAATTGCAAGGTGCCTGACAGCAGGAGGGCGCAAATCATTCGGACGCAAGCGTTCATTTATTTATAAAGTTCGCGCCAGAAGAGGAGTTGCTCTGAAACCTTAGTTCCCATCATCTGTTACATACCATTTCCGTTATATCTGAACAGTACCAATTATCTTATTTTGCATGGGAAATAACAACAATGATATTACTGTTGCAATGATATTAATTATTTATACAGGTACTTGAGCACATAAAGCGGAGTTTAATGAGTTTCCTTCACGGTTAGAGAGGCGGATATAGAATTACCACTTAGCTTCAAGCATAACTCTCACATAATGCAGATCATCATATGGTCCACCTTTTTCACTCAGTCCGAAATGCCTAATCATTTTATTTGTCCCCAATTACTCAAAATCCTTCTTAAATAATATTTTAGACACCCGCTATCTTCCCATTGGTATCTTTTCCATCCATTTTTTTGTCTTCATCGTATTTATTTTGCCAACTATTTCCTCTTTTACCCCATACTATCTCACACTTGTTTGTTTCTATTCTTCTCCAAAAAGTTATTTTTTCATCCTTTTCCATTAGAGCTTCACACATGGAGTCCGGTGTAAGCTTATTCTCTTTCTTAGAAGACCAGCTTGCACCATACAATGCTCGCTATATATTTTCAAGGGTTCAATTTTATTGTTCGTTCTTCTTTATTCACAAAAAGCAATGGTTACCCTCATTTAATACTTTTCCATTGATGACCTCACAGGCAATTTAAACAGGGTATGATTGAATATATTATTTTGAAAGAGTATCTTGGTCTAACCTAAAGATTTTTCTCCGGCATGAAATTTTTTAGATATGACTAACAATTTAATCTCTGATATAACAAATGATTTTATAGCCGGATGCAGAATATCAACAGACAATTATCACAGATTATCATGCGAATATTATTTTAATTAAAATCCCAAAACTTAAACGTAAACATTTATACTCTGGTTTTAACGCTATGTCGCATTGTAAGGAAAAGTCAGCATATCAACATCGCATTGCGGCATTAATTCCCTATGTTACATACATATATACATATATACATATATATATATATATATATATATATATATATATATATATATATATATATATATATATGATGAACGTGCCTTTTTTATTGTAACCCAGAAATTTAGCCGTAACCAGCTCACACAAAATAATGCGGGAATGCAAAATAAGAAGCCAACAGCTAAACCTACAGCTGTAGCAAGGTCGCAGACCGTGCATGAAAGTTCTTAGCTTCTAGTCAGCTCGTTCACTTACTCAAGAACTTTGCTTAAAAGTTATCGCTATCATTTGCCAAGTTCATCATCATAAAATTTTCACTACGATTTGAACATATTCTTATTCCAAAGGATCTGTCTTTACGATTACACACCCGTGAGTGTGTGCCCCAAAAATCGGAGTGATTCTGATAATACAGATCTACGTAAAATACTCATACTACATACTTATCGTAAATGTTCACACACACAGGCAACTTTTCCACGAATTACCAACAGAAATTCACCACTACCTATTCTGGCAAACTTGCTATAGCAAAAACTATTATCATTATTAAAGTCAAATAAATGATACTCTAAATTTTGTTTGTTTCGAATTAATAGTTCACGAAATTATGACGTCGTTTAGAAGAAATGTACCTCTTTTATCAATACAGAGTTGGGTAAATATGCAGAAGGAATGAGATTAAAAGGAATAAAATTATTTTCGGATGGGTGGAACCGAAGAAAATGAGGTCAGAGTATATGGAGTGGGATAGAGGAAGATAAGACGCCGCCGCTATCTCAGAGAAGGGAGAGAAGAGCAAGAGAGGAGAATGGATGCGAGCAACGACCGCCATCCAATTCCTAGCCCCACCCCCGCTCCTTGTATCTCCACCCCCTTTTCCATGGACGTCGTCCTTAAAACCCTAGCGAAGAGGAAGAAGGCGGAGGGATAAGTGGCGCGGGGCTGGAGATAGGGAAGAAAGGGACCGGAGGGGGGAAGACTGGAGAAGGGATAGGGAGGGAAAGAAAGCGAAGGCGGTGGGGCGAGAAATCGGGGCCCAAAACGACAACGGCCCGAGCTCCATTGTACCCCGTCGCCTCCCGTCCCTCTCATCCAGGCCACCTCACTCCCCGAAAGCACACATCCAACCATCAACCTAGTCCCCCAGGACTCCCTCCGGAGGGGGAGAGAGCCCGGTGTGAGCCACCCCCCCTTAAATTCCAGGGGCATGCGGCCAAAAAACGTCGGGGTACGGACACGAGTCGGCTGTCGGGGGAGGCGATCGTGGAATACGAATTGCGAGGACAGAAAGGCTTGCGGGGTGGGTTGCTAGAGGTGGGGAGGGGGGTTACGGAATGATGAGAAAGGGTGCGGCCGGGGGTGCAATTCTTCCCGGGGAATGGGGTAATGGGGTGGTGGGCGGGAGGGAGGTTTGCAGATCGGGGCCGTTGGGGAGGGGCCGAGAGCGGACGGGATGGGAAAAGCGTACCTCACGGAAGCTTTCTTAACGCCGACTGACAGGTTTTTAAGGGATCGTTTTCCTACCCAGTCAGGAGAGGGATACTTATATATATATATATATATATATATATATATATATATATATATATATATATATATATATATATATATATATACACATACATACATACATACGAGGGTCATCCGGAAAGTAGTACCCGTTCGTGAAATAAAGACACAAAAGTAAATATTAACAAACATAAAAAATTTTATTTGAAAGAGGATACTTTAAACTACTTCTCAACATAATCTCCAAGCAAATTAAGGCATTTGTCATAACGTGTGACAAGTTTCTGTATTCCTGCTGCATAGTCCTTCGCCGCCAGCTCATTGAGATACGCGAGGGACCCATCTTGCACAAATTTTTGCATAATGCAGATGGTGTTTAACAATTTCATGAACAATTGTTCGAGAAACATTGGGAAAATGCTCACAGATGTCATCAATTGTGACGCGCCGATCGTTCCTCACGAATTCGTCAACTGAGCTCACCAGTTGGTCTGTAATGACAGACGGTCTCCCCGAACGCTCATCGTCGTGTGTGTTCCCCCTCCCCATGTTGAAGTTGCGACACCACCGCCGAACAGACGACTCGTCCATTACATTGTCTCCATACACCTCCTTTAATTGGCGATGGATATCACATGGGCGAACGTTTCTTGCATTGAGGAATTTAATCACTGCCCTCACTTCACAACTGGCGGCGTTCTCAATTTTTTTAAACATTGTAAACAATCACAGAAACAACACAGGCAATGCTAGCGTCACGCAACTTGGCTCAGAGAAGGCAGACAAGCCACTGAAGCTATCTGACCTCGTCCAGCGGCTACTCGCGTCGTCAGCACTTCATGCGGCACGAACGGGTACTACTTTCCGGATGACCCTCGTATATTTAGTACGCGAGCGGCATTACGTCACTCTAAAAGGCTTTGACAGGAGGGTTTTGAAATGCCGTTGCCACCCTTCCATAGCAGTTAAAATGCGATCAAATTTTTATTACCCGACCGAAACACTTTGGTACGACGACCCGTTACTTTATACCCGATGGAGAAAAGGCCCTATTTTAAGTTTTTCTTAAACTGAATTTCTTCGAAAGTAAAATCCATTTAAAATTAAGCGATCCACTTATTTGTTTGACAACTGGCAATTGAAATTAAAAAATGTAATGGCCCTGAGTGACTTCCGAAAACCAACAAAATGGAGCGTAATGATGAAAATTAAGATAATGACTTGCACTTTCCACTCGCGAACTAGAACGACGATGAATTCTGGCCCACACCGAATTGGATTATATTAGATAACGCTCACATTTAATTGACAAAATCAGAAAATATATTAGATGTAGCCTAGCTTATTTAAGAAGGCTTTCGAAGGACCTATTCCCTACAAACTGCTATCCTTCTAAGACCTAGCAAACTTTACAAAAAAATACATTAAACTCTATTATAAATATTACAATAACTCATTCTTTGGATACACATTTGTTCTACCTCTCTGAACTCCATTCAAAATCCCTATTCCTTTCATCCCAATCCCTAGATTTAATTTAAAAAACGCCTTTCAACTACAGCCTTCAACATCCCATTTGTTGCAAGTACAATTATCTCGGCAACCACTGGTTTTGCCTTTTCCGAATTTCGCCCAAAAGTATACTCTCTTCCCCTACCATTTCCGCAACTTTTTTTTCCTTACTGTCATAGTGTAGAAGAATATTAGTAAATATCTCCTAGAGCTAGAAAAAAAACCGTCACAAAATACCTGAGAACACTGAACCTATTAAACTATACTAAAAGCATTTTGTGAAAACAGGTATTTTTCATTCTAATTAACCTATTACGTTGCCATTAGTTAATCTAATATTTATATCAATGCCTTCTTGTTAATAACAGTTCATCCCACATGCGTAGTGAGGTATTCAAACTCAGATACCGTGGTGCACGTACTTTTAGTTAACATTATCTCCATTATTTGAAATACTTCGTGTATTTATTGGAAACTAACAATCAAGCAACACTTAATCCTGGCGTTTGCACGACTGGTGTTGGAACCCTCTGCCACACATCCTAGCTGTGGCGGCGGAGTAACATAAAGCATAAGAGCAAAAAATAGGAAAAGTTAGTAGCATAATTTGACCAAGTTATGGCGAATAGTAGTAAATCTGTAACTGAAATAAGGCGGCGTCATTTTTTAGAGAGATGCATGTGAAGCATGTATTTTCTAAGAAATATTACCTTGAAGCAAGGAATTAACTATGGAGGCTATTCGCAAGACCACTTTGATAGAACTGAATCTCAGACAAATTACCACAAATGATATATATTTTAAAGTCTTGTATGATTATTTCTCAACACCTTCAAAAATAACAAGGTGGAAACTAAATAACTTCAAAAATATTATTTAGGAATACGTATTTTCACAAACAAGATACAAATATCTCTAGTTCCGAGACGATCAGATAATTTAATGTAATATTGAAGTACACCCATAGCCACAGAGATGATAAATAATGGTATATAAGATTAATGTCTACAACGGAAACTTAATGATTTCAGAGAACGGAAACTGAATAGCTTGGTCCCGCAAAAGCTGATTCAACGCTTTTCGCCAAGATCGGCCCCGAAATTTGCTTCATGCGATGGAGAATTATGATGAATTCAGACACATCATAAAACTTCCCCCGCAACTTCTTAGCGCCAATGGATAGATGTTACGCGAATACTACTTGAAATCGGTCCCGATGTCGACAATCGATTTCCAAATCTCTACGAATAAAATTATTATTTTATCATTTAAGAGTTACGTTGCAATTAGGCGATTTTCCTTGTGGCAACGGTCAAGTTTGGTCAAAGATCACTCTCACAACGAAAAATACTTACATACACGCACTAGAAAAACAGATAAGAGACAAAATATTCTTACATACAATGACACTTCCACATCACATACAAACAATATTTTAATAACTACAATGAAGTTTATTACCCAGTGGCTGCTTTACATTTGTACTTAAAACTTCTAAAATTGGATGGATAGGGCTCAAACCATCAAATGATCGCCATGTAACGAAAAGTGCGTGATATTAAATTTCCAATATTGAATTGATTGAAAGGAAATACCGAAGTGACGATAATTATCAGGTAATTCGAGCAATTTCGACAGTATTCGTACAATTTATTCCCGTAACATTGCATTCATCGCATACCCTACAATATATAAATACCCACAGTAAAACGAATTGTATAGTAAAATATTTGAAATTTTAGCCGATTTTTAATAAATGAATTATCGTCCATAAATAAAAAACATACTACAGGTAGATACACTACAATTTTGGGACATTCCATGTTGCATTGGTTACGCAGCTCACATTTATCCTTATATGCAACGAACCAATATTGTCTTATCGAATATATTGTCCACCGAAAGACTGTCATGAAGACATTATCACCTACATCATCACATAGACGATAATTATCAATTAGAGATGTACATGCTTTAAGCTTACCGATCGATATAACGATTAACGAGTCTCAATATAAAATTACGACGACCCTCGATCATCAAGAGTTCACAAGTTTCTAATAATTATTTTCAAGACATACATATATTACTGTACGGTTGTCATGCAAAAATTTGAGTTTTGTTCTGAAGTGTTGAGACCAAGGAGCCTATAACAATAAAATATGCATAATAATACAGAGGCTTAATGCTGTTTAATTGACATATTAAATGTGAACCGTTTTTTTACTTATATTATTGATGCATCGAGACACTTTAAGGTATTATCATCCGACATGCCCGATAAGGCAAAAATATCGATGTTATTACGATGCACGGTCACATAGTATTCCCACTGGCAAAACCGAATGGAGGATGGATTCCGTAGGATAGCCCCCTCTCCATGGTCGACTCCTTGCAAGCATCCATCCCCTTTTTTACCCTACCCCTCGCGATTCCCTGCGTTGTCTAAGGGATCATTTTCCTCTTATACGGGACGGGGCGAGGCCTCTTCCACCCTCCCTGCATGGCTGCCTCGGCAGGGTGGGTGGCGCGGAAAAATATTTCCCAAGGATCGGTATTGGGGTTTAAGGAACGAAGATGGATGGAAGGACGGAAGGGCTATGGGTCCCCCCGTGCCTTCCCTCGAACATTCCGGGAATCCATTGCTCTTCATTCGCTTTCGTCGCGCGGAGATAAAAACAATAATGGTGCTGAAAGATGCGGGTGGTGAGGGAGAGAAAACGGGAAACTAAATGCTTAGGAAAACATACATGATTCTGCACTGATCCAAGGAAATCTTTAACCGAAATCACCGGCCCACTATTGATCAACATTAAGCTACTATTTTATTAAAGACAAAATCGGCGTTCATGACAGAAGATTTGTAGACCATCGCGACCGTGCTTTCTTCCACTTATCCCAAAATCCGGATCGGACTCACAAACCGTCTTCCTCGGAAAAAACGACGAAACTATGATCTAGCAGAAAATAAATGAGAATAATCGGCTGAGTACATCACGAGAAGGTATATTCGGTAGATCATATTTATTTCCATTTTTCTTTTAAATACGTCGAAGCAACATCTAGTGCAGTCACTAAGAGACACCCTCTCCACAAAAATAGATATTCGCAGTAGTATTCATTAAGGAAAGATACGTCGAGCTTAGGCCGAGTTGCCTTACATATAGTTAATATTTGGGATAGTTAAGAATTTGTGAAATGGAGGCGAAGAGGGGACAAGGATTCGGTTTCAGCATCTTTTCATCACAGAGACTTCTGTTTATCGCTTTATTGCTGATCACATGCTACCATGTAAGCTCGGCATGAAAATTAGGGGGAGAACTGAATATCACCAAAACCCACATACGAAGAAATAGAACCTAGGCCTTCGAAGATGGTTTCCAGTAAATACCCGCGGTACCTTATCGCCTTATGATTGTGTATGGGGAGCGAATACCGACGTCCTGTTGAAAGAAGGGGCATAGTATCTGTCCTGTGACCGGTTCATCTAGTGAGTAAGAAGGGCATGCCTGGTATTAAAACGAACACGGAGTGAAAAAAATTAAGCACATAAAATACGACATTCCCTAAGACCTACGTGTGAGAAAAGGGACATCGTATCTATCGTTGGCGCCATAAAGGGGCATCGCATCGTATCATCGTTGCCTTGGACGACCCAAGATTGTACCCGTTTCCTCCTTCAATACAGCGATCTAATAATAAATTATCGTCATCTGCCACCCCTGCAGCAAAGAAGAGCATTGATTTAGCTAAAAAAATTACAATGGAGAGAAATTACAAAATCAATTTATAGCATTCAAATTTGAAACATATTCATGATTTAACGTAACGATATAGTAAATTAAATTTCTGGAAAGTGACGCGCCTGAATTCTTTCATATATAGGTGGGAACAATTCCAGAATAATTTAATTAGCTAATGAAAATTCATCATTCTACAGGTCGAGAAAAAATGGAAAAAAGTTACACATTCAATAAGTATGGAATTATTTATTAAAAAAAGGTGAAGGAATGGAGTTGGCCATGAAATATTGTAAACCTGGTAATTCAATTACGAATGAATTAACATGAACGATAAATTTGGAATTATAGAGGGAATGCATGGGCAGGTTACAATGTGAAAAAGATATTTCAATCGATGTATACAATGAAAGGAGAATGCTGTCACACGCCGCGATGACAGACGAACACATCCACTGGGCGATCTGAAGTAAAATTTACATTTGTCATTATCAAGTACACATCGCGTCAACTCCACGAATGATTCTTCAACACCCTAGCAGAAGTCCCCACAAGCTCTATTATCAAACAATGCATCAGAGGGTTAGACACTCGATAATGCATAAACGAAGCGCATCTTCCCTCCAATTCTGATTTGTGGAAAACACATGCATTCTGTATGCTTTGATGGTTTTTCACTCAAGTTTCCGAAATAAGTATAAAATATTTTTGGACCGTTGAAATAGCCATATTTTATGAGACTTAATGAGCACGCGTGGCATGATGCGATTAAAAATAAACTAAATAAAAAAATGACATTTTAAAAAGTTGTAAATAATGCTACTTAACGTCCAAAAACAATCAAAAGTGAATGGCCAAAGCTACAGGAATTATGCCCGACGAGCTCGTTCCAACATTATGTTTAAGGGAACCCAGAAGATCAAAATTTCACGAGTACGCACCCATAACGCCTAAGCCTGTCTTTTTATAGAACCTTAACATAGGTAATAATTTTTAAGTTATAAATAGTAACGACTGAGGAGATGGCATGAACCGAAACTATAAATCTCAGCTTTGTTTCATAAAAGTTGACGATATTGGATCCCGCTGCTCCCACCAAAGAGTTACTTCCGAGATGCTGTGTGGCGTTCAAAATATTGGGAAAATCCAAGGTTTAGAAAACCTCTCAGAGAACATGGGCACGCGTTAAAGTTAACTTTTCGACGAAAGCCGTTCCAAGCGGTGAGGCTGAAATAAGAGCATTCGATATTTGATAACTGGACTGTGATAACAGTGAAGCTGAATTGTCTTAAGACACAAAAAATTCAAGCATAAAATTGGTAAGGATGCAAATAGAATAAACCTCAAATATTTTTCTCCTCCATCGGTACTCACAATTGCTTCAGACAACGCCTCGCTTTAATTCAAACTGACCATCTGAGTTTAAGCATTAGTACAAGAATTTTTTCAATTGAAGCTTAAGATGATTTCAAAAATTGCTTCTCAAGCGGTGCTCCTGAGAAACAAAAAAAGTGAATCATGCCCTAGTACTAGAGTTTGTCGTCGGCCGAGCGGGGGGATCTAGATGGTGCGATTTCTTAAGTACTGGCCCTCCACCCAAAAGACCCAGGTCCGAAAACCGGAGGTGGCAGAATTTATTAGTGATATCCATATTCCGATTTGGGGTACTACGCGGAGAGCAATTCAGCAAGCGCAGTACGTCGTCCATTGGACGAGAGGTTTAACCATGGGCCCCTTGGCGCCTTTCGCTGAGTAGGCTAATGTCGACGTCAGATTTCTCCCTCCTAACCCTACCAAATTACGCAACTATCTTGATTGGCGCAAGCGATCTCAGCGGTCGGTCCTCCAACTACTACTTCTCGGTCAAGCGTGGCAATAATTATCAACATTTTAATTTACAAAAAAAGTACATTAAAGCTACACACGCTCTGATAATCCTGAACAGCGAGAGGGGGACCCGCAGACTTCCAAAGATGGAGTCAATAGCCTACTCTACAATACAGGTCCAGTGTATATTCATGAAATACTATTTAGGAAAAGAGTAACAGATGAAGAGCATCGGAATTTTCTGCCACGACTTAACAACAAAAGCGAGAGGGAAAAGTGAAAAATTACGAAAGAAAGTACGTCTTAAGCTCTAAAAGTGTGGACTATAAACTGGAGGGAACGTCACGGTCATTTTTCTTCCCCACGCTACCACTCTCCTCCACAGGGTTATAGGGGCAGGGGGGAGGGATTGTTGAGCGACAGAGCAACAGGGGAGCGAGCCTACAGGGTGGGAGAGTGTGTTTTCAATATTCTGGGATGTCGACGGGAATATATAGTATTGCACGTCACTTTATTCTCTTATCGAGCAATCAGATGAGTCTGCTTGGATTGCGTCTCACGGAAGGAAAAGATAAACCCACATCCCTTGAATACTCGGCTAGCGATGGAATGGGGAAACAGAATGATGGATCTTGGTTTCAAGTTTGGGAAGAATGGTTCCTTCGGAGATAAAAAAAAATTGACGGAGATTTTATTTACCTTGGAGGAATCGAAACTGAACCTATCGCAAAGTCCATTTTTAAGAAAGAATTGGAAATTCATGGTCGTTTTGTCTAAACTTTAACCTATTCCAATCATACTTTAACATAGTATTTCTAAACGGGGACGTCCCTTTTTTCCTAATTACAGATAGAAATATTCTATTTCATGGTCTACCTCTTAATATAGGTTTTCGATGAACATAGATTATACAACCGTACAGCGACACACTCCCATACCTCTCCTGACAAAGCACTAACGGATACCCTGTACTGCAATAAGTCCCCCTGCTATTCCTTATAACTCCTTCCTGCCTTCATTGCGTCTAAAATACATGGATATAATTTTACCAGTCTCATTTCTACCTCTTTCTCGTTCTCCCAATGTTCTCCCCTATATCACATGCTTCAACATCCCATTGCCAATCAAAATGCTTTGCACCCATTTTCCCTTTGGATTTCTCCCAATAATCCTTCCTCCTATCCCAGCATACCTGGCACTTCATCGTATGTTCTCCTCAAATAGTATCAAAGATGGAATGAAAAGTAGGTGACAAGCTGCAGTATTATAGAAAAGAAACACAAATAAATATTTGGACTGAACTGGAAGAGTTTTATTAGAGTTTTATTAGAATTTGAACAAGAAAAGCAATATAATTTTGAAATCGTATTTCAACAGCATTACCATGATTCACACAACTATTTTATTTGCTACTACACGACAACAAATGGTTAGATGATTAATTAACACAGCAGCCTGAAACCTTGATAATTTCAAATTACTAATAAAAATACACTTTTGAAAATTTGAGAGAAATTGAAGTTAAAGGGGCAGCGATTCACTTCATTAGAGGCGATTGAAACGGTGGTGGGAAAGAATCTTAACAGAATTCTAGTACAGGCGTTTCAGAAGGTGATGATGGACTTGTAGATTCGTGGTAGGTGTTTGACCGAGTTGGGGGAAGACTATTTTAAAGCCTGATAATAATTAGAAGTCATTTAATTGTCTTGTTTGATCTATACGTGTCCAGTCCTGGAACTTTGTAAATACACGGTGTATTTCATTAGATATTCTACCGGTTACCGCAACATTATTAGTAGTATAAGGTAAGGCTATGGTAAGGTTTTTACTGCAACTCACATGACTCCGTATACATCTCTTTACCTCAAATATGACTGTGAAACTAAGTTCATGGTATTCTCAACGGACTATTTTTAGTCATTAACCCATCCTATTTTCTCCTTAGATGCAGTTCATTTCATACATTAGGGCGCAATGATGACTCATAACTAGTTCATTCTTCATAGAGTTTAATATTACAGCAGTACAATATTTATTTCTACGATACTTATTGTCTTCTTGCGAAATAAGTCACACGGAAACATATATCCAGGACACATTTCTCTCTAAAGCACTCAAAAATTACTGCACAGTTAAAATGCGAAAAAATACCCATGGGTGTACACATGCTGTATTACAGACGAATAATTGACTGTAAAATAGCAGTCAACCCATTGCATATCTCCAAAAATGTACACCGCAATTGTTTATTTTTGATTTTAAAATTACGTTGCAATTAGGCGATTTTCCTGGTGGCAACAGTCAAGTTTGGTCAAAGATAACGAGATAAATAATAAGATAAAAGATGGGGTCTCCGCATGAAATAAGTTCATCCTGTCGTCTCGGAATATAGAACCCCTCACGTGAAAATAACATGTTAAATAGCAGAGTCAGGAGGAATAATTAAACATAAATTACCCGGAAGGATGCTATAATATTTCCCCGAAATAGGAAGTTGCTTAGCATGAGCGACCAGCGGCTGAAACGATAGACCCACGAAATGTCTGAAACGGTTGACTCATGGAAATAAAAACACCTCGTGAGAGGTGCCACAGAGGTGAGAAAAAGGAGAGTGAATGTGAGAGGGACGGGCGGTGATGAGTCGAATAGTCATCAGGGGGCCGAGATCCCTGGGAGATTCACGGCAGAGCAGATCAAACGCTCCTTCTCTTTCTTTCTTCCTCGGAGTGGCTGCCGCCCAGTAGGAACAAGTCATCCGGTGGTAATTCAGCGTGGAGGAGACGGGAACGGATTTCGTGGGGCGTGACTAAAGGGGAATGAGGTTATACATTTCTCCGCTTCCCGAAAAGATTCGCACACGCCGAAGGTGGCGATGGCAGAGTTGGAGAGAGGGGAAGGTGTGGGCGTAGAAGGGAGAAAGATAGAGTATTCAGTACACCCGCTATCCCCTTCTCATCCCTCATCACCAGCTAAATCATCCCACGCAGTCAAAATCCGAACGCCATCAGTTAGCATTACTCACATTACCCACAACTTTGCACAGGTAACAAGGAATTTATGATAGAAACTTGAACCGTCCATTTTTCTTCACAATCATCTTCTTGATGTAGCCACCTGGCTTAAACTGTTTTGACATAATTTTTACCTTAATACGACCAACGTTCAAAATTAAGTTTTGAATGTAAATTAATTCTTTAAATAAAACTTTAACAAGGTACCACAAGTTCAAAAAACCTGGGCATAAACTCTCCTTATTCGGAAATTATGTTACCTATTGCAAACGTTTATTTAAATCATTTAATTGTGATGGAATGCCAAAAAGTTTCCAAAGGAATAGTTTCAATTATACGTTAAATTTTTGGCTGGTCCCCATAAATATTTACTCATCCTTGAGCTGCTCTCAAACACTATACGATATAAACATATTTTCCAACATGAATTCCCTGCTTAGAATTAAATATGGTGGCAAAGTTCAATCGTGTTGAAACACAAATTAAATTACTCGATACTGTCTCCATTATAAATAATTATACGCATATTAGATCTTCCAATAGTCAATTAGCTTTCCTCATAACATACGACGTAAAGTAAGTGAAGGTGCACTACGCGAGGACCTGATCAGATATCCTAAAATTGCCGTCAACTGTGCTTTGCGCTACGATAACCCCTACTAAAGCATCTACTTTGTATTTGTCCTTATTTGGGATGAATTGCCTTTCTATTTCAGAAAATTGAAGCGAGAAAACCGAATATGGGAAATTCATCCATCGATTTCATGCCCTTCGGGTGCAAAGGTGTACACTGATAACGATTCAGGAAGAGAGAACTACAAAGCAGAAAAAAGGGCAGCTCCTACCCTTAACAAAGGTGCTCGTCATAACGGTTGGCTGGCTCCGAAAATGACTCCGAGGACAAAGAAAGCCAAAGACAAGAGGGCGATCACAGTAACAAGGGTTGACTTCGTCTTCTCCCATTTCCGATTGCGTCTTTCCCTACGCTCTCAACCCGAAAGCGTTCACTTCGTCTGATTTCCTTCCCTTACCCTGACATTGGTACACCTACCTTCGCTCATTCAAACGGTTGAAATTGGATTACTTGACGGAACATACATTCCTTTATAAATGATGAGCGCAGTAACAGCGTATGCTGGATGGTGCCAGAGAGGGCGAGGGCCAGAATTGTGAAAAGTTACCATGGCAGGGTTGAATATATAAATAATAAAGACGGCTGAATGAATAAAAAAAACCTTTGAGATGGAAATTTTACGAAGAAAGAAGGTTATAAATAAGAGCACCAATCCTTGACAAATGAATGCGAGAGAAATTTATGACGATGCAAAGAATGCTAATTTTAGAATTCAACTTGTGAGGCAAAATGAACCAAAAAAAATAGGTTGGGGCTTTAGTATTAGATGCTGTGCCAGTATCATTAGAGAAGAATTCAATTGTTTGATTTCTAAAAAAAAGTAGTCTGTGTTCAAAAGAGCAAGAAGAATGACACATTGAATAATTTAATATACTTCCTCTTAAGTTCAGAGATGGATTTCCTATCTTTTATTATCCTAAAATATGTGACGTTATCATTCAGGTATCAACTGACTTTGCTGACGATGTCTCCTTCGCAAAATGAACCTTATTCTAAGGGCAAAGAGTTATTCATCAAGCTGATGGGTTAAAAAGCTAAGAATAGTTCACATTAATTATTCCATAAATGAATGAATGAGTGCGCCTATTAAAATAATACACAGCAATACGATTACAACTTAATGAAGATGTCCCATTATAAGCATTTCAAACAACATTTTTATAGGTGGTGTCCTAACACTGTCCTGTCACGTACCAAAGCAATAACTCGCGGAGAATTGTGTTAGTCGAAATAGACCCGATTTTAACATGGTAGCGAATTTCAAGAAAATTATAGCAAAGAAATATTGTAATTAAACACTTGTAGTTTATTTGTCCAAAGAAACGGGCACTGTAGCGAGATTTCCATTTTCTTGTAAGGATGGTCATTTATGCAATGCATTACTAATTACGGGCTAAGACTTGGATGAGTTCAAAGATTGGATTAGAAAGAGGAGGAAATAAAAAGAAGATGATGAAGTAAAAGAGTTAGGGGATAAAAAAAGTTTTATTTCGAAAAAAACTGTTGTAATACCGATAAATTCTAGAGATTTTGTATGTTCAGAAATTATCCCAATCAAAACCATTAGAGAAATATAAAAATACACATCTTGAACTGATGGAAAAAAATTTTCATGGCCCTGAATATACGACCTACAATATAAATATTACTTTTTAGACATAAGCTTGAAAACACTTGGCGCACTTTAATGCAGATCATAGTATGTTTTCATATTTATCAAAAATAGACAGCTCGCGAATAGGAAATAAGAAAATAGGATGAGATATTTTGAGGGCGTGTGTTGTGGATAGGCAGATAAAAAAATGACATATAAGAATTAATTTATCGCATTGACATAACAAATGAAAATGCGACATGGCGACCAGATAGCCTTCTTTGCTGAAACATCAACCGGTATTAGGAGGCTATGGCTAACGGCCGAATTTTGGCCCAGAATGAAGAACGGCATTTTATTCTGTTCTACACAAGCGTCGTTCTCGCATAATTAGCTGGCGGGAGATGACCTATGGCGAAACATCATCCAAAAATATATTCATTCGCTTAAACGTCAACCTAGGAACACAATTGGAGAATTACTGTAAGATGTGCGAAACTAATGGGATCGCGTTAATAAAATGAGTTCGGAAAAAGCAAAAGCCAAAATTTTCATGCAATGGCATATTTTAGCTAGCTAGTCGACATCAATAGGAGAAAGCATGTCTAAGTAAATTTTCTACCTTCAATCATTACGGAAAAGTGGACGTTAAATATTCGATATTCATGACCCCTCCGATAAAAAATATTAGTCCTAACTAGTTTCTCTCAACACAAAAAAAATCCAAAAGAAACGTCGTAAGAGCCATTAGTCGCGATTCTTAAAACATGACCAAATGTTTGGCAATAAGGATTCCGGCAAGCAAGACTCTCACCAAAAACCATTCAAAATATCCAACACATGTCGAAGGGTCTCAGAAATTCATTAGCGTTGTAAAACAACGAACAGATGTGTACTGAACATATACACATAACAAATAACGCCTCGAGTTAATACGATACAGGCCATTTCTGGATGACAAATAAAAGAATAAAATGTATTCCACCAGCGAGGGAGTCGTCTCGTCATTTCTCTCGAGTAGCGGCCGCCACGATCCAAAAGGCAACAGCTCTTCTTTTATCTGCAGAGGAAACAAATCGGAGAGAGAGAGAGAGTGAAAGAATAGAATACGGAGAAGTGGGGAGGGTGAGGATGACCGAAATAGAAAGAGGGTGACTCCTGCGAGCGCGCGTGGTTGAGGACGAGTGAATTTTCGTCTTCCCTTTTACAATCCACTTTCGTTTTTTCCTCTTTCATTTAACGAGCCGAGGGAAAGGGAGGTGCGCGGAGAAGAGTGGGAGGCCGACAACTAAACTCCTGGAAGGGAGCCAGGGGTCCCCGAGGAAAGAAGGATCGCGGAGGGGTGGGTGACGGAATGGGAGTACTCCGTTTGACACTGGTGGATTTCTAAAGAGCACCTTTTCCGAATACTTTTTGAGCCATCGTACGTAGGCATTGCGAAGAAAATGGTAAGAAAAGCTGAAGAGTGGCTTATGACACCTTGAAGTCCCTTCATAGGTACGAAGTGTACTGGTAAGCACTTTTTGTCACGATTATTCCCTCGCCTTCAATCATTCTCTTTTCCAACAATAACTGGTATAAATATTTTACCCGTAGAATTTTGTTAAAACAGAGAGTTACCCGAAAGTTAGAAGCCAATCTAGCCCCGTTAAGCGCTGTCAGCCCTGCTTTTATATCAACCACAGAGTTTATTCAAAACTTGTCATTGTGCTAATTTTCGCAAGAAGGTGTTTAGAAAAATAACCATTCCTTTCCATGTAGTTTTGGGTTAAGGGTTCAAATCAATATCACAAACCAACCGTACTGCTCAACACTAAATGTGTCCTTTTATGTTTGGGATATTGTTTTAGCGTCCGTCTTGGTAATAGTATAGGTGCAGAAGCAATTACCTAGTTTCATTTCCGCAAGTCGCGTTTCTGGATGAAGTCAAAATAAAAACCTTAACAATTGCTCTGGTAAGGAAGAAACTACTAACATAGCGGAAGATAAAACTTACCTCTGACTTTAAATTTCATAAGGAATCAGAGATAATCCATCTTCGAAACCTAAATGAGCTGAGAGACTCAATCTGGTCACGCCAAAAACCCAAATCTCGAAATTGCTGTAATAATCGATATAACACAACGATATGAGAATTCCTGGTGAAGATGATTGACTCGACCGTTTTCTATTATGTACTAAGGAGATTATTACAAACTAATCAATGACGAAATGGGACATGATAACTTAATATATCTAACGAAATAATTTTATGCCGACTATCTGTTTTTATCACTATGTATTACATTTGCACTAGAAGAGATCGTTATTATCAAAATACAGGGTTAAGTATTGCAGGATTAAATATTACCTAAATATCGAGTTATTTAATCCTTACATTAACATTATGTTCTTTATTTCTTAAAAGTTATTTCATAAAAATTGATTCTGAATCGTCTGTATTTAGCATTGAAATCTGATTAGTGTTTTACCTCAGTGCTAGATTTACTTCTTTGAAATTAGGTTTGTGATTTAGGGCCATTATGCGTGATAGTAATCATGAAATCAGGACCACACCCACTATTGGAGAAATAATCTTTCCGTTGATCAAATCCCAATCACTCTCTCTTTAATGATTGTGAGTCCCTCAATGCTGTTTTAGAAAACGCGTTGGGCACCCCATTACTTCACGGGGTGAAACTGATACAGGGTGAAAAGGCCCTGAGTGCTACTTATAAAGCATGGAATCTTACTGTTACACTCCACGACTCTTGCAATAACTGCTGTGTTTCGAGGGAAGAGGGTAATGTAACATGAATGGGCTTTTGAGCTGTATCCGTCACAACCCAGAAGCGTGAGTTCGCACGACCCACTTGCTGAATACCGGAAATGAGAAGTCGTAAATTTAATGATACATAACCAGAAACTCATGGACCATAAGAGCAGCGGAGGAAAGGAGATTAAAGGCAATGGAAATGTGGCACTATATAAGAATGATGCTGATAAAATGTACCACTATTATAGCAAAAGAGGGAGTAACCCTTACAGAGAGTGAAGACAAGCCAACAGAACACAAAGAATAAGAGGAGTATTAATGGGGTAAACCCTGAGGTATGGTAGTTTACTGGACACCATAATTGGGAGAACAATGGTAGGGAAGAATTATTTGAGGGGATAAACAAGGATGAAATGTGGGAAACAAACAAGGGGAGATAAGATACCAGTGCAAGGAGCTATTGACAACGAAGAGGTAGACAAGTAAAATGAGCTGGGAGAACTGCACCCTAATCTTCATTCACGACACACACCGACGAATTAAAATCCCCAAGAGAACAATTTCATTTATTTTCTAGTTGTGCCTCTTTCTGAGTATCCAATTATTCAATATTGCGATTTATTCATGACGCATTGAAATTTAGTACGAGTATTAACTTTATCGACACAACGCCTTTCTAATGAGAGACATTATTCATTTTATATGAAATGTAATTATACGCGTTCTTGTGCACGTCTAAAACACAGTATTGCGACTAGTAGCCTTGCCGGGGCTTTGAGAAATTTATTACATTGAATATTAACAAAGGAATTGAGAAAATTTCATTTAACATTAATTAAATATTAAATTAATTAAAAATTACCATTGGAATCCCTTTAGTCACGACGAGCGGAGGGAAGACTAAAAAGACTTCCAGAAAGGTGCACATCACCTTATTTTGCTTGTGACGCCGAGGTAAACATTGTAGTCCATTGCATTGGCAGACTGAACCATTAGGATAAAATATGTAAGTGAGATAGACACAATCACCGGTAGATAGACTCAAGTACCTGCTTTTCCCTCGCATGTTGCACAGCCATGGAAAATTCATAAATGAGCCCCCCTACATTTTCAATTCAAAAAGAAAAATTTATCTTACGCTTCTAAAATTTAAACATCACCCGAACATATATTTTAATTCATGATGTAAAATTGGTGTAAATGCGTGTAAATATAATATACATATTATATATATACACACACACACACATACATATGTGTGCATATACATGTGGTATTTGTATGTGTGTGTGCGTACATATATATCCGTATTCATACAAACATAGATACAAATAACCGCATTTTTAATGCATAAACGAAAATCGCACGCAACGTTGGTTTATGCACAGAGAGAGCGTGTATGAAGAGGCGAGAAGGATTGCGGCACCCGAAGCCGTACAAAGAACACAGCGGCTGAGCAAGTCAGTGAAGCGGGCGATTCGGCTGCGATGGTCTCTCCATCACTCGCCGGGAAAAAAAGGGGCGAGTGCGGGGAGCAGGGGGCAGATCGTGGCCGTAAAAGTGACGACGTCGGCGAGTAGAAGGACGGAGAGGGAGGGAGTTCGATGGCGAGAATGAGACTTGTTGATTCCAAATGAGCGTTGAGCAATCAATGACTAGCGAAGGGGAGCGTGGCGAACAACACAAAACGAAATGACGAGCGCAGAGGAGAGGGGAGACACAAATGGTCGCTATTTCTCTCGGCGGCTGCGAGGGAGGGGGGGATGAGAAATGAAAATGCTCGCATCGCCAGAGGTTATTTTCGATAAAAAAAACGACGAGTCCCGAAAACGAGAGCAGTAAAAAGTTTCGCAATAACGATGTTAGGAGAGGTGATGGAGTTCGACTTCACCGCAGGGAGGGAATCCGTATCAAGGGCTCAGTACGAGCTAGAGCATGATGCTACTGTTATAATTGCTGGGAAAAAACATAATATTTCCAAACCTGTTCTCCATTTTTCCATGTGCATGACAAAGAGCAAGCGACTAAATGCCACTATCGGTATTTATTAAAAAAACAACTCTACTAAGACCTAAAGTTATCATTTTTTCCTAAATTTGAAGTAACATATCTATGCCAAACAAGAAAACATCTTTACATGATTTACCTGGAATAGAATCTTCCCTTAAGATATTCATTACTGAAAATTAAGAAAAAGAGACTAATTGATGGACGCGCAAAATCACAACACACATGAGAATTTCTGCTAAATCTAGCATTCGTGCATTTCAGTATACTTTACGAGATAAAACTCCGTTAACGATTTCCCTGACACAAAACGGAGGTCTGCAGGACTAGATAAAAATGGATTGCAATGCATGGTGAAAAGAAGACAAAGAACAAGAATTTGAAATGTCTTTCTTAAATATAATTTTTGGTGGCTAACAGCAAATGTATAAATTCATTCCTTAAACCCGAAAATTGTACAATTAATTTAACTGTGTACAGGGTGACGTGGAGCAGCTTTCTTAACAATATGGGATCCTAATGAAGTTAGATAAATAATTGAGTTAGATCGCGTGCAAGTAGAGGAGCTAGATTTCTAAAACGTTGTTGTGATAAACTTAGTAGCGTATCTAAATTATCAGAGGAACTAGTAGTAGTAGTAGTTTTGAGGGGAGGCGACCGACAGCTGAGGTCATTTGCGCCATAGGGGATGGATAGGAAAGGATGAAGGGTGGAGAGAAACCCGGCGTCGGCATTAGCCTACTCTTTACGAAAGGCGCCAAGGGGTCCGCGGCTTAACGTCCCATCCGACGGACGGCGTACTCACTCAAAGTGCCCTCCACAAAGCACCTCAAGCAGGGATCGAGATACCTCTGAAAAATATTCAACACCGCCGGGATTTGAACCCGGGCCCTCTGGGTGGGAAGCCAGTACGCTAGCCCCCGCACCATCTCGATCCCCCCAGAGGAACTACTTTGGGAATCACGCATGGAGATAAGTTTAAAGTATAGATTAAATACCTTGCTTAAATTGGAAGCAGGTCTTTTCAGCGATGATGCTGAAAATGTATTATCAGGCCCGTTGTGCTGCGGATGGAGAGATAATTAAAATTAAAGATATCAACCGTAAAACTGACGGATATTAATGCCATTTTTCCCAAGAACGATAAGGGATCAGAACTGCAAAAAACCGAACTATGGGGCAAATTATAATTTTTGAAATTTAAAAACTCTCAAATTTTGTTAACGTTTTATCTAACCGTTTTTTTATTCTTGTCATAACTAGCAGATCGTCTCTTATGCGTAGTAAAGTATTTCACACAGATACCGTAGGGCATGCAGCGTAGTTGTCATCAACCATTCATTTTAATTTGTTTTACATATTTACCCCAACTAACAATTTAAAAAAAACTTAATTTTTAATTTTGCAGTCTTTCTATTGAATCACCCCCTGCCACACACCCTATTATAGGCTAGCAGGGTACCACGTAGATGTGAATAAAAATAATGAAATCCCAATGTGGTACCATCTTATGTTTATATTTGCAGCGGGCGATTCAACGCCTAGGTGACATGATTAGGAAAATGTGTGAACATATACTATATTACGTCAAAATAAGTCAGCGGTTAATTCAATTCTTTTCATGTTATACCACAAATTTAGAACCGGCGGCCAACCACTGGCTATTAATCAAGAAAAAACGTCAACTAAAAGTTCCAATATTCTCAAGGTAAGAATCTGCGCATTACTCAGAGATGTGCACTTACTAAGAACATGGCAATATTTATGACATACTTTCTGCAATCGTAAATATTTAATTGTACGAGTACTCATACATCAGGAAAATTATTACTTCGAAAAGAACTACTTATACCGCAATGAACGATTTGTAGTTCGCAGGAAATGGCACAAATGAAACAACATTTATTCTACAACATTTTCCCGCTGCTTGAAAATCTGGCGCAAAATTTAAAGGGCGTACCGCTCTTGAGAGTTAGGTTAAATTGCATTTCCGCTCAGCGTTACTTTCAATATGAAATGGGATGCAACGGCATACTTTAAGCGGCGGTGGATAATGGAATACTGAGTCCTCTTTCTATGCTCAGAGCCACCATTACAAGGTCCAGCGAGTCACGCCAAGAATTATAATGGATGGATAAAATAAATGAAGGAAGCCTGGCACTTTTCGTGGCCCGCAAGACATATATCTCACAGCTGTCTCAGGAGGGGGAGAGGAAAAGGAAGCAATGGAAGAGGCCGAAACACACAAGAAGCATTAAAGGCGACCCGTTACAGTTTTTGAGAAAACAAGGGACTTTAAATAAAAGGGTGACGAGAGCAGGTAAACGGTAATGGTCGGTTTGAAGACCCGGGAACATTAGAGTATGTCAGGTTTTCTAATTAATGATATAAAGAGCACGGCCGTATACTTTACGTCAATATCCATTTTTTAAATTCTAAATAACCGAGAATCTTGTGATTGCCGTATCCAAATATTACTTCATCGTTCTTCTTGTTACTAGAAGCTCGCCTCTTTTGTATAGAGAAGCATTTCACGAAAAGATACCATAGCGCATGCACCTTCGGTAATCCTAATTTACATTACTTGAATTATTTAACACATTTATCGTTACTATCAATTAAGAAAAACTAAATTCGTGTGCTTTCATTTCCAAATGAAGATCCCGGGTTCGATTCCGGCTGACACCTCTACACTAACCCAACTCTACCTTAATTATTCGTCATTACGAGTATCACAACTTTCTGGGATACCGCATGGGGTGGAGAGAAAAATGCTGCCTTTCTTCCCTCTTCCCTGAAGTAAAATTCACACACGCCGTAGGGATTAGGAGGAGATTAACTCTAGCCTCATCTTGGGCTTGATAAATGAGGTCTTTTTAATTTATATTTCAGAAGCACTTTTGGGATTTATATACTGGTGGTTCGAACGAGGGATTATCTAGGAATTTTCTGATATGTTGCGATGAGTTGATGAAGCTAAAGAAACCACAAATGATTTCAGCAAGGCCGATACCTTTCCAAAAAATATTGTGCTTTTGATAGGATGTGTGGCCTCCTCACACTTTGGAAAAAAAGGATGTCATTCAAAATGTTTGAAGTCCTTTAAATGTTTTTCATTCCTGAGTTCCCTGATGATATATACCCCTGCGAGCGTGACTGCTCTTTAAGAGCACAAAACGCTCTCACGGGCATCGAAAAATAAACGACGAGCTCTCAAAGATTATGTAAACTGTACGCGGGAATAACAGGTCGACTACCTCCGGTCATTTCAACGTTTTTGTTCATTTCCAAGAAACCGAGAACCTTCATATAATGAGCCGTGTCATAGATGAAGAGGGTGGGGCGCAGTGAATTGAATTGAAATGGGGAGAAAAAGAGCCCTTGAAAATTCCCGAGTTGATCTTTGACATGGTGACATCTGGTCTCGGAATCAAAAGTTCTTATCGCGAAAATGCAATATGCGCAAAACCACTCCCACGTGAACACAGACCGGGATGTGGACTTACCTTACGGCAATTATCCTAATGGGGGCGACAAAATTCAAAGACTACGAGCTCGCCACACTCCCCGTAGCTTTTGGGTCATATTCTCTTTTTTTGTCTCTGGTAAAAATCATACACGCCATTTTCACGTAAAAATGCCGACCTACATCTATATTTTCTGGAATATTACTTGTAAAACTGATTTTCATAATGAAATCAAGGTAGAGACGCAAAACTAAGCAAAATATAAATGTCCTATATAAATGAACAAGAACGTTCATCTTTGAAGCGGAATTCAAGTGGTATTAATTATAGTAAAAGAGTTAACTAAATGGCTGGTTTAATTAAGTCTTTCGTGAAATTACACTAAGGCCGCTCTTGATAGTTATACCCTAAAACAATGAAAAAATATTAATACATATGCTGAAGGTTACTGCGGATGTCAACATTTAAAATAGACATTCGAAGACATTATATCCATATTAAAATAAAACTAGTTCCATTTCTAAATTATTTAACCACAAACCGGGTCACGAATTACATGTAATATAAGTACTGGCATTTACTATTTTTGCAATTAAATTATTACATTCGTGGAGAAAAGATACCTAATGAAGACCGCGACCGCAACTCATGTTGCACAGTTTTGAAGACATTTTGTCGGCAGGCCGTTCGCTCGCGAAGGTAAGAGCGAAAGACTTTTTGATAGAAAGATTGCAAAGACTAAGACGAACAGCGTAAAAAAATATTAACAGGAATACTTTCATTACTATCAAGAAAAACAAGCAGTCATCATAGAGCACGACAGTTTTAACGTAAAAACGGTTTAATTAAGAATTTTTAACCTCCATCCCCATGACTATGAACAACATTAGAAAAAAATACTCTAGCCATTTAGAGCGGTGAAACCAGGAATGTCCTTCGCACTTACAGTTAATAGTAAAACTTAGAGGGATATCGTTAAAATGGTTCAAATATGTACTGAATGCTTTCCAGTGCAAATTACGATTGACGTCAAAAAATATTTCCCCGAATACGTACACAAGCAATACATCTTTTTGTCCGTAGGAGAAATAAAATCACCCACCAAAATTTTTAAATTAAAAAAAATATTAAGCGCCCAACCCCGCAAGGTAAAAACCATGAGATTCGGTACAGTAATGCATGCCTCTCAGTACTGAAAGGATGCTCAGAAAACGTTATGATATCGACTCAACACCATCGAAAGCCCCCTTCACCTTACGATCGGGACAGATAGTTCATGTGCAGAATAAGGAGACTTTAGGTACGCTCTTCCCGCCTTTGAAAAAGTGAGAAGAGCGACATCTGGCCCAGGATCCAAAGCGTTTATCGCGAAAACATGAACCGGGCATAAACAGGAAAAAGTGGGAGAGATGAAGAGGAGAAGCACGCGGTACGGAAGGAGGGTGAGAGAGGGAGAGAGAAAGAGAAAAGGCTGGAGACAGAAACGACCCCCGACTATGCATGGCACACAGGGAGGGTTTAAGCAGAAACGGGCGTAATAACACGAAAACGACCACACCGCGAAGGAGATTCCATGCTTGTTCGCAGCGGGGGGATGGGAACGTGGAGGCCGGAGGCGTTCAAGGCGGATCATTACCCGCTGGCGAATTTTTTATCGCGGCACTTTCCTGCTCGGAGTGGGGGCGAGGTTATGACGAGGGGCCAAATGGCACAGGGCGTGGGCCCCGAAACCCGCACGGGGTGGAGGGACGACCGCAAGGGTAGCAGGGGCGATGAAAGGCGGTGTATCGCATCTCTCCCTGGCGCGAAGCGAGTAACTTGGGCGTGGCGTGATCGGTCTTTCAAACAGTGAACTAACCACGAAACGCTAAATACAATCATCACGCGCCTGAACACAAAGCATGTCGCTAAAAACCACTATGCACTCCTCCGCCCTTCCGCACGCAAGGGGCTGGCGCAAACAAATTCACATTTTTTTCATAAATAAGAGAGGGAGGGTATCAGCGGATCTTGTCTTGGCGTTTGGTAACCCTGTCCAAGGGGACAGCGAAGCCAATGACACAACAGCGCAGTATGACTAAAAGAACAGGAAACAAGGCCAAACAACGCAAGAGGAAAACCTACCGTAGATTTTCACCCATAATTGATGGACAATTTAAAAAGTTTTCTCCCACACGTCCCTTTTCATACTAAGTGTTAGTGCGATAAAATAATCGTTACGTCACCCAGTCCGGGGGAAAGGTCATGAATACTTTTACGAGTTCTACAAACTGAGTCCGGGTCAAAAATAACGTAACATGATATACAGCATCAGCATAGACCCTCGCCGAAGAGGCTGTGATAAAGGGATAGCTTAAGGTTCAGAAATCGGTAAAACCGGTATATATTTCATTCGATTTAGAGAAAGGCAGCGAAGCAAGGGAAACTCGTTAAAGAGACTATAAACTTGTTTTTTTTTAAAGAAAATACATTGCGTGACGGCAATTATTCCGAGTTTAATCGCCCAAGTTGTTCCATAAAAATAAACACCACGCAGCCATAATGATCATTGATTACGTTCCCTGATTCAATTTTTCTAGAGTTCAAAGATAAAATTTAAGTTTAACATATTTCCGAACAATTCTTTTACTTCTTGGCAAAGTAAAATTCTGGGCTACGTGATTTGTTAAAAACTATAATATTCAATATAATTTGAGAGCTTGGGCTGTTTAAATTGAGTAAGAGGAGATTAGATTTTATGGGAGAAATGAAACAAAATACTGGTTTTTCCTCTAAGCCAGTATTTAGCCACTAAAATAATAAATTTTCGAAATTACTGATATCTTTTTCCAATCCAATATTTCCTTAATTGATTTCGTATTCCTAGTTTTATGAAAATGACAATGGCTTGGATATCTTATTTTTCTAGGCTATGCTTTGTAGAACATCTCTACAGAATTGCCCTCCATTTTAATCATATCATAAATGCACCATATTAACGATTGTATTCGTGAGGATAGCATTTATATAAATTTTAAATACACCTACACAATAGCCAGGGAACCACCGCTGGGGTGTGTGGCGGGGTATGTAAGGTCACCAGTAATACATGCACAAATACTACTTCATACATCAATTTGCACATGTAGAACCTCGTTACAACCTTATTCCTTACTTCCTTGAGGACCTACCCAAAAACGAACTTCCAGAAAGAGATTAAGATGCAAGGACCACGGCCAACTTAACCTTCCACACCCTCTAAAATTTCTCTCTTTGCCTAGTGAGTATAAATGTATCAACAAAACGAACTGAAATTCAAAAGTTTACCTCATTATGCCTAGTCGTTAAAACACCAGTTGTGCATTATACTAAATCAGTGAAAAGAGTAATGCGTGTTCTTCATAAACCTACATCAAGAAAGAATACGACGAAGAAAAGATCAAGGCAGACATCTGTAAATGCCTATTCAATGCTTCGGAGCTCCATAAAATAATAAGGGATGAAAGGTCCATTACTAAATGAAAAAATACAATGCAACAATTTCAGAGCGTAAAAAACATCATTCGCCTTGACTGGGATTCGAACCCAGATCCCTCAATATCCGGTCGAGTGCTTTAGCCACTTAAGCTACCGAGGCGTCCTCTTAAACTCTGAAATTTTGGGGCTTTTAAAGGAACAAATAGTTTCTTTGGAATTTGTCAAAGGGAAAACACCATAAGTGTTTAAAGTTGGCTTTAACCTCGTGGACAGTGGCGCCTCGCGCACGACTACGAATGCATGTGACATTGTATGTACGGCATTTCGTCATAATATCTAGTTCCTTTAAAAGCCCCAAAATTTCAGAGTTTAAGAGGACGCCTCGGTAGCTTAAGTGGCTAAAGCACTCGACCGGATATTGAGGGATCTGGGTTCGAATCCCAGTCAAGGCGAATGATTTTTACGCTCTGAAATTGTTGCATTGAAATGCACATTAGCGGATGACTCCGTTAAAAGTTACTGTTGCGGCATCTCCCGCAGTTTCTTTGGAATTTGAAAAAATACATTTTATTTGTCGCATACACACTCTCGTCACTCAAACTGAAAATCGATTAAAAAAAATGACATCGCTCTGAATCACTATGAACGCATAGAACAGGAATGGGATCCTGTTACTAGAAATCGATGCTGATGATATGCCTTATCATGAAATACCACATATTGAAATAATTAATCTTCAATCGTCTAGTTGCTAGAGCTAACAGACATTAAAACAATAGTCCAGCGACAATTATGTGCATTCAGGAGATTATTAAGGCGAAGCAGAGGGAGACGTGAAGGAGGATTTGATTTAGAGATGGTGCGATCTAGAGAAGCGGTTGGGACGGCTTCTTTTTGGGGAGAATGAGTGAGCAGAGAGGGGGGGTAAACCAGGGCACAGCGAGAGGGAATGAATAAGAAGATGGAGAGTAAGGGAGTGAGGGAGAATCTTCGCTGAGAGAAGAAAAACCGGGGAGAATTCGGGGGAGTAGCGCGGGGCGAGGGAAGAAAGGACCAATTGTGGCAAAAAGAGGATAAGGAGCATGGAGGGAGACGGGATAAGGGTTTTAGGGTACATGGGGCGAGGCGTGGGAATGAATGGGGGAGGAAAATGGGGTCAACGAGGGTTTCTGTAAAGCCCTTCCGTAGCCAAGGGGTGCGAAAGAGGAAATGGAGGACAAAGGACGATTGAAGACGAAAGTTATTAAGGAGTAAGGCGGGGAGGGAAGACTAAAAGCCCTCTACGGGAAAATAAAGACGTCTCTGCGGGGAAAACTATAGGATTCCTGTACATTTAAAGTACACATTATTCAGGGGGAAAGGTAGGTTAGAATGGCGAGTACCGAACTCTTGTCTGTTAAAGTACAGTCACGGTAAATTAGCCAGGCTGAAGGAGAAATCATGCTCATAATACTTCTCAACCCCACGTGATTCATTCGACTTGGATAAGATACATCTACATAATACCCCGAAAGCCGCCGCAAGGGCGTGTGGCGGGGGGTGTTAGGACACCACCCGTAATTTAGAAAAGAAAAAGAAAAAACCGCATGCAATAACCACAAATTCATACATCCACAAAAAAACATGGCATACATTCATGCATGAACACTTATACCCCACACACATCAAACACTCAATCTACATCTTACATACACATGCACCTGAAAGTATACCTAACAGCTTTGCAGTGTTTAACTTTGCTCTGACTTGTAAATTCAATGTTTTCAATATTTCTAAAGTGACTTCGGCTTCTTATTATTATGATTTCTGATTGTTCGGGGAAAGAATGAGTATTTGTACCTATCTGTCCTGGAATCTATCTCCCTTAGTTTATCTTTGTAGTCTGATCTACCTAAGTAGTGTGATACGGAGGTACATGAATGACTACAAGTGTCCAAAGTGTCATTTCTCGACATCAAAGAAATTTTCCACGTATCTCCGACACGAATTTGGGAGAGGAATGAGTAAATACTTCAATTCAACAATAATACTTCAATAAATAAATACCAATACAATAACAATACAACAAAAATACTTCATTCAGGAACGGCTGGGAAAAAAAACTTCAGAAGTGAACCCACACGGCTATGCCGTCTTAAGTACCACGAAGAAAAGTATGTAACTAGGATGAATAGGGGATGATTATTATAACGTGGGAAAAAGTACATTAACATTCCACACAAATTATTTAATTCAACTCCAATTTACATGCATTTGCGAAAATTTATATCAATGCAACTTGAAGGAAAGGTGGATATGGAGGAAAGTTGCACCTTTTAAACTGGTCTAAGTATTCAAACTGACACCACTGAATTAAGGGGGTACTTAGTAATAATTCAAGTATCAAAAAATATGGCAACCTATTTCAAAATATTGTATTGATTTAAAACAAACATCGTCAGCGAGATAAACACGGAGGAACCAGTATGCTATCTTGGAAAAATTCACTGCAGTTTACTTGCATAAAAACCGTTCCCCTCACATATTTTAAAGCGTAAGTGATTCAAAATTTATGGAACAACAATCCACGGAAAAGGGTATCAGACGAACGCCGTCTGTACCTTGGGATGTAAATGGCGCAGCATTTTCAGAGGCTCCCTGAGGGTAATAAGCAATACCGATGTACTGAGTACATATTTATTTCAGTTAGGGGCAATAAATGAGGTAAGCCCTACGCTCGGCTAACAGGGGCATCGCTTGGTTGAAGTTGGAATTAACTGCGACCTATTCCGCGCATTTTCGGCTGTAAATAATCCACAGTAATGGCTTCTCTTCGGGGGAGTTACGCCAGGGAGGTAGTTAGAAAGGAATGGGGGGGAAGAGGGGGGCGGGGCGGGCGCTAAGGGAGGATTGAGGACGGAGAAGGGAAAGGGAGATACTAGCCGGGATGCGCGTGGGCCGCAGGCGTCTGTGCGGTCGGATGAACGACCTCGGGGTGGAATATTTATCGCTCTATTGTCGGGGAGATTTCGCCCTTTGAAATGCGAACGGAACCAACTTTGGCGGAAATTTTACAATCCTATCGCAGTTTGGGGAGAATGTTTGCCGACCTAAGCAAGAGAATCGTGAGACCGTAAAAGGTCCAAGAGATCTTGCAATCATCTCTCTTCTTCTTGGAACATTCCCCATGCCCGTTTTTATTTGTGGTCGGCCCCGCCAACGTGCTCCTAATTTCGTCAATATTCTGCATGACTCACAGCCTGGAGATCTATGGCACACACGGTCAATGAACGAGGAGATGGCAACCTATACATACGAATACAGTCAGTTAGTGCGACAGGGAGTGACTCAACAACAAGTATGCAATATCAAAAATAAAGTTTTCTTAAAGTTCCAATAAATATGTTAAACAATTCATATAAAGTAGATACAAATAACTACAGCCTACACATGAGTTACTAGTAGATACAAGGATAATAAACTAAGGTTGGATGCAATATACTTACGCAAAATACATTCCTATTTATACGAAAACTGTGGTTTGTCTAGGGTGTCTTATCAGAACTAAGGTGTTTGATTAGGTACACCTTTCAATGCATACCCCTTGCAATTACGCCAGAATCCTAATAGACCCTGGGAACTGGCTACTTCGATTTCAATGGGACCAATGAAAAACCGTCGTCGCTTATCCTCAGTCATCTGCATCGGCTAGCGGTCGCCAATTAATAGTAATTTTAATTTAAATATAGTAAGCCAGAAAAAACAACGTACGTCACGTAGCACCCTTTTCTTAATTTTAGAGGGTGGAAAAGTTTATGAAATCCAATTACAACGCACAGAATAATTAATGTGCGTACCCGTATACATATACAGAATGGCCGATTTGGATACAGTGAACGCCGAGTGAATCAGCCAGGGTTTCCCTATCTCATCCATTTGGAGGCTAATTAGTCTCAGAGTGAGAGCAGAAAGTATTCAGTAGCATTCCACAAGCAACGCAAATCCAAATATATTGCTATACGCTGTAAATCTACAATTCTCTCCCACTTACAGCGCACTCCTGTGATTTATCTCCCTATAATTGACGCCTTCCAACTTCTGCTGGAACATGCAACTCATAACCTTAGAACCTTTATCTCGCAAAACACGTTTCTGGTTGTAAATGCCTCAAATAAATCACTTCAATACAGGTGAGCGGAATAATAAACGCACCTTTGAAATCTCAATTTTGGGAAAAACGTGCCTGTCTATCAATTATTTACGTCCTAATAAAATATACAATATGACAATTTAATCTGCAAGCCTTCAAATAAAAACTCTAAATTGCTAAAATGTTGGCATTTAAAAATATCTTTCCATCTTTCAATATATCTTATCATACTTTCGATAATGTTATCAGCAAGACTTTACAAAGGAATGATTTAGCCAAATGCATAAATTATAAAAGTCTGTATATCAGCATTATGTGTGCTTGTGCACAAATGGTTTTGTATATTAGCCAATTATAATGAATGCATGATCTAATATTTCTGCATGAATGGCTGGTGCCCATACGCCCTTGCGGCGGCCTGCGGCGCATTGTGTAGAAGACTGCACATAATATTCTTTCACTTGTCAAAATTTGTTCAGAAATAAACAGCAATAAAACACTTGAAATACAAAACGAGAAAAATATCTTACCTGGAGTCAATATCCAAAATTCATTCGGCAGTTAATCTAGAATTCATACTTTTCTTGAAGGAAAAGAACCAAGAGTCATTCGTCCTATATTAGCCAAGATTAGAGTTGAAAAAAAGAATATCTATCTCTCAGGGTTACATAATGTTTGACAGCCGCTGGTCCACATAAATACAAAAAAAAAGACTTCACGAAATTATCATAACCTTAAGCATTAAATGTTCTGACAGTAACTTAATCCACAATTCCGTTAAGTATTGGGAACAATTAAAATTAAGAGCCTTAAAGATAACCATTAGGTTTTGGCGGTAGCCAAATCTCAACAAGTAGCAGAATTCTGTGCATTTAAACATTTCACGGACTGGCAGCAAATCATTCGTAATTGAAAAGAACATATTCCTCTCATTCTTACCGACTCCAGTCACGCACAGGAGAGTTGCGTTCAGTTCTAACACGCCAACAAAAAAGCAGATGGGGAAAGAGGAGGAGGTGGAAAAATAGCGAGGGGGTGGGGTGGAAGGACCAAGACCTGGTATGGAGGATCCGGGATGCAAATGATTTTCGAGTGGGGGACCGTGATCGGAGAGTGTTGGGGGAGGAGTGGCGACAAACACACAAGGGAGGCGATTCAATAATGCTAATGAGTGCCGCAGGAACGGAATCTATATGGGTAGGGATGAGCTGCGAGGGAAGTGACTTCCAGCTGCTGTTTGAACCCCGCGATGCCGGAATTATTGCTCCACGGGGATATAGAACCGGAGCGTGTGGGCGTGGAGGAATGACTAATAATGATTCACATAGGGACATATACTGTTAATACCACGGGAGAATAACGTATCGGTTAGAGCCGCCGGGGAGAAGCTTATGACAGTTGTCATGGGATTAGGACTGCACGAATGTCCTTGTGCCACGGAAGCATACCCCTTATGCTTAACCTTTGACGAGAGGAAAATGACAATTGTATAAGACTTTCTACGCAATGATTCAATAGCTGGAAATTAGCTTCAATTTAATTTCACTAATAAGGAAACTAAAAAACTCCCTTCATACAAAAAATACATTCCTTTACAAAATGGATATAGGGATTAGGGATTCCAGCGAATATTACTTGCAATAAAACCAACTCCTCTGGAATATTAATCGATTCTCTCACTTTCTGAATTCACACCATTTACTGCTTTTCTGAATGGCAATGCGATGCTAATGAAATATTTCTTAGGGAACGACATTTTTGCAATAAATACAAGCACCAAAAATACATACATGAATGAATTTGGGATTTCGAGAATCATCCATCGGGGCCAAGGTATGAACGGAATTCGTAATATCACCCCATCAAGTCGAAATAGGGACGTATAGGGGAAGTTGTATAGACAGATAACTGAATATAAACACTTTCGCGAGCCCATAACAAAGTTTGAGGAATGTATTTAGAATCGGCTCTCCCATTTAGGCGTCAGCTGCGCCCGAAATTGAAAATTAAATATTTAACTCGGGAGACCGGTAAGTGACTTCTAGATCTAAGAAGACCATTACTACAGTCAAATACACTTACCTAATGCGTGAAACCGAGTTTTAACACCTCTTGGTTAGAGTAATTAGCACGGTTACTTATGTTAAATTTCCTTTCCATTAACAAATTAAACACTTCGGTCCTTATTGGATTTAAAACAAAATTTCCGTAATAACCTCACCGAGTTCAAGCCCTGCACTCTTTATTTCATTTTACCGGCATAGTGCACCAATGAGGCAGCACAATGACATACTATTAACTCGATTGAACAGAAAGAAGTCACAGGGAGCCAAATCAGGTGAATTCGGGGGCTGTTGGATGGTATTTGTTGCATTTTTCGTCAAAAAATTACGAATAATGATAGCACTGTGCGACGGTGCGTTATCATGGTGCAAAATCCACGAGTTTTCTGCCCACATTTCTGGTCTCTTTCGGCGAATTGCTTCACGCAAACGTCTCATAACGCCCAAATAATACTCTTTGTTTACTGTCTGGCCTTCTGGCAAAAATTCATGATGCACTACACCGTTGTAATCCATGAAAACCGTCAGCATTGCCTTCTTTTTTGACTGAAAACGACGTGGTTTTTTTGGTCTCGGCTCATTTGGTGAACGCCATTCACTTGCCTGATGTCTGGATTGCGTGTCGTACTCATAAACCCACGTCTCGTCTCCAGTAATGATCCTTTTGATGAATGTGGGATCGGATTCAGCCTCGCAAATCATGTCTTTTGCGACGTCAACACGGTCTCTTTTTTGCATGAAATTGAGGTCTTTTGGCTGCTACACGACGGAAACCCAAATCATTAACCACAATGTCTTCGGCGGATCCATAGGCAATGTTCAAGTCCTCCGCTATTTCTCTGATGGTTAATTTGCGGTTATTGACCAACATTTCTTTTACTTTATCAATTTTTTCACCGACTTTCGATGTCGATGGTCTGCCACTGCGTTCATCATCTTCGATTGACTCACGACCACTTCTGAACCGCTCGTGCCACTGGTAAACGACCGTTTTTTTAGAGAATCGTTGCCGAAACACTTTTCCAACATTGCCAACGTCCGTAGTAGTTTTGAGGGGAGGCGACCGACAGCTAAGGTCATTTGCGCCATAGGGGATGGATATGAAAGGATGAAGGGTGGAGAGAAACCCGGCGTCGGCATTAGCCTACTCTTTACGAAAGGCGCCAAGGGGTCCGCAGTTTAACGTCCCATCCGACGGACGGCGTACTCACTCAAAGTGCCCTCCACAAAGCACCTCAAGTAGGGATCGAGATACCTCTGAAAAATATTCAACACCGCCGGGATTTGAACCCGCGCCCTCATGGTGGGAAGCCAGTACGTTAGCCCCCGCACCATCTCGATCCCCGCCAACGTCCGTGCGCCACTAAATCCGTTTTTTACGCAAAATTTAATACAAGTTCGTTGTTGCAAATTTAAATCCATTTCTGCAATTGTAAAAAATCGCCAACACACACAGAGATAGATGTACTCTTGGCAACGTAACTTTTGCAAATGTCAAGTTATGACACTAAGATTTAAAGGGAATATCAACAACAGATGTACCAATTTAACAAAAAAACAGAACTCAAATCGGAACGATGGGAGCGCCACACGGTGGTTATTCCGGGAACTTTTTGATCAAGGTAGTAATTCCCCCCACTAACACTGGACACCTTTCAGTTCGCCAGAGTCGATGATCAATGTCTCAATCCGCACCACATTGATTAAGACTAAATAGTACAGCCATTCATTGGGAAACAAACCTAAAGAGACAATTTCCGAGGTGGGGAGGGGGGGGGTGTTAGCTTTTTCCCCAACTAGTAAATTAGTCAACATAACTTTACATTGCGTGAACCCAGTCGTGCGGCAAAGGGATACCCCCGGACATAATTTGATAAAGTTTTAACTGTTACACTAGGCAGCACGGAATTTTAAGTCATTCGTCGAAGTGAGGAGGGACACAACAACTGATTAACTAAGGCAACGAGCTGAAGAAAGCGAGAGGAAGAACGTGGAAGGAACGGAGGTGGAGAAGGTATGGGGCGAGGAGAGGAAGCGAGTGAGTCCCGAATCGGTGGCCCGAGCGCTGATAATGCGAATCACGAGCGGCAGAAGTGCTAAAAGACGAGGACCTGAATATGTATTCCTCCACCTCGCAGCCGCCCCCGGCCACACCTTCCCTCAATTCCTCTGTCCTCAAGGATATAACTCCAGGACCCCATTCAACCTGCCTTCGGGGAATGTCACAGCGGAATAGAGAAGTACCGGGGGAAGGCGGCACCTTGAGGGGAAGTCAGCGGAGACGAGATTCGACAAACTATCTCCACAAGTGGGGGGGGGGGGAGTTTGCGAGGAACTCCAGAATTTACTCATTTCCCCCGAAAAGAGAGAAACTTGGCTTGACGGGTGATGCGAAATTAAGTACTACTTTGCGAAACCAAGTCAAGTTTAAATTTTACGCAAACTTAAATTGTTTTGCTAAGCTCGGTCACAACATTTCTCGTCTAACTTCGAATTCCCATACGTTTGAAGAGATCCGATGAGGTTACTACTACCGCGGTAAACGCCGCGCCAGCTGCCGCGAATGTCATGGGTCCTCATAGAATCAGATATTACCTCTTGCTGTGATAGTTTTTTTCGAACATCTAGCAGTACAATACGAACCCAAGCGTTTTAGAAACAAAAACCGAAATACATTAGGCAATTATATTGAGGACTTTAAGGAGAAGTTAAACAAAAGTAGTCCCATCGTATATAATTTTCACCGAACCTAAAGTAAATAAATGTTACGTAATTAAGAAAAAAAACGCACTGTATGGAGCGATGTACACTTGTAACATTTTAAGTCAATAAATTCGCGATTCTCTAATATACTACCTTGATCAAAAATTTCCCGGAATTTATTCAGAAAATTAAAAATACAAGTTTATTCATCTAAATCTATATTGTCCCCTTCAAAGTAATCCCCATCGACTGCAACACACTTATGCCAGCGCTTGATCCAATCCTCGAAACATTTTTTATATTCGGTTTTCGGTATGTCCATCAGTGCTTCCTGCGATTTTTCCATTACTTCCTCTCGGCTGCTAAAACGCGTTCCCCGTAATGGTTTTTTAACTCGATTGAACAGAAAGAAGTCACAGGGAGCCAAATCAGGTGAATTCGGTGGCTGTTGGATGGTATTTGTTGCATTTTTCGTCAAAAAATTACGAATAATGATAGCACTGTGCGACGGTGCGTTATCATGGTGCAAAATCCACGAGTTTTCTGCCCACATTTCTGGTCTCTTTCGGCGAATTGCTTCACGCAAACGTCTCATAACGCCCAAATAATACTCTTTGTTTACTGTCTGGCCTTCTGGCAAAAATTCATGATGCACTACACCGTTGTAATCCATGAAAACCGTCAGCATTGCCTTCTTTTTTGACTGAAAACGACGTGGTTTTTTTGGTCTCGGCTCATTTGGTGAACGCCATTCACTTGCCTGATGTCTGGATTGCGTGTCGTACTCATAAACCCACGTCTCGTCTCCAGTAATGATCCTTTTGATGAATGTGGGATCGGATTCAGCCTCGCAAATCATGTCTTTTGCGACGTCAACACGGTCTCTTTTTTGCATGAAATTGAGGTCTTTTGGCACCAACTTTGCTGCTAACCCAAATCATTAACCACAATGTCTTGGGCGGATCCATAGGCAATGTTCAAGTCCTCCGCTATTTCTCTGATGGTTAATTTGCGGTTATTGACCAACATTTCTTTTACTTTATCAATTTTTTCACCGACTTTCGATGTCGATGGTCTGCCACTGCGTTCATCATCTTCGATTGACTCACGACCACTTCTGAACCGCTCGTGCCACTGGTAAACGACCGTTTTTTTTAGAGAATCGTTGCCGAAACACTTTTCCAACATTTCCAACGTCCGTGCGCCACTAAATCCGTTTTTTACGCAAAATTTAATACAAGTTCGTTGTTGCAAATTTAAATCCATTTCTGAAATTGTAAAAAATCGCCAACACACACAGAGATAGATGTACTCTTGGCTACGTAACTTTTGCAAATGTCAAGTTATGACACTAAGATTTAAAGGGAATATCAACAACAGATGTACCAATTTAACAAAAAAAAACAGAACTCAAATCGGAACGATGGGAGCGCCACACGGTGGTTATTCCGGGAACTTTTTGATCAAGGTTATCGGCCACATAATATATCACACACAATGTACGAATGCAGAAAATTTCTCTTAACTTTCCTCAAAATGTTTAACTGTCTGGGATTGAAAAAAGCACATTTTTAACTATTAAAAAGAGTTCCACGGACCACTATAGCGATGATAAATGTGAGCGGTAGGAACTAAACACCGATGTCTTCGAATGCTTGATGATGAGACAAAAAATTAAAATGGTACAATGATGGTAGTATTTACAAATTTTGCTAATGGAGCACAAAGAGTTGCCTTTTCAAGAAAATTAAACATCTGAACCTTTGGGAATAAATCGTTTTAGACGGGTGGCATGCAAAACCGTAACTTAGCGAAGAGCAAGAATCGCGAGCAATTCCTTTCGAATACCTTGAGTCACGAATGCCTCGTGATACGGAGTGCCATCCATATAAGCCGGTCCCAAGCATCTCCTCAGTAGTCAGCATATTTTAAAGATGCAATCAATCTATAAACGTTCCTCCTTATATTATGGCAATGGCAAACTAATAGACACATCATATTACACATATTTACTTTATAAGGATAGATATACTTGTAAAATGTTTTCGAATGTTGTGTCTGATGACCAACTAGCGCTCTGGCTATTTTAAGGACATGGAGGGCCAAAACAAATAATCCTAAGCAATGTCTTCCTCATAAAGTTCTGTTTTAACAATAATGCATTATAAGTTATGCCATAAACAAATCGAAAGAAGATATATTAGAATAAAATGCTTAACAATACGCAAATGTTCAATCTAATAACAACTTCAATTATTATTCTCCAATATTATGATTTCTGTGACTAAGCATATGCATGAAACCAAAAGAAAAATCCAAAAAGTTACTTCTATTGATTCATTTATAGTCTTTCACTCTTTTACTATCGGAAGGAAGTGACACCTCAAAACAAGACAGGGACATCATTTAGTACAGTTGTCACTTCAATTTTAAGCTGAAAGATTAAACGTTATTACACACAAAACTCACCGTTAAATTTAGAACTAAAGCATTTGTTTGAAGGGACAGAAATATTATAACAACAGTGAAAGTATAAATACAATAAAATTCCAAAATTAGGACGGTATCAATGTAGAGTAGTTCTCATGTTAGACGTCCTACTACAGGTGCCAAACATGAAATTTTATGATTGGAGGGCCAGCAGTAAATTATTTCAATACGGCGCTACATGGACTAAAACGTAAAATTCAGGGTTGGAATTCGTCTCCTCTCAAGAAAAGGCGCTTATGTGACCAGAGTTTCTTGTCCCAGCCAAATGGAAACATACTACTCACAAATATCACCTCGAATGATAAGTAGGATACCAGCGAGAAACCGTTCCGCACACGGAAATCGAATCCTGGGCATTGATGTTAGAAGCCGAAGCGACTAGCCACAGCATCTCACCTCATCCCAAGGAGCTTAAAATTCGATGATAGAACGGAAAGTTTGAGTGGGGAGAGACGGAGGGGTCCGGCGGCGAATATTCAGCGCCAAAAATGCTGAAAATGGAAAGGGGGAGAAAGTACAGCGGCAAGGGAAAGGGGAATTGAGGGACGCGAAGCGAGGGGGGTGGCCCCAAACGGCCCGGAGGAAGGGAGAGGGAGGAAGGCCCTTGTCGCTTCGAGGGGGCCGAAGGCCGCCACGTTGCGATACGGGGTTATCGAACGATCCACAAACCTTTCCCTTCCTCCCGGCAACCCTCCCTCCCCCCCGCACGTACGTTTGCCTCTCGGAGAGGGCGAGTGGGCGAGGAAGGAGGATTCAAGGGGAGTTCAGAAAGAAGAGGAGGGTTGGTGGCGAGCACTTGGGTGGCTGCATCACAGGCTTTCTTGGCTGGTAGTGGAGGGATGGGGTGGGAAGGATGGATACACCCTTGCGGTCGCCCGGGGTTGTTAACGGGTGGTTGCCCATGCATACATATCATTCCCCGACTCGCTCCTCCATCTTTCTCTCCCTCCCTCTCTTAATGCGGACTAAGCACTTTCACGCGACACCACCGCAATCGACGTCCGATGGATAGCACACTCCGTCGGTGATCGCTTGCCCTCGGAGGGGGAAACCGTTTACCGCTCTCGTGACGCGGAAGCGAGCCCGGCATATAGCTGCCGCGACTACAAAATATTGAACTCAAATTCCTCGGTGAAAGCATGAGTGCAGATCTGGCTACTCCTCGATTCCCATGACGAGTTCGTGACTCCGGACTCCCACGAATAAACATCGACAACTTCTCGAACGGTCAAGGGTAGGCCCAAATGATTTTTTCCTAAAATAAGCCGAGTAGTATTTTGCATGCCCGGGATAGAGATAAAAGTCGATTAATCACTAGTGTCACTTGACACTCGTAGAACATTTTATTATTTGAAATGAATTACCTCCATTACTTACTTGAATTACCTCGACAGAAATTGTTGGTATGGGGACCGGATGAATCGATCATAAAATTGGTTCTCAAGTAATGGGTCACGGATTGCCAATAAAACTCGTAAATTCCTATTTTCAGGTACGGAAACCAGGAAGAAAATTTCTTCTTCACTGACATGTTTTACGCGAATTACCAGCGTTAACAAAGAGCGCAAATAGAGACAGAATTAAAGAACAGATAGAAGATCAAGATATTCTAACATTAGCATAAGGATTTGTGAACTTTCTTCACAGCCAAGAATGCAGGTAAGTTATTTATTAATGAATTCACATTTCCCTATGATCATACTCTTTAAGGAAGAGTGACATAAGAGAAACGCTATCTATTGAGCAAATTACAGCACGGAAGCAAGAAATCTTAAGCCTAACTTTATTATTATATAAATGATGCACTCAGTTTCATCTGGTTTCTAAAACATTTTTCAGATAAAACCCTAACTGTTATAGAAACAGTAATATTTATTGTATCACCCCGCCGTAAAATAGTTCTACCCATGATATACCATATACAACCTTAAAATACCCTTCACAATGAAAATTCAATGATATTGAGTACCTTTAGAAATTTAGGAAGGCTTTTTATTACATTTAATAAAAAGGCTACCACACAGCTTGACGCCGTCTTTCTTTCTCGAGTGGAACGTGTCCACTTCACACCCACGCTGGAACACAGGCAGAAGCTGAACGAGCCTTTCTCCCAAGGCATGGAGATAAAAATTTACTGAAAAGCAGCCCGCACAGTATTCTTTTCCTCTGCGGGGTGGTGAGAGAGACGAAGAAGAAGGCGTTTGTAACGCGGCGGGGAACAGCTGCGATGAACGGCGTGAGATCCCCCCCGATTCAGGGTACGCGTGTACCCTTGGAGCACCCGGGCTGACTGCGAAACAGCTGCGAGGGCAAAGAAGTGGGTCACATCGATCAGGAGTTGATTCAAACGACCTCCGCCAGGGGGATTTCGGGGCGCCACCGCGGAACCCGCAGCCTTAATTGGCTTACGCACTCACGCAATGCAAGAGCGATTTAAATTACGATTATTTATTTAAATTAAGCAAAAGGATGTAAATTTAGCAGCAGACTCAACAAAGAGTAGGTGAGACGCAGAACTGGGTCGAGGCATTTGTGATTAGAGTCAAACATATTAAAACACGGGTGGTAATTCACGTAGCATGTAGGAATGAAAGTATATGCATGTTTTAAAATATCAACCATTAATAACAGTACATGTTTGACAACATGATGTCCAACATACCTTGTATTTATCCTTACCCCGACAGATGAGTTACAGAGAACTGTTACTCGACCTGTCTTATTAAATCGCTAAGAATGCTTATAAAAAACTAAGCATCGCGGATAAATCTCCCTCCGTCTATTTTCTCCTGAAAGGTGGGAGAATGCGGCTGAGACTAACGCACACTCGCCGAGAGAAAACGGAACTCCGGAAGAACGTGGATCGGACGGCCCCGACGTAAATGAAGATTCATCAATCTTTACTTCATCTCCAGGAAAATACTTTTGGTGCATTTACGGACTGAGAGCACTGGCACTTTCAAAGATAGCATGAGAGAAGCACTGCCCTATACCACTTCACTAAGGGGAGGGTAAGACACTCGCTCAGCGATTTCTAAAGGTTAAAAGAAGGGAACCCCTCGTAAATAACAGGAGAACCAAACGGTTCCGAAAGATCGATCGATCGGGAAGCGGTGTGGGGTGGAGGAAGCCGCCGGGGACCCATTCCCTATTCACTGCCGAATACCGTGGATCACCCTTTTGTCCCACGCACCCCCTCGCCCCGACACAGTAAAGCGACGGACAAGAAGAGTTATAAACGTCGTCTTCCTACCGCCCTTCATCTTCTCTCATTCCCTCGAGAGATAAGCAAGGCCGTGGGCGGCAGTTTTATGGAATGGCGAAATTCCTCGACGAGTCTTTCTCGTGTCGGGCTGGTTTGACTGCCTTGGCCATTCGCTTCCTCTCTTTGCCACATCAATTCGCCGCGGGAGACCATCAGGGTGGTTTGGCACCAGCACCACCAAGTGTGGGAGTCACTGGCCCCATCAATGTCCTCTTGTTCACAATAGAAGCTTCTTAGGCGACCATTTCGTTGAGCTCGTGAAAGTTCGCAGACCACAGTCTAAATTTTCAGCCACGATTACATTTCCCTGGTTACCATCTCACGGTCCTGGCTTTGGTTTCCTTTTAAAGTCGGTTTTAACTATTAGAAGGATCAATAATCGAATATTTTATGATAATATAAATGATATTACGCAATTAATGAAAAAATCAACAAAAGAGATAAAAGAAAAACGAATCGTCGCCGACTGTCTTTGTTCGTATTGCGATCAGAATTTAGAGCAAGGAGGCTCCCCATTCCTCCTCAATCAATTCAGATTATCTCGCACTCAAATGGCTCTTCTTCCTCACATTCATCCTAATTTGCTACACAGTCTTATCGAGGGCCCTCCCCATATATTTTCTCATCCATTAGTTTTCAAAGGAACCCATTGAACTCATCGGATTCTTCCTTTCTGCATGGTATTTTAAATGGAATTTTCCTCCTCTATCCTCGTACTTACCAGCTGCTCATTTTATGACCCATCCTCCCTGTAGCATATCCCTGCAGCACTAGCTTTGCAAAACTCCAATTTTTCGCGTTTGTATTTCCAGTGTTGCATGCCTGTAACCCGGAGACGACAAGCCCCAACAGGAATGTTTTGACTCAAAGCTTCTTAATTGGTAAATCTATTTCCTTTGAGGGAAATAGATTCACGAAGAAAGTAGACCCAACTTAGAGACTTTTTGAGAAGTATAGAACACCTGAGTTTACTTGCGACACAAAAGGTACATGGGAGGTCTGAAAAAAGTTTCCGACCTAACAAAGATACAAGACATTTTTTCTGAAATTTCTGAGGTCGGAAACCTTTCAGACCACCCTCGTATTACTATGTCAACAATTATATCGATATATTCACCAAGAAAAATATGAGAGATACACATCACCACAGGCAGATTCACGTACCCGTTCTTCCTTTGCATGATACGGAATCATAACCAAATCGAAGTGTCAAAATATATTAACTAAAAGACTAAAATTTAATGATAGGATCAAACACACCAATTATTGCATGATACATAAATGCATGCATTTGCACGAGAAATTTTGCGTATTGCTAACATATATTCAAATGATGTATAAAACTAATATGCCTGCTTCTATGGCTGAAGCCCTAACACAACAAGCCCACGGGGCGACTCGCGAGGCATTGTGTAGTTGAAGATGAATAGTTTCCTCTTTATGATAAACCCCTCAAGCTTCAGCCTCTCCACCTTTGATGTTCGCAGAACCTCTTTCATTCCACATTTTTTTGCTTTCAAGGTTGGCAAAATATATTAAACTTCTTTCTCTTCTCGAGGAGAGCCGTATCCCGGCTGGTTGGTCCATTAATAATAACGTATACGGCCGTGCAATGCCGAGGTGTTCAGATTACGCAAACGATCATCTTGAACACATTTCCAGATGCCAACACACCTATGGGAGCAAACCGGTGCCAATATAAATATTTTTATCAGTAATTCTTACTAACTTAAGGAACTGATAATGAAGAGAGACATTAGGTTTTTTGGTGCTTCAATTTACCAAATTTCCTTCCTACAACTCACTGAAAAGACCCACCACAAGCATTCCGTCGCCAAGATTAGATCAACGAAAAAGAAGTGTGGTGTTGCAATATGTAACAATTTTTGTTCACCATTATAATGAATCTAAGTCAATCGTGTTATCATCTCACAAAGTAAGATCAAAAATACACGCTCAGCGAGTACGACTGTTACGGGAACACTTCCTAGGAATTATTTTCAAGAACAGAATCCGAGTAATATTAGCGTGAACAGTCATAAGTGGAAAAGTGTCATTTCAAAATGAGAAAAGAGGTTATTATTAAAGTACGACAATAGAAATATTTATATCCATGTTTATCACTTTATATGCCTACCTATAAATATTAATAATGATAAGCAGATAACCAAATCAAGTCGGCAAGTCTTTCTCTACAACTGCAATTAGCACTACAGAGTGAATGGTAAAATAGCTCAAGAAATTTCTACAAATACTTTAGTGTAACATTTACATTCATCAATCTCTTTTCAAAAAAAATATCGTTCATACATGACTTGATTGGTTAAAATAACGCAATAACTTATTACTCTGTATTGACGACAATGAAATAATCACAAAAACCTCTATAATTAGAGTGGCATACTGATAAATGGTTCCATGTCTGAACAATGACACATGATCCTATATAAGAACACAGATGGGAGGAGAAAAGATTTTAAAAACCAATATTGATTTCCGGAAAGTACAGCAGAAACGTATTTCAATGAGCGAAAAAGGAAACAAAGATGTTTTTGTTATAATTTCGTCTCGAATTCGTTTTTCAATCGAAGGGTTCATGGGATGCTTATTCTTCAAGAGAACGAAAAAAACAAAATTCCTCTGAGAGTGCAAAATCCATTCCACGCCATCCTACGAGCACTGCCAATGGTCGAAGACTGGGTGTGTTTTTTTTTATTTGAAAGGGTAGGAATAATAAAAGGAGGAAGGAAAATTAGTTGATCCTTTGAAAACGGCAGGAAGAATGAGAGGGAGACGAAACGACACATATTGGAAAGAGTGCGGGATGGTGCTATACGAAAGCATGCCGTAAAGGAAAACGACCGGCAATCCCTTCCTTCCTTCCACCGCTTCAAGCGAGGAAGGGCGCGAGGCAAAAGCGCCACCCTCCCAACAAAACTGAAGGCTTCAATTCTTTCCTACCCGACGACAAAACAATCGCGACGGAGGGAAGAGGGGTGTGAAGGGGTGGGGCAGGGCGGATGGGGATTGGGGAAGGGATGAGGAAAGAGGTGGAAGATGAAGGGTTAAGGCGAAGGGGATGAAGGATGAGTGACAAGTCGGTAAAAGAAACGATGCCTGGAGATGAGAAATGATGCTGCCGAACAAGGACCAAGCTCCCTGAGCAACAATAAGAATGATTACTGCCTCATCTATAGTGAAACGCCAAACAAAGGCGGCTCTATGCGACTTAGATTGAAAATAGAATTAATATTAAAATAAATTGCGACCCATTTAATTGAAATCCATAGAATTACGACAAGGAGGAGCCAGTGCGCTCAATGAAAAAGGCAACTCATTAAAGATTCCAAAAATAAATATCCGCGGACAATTATTTCCACTTTCTATAGATAAGATGTGTTAGGCATTGAACATAGTCGAAAAACTTACCCCATTACGAAACGAATCCCTATATATTTAATTTTCCCTAAATTAGTTTTACTGAGTTTTGCTTAAAAACTGACAGCAAACCCTCTAATAATTGAAAAAAATAACTTACTCAAAACATTTTTACCTTAAATAAAGAATAATCTAACTCAGCAGCGCATTGTAAATACATGATTTTTATAAACATGACTTGAATATTTTCTTAAAATTTAATTACCAAATCCAAAAAGTCAGGGAATAAATTAATAGGTTTCAATAGTTTTACGCCCTTAGGCGACGATTCACAATTCCAAAGAAACTGCGGGAGATGCCGCGACAGTAACTTTTAACGGAGTCATCCGCTAATATGCATTTCAATGCAATAATTTCAGAGTGTAAAAATTATTCGCCTGAGGCGAACGATTTTTACACACTGAACTTATTGCATTGACTATTTACAAGGTATTTTTGTCATGAGTTCCCTAAGGTACTCATATTTAGAATAAAAATATTGACGATAAGCAGAAGATTAGCCGTAAAGACTTCAAGAGAGGTCATGAAACGGGCAAATACAACGTAGGTGTAGATATTACGAGCCTCGTAGCCTCTAAAATAAAGGGGCATGATAAAAATCCTTTAAATGATTCTTGTATACGGCAAGTGTGCACTGAGAGAAAAAGTGATCTCAAGGCAACCATAAAACCGGGTTTGAGAAATGATGACTTTTCGCGTGGAATACCTTAAGGTACCAAAGTAAATGCCGGCTCTGGTGATATTATTCCCTTTAGAATTTAAAACTTCGGAAAAAAATCTTCCAAATATTTTATTCGTCCCCATTAAAACCAAAGAAACCTGTCGAGATAAAATCACGATGAGTTCACTTCAATGACTAATGACAATGATAACGAGGTCAAATAATATTATTTTCCTAGGGATAATCAACGGCGAACTCACCCTGCGAAAAATGCCAAAAAAATACGCTTAAAATGTTGGCGTTGATGAAACGACGGCAGAGGGGGACAAAGAAAGAGCGAGTAGAAAGAAAATTGTAACCCTCCCCCTGCAGGCTTGACAGCACTATGCGGAAGCCTGGGGCATTTTCTTATCCTGGTAACAGGAAAATGTTCGTCGCACGAGGGCAAGGAACTCCTTGAGATGAACATCTACATTCGAGAGGGCGAGAGAGAAGAGGAGGAGGGACGAGGGAGAGTAGAGGGGAAAGATGAGAAGGTGACGGGGGGAAGCATGGGATATATACAGCGGGAGAGTATTGGCAAATGACCCCCCTCAGGGAATGGGATATGTTGGAATTGGGGCATGGATAAGAGGTGGTCATGGATAACGGGTTGGGATGAAAGAGAGGGAGAGGACGCGGGGGAGAAGTATGGCGCTTTTTATGACGCGCCCTGGGAATTTGAGAATAAAAACGGTGTGCGCCGAAATGAAAGGGGGCACTCTGGGAAATGGGAAGAGAAGGGAAAAAAGGGAGAAAAAGTGAAAGAAAAAAGGGAGGGAGGGAAGGAACTTGGAGAAACCGATCTTCGTCGAGTCCCATCACGCGCATTTTGCCGAAAAGGCGAAACTCCCCACCCACCCATAGAGCTGGGAGAGGCCTTCTCGAAAAAGGGACAAGTAAGTATCACCCTAAAAATGCCTTCACACCACGGGTAGCATATGCAACAATGGCATTAGCGAATGAGAATGGTTCATAAATATCTAAAATAATGGTGGAAAAGAGTAAAAAAATGAAAACACGATATAATACACTATTCTTAGCTAAGGCCAAGTTACGATACATGTTGTAGCTGGAGTTTTTTGATTTACCAAGGGATCAAACCCTTCCAAGCCCAACCTAATACGCCACTCTAGTAAGATTTGAATAAAATTATCCTTTTATTAAATAGTGTTGCATGTAAGTACTCTATTTCGTGTGATTAAAATTTTTTGAGTGCGATTGTGTATTAAGGGTCGAGACCTAACTTCCCCGCCACACGCCCTTGCGGGATACTGTGTAGATGTAGATGTCTGGTAACATCCTACAATGAACTAAACCATTCTTCAACTCCAAACGCCTATGCCTATTAGATTCTAGCTTTAAACTGACTTGACCAAAACTTCCCCCGCCCCCCCCCCGAACAGCATTCAACATTAAATAGGGACGGTTTTTTAAGGACCCTGGGACTACACACCACAGTACTACCACGCCCTAACAGGACACAATATCTTCAAACTCCATATTTCAATAATTCATTCTATAGCTATCTATACTCTCTGCCTCCTATAATTCCATTCAAAATGCCGATTCTTTTCATCCCTCCACCTCGCTTGCCCAGCATTCTTCCGTCTATTACCACTTCGGTACCCCATCGCCTCTAAGTGTCACCGGCATCCAATTGTCCTGGTTCCTTAGAATTTTTCAGAACGACCTTCTTTCTTCTCCTATCATCCCAACCACTCTATCGTTTGTTATCCTTTCCCAGCATCTAATTTTTCCATTCTTCTCCCCACCGACATTACGTATCAACTAGAATAATTTGATAACTCAGTGGAAATAATAGTGATTATGATTCATTGTTGCATCTAACCTTAATGTGGGTGGACAGTAAAAGAATACGTGGGTCCGTCTTAAAAAAATTTGTCTTGACTTGTCAGGTAGGTGTATTAAGATAGTAATGGCGGCATGTACCACACACGAGGGCAAAAGAGAAACATCGGAAATACATGGAAAGCATGTCCCTTTGAACTGGAGAAAATTTTGATTTAGCATTAAGATAAAGTTCAAGGAAAAACCAACAGATTAATTAAAATATTGTACTAAACTATTAAGTTCATGTGATAGAATAATTCGGTAATCTAGGAAGGGAGAAGGGAGTCCCAAAGAGAGCAAACCAAACTAATGATAAGACCTTTTGAAAGGTTCGTGGCTCGAGTATCTACTTCGGGTATAATTAATTAAAAAGGGAATAATTAAGCCCCTTTACTATTCAGGCATATTAAATCACCGGGATAAAATAAGAGAAAGATTATCCAGAGACTCACGCACTGATAGATTCAAACTACTCCTGCTTTCAGTTCTCCGTTATAATTCGGGATCGCATTATAAACCTAACGTTATAATTAAAAAATCATAATATCACTAAGATTTTACAATTATAACTCTCATGTTTCTATTTTGTCGACCATTAAAGCTTTAGTGGAACTTCATCGTGCAGCGCATGGTAGTAAGCCAAACTATTAAATTAAGGGGACATGATTCTGAGAAACTATAGTTTCTCAAAAAGTGCATACGATTTCATAATTTAAGTACAGGAAATAATCACACCGCACATTTCAATCACCAATAGATTTTTGGACAAATAATTCGGAAAAACTTGCCATTAAACTCATGCGATTAATTTTCATTCGTACGGCTTCATGGCATTAAACTCATCGATTAATTTTCATTCGTAAGGTTTCATGGTACACCGCATAATGCAAACAAAAAATATGTATAAAGTAATTAATAAACCAAAAAATTACGTGAAAACAGCTTTATTAATTTATAATACTTATGCCAGCGAACAATATTACTTGGAAATCAAGATAAAAATGTTTCCATTCATAGATGCTTTTTTGCATAAATAGTAAATGATAACGAATCTACATCCATCTTACGACGTCAGATTTCGCTTTCCCGTTCTGGCGTTCTTCGTAAATATTAGTCCTACTTACATTAGTTAACTTACGAACCTGTGACCCTCCACTGCTACCATACGCTCGTGTCATCCACCTCCGTAAAAAAATCCTAAAATCCAAATCTCAAAATGACTTACGTCGAAGGACGACGACCTCATACGGTATTTTTTCCGGTGGGCCAAACCTACCCTTTGGCATGGGGGGCGAAAACGAAACCCCATGAGTCGAAACGACTAAGATATGGGACCGTACCCGCTCATCTTTCTCGGCCGTGGAGAGAGGAGCCGAGCTCATCAAGGCGGAAGCAACGATAACCCCCATCGGGGAGGACGGAATCGTGCACGCAAGCACGCAAGACATACACGTTGCATTAGGCAAACTCGTTTTTCTTGCACCCTGGGTATATAGAACGAAATATCGCAGGGGAGTGAACCAAGTCACTTGCGCGCCGAACACGGAAGAAAATCGCCTGCGAGAGAAAAATACCTAGTGTGAGGCGTTGAAATCGATACAGGGAAAGAAAAGAAGTGATGAGATGTGACTATTCTCATTATCTGTCCTCGGAATTAACAGCTAAGTGGGAAAATTCCAACGTGTTTAAATACTTCATCAGGACTTGTAAACATATGGTGCCACGCACTGTGAGGAAAAATATTCACCTGAAATAAAAATTAGCCGTAATACAGTAAAATTACTGAAATCACATAAAGACTGAAAATATCATGAGGTGAACACGGAAAAAAACCATAAGGACCACAGCAGCAGATGGTGATTTTGCATTGATATGCGCTGTAAGTTAATCTTAAAATTATTGATTAACAATAATATTAACTAGACATACATATTGTTAGGTAATTCATCATCTCTTGGTACCATCATTTTACTTGCCTGCTTCATGGACACAAAATGCCTATGATCTGACTTTAAAACTACATGGAGATAAACTTTCATTTTCTTTTCAGCTTCTTGCACATTATCTATTCTGAATCCTTCATTATTTATTCACCGCAATCTTTTTAATATTTAAAATGTTCACCGCTTTCCTATTTATCATTATCTAAAGGAAAAATCCGTATCATGCCTGTGGTTCATTAACTACGTGCATAAATTAAAGAAGATTGAGGATAAGGGTTAGGGAAGTGGGCGGTTCTCATCGACTAATTGTGGTTCTAGAAAACTATTCAAGGTTTTTAATCCTTTTTTTTAGAGTTCTACAGCTCTTTGTACTCTGCTTGGCTACTCACATTTCTTGCCACACTGGGTCCGATAACACTTTAGAGCGGGTGTTCATTAATTCGAGGTATAAGAATTGACTTTTGGAATCTTAAACATGATTCTTCACCAAATAAAATTTGCAAATGGGCTAACGCATTAAATACTTGTTCTCTCCAACCTGTTGTTCCTAAATGAACAGCCAACCGTGAGGCATCGTCGGTTATTCCCCGGAGAGGAAAGCTCCTTTCCCGGCAATAGAATTTTATACGCTCCACACACAAAAAAAAATACGGAACATAAATAGGGATTAGAAGGGATGGCCTGGAGAGATTAACGGATATCAAGGAGCGAGGAATTGAAAGGGAGCCAGAAAAAAATTGGACTGAATCACGCCGAAATTAAACCAAAAAATGCCCCAATCCAGCCTTGATATAGTGCTGAATGAATGTTGCTGAACCCATGACGAAATGCAAATGAAAAACCGCAAAAATCCTTTAAATACATCAAAAGGAAGGGTTTCTGATCTCGATAAGTGGAATATAGGAACGCTTGACCAGAAAAGTCACTAAGTTTTCAGGTAACGCTAACCCACTTTAAACTAAGTCATTCCGAAAAAAATTACTCAGTAATGTGGCAACAATGAAGATAAATATCACGATGTAAAACTTATGAAAACAAACTTTCTAATCTCATCTCGTGATTCAGACCAGTTTAACTTTTATTGCCTGGTTTGATAATGTTTTTTTCAATAATTACACATTTGATAGTATTGACAGTAAAAGTAATTAATCACTTTCATAAACAAATGCTTCTCACGTCGCATTGCAACCATCGCATTGTAATCATATACGTATGCGATTTTGATATTCTTCTTCATTTCATTTAAATTAACTGCGATACAAAACTAAGAAAGACAAACATATATCATGATAGCCCAACATGCTTCGTGTAAAAAATATTGCTTCGGTTACTGTTTCGCACGTATCGTGAAAGTTGCAAGTCCCTCCAAAGTACGCCGAACAATAGATTCAGCAATTTTAATATTCGCACAAAACTTCGCCATAACCAGAAAATAGCATAGCATTTTATGGAAATAAGTTGCCTACTTAACATAAAAATATATTCTAATAATTTAAGAAATAAATGATACCAGTAATAAATACATACTAATAACCAAAGTTGGGAATTCGTGGGTAAATGGTTCGCAATATAGTTGAAAAGTTAGTTTTGTTAACTTAAGCCATTAGTAAAGTTATCTCATGGCTTTTTATCCCTAAGCGTTAATATTTCCACGAAATTGGTTCCATGAAGTCACATAAATATTAATTTTCCTCTATGAAGGAAAATTCTGCTGGGATTGTATTGGCTTGGACATCAATTAGGACTAAGTAGGGATCAGGGTGAGAAGCATCCGTGAACCTACAAAAAAAGTCTACTTTAGGAGCTACTTACTGCTCCCCAGTGAGCAAGAATTAGGGCAAACCTGAGGGTGAGGCTGCCCTTTCGTATTCTTTACTGCGTAACGTTACGTTTGGGAATACAAGATTAGTTACCTGTTACGGTGTGGGTCATTCCTCATTGAATTACTGCCTCACACTTGAGAATTCGTTGGATCAACACATTACTTCAAAATGAAGAGTCGGCAGCTTAATTTTTCCCACATAATGGGAGGAACGATAGCTTCCTGAAGTTAATTTTACAAAATCAACCGAACAGGAAAAAATGAAATTTAAGACACCGGACGTGATATATGATACTTCATTAGATTGTATTTCAATGTGCCAGAAGTCAAAAAACACTCACATCATATATTTGCGTGTGTATACGTATATGACTAAACATACACAAATTCAAAATTAAAAAAAACCCGTTTTGGTCCTGGGTTCGATTCCCGGGCAAGCCACCTGCAGGCAAGCCACCCGGGCACATGCAGCTCCACCCAAGCTATGTGATTTTTCGGGTACCAAGTCTTCCTGGGAAACCATAACCGGCACAGTGAAAGGAACTGGCCCCCCTACCCTGATGTGTGAATTTCACACGCCGTCGGGCTCAGGACTGGGTGAACTCTACCATCCAAACCGACCTTCGGGTTGATTACTGTGTTTATGGTTTATATATAAACATATATATACAAATATATATACATACAAGTATATATATACATATATATATATACGAGGGTCATCCGGAAAGTAGTACCCGTTCGTGCCGCATGAAGTGCTGACGACGCGAGTAGCCGCTGGACGAGGTCAGATAGCTTCAGTGGCTTGTCTGCTTTCTCTGAGCCAAGTTGCGTGACGCTAGCATTGCCTGTGTTGTTTCTGTGATTGTTTACAATGTTTAAAAAAATTGAGAACGCCGCCAGTTGTGAAGTGAGGGCAGTGATTAAATTCCTCAATGCAAGAAACGTTCGCCCATGTGATATTCATCGCCAATTAAAGGAGGTGTATGGAGACAATGTAATGGACGAGTCGTCTGTTCGGCGGTGGTGTCGCAACTTCAACATGGGGAGGGGGAACACACACGACGATGAGCGTTCGGAGAGACCGTCTGTCATTACAGACCAACTGGTGAGCTCAGTTGACGAATTCGTGAGGAACGATCGGCGCGTCACAATTGATGACATCTGTGAGCATTTTCCCAATGTTTCTCGAACAATTGTTCATGAAATTGTTAAACACCATCTGCATTATGCAAAAATATGTGCAAGATGGGTCCCTCGCGTATCTCAATGAGCTGGCGGCGAAGGACTATGCAGCAGGAATACAGAAACTTGTCACACGTTATGACAAATGCCTTAATTTGCTTGGAGATTATGTTGAGAAGTAGTTTAAAGTATCCTCTTTCAAATAAAATTTTTTATGTTTGTTAATATTTACTTTTGTGTCTTTATTTCACGAACGGGTACTACTTTCCGGATGACCCTCGTATATCCATACATACATACATAAATACATGAGTTCCATGAAATACGCACATTACACATACATATTTAAGAACGGAAAGATAAAAGAGAACTTATTTCATTTCACTAAATATAGTTATTTATTTTATTTCACTGGACTCGTTTGTTTTGTTAGAAGCTCTACCCAAACAGCTAGCGACATAGATTTTACTTTCTCAAGTGCCATCTAACACCATGAAGCGTTACAGTCGGAGGTCAAGGATTAAATTAGAAATTTATTTTGAAATAGCACTATACAGTAACTAAATGTTGAAGGAAAAGGGTAAAAACGATTCTACGCGTAAATCGGTCGAAAGATAATGGACTACCTCATTTCATGGAGCTCACTATAGAAGAATGAATCTTTCGGAGAAACTTGGCGCTATCACAACGGTTATAGAGAGTAGCATGAGTAAGTTAAGAAGAGATGACACTCGCCAATGCTGAGGTCACATTTGGAATAAGTGGCTAGAATTAGAATCGGAGAAAGTTAAATCAATAAATCACATGAAGTTCTCAAATATGGACCTCCAGAGAAGTAAAAGAATTATTTGTAAGTTTTATGGGTTTACTAGAGAAACTAGAATGGGAGTAACCCTCGAAAAGAGAAAGGCGGTACAAGTAAACAACTTTGTACAAGTAAAGTAGCTTGGAACAAATAAAGTATATTGGAATTTTACTTATGAAACCAAAGGAATTATTATGGCTCCACACTATGTAGGTAGATTAAATTACCAAGAAAAAATAAGCGAAATAGGACTCTTAAAGTAATATATTTCAACAGTCCTTCCCATGCACAATGTGCGATCACAACAACACAAAATGATGATCCAATAACGTCACTGTGATATGACACCCCCACTAAGAACACATCACATTAATTTGAATTTATATAGGAAATATTGTGCACTAAAACCCCCCACCAGACGCACCCCAACGTGGTTGGCAGAGTATAACGTGCATGGAGATCAGTCGTAAACTACTTCATACTTAGTACCCATGAAAAATCAAAGATTTTAGAAGTAAGACACTTATTCTAGTGACACATGAACGTGTTAGGCGTGCATTTTTCTCGAAATATCCGGATCATTTTCCGATCAAAATAAATGGTTAGCTATGTAATGAAAACGGAACACATTCGAATTTTATCTATTTTTAAATAAGAGAATTTTTTCTGCGTGGGGGATGCTTATTATTTCTGTATTTATATCTATCACAAATAATGGTAAGTCCTGTGTAAGCAATTATGTTCATCCTAAATACCAAGGTTTTCATGCGACACCGAAGGCATTTTTAAGACACCAAGAACATTGGTAGATTCCACCAGCTGATATATAAAAGATACGTCGTCATAGACAAATTCAACTACTCGTCCTTCCCTCGTAAGATACATGGGTCATTAAAAATCTAACCTTAGCGCCCAAATAAGCTAACTTAAAAATAAAAATTATATCATTAGTCAAGCACACCAATTATTGCATGATATGCTGTACATAAGCGTGCATGTGCACGACAGTTTGTGGGCATCGGCAAACATTTATTCAAATGCTTGTACGAAATAATATGTGCGATTCTATGGCTGGTACACTAACAACCCCCGCCACACGCCAATTTGGAAGTTTCAAGGGGTATCGTGCGTACATATGTAGATGTTTTGTGACGTTAGGACCGTGATTATTTCGACAAACCTTCATCAACTTGAGAAGAATGATCAGACACATCGCAATTTGCAGTTCGGGGAAACTGAACGCGATCTTCACCCTCAAACGACAGGTCAGGTACCGCCTCGAATTTTATACCAAAACCACCTATACCTAGGTTCTCCAAATAAATTGCGCAACAATATCTACCTTATCATCGGCAGCGAAAAGGTCGATTCGGGAAACAAGCTCAATCGCGACTCCTTCGGACGAAAATGCCGGGCAACCGCTATCAGAGATCGCCAAAACGAGGTTTTTTTCCCCTTCCAGAATTTTAAAATAACCTCTCGGCTGCCACGTCCCTTCCCTTCGGGGCGTAATTAGCCACAAAGGTTTTTGTACGGGCCACACAGCGGCGTGCAATAATTAATGCCTTTGGGAATACCACCAGTCAGATAACGACCGACGAGTAAGTTTATAATGAGGAAAAAAAAGGTAGGGAAAGCAGGAGGCCACAATTTTAGGTAATTCCTTTGGCCAATCATTAAAAGAGATAAAAAAAGACCAAAAGGTTCCAAGATATTGAGCATAAAACACCTTATTCATCCCGCTCGGTCTTCAAGGAACACCTTCGTGGATCATTCACGCGGGATAACGCCCTGTCTGACCGTTCGAAATGAATAATAATATTATATTTCAAGGATATATTCGTAAAGGATTTCTTTTTTTTTAATCCACTATTCCATTTTATTGCAGGAGGGAGTTTAGTGGCTCGCCTGAGTTCATGGCGGTATAACTAAAACCAAGAGGATGGGGAGAGTAGGGAAAAATACTCTCCGTTCACCGTAAATCTCGAGGTCGTAGTTTGGCAAAATGGCGGAGGGAGGGAGGGAAGCTTGGGCGGGGATTGCTCACTGGGGTGGAGGCGGAATAGGCGATTGGGGAGAGAGGAGTTTGAAGATTCCGAGTCCGATGTTTTCCGGCGATGGGGAGTGAAAGGGCAAGAGAAAAAAATACCCGGCAGGGGAATCCGCGAAAACGCTTTGTTTAACGGGGACCGACCACTCATCCGATTCGGGTCGCCTCGGGATGAAGAAAAGAAATGCATATCCCACGCCGCCACTCCATGAGATGGGAGTTTGCGCTTTGGGGAATAAAATCAAGGCGAGGCGAAGGAGTGTGGGGGTGGGAGGGAGGGCAACGATAGGGAGGATATACGAAAAAGAAGGAGAAAGTAAAAGCGTGGGAACAGTGGGTGAGGGGTGCGAGGAGGGATGGAAGACCAGGACGAGGAAACAAAACGTGACGAGGAGACAGGGGAAGCGGAGATGAGTGGAAGCATAGAGGACAGCGTTCTCCATTCACGACGACAAGCGGGGGGAGAGAAATAAAGACAGCGAAAGGGAGGCGACGAGGGTGAGAAATGACGCCTATAAATAGACGCATTTAGGAGAGAAGGGGTGTCTATCAAAGTGTGGAAAGGAAAGTGGGGTAGGACGTGAGAATGAGATTGGGTAAGAATAAGCACGTTCGATATGTACCGACCGCCTAAGTGGGGAAACTGCGGCGAAGAGGGTTATAATGGGTGATAAGGAAAATATGGGTTTCTTAAAAAATTGGAGAAACGCTTTCTAGGTCACGACTGCGGACAAATTTTTGAAAACCCTATAAAAATAAACGTAAAAATCTTTAGAGAATCAAAAATTTATCCTTTTTGAACTGCAAATTTTAACTTTTCATATATATGAATAAAATCGACCACCATAAACGTGGATTAATATTTTCAAAATAATGATGAAAATGACAAACTAAAATAGGTACCACTTGCATTGGTGACCATAATAACCGAAACCATTTATCGAAGAAACGCAGGCATTTAATATTACGATAATATTTTTCTGTATTAACTCGCTGAAGAATTATTTTTTACGTATGTATATTTAGTATTTAATAAATGATATTCTCAAATATTAATTTATTTGACGTAAGGTATATGAAAAAGACGACTTCGTCGTTTACCAGGTGGATCAACGAAGTTTTGCCTTTCTGTGCGATGTTATTTCAAATTTTCATTAAAGTTCATAATATGACTTCAGTTAAACCTACGAAAGACTCATTAGTGACTACCTCCGTACTAGTAAAATATATTATTTGACATGAAGATGGTGGGCGTCTTTATTAATTCCGGTTCAATTTTAACTAGATATTCACCAGGTACGTACATATCTCTGAAGTCATTCTAGATCAAATTCTTACTTTTTTTCGTTTTCTTACATCAAATTGTACAATTTTATTCAAAATGAACAAGTTAAAATCAATAATCAATTCACATATTATCAAAAGAATCTCATTAAATCTTGAGCTTTCCGAATAGTTCAGCGAATACATGGATGTTACCGAGACATTCAGGAGCAGAATGTGATTTTTCTTCGGTCAGACTAATGTATTCTCAAACAGATGCGAGACACACGCGGCATCGCACATTACTGTTACCCCCACCCCTCACTCCAATACTCGGCCTGGGGGGAGATTGGGAGATAGTGGTCACTCGGATGGAAATAAAGGCCATAAAGGAGAGAATGCTGAAAAATATATAACGCAGTGCCACAGTCTTCTAGTTAAAATTACCCTAAAAACATTTTTTTCATATATTTCGTATACTACACGATTCTTCAGCCCGTTATACTTTTCGGATTCCCTAATTTTCTCCGAGTCGCCTCTTCTTTTCTCCCTTAACCTAGATTAGCCAAAATTTTCCCAATACCCCCTCTATTCACATATCCTGTTAAAAAAAGTATTACTCGAAAGTGGAAGAGGCGGCGTGGATCGTCCATCGGAAATGAATCCAAGTCCGCGCAACGGAGGAAGCAAACACCCTGGAAGGCAGTGGTAGAGGCAGGAAATTTGAAGAGGTATCCGCCGACGCCCCCTCCGTGCTTTGAAGTCGAGCAAACAAGAGCTGCAAGCCTCTCACGCAACGGAATGGGATGGGTGGCTGGCGGTGAGAGCTGGAGTTTTCTTTCGCCCAATATTTTTCTCCAAATCTCTCACCCTCCCGCTCTTCCTCTCACTAACGCTCCCACCCTCTCACTCGAGACTATTTCAAACGGTCCCGGAATCCTCCCCCTGGCGACAGCCAAAAGAAACGGGAAGGTGGGGGAGGAGGGGTCGAAGGAAAAGGAAGGGATAGAAAGGCACAGTGGTTTGCCAAAACAAATTCGTGCGAAGCGTGATTCTACATCTCTGCCTCCTCCCCCCGTTCCAATCACTACGCCGGGAAGAGGGTAGCGATAGAGTGTTTGAACACTGGGGTGGGGAAAGAGGAAGGGGGGTGACGGAGAAGGGTCGAGGACGAGATAGGAGTTGTTTTTAAGGGCAGCAGACTTCACGAGTACATGTTAATTCGCCACTGTTATTCACTCGAGGTGGTTAAAATCCGGGGGTACCATTTTGTTGAGAAAAACACAGGAGTTGAGCCGTAACTATTCGCGTAGCAGGTGGAGAAGGAGGTTGAAGGGGTTTCAAAGTCGTGCTGCCTAGCACCACTCGATCATGTCACCGAGAGCGTGTAATTAGGCTTTACCCCTTCACGTTCCCCGGACGGCTTCATCTCCAATTACGCTGAGTCGGATGGATAAGAGGCGGCAAGGAGACTGTGCGCTTTCATCGTCTCTCTACTCCTAGCTATCTAGCTATTAGAATTATTACGGCAAATCGTAATTTAGTATCGTAGTTGTTGAGTGAAAACGATATAATCATATATATGCACATGCATAAACATATATATATATATATATATATATATATATATATATATATATATATATATATATATATATATATATAACGATTGTACGGAAAAACTCATACGAGCGGCACAATAATGGGCTGACACAACATAACACAAATAGAAAAGAATAGACACATATAAAAGAACACTTACACGGTAAATTGTTCGAGCTTTCGGCCCTCTCAGGGGCCTTCTTCAAGAGAGACTCTCTTGAAGAAGGCCCCTTCTTTTCTATTTGTGTTATGTTGTGTCAGCCCATTATATATATATATATATATATATATATATATATATATATATATATATATATATATATATATACATATATACATATATATATATCAAACTTGGATAGCAACAAACAATATAAGAGCACATAAAAAGATCACTTACACGTTATTTCTTGATCATTTCGACGGAATTCTGCTCCGTCTTCATCGATAGAAGTAATAATCTATAATTAATATATGTATGTATGTACATATATATATATATATATATATATATATATATATATATATATATATATATATATATATATATATATGATGAGATGACGACGGTCGCGCCGTCGAAACGTCAAAACTATGTACATATGTGAGGGTCCTTTCTTTGTGTTTCTATGTTTTAAAAATCTATATCTGTGATTTTATATATTTGAGCGTCGCCGAAGAGCATTTCATTTCGAATATATATATATATATATATATATATATATATATATATATATATATATATATATATATATATATATATATATATATATATATTCGAAATGAAATGCTCTTCGGCGACGCACAAAGATATAAAAATGTATATATATATATATATATATATATATATATATATATATATATATATATATAGACACACACACATAAAAATTACCAACATAAGTAAAAGAGAATCTCAGGAGTCCACTCAGTCGACGAGGATGTGACGCAACATTGCGAATGTCTGAAATTGTATTGGGATGACAGTTCAAACTTCGTTCCTTCACCAATCAGAGCAACGAACACTCATTTTTCTTTCCTTCTCATATTGGATCGAATTCCAACCATTCACCTGCGCGACTATCTCCACTATTTTTGCACGCACGTCACTTAAACGTCAAATTCCGAATTCTTTCAACGCCGCGGCGGATTTCGTTCGTGTGGAACACTCACTCGACGAGATTCCGGCGAAAATAATCCCAACTGCAGTAAATTTTCGTCCTGTCTACAGTTCAAACAAGGTTAGTATTCGAATAAATATGAGCAAAAACCAGAGATGAAAGATCTCATGTTTATCCCTACGAATCATTTATCTCTATGTATAATCAGGTACAATTATGTATTTTACTGCTAATCATCGAACTCTGATGATGACTTTACCGCCGAAACGTCAAAACTACGAGGGCGATTCGAAAAGTAAGTTCCTCTATTTTTTTCATGAAAAATCAAATTTATTCTCAACTTTGCGTACATCGTCGGGAATTTTGAGCATTTAGCTATTTTTCTACACAGTCGCCTTGACGATCAATCACTTTTTGCATCCTTGTAAGCAGCTTTTTAATACCGGCGTCGTGCCTTTCTCCCGCCGCGTCGCCAAGCACTAACGACTACTTCTCCGATATAAATTCATCCCCACTTAGTGGAAGTGTACGGTGAGAACTGTATGGACATCAAAAACTGTGGAAGTGCTGCACGGAGTTTTTTGATGGCCGGGAAAACGTCCACGATGAGCAGCGGTCGGGGCTGCCGAATTTGCCCGAATCAACGGTGGCTCCAATTGACCAGATTGTGCGCAATAACCGAAGAATTACCCTTCTTGAGATAAAGGAAGGCCTTAATGAAGAGAGTGGCTACTTCTCCGTGCAGAATATTGTGTCGGAGGTCCCCGGTTACAACAAGGTGTCTCACCAAGGAGTGTGTTTGCATCATGAGAATGCACGTCCACATTTGCCACATCAAACGACCACCCTACTCAATGAATTCGGCTGGGATATCATCGACCACCCTCCTTACAGCCCGGATGTTGCCCCCAGCGACTACCACTTGTTTCCCGCTCTCAAAAAACACCTTGGAGGACAGAAATTCAAGTCAGACGAGGAAGTGCAAGAAGCAGTCGTCAGTTGGATTCGTGACGCGGTGGGGGAAAGGTACGACGCCGGTATTAAAAATCTGCTTACAAGGATGGAAGAAGTGATTGATCGTCAAGGTGACTATGTAGAAAAATAGCTAAATGCTCAGCCTCTCCTAAAAAGTACACAAAGTTGAAAATAAATTTGATTTTTCATGAAAAAATAGGAGACCTTACCTTTCGAATCGCCCTCGTACATATGTTTATGTGATAGTGACACATTCATGCCCTACATATTTCAATGGAATTTCTCTCCATTTTTGGGTCTTTGTTACATGCATTGATATTGTTGACAACAATTTTGCTGGTGATCCGGTGGCTTCAGATCGAAGGCATTAGATTAAAGTTTGGGTTTTCTTTATCTAGAATACTCTGCGAACTTGTTTCTTTCTGATTGACTCGTTCTCCAAGGATTCTCTTCCAATTACTATGGAGAGGGTATCTGTCTTCTCTTTCATATTTTTGGGCATTATTGTGACTTTGATCGCATTCTCTATCAGTATCCTGAAGATGCTGGCTAGAATACCAGCCAAACTGTTGCCAACAATTTCAATGCACATGATAAAGACCCAAACAATAGAGAGGAATCCTACTGATCAATGCCATGTAAATGTAAGAACCAATATATGTATTTTTACAATAATGTAAGACTTTCACACAAATGACCATCTCTCATACTGTGCACATAACCTATATTCGTTGGAAAATAATAAGCAAGAGGCAGAATGCTTTTTATTATTTGTCATAGCTTTCCTATTTTTATGGATTTTTAAATGTATATATCACACCTGAAAATCAATGCAATAGTTTTTAATTTGCCGATTTGAGTATTTCTCAGGGGGAAAGAGCAATGACGAGAAACATCTTCCTCATAACACTGGCCAAAAGTCTCCAAACTTCTAAATTAAGTTTGTGGTTTCCCTACTTCTGGGCTACCTCTTATAGATGAGCATTTTGTAATGAGGCAAGGCACCATTCTTTAGTTTTCAATTCTTACAGGAGAGTATAAGTGCACATGATTTGATCATGACCAAGTTATGCAATTGAATTTGCTAATTATTAGTTTCCTCTCCCATAATTTATTAACTAAAACATAAATATGAGCTGTACTATGATTCACACTACAAAATTATGCAAAACCTTACTATAATTTGTTTATGGTGTCTTGTTTTCCTACTCTTCACCACTAGGAATATTCAGAAAGACAGGGATTTACTTTTTGTGCCCAAGTAAATAATTTATTCTTATGAATTTTCTCTCGTGTTCATGCAGAAGGCATTTTCACCAAAAAGAGATCCTTGCACATTTTCTAACAGTTATGATTGAGAGTCAGGGTATTGACCTTAGAAGGTAAATTTATTGTCCAGTTCAATTTAAATTTTCAGAATTCTCTTAGCCTCTTCCATGCTTCAACATGTTCAATTTTCACCAGGAGGTGTAGATTTCACAGAATGATACAATTCATGTAAGTCTGACATTAAACATATTGTTCTCTTTACGTAATATTAAGATTTGAAGGTTCAAATTTTACTGTTCTGAGATTCTGAGGGCACTGGAGAAACTCACAGGTAGACTTGAACGTACCCATGGACTAGAACTTAATACAAATGGGTAACATACGGCCCTAATTAGGAATATAATAACCAACCCAAAGGTTAAGAACAGGTAGGAAGGTTGTAGAAGGTCAATGATTGATAGATGAGGAAATACAACGAGTTGTATGAGGTAGGATGAAGGGGTTACAAAGGGAAATGTGACTCAGGGGATTGAGACCATGCAGTAGCTAGTGTACTGGTTTCCCACCTCTAGGGTCCGAATTCAAATCCTAGTGGTAGCAGAATTTTTTTGGAGATATTCCAATCCTTAATTATGAGTCACATGGACAGCACTTCAAGTAGGGTATGTCACCCATTGGAAGGGCTGTTAAAATGTGGGGCTTGGTACCTTTTCTTAAAGGTAGGCTTATGCCAACATTGGGTTTCTCTCAACCCTAGCCCCTTTACTTGACCATCCTACCCTTACCAAGTTACCCACCTATACCTAATGGCACAAATGAGCTCAGCTGTTGGTTGCCTCCCCAATTTACTACCACAACTTATGATGGTAACTCACAAGGATCACTCACTTGCTGGAGAATCTGTTCATAATGGGTGCCTGTAGAACCAGTTGGATGGGGTAACGCCAACACAAAGGTCTACCCTCAATTCAAATCAAAGGCTAGTATGGCAAGACTCAACTTCAAAAGCCATAATTATTTGGTCTTTGGGACTATCCTCTTACCTTATGACACCAAAAAGTTGGTTTGGGATATGATAGTTCATGGCTGAAGCCATATGCTATAGCTGTGAATGTCTTCTTGGTCAATAACATTGGTGCTCCACCCCCCCAAGCCGTTACATTACTACGTGTGTTTTCAAAGATTTGGTACGCAACCTCAAATTTCAAGATGCTCGTCTCTTATTTTATGACACTCATTTTTCCACAAAAACTCTGCTCAAAAGTATACTCAAATAACTTTGAATTTTTAACTATGAATCGGAAGAAATTGAAGAAAAATCCATTGAATAATAAATAAAGAGACCTAGATATGATTTCAAGACTAAGCAACATTTGGATATCACAAGTAAAATGAGAATGCTAAAAACCATGCATGGATACTCACAGCTCTTGAGTCCTTTTTCAACAGATTCGCTGTCCAGAGCATGATAGTACTCGTACACAGATCTCCCAATCAAATCTTCAGGGTTGTATCCAAGAAATTCACCAATTCTGTAATAAAAATAAATGTAAATCAATTCACATGGAAGATTTAACTGTGATTTTAGTAGTAATTCATATGTAAAGGTCTACAGTTTAATTCCTAGAAGTATTATTAAATTCAAATATTGTTTCACACACTAATAAGGTATTTCACGGCAGTGACTCCATGTGAGTTAGACGTTACCATGGTCAGACAACCAAACTGAATGAATATTGTGCTATAGAGGGTAAGGTAAATAAGACAGGGTTTCTCTTGGCCCTTGTTCCTCTTTTCCAAGCTTTTTCCTGAACAAGTGATCAACCTTATTGGTGCTCCCGAACTTCTTACATGTCACCTTACACTTGAAATTTCTGACCTTTTCAAAATAGATCAATTCAAATTTCCATTTGCATTATAATCATAAAAAGCATATTTTATTGCTGTAAGGAGAGCCTGAATGTCAAGGGTGCTGGATTTTCTTCATGGGCATAGACTATAAGCATTTCTAATAAAGAACTAAGCGGCCATTTAAATAGAAGAAAAACTATATTTGTTCATGTATGGGTATTAAGTAGCATGTCATTTCAATGCACTGTTATATATGCAACTTAACCTGTTCGACATTTCATATCATCCACGTTCAATGTCTACAGATTTATTTTAAATAAACGTTTAGCCATCAGTGACAAATAATGTAAATATTCAAACAAATCGTTTTTAAAATGCATCCAACAGTTTAGTAAAATGACATTGATTTATTTTATCAACCAATTTTCCTGATGCTGAATTTGTGAACCTGAGAAGCATAGAAGATAAATTAAGCATGAACTCTGTCTCTTAAAGCAAGAAATAATGAGCTCTACGGCCTCTCAATAAAGAAGAAAGGGGAAGAAAACTCCAATGGCCGTAAGGATTAGTTGCCAATCTCTCGTCAGACCAAATGTTGTGTTGGTGTGACGGGAATCACGTCAGGGACCAACCACAACCTCTCGACCAGAATACCCTCTGTGGTGGTTTACGGGAGATTAATCCGCGTCAGGGACCAACACACAGCCACACGCACACTATCCTGCCTGAAATCCTTCACGAGGCTGTGAGACCCTGTTAAAGAATTTCAGATGGAGATGGAATCCTTCACGAGGCTGTAGAGTAGACCCCGTTAAAGATTCCAGGATATTCTCAAGCACACACTCTGTGGCGGTTTACGGGAGATTAATCCGCGTCAGGGACCAACACACAGCCACACGCACACTATCCTGTCTGAAATCCTTCACGAGGCTGTGAGACCCTGTTAAAGAATTTCAGATGGAGATGGAATCCTTCACGAGGCTGTAGAGTAGACCCCGTTAAAGATTCCAGGATATTCTCAAGCACACACTCTGTGGATGGCACAGACCAAACACACACACAAGCACTCGAGAAACGCACACACACTCAAAAGGGCCCAACTTCTGGGAGAATCTGGACACAGGTAAAAAGCAACTAGGAAGTGCGTCGAACACGCGTGTTTCGGCCACAAAGTGGCCCTCTTCAGCGAACCGAAGGGCAAACACCTCCAACACAAGGTTGAAAGTAAACAACCGTAGACAAACGTCATATTTATATAGAGACTGTGGGAGTTGGGGGGACCAATCGAAATAGGTGGAAGATGGAAAGGGGAGGGGTACTTTAAACGTATTGGTGAAGAGGAAGGAGGGGGGGGGGGAGGAGGAAAAACAGATACCAAGGGACTGAGTGGAACGGGAAGGAGTAATTATTGAAGGAGAAGGGGGGGGAAGAGGGGGGGGGTTGGGTAAAAGTGAAAGGTATCCGAGTAACGGATTATGAAGGGGAATTGGGGGGGGGGGTTTAAACATATTTCCGTTGGACCATAGTCCAACGGAAATATGTTTCAAAACTAGAGAAGTCATTTCAAAAGGGAATAAAGTGGGGAGAATGGAATCGGCCCTTTATCGTTGTTGACAACCACATTTCTAAATTTGTGTATGAAAATGCTTTCGTATGCGTCTAAAAGGTGGTTGGGGGTCTGTTTGATCAACTTCAATTCCTTTTCTGATGTTTTATGGTCTTCCTTGAGTAAGTGTAGGGCAATGCTCGATTTATCTGATCTGTTGTATCTGTAATGGGCCATATGTTCTTTGAATCTAGTTTTAATATTCCTCCGCGTCTGGCCGATGTAAGTTGAATCGCAGGAGGAGCAGTTTATTTTGTAAATGCCGGACTTGTTTGAGGCGTCGATTTTGTCCTTAGTGTTGCCTAATAGATGTTTTAGTTTGTTGGTGCTGCTAAATGATATATTAGTGTCAACGGTTTTAAAAATCTTTCCTAGCCCTTTTGTTAAATGTGGGTGGAACGGCAGTTTGATATACCGCGGGGTTTTATGTTGTGTGAGGGTGGTCGTGTTTTGAACTAGTTTTTTATGTTTGTGCTTTTTCACTAGATTGTCAATTATTGACTCTTTGAAGCCATTTTTAAAAGCTATAAGTTTGATGTTTTTTAATTCTTTGTAATAGTTGTTTCTATTTAATGGAATATTTACTAGTCTGTGTACAAGGGCATGGAAGGTGCCCAGTTTGTGACTGTTGTGTGTGAAGGAATCATGATGTATGTAATTGTTGGTGTGTGTTGGTTTGCGATACACGTCGTATGATATTTTAGTATTTCTTGTTAATAGTAGATCAAGGAATGGAAGTTGGTTATTCTTTTCTAATTCGTATGTGAATTTAACCGAGGGGAATAAACTGTTTAAGTCGTTAATAAACTGATCTATGTTATATGTAGTTGTGTCAAAAATAGCAAAGATATCGTCCACATATCTAACAAAACCCACAACACACCAACACAACATTTGGTCTGACGAGAGATTGGCAACTAATCCTTACGGCCATTGGAGTTTTCTTCCCCTTTCTTCTCTGTCTCTTAAAGAAAAAAAACATTATCATAACAGATTACATGTATTAATCCAAGAATTGGTTTGTTGAAGCTCTATCAGCTGCTATATTACCTATCAATATTTTCCTTTCAAGAGCTGCTTCTGATAACATCTTTCCCTGCCTATATTATTTCCCTTTTTCTCATTATTTCAAATTATAAACTTTGCGAAACACTTATGATTATATGTTGTCCGGTTAAACCTAATTGGGAAATCATATCTTTTTTGCTGGTTTACTAATAAATAAAGTGTGGGCAACTGATTCTTAGCTTTGAATATTAAAAAAGGACCAGAGACTGTAACTATCAAACATTTGTAATGTTTTGGTAAAATGCTAGCAAATGAAATTGTTTACAGTGGAAATTTAGCATAAAACTTGGAACACTAATTAGCCAAATTAGCAAGGCTTGTGACTGAGCAGGTCAAAATAACAAACAGAAAACACTCATAATATTTCTGTTGCAATTCAGAATGATAAAAAATTTTTACTTTTCTACAAGCTCATTCATTATTGTCCTAGAGGTGATGTTTTTGTTCTTAACCTTTTAACATTGACATCATGAAGTTCGCTTTCTATCAGAAAAGAACGTGCTGCGATACAAAAATTGATAACATTTAACACAAACCTTAACGGAAATAATACTTTAACGAAAAGCAAATTATTCATTGAATGGATTTATAAAAGTAAATTCTCAATTTGATTCTATCCCACACAACTTCAGCTCAAAAAAATTCATCATACATTCCTGTAAAAGAAAATAACCAGTGAAACTTATTTTTTGCTAGATAATTAACCATACATGAATACAGTGACACTAAAGTTTTAAACATGAAATACCATTATGTATTAATGACATGGGTTAGTTACAGGAATTCCTAATTTGAATTAAAATATATCTGCAAAGCAAGATCTTCCAGTAAATCATTAAATTTTATCTGTTGATCTAAATTCACAGAAGGCCTAAATATCTTTTGGCTGGCGGGAAGAAAAAAAACGTGTCATGAGGTAAAGTTTAAGAGGTTGAGTTTTTAGTAAGAGGGATGATTTATCAAAAATGACTAGATGCTGATGTCTAAAGATATTTCAGAAAAATATATCACATCATACAACCATGAAAGCATCAATTCTTGATTGAAACAAAAAACTTATGGTAAAATTGAGATATTTATACAAAAACAAGGAAAAGGGCAATGACATGTTTATGTTTAAAAATTTTAAAGCATACATGAGACTTTTCTCTGAAATTCTAATTGAAATATCAAGAGCTGCTGTCACAAGTTGCTGTATGAAACAATGCACTGAGCATTACAAAACCGATCAAATAGCAATTGAACTTTGCACATGTGGAATGAGTTTAGTATTCAGACCAAAAATTTAACACAGTAAGATAGAACCTCCCTTTGAAATAAAGCTCAACATTTGCATCCTCTCTGTATTCTTCAAATTTCTTAACTAAGTACATTCCCTGTCTCATAGGGAGTCCTTCAGTTACTATACATACAGCAGCAAATATGAAACAGAACCTATATGTACCACGTGAATTTCTATGATTTTCTTCACGTGGAGACGTTTTCAGCATGAATATGTAATATGTTATTGAATTTTGTGAAAATGAGATAAGTGAATAAAACATCATGATCCATTCTTTTAAATCCATGCAGAGGATTATCATTAATGGATATTAAAAAAAGATCATAAGCATGATAAACAAAATAAAAAATTCAACAATACTATGGAGAAGATGACATTGACATGACAATACATGGATATATGACAATAATGATCAATCAAATAGACAATGACACCGCTAAATTTCCCTTTTCAAAGATGCAATTTTCTGCTTCAAAGGAAGACTCTCCATGAAAATGATGTAAAATGGATTTCAAATATATAACAAAATTTAATTAAAACATTCTTTTTAACAATGAAACCATGAGAATCCCAGCTTCCAGTTCTAATAAAGATTCTTAATGCTGACCTGATTATTTTATGATGCTAATGGAGTACAAGAGCATCAGAAAACTTCTGTAGAAAACCAAACACTTGACACTGCTGTTAAAAATTTACATATAATCTATAAAAAAAGAAAGTGCACAATTCATTGATACATAAATTGATTCAAGAAAGAAGTAAGAATAAGAGGATAATGAGACATGTTTGCCCTATATCCTCTCCCTTATTAAACTTGTTCATTGAAGATAAAAATCACAAACTCAGAAAAATACTAAAACCATAACCTAAAACCAAAAAAGCTTTTTAATTGAAGAAAATAAAGATGAAGCAAAAACAATGGGGGTGGAAAACAGAAAAGAAAATATAAAAACTGATATCAAACTGAAAAATACCATCTTAGAATTGTTTGAAAATGTCTACCAACAAGGGAGCATCATTGATAAAGAAAACGAATATCAAACAGAGATAAAGAAAATAATAGCCTGGGAAAAAATAGCATTCTAAAACCAAAAGAATTTATATATAAATAATCTCATAAGCATGGAGGCCACAAAAATACTTCCCAAAACATTTGCTTGGAGCACATTCTATACAAATGTGAGACATGGACAATTAGGATAGCAGAAATGCATTGCAAATATTCCAGAGGAGCCTACTGAGGACATGTAGGGTAGATGAAATAGCAATAAGCAAGTTCTAGAATAAGTGAAAAAAGTAAACCACTTTTGAAAATAGAGGACAAAGAAAGGAAAAACTGATTGGAGATGTAACATATAATCAATTGGACATAACGCATGGAAGAAACAAAGATAACATCTAAGAGCTGTACTATTTGAGAAAATGTAGAGGGAATGGATTTCCCAACATAAAGAAGGCAGCTTGAAAATGGCAGTGATGAAGAGATAGATGCCACTATCTTGGCAAGGTATTACTTTAAGTGACTGATGAAATTATGGGTCTAAAATTAAAAATACAAATGGAATTGTGTGTTAACAAAGACCTGACAAAGTGGAGAGCTAATGAAGTGAAGTTTAACATAGCATAAATAAATGTATTGTATTTGTCACAATCATTCCTTGAGGAAAAGCAAATAAGAGAGTCGAGAAATTCAAAGGATAAGTCATTTAAATATCAATCCCATGTAAATGAAATAATGTTTCAAGAGTCCAAGTGCCTAAGAATTGTCTGCAGTATGAAATTAATGATTCTACATGGTACATCCAAAATATCATATTAATGACTTAAGGCAATCAAAACATCATCGCATTTTTACAATTACCTGACCAACTATTAAAGACAAACTTTTTGGTGATACCATGAAATTCTTATTTAAGTACTGAATTCAATGAATGAACGAATGGAGAAAAAAATTCACACAAACTATTAGAGACACACATGTTTACATACCTATTTTGTAAAATATCTATTCAAACTTGGGAAAGATAAACAAACATATAAAACAAAGCCCAGATACACAAATAAGTTCATGGTTAAAATTATGCGTATGAAAATTTCACTACGAATGATACTCGGCAAAATATTGTTAATCATTTATTCAGAAATTGTTTTAATATTCCATCTCTTAATGGAATCCACACCATATTTATTACCTTTGAGATCAAACTGGTATTTAAAACCATCAGTTCATAACAAATACCTTCATGAAAATACAGGAGAAAATAGAAAGAGACGTTTCAGGCGTGATATGGTGGAATATCATGATTAATTAAAAATAGCAATTTTCCACAAAAATAAAATTTAATGCGACCGGTTTCAATGTTACTACATCATCATCAGGTGATAGTTAAACCTCAGAGTCCAGTATATATATGATTAAAGGCAAGTAAGGGGAGGGTGGAGGAAAAGAGGGGAAGAGGGGGGAAGGTGGAAGGCAGAATGGGTGACTATGTGAGTGGGGTGGGGGGAAGAGGGTTGGGGAAGACAAGGTGCAAAGACCCTAGGAGTCCGGAGAGCGCGTCGTGGCCGAATGGAGGGGGGACACCCCCCCCTCCATTCGGCCACGACGCGCTCTCCGGACTCCTAGGGTCTTTGCACCTTGTCTTCCCCAACCCTCTTCCCCCCACCCCACTCACATAGTCACCCATTCTGCCTTCCACCTTCCCCCCTCTTCCCCTCTTTTCCTCCACCCTCCCCTTACTTGCCTTTAATCATATATATACTGGACTCTGAGGTTTAACTATCACCTGATGATGATGTAGTAACATTGAAACCGGTCGCATTAAATTTTATTTTTGTGGAAAATTGCTATTTTTAATTAATTAAGGAGAAAATAGGACAATTATAAGAATAAAATGTGCTGCCAACCTTATCTTACATCATTATTTTCTAAGGCTTCAATCATTTCCCAGGTTCATGATTTGGTCACATCCACCCTTGCTATTTTATCAATTATTAGTTTTATTTATTCAAGCCTCCAGCTATTTTATGTTCATTCTTGAAATGAATGGAATCATTTTTTATTGTTACGGCTAATACTGAACACCATGTGGTGAGAAGCTTCCATGCAAGATAGAACAAAGCATTGGATGAAAAGGCTAGGGATAGAATAAAATTTAATTCCAAATGCATCTGTTAGGTGTTGGAAAATACATTAGCCAGATTAAAGAAAAATTACATTCTTTTCCTGAATTTCTTTGCAGTGTCCATGTCTTCGCAGAATTATTGAGAAAGCTCAAATATTCTGTAAGATTCTTCTCATATGAAATGAGCTGATTATTGATCATAATTTAACTTCTTTAGTTCAAGTAAAAGGATAAAGTTTGGTGTAGTTGATGCAAGAAAATGATCACAGATTATGAAAGAGGACTTCAGGTTTAAGTACGTATATATTCCCTCAGATTTCCTTTCCATCATTGAATTGGGAAACAGTAAATGTGTAAACATGGATATAATAATGACGGGAAGAATTTTTTATGGAAAGCCAGATGAATGGTCTGTCTCCTACATATTTTCTCCAGTAAGATGAATATGAGACTTAAATCTTCCAACATACTATCCAACATCAAAAATTTTTGGAGCGGCAGGAATTATTGATGCATCAAATCAGTGGAAATTGGAAGAGCAAGTTCTAAGAAGGATGAATAAATGCATCATCAGCCAGGGAAGATGCCCTCTATTTAAAAGACAGATTATTCTAGGCAATTCAATTTTAAGAATATATTCCCAGCCAGGGAAGCTGTCCTCTATTTAAAAGAGAGATTTTTCTACGCAATTCAATTTTAAGTATATATTCCGTCTATATATAGCTTTCTTCAGATTAATATCTTAGGAAGGGAAAAATATCTGCACAGCGTGTTTTTGATTACCAGTAGGGCATTGACTGACTGAGTGTTCAGTGAATGCCACCGAAAAATCCCTGAAATTTCAAAAAAATCCTGCACAATATGCAACAGCTGCAATTGGTCTTGAAATTCATGTTTTCTGAGTCTTTCCTTTGAAAATGCGATGGGTTTTTTCTAGATCCTAGGAGTACAATATAGAACTGTATATTTATGCTCATAGGGATACGAAACTTAATTGTGTACATTGTTTGAGACAAGTAGTTATGAATGGACAAATTTAGCAAGAAAATCATTGATGTTTGAGAATTTCCAATAAATTTAGACATTTTCATGCTCTAAAAAGCTTCAATCAGAATTTTTATAAAAGCACTCACTATCATTGGAATAAAAACATGAGTTCCTCGAGCAATATATAAAAAATGTTGATTATTCCATTTCATGCCTCCATTTTGTACACTTTGTTAAATGCTAGAAAATTTAATTTTTTCAAGATGATGTAATTGGGTATTTTAAGGTGAACCAATGATTGAGGTCATGTCAAACTACAAGTTATTAAATGAAAATGCAGTATCCTTGTTTCAGGCAGGGTTTGGACCCATGACCCTTAGGTTAGTCATAAAACCTAACCACCAAGTTTCCGTTTGGCTCCAACTACGAGCTAATTTCAGACAAGGAGAATAACATACAATTAGCAGCAAAATTCAGTACTACTTGGCGATTATACACACCAACAATAGGTGATGTATTGACCCAATATCCTATGTGGCTTGGTTCTTCAACTTTCAGACATTGCTCTTACTACTCACCCTACTCTTACTCCCAAAAATTGCTCATTTAAGAATTTTCAGAACAAATATAACCTTATAAGGCAAAACTGCAAAGTCCTTCTCCTCATCAATCACTTATGTGGCATGAAACATATGTGAATAGTAAAGAATGCCTCAGGGCTTAAATTTCCTTATAAGAGGATGAAAACATGATGTTCACAAGAAAAGGTAGTGAGAATCAAATTCTTTACCAATTGAAGGAAAACTTATATTGTGAACCATATATCATATATTACCTTTGTTTTTTTTAAATTGAGCCAAATTACAATATATGAATTAATGGAAAATTAACCCTGGGGCCCTCAGAGGTAAGAAACTAAAATAAAAACTGCACGATGATAACACTTTTTCAGTTACAATTACTTCATTATTCTACAGAATATACCCCCAGTGGTCTGATGTACACTTGAAATTTTCAAATACTTCAGACTGAAACAAAAACAGTCAATGATAAGTATTTTTGTGGAGCTCATCACTATTACATCAATATCTTCCGCAGTATGTGTTTCTCAGCTGTTCAACGATAATCACCTGAAGTAAGAATTACTGAATTAAACAGGCCACTATGTTGAAACCACATGTGGGCCAAATGTGGTTTCAACATAGTGGCCAATTATTACCACCCATAAAAAGGAAAGCCATTGGAAGGAAAAAGAAATTAAACTACAAAAAAGAAATGAAGATGATCACATAAGATGCATCTACCTACTTTACAAGTAGGTAGATGTATCTTATAGATATATCCATATAACCTATATTTGTTCACTGATATGAAATTCAAAGACAAAATCAAGGGAATTGAAATGCATAGTTACAAAGATGACGTTAGGCATATAAAACTAGCACACAAATACTGATGACCCTTGCAGAAGTATAATTCGCAGCATACACATGTCTGTCTCAATTCTCTATCCCAGCATGTAGTGCACAATGTAATGTTTACAATGATAATTCGCATTGAAGCAGCAATATTATTATCAGTTTTGCAGTTCATCATTATCATACTGCATTTTTTCAAAAGAGAATATTAAAAATGTAGGTACTCTGAGAGTTAGGTGAAATGTGGTGAGTATTCTTCCTCAGGACAGACATCCTGAGGAAGGAGACCTTTGAAGAAGAACTGATGAGAGACATATTTTTCCAGAGATTATGGTAGTTCAAGGTGACTCTGGATCGTTAAAAGTGTAAGACAATGCTTAGTGACTGGGTGATGGAAGAAAAATCACAACTAAATTTAAGAAAACACTAACAAGGAAACCATTCCATTAAAGCAACAATATGTTAAAATACACCATGTCCTGTAAAGTGCTTGAAATATTTTTGGGAGTTTAATAAGAGACCATTCATAAATTATACTTAGATGATTGGAGCCTTTCCTGTTACAACAAGAAAATCTTTTTCCAAACCATTCCAAATACCACCAATAAATATGCCACAAATGCAGTAATCTTTATTTCACACTAATGATTGAACTGAATTTAGTGCTAAAGAACTGAAAGACTTTCTTGGAGTGTTGATAAGCCTTTACCAAAGATTATTGGCATGGTTTAGATGCTTTGTTCATTGATCATTTTTTATTGACACATGCCACTTTGTAGATTTGAAATGTATAAAGATATCTTCATGTGAGTGATATTGTACAGGAGAAGATTTGTATTTTTTCTTAAGAATTGAGGAATCAGTGATAGATACTTTCCAAGAAAAGAACCAACCAAAAGCAAATATTATAAAAAGTAACCCTTTTAACACAAGATAAACACCAGGAGCCAGAAATTCATAAAGATAGTTTATGACAATATTCATTTTGGGTGACTACAAATAGATATTCGAAACTATTCATGAAAAAAATCATTGAATAAAGAGGGAAAACATATAGGTTTCTGCCCATCCTCATGACTACATACATCAAAAGAGTTCATTATCTACTGAAAGAAAGGATCAAGGATATTTCAACTGGTATCAATTGGTAACAAAAGTGTAGACAAGTTTACCTTACTATACTTGGGACAATATTTTTGCTTTAGCCAATTATGTTACTCTACTTGGCTCTTACTGAAGTGCATACTTCCAAAATCAAACCTTAACAACAAATTTGCTACCTTATCATACAGATCAAGCCATAGATACTGAGCTGAACATAATGTTTCTAAAATATAACCCATTCCAAATTGAAAATGTATGATACGAAAAATTCTGAAAGATGTCTCCGGTTATGATCGATGTTTTCAGGCTTAACTTTGTGGAAATCCATTATAACTGAAGTAGAAAAAAAACCAATATATCTTTCCACCAAATTTTTAATAGGTATTACTAGTTTCAATGCATTGGCATCATCAAGAGTGAAATCCATGTGACACTTGGTACATGAGGATAACACTGTTACATTGAAATAAGTTTCTTTTTACTTCAGTGACGTATCCTGTGCTCGAAAATGGGGATCACTGATTGTGAAGAGTAGTCCTCAAGGTATGGCTTTCCCAACTGCTGAAAACAACTCCCTTCTCCATCAGCAGAAAGATCTGAAGAGAGCTGAGTATGTTTCTTCTACCTCAATTGCTCTTCTCCTTCCCTAAATATCCTCATCATCGTCTCTTGCTTGAAAGGGCAAAGTGCGGAAGAAATTTGGGATCTACCCTCACTGCCCCTCAGATGTCCTCCACCCCTCAAGCACCTGGCTTTACACAAGTCTCTTAATTCTCATTGTTCAGAGACAGTGGCTTCATTACCTGGTGTGACATGAAGTAATTTAACGTTTTTCTAATTATGTACTCACTATCACCGGCATATAGCGTCAAGTTCTAACTAGTAATAACATTTTTGCACAACACAGATTCCTGTTCCTATATTATTTCTTCAGCCTAAAATATTATTAAAATCCATTGAAAATGTAGTTACCATTGATTCATTCATTATATGAAAAACAGTAGGGAGGGAATCTAAATTATAAACTCAAGTTTAATGTTGATATCTTCTAATGCTAAGGAAGTCAGATCATTTTCAGAGCATCACATTCAGTATTAAAAACTAGGCTTAAAATAATCAAAATACTCAAATATGTTGTTTTCCTCTGACTTTTCAATTTCATTTCAGGATAATTCATGAGTAGTGCAATTGTTCACTAAATACATTATATCTTTGTTTTGACAACTCCAAAATATTTTACAGTTATTCTATTAAAAATAATATCTGTACATTTGAAATTTTGGGCCATCAAATATTTCATTTTTTCTGAGGATATGTGATACATATAAGTGTGAATACAGTCTTTGAGGGTTTTATTTTAAATGTGGATAGATTTATTTGCCTACTCTAGTCGAAGAGTGAAATCTTAAATACTCTTTCATTTACCACCCATCTACATCTTTTGCTCAGCATTTTTATCTACATATACCATGGTGAACTTACTTTTATGGAAATGGCCCACGAACGCGAAGCATTCACACTTGAAATGGCTAATAAACTAAGGACAGTGTGCCTTTACTAATTACTTTGTAAAATCCATAATAGGATAACTGGGAAATGGCATTAAAAATATAACTCAATCAAATCATACCTTTCATCAGCATAAGTGAATTTCATGTCCAGACTATGCTTGCTCAGGAAGGTCTGCTTGCCCAGAGGGATCTCAATATTTGAAGGATGTGGGATAGGCTCCCCAATTGCCACCAAGCATGGCTGCTGAGGGTTCCCATTTTGCTTCTCCTTTTCATTCACCTTGGTGTCACCCCTGAAGCCAGATAGCAAATGGCCCAGGCAGTGAATAACCTGCAAGATAAGATTTGGATGATAACCTCATAACTGGCACTATTTCTTGATGATTTGGATGAAAAGATGAATTTATCATGTACCTCTCATTGTTTCGATTGATCATATCTCCAAAGCAGGAATACTTCACCAAAAATGACAAGTTGAAATATGCTGTTTTGACTCCATGTAGACATAATAAACAAAGTTGCTTCCACCTCAAAATCCTCTAGATGCACTGTGCATCACAAATAAAGTGAAGTATCCAGTAAAATTGTGATATTTCCAATTGAAAAATATTCTCAGAAAAATATTTAAAATGTGATGAGGTGCTGGCAGTAATGAAAACCGATTTCAATTAGGTAATATACCAATTTTGATCTATAAAAATATAAATCACTAAAAAGAGCCAATTACCTATATCAGATAGGTATATGTGATATTTAAAATTCTTGGGGTACCCAAGCAATTTTCTACAAGCCAAGAAAACATTACATTAAAGAACCTCCATTAAAACATGGTACCACTCTTGGTAACAAACATGCTATCAGGAATTTACTGTGACTTTCAAAGGCCATGTCTACAAATTGATCAGCACCATTACCATATCATGAAACATCATTTGCCTATGAGAATTTAATGAGACTACACTTGAATATTATGAGAAGTTTTAAGAGTAAGAAATCTATGAAAACTAGAGTTTCAAAGATGTAGAAATGCAATTGTTAAATCTTTATAACCAAAAATTCTTATGGATATCCCTGATAGCCTCTCAAAACATACAAATACTACAGTGAAAAGCTAAGGCCATCACTCAGAATAAAGACTAATGAACAAATCTTATTGATGGAAAAATAAATTTTCCTAATGACTTAATTTTTATTACAGTACATTTCATTATTATTAATCTTGCTAAGGACTACAATTACATCTGTGTCAGCTTTGTGATTCTATTAATTGTACTCAAGTGTTAAACTTGACAACTTATGTTAAAGCACTCATATGGAATTCATCTCATGACTCAGAAGTATTAGACATTTATTCTTAATAAAATGCACAAATAACCTAACTTTTTCTAATCTTCTTTAAAAGTTGCCTCAAAGAAATTCAATTCCACAGAGGGGAAAAATAATTCAAGTGATCTTTCAATGATGCAACACCCCTTAATAACAATGAGATATAGAACTCAAATACACTTTTTTAAACTGTTTTTGTATTTAAGATTCAGAGGAACAGGCTATAAAAAGATCAGTTTAAATATAACAAGCAGTACATGGAATTTTGGCTGTTTTGAGAGTTGAAGTCACAATGCACTAACATCCCAGCCAGAGAATCTATTCAATATAGTCATGAAAAATCTACACTGTGTTAAGTTTTGGGTCACGTGGCAATTACTTAGCTCACTATATGGTCTGATTTGCAAATGATGGCAATAATTCAAGTACAGTTTTCAAAATGAAATATTTTCATTTTATGAAAATACACTCTTAAATGCCTAATTTTCTGTGCAATAATGAATCACTTTGCTTATTTATATAGAAAATAATCTTTTGATTTTGAATATTTACACACACAAAATAATTATCTACATCTAAATCTACATCAATACCCTGCAAGCCACCAAAAAGGTGTGTGGCAGGGGATTATATCAAGTTATGAATATCAATGGCAACAAAGAACACATTTTTACCTAACAAACCTGACTGAATAACTTCAAAGAACTTTGCGAAATGCCATGGAAGTTACTTCAATAGTGCCACCCACTAGTGTGCACCAAAATGCAGGTATTTCATGGAGTAAAAAATCACTCAATTTATGCTAAATAACTAGTAAACAATGAGAATTGTACTTATCTGACTAAATACTGTTACTTTTGAAAGAAACACGGAACAAGTCATTTTAATAGAAGACTACAATATTAATCAAGCTATAACTAGCAATTATTTTCACTGCTATTTAAAGTTTATTAATCCTTGGACACCCAAATTTTGTACATTAGTCTGTTTGGGATACACAAAGAGAGTCAAGTTACAAGTACTTACCTTATAAGAAGCTGATTTCACATTCACGTTCCTTCCTTTGCTGGTCAAAGTGCATTTCAACCGGATAAAGAAGGATCTTGGGACTGATGGCAGCGTGACAGATTTAGTTGAAAGTATCTCATTTATTTCATCATGATCACATGGATGGGTATAGTCATATATGCTATGTCCCATCATATCAATCTGCAATGAAAAAATAACTTATTTTTAAAACTTAAACTGATGTCTTCTTAAAAGTAGAAAAGAAAATAAAAAATATACAAGAAAGGCTTACGGCTATTAAGCAAAAATATATTTTTGTCTTTAATAAGAAAATTTTGGCATAGGAAAAAATTAATCATATGAGGAGAATTAGCAAATTTCTAGTTGTACTTTCTTAGTTGATATACACCAAAAAATAAATTAATTCAAATAGAGATTAAGACCTTGATTTATTTATTGATAATGCAATAAGAAATGTGAGAGGAAAAACATAAGGGCATCATATTAATACATTATTAAAACACACTAAGTTTGCCTGCATTATCCACCCTTTCCTATGCTTGTAGAAGAAAGAAAGCAATTTATTGAATGTACAGAGAATAATATGAGTTCAAAATCAATCAGAAAGGGAAAGAAAAAGGATCATTGATCCTCAGGATTTAAATTAACTGTAAGTTAGAAATGAAGTACATATTTAAAATTCGATTAAAAAATGAAGTTCGAAAAAAAATTGAAGTTTCTTTTGAATGATATGAATCCATACATACATATTTCCTGAAATTAATATACATATTTTCAATGACAAAAGTGAGTGAGTGAGCTCGCTGATGGACACACCTGAGTCAATCCAAGATACTGGTTCACGTTTTCTGAAAGGAACACCAATTCCCCATCACCAGACACCACCATTAAGAAACCTTCCAAAGCTTTGAGAAACAATGAATCATTGTTATGGCATTTTGGTGGCTTCTTTTTGTCTGCATTTGGGACTAGAAGAAGAAAAAAACCATTGAAAATTTTAACTGCTCATAAATACAAACATGCATTATAGGGGCATTTAAAACATTTGGAAAAACAATGCATACATACTGAAATTATTCCTTTTTTTAAATTTTTTACATGATTTATAATGCTGAAAATACAAAGGAAAGAGCCTTTTCTTTTTGATCATGAATGTTCATACTAAGATGAAATTAACTATAATATAATATTTATTCTTTTCCCCAACTCAAATTATGCCCACTGTGGTAGGATAAGATTTTCAAATTTTATATAGTATGAGCTTTAAATGTGACTTTGTTTGCCCAAAGAAAAAAAATTTAATGAATTACATTTGATTAATTAAATACCACAGGGAGGCTTTCTGTTTTCCATGGGTTACATATATATGTGCCCCCACTAGCAATGTAATAGCATACCTTCCATTGCCCATTAGGCATAAAATATTATGGAAAGATGAAAGAAAAACCTTTGGGCAATAAGGGACATAAAGAGTTATTTTAACATAATACTAACTATAAAAAAGTCACCTACCCAATGTTGCATCAATTGCATTCAGTTTAGAAGAATGTTTCTCACTTCAAAAATTCAATAAAAAGGTGTATGTTTATAAATACAAAGAAATGCACAATTATATATATATATATATACACACAATTTAACTTTAATTAATAACTTGCGAGACATATTCAAGTCGACAAGACTACCTGCAGGTGCCCCTGTCTCTTATCTGCCCCTGTCCGCACCATGCAACCAAATACTGCCATCTTTGAAGACCCACCACCTACCTTACTAACAATTCCCAATCCGATACCACCTGTACCTCAAAAAACATTTTATACCACCTCTCCTGTAACTTCTGCCCTGCCTTCTACGTGGGAGAAAACACCACAACCCTTTCCCTCGGCATGAATAACCACCACTATTCCACCAAATCTCCTTTCCTTAATTGTCAAATCCCTACCCACACTACTTCCCACGACCAATCTTTCGATGACTGCTTCTCTGTTTAGGTGATTGAAACCCTTCCCAAATCTGCAAGTAGCAAAGAGGTAAGAGCCCACAAGATGGCACATATCTGGGCGCTCCAGTCATTCAAACCTTTCGGGCTGTATCAAGCCCACTGAATCCATCCAATAGCCGCCTACATATCCCCTCCCACTCCCTTGTCCGTTTCCAATTCGTCCCTGACTTCTCCTCCCCTCACCCTTCCCCCACACACACCCTCTCCGCTCTTCCACCGAGAACGGCATTCTGACGATGACGGCCGTGTCATCGAAACGTCAAACCTACAAATGTGAGTGTCCTTTCTTTGTGTTTATGAGTTTTTAAAATCTATAGCAGGGCTTTAATATATTTGTGCGTCGCCGAAGAGCGTTCTATTTCGAAGATATATGTATATATGTGCGTGTGTGTGCGCGCGTGCGTGTGTATGTGTTTGTATATATATATAAACATTAGAGGAGTTTAGGGATATCATCTATTTTTCATTCATTAAGAAATTTCACTTCCGAAAAATTCATTTTAGCAATACACTAAGCACTGATGAAAAGGAATTACGAAGAACTCCTTTCGGAGTTCTTGGAGTTCTTCGTAATTATTTTTATTGGCCTTAGGATCTTCTTCCTTGAGATTATTTCTTTAACAGCCAATAGCTCCACATCCTCCACTGATGAAAAGGGCCTCAGAAAGGAGAGGTTCAGTAATTTGAAGGATCGAGATGGTGCGGGGGCAAACGTACTGGCTTCCCACCCAGAGGGCACCGGGTTCAAATCCCGGCGGTGTTGAATATTTTTCAGAGGTATCTCGATCCCTACTTGAGGTGCTTTGTGGAGGGCACTTTAAATGAGTACGCCGTCCATCGGTTGGGACGTTAAGCTGCGGACCCCTTGGCGCCTTTCGTAAAGAGTAGGCTAATGCCGACGCTGGGTTTCTCTCCACCCTTCATCCTTCTATCCCCTATGGCGCAAATGACCTCAGTTGTCGGTCGCCTTCCCTAAAAACTACTACTACTTCAGTAATTTGATAACTTACGTGTTTTAGATACAACCGAAAAGGAGAGAATCGCAAGTTTTTACTTTGGATAACCACCCAATGAAAATTGCTTAATTTTAATCACATTATCATAGAGGCTCAAAGGTATGAAATTTACAAAAAATGCCACAGTAGTCAAGCCAAAGGGAACATGAGGGATTACTTCAAGCTATCACATTAGCGTGTAAGGTGCAAAGAACACCTGCATTATATTTGCCTTTCACCAATGCTAATTGAACGATAGCCAGATATTTTCAGAATTCTTTGGCAAATTCAGGTAATCCGAGTTATTTCAGTCATGGGAGAACCATATAGTTTTAGGATGTTTAAAATTGATTAAATACGCTTGTAATTGATCCAATATTGAGCAATGGCACCCCTAGCCAAAACTTAAAAATTTCGTCTTATGCCTCGCCTACAGTGCATTTAAAATATACTCTTTGTACTTAGTACGGTTTTCCAGACGATTATGGACTCTTACCTAGCTCGAAAACGCTGCGAACTTTGAGATAAGAAATGGCGAGTCGCATTACGGAGGCCTTGTCCAACTGCGCGCAGGCGCTCTGCGAGATCGGCAGAGCCTGCGCCAAGTCTGTGAAGATCTCCGTCTCTCGACTCCTGCGACACCTGGCGGCATCGCGGGATTTCTCCTTCCTCTTCTCAGAATTCCTGAAGAAGAGAAAAAAAAACTTGTGAGAATAAGAAACGAATGCAAATAGACAAAAATTAGGGTAAGACATCATGCGAGGAATTACTGAAAAATGGGAAATATTATTAAAGTGGAGTCGGCCACTGAAAAATCCAATCTTGGGTTTAAAGAGTGACATAAATGAAGGTCCGAGATAAAAACAAATGACGGGTGATCTTAAACTTAATGGAAATACTTTAAGAGGAGGTTAGAGCTAATAGCATGCCGTGGTTAGCAGGATACAATACTTTGTCATATATTTATAATCGTACTATATTACCAAGCTGAAACGTTTGTTATTCAGCTAAACAACGCCTTAAGATCGTCTACAGGAATACTTGGCAGGGGATGTTAGGTATTGGATTTCTGTTTCTGGATTTAAAAGTACTTCTTTCGGCCCTTAACAATTTGTTACGGAACTCGTTTCAATGCCAAGAAGCAGATCCGACAATTGCCGACTTTTAGATGACTGAGATACCAGCAAATGCTTCAAAAATTAACTAGTTCTTTTATGAAATATAAAAAATTGGAATTCTTCAATTACCTCTCCGGTAGACAACTACATAACTGTAGAAATGTATTAATTCGTTCCATTTAAAGAAATACCAAATAAGTACAGATGATATTTTCAGGCAACAAACGATCAACCCTGGTTTTGTCGTTTCTATTTAAGATCTCCTCCATTCAGAGTAGATCGTGCCCGCATGCTGGTCCGCGTGAACTCTTGACCCAATGAGCAAACGGGGTCTATCATAGGGGGCAAGAGAGGGACAATCCATCGTAATGCCTCAGACTCTTAGCGGGCCCCCACACTCATGCTCAAAGCTAATTACGTGTGGGACGAGACACTGCTAAAATATTAAAAAGCTGGAGTTTTATTCATCTTTTGTCATCCTTGCTGATTTGAAGGACGCCCACGAACTTATTAGGAAATGGGGCAGTAAGAATACGGAAAATGTCATCATGGCAGCAATAGAACATTAAAAATGATTAGCTATATACTGGAGCATAGTGTTAATTCACCAATACAAGCGAAATATACTGTTCATAAGCAATGGTCTAGGACTAAATATGCAGATAAATAGAAAACAGCAATAATTAGAAAATAATTTTCTTAGATTTACATTAATGGCATAAGGGTATGGTACTAGGTAAGTAAAGCAGAATGAAGAAGAAGGCAAATGAGGCAAAAATAAATATCTCTTGAATGAGCGCAATGAATGAAAGGGAATAAAAACCGGGAATAGTGATAAAATTCAAGGAGAATTGAGTTATCGTGCGGATATTTTTCGTAACAGAAATACGAAAGAAAAATAACCATAAAAAGGCAAACAGATAACAGCCACATTTATACGTATTTCTGAATGTTTTTAACATCTTCGATTAAACCTATCACATATTTATTGTGAAAAAACAAATCCAAAGGGAAATCAATGGAATTGAAAATTTTGAAGATATTTACTAGTACACAAATATTAAAAGACCCTAAATTTGTCCCGTGTGTAAAGGGACAGTTAAGGAATTCTCATAAAATTCAATAGCTACACAAGTTTTGAAGAAGTCCACTGCGAGCGGAAAAATAAATGGGTTTTGGAAAGACCAGCTTCGGTAAACTATTATGAGATTGTCGAGAATCAATGCTAACGCTGATAATTTAGACTGGCACAGCCAAATTCTTGACCATAAATATTCAGAAAAGAAGACCAAAATCAGCGTCCATGCCATCGGTGAGATATGAGATCACGATGGCTTTTATGTCATTCATGATAAAGATGTTCCGGACAATGAGAAATATTTTAATTCACGCAGAAGGGCAGAATATCGATGCAATGCATAGATATTTCTATGATATACCCGTGATGTAACAAAATATAAATAATTACTCATCAAATAGCTTCATCATTTTCTATTTGCCCTTCCATTGTCGATGCATTTTCTTCATTGATTCCAAAAATTAACCGATCGAACTGGTATTTAATTGCAAAACACAATTTTTTTATTATTTTAACTACTCTGGCGTACAGCCACATTGAAAATGCTGTTAAAACTTCCACTATCCGCGTGCTTTGCGAAAGGAATTCATGCGATTCTTGAAAATTTTCCACTCCAACAGCATACACACCAATTACTTTTAATTAAACCAATATATCATTTTCTTAACAAACAAAACGCGTAGGGGCCGAACAAACACAGCGAGAACAGGTGAAACGACCTTTCACTTTTCACCAGTAAGGAATTTGACCCTTGCAGATTTTTTTCGATAATAAGTGTAATAATAATAAGGCGGGTGCAGGCAAGACGATTTCAAGATGGTGACACGTGATATTTGGAATCACATGAAGAGAGGAATAAATTCATTGGCCAAAAAAACCGCCCAAGGTTACTTTTTAATAACGGTGGGAACTGAATGAATGAATCCGGAGTAAAAAAGTCAATCAGTGCGTCACGTTCTGACTGTTTTGTATGAGTGTATCTAGCACAAACAGAATTAGCGGACGATATGAAGAGACTGCAGCGCACGTGAACGAAATCCCACCCCCATATCTCACCATCAGAGAAACAACAAAACTGGTTAACACGGAAAATAAAACTGAAGCAAATAAACACTTCGAAATGATCACGAAGAGACGTGGAACATTTTCCGCTCGCTGCGTTGTTATTTTTCAGCGCGGGATTTTTCGTCACGTGCAGCCAATTAACGGCAGCAAATAAAAGAAAACAATACATTTTAACTCGATGCGCAACAGTAGTTTCGAGAAAAAGTGTGCAGGAAAAAGATCTGCTTCTCCCATTTACTCACATTGCCAATCGAAAAAGAAACATCAACTACAAGGTGCAGAGATGACAGACAAAATTATAGGAAAGGCTAGTCGTAAGTGGTAACGACATTCTTAATTAAATGTTCTCGGCTAACAAACAGTACTCATCAATCAATGAAAAAAACATAATACTTCCTAATCTTCATCCATATGGAAAGAAAAAAAATGTGAACGCATAGCTAACTTTGATTAGGCATCGCTTCTTCATTCCCCGTCGAGTTCTTCAATTATTTGCAACAATATGACTCTTTCTTTGGCATTCATGCAGTTCAGGCGTGACTCAATTTATTATCACTTATCTGCACTACATTAAAACAAACAGAAAAGTTTCCGTGGCATCCAATTGTTTTATTGGCACTCTTATTGGGATAAAATATCGAAAGGAAACTTATGAAACCATTTTAGATCCTATCAAGCAAGTAGGCTTATCTAAGAGGTGCCTCTATAACAATGTTTTGAAACACAATTTAGTTTCAAGATTAACATTTTTCAATTTTTAAGACTCGGGTATTACATTAAATATCCACAAGTTTATTAGATTTATTTTCCATTTATTTATTGAGTCAGGAAATTTAAGTTAAATTCGCATTATGTTTAACATCTTGGCTTTGCAACTGTTAATAGTTTATCCTAATCAGATTTATACTTCAATCGTTAACATAAATCGGTGATCTAATGGCGAGGTACCAATCGTTTTGCACGCATTTTGAAAGAAAAGTTTATTTTTTTAACAATAATTTTCCTTGAGCGTTAATTTCAGAGCTCTTTTCTGCTTCCGGAATAAGCTATTCAATATATTTTCATCATACTTGTATTTCCACAAGTTAGAATGTCATCCAGGATTACAGTACTTTTCACGAAATCATGGAAAACGACTGTTTGCACTTCATCTGGCAAAATAAAATGAAATTTATAAAGTTGATATGACATTCAATCAGCTCTGATCAATTTATATTATTTTTTATTTGTTTATTTTATTATAGATTACATGTTCCTGTAATTATAAGTTTTCACCTATAACCAAACAATAAGGTATACTCGTTTCGTTCGTATAATCCTATCGTTTGATATATGCTGAAATCATGTTTTGCTTATAAAATGGACAGAGAGGAAATCAAACGAAAATGTTCCATGGGATGAGAGAAGGGTGTTGGAAGAAAATAGAATAAGGTATGACAAGAATATGTAACAATTTCCAACGAGTGTAAAAATCATTCGCCTTGACCGGGATTGGAACCCGGATCCCTTGATGTTCAGAGGAGAGCTTTAGCCAATATGATATCTAAGGATGATGAATAAAGCGCTCGGCCGGACATCGAGGGATCCGGGTTCCAATCCCGGTCAAGGCGAATGATACATACACTCTCAATGTTAATGTCTCAATGTTATTATGCACATGTAGCGGATGACTCCGTTAAAAGTTACTGTCGCGGCATCTTCCGCAGTTTTTTTGGAAGTATTGAGTGGGAATGTGATGCTGATGACTGTGAAAATAGGCAAAAAATATCATCTAAGTGGACGAAAAATACAGGAGGTAATCCAATGTTCTCGGATCGACTACGGAATTGTAATCGGATCGATTGCATGAGAATGAAATATCAACGGGCTAATTGGGTCTCCTTCGAAAAACGAATATATTAACTTCACGAGCAATTAAAGAGTCCACAAACAGTAATAAAAACATTTTTAGGAAATTCACTCTTCACATTTGACAACTTCACTCAAAATTTCGACTCTAAGAGAAAATGCCTTAATTCCATTTTATCCCGGGTCACGGACACGTGACCGTGATCGTAGCCTTGTTTGCAACCTAGCCATTTTCGAATGATTAAAAAAAAATTCCAGTCGAAGCACTACAGGTGATTGGTTTCCCACACCAACCCCGAATGGGAACGAACCAAACCCCTTTTTGGCGTGAATGCTTCTTTAGAATCCGAGAACTCGTGTCGTTCGGAAGGCACCCACCACGTGGGCGCGAGGTGGGGGTTTCGTGGGAGGGTGATGATCGTATTTGAAGGGTCAGTTACTTGATCGATCGGTTCTCGCACCGACAAAAATACTACACTGATCGAACGCGAATCACGAGGGAGACAGGGAGGCACGCGTGTCAAGGTCACGAGGTTAAAGAAATTGATTCAATCTATGAAATTCGTATCGCGTGTTGTGACAACGTTCCTTCACCCCTAGTCCCAGAGGTTCCAAATTCTTCCATCTCCCTAATGGTAGTTAATGCTACGGATTTTCTCAGGGGAAAACCTGTTCCTCATACTCAAATATTCGTACATATATCCCGTAACGAAGACAAATAGCTCGCATTTTGTTCAATCAAGCTAAAAGTACCACGCTGCTAATAAACCGGTGACCATATATCCTTAATGATTCAAACGTTTTAATTAGCAGTCATATTAAAAGAATTAGCAACTGAAGAAATATTAAAGCTCTTTATTAGTCAGGTGCGCCATAAATAAGGGAATAACAATGAAAACAACTTATTTGTGCAACATACACCTGTACATTATGACGATGCTCGGTGATAACAGGGACATTATGCTACCAATCAAATTCAAGAAAATCGCTTAAGAATAAAACAAATAGTGCTTGAAATAATCTCTGCAACCTGAAAAGTGCACACATTTCTAGTCAAGCATCCCTAACCAGTAGCGGATCTAGGAAACCTCTCAATGGGGGTCATTTTCGCACACCAAAGTTGAATAGAAGAGCAAATTTAAAAATAATCGCAATAATTTAGACCTCACAATCCACTCTGCGGTAGATAATTCTATTTTATGGGGATAGTAGGCATACAAAAGTGGTATTGGGCCAATAGGAAATATTAATTTTCAATATCATTTAAGGCGAAAATATTCCTCATAATGGGTGGTGGCCATTCAACTCCTGGATCCCCCGTGCCTCTCTCCCCCTAAGTGCTGTGTGATATTGGAGCATTAAAGGCCGCTGAAGATTTGTGCTTCAGCTTGTAGGTAAACATTTTTACAGCTAAAACAAGTTCCCCAGATGGAGATTTACACTTCAACGTGCAGATCAAGTTGCTTAGAGATTTTAAATATTTATTTCGCTCTTTTATTTGCTAATCAAGGCATCTCGTTTATCTGTGCTCCGATACACCTGCGCATTAGGTACAGATATTCCCGTAACTTGAAGTTGGAGGAACCTGATGCCTGCGACTATGAGCATCTTTTATGTTTTCTAATTTACCCGCCATGGGACTTGCTTTTGAAGACTATCTTCGACACTCCTTTACAGGTCCCAAGAGGCAGTTTTTGATGTAACTTAACGTGAGATATTGTAGGCTCGATTGTTAAATACGAATTTGGAGTTGACTTGGTGAAGTCTGTAAGTGTGACAAATTTTACGAGTTTGGACTTGAATTCTTCATTTGTATTTACCATACGTATTCCCTTTGATGCGATTGAGCGAGCGAAAGCGTGTTGCAGTGACTTTTCCAGGGCATGAAAACGATGAGTGGATAATAATTTTGCCAACAATAGAGCCATGGAGGAAAGCGAGTTGTTGCTTTGTTTTATGATTTAGAAATTTCCCAAATTCCCACGATTTCCAACACCTCAAAACTTTGCGAAACGAGAAATCAATGGTAAACACCGCCGCATTTTCCCCATCATTTACCCTGATGTTATAGTTGACCTTCTCTCGCCAACTGACATGTTGCTCCAGGAAAACATTCACTACTCGTTTTATTTCCCCTTACCCTCCTCCTCACTCCAAAAGCCACTGGATCGATTACAATGCCCTCTCTCGTACACGTGGCGAAGATTACCCGCGAACCCAGACGGCTGACGGGCGTCAGCAAGCAAGGTCACGGATTGGAATGGGCGTCATCGAGAGACTATCAGCTTAAAATAAAGGATCGGCGGATTTATTACATCTATATCCTCATACTATTGCCCAATCAGAGTGCTCACTTTGAATACTACATTAATTAGCCACTCCTGTAGTCGAAATTTTTGCACACAATATCGGTGATTACAGGGAGAGTACTAGGACACTTCAATGCGTTAGTATCTCTAGTGAAGAAAGCCGAGATACCTCAGATAAGCCGAACATTAATAGAACGCCCATAAATTACACGCGATCACTTGTGTAATACGAAAAACATGTTTATTAAAAGTGCATGAATTAAACAATACTTCCTTCGACTCTATTGAAAGTTTGAATGGCGAAGGAAAATATTTCTACTGCAACAAAAGGGTAATAAAGTAAATTTTCACGCTGAATATGTAATATACCTACCACTTTTCAACATAGTATATATTTGTTTTATTGTAATTGAAATATAATATTTGTCAATGTGGACATTGCCCTATATGAAAGAAAATACCACGTTTAGTAACAGACAGAGCCTACGACACATCATAGTTTCGTTTTGGGGAAACAATCCACTTCCCTACTGTATGCCGTCCGCGATTTCCCCCGCACATCGGTCCACCAGGAAGATACTATTATCTCGAGGATGCGAGTCATTCCAAAAGTGTCCTTAATAATCTAATGGAGAACTTTTCAATAAAAATTAATTAGAAATAAAAGCTCAATCTCCCGAGAGTTCCAGGAAAGCGATATCTCCTTTTTTTGAGACACTGACTAATGAGTCTAACTCCAGCAAACGTAACGCGTTCATACTTGAGGCTGTGAGGAATCCATCATTTTCAGCTCTTAAAAAAAAAATAAAAGTTTTCGGCTACCAAGGACGTCCATCCCTTACGCAGCAAGTGTACACACACGTGTTGGCCGGCGATCACACTATTGATTCCGAAGGCCTCTGGCCGAAATTTGAATGGGGCCGAATATAATGGTCCGTACATTGGATCATGCGGGCTAAGGCTCCCTTTCTAACGCCTATTGCCCACCGATGAGCATCAAAGATCTAGTGGAATGTTTTCTTAGACCCAAGTAATACCCCGTTTTGCACTGAATAGAGAATTAGATCATGATTTCAACAAAAGGGGACTTATGCCAATAGGACCATAACTTTGGTTAGGGAAATGTGAAAGTATCAAAGTTTCTTCAGGGAAACCATTTTCCTCGTTTCCGTGATGGTGATAACATTCAGAGCTGTTCCTCCTCAGTGAAAACTTTAATAGAACAGGTCTCCTCAGGTTGTATCTATGGCAAAAACACCAATTTTTTCAGCTATCAAATTAACACATTATTCAAAATGGGGTGTTTTAGGAACGTGTTTTCATTTATTCTGATAAAATTTCTACGTGGATCAAACAAGTATCGAAGGAGAGGGCAAATGAAAAGATTTTCCCCTACCCGGAGCCCACAGTTATTCACTGTACTACCGTTTTCAGTTCTACTTAACGCCCACTAAGAACAATAAATTTTTAAACCTTCACATTAAACCCCGATCGCATACATGGATCAGTTCAAGGTAAACCGCGAAGACTATTTCTCTGATCACCTTAATATCGCTCATATGCAGAATAACATGGGGAAGAAATTACATATTAGTCAAGAAACTCGGCATAACTTGGGATAAAAATAACTATGAAGATCCACGCAATACCTCGGCGTGACGTTATCTCGCGGTAATAAGTTTGCGTCTGGTTCTTGATGCCGTAGGCAAAAGTGTGATAAGTCTAATTTGAAAGTTAATATTTGACGGATAAAACAACAAACATTTGGGTTTCTCATGCTTATTAATGACAAATTTCCCTCCCTCCCTTTATTTAAAACCTCTCCCTCCCACCCTCACTCATCCCGACCTATTTAAACAAGAGACCCCAATGCATCTACCATTGTAACAGCATGATTATGGTGTTTTATCATCAAAATCCGGTCATCACATCAAATTGCTAGGCATATCACAAAGCGATTATTTTATTAATTTACTGACACGAGATTCCTCCGAATTGACACGCCAACCATCAATTTCACTAATTAACAAGTGACAAATGAAATTCGGAGAATTTCGATGAAAAAGGCGAGTTCAACATTCCATTATCACCTTCGGAGACGGATAACAAACATTCATTCCCAATTATGTCACGCGCGATGCCTAGCACGTGAGCTATGAAGTGCCATGTGCTTCTTTCTTTGTTTGTTTTGCACATTCCACTCTTTCATGACTTATTACTTTTTCGTAAAGATTAAACTTCTTCCCCAATGAGGCGACATACATGGATCAAAAGATAAAAAAACGTCCGTGTTTACACAACAACCGGAGATTACGCAACAGGGATGTCGCGCTCCGACGAAATGTCGAGACGACAAGGTCGCCAACATGCATTTACGGATTGGTCCGCGACGAAATCACGAATAAAGCATCTCCCCTGTGCGGGGCATGGGCCCAGGAGCCGTCGCGCCGCGTTCGGAGACCGCCGACAAACGGCCACTCGACACGTATCCCCGATAAGAGGAAGAGAACGTGGTTCCTTGATGTTGACTCTCTCTTTATCTGCCGTCCCCTGATATCCCAACGTGGGGGCGGGGGTGCTCAAGTATTTAACTGAGGAATGGTCATTATTGGAATGGTCAGCCGCCAACCGGAAGATCCAAGCACTGAAACGCTCCTCCCTTGTGTTTACCCACGAACGACGGCCCAACACGTGCTCAGCCGTCCGTCGATGATGACGTCGCCAATGTCTTTTTTTTTAAGAGATGAATTTTCGTACCCCCCTCCCAATTCGCCAACCTCTTTTGAGATACACCGCTGGCGACGTCACGTTTCCGACGGGCATCATCATTCTGAAAAAAGTCGTGGATTGAACGCCAAGCTGAATGGAAAATTTACAACACTGACTGTTATCAACTGGTCTTCCAAGATCTAAAAGTTTAATGAATAAAGCTGATTTAATGAACCCTCTGACTAATATCAACACCAGTCAAAATGACATTAATAACAGCTAAATTAACAAAATTTTCATCCTCAACGTAAGAACGAAAGAAATACCTTAACTATGGACGACCCTCACGATCTACTCGAAAGTGCCGCTTACCTGAAGGACATTTACAACAATTCAGAAAAGGCGATTGCACGTAAACTTAACAATGATTCAAGTTTTCATTATCCGTTCAGCGTCTTCATTGAAATTATGGACGATATTATGATATTATACGACGCCCTGACTCTTAAAATTTGTTCCCATTCCCCAACAAGTGCTTCCATGACTTCTTCCCATAAACTCTTAATATAGTTGGTCACTCATTGATTTTCTCATAATCCAACTTCTTCTTCTTAATTTTATCACTCTGGTGTTACCCTTTAGTTTAAAAGGTTCATGTTCACCATTCTCTCTATTTCTTCTTAGCACAGCTCCATTTTTATATATAGTATACGTATTCACTTCCAGTTTCAGTTGGAAAATCACCCTCATTTGAGTTTCTTTCAATTATCCCACGTGCTATTTGACCCAAAAAAGGATATATTTATTGTACTCCCTTCAAAGTAATCCTCATCAGACAATGACAATTGATGATTTTTTTTCATATCCTGAGAAAAAGTTTTGGAAATGCACATTTTGACACTGCTTTCAGATCACTCTACGAGTATGCTACACTTATCTCCTCTATGGTCCAAAAACGTGGGTCTTTCAGTTCTTTTTCATCTTTAGGAATAAAATAAAATTCGCGACACAAGGGTTTCATTCCAATGCAAGGGCTATTACTTACAGGAAATAATCGCATGCTTGACTAAAATTAACACTTTGGCGTTTTGATCTCGATTACGACATTCCTGTTCACAAACAAAACTAAAAAAACAATGAGATGAGAAATACACGAATCCATCTCGAAGACACCATCCATTCATCGAAAATTAATGCGGCTTAGGCACATAGGCGATGTCAGATAGCCAGAAGTCAGTTGCAGCGAGTAAAGTCGGTAGATCTTGTAGACCAATGGTTAATGGTATATGGAAACAGCAAAATTGGTCCAAAAAATTATTTTAATACAATAAGACAACTTGCAAATCTTTATAAATTCATCTTCCACCTATATTCGGAACCCAAGTTTTCTCAACAATTTCACTAATTGAGTAGCTTCAGACGTAATGTGGTGGAAGTCGAACATAAAGAATCAATCATGTGATGCTGACGTAATACATCGAAACGGTCGTTATATAAAAATTATCCAAGTGGAAAAGTGCTACGATCGGTTATTATTTCCCTCATGTCTGACAATTGCACCGGTTTTGATGTGATGAGAGGTGTGGACCCCTTTTAATCTCTTTCTCCCTCCATGTTCCTACCCGTCTGCATGGACACAAAGAAAGAGAAAAGAAAGCCACTCAGACTGAAAGATGCACATGTAGGGAATTATACGAATAACTCAGAAACCACCACCGATGAAGAGAAATGAATAGAGAGGGGGACTGAATAATTTCAGGAAATTCCAATAAATAATAAATCTTCATTCTACTTCTTGCCTTAAAACACTGACGAAATGATTTTACCAGAAAGAAAATAATGCTGTAATGACGGAGCAATTCAATGTTTCTCCCGAAGTTTCGAAATGAGAATCTAACTATGTCGGCAGACACCGAAAATTGGCACTAGTACTAAATATTTTTCTTCCTTTCCTACTATCATATTTATTTACAAGATAAATGGAAGGTTTTCCTTGCCGGCCCTGGTGACGGTAGGGTGACGTCCTCGCCTACCAACCCAGAGGTCACGGCTCCGATTCCCGCCTGGGTGGATGTTCCTCCATCTAGGGCTTTGTTGTACGTAATTGTCTTCAATGCAATGTTAGGTGGAAGAACGGACTAAAGTCTCAACCTCGCCCAATTAAGTCGATAAATAAAAAAATCATATTAATAACCTGATAACAAGAACCAAAACGTTGGATTGGAAAGGTTTCAATCACCTTTCTTGGAAATTTCAAGAAATTCTATTTACTATGCATGATGAAACCAGCCCATGTCCCTGATCCTTCACAAAATGAATGCGTTACATTAAATACAAACGGCCGCGAAATATGAGGGCCCTCTGTCAATGCGCATTTGCGTCACCTCCTGCTGCTAGTCGAAGTTCATTCCGGAGGCATTTAAATTACAGATTTGGACGAAATAAACAATGGAATCGCCATTTTTTACCCGTACTGACGTCACTGCTATTCACGTGAAATGTCGGCCGCGTTTGATTCGGTGGGAAAAGGACTAGCTGGCTCAAGCAAAGGTAACCCCCAGGATATTCAATGACGAGTTGAAAGTTTATTAATTCAGGAATACAAGAGCACGTTTGAAACAACTTACGAAACATAGGTGAGAAAAAGTACTCCATGATAGAGCACGATGTAATGGATCATTAAAAGGGATTAAGTTTCCCGAAATAAATCGGATTTTTGCGATTCGCATTCAAACGGCGCCTCCAAGTTTTTAGGTACCTCAATGTCTTCTTTCTCGGGTCTGGGAGTAGATGCAGTTAAACTCAAAATACGCAGGTACTCTTATTGAATATAAGGCATCGATGGCTGCACTCTAAATTGCACAGGATTCCAGTAGCTGTAGTAGAGTGAGGAACGTTTTCAACACTTCGAACTATATAGTGAGTGCACACGAATAGCCTGTCATAGTCCGTTTTCCTCACTCGTGTGGTTTAACACCAATCGAAATCATCGTCAATTGAGTGAGGCATGCGGTGATGGTATCATGGGTGAGTACGAAATGTATGCTCGTGGGTGTGGAAGAGTTCAAAAAAGGCAGAACGTCGTGTAATAACGAACCCAAGAAGTCTCGGCCACAGGTCAGCCGGTTTTTCAAGTGGGCAAAAATAACTGTTACAGAAGCGTTCTTAGCGGCCATGGAATCATGGCGTTGTGAAAACCTTTTACGTATAGAGATTATTTCGTAATAACAAAAGTTTGAAATTCCTGGTTGTAGTAATTTGAAATCATAACATAATTAGGAGACCTTAGAATTTGAAGGCACCTCATATATCATTGCATATGAAGACGAAAAACTAATGAGTTTGCGAATTAGCACCAGTTAACTTATCATTCCACAGACTAAGCAGAGGTTTAGTTGATAAAAATGCCCTAAGGAACAACCGTTCTAGCAGTTCCAACCAAATAACTCTGAAATTGACGACATGTAGGGGCTAAAATGTACCTCTGGCGAAATAATAAGGCAGGAGAAAATGGAACAACAAAATCAATCATAGCGACTCTGGAAGTATTATCTCATGGAGTACATCCGCTATTGATATTATATCATCTTCAGGTGCCAGGAGAACATATCAGATAAAAATGGCTAAACCAGGCTGTAATCTCCTAGCTCCACGTGGTAACCAGACAAGATTTGAAACGATTTTACGAAAACAGATAAATCCGCGAAGCACATGGAGTTCAGGGAAAGCAGAAGAACTCAGAGGATAGATTATTTTTACCAATAAGAGGATCCAAAGGTTGAGCTCGCCTCGCTTCAGAAGCACGTTTTAATGCAAATAGTCAAAGCACTTGAAAATGAATGTGCTGAGATCCAGGCCTCGTAGCGGTTAGGACCAGATAACAAAGAGCTTGCAGGGCTATCAGGAATGGTGCTGTATATCACGTAATTTTTCGTCACACAATCCACGCTGGACACAGACAGACCCTCCGGTGGAATCCCAAAAATGCTATATGCTGGAATGATCCGAAGCAATTGGAGTGGGAAAGCGATGTAGCGGTGGCCATCGTACTGGCTTCCCGCCCAGAGGGTCGGGGTTCGAATCATGGAGCCGGCAGATCCTTTTCTGCAGTATCCGGATCCCTACTTGAGGTGCTTTGTTGAGGACACTTTTGATTGAGTACGCCGTCCGTCGGATGGGACGCTAAACTGCGGACCCCTTGGCGCATTTCGTTAAAAGTAGGCTAATGCCGACGCCAGGTTTCTCTCCACCCTTCATTCTTTCCTGTCCATCCATAATTACGCAAATAACCTTAGCTGTCGGTCGCCTCCCCTAAATACTACTAATACTATCCATTTGAATGTTGCGTGTATTATGTGGTATTTCACGGTCCGGAGAGGTTCGCAAATCCAGAGGAACGCAAAGTTTTGAACTTTTGAGACGTATGCCTGAAAGACAGCAGAAAAATCTGGTAGATCAAAAAGAATGCTAGCAGTGGAGAGTTGGCGTGATGTTGTATGTGGTGGGTTGATGGGTGTTGTGATGGGTATGTTGGAGGGATTAGGTTGAGAACCCCATGAGTCACGAAAAAGCGAGAAACATCACAACTTTCAGAAAGGCATAGGACACCATAGTATGCAACCACCGGGATAAAATACATCTACACAATATCTTGAAAGGTGCAGCGAAGGCGTGCGGGGGGAGATACTAGGACACCATCCATTCACGCACAAACATTATTTCATACATGCGTAGAAATACTACCTTGATCAAAAAGTTCCCGGAATAACCACCGTGTGGCGCTCCCATCGTTCCGATTTGAGTTCTGTTTTTTTTTGTTAAATTGGTACATCTGTTGTTGATATTCCCTTTAAATCTTAGTGTCATAACTTGACATTTGCAAAAGTTACGGTCGGTTTTCGGTATGTCCATCAGTGCTTCCTGCGATTTTTCCATTACTTCCTCTCGGCTGCTAAAACGCGTTCCCCGTAATGGTTTTTTAACTCGATTGAACAGAAAGAAGTCACAGGGAGCCAAATCAGGTGAATTCGGTGGCTGTTGGATGGTATTTGTTGCATTTTTCGTCAAAAAATTACGAATAATGATAGCACTGTGCGACGGTGCGTTATCATGGTGCAAAATCCACGAGTTTTCTGCCCACATTTCTGGTCTCTTTCGGCGAATTGCTTCACGCAAACGTCTCATAACGCCCAAATAATACTCTTTGTTTACTGTCTGGCCTTCTGGCAAAAATTCATGATGCACTACACCGTTGTAATCCATGAAAACCGTCAGCATTGCCTTCTTTTTTGACTGAAAACGACGTGGTTTTTTTGGTCTCGGCTCATTTGGTGAACGCCATTCACTTGCCTGATGTCTGGATTGCGTGTCGTACTCATAAACCCACGTCTCGTCTCCAGTAATGATCCTTTTGATGAATGTGGGATCGGATTCAGCCTCGCAAATCATGTCTTTTGCGACGTCAACACGGTCTCTTTTTTGCATGAAATTGAGGTCTTTTGGAACCAACTTTGCTGCTACACGACGGAAACCCAAATCATTAACCACAATGTCTTGGGCGGATCCATAGGCAATGTTCAAGTCCTCCGCTATTTCTCTGATGGTTAATTTGCGGTTATTGACCAACATTTCTTTTACTTTATCAATTTTTTCACCGACTTTCGATGTCGATGGTCTGCCACTGCGTTCATCATCTTCGATTGACTCACGACCACTTCTGAACCGCTCGTGCCACTGGTAAACGACCGTTTTTTTTAGAGAATCGTTGCCGAAACACTTTTCCAACATTTCCAACGTCCGTGCGCCACTAAATCCGTTTTTTACGCAAAATTTAATACAAGTTCGTTGTTGCAAATTTAAATCATTTCTGAAATTGTAAAAAATCGCCAACACACACAGAGATAGATGTACTTTTGGCTACGTAACTTTTGCAAATGTCAAGTTATGACACTAAGATTTAAAGGGAATAGCAACAACAGATGTACCAATTTAACAAAAAAAACAGAACTCAAATCGGAACGATGGGAGCGCCACACGGTGGTTATTCCGGGAACTTTTTGTTCAAGGTTATACGATTTTGCTCAAACACACCGATACGTGCACAAATAAATGCTAACATACAGGATGAAACTGGCTGGCTAAATCGTTAAATTTTGTTAAATTGTTAAATTATATATATATATAAATATATATATATATATACATATATATAATATATTCCTGTTTAATAACAAGTTCAGCAATTCCTATATTTACCATTGAGGGTAAGGATTTGAAATGATTTCATGCTGAGAGGAATGTACATTCAAAGTATTAACTATCACGGCATGAAGATTCCAATAAAAATAATATCCATGTCCCTTTACATACACCTAGCTACAAAACACCACCGAAAGATGCCAGAATAATGAAAATTCCTGCTTCTCTACATTTTCCCTTGCCACCCATGCCTTTCCTTCCGATCCAAGAGGTTGACCAGCAGAGAAAGCATATGATTCACCAACACCAGTGACTCCCAAGATGGAGGAGAGGGATAAGGAAGACAAAGGGAAAAAAATCACCTCAACGCCGGCAGCCATTCTGGCAGAACATGCACCTTTCGAGAGAATCATATACAAATTTGCTTCAAAGAACTAATGGCTGGGAGCGGGAGAATGCCTTTCCAGATTCCACGCAAATATTTATATAGATATATTTCAATCAGGGAAAATGCCAACCCACATTCCATGCAAATATTTGTATCAATATATATTTCAATCAGTCGCACTTCTACGCGTTTTCCTCGCTGCCCAATGAAGCGCCCTTTCCTTGAATTCCACTTGGGAAGAAAATTAAACGCAAATGAATTCCTTATTCCATATTTTCCGTCTTAAAAATGTCCTTTTTATTTTTAATTATAATATGCCTTCCGCTCCCTTCTTCCATCAAACGAAAATCAAGTTCTTTTTTTTCGAACACGGACAATATTAACCAGAAGTACAGTTCTTTTGATATCCTTGCAGACAAATCAAAAATACGATTCCGTCCTGATTGCCAGATAAATTTATTTAACAATGTTTCCTTTCACCAAAACATTTTTCCGGATGATAAATTTAACGTATCATGCGTATTCGCTCCTTGGGTACTTGTGCCAGTTGAAAAAGACGCGAATGCCAATTTCCTGATTCTGACACTCAGATGTTCGAATCTATAAAACTACACCTTTTTATTACGTGGTAGCCTGCAAGTCACCGTTAGGGTGTGTGTTATTATAGAAGTTACAGAGGTTGATTATACACCAGATTACCCCTGACCTGAAACATCTTTCCCGGCTAGCGGGATCGGAAAACGTTACTCTGATCCCTTATCGTCTGTCGGAAAATTGACACCTTTAAAATAAAATTTTCACGGTATTTTCTTTCATTCTTAACTCCCAGTCCATGGCATCAACTCCCTCCTCTTTTGTGAGCGATTTCTCCTTACTCTGGGGTGCATTTCAAAAACACCTTACGCATATGAGACCCAGCGCAACACAAAGTTTTAGTCAGAGAATTTCATTTAAAGATGAAGAAAAACCGAGAGCTTCGTTGCATATTATTACGATAAGAAAGTGAATTATTCATGATTTCCACATTTTTCGGGCTGCGTCCGCGTATGTCGTTTAAATGTACAACAGTTTCGCCAGCTATCCTGCTGGCGTCCTCAGGTCAAGGATGAAAAGAAGCTTGTTGTCCCGTCTTATATAGGAAAAATCCGGCGCCAATACCGTGAAATTTCTTGGCCAATCAGGGAACGTCCTCATATTTGCGCGGAATAATTCTTTTCCACGCACTGTGGAGTGGATATCCATCCTCTCTGTTAAAATTTTCTGGCCTTTTAACGATTTCAATGGCCTCTCTGATTATTCTCTGGAAGTATTTTCCTTCTTTCGCTATTATTTTAGCGTCGTCGAAGAGAATAGAGTGTCCAGGTTCACTCCAGGCGTGCTCAGCGATGGCCGATGCTCTAAACTGTTTGGCCTTGGTTGCCCTCTGGTGTTCACTCATGCGTGTTTTCAGCGCTCTGCATGTTTCACCGATGTACCATTTGCCACAGGAGCATGGCACTTGGTACACGCCTTCTGATATTAACGGTGAAATTCCATCCTTGGGTCCGGGTAGGGTGTCAGCTATCTTGGTGACGCAGTTGAATCTGGTCACCACATCATGTTTCCTTAAAGCCCTCGCGATTCTTTCCGAAGTCCCTGCGATGAAGGGGATGGTGACGTAAGCCTTCGGTCGTGGTCTGGAGTCTTCCTCCCTGTCAGGAACAGCGGTGGTTTGTCTCTTCTTTTCTTCCTTCTCGGCCCTTTTTTGGATCATATGAGCGCTGTATCCATTCCTTTGCAGGGCATTTGTCAAGTGTTTCTTCTCGTTGGCAATAGAATCGGAGTCACATATTTTATATGCTCGGTTGACAATAATTATTCCGCGCAAATATGAGGACGTTCCCTGATTGGCCAAGAAATTTCACGGTATTGGCGCCGGATTTTTCCTATATAAGACGGGACAACAAGCTTCTTTTCATCCTTGACCTGAGGACGCCAGCAGGATAGCTGGCGAAACTGTTGTACATTTAAACGACATACGCGGACGCAGCCCGAAAAATGTGGAAATCACCTACTGATCGCCGCGGAAACCTTCGAACGAACGTGAATTATTCATGTTCATAAGAGGAACAAAAATGGCAAAAGATAAGAAGAAATTAATAAAAATTTTGGCAAGGCACAGGGTACTCGAGTTTACTTTTGACGCCGATGGGGTTAATTAAAACCACGACCTAATTATGTATGCAGATACGTTTGCGGATTAGGCCAACAAAATACAAGAACAGTAATAGAGTCACACGCATACAGTACTGTACCTGTATTCGTTGAAAATTCTTAAGGACTCCATTTATCGCGTTGTCCATGGTTCCTCCTACGTTACCACACTGTACAGCGTCTGTAATCGAATCCCTGGCACTAGGGTAACAATAAAAATTAAATAATGACTGTGGGTGTCCAAAACTTGCCTTCAACGCAACGGATTTTCTACGTTTTGAATTATTATGGTATCAAATTAGAAGAAAATAACACCTAAATTTCAAATACCAGTAAATTTTCCACCGCATTTTCATCGCAATGACGATTTATGCTTTCGTCGGATAATCTCCGCATACAGCCCCTGAACACTATTTCCTAATTAATTTTTGTTTACTTATTAGGAAAACCGATTTTTACCGATTTTATCTAGTTTTCCTCTCTTTTCAATTTTTCCCATGTCATCATTTTTTTCAAATTCGCAAACAAAATTCCGTTTCACCATCCACAAAATCTGCTCGTAGGTCATAATCCTAACCTCACCACCGCGATCCTCATACAAAGAAATAGCAGCTGATACGAAAGAAAAGATGCTCGCAAGGTGACGAACGCTGACGACATACTATAGGTGTCAACAACACGGCCGGTTGGCGCCGAGGGACCACGTGTCATCGATCTGCAATCGGTCTATCTTTTGATCCGGTGTACATCACCGCTGATAACGGGAGGCCAGGAACACACAAGGCCACGATGGGACGGCCACGAAATCCATCAATCTGAGAACAGCATGGACTGCAAAGGCGTGTCCTGAGGCACGGCATGTCGAGGAACGACTGGCGATAACGAGAGGGATGCCGGTGAGTTAGGTCAGTAGTACGCGAGGATCAAATCGGTGCTTTGCAATCTTCACCCATTTGAATCGTGACATATGGCAACGAGAGAAGAACGATATCTATCAAATACACAAGAACAAAATCGCCATTAGAGAATTAGAGGCCGAAAAAAATAATATAGACAGAAAAAATGAGTGGAGTGCAGACATCTTACCAGACATCTTAGTGCAGACAAGGGTGAGACATCTTACCAGCACTGTTCTATGGCTTCTTGAAGGAGAACAAAAAGGATGGGAGAAAGAATAGGAATCAAATGAAATACGTGGAATGGGAAGAAATGGTTTTGAAGTTCAGCGGATAATGTCAAAACAGTTGCTAGAAATCGAAAAGACCGGCAGGCATCACTGCTCACTATGGAACAAGTATGTACGGCAAGGATACAACATGAAAATTGTCAGAACAAAAATTCAAGAACGTGGAAAAGTGAGCTACATATACTGCGTCGAGAGGAGAGAAATAAATACGTATTTTATCATAATCGGAAGTAGATATTTGATGAAAATGGTGAGACGGTCATCAACGTGAAATCGTTCAAGCTATGAACACGTTTGCCATTTGTTTCATATGAAACGCGGCTGGTATCACTCCGTAAATATCCAAAAAATCACCATGCCACCGGAGTACTTCCCTTGAAGGATGTCTTCAGGAATATAATATTATCACCATTACAGCGGAAAGTTAAGGACAAAGGGTCACGCTGGCATCTTAATCATTCTCGGAAAGTTTGCAATTTTCAGATACACTATCATTTATTTCTTTAACCCAGACAATAAAACATTCCATGAATATAGGATGGAAGAAAATGATGCACCCTTAAAGATAGGATGAGAATAAGGAGGTAATGATAAATGATGAAGCTCTCTTGTCTTTTGCCCGCTATCGACATAAAATGAATCTGATATTAACGTCCGTATGCACTAAAAATGTCTTCAATGGAGCGATAAAACTTAAAAAATTCAAAAACAAAACCTATCAATCTTATCAACACTGAAAAATTTATTTATGACTAAAAATAAAGGCAATCGAGACGATGGAAATTCAACCGGAGGCAAAGTCATTGGGTTTTAAATTCCTGTTTCTTTCACTCATTTTTTAAGTCTCCCAACAGTCTCCCATTTTCTGTCATCAATCTTTGCGATGCGTAGACTGCATTCAGTTCTTCGTATTTTTCGCCTAAGGTGTTAGCCCTTATTTAAAAATACTTAGAGAGCATATTGCATACAGTTAACATATAAGAAACTTCGATGAACGTTTTCAATTTGATCATCGACGTAAACATTTTAATAAGAACGCATAAAAACGATTTAGGGCTCCATTACGAATTTCAGACGCTCGTCCAAAACGTCCTGGATAATATCTGAACAACTTTCGGGATAAAATAAATATCAAATAAAATGTAAACCAAATTAATACGTAATAGTCCACTAAAACTTCATACATTACTCCAAGTAAACATTTGCAAATCGTATTTTATAATCAATTCTTGCAAGATTAAATTTCAACATTATGTACCACATATTTATTACGAAACCTTCAGCATTTCATGCGAGTTAAGTCGGATGTATCGCCGGGCATAATGTCCATTGGCAAACACATAACCTAATCAACATTGTTATCGACAGAGTGCTACCAAATTATATACGTGACGAAGATAAGAGATTGCCCTTTTAGTAAGAAGATTAAATTTAAGAAGACACTTTAGTCTGATAGGACAGGCAGACAAGATGTCTAACCTCGCCATGCAATATTCTTCGCCATTGGATCATATACGTATATTACCTTAAATTACTTCCATCGGAAAATAAAAAGTTATGAGCTACAATTAAGAAAATGTTCAAATGAGTTAATTATTCTCCTAATTTTCTTCTTCAAATTAGGCCAGCATAAGATCCGCATTTCAATGGATCATAATTATTTTAAGATGCACTTAGTACTCTTTATGTGAAAGAGCATAATCGGGATTTAAGCAAAACATAACCACATTACTATCACGAGTGAGTCTAAATTTGTAAATTCCAATTAAAACTAAAGGTTAACAGCCAGCCTTCTTATGTAAAATTACTTTGAGGCTTTACTTTAGAGGTAAGTCATGATGTGAAAAATGAGTGTACGAGTATGAGTAGATGAAGCACATAAAAATGCACGAAGCATTTAAATCATATTACTGCCCTGTGTGTTAACTAGCGGACTTTACGTTTTCCTATCATAAAATATTCTTTTCCACAAATTTACAAAAGTGTGGACTCGAAGATTTCGGACCTAAGTAGGAAAACTAAGGGTTAGTTCTATTTTTACCAAAACGCCATAATCCCATCATCCACGAAAGCCCACATTGAATTGAAATAATTCATTATTTCCGATCCGGGCGCAATTACAAGAAGAGTTACGAATAGGTTCCCACGAATAACTTAGGGAATATTTTGTTAACCAGTTTCACATGCCAGACAAGGTTTACAATTCTATTTATGGGCAGTATACAAACTTAAGATAGTTTTCTCAGTCTCTAACCAATATTTAACACATTCGTGGACTCATCACTGCCTCCCAGCCTATACTTCTGTTCTCCCGACAAAAATCCTTCTTCAATTTGTCACAACACCTGCCACTTTTCGTCCCACCAAAAATTCCTATTCATCCCCAACATTTTCCATCTGCCGCGGCCTTCTTCATTCCAACATCTTTTAACGCTTCTCCCCCACTTTTTCTGCCTATTCCGAATTTCACCAAGGAACTTTCTCCCTTTCACCACCATTCGTGTGATTTCGTCGTTAGTTTACTTTCTTCCCAACTTATACCCCTTATTCTTATCCATACCCACATCTCAGAAACCTCTAACATGAGCTCACTTTCCGGTATCATACAGCAGTAAAATAACAAAAGAGGGTCACGTCATATACCGACATTTTCTTTTACGTCTTCACATCTATCATCAACACCCTCCGCTTTGCATATGCTTCTTTCGCCGAAGTAATCCTTCTGTTCGTTCCCAGTTTTTACTACACCCACTTCCCTCCAAAACACGGCCCAAATATGAGAAAAGCTCAACGTTAAACAAATACAAGTACTTGATACTTGTATTCAGTCCAGCATGCGAATAATCGAGTAGTCCTTCCCATGGTTTTCACACATGCAACAATCGCGAAGGTGTTTTCGTGTATTTTACAACACCAAGGCTTGCAATATTTAATTTTTTTAGGGTTCGCAACCAATTAAATTATCCGCCCACTTCCCAAGCAGCACTCGTGAAAATTTCATCGTTTCCAATCGTTCACAATGGACATTCAGGGATCGCAAGGCTGTCGCAAATGAATCTCCATTCGAACGCTGCTGATCCTTATAGACCACGGCACACTCGTTCGGTTTCTCTGGCCTGGGCAAGTGAATGAAGTTGGCCGGATCAATTCACCGCCGGTCGCAATAGGGTCGTTAATCTGCTTAAGCACCACTATTGAGGACAATTTTGGTGGGAGCGGTTCCTCTCACCCGACATCGCCTCAATTCTACGAGAATCTAATGACCTCGGGAGCATTTAACTGTCTCTCCTCTCTCCTTGACACGCGAGAATTCACCGCGGGATTGAGAAATATATTCGACTATTCCAGCGTTATGGAGCTCACCTCCCTGTGGGTCACTGCCCGCGTTCAACTTCCCCAGTGCTGATGACGTCCTTATCGATATTGAGCGCGGGAGTTAAAAAAGCCTGATTATGCCGGAGAAAGTTCGCGAGGCTGGAAATAAAAATACGGCAGAGATAGAGACCCTGAATGCAAAGCGGTATATTCGGGGAAACTAATTAGATTAGGCGTGAAGGTTGTGGTCATTCCATTTAGGTCTAGAAAGCAGGGTGAAAAGAGAACCGGAGAAAATTTGAATAAAAATAATACCTATTTCCATTCAAATCGGTAAAACATATCGAATTTAAAAAGTTAATTAGTGAAGGTTTCAATGCATTCCACGAAGTCTTCCTTTTCCCACTCTCCATACCTTACGGTCATTCCTTAGACCACCTTCTAACCCCCAGCTTTTCTTTCATCTATTAGGGATTCCCTCATTTTCCATCCAATGTCCCTACGAGTCCGTACCATCTTAATTGCTGTTTTTACGTCATTACTACGGTTATACATAAAAGGCCTTCATAATTTACCAAACTCTTTCGTTTCTTATCCTTTATCATTTTATTTTTCCCGCTGACCTTCTACACAAGTCCATCTAGGTAGTAGGCAGAAATAATATTTCGGATTTTTCTTTTATATACCATACTTCACAGCTATAAGTTACAATGATTTTAACAACGGCATTTTAAATCCTTTTTGTTTTAGTGAGAGATAAACTGATCTCTCAATAAACTGTTCAAAAGAATTATTACCTTTTATGCTCCTTACTATAATGTCCGTAACTACTGTTCTATTTTCTGTAACATGTACCACGGAGTGTTTATACCTTTTACAGAGCCTAATATATTTACCCAGTTTATAAAATAAAATTTTGTTGTTTTCCTAAAATGCGCATAATTCTGTTTTGATAGTGCTGATTTCAAGACGCCGATTTCGATATCCTTGTATTACTTTTCTAGTCAGACATTCCATATCATTGAAAAGTATGCATTTCTAAAAAACTAACATGCTAAACATAAAATTCCCCCACATGAAAGTTAATATTTAAAGGTTGTAAAAATATATTCTGCACAATATAAATAATATATGTGCCATTCTCTTAGTAGCAATGCCACACAATTAGCAGATGATACTGCTGCGAATTAGTGCATGGAAAAAATATAATTGTGCAATTGCAGGGCGTTTTTTGGTCCACCAAACCGTCAATACAAAAGAATTCCCCCAAGTTGCACCGGAGACTATTTCTAAGGGGGCTTGAGCAAGAATTCTGCAATACCAGTTGCCAAATTTGGTAAGGTCAGTTGGGTGGGACATAGTTCCTCAGCGCATGTCTTCCTTTTCGTAAATCAATCCTTCAATTTTTGCAAAGTTAGCGTAGCAAAATATCTGAGCACGTATCAAAAAATGTTCTCAACTTTTTTTCTTCTCTACTTTTCCGTTCTGATATTTTCTCCCTTTTGCTTAGTATCACCACCACCATTGCATTCCTATTCTTGGGAAAGAAGGCGTTTTTAACTTGCAAAATCTTTATATTGATAAACACAGGTTATTGAGATGAATTTTTCTATTCCGTTACAATGGCAAGGAATTAGTAATTCCGAAGAAAATAACCTTTTGACGTATTTAGAAGAACAAAAATCATCCATAAATAAGTTTTCACTCAAACATTTATAGATGGATATCCCCAGAGAGTCAAACGTTTTTCTGTACATTAAATACCATTAGCTTCAATACAAAATTGGTTTTTTGCGTCAATGTTGATCCTGCGATTTCTCTACCTAATTATATGCTTTACTTCCTGTGATTTCGTTAATTTCCTGATTTCTTGATATTTAGGTAAAAGTTAAAATACGTAAAAATAACCTAATTGGTCTTAGCTGAAGAATTTCAGCATATGTTTTAAATATAGATAAATGATGTAGAAATATAGAAATCCAGGAAGTCTAACCGAGATGTTGACACAAATAAATAACGATGCAGAAATAAAAGACTTAAAAGTGCCGCGGAGAAAACTTTTGACGGAATAATCCGCTTTATGTGCATTATAATTCAACAATTTCAGGGTGTGAAAATCATTCACCTTGACCGGGATCCTTGAATATCTTCATCCTTCAAATGGTCCCGGTTAAGGCGAATGATTTTTACGCCCAGAAATTGTTGCATTGCAATTGAAATTTCTCATTTCCCGTAGGTAAACGGTTTTTTAACACATACCCCCAGAATCATACCTTCACAAAAGCTCTAAGTTAAAACACCAAATATACTTTAAATAATTTGTTTAACAAACAATACACGCAAAAATAATTTACACCAATGTATAAAGGCACTGACCCCTCCCCTCACACAAATTTCAGTCGCCACATATTAATACAGTTGGTGAGAATGTTGAGAGGATGTCCGCAGGCATGTGGAAAGCCATTTCGCCCATTTATACAATCCCATAAAAGTCTATGTTACTCACACACAGTATAAAACAATGTATCCAGCGAAGTGCCACCTCAAGAATCCTTGTCACATTCGGGTTCATAGGATCAAAACAGATTTTAAAGGACAAACAAATAAACCTGTTTCTGGCCAGATTATCGTGGAATTCCTTTATAAATTGTGGGAAAGGAACGCGAACACACTGCATTTCCATGTTAAAAAAATATTTTTCACGGCTTGGTTAAGGCGTAACATCAACAGTTCAAGCAGTTCACCCTTTGTATATCTATTCTGGGTGGGGTGGAGCGAGGAATGGAAGGAGAGGATACCATGTTAGAGGGAAACCACGAAATCCGCCATCCACGAAATAAATGTTTTAATGTGAAACGCTGTTTTCGTCCCTTTACCATTCCAGCAAGATTCAAGTTTTAAAAAATTGTGCGAAAATATGTCTCCAACGTGTTCATTTCTGCGCTGTATTGCTCCTATAAACCATTACAAGTAATGTGCGTATTTCAAATACTCGTTTATGTATGGGAATAATTTGAGAGCCAAGTTACTGGGTGAGGATTTACAGGCTGAAAGGTGGCAGAAAATATTTTTTTTCCGCCTAAGCATTAATTCCAAAGAAACTGCGGGAGATGGCGCAACAGTAACTTTTAACGGAGTAATCCGCTAACATTGACTTAAGCATTATTTTACGACATAAAATAATCTTTGCAAAGTCAGTTTTCCTTCGTTTCGTGTTTTCCAAATTAAAAATATAAAGGATGGCAGACCACTGTTAAATACTGCATCGCTGGACTCCCCGTATTTCTTCCAGGCAGGTAAAACAACAGTTTACGCTCACTGATATTCAGAGCGACCTCGAAGGGATCACGAGCAGTTAAACACTCATATTTAAGGAATCGTGAAGCTAGCATGTCGAAGGGTTGAATGTTTAATGACAGAATCGTTGAAAAAGCTAAAAAAGAACAAGGCAAAATTTACACCAACGATTACTCCTCGCATTAATAAAGGTGACATTTGTTAAAAAGAGGTACAGGTATAATCAAAGGATAGGAAGGCTAATTGATGTCACGTCATAAGAAGGCTATAGATGGTTATAGACGGGGAGATTTACGAAAAGAGAGAGAATAAGGAAGAACATAATTTTGAATTCTGACAGATATTCAGAGAGGCCTACCAAGAAATGAAGCAAGAGGTATAGGATCCAGGTGCCTGTCGCAAACAATTATATTGAGACATCTTACAGTGACGATTGCATGAGTACATCACCCTAGCCGTGTTGCTCGCCACTAGAAAAAAATGGCAACTTATTAGGCCTCATGGCGCCGAGATAATCTAATTGGCAACTTTTCGATTAATGGCTCCTAAGCCACGTCTAGGAGTTCGTTATTTTTGACCGTTTTGAAGAGTAAAAATACCTAATGAATACCCATCACAATATCAATCCACTTCTTAAAAAGATGAAAAGTCATTCATCCAAAATTCGAGGCAAAAAGAAACTTGTTTGCAGTCCCCATATGTACCATCAGCAGGCAAATGACTTTCAATGCATCGGGATGATTTTATCCACATCTACAAAAAATCACGCAACTCGCGTCAAGGGCGCGTGGCGGGGGGTACCAGGACAACATTTCTATAACTTGATTTCCACAAGCCTGCTTTATATTTATATAACCTGGGGATAATAAGGGAAGAATGTACTTTTTATTCCCCAACAATTTGGTATCAGAAATACTCAAAAGGGTAAAGTCATGTACTAACCATGCAAATATATAATGTAATCCTTCATAGAAAAGTTCTCCGAATATCAAAAACTCTATTTCGCTCATATACAAGTGTTTTATAAATACTCCTCTTAAAATGCAGGAAACTACATTGTTTTTTGTTCACTACTGTGGAGATCTAAGGTGAGCCTGAAGAATTGTAATTGATTCAGTGACATGTTTTTCTCGTCTCAAAACACAACTGGTAGCCCTGCCCATCAAAAGAAATCGGGACCCACATCACAGCAGCGCGATGCCCCGTATATTTCAAATGCACAAAGCATTAACCCAGATTGATCGCGAGCGCACCTATTTCGTGTGGACATAACTCTATGCCATAACGTCATTTAATGGATCAGATTTTACACCGCCATTTTAAGAAGGCGTCCTCAGAAATCTTCAGCAGATATTTCCGAGGACACACGATAGTGAGAAATAGCGATTCGGGCAATCGTTTGTTTCTCTCACTAAAATCCCTAACGTAGTAAGTTTCTACCCGCATTATGCCTACGAGGGAAACGCTCATAAAATCCAGTAATGGTTGATGATCCAAACAAGTTTCAGCTACCAAGGAAAATCGCATACGCAGGCAGTATTTTTGAAGTGGGGACGCACGTAAAACAAAATGCTGGTAGGAATGAATTATGGGAAAACAACCGAATCGAGATACGCGTGAACGCATCACACGGTTTCATAATGGAAATCGCAGCGACTTGTGCGGAGAATGAGGGAGTCGAGTTTTTGGGAGTGTTTTTTTTGGACAGAAATTGAGCATAAATCTATTCTATGTCAAAATACTTTAAATAGTTTTAATTGATTTATATTCATTCTTGCACGACTCAATGATTCTATTTGTAACACAAATACATAGGGGTGAAATAAAAGTATCAATGCACAAAAAATATTTAAGGAGAACCCACTGAGGAGACAAAGCACAAGTAACTCTGGAAAATAAATTTCGACGATTTTTGGAACAACTGGAGTACATGGAATATTAATAACTGCTACGCCACCTTAAAACAATGAGTTACCAAGGTAGGACACCACGTGTAGAAACGCAGGTAGGTTACGAAATCAAATCCTGCCACTGTGAGATGTTAGCAATGAAAACAACATGGCATAATTGACGTAGGAGTCCCGAATGAATGACATAAACAGGTTCACGGCGATGAGACCACACTCCCTAGCTCCCCTCTCCGCGGTTGTTGCAGCGATCTGAGGATTAAATGCTTGTGGCGACCGGAGCCAGTCGGGACCCGAGACACAATAAAGGGAAATTGAACCCATATTGAACGCAGCGATGAGGACCCCGAAGTGGAACCCTCTCAGACTTGGGCCCTTTGTTCCGGGTCTTCCGCCGCAGGGGTCGGCGAGGACGCACTCACGTACACACAAAATGACTTAAAGATCCCTTACCCTATCGACGCAAGAGCCAAAGAGGAGAGGGGGGAGAAGCGGGCGGCGGACTCCAAAAAACAGGCAACTTCCTTCCAAGCGATCCATTACAATACCTAATATTTTCCCCACCTTATTATTCACTCCCCCCCCCCCTAGCGTGATAGGAAATCGTATTCTGGTCATTTACGACGAAACCACACTGATTCAGGACGGACAGGTGAGGAGGGTTAACTGGTGGTGCCACACCATGCACCGGGGTGCAAAATATACGTGTATTCCTTCAGATCAGGGAGGAGGGAGATAATTTCGTACCCTGCCCCCATTGAGGCTCCACTGACATTCCTGGTACAGGAGAAACCGCGCACATCATGGTCCAAGGAGATCTCCGGATGCGAGATTGAGACCCTGAATGGGAATCTGCTGGACCATCACTTGCGCCGAGCGCGATTTAGGAACTAACCTCTCCTTGCGCCTCATCACCTTCGCCACCCACAACACGATTTTCCTCGGTGTGCGATCACGGATCTACCAACTCAGCTCCACTGATTTCTGAGAGCACCAGGGTGTCACGTCACCTGGTGTTTGGCAGCACAAAATGAGGGATGGGTATGAGATTTTCGTTGTCAATCAAGTAAAACACCAAACGCGACAACTCGCGGCCGTTTTCCGTAATCGCGTCCCTTACTGCCGGGTCGTGCGCATCTGTGACACCACACATCATTTTCACCACAAGCAGACATCTCGTGAGTCGGTGACGTCTTAAATTTAAAGACCCCTCTCCCCCACCTCCCGCTCCTGAGTCTGTTTCCCCTTAAACTATAGGGTTCACGACTAACTCACATAGGATCCCACGCACCCTTCCCAACTCCACCGCCCATATAAGAGGCGAATAGTCCGAGAATTATTCGCCACTTCGGAGGGAAAAGAAATAAGTCTCGTTGAGATGACGTCGCCAGATACGGCAAACAAGTGTTTTCAGTTATGAGAGTAAACAGGAAAATCCTTTCACCGTTCGGGCACATTCAACCAATTGATCATTTTCCATCCGAAGTATTAACAAGTTAAGAATTTACACTCGCTCATCACCATCGATGTATTCATCCAAATTCAAATGTAGAGCTTAGACCAACAAATGAGCGAACCAGCAGTCGGGGTGGAATGCCTTCGGCTCGCTTCGAATTACTTCATCTTAAAGATAATACATCGTGCTAGTTTCACGCACGGTGACTTCCAGAATCACCACTCGAGTGGCCAGACGACACTGTTATTTTACGCAGGAGCATGTTGTTTACGGACAAAAAGTGTCGCACGGCGAAGCCCTGAACGGGATTAAAATCCGCGGACTTCAGTTTATCCAGCAAATTATACTACACCACGACAAAGATACCAGTCATATGCGAATAAAATTGAATGAAGAAGCCGATTTTATAGAGGTATTTTCTTACACTTTACATTAGCAGCAGAGCATTTCATTGGTGCACAAAAACAAAACATTTCTCGGTCGCTTGGGGATCGGGCTGGTACGGTGGCTAGCATACTGGCTTCCCATCCAGAGGGCCCGGATTGGAATCCCGGAGTCGTTTCCCGCAGATATTTTTCAGTAATATCACGATTCCAACTCGTGTTTTGTGAAGATTATTTTGAGTAAGTACACCGTCCGTCGGATCGGTCTTTTAACTCCGGCCCCAAAGCGCCTCTCGTTAAAAGTGGGCTAATGCCAGGCGTCCACCCATCATCCTTTTCCATCCATCCCTAATGGCTCAAATGACAGCTGTCGGTCGCCCGCCCTAAAACTACTACTACTCGGTCACTTTGCCCATACCGCGGCCGTCTCAAGCGGGGTTCCTCGTAATTAAAAGCATCCCGTTGCCAAACTTCGGCTCAAGCTAGAAAATTGAAATTTGCCATAAAGTAGCAATAAGAAACAAGCTCTGCACTAGTTCTTCGCAAATGTTTTGAAAGCGCTCGTTCTTCGACCAAGAACGGAAACTATGATATACGAGGGTCATCCGGAAAGTAGTACCCGTTCGTGAAATAAAGACACAAAAGTAAATATTAACAAACATAAAAAATTTTATTTGAAAGAGGATACTTTAAACTACTTCTCAACATAATCTCCAAGCAAATTAAGGCATTTGTCATAACGTGTGACAAGTTTCTGTATTCCTGCTGCATAGTCCTTCGCCGCCAGCTCATTGAGATACGCGAGGGACCCATCTTGCACAAATTTTTGCATAATGCAGATGGTGTTTAACAATTTCATGAACAATTGTTCGAGAAACATTGGGAAAATGCTCACAGATGTCATCAATTGTGACGCGCCGATCGTTCCTCACGAATTCGTCAACTGAGCTCACCAGTTGGTCTGTAATGACAGACGGTCTCTCCGAACGCTCATCGTCGTGTGTGTTCCCCCTCCCTGTGTATGTTGAAGTTGCGACACCACCGCCGAACAGACGACTCGTCCATTACATTGTCTCCATACACCTCCTTTAATTGGCGATGAATATCACATGGGCGAACGTTTCTTGCATTGAGGAATTTAATCACTGCCCTCACTTCACAACTGGCGGCGTTCTCAATTTTTTTAAACATTGTAAACAATCACAGAAACAACACAGGCAATGCTAGCGTCACGCAACTTGGCTCAGAGAAGGCAGACAAGCCACTGAAGCTATCTGACCTCGTCCAGCGGCTACTCGCGTCGTCAGCACTTCATGCGGCACGAACGGGTACTACTTTCCGGATGACCCTCGTATATACTACATATGTATATGTATATATATACATACACATATGTATAATATACATATATATATATATATATATGTGTGTGTGTGTGTGTGTGTATATATATATGTGGGTCGCTGTGGTCCAGGGGGTAGAGCGTTGGACTACTGACCGGAGGGGCCCGGGGTCGATTCCTGGGCAAGGCATTCTGGGCACCTGCAGCTCCAACCAAGCTATGTGACTTTTCAAGTACTAGGTCTTCCTGGGAAACCATAACCGGCACAGGGAAAGGAACTGGCCACCCCACCCTGATGTGTGAATTTCATACGCGGTCGGGCTTAGTACTCGGTGAACTCTACCATCACCTACCAACCCAACCTTCGGGTTGATTACTGTATTTAACTGTGATAACACGTATAATGACACTGGTATTTTGAGTCTGTCCAGAAGAAGGCCTCAGAGAGGGCAGAAAGTTCAAACTTTTTTAAATATACCCTTTTCCGTATATTACGTATTATTATTAGGTAATCTACCGGTTAAGGTAGGTTTTTGGATGGACACAGCTACTAAATAAATATTTTGTGGCTCCTAAAAAAGCACAAAATCCAGTATCCCACAACATCCCTATCCTGTTCCTTCCCTTTCCTCGTTTGCCTAACATTCTCCCCTCTATTACAGTCTTCAACATCCCACTGCCGGTCAATACCCCCTTCATCTACTTTTCCTGCCTCCATATATTACGGAAATCTTATATATATATATATATATATATATATATATATATATATATATATATATATATATATATATATATATATATATATATAAATAATGCACACACGTAATAAACGGAAAAGGATACATTTCAGAAGTTTGAACTATCGGCCCTCTCAGAGGCCTTCTTTAGGTCAGACTATATATTATATATAGATATAATATATTATACAGAAACATATGTATATGGATCGCCACTAACACGCCCCTTAACCTTCTCTTTCAATCCATTCCGATCCTTCCCTTACCCAAAAAAAAACCTTGCCGGGAACCCACTGCCCAGGCGTGGCGCCAACTTTTGGCGGGAGGGTAAAAACAAACGGAGTGGCGGGCGAAGAGAGCAGCAGGAAACGGGAGAGGAGGGAATGAAAATCCCGAGGCCACGCAATAATGTGGGGGGAATTTTTCTCCATCGTCGTCATCTTTTTTACTTGTATACGAACGTAAAATCCACATACTGCCAAACTCGCAATTCCCAGCTTAGGGTGATCCAGTGGGCCAGTGGAACGTCGGGTGGAAGAGCACTCACGCCACGCCCTCCCACCCCCCAACCTTCAGCAATTCGCGAAATACGCCAAAGAACCCGAGAGAGAAAATGCAACCCTCCGGACCACTTGAAAGGCGTTTGAGGAGCACTCAACTCCCAGATACATATTTCCATGGAGCTACTTCAGCTTTCAACGATGCTTACGTTACTGGAGACATTTCGACACTGTTACCGCCGGCATCTTTGCCGATAAAAATACCGAGGGACATCTTGAATAACTGGCATCACGTGTGCGAAATTTGGATGAACACAGAGAAATGAGGATTCTGCGAAATAATGGCAATTTGATTATACTCAAAACAAAATTCAACCAAGATGCAAACGATAGTGGCTTAGCCTCAAAGGTCAAAGTCAGCAAAAACTAGAACATACACAACGGAAACATTAAACATATCATAAACATGACTCAAAAGAATACTTTGTATTTCCACATACACTATTTACTCAATCAATCAATCAACAATCTAGGTTTCAACACGTAATGTCATCATCAGGTATCACCAGGCACGCATTGAAACCTAGGTCGTCTGAATAAATAATTTATGCGGAAAAAAAAGTGTATTATTTTGAGTTGTTTTCAAAAAGTACATCTGGATAGTACACGATATAAAATGAACACGGCATGGGCTATTCTCGTTTTTAAACGCAATGAAACAGGAGGGAGATATTTCACCCTGCAAAAACAGGAGACCTTCCTGAGAAAGAAGTTTTTACGGACACGTATTTCGTTATTACTTTCTAACGGTTGCTATTCCTCTATTACCGGAGAGATCAGCAAGTTCAAATTTCAACTATGGCTTCCTCAACCACACCCTCTAATTCCAACTCTACCAAACTCACCCCATTCCAGGACCACACGGGAATTATCGAGAGTGCATACATGCGACGATCCCGTTATAGCCTAACTTGGTAACAACTTAATATGCACCATGAAATGGGAAGAGAAAAAAGGTCAGTGAAATTCCACAAATTTAAAATGGATCGACTACCACGTACTGTGGCTGTAACCATTTATTTGCTCGTGCCAACCAAATATTTTGCAACAGCGTGAAGTCCGCTCTCGCATAATTAGGAAAATATCTCTTTGTGTATCTGAAGCGACTGGATCACTGGGATACGCTGTGATTACTCGAAGCAATGGCACCTGAAAGGATTATTAGTCGGACCGACAAAGGAGATAGATACACATATTACACATATCACCAATCATTCTTTGACCAAACGATCAGAAACTAGTAAACTTCTGAATGTAACATATAAACGGACGTAAAATGGATCCTTTGAAATACATATAAAATAAATACGCAATCGCACAACAACACATTGACTTGAAATTGCAAATTTATATAATTTATAACACTTAATTCATTAAATTGGCAAAATGACTCGGATCTTACGGCTTAACTGTTATGTACAAGCGAGAAACCACCTATAGCCTAATAAAAAATAAAAATCAATATTTCATTAATCAATAAAGAAACTATAAATACTGATTCTGACAACAGGAAGTCATTGACACGAAAAGTATTCATGGAATACATCTGAAAATGGAAAATAAGGTGATTTTGAGTAAATCACTTCCCATTTTTAGGGTTCATCTATACCGGCATCAACACAGTACACTGCTAGCCGCCACTAGGATAAGTAACAGGCGTTGATTCTATACCAGATTTGCAACATCAACGTTCAGTTTTTGTCAAATGTTAGTCATCAATAAAAATACAAAAATATTCAGTTAATGAAGGCAATGTTAACTACTGCAACATGAACTTCGATACCCAAGTGCAACATAGGTACTTCTCTATGCATGCGAGGCGAGCCGTTGGAACCAAGTACTAACAATGTTGATAAAAATTAAAAGTAATAACAATAATAAAAAATTACTTTTTAAATTTTTATTTTGATTATTTTTTTATGAACAGTATTAGTTTTCATTTTTACGGTCATTCCAAATCATACTTAATGGTAGCCTACCGGTTAAGGTAGGTCTAACTAACCACCACTACATACATTTCTAAGACTCACTTAATGATGCCCTACACAACAATAAACCCTTCTTCAATCTCGCATACTTCCTTCCTCCTTTCATTCCAACCCGCATTCGTCCAAAATAAACGTCTATTCTTTTCCTGCTCCTACCTCGCCTGCGTATTTTAATAAAATTCTCCCCTTAAGCAGGCTTCGACATTCCATCGCCTATCAAAATTTTCTCAATCCAATTTCTGTGCCTCTCTTTAATTTCTCCCAACAGCCCTCTTTCCCGTTCACAACGCATAGCATTTCTCGTTTGTTCAGTTCACATTTGACCCACAGGAAATAGTATCGAGCTTTTTTTGCTAGAATCACGAGAGTGAATATAGAGAAATTTATTTAAAAACATACAGTATTTCTGTTTTTCGGCGATCAAAATATGATTGCAAAAAATTAAACTTCACGGAAAGATTCTCGAAAATACGTTGGACGGATACGAAAAAGTGATGCAAATCACTGGGAAAGAGTTGGAGCTGCTGGACGGAATTCGATGGTAGGATTAATGAATGGTGGAGACATTGAAAATAGTTGAGAGATGCTGAAGGCTATACAGGATAGAGGGAGACAAATGAATAATCGAAGAAGAAAATAACACGGAACTAGTGCCGTTGGGTCCGCAAAAAAGTTGATCCAAAACGCGAATTCTTTCTTCCTTATCCTTAAAGTCGCCACTCCATGCGATATCATTCTTATTAATAATATTTTTCCAATTACACTTGCACACCGCACCTCACCATCCTTACTAGACTAGCGATGCATACGTAAAGGGTTGCATGCGAAAATACGGAAACAGAACAATTGCAACAAAACAAAGACCTGAGGTCATAACATATCTATTCCAGTTTTCGGCTAAGTCATTTTGATACGGTGAGCTCACAACCAATGACATGGATACTAAGTGGAAAGCAATCGACCTCATGTAAATGAACGGCTTATTTTTAACAACTCTTAGGCCTCCCACATTCCTACTCACGGTCCCCCAAATTCGTTGATGCATACATACAGCCCATCTTTACCGGGTTCAACTACCTTCCTCGAGGACTCACCAAACTGGAAACCTCCCCGCACCTTCCCACTGACCCTTCCCCTCCCCACAATGAGTTTTCGCCCCGAATTATCTCAATAATGGAGAGCGGGTCGAGGGGGATAGGGGGGTCACGATGAAGAGTGCTCGGGAGTAGGAGGGGAGATGGAGAAAGGAGGAAACTGGAACGGGGATTTATTTACAGAAATGAGATTCGTCCGAACGATTATTCGGGTGTTGTCCCCGGTATACAGAAGGTGAAGCCACTTCCTTCTCCCTTCTTTCCCACTTCTCTTCTCCACCGAAGTTTCATTTGCGATTACTATTGAGTTCCTCCGCTCGGGACTATATTTCCAGGATAAACAACCGTCTACTTCTTCCCCCGTTCCATGCATTTTGGGGAGACGAGCGGGGTAGTGCCGGGCAGGGAAATTGAGGGGGGAATAGGTAAGAACGAAATTTCGCCCGAGTTACGGGATTTAGGCTACAGAAAACATTTATTAACCTTATTCCGAGTAGTAGTAATAGTAGTTACTTGGATGTGCTATCGACATTTGAAGTAATTTGCAGCATTAGGGGCAGAGGGGCAATTTGGTACAGATTTGGATGTTCAGGGAATGGAGGAAGGGTGAAGAGAAACCATGCATCGGTAATAGCTCACTCCATAAACAAAAGGCGCCAAGGAGTCCAGAGTTAAACGTCCCATCAGACGGGACGCTGCATTGCATTGCTTATTACGGGACGTATTGCATTGTTTTCCACAGAGTCCCCGAAGTTGAGATCGGGATACTAATTAAAAATTCTACCACTTCCGAAGCCGGACTCTAGGGGTGGTAAGCTAGTTCAATAGCCACCGTACCATCGTGCTCCGAGAGACGGACATTTTGATTTTTTTCCTACTATCAGAACGCTTACTGATGGAAAAAATACTTATTAATACTACCGATAGGTGGTCTACGGGACAGAGAAATGTACCCTGCTAACATCCACTAGAGCGTGTGACAGTGCGTGATTCCGCACCATGCACGCAACGTTGAATTAAGTTTTGCTCTCCTCCCTCCATCTTAGATCGCAGGCTTTTGCGGGGATTTGGTGATGCTAAGGTGGCTTTCGAGGAACGGTGCGTCCGGAGCGAAAGAACGTTTCTCTCGCACTGCAGCGGGCGTCCCTCCGAGGGGAGTAACATTTGTCATTTGCTAACGTCATTCCTGAAGACGATCCCTTCATAAGCAACTTTCGAAAACCATGTTAGTAAGCTCCTCCACCCACTTTATGGGTCATCCCCCACCCAAACTTACGTACCATATACACTTCCTCTCCTTTCTATCGTATTCCATTCCAAATTTCGAACCTTCCCCTTGAAACACATATTTAATAACTAAATTTACACGAATTTATACTGAAACGAATTAAAAATAATTAATGGATGAAAAACTGAATGTTTTATCATAGTCTTAATAGAACCAGTTCTATGAATGAAAAAGACATCCTTGTGGTTCCTGTCTGCAACCGCAGGTCGACCATTACACGTAATCGATCCAGTCAAATACCAAAATCGTCGAGCTCTCAAGACACATACATACGAGAAACTCTACAAAACACAAACGAGTGAATTCAACGCTATATAAAACAACAAAACAATTACAACAACAAATACAACGAAAATATAAAACAATTATTTCGTGAACTTGTTTTAAATTATCACTTGTTCATTCAATTGTATTTAAATTATTGTCATCTAAGCAAAAACTATGAAAGCTGCTTCCAAGAGTTAATGGAAACCTTTCAGAATTTGGCACTGCTGTAATTTACTCTAAGAAACAAAAATGAGCGATGTCTGCTTGCGTTACGCAGGTGGTGCGATCCACTTGACACTAGATGACGTGAGATTGCATAGCGCGAGCCCGTGTACACCGATTAAAATAACTCAGAAGGGATTTTCTTCGTATTTTGACATCTACAAGTGTACTTATTAACATGGGTTCAAAGATGATACAAAAGTAGCATTGAAATTTACTACAAGGAAGTTTGTTTTGCCACCTGTATCTACTAGCTTATAAAGAAGTTAACATATATTGAGGTTAGGATGGAAAGTCAAAAACTAATACGTACGTAGGGCTACAAGATGAATCCTAAAAGGTTTTATTTGCATTACTGTCAATAATTTCGTACACCCAAGCAAATAACCAAACGCCAAATTGCTCAAAATACTCAAGCACTTTATTAAATAACGAAACTTCATATTTAGCATCTAGGCGCATTACTTCCAAATAAACTAAATCCTAATACACTCATAAATAAGTTTAAAATAATTAGAAGTAGAACAGGGAGGTTACTAAACTCCTGTATAATTAGTCGCGGCACGGAAAATATTGGGAACATAAAGAGAAAATGAAGAAAAAGAAAATCATTTCTAAATGAAAGAATTTTTCTTCATGGAACGGAAACGGCACACAGATGTTCACAATCGTAGCCGACTTGAAGGATGACCTGCCTTGAGGTTTAATAAGTAAGACTTGAATTGTATAGCGCTCACCGGCGCCAGAAAATGCTCATCAAGGTAAGCCATTCGCTATCCAAGGGTAGATCACGATTTTCCATATTACAGTACAAATATGTAACTGTGCGCAGACTATTGATTCAAAAACGCTAAGGACTGTAGCTGAAAACTACAGCACAAATAAGGATTTATAAGACATTAAATATCTTTTTCTAAACATATTTTTTTGTTTTCGTTTCCTCACTCTTCCTAACCCTCCTCATATGCCTTTTCTTTGACTTCCTGTTCGGCCCTCATTAAACATTCACCCCGCTCTACTAAAGTCTTAACAATCCAATAACTCTCAAATTTTCTTCCATTAACTTTTCCTGCTTTCTTCGAAATTCTCCTTAAAAACTTCCTCTCCCCCCCCCCCCCCGCTTAATGTATATCCCGCATCTTCATCCTTCTACCTACCCAAACACTTTTTTCCTCCATCCTCCTCTTAACCTATACCTCAAAAGATTCCAGCATGAGCTCATACTCTTCCCTCCAAAGCCAGGCTACGGAAACATAAAACTCTACACTCCATGCCTAAGTCTTAATACATATTTTATTTACACCATCACTCGAGAGTTTCAATCATAAATTTCTTTTTTCACATGCTTCTTTCGCTATCTCAATTCTTCTCCCAATTTCCCAACTACTGTACCCTTTTTATCAGAAATACTTCCGAAACAAGTGCATTATTTTCCGCATACTCCAATGTATGCCCTCCTTGGATTTTTACTTTCCCTTCCAATTAACTGAAGATTTTTTTAAAACTAGTTTCTTATAATGCATCTTTATCGAGTATTTTTCACGATGACTCTGTGATGGGGTCAACAATGAATGTAAAACTTTAGCTAGTTGGTAAACTTTAGCTTTTCTGCAAATATGGTGAATAAAACCGGTTATACTAAAACCCTAATAACGATATACCGAGAAGTCTGGATTTTTGGAAAACATGGATTACTTAAGTATTCAATTGTTCCCGGTTCAACTTCGTGGAAGTTCGTGTTCATTAAATGAACAACACAATGTACATTCCTTAATAAAGAACAGTGGAAATATACATTGTGTTCTTCATTTAATGAACATGGATAACTCGAGTAAAATTTAATTTTTGCAATAAATAGTTCGGAAAACCCCAGCTCAAAAATATGCTTCATAAGGAATTTACACGTAATCAAAATAATCTGTTCTCTCTAGCCATAAACTGTGATGAAATTATATTATCCACAAATTTTACATCGAGGACTACTTTTAATATAGCTGATAGACTTGGTCACGGCATACCTATAACAGAAGTCTTAGTGAAATGTTCAGAGTGAATAAGACCAAGGTTCAAAGATGATACGAACGTGTGTTTCCAATTTGTTTGTCGTAGACATTCAAATGGAGACAAACAACTTGATATTGTTGACCTTAACGTTATTTAGGGTCCGTCATTCAAAAAAAATTAATTGGTTGCTACGATCTGGATACGCGGATTTTGAGGTAGAGAGAGCTGTTCAATTATTTGTTTAAAATGTCCACATTTCTCAATTACCTTATTGCTATTCAGTATTTCATAGGGTAAAAAAGGACTGCATGGGAAGGAGCTTAGGCCTACTATACCCTACGTCCTTACAAGACACTTAAGGTACCTGGGAGACAACGCTACACACGTATACGCACACGAATTGAGTGAGTTCAACTACATTCTCTGTATTTTAAACTTTTTAATCGATTGAAAATTCGTTGTTTCCTTCCTATTCAAGGCAAAAATTTAAACCTGGTCAGTGGATTACTCAAAACATCAAGAGAGCGGTTGACATAAAACTTCACTTGTGATGGAATATTTTTTGACTAAGAAATTTAAAGAAAAACCATTACTGAGGGTTCCTCCTTTGCACTTGAAATAGGAAAGAATGTGGAAGAAGTGGGGAGAAAACTGAAATATTGAGTTCGGAGGGATTAAAATTGATCGGATGGAACAAGAAGTGGATGGATCCTTTCAAGGAATAATCCGGGAGAGATATTCCAAAATGTACCAGACAAATGAAAACGATTGTCGATTTAACGCCGTACATGACCTCATAATACGATCTACAATAGCAAGTCATTGTCTCAACAGAAACTTCTCCTCCACGAGCCATCCTTTAGGTGACAAATATAATGCCAAAAAATTTGGATAGGAGAGTGAAATTAAATACAATATTAAACGACATTAAACGAATTTCCCATAAAATGTATGAATGCGATATTAACTTAACATCTTCTTGGATTTGTTATTATATATAACGGCTATCCCGCAGTAAAAGCTGTTTTTAGCTCATAAAAATACAAGAATCTCCTGGGAATCTAACGGTAAATGCATGAATGCGGGAAACAAATTCCTGTTCGAAGAATATTTTACTCACATACCTTGCCAAACTTTTTATTTATTACTTCAACTAATCATAGAACTAAGAATAATAATATACCGATAACATACGATTTATGCACTTCATCTTGTTCACGTAGAGTGTTTTCATGAAAAAATCACCTCCATTTTTTCATTGGTTCACTCGTTGCTTGCTCTCTTCTGTATGGACTCATGAGTAACAGCCTCACACTTACAAGACTACTTCTGACATAATTAAAGTCCTTTCGTGATTTCAAAGCATTTCAAGGTTAATTTATCATGGAATATTGAAGTTGAAGCGTTCATTCTTCAACAGGTAAAAATTAGTCTCCTGTCATTCTATGTTACCCCAAAGTATTATTGTCGTCAAGTATATCCTTCAAATCATCCTCATTGTGGTACTCTTGTCACGACAGAAGCAACCCAATTGGTATGAGAGGGTATATAAAAAAATCCCCTAATATAATGAGTTCACTAAAAATCCCAATAACGGGAAATGCAAAGTCTACGTAAAGAAACGCGCGGAGAAGGAAAATTAGACAATGGTATTACAGCTATTTTCTGGTATATTCTGGCATTAGTATCTGATAGGTAAGAAATTAGTTTTCCTAGATAATATATTTTCCAAAAATTTTTCAGGTACATATTTGATTTAAACCAGTTAATAACCAGGCACCCTGACCAAACAAAACCACAATAAAAATAACATTGCCCAAGGTTAAAAAATTTAGAAAAACTTCTAGTAATTCTGGAAGAGAGCTACGAAGGTGGTAAGTTTCGATGGAATTTCAAGAACAGTACTATTTCAGCAATACTGAATAGGATGAGACCCCGGGGATGCAAAAGGTACCAAACCGAAATTTATGATGAAGCATGCGTCCAAAATACTAACACTATGTCACCAGAAAAAGGGTGGAAGTAAAAACTGATGACAACCAATCGGAAAACCAATTCGAATTCAGGATGAAGAGAGAAGCGACAAAAATGCATACTAAATGCACTAAGCACGCTTTGAAGCCATTTTATAAGCAGTATATAAGATTCCAACATTTCACTGTCTCTTATTATGACTGAAATCAACTTCTTACAATACATAACCCACCCTGGAAATCTACCCGTGTTTCCATGGATAACTGCAAAATATTTACATACTTTTAACGGAAATCCTTAAATTTATTAAACCAGAGTATTAATTTATAAAAGGTTTCACCCAGAGGGAAAGGCATCCCGTACATTTCGGCTGATTTCCGAGACAACTTCTGCCGGGCTTAATGGCAATCGATTTAAATTTTGAGGCATCTAATACAGACATGGCAAAACTATATCAAGCACCCACGCGAGAAAATGTGACAAAATTCAAAATTCTTTTTTGACAGTACGGTGTAACGGTGTACATCATTCGAGGACCTTAATTACGGCCGTCCAGGATCACCACATTTGACTCAAGCTGTAAACAAACAACGAAAGTATCTTCCAATATAAGTGAAGTCTTCGCGAGTGTTTCGCCATGTCAGGTGTTCCGACTACCAGATATTTCAATGGCTGACTCTGCCATCACTTTCTGGATGAAGAACAGCGCGTTGGGACGATGGAAGAGTCTGAACACACGAACCTGACCTTGTGGAACACCCTATAAGACCTTCCTCACATCTTACGTCGGGAAAGTGCCAAATCTAAAATCTTTTAACACGTATCCCACCCATCTAATGCTATGGGAACAAATTGATTCACACACCCCACCTGAGACTTTTGATATCTTTCCCGAGCGTGCGAGACGCGGAACCGAAATCCCTGACTACCCACGCCATGATGACAAGGACGGCCCTTAGAACGTGTACGGCGAGTGGGAGAGACAGCGACCCCTTGCAAGGGGCAACAAAGGACTGACCAATCTGCGAACTCCGCGACGGGGCAGGGGTAGAAGGCGCAGCAAGGGTATCCGTAGCAGTTCCACTGGTTGCCCACGGGGGGCGGGGCTGCGATGTTCAGGTCGCAGCCTCGGTATGGGCAGAAGTCGCACGAGAACATTGCCCGAAACACTCCTCCGATGGCGGACCGATGCGGGAGGGAGACGGTGGCGGTGACCGGGTGGGACTGGTGGGTGGGAGGCCGGGGGACGTACGGCGGTCCCCGTTTCGAAGAATCCGTGCAGACGTCTCGCTCGCGACGGTGCGCCCGGGGCGCTTGTCAAGGTGGGCGGCGGAAAGGCGCGAGGGAGGAGATCATGTGAACTGCGGAAGCCTTTGGATGTCACTGGCGTGATTTCGAGGCGGGGAGGGGGAGATGTGAGAAAAGTGGGTGGGGCATGGGGGGCGGGAGAATATATCAGAGCGAGGGAAGGGGGAGAAGTGCGTACAAAGGTGCGTGAATGTCTCCTGGCGGACGAGGACGGGAAACTGAGGAAACAAGTGGAGGACAAGGGTGGAGGGGACGAGATTGGTTCGGAGAGATCTCCAGGGAAAAGATGGAACGACTAAGGTGAACTAGAAAATGAATAATTAACAAACACATGAGAAATGGCTGAGGCCGAGACTTAGTGGAATTTTTTTAACAATGATTGGAAAGTAACACATCACGTTCCACGGAAACACTTACGGCCAGCCATTGCCGACTATAAAATGCCAATGCCGAAAAGTAAATTTATAGCGTAAAATATCTAATACCATCCAATCACCATAATTAAGAAGGTTGTATTGAGATGTCACCTATATGTCATTTTCATAAAATTTTCTTTATAAGAATTTATAAGGGCACTCTATAAAATGATGATGATGAAACAGGGTTTCCCACCTTATTTCTGATCTTACTGATATCGGAAATACAAGATTTTACGCGTGGTCTTAGGCAGCATGGGTCTAACACCAGAAAGATAATGAATTGATGGTGCAGAAATATATGTTCTAACGAAGCACTAATATCATACGAACTATTACAATAGAGTTGTAATAGTGTTAACATAACAGATCATAGTCACATTTATTTACACGATATTAATTAAGTTGTGGGAAAATATAGTGGGAACGGCTTTGTTTCAAAAATTGGCGCATTATAACCAGCTGATAATAAGTTTAAGAGCACGTTTTGAAAATTATCAAAAGCTAAATTATAGCTCAAAAATTGTATTTTCCCATCACATTAGTTGACGAAGGACGCATGAATGTATGTTACATTAATTTTCATCAATCCTCATTAATACAGGAACGTGGCACGTTGACACGTACAGTCAAAGATGCAATCTCTTTAAAAGAAAGAAATATCAACGGTCTAAACGGACGAGGAACAGATGTTACAGGCGTGGAGAAATGAATTAAAACCTTAAACACGCGCACGACATCAACACAGCTAAATAGCGACACACCAGGACCCCAAAATTAGGCAAAGTTAGGGGAATCCGTGACTTCACATTTTTTTCCTGAAAGTGCCTGTGGTCGAAACGGTGCTACGGCTATGCCGCCAGGGGTTAACTACATAGTTATGAGACAAAGATTAAATCTAGAACGTTTAAATTTGGAATAAATGATCGGGGATGCAGTGGTAGAGGAGATGAGTGGAGAAGGGGAAATGGACGATCAGGGTAAGGAATGAGGAGAGCCGATGAAGGTGGGAGAAGAGTCTGATAAAGATGACAAAGAAAAGGTCCGGACTACGAAGGAAATGTTTACTGAGAAATGCACGATTTGGAAGCAAGGAAGAATGAAGAGGAAGATTAAAAATCGCTACATACTTGTGTATAAAGAAAGGAAGTAGACACAAAAATATGATGAGAGATGCTGAGGACCTGAAGAAAATGGAGATCCGATTCCAGTCACAAAACAGATTCAGAGAAAAAGAAGATATATTCAATGTCTGAGGAATTGAAATCTTGAGTTCATCTTTACAGCACAGTAGATTTTGAATTGGGGAGACGAAAGGCTATGGGTGCCATGAGTTACCCTGAAGCAGCTCCTTTTATGTCGTGCCCACTTGCGAAGAGTGGAGAAGGCGCCACAGCACTACTTCAAACCTGGAGTTTTTTGCAACCAGAGTAAAACATCTCGGCAAAACTACGGATTGCGGTGTCTACTTTTCGATGCATACAATTGAAAACTTCATTGAAGATTTTTTTCTTTTCGTCACATCTTGTTATCTTGAATGGTGTTAGAAGACTTACTACCTCTTTTTAAGTTAACTTGCTGCTGATGAAACCCAAGAATTAGAACGTTCGAAGACTTCTCAGCCAATTTACGTCAGTTTACGGCAGTCGTCGGAGACTGATGGTCTCACGGGGTAATTCAATGCTATCTTCACCAAAGAAATGGAGGAGAAACTCAGTATGACGCACCCAGAGTACAACATCGGGCACCAAAAGACAAAATAATTCATCTCATTCTTTTAAAAATATCGCAATCTAGCACCAACCTCGCTCAATGACCATTCATGTTCTTGCCACTCAGTACAAATGTAGTCCTTATACAATCATTGGAAACTTTCGAAAATTGTAAATGAACACAGCGAAAAAAAATTGAGATTTCACAAAACCTCTCTCTCCTCTTCCGCATTTCCCCCTGAAAGATCACAGGCATTAAGGATGACGAGCATAATTCGAAAAGGGTGTATAATCATGTATGGAATGGGGCAATGAGGAACAGAAATAATTTCTGAGAAACAGAAGAGTAAGAATCCATGTAGACAGCTCTATGGAAAAGAAAAATCAGTATTATTAGAGGCAACGGATTTTCTACTGAAAAAACATACGGAAATGAAGAAGAAAAGTTTCTGGAAGAAGTCAATCGACAAAATGTAATTTGAGAAAGAGTAGTGATTTAGAGCTTTGAGAGATTATCATGTTATAACGAAGAAGGAAACAACCGCTCCTTATGCTGGAGGACATTTGACGAAGTTTAATATCATCTGGATAGAGAAAGACGCTTGATAACTGCACTCATTTTTACGGAGTACATAGTAGCCGCAGAGACTATCTCTGATATAACAAAGGAGGCGACTCCCGGCAAAGAAATAGGAAGCGCCGGAGAGCGTATAGTAATCAAACCGTTTCACCCACGAATATTCATTCTTCAGGTGTTGCATAGTTCAATTTTCCACATTCAACTCAAGATAATGGAAACCTTTCTAATTTAAAAGGAATAACGGTGATAGTGAATAATTTCTATTAGGTAATGAATGACTTCAAGGCACATTACACTCCCATTACACGCTTTTGATAATTTTCTTTCTCTCGCCCGAGACTGCTGCTCACCAAAAATCGAACCTCAAGAACGTCAAAACAAACCTTCTTATGCATTCATATGAAGCGGATGAGCACAAAAGTATCAATTAAACGCAATGTTAAATAGCAGAGCTTTGCTTACAAGAAAATAAGTTGAACGCATATTTGAATATACTCACTCATGCATACAGACATACGAGGGTCATTCGGAAAGTAGTACCCGTTCGTGCCGCATGAAGTGCTGACGACGCGAGTAGCCGCTGGACGAGGTCAGATAGCTTCAGTGGCTTGTCTGCCTTCTCTGAGCCAAGTTGCGTGACGCTAGCATTGCCTGTGTTGTTTCTGTGATTGTTTACAATGTTTAAAAAAATTGAGAACGCCGCCAGTTGTGAAGTGAGGGCAGTGATTAAATTCCTCAATGCAAGAAACGTTCGCCCATGTGATATTCATCGCCAATTAAAGGAGGTGTATGGAGACAATGTAATGGACGAGTCGTCTGTTCGGCGGTGGTGTCGCAACTTCAACATGGGGAGGGGGAACACACACGACGATGAGCGTTCGGAGAGACCGTCTGTCATTACAGACCAACTGGTGAGCTCAGTTGACGAATTCGTGAGGAACGATCGGCGCGTCACAATTGATGACATCTGTGAGCATTTTCCCAATGTTTCTCGAACAATTGTTCATGAAATTGTTAAACACCATCTGCATTATGCAAAAATTTGTGCAAGATGGGTCCCTCGCGTATCTCAATGAGCTGGCGGCGAAGGACTATGCAGCAGGAATACAGAAACTTGTCACACGTTATGACAAATGCCTTAATTTGCTTGGAGATTATGTTGAGAAGTAGTTTAAAGTATCCTCTTTCAAATAAAATTTTTTATGTTTGTTAATATTTACTTTTGTGTCTTTATTTCACGAACGGGTACTACTTTCCGGATGACCCTCGTACATGCACGTAAAATTTCAGTTTACAAAAGCTCTCGGATGTAGTGATGCACGATCTTTCATCACATAGATGTGACACTCACACATTGGGGCAAAAACACGCTTAAAACATTCTTTTCGCATTTTTTGATGGCCCCAACCACTTTCACCAATGTAGTAAAGTAATAACACGCCCCAAAGAGCAGGGTTAATTATGAAAAGATCACAACGCTACGGTACAAAGTGCACCGCCACTTTATCCATCCTGACACTAAAATCTCACGACCGAATGTCACTCAAACGGGAAATATTTTTATTCGCAATTTGCACGCCCTGAAATTGGCAATGATAAGTAGAGTAATTCGCAAAGCGTAAATTTTTCCATCGAAAATGGGCACGCATCAGATTCAATTTGGACAGTATGGCTCAGGAAAACAGTTCTTTCCACGCGGAATAGGTAATCGCTCATCGATGACTGATCTGTCAAAGCAATCAAGAGGGAGCGATAAATTGCCCGTGCCACTCAACTAGCGGCAGAGCAGCGACGAGAGCAATGAACGGGGATTGCCACGCGACTACCTCGAAGTTAAGAGTTGAGGCAGGTCCACAATGACAGACATGGACAAGAACGCCCCGGGAGATCTCAACGACCGAGGACGATCGAAATCGGCTAGCACAAGAAATGTATACTATTAATGTAATGAAAACGTAAAAGAGATATATCACCTGGCTTTAGTTAGGCTGGATTTAGAATACGTGACAAGTATTTGGGATCGATGGGAGAAAACATTAATTAAGGAATTGAAAAAGTTTCAGAAAAAAATCTCCTAGGTTTGTCAAAAGCCCCTAATAGGACACAATAAAACGGGCTAGGCGGGACGAACGGACTGTGATGGGTAGTTCGGGAGCTAATTCACGAAGAGAACAGGCATAACTAAAAAGTTGAGAACAGTATTGAACATCCGAGTTTGCATTTGTTAGGGAAAGAAACTGGTCCCCTTAACCTGATGTTTGAATTTCACATGACATAGGATGAGGTGAGCTCTGCCTTTACCTATCGAATCAAACTTCTGATTGATCTCATGACAATATTTGGTGCTTTTTGGTGAGATTTGTGAATGCGAGAAGAAGCTGAAAAAATTGGCCGGCGACACATTGTCGTATGAAAAATTCCCGCGTAGCTTCCCAAAAAGCAACTTTTATTGACGTAAATTGTTTCTCTGTGATTTATTCTTGTGTTGAATCAGAAAAAAATAGTGACCTAAAGTCCGGCTAGTTGCTTTGCCCACTAATTTCAACCTCTTAATTTTGCACACGTTTAAGCGTCGATATTACAAAATGGAACGTAAAAGGAAACATTTAAACCTTGAATCTGTGTAGCGGTTACAGTTATTTTTCAAAATATTTGTTACTGGCTATGTGAGGTAATTGTCAGTTCTAACTGTTTTCATAACTACATTAGACAAAATGCATGCGCTGAGTTTCCCTGTAAAGTCCGATTCCAGTTTCGGACGTGGAAAAAAACCATTCACACCCGAGCAAACAATTTCGACGTGCACTGAGTGATTACTAGCAGTGCTTCCTTTAATTTATGGTGAGTTTAATGTCTGGTGGTTCATTTCTGTTAACCATTGATGATGCTAAATGGCCCTAGTGGTCATCTTGAGTACCGAGACCTTGATATCTAAGTTCGTAGAATCATTTAGGAAGGCATTTTTGATTTTATAATTTTGTGCGTGTACTTTTTGTAAATTTTGATAATTCAAATTCATAATTCTGTTTGGCCATATTTTTAATAATCATCCATAAAAAATTTGACAATAAGGATTTATTAGGTAAAAATTAATGTGTTAAAAACGAATTCTACTGTCACATCCATAATTTTACTAGGCACTGTTTTCTTTTACTATTTTTACTGACTTTTTAAAACTAAGTGACGCTATTTATATAGATAAAATTGGATTGCCATATCAATATACAATGTTGCATGTAAGCAGTTTCTTCCGTGTGATTAAATTTAATCGAGTGCATGATCAAACTAATATTTGTAGTGAATGAATTGCAGCTGCAGAAGTTACGAAGGATAAAGTATGAGTCCTTCGTAACTTCTGCCTTCCTTCATGCTCTATTAAAAGCCTATTTCCTTTCCTCCATTGCCCCGGTAACCCAACATTCATCCCTCTTGGTGACCGAAAAATAGCTTTGACAATGTCACTCCGCCATTACGCCTAAGATCGATTCTGTTCGGCCCTCTATCACAAACCTTCAACATACCATTGCCTTTACATAGCGCTTCCTCTATCCACTTTCTCTGCTTTTTTCGGATTTCCCTAAACAACTTCCTTTCTTTACCCACCCTATTACTTCTGCGTTCGTCTTCCTCACTATGCCGATGTTTCTAAATCCTTCGCCACAACCACATCTCAAAACCCTCCAATCTACACTCATCCTCTCAGCTCATAGAACGGACTCCAGATCCATAGAGCTCCATATTAAAGTCTTTCCTTCACATACTCTTATTTACTTATTTTACCAGCAATAAATGTTCTTCTTCTTGTTAATTAATCTTTCGCTAACGAAAGTATTTTCCTTGTGTCCCCACTGCTACATGAGTTCATTTTCTTCGAAAATATTGCCCAAATGCCCCAATTTATTCCTCCTATTCTATCTGACTGCAGCGAAAATAAAATACCGCCGTATGTCCTCGGGCCTTGGAATATGTCTCATTGCAATCGCGCCAGCAGAACGTTGCGACAAAGGAAACGGAACGCCAAAGAGCAAATCTCCGATGGTCTTCTCTTTTATCAGTCACCGACGGCTCAGGCGGGGGAGGGAAATTGAGTGAGGAGGGTCCAAGGTCTAAACACCCGCATCCCACAATCTGTTTCAAGAGGGGGGGTGAGAGAGAAAGAGATAGCAAAAGTAGAGTCCTCAGATTAGTACGGAGATAGCGGTCGTCCACGTGGGTTCCCAGGCAAGACTTGCCGAACAATATACCTAACTCGAAAACACCTTGGGGAGACAATGATAAGTTATTCGAGGAAGAAGCAAAAGTTTCATAGTCTTTCCATTTCTTCAGACCCATGCCAACATATTTCCCTCAAATAATTTCGGATAAAAGCCACTAATCATCCATTCAACCGTAAAATTTTTAGTTGGCAAAACCTATGATTTGAAATCACACCGCAGTTCTCCTAGTCTCACTCTCATTTTATGGAGCATATTTCCCACCCACTGCTAATGGCAATTTCTATATTAATGCCCTTACAAAATCAAGCCTGCAATAATTTTAGTTCAGGCCTTCTCTCTTGGGTACGAAAGCATTCAGAGGGAAATGATTAGCAACCCGAATTACGAGATACAAGATCAAATGAGTAACGACGCTGGGTAAAAGACTAAGGTAGTGGATTAGATCATATCTGACCACTTCCCTCATATCGGGCCTCTTGGCGCGCCCACGTGAATGACCCGTTAATCCGAAAATAAATTCAAAATATTCTCCAATACCATTATGTTAATACAGATATTGACACTATTTGTTAGGGGATTTATTTTCCCAAAATAGTGAAGCAGGGAAGTAATAAACCAATTTATTTCTATAATATAATGTAACATACTTGGTCCTATAGACTACTGTCCTAGTACAGAAGTAGAAGAACCACACTCCCACCATGTAGTAATCACAGCTTATTTTAAATTAAGATGACGCGGCCTCAGTAAAACAACCCAACTTGTTTTCCTGCCGTTTCCGTCTTCTGAGGTGAAATAAAACAGGAAACATACCGTGAATACATTACGTAGATTCTTGATATTCTGAAGAGTTCGTGATGGGGGGGGGGGGGGAAGCACACAAAATATTCAAATTGTACATTGTGCAAGACATTGTGTTACGCTCTCCTATGAAACGGAGCATTGACAGAGCGAGAGGCTGGTTGAATCGTGACATGATTAAGGAGAGTCGATCGCTACGTCAAGCTCTCTCGTATTTTTAATTATTCGCTAAAATGAATAAGGAATACAATTCTCCCTCATTAGCGTCGCGGATACGCAATGAAATCAAAGCATATCCCCAAAGGGGCACCAAGACGCCTAACACCGACATCCAGAAAAAAAGAGAGAAGTGGATGAACTTGCATCCGTCTTTATGATGACGCACCGAAAGGTCAGCATTAAATCTACAAAGCTAATCGGCGTAGAGGAGATAAAACCACGACGAGCAGGCGACGTGGTAGGCTGGTGGGTAAATGATTCGGGCACTGACCACAGGGTATCAGATTCAAACACTGGGTAATGCAAATGGACGAACCCGAAAAAAGAGGACCAGCATTTTGGTTACTAAATCTTCGTGGAAAGCCTCGTAGGCTTTGCAGGAAAATGAACCACTTTTATATGATTTTTTTCTCCATACAGTTTACCTAGCTCCAGGTGGGCCCTCACAAACATTAAATTAACCTTCGCTTACTGTGGCATAAAATATACCACGGGTGCAAAAAATATCGCAAAATATTACGCCTTTGAACTCTGAATCACAGAAAATCACAAACTAAAATTCGGTTTTGTCATAATACATGTTGACTGATAAAAGCGAAGTTTTTGTTGAAAAATTCTGGCATTACAACAACTGCTCACCCTTTGAAGGTCACCCTTCGTGACTAAAACCCCTAATAGAATTGGTCGAAAAGAGCATCTTGCAAAGTTGAAATTTTTCCAACCTATTTTGATCCTCGATCGGTTAATACAACTATACTGGTAAATTCCACCTCTCTTTCAATATTCTCCCTCAACATTTCTTGCAGCATCACTTACACCGACAAACGCCAAGCCACAGAGAGGTTGGATATCTACATTTGGATTTAGATAAAACCCAACCCTTGAACATCTAGTCTACATTTTTTGTTAATGATGTCATCAACACGATAACCGTAAATTCATGCTTACTCGATATTCACAAATCTCTCGATTACATTATCTAATAAATTTACCGCATATGCATCTATCAGTAGCACAACGTTTTTGAAAAGTAACTGCACTGCAGTAGCCAGACGTCATTCTATAGAGTTAAGAGCTGTTTTTTTGTGACTAGATAAGAAGTCATTGAATCGACCTACATTTTTTGGACTTGAGACTATTTCAAGAGAATGAAAGCAGAGCACTATACTTGTACATATGCCAGAGCTGCGCTGATGCAGAATATTGATAGATATGAACTGCATTACTTAATGTACACTTTATTTTTTAGCTTTGGAAATGATTCCACCGTTGAAAATTATAGCAAAATGTCTTCATTAACATAGTCATGAACTTCATTTCTTCTAAAAATATTAATTTCATGCATGTCACATCTTTTTATTCTCCACATGAAGATTAAAATTGTCAAGTTTGAACTAAATAAACGGATTAGCCAATACTTATCTGTAAATAATGAACTAATAACATCTCCGAAATGAAATTAATTATCAGCTCTATTTGGGAGCGTTAAATCGAATGAATATTACGCAAGCAATTTTGTTAAAAGTAGCTGGATAAGATAAGAAAAGGGGTAGACATGTTTAGTAAGAAATGCTAAGGATGTAACATGCTAGTCATGTAATGAAAAACGAGAAAATAATCTGATCGATAGGAGAAAGCGACCAGCTGGATGAGCACCTGCGAAAACAATATGAGAAATGTAAATTGACATTTATTTTCATTCAGTGAAAGAGATTATGATATCACTTAAACCGTATATTACGCACTGTCAATTGAAGATTATCACAATAAACCGGGCTAAGTGACTTTGGGGCAAAGTTGCCCGGCAAAATTATTTCAAATTGTGACAAGGGACACGAAAACATGGCCCCACGCCGACATGACATGTTCGTCTCCGATTAAAATAAATACTATGGGCATACCAAGATTAAATATAGCCTGACTATCAGATTGGACCAAAGAATTACTAAGATTTTTCTGGATGGCAGAAGTTTTAATCATTCTTTTAATCGTCTAACTTGAAGAAGGTTGTAGCGTCGTCTATGTGACGAAATTGACGCGTTTTTATGCCTCCGATAAAAACAGCTGCTGTTCCCTACTGGTTTATTTGCTCCTAACTCCAGGGAGCAGTGCCCGTTTTGAGAGAAAACTTCACTTTCCATCGCCATGTCAAAGTTTGTTTTGGGTAGACGCTGCGACAGAAGCGTTAAAAATTTGGGGTGTTATCGTCACAATGACTAATCACTACAGAGTAAAACATTTGGCGAAAAAACACGGAAGAATCCACACCATACTAACTAGCCTGAAGTTTGGTTATGATCTACATCTACACAACACCACTTACGCCCCTGAAAGGGCGTGTGGCGGGGTGTGTCAGGGAGACCAACCATGCACGCACAAATATTGAATCATACGTGCGTTTGAAAGCATATTCGTTCACATACACAAGCATTAGTTCATATATATGCTTATAAACTTCATGCAATAATTAGTTTGTTTTATTAAATCACTTAATTTAGTCTTTAAGTACATATATTTTGGTACTTGAGTTTGATTTTGCTATGACTACTTTTTGTGCGAGGGATAAACGAGTATTTTAATCTGTTGGTTACGATGTAAAAGCATCTCTCTTATTTTATCTAGCTGGTAGACTCTAGAATCTAACAATTCGATTTGAGGCCATCATTATACCCTAGGTGCCGAAGGAGAACTAAGCTCTCCTGCACCTTTCTTAAGGCCTAAGTGTTGCCAGTTCTCTACGAGAATCAAGATGCTCCTAACCTAATAGCTCAAATATTCTCGCCACGCTTACCCTCTTGTATCAATTTTTAACAAATCAGGCGGATTTATTATGGACCATTTCAAATTACTTCATCATCGTTTTACTCCATGTATCCTACATACCTACTTTCTGCGTATTCTAAATGCGGAATAACTTAACCGGTGCAACACCTCTCTTTTGCCATTTAATTACATTTTCCTACAACCCTTCTATTGAAACCTAGATCCATTAGGGCTGACGCGTACATTTTTCTGATGATTTATGAACCCTACGAAGCTCTATTAAAGGATCAACAAATGATAAAATAAAAGAAACTCAATGCGAATTGACGCAACAATAATTTTGGCGGAGACACTCGCTGGTGTGCACAGAAATTTAACAAAATCTCTCTCTCCCTCTTTCTCAGGGCTCTAAGGAAAGTGGATCAAACGTAGCTGGATAATTTAAACACGAAGTATTCGAGACGACTGATGGCAAAAACATTGACCGAAGAAGAAAGAATTGGGAGTTATCACTAAAGAATTCGAGACAACAAGATACAAACAATATGATAGGAACTGATGAAATCCTTTTATCCCACGGACATGCCGTGGGATAAAAGGACATCCTATTGAATGATCTCAGGTTTTCCCGGAGTATGGTATTCAAGAAGTTCTCTCGGGTTTCCCACCGGGTCAGGTTGCAGTACACCGACCTTTCGATGGCTGACTCTGCCATCGAAACGTCGATGTACTGCAACCTGACCCGGTGGGAAACCCGAGAGAACTTCTTGAAGGATTTCCTATTCTTTGGGAACATTATACATTATGGACATATTGAAGGAAGCCTAAAAGTGAGGATAGCGAATGAAAAAAATCTTAAAATCAAGACAGAGCAAATAATAGGTTAGGAAAAATAAATAGAACTGGAGTAGAATGAATGGGTGCCCGAGTTCATATTCGGATAGAAAAAATAATTAACGAATCTAGATGCATTCACCTCATCCTCAAACTAACTATACAAAACCAAGTATAGTAGGAAGACTTGCTTACAGAATCATTTTAAAGATATTTTTAACATAATATTAATGCAATAGAAACTGAAATCTATTCCTCTAAAACAAAATTTACAATTGAATGAAAATTTAATAACAATAGCGATTCCTCAATCCTGAATGATAACTGATGCATCGAGATTGGCGAGGAGAGTGACTGGAAGAAGTTATTACTGGTGGTGCCTCGGGCAAAGTAATAAAAAGGATTGAAGAGGAAGAACTTAATAAAGGAGCAAATTGACTGAGTTGACCAATTACGAATGGAAGGGTGCCAAAATGCACACAGCTTAGCGTTCCACCGATAGATTGTTTAAAACGGAGGTACAATGGTGAATTCGATTACACTTGGTGGCACTTAATATATTCCCTAAATTTGTACTATAAATTCACATTCCAATCAACACTATGAATTATTATAGCCCAGTAACAAAGATATATAATTGTGACGATGATCACAAACACTACGTTTTTCAGAAGAGAAATCTTCCTACTCTTCCCTCATCATCATCAGTATTTCAATCCTAGGATTGGTTTAATGCAAGCGATATGTTTCCATTATACTATAATTGAATGTAAGGCAAGGCCGCATATCCTATGGAGAATAATCTGGTGGTTTCCCGTGGCCTTCCACATCGCAGTACTGCGACCGATACCGCGAGCTTCACTCTCGCCCGCAGCTGTGGCAGCTGATGCCGGCCCGACCGACTCGGTCTGCGCCAACAGAGCCTAATGGTGAAACTGCTGCCTTTCACCATGGGACTCTTCCATAGCGATGTTATATTCACAACACGCAAAACAATGGAAACAACTGAAGGTAGGACTACCACTAAATATAAAAAGTACCGATAATCCAGATTTTCTATGACTAAAATGTACCATAAAAGTACAAGCAGTCGTTTTATTCTTGAAAAATAATAACATACGAGTTTCTTACTTCAAAGAAATTGATCGCTGACTCCCACGAGGCAAGAATTGGAATTTGCTAATAGTACTCCAAAATAACCCAAGGAGTAACATTTTTGGGGTATCACCTTTTTAAAACTGAATTTGACCGTAATGAGAGGATATAAAAACGTATCCTGAAATGACGCAGTCTATGTCTCAATATCTTTTTTTTCACTCATAATTTCATTGTGAATTTCTAATGCTCCTCTTGCACTAATCCCAGACATTTATAACTCTTGTACCAGTATACGAAGAGCCATGAAACTGGTACCCCCAAATCAATTAGCTTAAATGATGACAAAGTTGCCGCAATGATGAAATGGAATTTATAAATGCAGTTCATTATTTCTAATGCTTCCCATTTCCCATTTAATTAGTAGAAGTGCATAGTATCGCCATCACACATAACCTCGTACAGCATTCACAGCACCAACAAGGCCGTCAGTATCATTATCACCACGTCAAAATATCCGATATCCATTTACGAAAGCGTCATTTCACATCAAACTTGCTATCAATAGCAAACAAGACCGAGAACAAAATTAATCCTCTGCTGTCCTGTTATAATCATTCTGCCATCGCACAGGCTAATATGAGAAAGTAATTCACTTTTATAACCACTTAAGATGTTGAAGTCAATATATTTTAAACATTAAAATAAAATATATAAAATGTGATCAGTGAAGTGAAATAAAGCAACCCGTATCGTGCCTTTCGGATTATGAAAAAAAATTACGGAATTAAATGTTTTCATCACCGAAGCGGACTGATAGAGTTCAATAAAATAATCCCAATGCATTAAATCGATGAGAATATTTTTGATTCGCCACGACTTGTTCCACGTATAGAGGAGCATACATGGCACAAAATTAGTCTCGTACAGTGGAGGGAAAAAAGTTCTCCACAGTTAATCTTTGATTAATATTTAGTGAGGGAAGGTCTCCAGTACAATTGGGGGTACGCTGAAATTACGGAGAGATGGAAGTTTAGAAGAGGAGGAATTTAGAGAGGATCCTTTCGGCAACGTTAATATTCCCCACGCTGCAATGCGTTATTACGTACAGGGTCTGTACCACAAATACATATTTCTATACTCGTCGTCTTTTTCGACTCGAAAGGCGTATTCCACCAAAATCTCACTGCCTCGGGGCAAACAGTGAACAGGGAGTTTTATGGGGAAAACGTCTAAAACGCTGCGCAACATCGTGCAACAAGTCAGGAAGGAGCTATTCGCCAACTGGAGGCTGCACCACAAAAACACGCCGTCCCACACTACCTTCTCCATGACCGAGTACCTGGCCAAGCACAAGGTGGCAACGTTGCCTCAGCCGCATTGCAGCCACGATTTGGCACGGCCTGGCTTCTTTTTGTTCCCAATAATATAGAAAAACTAATAATGCATCCATTTTGGAACGCTGTATAACGTCAAATATGCCGTGGCATTCCGGACGAATGCTCTTCCATAAAAATATACTCGTATATTACAGCTGGACTGACCTATTGCATATTCAGCTCCCTTCTAGGCAATAAAACTAAGGGTACCTGGTTCAATGCTGTATAAAGTGGTCTGCAAAAAGTGGGGATGACGTCCATAAGCATGGCTCCCTTAAGAAGAAAATTAAAACGACCAGGGTTTCGAGAATGGCCGAACCTAACAACAGGCAAATAGTGGAATTACGAGAGTAAGAAAGAAGACTAAGCAAACCAATGCGGGAATACCGGGAAATGGTTTCTGCCAAAGGAAGTAAACAGTTGGAATTACGTGGTCCATGGCTGGCCGAAAGGAAAGAAAAATACGACCTCAATAATAAGAATCGAATACAAAAAAGATGTAAGCTTTCATCTAGACCCTGGATACAACAGGCGGCTAAAAGTGACAAGGAAAAAGCTACTCCCGCGGACGAATGCGATAAAAGGTCACGCGAGTGCGTTCCGGGAGGGATTGATGGAGAGCAGGGAGAGAGCACGGGAGGAAATGTGGAGCTGGGATTCTTTCCCGGCGGCGACAGGGCGGAAGCTGAGGCGACCGTGGATATCAACTCTGACCTTTCCGAGGCTCCGTGACCGCTTCGAGTGCGCCGAGGCGCTTACTCCGGGAGAAAGAGCACGCGACCAAGGGTTGGAGAGGAGGCCGCAGGAGAAGAGGGCTACGGGAGTGAACAGGGTAGACGGGAAGATTAACCCGCGCGCTTCGAAGAGCTTCCGCATCATTCCATGTTCACACGAGAGCAGCCGCATCTACTCCTGGTATGAGTGACCCGCGTTCAAGAAACAGCGAGAATTCGTCAACGGCCATCATTCCTATGACTGCTTTGACGGATCACTGGCCTTCCAAAACGAATAACCTTGGTCGTTCTTCGTAACGCCATGGGAAGGAGCGTAAAAAATGCCCGGGGAAGTGGAAAAATCTCATGAATCATTTAAAAGTAAGAAGTCAAGATAGCCCAATAATAAAATGTGGACCACCACCGTTATCAACTCGAAAGTTGGTTTGATGGCTGATGGTAAAGCTAACCTAGTTCTAGGCGCGTCACAGTGTGAGAAATTTACACAACGTTAGAGAGGGGGGTAGTTACTTTCTTTGTGCCGTCTATGGTTTCCCAGGAAGATCTGGAACCGGAAAATCACGTAGTAGGGTGGAGCGGGTGTACCTCAGAGAAGTATAAAAACAATCAGCACGTAGTCAGGAAAACCCTCTCATGCAGGACCCAATTAGCACTATTCCGCAACTTACTTTTATCGGGGGAGAGTGGTAGGCAAGTGGATGCGATCTTTTGGATTTTCAAAAGGCATTTGATAAGGTTCCCGATTGTAAACTCATTCATAAATTGAAGTTCGCCGGTACAAACAAGGGCGCAATAACTTGGGTTGAGGACTTTCTTTCAGAGCGGGAACAGAGGATAGTCCTTGACGGCGCTAGTTCCGACAGCGTACGAATGACCTCTGGGGTACCTCAGGGAATTTTAATCGACCCGTTGCTTTTCTTGATTTTTGTTAACGATTTGAACCGCGAAGTGAAAAGTAAGATTAGGATGTTCGTGGATGACACGGTGATTTATCGGGAGATATCTGGGGATGAGGATCGTTTGATTCTAGCACAGGATCTAGATTACATTACTAAATGGTGTTCAAAATGGGGATCATCAGTAAACCTTAATAAATGTTCGGTGATAAATGTCTTCAAAAGATCAACGAGATATTTTCAAATTAGCTGGAGTTAACCTAGAAGTATTTGATACGGCAAAATAACTAATGTTACAATCACTAAAGACTTACCTTGGGGCACCCACATACGTAAAATCTGCGGGCAAGCACATAAAAAATTGGGATTTATTAGATGCATTGTTGGCAGGAGTGACTAAAGAGCCTAGGAACGTTGTTACCTTGATAACACTTGTAAAGCCTCATTTAGAATATGCATGTAGTGTATAGGATCCGACTGAAAAAGGCCCTATTCGGGAAATTGAGAAGGTTCAACGCAGGGCAGCCCGTTTCGTTTAAAACTGTTACGATAAAACGAAAAGTGTCACAGAAATGCTTATGGCGGTGGGTTGGGAATCGTTAGAAGAAAGCGGATTCAATACTAGGTTAAACTTGCTAAATAAATCCAGAGCAATATGTTTCAGCTCCAAGGTCTCGCAAATTATTCGCACTCTAGCATAAATTGAGAAACAATTATGGCCCCACATAATTTAGGTAGATCAGACCACAAAGGTAAGATAAGGGAGATAGATTCCTCTACAGATAGATACATGAACTCGTTCTTTCCCAAGACAATCAGGAATCATAATAATAGGAAATCAAAGTCACTATAGAAATATTGAAGACATTCGATTTAAAAGTCAGGACAAGATTGAACGTTGCGTAGACATAAGATATATTCGTAGTGCTTGTGTATGTTAGCTGATAGTATATGCATTTGCATGCGTGTTAAGTTAAAAAGATTTTCGCATGAATATTGCATTCTCCTCTGTGGTGGGTGTAGATTTTCATGAATTTGTTGGCTTTGCATGTGGTTTATTCTCTTTTACGGGTGGTGACTTAACACATACGGCACACGCCCTTGCGGTGGCTTGCAGGGTATTCTGTAGATGTAGAAAATATAACATTTTCAAAGTGTAAAAATCATTAGCCTAGACAGGGATTCGTACCCGGATCCTACGATATCCAGTCTAGTGCTTGAACCTGGACGCCTAGGCAAATGAACTGGCTTAAACAATCGGCAAGATATCGAGGGATCCGGGATCGAATCCCGATCAAGACGAATGACTTTTACACTTGCCGATATTGTCGCATTTTTATACTTAATCGCTGTTGACTTAACTTTCCCAATACGAAAAACCTCATCCACTCCTTTAATTCCCCCCAATTTAATAGTTGTATCTTTTTTTAACCTTATTCCACCGGGTACTTGCTTTTTTATTCAGAAATTTTATTCTCTCCTCTCATCTTTGAACCATTAGCAAAAGGGTTGATCATTCAACACGTTTTTGAACCGTACATCATATACGTATCGCACGGGCTGCCCCTACTGGTAGTAAAAATTGGATGCCTTCTAATATTTTATTTTTCATTTTCCTCGCCAAACCGGCCGGGCTACTAAAAGACGTAAATTCTCCATTTTAATTCACATGCCACTTATAACTCCCGAACGGATTTTCCATCTAGGGCCTGGTGAATAGTCTGGCGATTCGCAGCGCTCCGTGAGAATGCTGCGCAAAGCATTAGTTTTACGAAACTTGCATGGTAAGTTTACCCGCCGATCGTGAATAATGCATAGTGGATCATTCACTGCCAGTCGAAGTCCGTCCGTGCGGTTTCCCCCAGGGCTGAATGACCCAGAACTTAATAATCAAATCACTTGGACGGGCCTAGTATCAAAATATTTCATTATCTCTGCTGACCTTCGGTTCGAGGTCTGAGGAATACAAAAATATCAATAATATCATATTTAATACTCGATGAAAGCTGCATTCTTTCTTCGTTATTAGCAACTGCTTTTGGGTTGGGAAAAAACGCTTTCGTGTTGCGGCGTAAAAAATATTCAAGTCTAGTCCCATACACGTCATACTGAACAGGGTGACTGAACTAAACGATACCGGCTTAAAACGGATGCGGGAATTCTCATGAAGAATAATCCCTTTTTCTTTGAAGAAGTTTCATATAATCCTCTTTGGCTTAAAAATTCTTATAATATACAATCAGCTTACTACATAATAATAAATTCTTGGGGATGTGCATTAACAGGATTGCAAAAACTTATCGAAGTTAGGCGAGTGGATTTTTATCTAAGTAAAACAACCTCGAAAAAAAAGGAATCGATCATGATGCCATGTCGTCATGAGTCGGAGGGCCTTTTGTCGGTGATAAATACACGTTATTCTCTCCCTTTTACATTCCTGTATTTTGTGGACATTTAAGAGGTTGGAATAATGACGCACTAACGAAATTATAATAGATGAGATTTTAACTCCTACAATAGAGTGCCTTATAACGAACGTGCCTCCATCAAATGAATATAGTATGCCATGCTGGTAATTAATAAGTTAGTCATAAGAGCAACTTTGCAGAATCCCACACAGAATTCAATTGCAGTATGAGCAGTTTCATCCATTTGGCATCAATAGGTACACAATATCGTTTCCGAACCTGTAATTGGTTTTGTTTACGGCATTTTTAATACGCAGTGGTTCCGCCAATTAACGCCCGAGAACGTTCACTTTAAGCGGACGCAAATTGATATTAATTAATACATGCATCACAAATGTGAACGAACGCCTTCTCACTTCAACTCATTCATGAACAGCGAGAAAACATCATCGCAGCATTTTCCAATCACACAATATTGTAATACTTTATTACAACGCGACTAAAAGAGTTCGTTGAAGGCATGTAATAGGTGCAAACGCGGATGTCGCTCACTCAGGAGAAGGCAAAATCTCACGACACGCATAAATCAACATCCTTTACCCTGATGGGTAAAAAAAAAGTTGTTCATCAACATTCCGCGGGCACGAAAATAAACTCAATGGTTTTAGCATTGCCTTCTTTGATGATGGATGCAAAATGGAAAAGTGATATTTTTTCGACTGGAGAAGCATGACACTACCGTTGCCGTACACAACTTTTCAACATGTACTTGTTGGCATGGATGAAATTTTATCTAACAACAAACCCAAGTAAAATTACTGAAAGCATGAAAAAGGAAAATATTTTTAAAAAGCTTTTCCAGAGCGTCTACAATAAAGATAGAAACGCACTAAGCAAGCTTCCACACCCACCCAAGGAACACACAAGCAACATAACACTTATGACTCGACATAACAGAGTCACTAAACGGTTAACGAGTAAAAAATGTTTACGCCAACACAAAACAACTCAGGACCCAGGTTGTAATGAACGTTCATCATCTTCAGAGAGAGAGAGAGAAAACGCTCATTTATTGTAATCTGGATGGCGAGTTGGCTCTATTTTAAAACCATTAAATTATTGAAATTAAACCCCACAAACTTGCCATAATTAGAGATAATTGTTTTCTACTTTCACGGAATGTGTATCTACTTCTTTTTAATACCGTTTCCAAATTTTAAAAATGGCAGGTACAATAATTTTCATTCGTAAGACACGACCAATTTAATGCACATTGATTAGAAGGTCGAGCATTCTTTCTAAATTATAAGCGTACTCGTAGTTTTACTCGAGGTTCCATCTGCGTTATAAAAAAATAATCCCCCGTCAACGCGGTTTTTAAAACATCACCGAGGTTTTAAAAACCATGGAGAGGGACTTGAACCACTGTGAGAAGAAGTGAATAGAGGGCGAAAGGATTTAACCGCGATCGTGCACACACGTTCTATGATCTAGCCACTTCCGTCCATTTTACTTTATGTTTTATTTTTAAGATAAGGAGATTTATAACTAATTTGCGAGTTCTGGGCCGGCCGTAAGACAAGATATATGTAGTAAAAGTTTTACGTATTATTCAGACGGTGCCATTATCTACGCGGCAGTTTTAGGACCAAAGACTGCATTTTACGCAGACCAATCTACAAGTATTGAGGGTGAGGAGAAAAACCTTGCCATCCCTAGCCTAAATATGGATACGAGAACGAACAATGGGGATCGAGATGGTGCGGGGGCTAACGTACTGGCTTCCCACCCTGAGGGCGCGGGTTCAAATCCCGGTGGTGTTGAATATTTTTCAGAGGTATCTCGATCCCTACTTGAGGTGCTTTGTGGAGGGCACTTTGAGTGAGTACGGCGTCCGTCGGATGGGACGTTAAGCTGCGGACCCCTTGGCGCCTTTCGTAAAGAGTAGGCTAATGCCGACGCCGGGTTTCTCTCCACCCTTCATCCTTTCCTATCCATCCCCTATGGCGCAAATGACCTTAGCTGTCGGTCGCCTCCCCTAAATACTACTACTACGAGAACGAACAACGATCCCGGCAGGCAAAGACCATCCTCAAAGGATTAGGATAGAAAAATTAGCAACATAATTCCCATACATTAATGTAACTGAGAGATTAAAATGTCCATAATAGGATATCTGTTAAGTATCTGAAATACAAACACGAATAATAAACAAAATCGATTCCATACGCGAAAAATATTGAGTTGTATTTTTTCTGGTTGAGGCCTGGCACATGACATTTAATGATTTTGGAGAGACTAGAGATCTCATTATTTCAAATGCAATAAAGAATTTATCATTAAAAGTATTCACTTCTGATTAAAAATAAAAATTAAATGAATGCAGGTACGAGGTCATCCTTTGAGCTCGGAATGGAGATTCTACAAGAGGATCCAATAAATGTTCTGAAAAGGAACGCTGCGAAGGCAGTTAAGATTTTAGATGAATGACTTGATTTTTTAGTCCTTGAAGGATAATTTTAGTATGCCTAAGGCGTTATTCGAGCCAGTGACCTTCGTGATGGCCGGCAATCACGCAATATACCCGGCTATCTGGATAGAAAGATGAAAAACAATGGCCGTCATAGGGCTAACGGTTTAGTGCGAAACTTTTATGCCGAATTCTTCGATTTTTGTGTCCTTAGCCGTCAAAAATATATTCGTTTGAAACGAAACTCATTCACTGTCGCTCTGAGCTGCCACCCCATTCAAAGGACATGAGATGTGGCATTTGACAAGATATTCACCTGCTGACTCGGAACTTACAGGTCGCAACCCTCCGCATCTTCTGCACGCCCAGGACTCAAACCAAAAGTTTGGCTAAAGGATAAGGGATTCATCAAAAGTTTACCATCATACGATAAATTATGTCCAACCTTGTGGTATAACAGAAAAAAATGCCTTATGGAGAGCCTAAACCAGTCGGGACTTTACCAACTGCCCTTGCCGCCTCTCACTCTGGAACTAATTAAATTCAGTGCCGGCAACCCCTGCGACTCTTAGGAACGGCCGCTTGCCCGTTATGGATGGGAGGACCTGGATCAGTGGCGTCGTTAGTTATTGAGCAACAGATAACTTGCTAAGTGGCGGAACCTCACGGGAGGGAGTGATGTTTTTTTACAGGAGTATACCCTATTGCAAAAACTTGCAAGGTTTGCCACATTTTCTAACACTCGATTGCAGAGCAAAATTGACCTGCCAATTATTCACATCGAAGTTTCCATCCAACTCGTATCATAAGAATCGCCATGGACTAAACTAGATTTCGGCAGACGAAAGAAGGACGGGAAGGAGAATATACGCAGCATTAATGGTCTCAGACGTAACTTAACGGGATCGATTCATGATGAATTGAAGGACAACACTTGTTTACTCGACGCAAATTTTTATTCATGATCACCTGAGTTTTCGACGTCACGTCAAGGTGTCCCATCTCTTTGCGTGCTTCAAAACTGAAAAATGACACTTAAACTTTGAAATCTGGGTCACCTTTAATTAAAAATTTACGCGGATTAACCATGTGTTGACTTTCGATTCATATACGTAAACATTCAATCGTAGAAATAGCACTTAAACTGAACTAAATATATTTTTTCCCAAGCATGAAAATATGTTCGGTTGAATGACTAACTACACGTTCGCAAAAACTTCATGTTTAAACCACGGCCGGCAACTTTTATCTGGCCTCAGGCAAGACGATCAAGATCCAAAGTTTTGGAGGGCCACGCCCCGTAATTAGTCCTCCACGGTTATCAAAACAGTGGTGCACAATAAATCTGAAAGAGTATAGTTTAACACTGGGTGGCCAAGACGGAAATACATTTAAGAGCCAGATCTGGTCCACGACCCACTGGTTGCAGTATCAAACCCTAAATGATTATTCGAAAACAATATTGCTTGGTGCGCTGAGGCACATGTGACATTTTAAGTCCCTAATGCCACTGAAAAAGATTATACAAGTACCAGATGTGATACGTGAGCGGCTTGGCTGAGCGAGGCTTTGGCCTTTGCTTAGTGAAAACTAATTTCTTAGGAGCTCGATGGACGGAAAGGAGGACCTAAGGCATGAATATATTTTGGTTAGAAGGAAAAAAACACCGGGCGATATACTTTTTTTCTCCACAACATTTGGCAGATTCCGACGATAACATAAATATTAGAGAATTTTTAAAAACGAAAACGCTACCTAAATCAATTACGGGGCTCTAAATAATTCACAATGCCTAAGGGAAGTAGATATTGGCGATACGAATTCCTGTAACTGATTTTATTGCACCGAAGGTCCAGAGACGACACTGCGGAGAAAGGGGAGGATCGGCATAGTATCAGAGAGAAAGAAAAATCAAATGAAACGATGGTGTGTGTGAGAGAGAGAGGAGATTTATGAGAAGAAAAAAAAGTAATAAAATTGAAAAACCGAGGACGACGACGACAGGTGATGGCCACTCCCTGAACCACCTAACTCAACCCGTTTCTTCGGTTCGGGTGGTATAGCAGCAATTTAGCGGCCTAATTTTGTTTTCGCAAAGCAGCGCGATGGTTCCGAAAGAGTTAGAGCGTTATTTTTTTGGTGATTTGAAAATACATCGCGAAAAGTTCACGACGGGAAGCTTATTCAAAATAATTTACAACTCCTAATAAAGTGATCCTGTGTGTGGACGTACCTACCAATATTAGGGCCATCGTTACAGTTAGAGAAACTGTCGCAAGTTTAAGTGTGTATTTTTTTCAAATCTATTATCCGTCGTCGTATGTTCTTTATCGGTAAAATTCCTCCAAAATCACCAATTCACAGTAATCAACCCGAAGGTTGGTGTGATGGGCGAGGGATAAGCCACTCTGACAATAACCCTTTCAGCGTGTGAAATTCACTCATTCAGGAAATAGGGGTCAAATAAGGTCCATTTCCCGTCGCCACCTGCCAGGTTTCCCAAGAACCAAAGGCGACTGGAAACTGGTGAGGCTAAGACGCGTCATCCGGATCATAACCGTAGGAAAAGAAACCAAACGCTCTAATAACCAGATTACAACGCTATATCATCGACATGTTACTTAAGAGTAATCTTAATGGTAGGGGTAGGCATTTGTTTGACCATGTCACTACACACTACTGCACTCCTTAAGCCCTAACGAACACTATGCAAAATGTCCTTCAACTCCACATGTGATTTACAAATAGTCATCACTCGGCTCTACACCTACCTTAATTCCATCGCAAACGCCCATTCTTTCCCGCCCTCTTACTCACTTTCCCAGAACTAGCCCATTTATTAACAGTAATTATCAACATTACTAAGACAGAAATCACGTCGGTCAAGTATGCATTGAATGCCTCTGTCGTTAAAAACCAATTGCCATTCATCAAGGTGATTTTTAAACCATAAAAATGTCCCATAAAATCCTTTGAATATCCTTAAGAAACGAAACCAATGAATCAGGAAGTTTTACGGCTTCCTTTCGCGCAGGCGTACCATTGATGGGGACGTTTCAACTACCCTGCCATAGACACCCTCAGGCGAGGCATACAGAACTGAAAATTACTTCGAAAAAACCCGATATTTTTGTATAAGGCCACGGAGGTGTCAGCACTGTTGTTACTCGATAATTTTTGAGAGCTTTTTCAAAGCAATCACCACTTGAATCAGGTTTGAGGACGCCTGCAACAGAATAGAGGACGCGTCGCCACTAACGGGATGCCAACACGGGGTAAAACCCGTAAAACTGCCTAATTAATCTGAACGCCCCAATAAAACCAATGCTTGCAGGAAATAGTATTCCTAAATTCAAATAATAATACAGGAGCAAACATATTACTCCAATTATTAAAGTCGGGAAGAACATGACGGCCCTCGCGTATCTCGTTAGGAGGCCGATTGCTCTTAAGGAGGGAATACGAAATCATCCGTGCGCATGGTAGTCAGGTGAGTACTGCACCTCAACGCGACATCTATGAGACAACAGCGAAACGACGCCTTTGATAGTGGTGGGTCCCGCCACAACGGCGCCACCGCTTTGAAATTTGAAACGCCAAGGAGAAGCCACCGCGTAAATGCGACTTCACAACCAACGTCACCGCCGGCATCATCAAAGCCAGTCTTAAGTTTCTTCCTGTTAATTGCGCGAATCAGCTATCGTACTCTGCCGACAGAAATGAAAAACTACATGGAAAAATGAGGTAATGAATAGTAGGGATAGTGTAAGGCCATTCATGGTCATTTGAAAATGATGGACCAACCGTTTAACAGCCTGAAATCAGTTGTGTGCCAAACGAATGCTAGCTGTCTACACATTCAATGTCGAAGACGTGTTATACGAGGAGGGGGACGAGATGCAGTCGGGGGAAATCCGAAAAGGGTAGAAAAAGGAGATGGAAAAGCTTTTGAGAGATCCGAGGATGTTGAAGACGCTGTTGCCATGAGGGTGAATGGTGGGTGTTGATCGCAGAAGATGAAAGAGGCGAAATATTTATTTTGGAAGGCCTGAAGGGAGGTGTGAGAGTTTGAGGAATTATACGAAAAGAAATGATTTTAAGTAAACAGAGTAATTTTAGGAAAAAAATTCCTGAAAATTCCGAAACAGTTCGTGACAGTTTTCTGGGACCGACTAGGAAGCTAACTTTAACCTGCAGACTTCCTGTGATGACGATATCGCCTTTTCGATCAGCCTAACCATCTAACGCCTCCAACTATCCACGTGCCTTTCGCATTCTGTAAAGATGGGAGGCGGATGAGTATGAACAGTCGGATATCAAATGAGAGAACAGAAGATGTCAGCAAATGACACCACCCTGAATGTTTTCCGTAACTTTATTATTATTTTTGCAATCGTTAATGCGTAACCCGCAATAACGATTGCAAATATATTTCCACTGTCTCTAATTAAACTAGAAATGCTACAAATATATTCCTATTTTCTCGGAATTAGCACAGAAATTTCACAAAGCCTATAGGGTTGTCACAGACCCCTTTCATAGGTAATAATGGGGCATCAACTAAACAGTGGTAAGAGCTGTCAAATATTTCAAACCGACTTTCGGGTTGAAGACTAGTTACCTAACTTGGTCCTCGACCACTGTCTGAAAGATTCGTAACCCATGGTATGTCCCCAACGGTCGACAAAAATGTGCTCTACGAAAAAAATAACAACAGTTCGACTTGCGACAGGAATTATCCAATAGTACCGAACGTTTTCCGGTAAACTTGTCGAAGGCAAGGGCATGAAAAGCTAAGGCCGCAACTCGAAGGCCCACTCCTTGAAACAACTTTCCTCTCAGCCTTGCGTTAGTTGAGCATACGAATGAACAAGATACCTGTGTTGCTTTTTGTGAAACATCTACGTCTTCCGCCACTGGCATAACCAGGGCGAAAGCTAATTGAAATCAGAGAACACATTTCAGCAGAGTATACTCCAAAATGTTTTCAGATTCGGTCTTAAGACTCGTACCGCATTCGTACAATCGCTCGCTGTTGTTTTGATGGGATCCTCCTTCCCCGCTTGAAAATGTTTTTCCTCAATTTCGGACACGATATCCTTCATCTCACAAGCCTTTTTTTCATTGCCTTCCATTTGGTTCCCCGCCGACTGCGGCGCCACCGTGGACAGCTCGTCGAGGGACCTGCTGACATTGGATCGAGCAACCTCTCGAACTGGCGAGCCTTCGAGAAAGTGCTTCCATTTAGAAAATCGAACTGGAAGGCGAGAAGGACGGGCGATTGAGAAAGATCTATTTTTGAAACACACTCTTAACTCTCAAATTTCTTATTTATTTCAATATTTTAAAGCTTCGGAACAAAACCACGCAAAGTGTGAGACTTTCAATTCATTTCGAAGATTTTATCCCCTTGATTTTGCTCTCGCCAATTCTTTAATCGTTCAAAAGGTTAAATTCGAAAAGGCAATCACATCCGCAAACTCGCACCATGGACAAGGCACGACTGGTACGAAAATAAATCCAAGTTAGCACCAGCAAAAACATTTCTGGTTATGTCGGAAAATTTGAAACGATTTTAAAGTATACGTAACATTTCTTGATAAAATCAGATTTCTTCAAATGAAAATGAAAAGTATAATGGCCTTAGTGTATTACACGCACTGTACGTTCTGAATTGTAGCAGGTGGCCTAGAAGGAAATAAAGAGGGGCAATATGTGTGCTAGGAAATGTGACGAGTAACTCTAAACAATACAGAAATTCACAAACAAAAAAATACATGAGCATGCATAGGTAAAAATAGTTTAGCAGTTGCAGAGAGAAAAAAATTACTCAATGACATTAATATTATTTTTCATGCTATAAGAGATTCAATTTAGCTAACAAAGTGCATTTCGGTGATATTTAATCATTCCTTATTACACCGGAAAATTGATATTGTGCGTTTTAACTTGCAAAACCCCAAATGAGCCAGATTCGCACGCCTCTTAAGACAAAAGGGATGTAAAATTACATTGTTATGCCATTAAAATCACTGCTGCAGTCCTACAAAGCAACCACTTTCAGGCTAAGACATCACGGCTTCTGACCGGATTCGATATGCAGTCAGCTATTTGAAGACCAGGATGTGCTCAGTTAAAAATTGCATGGAGCGGGGGTAATAAAAAAAAGCCAAGGGTTATCTTGAGTTGGTACATTCCCAGAAGGTTACACATTTTAAATTTTGGAATGAATTCCTACTACTTTATGCAACCTGGTTAGAAGCAAGCATACTATATTGATTTTTTTAACATTAAAGCAACAGGCAATTGCTTCTATAGAGCACTTAACAAATTAAGCAGTTTGGCTATGCTTAAGTATCTCAAGCTTGACTGAAATGGCTGTCTATGATGCGTGGGATTTAATATACTTTTTTGACAAAACGTGACTGAAGACTCGAATACACACCAAAAGGAGGGCGCCGGCGCTCTATAAGGATGAAAAACACTGACACAAACACACGAACGAAAGTAACGACATCCACGAAGAACAAAAAGGCTTCCACTCCTACTAAGCACTTCACGGTGGTGGAAATGAGTACCAGATAAAAGGAGACACAAGCACACTCCTCACGCTGAAAACTGTAATCCACTTGAGAGTTGAAATCACTATTATATCCCACGGGAGGAAAGGGAATAAAATTCCATTTTTAGCGGGAAAACTCGCGCGGAACAATAATTTCTAAGGAAACGTAGTGGAGTACGTATACACACAAATGTGAGGATATACGTCACGAGAAAATTATTCGACATCATCGGGATTTGAATCCGAATTTCCCAACTGCCGGCAATGCTTTTTTTTAACAACCAGTGCCTACGACGTAAGGGAATTGCCAGCTGTTGTGAGATCGGAGCTGAAATCCAGATCAAGTCGAATGATTTTTTGCGACGGATTTCCACACACAATCGTAACCATACCCACACGCGTCAAACCCTTCTGTGAGCTTCCGATCAGCTCGCTCCGGGACATTTCGATGTCTCCCCGGTGGGATCGGCCCTACCGGTACGCATGGCCCGGATAAGAATTCCCGCATCCGGTCCCCGAAGCTCGTATGGAACCCCATCGGAACGGTAATGAGGTCCCAGGCTCACCGATCCCTTCGTGAAACACCCGATCGCGTCCCCTTCCCGACAAAGAGGCGACAAAACGGCGTCGAACTTGGGACCCTAGTACGAGGGGGAATGCGTCGAGTGACCCACGGGAATCGGACGCGGGGCAGCGCTAAAGGCGAGCGGCACTCATCAGCACAAGAGCGAAACCTGGCGGAACTTGGCCTCCTTCCCTCGCCTGGGAATGACCGCAGGGTGGAAGTTTGGATTTTAAGATTGGGGTTTGGTCGCGAACTTGGGTTACTAGGCTTAGGAGGAGGCACGAGTCTTTGAGACAGCGAGACGACCGAGCAATGCAATGCGAAAAATGCCGATGCGCGCAATCCCCGCGCATGACCCAGTGAGAGAGGTGGGGGGGTTCCCCTGTCCGCATCTAGGTCAACATAGGCGAGCGGTGAGGCGGGAGAGGGGGGTAAGACTTGATCGATACAAACTGCAACCCGCGAAAAGGGATGCTCACTTTCACGGGGGGGCTGGAGGTTCGAAACCCTAAGCGGAGAGAGACGTGGGTAGTCACAAACATTCAAGGACAATACGTCAGAACGCTTCCAGGTTTTACAGATCAAAATTTGCAATTTTTTTCCATTTTTTTCGCAATTTATATTAAAATATATGCTACTATAAGAAAACCGTAGTCTTCAATAAATAGAAATTATAGATTCTACTGAGAAGCGATTTCTCAAAAATAAAAAGCGTAAAAATCCTTATCGGTTGGGACAAATTTATTCATATTATGAAAAATATTTGTGTGAGGAAAACAACAGCGTACATCTTTAAACAATCCCGAAAGGTTATTCAAACATTACGCATGGAGCGAGGCATATGTGTCGGAAAGCAGCTCCATGATGACACTGTAATCACGGCTAATTTGCTGGTAAATAAACTAAAACACACTCTCCTCAAAATCATTTACGCATTTCTGTTATTTTTCAGGAAATTTCCAGGCCTTCCGATACATTCTAAATCCAGGACATTTCATGCATATTTATATGTGATGAAAAGGTCAAAGAGAAATGCTATCTTTCGCTGGTTAGGCCTCGCTTAGAATGGAATCCTCACAAAGTTAGATTGATTGACGAATTGGATTGCGTGCAACATGGAGGGGCTAGATTTATATAAACGTTGTTATGATAAACTTAGTGGCGTATCCAAAATATTAGAGCAGCTAGGCAGGGAATAACTCACATCTCGAAGGTTACATTAAAAATTAAACCTCTTGCATGAATGGAAAGGAGGTCTCTTTAGCAGTGATGTTGAAAATGTATCATTACCTCCATCGTAATACGGTAGGAGAGATCATGCCAATAAAATTAGAACATTTAAGATAGATTTAAGATTTCATTTTTTCCACAAATGATAAGGGATCAGAATAACAATTTCCGACCGCGGTAGGGTTATATTCGGGTCAAAATTAGTCTAGTGTGTATGCACCCCCTGCCACACACCCAAGTGGCGGCTTGCAAGGTGCTGAAATATCTTTAAAAAAAAGATAGACCATCATTTTCAACGTAGGCGACGCCTGAAATATTTTAAGGGAAATGAATATCACGGCGTACCGTTCTAGTCCTGATATTATGATACCCAGATAGCCACCACTAGGGCTTGTGGCAAGACTTCGATTCCATCATTACACCAGGCATTAAAATTAAATGTTGCTTAAATATTAATTAGTAATAAATGTACGTATTAATTATTTAAAATAATAGATATTAAAAAAAAACTATACGCCCTAAAATATCTGAGTGTAGAAGTAGGATACATCTCTACGCATTCGAGACGAGCTGATCATGGGAATAAAAATTAAAAATGGTTAAATGAAATAATTTCTAGATTTTCAAGGCTCGTGGACATCAAAGAGAAGCTGATCCGCGCTTTTTTCCCATGGCACACCTATCCCTCACCCCGTCCCCACTATCGGGAGTGGACGCCTATCTAGTGTGTCACAAACATCATCTTCATTTGCGCGTTTTCCTCAACGTTCCTTAATATTCGTCGTCCATCGCGCGGATAACGGAAACACTACAAAACGCGCCCGTTATGGAGAACCATGATCCAGCCTCAGCCTCCTTTATATACGTGTAAGTGCCGTAATGGACAGGCAGAGGCGTTCGAGGGATTGGACCACTTTGTGTTGAGGCAGCGCAGGGAAATCGACGTATAGTGAGTGCTCCAAGGAGAATCTTTGCTCTGACCTCGACTGAAAAGAGCTCGACGTTTAACCTCTTTAATGGAGAGATGCTGATTTTTATGAAGGGTTCAAAGGCTCGAATCCAGAAGTCCCTGCAAAGAGGAGAGATATTTACACAATTCCTACCTAGGAGGGAATACCCTTTAATCCCAAATCTAATACTTTGACTTCCAGGAATGATGTACTGAGAATAAACCAGGTGAGTTCTGTTCTTTCTCAGTAGTGGCCAGTCGGCCGCTTGTGCTTCTTTGTCTTGAGAACAAAGAGCATACTATTTATTTTATCCCTCCATCCGTGCTCCATTAGCTATCAAGTTCAACGGCGTCAAGGAAGGAAGAAATTTTGGCATGTTAATGTTTACAAAAATTAAAAACAAAGCTAAACAAACTAAAAAAATTAAAATTCATCGACCACGGGCACAGGAGTAACTGCATCTTCCTCTCCCCTCCACGCGGAAGGAAAAGGGTTTCCATGCTAGTGTAACTGGAGATCTTCACACGCGAAAGAAAGCACGCCCCTTTGAATAACGATATTCCTTCTCCTTCACGATTCCCTGTTCTAAATCCCGCACCGGGTTTCCACCTCGCTATTCCCCTGTCGCCTCACCTAAATCGCCTAACCACCACCGGCTACCCCTACCACACCAACTCCCATCGTGTATCCTCTTCCCCAGCCACTGCTAACCAAATAATATAGACGGTCATAATTCTAATATTTTGATGACACCCAATGATACTTTGACGGGTGCAATTGCGTGCATAATTTTTAACAAATTACCTGTGCAGCCAAACCGAGTTTCTTTTTAATGCTGTAATAATGCTCCATATCAAATAATTAATACCTGCCGGAGTGTATTTCTGCCGGAGTCTATTTCCACTAGTAGCTCACTTTCGCAAATTTTGATGCTATTACCTTATTCTAGTGATTCCATCCATTTTTATTCCGAGGCCATGCTCTTCTTTCAATGAGATAAACGGAGAGAGGGAATTTTAGGAGAATGTCGATTCAAAACTTCCCGTGAATTTCCACCACCCTAGGGTGTGTGACAGAAGGCGAAGTATTTCTGGTCCAAGAAATTTCACGAAATGGGGAAAAAATGGCTGCGCCGTCACTCTCAACTTTCAGAAAGCATACCTGTCATAACGCCATAACTTCCCTCATATACTTACCCTCTCGCATTCTGTTCCCCTCAAACACTAAAGACTACTCCTTAAATATATAGAATCCTACTACTCTTTGAGGACGTTCCAGTGATATACCATCAAAAAAATTCTTCCTTATATTTGACATAAATCATGATTTCACAATATACGTATTCTACCAGGGACAGAAATTTCAATTCCTCAAGTACGATTCTAGTTTTGCGCGCGCTTTATCCAATTTTGTCTTGCTGGGTAAAATATATTCTCATTTATTTTACTCCCCCAACAAACTGCTGCCTTAAAAGAAGTCTCCGCAAGAACCAAGTCAAAGTGCCCTAAAACTTACGGCTGGGCGAATTTGAACATCTTCACATGCATTGTCTCATAAAGGTTTAAAGCTGCATGCCAATTACATTAGGAAGTACCTTTTTATAATGCTTTACGATAAGTCTGTTAGCAGCCTCCCTCCATTAAATGTAGAGGAAACCTATACGCGATGCTGGCAATAATGTTAGTGCTAGGCCAAGGGCGCACAATACCTGTACATTCGAAGATCTGTCAAAAAAGAATCGAACGTCATCAACGCCTTGACCAAGGCCTAACTCCCCCCTCCGCTCCCAACAACTTCCATATTACTCCCGCACTTCTAAAAATTTCCCTCTCAACTACTCTTCCCTTCGCAAACCTTTCCCCACCTTACCCTTCCACCCCGCGTCTCCAGCCCCTTCTGTTATAACCGTCTCCTCAGTCCCTTCCTTCTCTTCCTTGAACTTGACCAACAAAAAATTCGTTAAGTGTAAGTTTCTTTTCTTTTTTGTGTGTTTTTGTTCGCAAGGGATAACTTCATACACATTATTATTCACATCCGTGAGACTTTCTCATAAGTTATGCATATATATATATAATGGGCTGACACGATATAACACAAATAGAAAAGAATAGACACATTTAAAAGAACACTCACACGGTAAATTGTTCGAGCTTTCGGCCCTCTCAGAGGCCTTCTTCAAGAGAGACTGAAAATATGCTATTGCAGAGGAGAGGGGAAAGAGCTATGGGCGTGGAGGGGAGGTGTGGAGGGAATGCTGGGAGGGAAATTAAATATGGCGGTTTAGGATGGGAATTTTAAAGGAACGGAAGGATAGTATGTAGGCGGATTCACGAGTTCTCACCTCTATGTTGGTGGCTGAATCAGGTAGGGATTCTAGGATGCTTAGAGCAAAACACTGGTCGAATGAAAGGTTGTGGGAATTGGCGTGTGAAGGGATAGGAAGAGAAGAGAGTGAGGCAGAATTGCAGGAGTACCGGTGATTATTCATTCGGATGGATAAGGGGGTAATGCATTCACCTATGTAAAAGGAAGTGCAATGCTTGCATGATAAAAGATAAATAATATTTTTTGAGAGGCAATTAGCGTGGGAACGAGGTGAGGGGGCTATGAGGGGATGTAGGGAGAGGGGAGTAGGCATAATAAGAGGACAGGTTTTACATCGGGGGCGGTTGCAAGTTGGGGAAATATTGGGAAATTTGTCACGGGGGGGCGCCAAAGGGTTGGTGGATCTCAGAAGGTTTTTGAGATTGGCGGGTCGTCTGTATGCGATAGATGGGCATTGGGGTAGTAAGGATGAGGTCGCGTCATTGCCATGTAAAATTGGAAACAGTTCTTTAAGGAGGGTTTTCAGTCTGTGTGATCCGGGGTAATAGGTGGTGCAAAGGTTGAGTCCTGCGTCAGATGTGGGCTTGTTATTGTGTGGTGTGTTTGGTTGGGTGGAACGGTGGATTTTATTTCGTAGTAACTTTTCTGGGTAACCGCGTTTGAGGAGTGCAAGGTGTAGATTGGCAAGGTATTTGTTGAGAGTGGCTGTGGTGTTGCAAATTCGGTGTCCGCGGATAGAGAGAGAGTTAGGAATCGAGCGTTTCGTGTGTTGAGGGTGACAGCTTGTGTGGTGTAGGTATTGCTGATGGTTAGTGGCTTTGATGTGTACTGAAGTAGTGAATTTGTTGTTTTGAAGTGAGATGTCTGTGTCAAGAAAGGTGATGGTGGAGTCTGAAATGGAAGAGGTGAATTTAACAGTGAAAGATGAATTTAAAGCGGATAAGAAATTGTTGAGAGAATCAGAGCCATTTGTCCAGAGAATAAAAATATCGTCTATGTAGCGGACCCAGAAAAGAGGTTGAAGGGGTTGCTGTGACAGGAAAGTCTCTTCGAGATGGCCCATGAAGAGATTGGCGTATGATGGTGCCATCCTCGTTCCCATCGCTGTGCCTTTTGTCTGTAGGTAAAAACAATTTTGGAAAGTGAATGCATTTTTAGTTAGGACGAAAGTGGCAAGATTGAGGAGAAATTCCGTTGAGGGGTGCTGGGGTAGGGGGCGTAGAGAGAGATAATGCCGGAGGGAGGATAAACCTTCTGCATGGGGAATAGAAGTGTAAAGTGAGGTAACGTCGATGGTGGCCATAAGTAGGTTGGGTGTGGAGGGAATAGAGACGGAATTTAGACGGTCGAGGAAGTGGTACGTGTCTTTGGTGAAGGAGGGCAAGGAGAGTACACGTGGTTGTAGGTGGTGGTCAAGGAATGCGGAGATTCTTTCGGTGGGAGAATTGTAACTGGAAACTATAGGACGACAGGGGATGTTGGGTTTGTGTATTTTTGGGAGGAGATAAAACTGGGGTGTTCTGGGGTTTGGGGGTGAAAGTAGGGAGTTTCATCCGGCGTCTTCAGGTCGAAGACGCCGGATGAAACTTCGACGAAACTGTTGTCGGCTTCAGACAACAACGCGGTGAAAACCCGGTCATGCAGAATTCTTCAAGCCACCGCCGCGAAAATCTACGCAGCTATATGACAATTAGTTTGATATCCCACGCAGCTAAAGTTGTTCTCAGGATCATAAACAAAAGGATAGAGAGTAGAGCAAATGATTACTTAGGGGATGATCAGTTTGCGTTTAGGAAGGGGAGAGGTACGCGTGATGCCATTGCAGTAATGAGATTATTAATCGAGAGGAATATAGAACACAACCAGGAGGTATTTGCCTGTTTCGTAGATTTCGAAAAAGCGTTTGATAGAGTGAATTGGGAAAAACTAACGAGTATTCTGCAGAAAATAGGAATAGATTGGAGGGAAAGGAGGCTAATCCGCAACCTGTACATGTCTCAGACTGCTCAGGTGCAGGTGGGAAACGGGGAGTCAGGATGGGCAGTGTTAGGAAGGGGTGTAAGGCAGGGTTGCCCATTATCACCGTTGCTGTTCAACCTGTATGCAGAGGAAATGATCAAAGAGGCATGGGAAGAACTCGAGGTAGGAATGAAAGTGGGCGGGGAATTCGTAAAATCAGTTAGGTTTGCTGATGACCAAGCTTTAGTTTGTCAGTCAGCCAAGGGGCTGCAAGCATTGCTGAGTGAATTGGAAATTCAGTGCGACAGGTATGGGATGAGAATCAATATTAATAAAACAAAGGTTATGCCATTTTCTAGAAAGAAAAAGGCCAAGCTTAACAATAAAATAGGAGGGCAAAAACTTGAGCAGGTAGAACAGTTTACGTATCTCGGTAGTGTTTTGGACCAACACGGTCAAAGTAGTAGGGACGTAAGGAGAAGAATTGCGCTAGGCAAAGAGGCTTTCACAAGGAGGAGGGAGTTGATGACGGGGACTTTGAGTAAGGATGTTAAGAAAAGACTCGTAAAAACTTTGATATGGAGCGTAGCTATGTACGGTCCGGAAACGTGGTCATTGAAGCAGGAGGATAGACGTAGATTGGAGGCTTTTGAAATGTGGGTGTGGAGAAGAATGGAGAAGGTGAAATGGACAGAGAAGAAAACAAATGAGGAAGTACTTGGTATGGTGGGCGAAGAGAGGGGCTTGTTGGGAGCAATCCTATGGAGGCAGGAAAAGTGTATGAAGGGGGTGTTGACCGGCAGTGGGATGTTGAAGACTGTGGTAGAGGGTAAGGGTAGAGGGTGGTAGAGGGTTGGGCAAAAGAGGAAAGGGAAGGAACAGGATAGGGATGTTGGATGGGATGAAGGGAGGAAGAAAATACTCAGAGATGAAGAGGGACCTGATATAGAGTAGGATGATGGATTTTGCGTTTTGTTAGGAGTAATAAAATATTTGTTTGGTAGTTGTGTCCATCCAAAAACCTACCTTAACCGGTAGATTACCTAAAAAAAATATATATATAAATAATATAAATAAAAATATGTGTATATATATTATATATATATATGTATTTTTATAGCAGAATTATTTATTACTCTATACAGGCCATTGTAATGAATGATCTGGGGGGTAATCAACTGCGATTATTGTGAGCTTGTTTCAACTCACGCTGCTCGTTTGCGACAAAGATCAATTCACAGAATCTTGAATCAACCCAAAATCTATTCAATGCGGGTAATCAAATTCTCTATGATTTTAAATCTAGTATGCATACAATAGAAATCATTACAAGGAGCTCTTTAAGGCATGTGGAATGCAATAATGTGCGCAAATAAATTCGTACGCCGAGGAGTACTTTACAAGCCGAGACGAATAATGAACGATGAGCTGGGATTTAAACACCGATGAATACAAATTTATGAGAGCGAATTTACTCGTCAATACGCCTTCACGTCATATGTTGCTGCTTTCATCTCATCCCGTGCAACAACGGAGAGGAAAGATTTAACTTAAAACTTAACCAGAATGCAACGACGAAATTCTCAACTGACACTTGCAAAAGCTTCCGCGACAACATATAAGGAGAGATACCGCAGAAGATAGAAGAAAGAGAAAATTCATCTTCGGGGAAAGATAAGGAGCTTCTCGGAGAAGACCTCGACGCCGCGGAACGAATTAGAGTAATGTAATAGAAATGGGCTCTCTTTACGCCAAAAGGTACAACGCTCGGAGAGAAAACAAAGTCTTTGGAAAACTATCCATAAAGCTACACAAATATTAATATTATAGAGTGGTAGGCGAAAAAAGGCAAGAGAAATTATAATGCACTCACGATAAATCAAGGGTAGAGTAAACTGCTTTTCAAGCTTGTCTAGCCCATTCCTTTGGTAAAAACGTATACTAATCCATTTCAAGGGAAGAAATCGCGCAAAACAATGACATCTTGGACGTACCTGAGCTATCATTTCCTCTACCAGTAGACGTTTCTTCCTTCAATGCAAAACATGCGCATGCTTATCAAAATAAGATGGTGCAAATGTGTGCAGTTATGGTTGAAGAACAGACGCAAACTATCGTCATACAATATCTAAATTATGTTTGCGCACGTGGAAAAACCGCAAGAAACTATGAAGAATTGAAGTAAAAGAATGGGGCAAATAGGAGGAAGTCAACCAGATTCGTAAGTCGACAAGCCTACCTTTAATAGGCAGATTACTTCTGAATGAAAAATGATTATTCTGAGCCATAATTGATTGATAGGAAACTTTCACAAACCACAGTTACGGAGTCAGACGACCGGGATTTCAATGCATTAGAATCATCAAAAGGTACGGTAAAGGAAAAGCAACATTCTTCTACACTCAACAGGATAAACTTAGTGGTACTTCCAAAATATTAGGGCAGTTAGACTGGGAATAACTAACAGAGCGAAGGTTAAGTTGAAAATTAAACCTCTTGCATAAATTAGAAGGTCTCTTTAGCAGTGATATTGAAAATGTATTATAAACCCCATCGTACTACGTTAGGAGAGATTATGCTAATAAAATTAGAAATATTAAGTTTTAAATAGATAGATTTAAGATGCTCTTTTTTCACAAACGATAAGGGATCAGAATAACACAGTCCAACCGCATAGGGTCATATTAGGGCCAAAATTAGTCTGGTGTGTATTCATCCCATGCCACACACCCTTGCGGTGGCTTGCAGAGTACTAAAAAAATAAAAAAAGAAGTGGAGGATAAAGGAGAGAAATAAGGAGAGAGGAGGGGCAATACTATGTGACTGCTGCAAGGATGGGGAAAAAGCTGGATACGAGTACTCATCAAAAACGGCCACTTTAGAGCCACCACTTTTAAAAATTTCTAGTAGTGTTAACCTTACATCAAAATGCTAGTGAAAAAGAATGTTCTCATTAAAATCAATTGTGTGGTCGCAATTTATAAGGTCTTTGGCAAATTTGCTCCTAAGTTCACAATTATTTGTACAAGCACTAAGATGTTCTTCAGTCCTTACATTACAATTTCGGGTAGTCTGTTCGGCATATACCCCATCACGATTACCACACCTCAGCGCATAAATTTCACTTTTCTCCTCGGGATCCACGGCGTCTTTAGACTTAACAAACAGTCTACTTAAATTTAATGGGGTCTTTAAGGACACGGAATTCTTCTTCGGGGATTCTTTTAACCATACGATTGGTGATATTGCCTAAAAACCGGATTGGGCACCATTTATTCTTTATTTTTTAGCGGTGTGATATCTAGAATCAATTAGGCCAAATGAAATTTTCTTTTCTTTATCAACCATGAGTGAATCTATTCAATCAGGTTGATAACCATCATCACGAACGATTTGCCTTTGTTATATCAACTTCTGTATTAAACTCCTATTTGAACAATGATACATTGGTAAGGCGATGAATAAATTAATGGAAGTCCGAGCGCTTAACATGGTAACTGTATCTCGAGTCTGCAAGGAGAACGTGATCATACAGGTAGGCCAACGAAACACGGAAAAGATAAGTCTAACCTCAACCAGGGAAACGGATTACTCCATAAAATTCAAAGAACGGGCACAACCTTGCTCACAAGTAAATGATATATTAGGGTGAACATTATTCAGAAGAGTCGAGGATTTGTTTGTGGTTTTTTAAGGGCGTTTCGTAAAATCTTCCCATCAACCAATAACTTGCAATGGATTACCACAAAGTTTCGAAGGAGAGAGTTTTATATGGCATTCCGGGAAGCTACAGACAGCAGGTGGTAAGAAGCTGGCGGCACGATTTCAAACTCCATGGGGCTTAGTACAAGATTAACCCACACTTCATCTATTTAAACCAATTTTATCTATATGCAACAAACGAAGACGTTATAGGCATTTTTGGGGCGAAGAGAGCCAAAGAAGGCAGAAAAAATGGATGTACGGCATATGGTGTGACAAATGACTGTTTAAGAATGCGGTAAAGGGTAGAATGCACCGAAGAGGACGTAGATGCACGTTTAACGGATTAAATGGAGAAAGGGAGCTTTCTGATTTGAGGATTAATGGCGTAAGATAATGCAGGTTTTAATGAGCATTTATTTATTGTTGCACAAGGTAAGGTTAGCACTGTAGCAGAAACTAGGAATCGAATCCACACAAACCAACCATGACTGATAGATTACTCTCTAAACGAAATATATCTGAACGCATTTAATACATTTAACTGATGCTTCCATCCATTATCACTGTTAAATATTTTCAGATCACCCCCATCACAAAACTCGTGGCAAGCCCTCGGGTCACGTTACTCCTGACTCCCAGGAGGAGTGACTTTCGGCCATCTCGCAAACACGAACTGATCTTGGGCTACGACAAGAAGAAAAGAATTTAAAAAATAGTTTCCGAAGGTCCCTCTGCCAAAGATAAATTGGGAGGGCAAAACAACATGCCATTTACGCGCCGGACTCGCCCGGCGGGGAGAATATTAAATCACCCGGCTGGGAATCCGATCCCCGACAGATGACGTCGAAGACATGAAGACTCCCATCCACCCCGATGTCGCGCGTCACCACAGCAATGCACTTCGCACGCATTCCCGTTTATGGACGACGCGCTTCGGCATTGCACGCGCGTCGCTCATATAATATGATCTCCAGGAGACCGTCACGTGACGCCCTGGAAGAGGAATGCGTGCGAGAACGGATGAAGCAAAAGAGATGGGTGGGGCCCAATACATTCAAACGCAAATTTTCTCCCGTCTACGAATTGTCATAAGGATCGCAGATAGGATTTTCATCATGAACCCGATAAAACTGCTCCAATTGAAACTTTTGAGAAAGCCGAAAAAGACGCCATTAATGCGAAACAAAGTGAATTAATGCGACCCAACTCCCAAAACTTGAATAGCAGGTTTCGCGAAGCCTTCACGTGGTCGTGTAATATTTGGCGTGGATGCCGGATTTACTGTTGGGGCGCTACATCTATATGTTAGCCTGCAAGTTACCGCTAGGGCGTGTGGCAGGGGGTATTTCAACGCCACGCATGAAGCATCAAAATTTGAATATTTCTTAATTTTTGGGTACGATAGGTACGCACAAAAATTCAAACAATGTAGCTCACGACAACTGAAGGTACATGCACTACGGAATCTGAATGAAATATGCATCTCCAAGTAAAAGAGAATGGCTCTAAGCAACAAGGACAATAAACTAAGGTTAACTGAAACATTAATAACATACTAGGCTAATTAAAATGAAATAAGACAAATACTTTTCCCACTAGCGCGGTCGCTTACAGTTATTTTGATACCTTCTCGTTCGTAGAAAAAAAAGGTTAACTTAATTCTCTTCTACACTTGATCTTCCTAATGTTACTGCCACGACCTCTCATTTTGTATTAAGACGGGACTGATAATAAATTGTCAACATTATCGCTAAAGAGACCTTCTAATCTATGCTAGATATTTAATATGTAATTATACCTTCACACTGCGAGTGATTCTCTACCTAGTTCCTCTAATAATCTAGATAAGCTCCTCAGTTTATCATAATAATATTTTATAAATCTAGCTACCCTTCGCTGCACTCGGTCTGATTCGACAACCAATCCAACTTCATGAGGATCCCATAACCTAGCAACATATTACAAATTAGGCATCAATAGCAAAAGATAGCATTGTTCTTAAACACTCTAGTCACATTTCTCCAATGCGTGTCAATCTTAATTTTTTGTTATATTCTCCACACATTCCCCAGATATGTTTCACCCAGGAGAGATCATGAGTAAGGGTAACGCCAAAGTATTTAATTGAGGCTAAACTTCCTATTTAACTATTTTTGATGCAGTAGACATTCGGGAGGGAACCCGCAACCCATTCAAAATATTCATGGCTACACAAATTTTAAAGGTAAATTCTAACTTTCAACAGTCAAACCAAGGCTGTGCTGCATTTTGGTAACGTGTCCGAACATAAACAAAAAAACGATTCACGTTAATGACCATTCGATGCAGCAATCTCAGCTAAGTTCCTCCACGGTTTCGATCGATAAAACGGTTTCGAATCGATGGATGTTCTACAAACGTGAGTTACTGCTGTGTACCTCCATTCAATAGCATTTGTAAGCCAAGAAAGTTCGACGGAGGCTAAGAAAGATAGCTCGGATGTAAACTAAACCATTTAAGTCGATTCGAGTTAAATATGGCCGCAAATATGATTTCATTTACAATCAAGTGACTTAGATCTCATGCATCTACTTAACCTGCTTTACACAAATTACTTCAAAATGCGTAAATTTCCCTTTGAAAACTCCCTGGCAACTAAAAAAGATATGGACGAAACTACTTTCAAAAACTGAATTTTTCCACAGGTCAACACTCAAGAGTGTTTCGCATTGGGCGGCAAATGTTGCAAATATGACATTTGCGTGACTTTTTTGAATGGAGAACTGCCAAAGATAAATTGTTTCTTGAGCAAAATGTTCGTAATAGTAGACCACTACATCTCCAAATCACCCCAGACCCATAGGACAAGTCAAGCAAGTCCCTATAAGCAAAAGTAAATTTGGCATAAAAAGTTTTGCAAATTGTCCCGTGAAAATAGCATACGCGATATTTGTGGGAACACATCAATTATCATAAGAAGGCGCTGGACCAGTGACGTACACAGATTACTCATCCTACTTGTCGCTTTAAGGATTTTTGTTCTACACCGTCTCGACTGTGCCGGTATTTATGGAGGAAGATACAGGATTATTGATGTCTGCGACACTTCAACACGAGGCAAGATGTACGCCGACCACGTCTACCTCTTCGAAGGAGTGGATTCACATTTCCGTAGAATTTCTGGTAAGCTTCTGAGTTAACTAATTTACGACATCTCCCGTCTGTTTACGGCGCCGCAAGACTTCTTTCGACGAGCCCCGATAGTTATAACCTCCCGTTTTACGGCCAGTGTCCGACACGAGGAAATCCTCGACAGACTCCTACGCGGGAACCGGAAAAGAATGGATATGAAAACGACTTTCGTGAAGAAAAGGAACCCGAACCCTGGACGTAGACATTGCATTGACATTGGCATTTGGGTCGAACCCCTCAAAACCTTCAAATTAACGTCACATCTCACCGAAAGTGATGCTTTGCACTATAGATGTTTTCCACGATAAACTCATCTTGGATCGGCACTATGCGCAAAAACCTTACCTTCAGAGCGGAATGGGTGGTGTTAATCGCATATTCTTTATGGCCAAAATGACCTCCCACAAGGAGCATTTCATGTGGAAAAAGCCAGACGAGGGTAGCCCCGGGAAGCAAATTCTCCGACGAAGAAATCCGTAAAACAAATGCAAAGGCTTAACGCAACAATGACTTCGAATGTTTCGTAAACGTAGGATAATGTTGAAAAAGAACGCGAAGTCGAAACCTAAGTCGTGAATAAATATTTTATGTGGAAAAACCAAGTTTTCTTTTTCAATATGTATCGTTTCCACAAAGTGACGCCTGAAGTTATCTCCTTTTGTAGGATAATGTGTACAGGCAAAAGTTAGGATTTAAACTACTCTCTGATTGAGAACTGCACAAAATATTTCAACACAGAGGAGGATTCTAATGAAGCTTTCGATTGGGATTTAACGTTTCTCTTACTTCGAAACGAGCATCTTCTTGGACGAGAAAGTGACTAGGAATAAGCTAGTAGTGAGAGAGCAACATTAAGCCATAACACGCTCCATACGCAGCCACACTCGGAAGCAACCTTGACACCATCAAACCACTGCAAAAAAAGCCTAAAGCACAAAACCGAGTAATGGTTACTCTGCTATACATATTGTACAAATTTTTAACGGCTCCTAACATCCATTACATATCTTAGGGGGACTACCCCACGCATAAGCTCTTGCTAGACCAATATCATTTCTCCCTCCATTGTTTCATACTTTATGCCGCCTAAAATATTATCTTCCACTCCCTCCATTCGTTTGACATTCGCCCTTCTATCATGGCCTCCAGAATGGCACTGACTGTCAAAAACTCATCAACCCACCTTTTCTGCCTTCTTTGGATTTCACCTCGGTGACTCCTCTCTTTTCTCAAAACATTTACAACTTCATCATATTATTTCTACTCTGACAAACGCATTTTCTTAATTCTTCGCTTTACACGTATCTGAAACGTCTCTCATTTACTCTAATCCCTTTGCCTCGAAGATCAGGTTTCCGATCCATTGAGCGCCAAGCTCCATGTTCTAGTTAATAGCGGTTTTTGGTACAGAAATTTCTGCTGGGAGTAGTACTTTTCTGACTTATGTTTAGAACATTATTTAGCGTACCTGCTATCTACTTCCTCCAGTGCTGGATTCAATGCACTCATTACCTCGGAAGTTTCTCCCAAAAATTACGCTAATGACTCAGATACTACATTTCTGGACCATGAAACGCTACCCTTTACATTCATATCTTAGTTGATCTTTGGCTGATATATTCGCGCACCTGTCACTCATTCCCCTTTCGGAAAGGAGAAATGAACCCGGTGGCTGGTAACCAATATCGCGAAGACGGGGTTGGGGAAGAGGTGCCCATTAGTTTTAGGCCTTCGAAACTCACCCCCTCTTCTTCCTCACCCCTCCTTCGGCGGGCGGGGCGGGGGCATCGCCGAGGCCCAAGTCGAGGAGGTCCAGGTCGGGGAGGCCCAGGTCGGGGAGGCCCGGGTCGGGGACCGGAGGGGGCGGCGCGGGACAGCAGCATCCGCACGCGCTCACGCCGAACGGGCACAGGGGCAGCGGCGGGTGCGGGGCAGCGGAGCGACCGCACCCGGGTGCCGCGGAGTCGAGGCAACCACCTGTTATCACCATCGCGGTACGGACTCTCAACCACCCCACACCCTCTCTCTCCCCACCCTAAACGGGCACGAACACTTAAGCCCGTAAACACTACACACGAGAAGGGAGAGACACCGGCACACGCGCGGGCCCGGGGGATATAACACACACACTCACACTCTTCCCTCCCTCGCTGTTGTTATTACTCCCCGGCTCACACACGCGCGCACACACACTCTCTCTCTCGAGTGGAGATGGACCGATTGAAATACAGCCGCAGACTCCTCCCCCCACTCTATTCTCCTCTCGTTCGTGTCGTCCTCCCTTCTCCGTGGGGCGTGGACGGAAAACTAGAACGCGCCTTCCTCCGCGGGGCGAACGAGACGTCGACGCTGGACGGCGAGACCTGAGGAAGCTGACGACGAAGGCGCACGCTCTTGCTTCTCCAGCTGGACGCTTCCCCTCCGTCCCGAAGGCGCTCGGGGTTTCCGCGGAGGGGGAACGGGGCGACGTGTCCGCCATCTAGCCGCGTACCCCCGCACGACGAAGGAGGGTGGGATTGGGGAGGGTGGGTAGGGGGATTGGGGTGGGGGGTGGATTCGGCGTAAGGCGTCGCAATGGGGATCACGTTCGAATTTGCGTGTGGGGAGTGCGATTCGAATCGAACGTACGTATCGCCAGAGCTTCCCCTGTACCCAACCAGGGATGACAATCGAAACGGAACTCATTCGCTTCGTTAAGATCCGGGATGAAACGAAAACACGAGTCGCGTTTAAGTTCTCCAAGGTCACCCAATATTTTTTCTCGGGAAGTGGATGGAAATTTAAAGATGTGTTGAATTTAAAATAAGCAGAGCCTCTTTATGAATACAAGACAGAGAGAACATGGTCCATTATGCTACCGCTAGTGTGTGGTGTTTTCAATACTTAAAACATGATTTAAAAGAACAGCGTGTAGTCATCAGTTTTTTCCCAACTTCCGTGGTTTAACACCCACGGAAGTTAATCTTTAATGGATGGAAACGTCGAGCTGCGACTACACACACTACATACTAAATACACTATTTAAACAGAGACAAATAGAAAGCACACGCATTATTAGATTTACGTTTCGTCGATCATGCAGGAGTCAGTGTAGGATGGGGAACGTTACGTACAGATAGGTTCGGAAGGTTGTCTTGGCGGTAGTGGGGAGGGAATGGTGGTTTTTAAATTATAATGGTGCTTGGTTTAACCGGGATGATTCATGAGCAGCATCTGTAGCCAAAATACATGTACGTATATGTCATCACCCGGGTCCTTATCTCAGCGCTATAAAATGATTCGGATGGGACTTTAATTACCGTTACGGTGAAGCAGTAAGAAGCGATATGTTTAGGAATGGGGTGATTGAAGAATGGTGGAGATTTTGTGGAGTAACGGTGATCATTGACACGGATGGAAGAGAAGTGGTGCATTCACCAATGTAAAGAGGAGTATAAGGTATAAGAGAGACGATGTGACGTTTATCGAGGCGCATGTGGGCATTGAGATTCATTTGAAAGAAGAGATCTAGCGGAAAAGAGCATACCATTTACACCTTATGCTGTAGCAGGGCGAGAGATGACGAAGAGGAGAGGCAGCGGGGGAAAGTGAGTGGCTTGTGGATTATTGAATTTTGTGCAAATTTGCGGGACGTACGGAAGAGACGGAGGGGCAACATGTTGGATGGTGGCATGTGGAGTCATTTTTTATTAAAGGGTTAAGTTCCTTAAGCATCGGACGGGTTTTATGGGCGCCTGGGAAGTACGTATAAGGTGATAAAAAGTGAAATTATCACGGTGGTGCGTTTTGGCCCAAGGTATACATCTAGCAGTGGCAGGTAGGAGTTGGCTATAAAGCCATTAGTCCGTGTACCCACGTTTGCTAAGGAAGACGTGGTCTTCTGTCTATTACTGTTGGAAGAGAGACCTATTCAACTACAAATGCGGTGGCCGCGAAAGGAGGGGAAAAACAGTATGAAGCGTCAGGTGTTCGATGGGAGGAAACTTCGAAAATTGAGGTATTGTTGGAGGTGTGTTCGTTTTTTGTGATACATGTATTATTCTGGAGGTGGATGTTAATATCTAACAATGTTACGTACATGGAAGTCTGATATTGAAGAAATAAAAGACGGAAGGTTAGGGAGAAACATTGGTCGAAGGAAAGGTTTTGGGAATTCGCGTGTAATTTCCTTCAACCAGTTTCTCTCTAACCATCCAAGAATTCTAACCCGATTCAACCACTAATATAGAGGTGAGAACTCGCGAATCCGCGGGTACATGCACACATTCACCAATTAATATCAATCAGCGGTGAAAATGGACTCAAGGATAGAGAATAGGAAAAGTGATGAGAAACACACAAAAGAATTATAGTTTAACAACTGATAAGGTTTTCTTTTAACAAAACAATGCATCTTCAATGCATTCTACTGAAATTATATGGCTTGCCAGTGAATACCTTGTCAAAAATATACTTTATTGGTATTAAGCACAAAGCCCATCACGCAAAAATTCACCATACCATATCAAATTGCCGTGCCAATGTTTTACCAAAATAAACCGAAAAAATACAGATATTTTGTATTTTAGAAAACTCACAACGGAGCACCCACATCTTTACTAGTAGCATTATACAAATCCGATTTTTTTTCTAGTTACATCAACTCAAGATCTTTTTTATAAGTTTCGCAAAAATGATCAATTTTTACGGCAACCTAACATTAACTTGTTATAAGCATAATATTAAAAACACATTTTCTTTATGTCCATTTTACTTTTCTGTAAAAGTTAAAAACATATTACTTTCCGACAGTTGTATTCGACTCATTTTTTTCTATTTTACAGCGGGTTAAATAAAATTATGTAAGTACCCTTTTCGCAGTACCATCTATAACGTATGGAATAACTAAACAGAAGAAGAGGTTCGCTGATTCTTTAAGTTTAGCCGTATATCCACGGTGAATTTACGGATGACCTTAACCTTCACATCTCCATCCCCTCCCCGACGAGCGTCACGCATATCCGAACCGCTTTGGTCTTTCTCTAACCGAGGAGAAAAATTATGAACGACGCCCTTACCAAACTGCGCTGTCTAATAATAACAACCATCGTTCACCGACAGTTGCTGCTCCTCTGACACCTTTTTGTCGGTTGTATGGAATCACACTAAATTTAAACTACCTAAGAAAAATTGTGTTTTTTCTAATTCGTACTATCGTGCCAAAATTTGAACTGCCCATGCCTTGATACTCGATCAGATGGGAGAAAACACTACGATAAGCTATAACTTTCGTACGGAATGATTAAGCAATTTGGTTTGATTGTGTCATTTGGTATTGACGAATAACATTCGGTACCAGCATAAGACTGATGTTCACCAGATGAGAGTTACCACCTTACCACCATATTTAATGCCTCGTGAATTCTACATGAATACAAATATGAATTATCAGTGCTCGACGAAGATTCTTGTGGGACCTTTTAGTGAAAACTTAATTTTATAAATCCTCTTAACTTACTCAAGCTGCCACTTTTAATAACATTCAATATTTTAGGGTCATCAATCATCCTAATATACATGAGATTAAAGTTTAAAAATTTTTATTTTATATTTACAATCGTTTTAGCGGACTTGAATATTGACCCAATTTTGAAAAACAAGAATGGTCTCAGGGATGCTACCAAATGAACTGATCATGTCCATGACGTCTCCTATTGTCATACTCACTATAGTAAACACAACAGTACGGTCTCATCGTCGCACTATAGGGGGAGAGAATAAATCATGGACGAAAGTATCCACGAAGTCAATCTGAGACCCATAATTTAATGGAAACTATTGTCAAATAGCCACTTAATATTGATTATATTTCCACACACTCTTAGAAATAAATGAGTATATTTACTCTAGTGCATATCCACAAAAGCATTAAAGAAAACATATGTTCAGTACCCCTTCTTGGGGTATTATCAACCATTGCACAAAACTGAATCATACGCTTCGAGAATTCATTCAATGGCATTCTTCTCATGAGGAATTTTGTTTAAAAAACTAAATGACATATTCCCAATAATTGAACACAAATTCCGCGCAACGAAACAGCAAAGGCCATTTTGCTAACCGACCCTTTCACTCGGAATTTCCATCATAAAATGATAGCTCATGCGTGCTAGAGCCCCGGGGCGTCATTGAAATTGGTGTAAGGAGGTGAGCCGGAGAAGGCAATTCAAATTACATCAGCCGCATGAGCGTACATTATGATTCTGCGAAATATCAGGCATGATGCCCGAGTTACACAAAAGTCGTTGTAGAATAGCTATGATGTCAATCGTAGAGCTATAACAAAATATGACATGGAAAAAAATGACAATTACACTAACTTTCAAAAGGAACGTTTCTGAAGCTCATATGCATGGAGAAGTCTTCTAGGTTGCATAAAAATCACTAACATTACATTTCAAGTAACAGTAATCGAGAGTTTTTTCTAGGAAGAGGTAAGATGAGAGAAATCAAAGATTGGTTCCTTGAAAACAAACCACGCAGAATTAAATAAAAAATATTCCAGGCTTGGCTAAACAGAAACTTTTACTAACTTAATGATGTTTTAATTTCAGTTAATTTCTTATGTATTCACCAAAATGGGAGCTTAGTTGATGTACCTTAACTATAAATATTTCATTCACGAAGATCTCAGCGGTAACTTCTCAGAGTTCTCCTTTCACACCATGAGGCATTGGACAATGAGATAAAGTGATGCGCCGGCATTTGATGCATTGAGAAGGACAGTTTTCCTCCTCGCTTCGCAACTGCTTTCCAAGCCATCCGCGTTTACGCACGCAACAATCCATCCCAGCGTTCCAACCGCCCGCCCACCGCTCCCCGAACGTCCGCCGATCGATAGCTGGTAAGTTGTGAACATTTCAACACAACTTTTGAGACTATAACCTTTGATCGTCGTTCCACTTCTGAATGCATCTCGTAATTAGCACTTTCACAAAGGCCAAGTTGGATTTATTCCCTACCTTGCCAAGGCCCCTCGTAAAAATCGAGCTCACTCGTATTATGATTGGCGATGTCAATTAGTGCGGCAGTCTAATGCTAACCAATATAATAAGACGGAGGGTAAAACTGAATGTACAGGTAGACGTAATGGTAGGTAGGTAGTAGTAGTATATAGGGGAGGTAACCGACAGCTGAGGTCATTTGCGCCATAGGAGATGGAATGGAAAGGATGAAGGGTGGAGAGAAACCCGGCGTCGGCATTAGCCTACTCTTTACGAAAGGCGCCAAGGGGTCCGCAGCTTAACGTCCCATCCGACGGACGGCGTACTCACTCAAAGTGCCCTCCACGAAGCACCTCAAGTAGGGATCGAGATGCCTCTGAAAAATATTCAACACCGCCGGGATTTGAACCCGGGTGGGTGACCCTTGGTGGGAAGCCAGTACGTTAGCCCCCGCACCATCTCGATCCCCGTAAGGGTAGGTTTTAGGGTCTCCGTTGACTATCTCCATAACTCGGTATTCCCTCATTTTAATATGTATTTTTATTACGCCCTCCGGGTTCATCACTCATTACAACCGTAGTGTGTACGTGGGCTACATGAAAGGTGAGGGTAAAACTCCTTCCATACCCTACGGGGTATGACATTTTACCCATCAGGGTGGGGGGGGCGAGTAATTCCTTTCCCTTGGTTGCATTCGATATCACAAGGACCTATCACCCGAAAAATTACAAGAATTGGGGTTTTATCAAAGCACTGGATATGAACCCGAACCTTTTACTGAGAAGCCGAATGCTCTACACACTAAGCCACCAACATTTAATTAACGAAGCACGCAACTGATAATTTCGATACTTCCCTGGGCATACTTTTCAATTGGTGGATTTTTACATGAACCGGTTTGTAATTTAATGCGTATCACTAATGCCTTTTAGTATTAAAAACTTTATTAACATATTACATTCTAGGTTAACCCTTACTTCGAAGCATATTTGCGTGTTCCGGCACTTGCCTCCGTTTGTACCCACTTTTGCGTAACTTCAGGATGCGGTTAAGACTAATGTGATTACTGGTGAAATGTGATTAAGTAAATGTAAAAGGATATATTCATTGATAATGTAAAAATTACATTTACATGTCCAACACCTCATTTTTCGCAAAACAACTAGGATCGATTTCATTGCGTAAAAAACTCACAACTACCCTAGCCAAGTCACGCCTATAACGAATGGGTGCGAAAGAAGGTGAGAGACGTGAATGGATGGCATTGAAAGACAAGCGAATAAACCACACTTCCAAAATTGTTGAAAGATGAAGGAGCTCGGATAGAGAAGCTTGATTCGGAAGGACATGGACCCATGTCAAAAGATCCGACTCCGGCTGCTTTATACTGTGCTATGACAGAGAGAAAGTGGGTTTGGCCTCTTACGTACGAAACTTTCAATAGCCAGTGACCGTGGAAAAGGGGACCTTTTTCGGCTTAGGATTACTAATTTCCCCAAATGCACGTAGTTCTTTGCCATCAGTATTTTGGGTTTTGAAACGGTGTACATGCCGAGCTTATTTCGTACATTCTAACTTCGTACTAAAACTAATGACTACAGGACAATTACTCGTGTGCCCAGAGCGGGATTCCAACACGCGTACTTCGTGGCCGAGTGAAAATCTACTATACACAGACAGCTTAAGTCCCATTGACATTCACATTTATGACTCAAGTTTTTAAGCACTAAAACTTAAAACCAAACAAACTTGCTACCTCGTCTAAAACAGTTGTGCAACGAGTGGCTTTTATACGTAAAGAGTATATCCCAAAAAATATTCAGAATTATTTACCGATGAGTAGAATGATTTAGGCGTTATCCACAAAGAGTTTTGTGCCTCAGGAACAGACGGTAAACGGTGCGTTTTACGTGAAAATCCTCGAAAGGTTGCGGAAAAGAGGGTAACGTGTAAAGAAGGATAATTTTTCCAACTGGAGGTTGCACCAACACAACGCGCCGTCCCACACCGCCTTCTTCGAGTACCTAATTTTACAGCTCTACACGTAAAAAATAAAAACGGTTAAAATAGGCATTTTACCCAAGTTGAAAACAATATTTTTCCCTATTACTAAAAATACTTCGTTCGTATTCTAATTTTAAAAGGTGTATTCATTTATAAGATGCTACATTTCTTAGCTTTGCCTAACAAGACAACCTGTTACCCTACAGTTCAATTCCACATAAATTCTGACTCCCTTCACTCCGTCTAACATGCTTATCCTTTTAATCCCCCTACCTCGTTTGCCTTATGTTCTTCCCTCGAACGTCTTCAACATTCCATCGTGAATCAAAGCGCTCTGCCTCTTTCTAAAATCTTTCCTGCCTCCTCTGCATTTGTCCTAACAACCGTCTCTCCTCCAGACCATGACTACTACGTCCTTACTTGTTTTCCTTTCCGTCGATTTCACATTTTCCATCCTTGCCCACATTTCAAAATCATCTACGCCTATCAAATAATTTAAATTACACTTTCCGCGTCGTACAAATCCACGCTCCATACCAATTGTCTTACTAATCTTCTCGTAATAGCCTTACTCAACGTATTTTTTCTCGATTCCCTTCGCCTTTTGGAAGCTTCTTTGCCTATCGCAGTTCTTCTTATGTGCCTACTATATGTACATTGATTATTTCGACCCAAATAACTTTAAAGATAGGTTAACTGTTTTACCTGTTCCAGTTTTGGCCTTTCTAGTTCAACGCTTAACTTAGTCTTCTTTCCTCTCGAAAAACTCATGACCTTTGTTTTACTTGCAATGATCCGCATCTAATACCTATCACCCGGATTTTCTAAAAACATTAATATGACGCATATTTTTTGTGCGACTCTGAAGCTTGGTCGTTCGATGAAAGAGGATACGCGTGATTTGATACGCGGCTCTCGGTTGTATATTTATAACACAATCTTGACATTCTACATCGATGCATTATCATAATACGAATAAAATTATCATAAATAATAATTAATCCTCAATCACTCGATAAAAGACAAAAAAGGACAGCCGCAAACTAGTTAGATATCGCTATTTGTATAATTTAAACGGTATTACGAAACTGGAAATTGAATTAAATACCATTACCAAAGGAAAGGGAAGGAAATCCTAAACAAAATGAAAGATGGAATGCTTGAAATCATTCACCCGGCGGATTAGAATTTTTCATCACGCTTTCATTTATCCTTCCTTTTCCGCAAGACGAAACTCTATCGCAGTGCTTTAACCCGATGTCCCTTCCGTAAACACGAGACCCACGTCCGGACGGTGGCAAGTAGGTCAAAGGCGTAATATGCCCTTTCAATGTAGCCATCGTAGTAACAGTAGTCACCCGGATCAGCCTTGCGATCCAAGCACTCGCCAACTAGACCCAAGGTCGCGGGTTCGGATCCCTACTTTGCCGCGAATGCCGCTAGTTTTATTGGGGTATTACTCTTGGATGCGCCTGCGGTGTTAACTGACCACATCAGTCGCAAAATATAAAAACACAACTTCATCGCTATTCGCTCTACCACACTTTCATTGAGTAATTAATGGCCGACGGAATTCTTCAAGAAACTTTTCGCCCGCTACCAAATGTCACGCCACTGATTTTACACGCATGAAGAGACGTCGTATAAGATAAGGGACTGGAATTTGGAACAAGTAAACACATACATATGTGTGTGTGCGTGGTTTTGGCTATTCTCTTTAATTGTTTACTAAAATTCTGCTGGCTGAGCACGGTTCGAGAGAGGAGGGCCTCAGGAAAGGCTGGAGGACGGTTGAAATTGACTCCCAGCCTTTGCGGGGTGCGAATGGTTCGTTTGCGAAACCTCTATAACGTGACTTCGATACGATCCGTAATTAACCGGTCATGGGAACAGCGCAACGTCATCAAATTTTGCGTGAATATGGGCAAAACCGGGAAAGAGGCGCATGATACACAGAGAAGATGTTGAAGACACCGAACGTTCAGGACGCCCGACCGCAGAAGGCGACGAAAATCTTGCAGGAGTGAGGTCTTAGTTGGACAGAGATCGCAGATTTAGTGTTCACGTGAATTCCGATGAACTTGGAATCTCTATAGTGACGTGCATCGACTTATAAATGGGCATGAGAAAGGTGTGTGCGAAGTTGGTGCAGCGAGTGCTCTCGGACAAACAAAAGGAAACTCGCACGCGGATCTGCCAAGAATTTCTTAACTATGTGGGCAAGGATCCAAATTTTTTAGACAATGCCCCTTCAGACTTCTTTCTCTTTCCCCGCCTCCAATCCATGCAAGAAGGACGTCACCACGGCTCGGTGGAAGCGTTACAACAGGCCGTGACGAGGGAGCTTAGCAGAATTCTGGGCGCCGCCTTCCAGAAGGCGTACGAGGCGTGGAAAACTCGCTGGCCGCAGTGTCTGGTCGCACAAGGGTACCAATTCGAAGACGTTAGAGTGAATGCATATGGTCTGGCGATTTTTTTTAATCGCCTCAGTCCTACTACTTTTTGGACAGACCTTGTATGTATGTACACGTATGTATATATTTTATACACACACACGTGTGTGTATAATATATATATATACATATATATATATATAACGATTGTACGGAAAAACTCACACGAGCGGCAAAATAATGGGCTGACACAATATAACACAAATAGAAAAGAATAGACACATTTAAAAGAACACTCACACGGTAAATTGTTCGAGCTTTCGGCCCTCTCAGAGGCCTTCTTCAAGAGAGACTCTCTCTTGAAGAAGGCCTCTGAGAGGGCCGAAAGCTCGAACAATTTACCGTGTGAGTGTTCTTTTAAATGTGTCTATTCTTTTCTATTTGTGTTATATTGTGTCAGCCCATCATATATATATATATATATATATATATATATATATATATATATATATATATATATATATATATATATATATATATATGTGTATATATATATATATATATATATATATATATGTATATATATATATATATACACACACATATTCATGTATTTTTACGTGTACTAGACGAAATGGTGCGAGTTTCGAATTTTATAACGAATATAACAGTTGCACTCAGGGATTGCTTGCTTATAATAAAATTAATTGAAGCGCATATGAAATTAGATCCTATTCCTTTCTTTTTATTACTTAGAAGGCACTTCAAGCACATTACGCCTGCATCAGAGGAAAAATTAAGTTTCTTCGCCAAATGGTACCGGCCTGAAACTCGAGCTGGGCAACTGAATTACCGACCTTACTTGGTGATGATAATCGAGTATGCACGTTAAATCCTGAAACGCGACAGGTTTTTAATTTGACCAAGAGCATATTCAGAAATCCCATCTGTCCAGCGCCCCCCCCCCCCACTTCACTCCTCCCTCAAAAACGCTCGCACTAACATAAGAGATGTGACTGACCGACGCTAGAGAGGGAAAATTAAAACCAATTCAGGGAATTAAGCATGATGTCGCGCCGTGTAAGATGTGCGGCACTCCTATTCATTGAGAAGCGGGAGAGGGAAAGGAGGTGGAACGTTACGGAGGCCGAAAAACCACACCTTAGGAAGGAAATCGCGGGGGCAACAAGGTCGGGTCACGGACCTCTCACATATGCGCAGTCCTTTGAGTGTGAGTAGCTGCTTTTTGCTCTTCACTCGCTCGCCCCGCCCCGCGTCCTTTATTGCGAGAGAGACGCGGGCCAGAGGAACAGGTCGGGTGGCAGGGCACTGTTGGGGGAGGGCGGAGAAAATGGGAGGAAAGCGGGAAGAAGAGGGAATGGTGGGTTGAAGAGATGGTCACGGAGACGTGCAGAGCCCGCGGCCACCCCCAGCGACCGCATAACCCACAAGGTTACCCCTTCATCGAGTGGTCGCCAAATGGGGGGGGGGCAGGGTGGGACGGCGGGGAGGACAGTAGGGGAACGAGAGCGACCTTCGCTGCTACACGAGCCAAAGAATGAACACCCAACCCGAAGAATCCATTCTTCGGTGTGGATCCCACTCCTCGATTTCGAAATGGTAGTTCGATCGATAGTCAATCAATGGTGACTGAACACGATCAGGATGTGACACAGGGGTCAAGAATTATTTTGAATTTGTAAAAAGAGTACCTGGGAAATACGAAAAGAGGGAAATAGAGCGACACTAACTTTCAGAAGTTAGGTCTGATTTACGTAACAATTATGGAATCCTCACGAAGTGGAATAGACCTTTGCCGAATTGGACCTTGTGAAGCGAAGAGGAGTTATGTTTATAAAGCGTCAGAACGATACATTATACTTAATAGGCGTGCATGGGTGGAGGAGGAACCAGGTTGAGGATCACTCAAGGCGAGAAGGCTTAGTTACAGATTGAAATACAAATTGAAAACAGGCCTCCTCTCCGATGCTGGTCAAAATGTATTACTAGCCCCGTTTTACTATGATATCATGGAAATAAAATAAAATGGATCACCTGCTTAACCGACAGATTGAAAATGCTTCACATTTCTTCTGAAAGATAAGGGGACAGCACAACTGCAGAAGACCACGGAAAACCGTCATGTGGTGAAAAATTCTATGAAACCTTCTGAATTCTATGAAATATTGGAACATTATTTTATTTAAATCTTAATTTCTTGTTCTTCTTATTTGCAGCTGGTCACGCATACGTTGGCGAGTATTTTACACTTGGAAACCGTATTGTATACAGCGGTTGTAAACCTTATTTCCATTTTTACACTTATTTAAAATGTTTATTAGTTAATAACTTTAAGCAAGTTTCAATTTTCATGCCGGATGTGGGCCTCCTGCCACACACACTAACGTTGGATTTCATAGTACCGGGTTGATGTAGATAAATCACGACACATTGAACTTCCTGCATGTCATTTTTCATCAATCATCAATTACTCTCACGGTTGGTGATCAAACACCCCATGCCACGATTCCTTGTGGCGGCTTGCAGAGTCAAATGCAGTCCCCTCGCCAGATGGATTGTTACTAGTGTCATAGCCGAGTCCTGTAGAAATAATATAGGGTAAACGAAGGAGTTCACAGAGTACGTAGTACATAATAATAGCTGTTAGGGGCAGTCCAAAACCTATATTTAATAGATACATTGTCTTTGGTGATGGCACAGTCCTACAAGAGTTCACAATCGATCACGGCTGAGTGCGATACTTCTTCGATGGCCACTGTTTAAGTCACCATCCAAGGGAATACGATTATTTCGACTGAGTCGTTAGGGTCGGGGGAAAACACATTTTGTTATTAATTCATCGCGTTGAGCATTTAATGAAATTTCATTTAATTGGCTTCGCACTCCAAAGAATTCACCATCTAGCTCAAAATTTTCGGATATGAATCCCTCTCAGGTCACGGTTGTTGCTAACAACTAGTAAATAACCTAAATAGTTCGAAACGCTATGGAAGAGCCGATGGATGCGTTTCTACTGATACAATTATTTTGGCGTCTGTTATAATGGTATAGTCATGATTCGCCGTCCAATTCGAGCCGAGCTGTCGTTCGATCCGATAATAAGCAATAAAGAGTCGTACCATAATAATCAGTGAGCATTAGGATCTTTGTCTGACAGGCGCGCGTTATCTACATATTTGCGCGATGAATAACCACTTTTACCGTTCTTCAAATTTTTCTCAACAGTATACAAAATTCCATTGATTCTCGGATCTATTGGGTCGCAAGTTCCGCGATCGGGAAGGGCGAGCTCAAGAGAAGCTATGTGTAGCGATACCAATAACAAACAAGAGAGACCTCTGATTCCGTCCCAGTTGGCGTTGCTATAGTTACAATTTCCAACGTGAACAACTTAAAGTGACGTGGTTCGTTTAAACCAATTTTATTTCCCCGTCCATCTAAATGAATACATTGTTTGTTTAAATTAGTTTTTAAGTTCAGAGACATAGCTACCACGCTCAAAAGCGATGTCAGTTCGCGCTCATGAACCCATTTTAATAACGATAATAAAGAAAAACCAAACGCAATTCAATTTTGATGTGCTTAAAGATTTGAAAAGGTCTTATGAGCTACTCCAATGAAGTTCTCCGTGATGAAAACTGCGCTCACAATCGCCACCCGAAACGAAATTATGAATAAATTTTACGCATCATAGCCATCGCTACGAAAACGAAATTTTCCGTATCCTCAGGGCGCAGTTAGCGATTGCGAATATTGCGTCGCAACTCCAATGATTCATGGGAGCATCAGGAATAGTAGTGGCGTGGGAAGTGAAGATCCTTGATCTCGGACCAGGTTATTTTTATTCGTACGCAATTATAATAAGGCTACGAGAAAATCACATTTATTCAATTCAAAGTCGTTTATTCACCATCATAAAAGGTAAAAATGTCTTCTTATTGAACTCAATCGGGTTTGCATGCTAGGCCGTTCCATAGACGTTTCTCGACAAACCGACCAAGTCCAATGGGAAGTCACGAAGAAAATTGTGGAAAGACGTATTCGTATGCGTTAATATTTACAAAATGATTACTGATAGCTAGTTCCTTCGCGCATCCCTCACAGCAATTCGATTTATAAAATAAACACTCCCTCTCTGAAGAAAAAAATCCAAATTCCTTTCCGCGATTTTACTGCACGAGTCTGCATTCTACATTTCCGCGAACTTAGCGAGAGACAGCAAACGAATGATGAAATAATCATCCTAACCGGAGAGATTTATTTACTCTGCCCCACGTGGAGATGTCATCCGTATATTTCCTTAATTAACTCTTCCGTGAAGGTAAGGAAAACTTACCTGTTCTTTTCTAGCCTTCTCTCGTTAGTAGGAATGAACATGTTTTTTTATAAACTGAGTTTAATCTTAGATAAGTGTATTTTTCAATATATCAGTGGAAAAAAATTATCTCATATTCGAAGGGCTTAAATTAGAAAAAAATATTTCGGCCCAAAGAGGTGCCGGTTGCATCAACAATAAGAGATGTTTGTCATCAAGAACGTATTTGAAATTTCGTGAGATATCTGAAAAGTCTTGAAACAATTTGGACATGGCCTTAAAGCCCGACAAATCGTCGCCTAAATAAACATTGGTAGCGTAATCGAAAATAATGGCGCTGTCAATAGCACAATACAGTAACACTGGATATGTTTTTTAAAGAGTCACGACTCATGGAAGTCTTTGTGAAAGTGTCCATCAGAGTCCAGTAGCGGACTTCGGTAAGTGAATTATCATGAAAAACTAAACTTAAAAAAAAATCCTTTCTCAGTGGTCCCAAATGCTCTCCCGTGCCTTCTGCCGGGGTCAGGTAAACGTAAATAGGACAGAGAAATTTCTGGCAGGTCGTCATCCGAAAGACTAAACAAACCGTTCAACGACCTGAAGAGGCGGTCCAAAGCGTCTCGGGACTCTGGGTGAAGAAATTTTCTCATCCGAAAAATCATCTGTAGATTTTGACGGGTTATTCAGTTTCGATTTCCGAGGAAAAATGAAATAAATTTCGGGATTAACGAGGGAACTTTAAAATTCACGGCTCTTTTGTTATAGTTTTAATGCCAGTCCGAAATGCAAAGCGGTTAAGAAAAACTTCTTTACAATTTTACGGACCCCCGAGCAATCGTTCAATAACCGAGTTGTACATAGGTAAAAATTGCATTTTTAGAAAAATAATATATTGTAAAATCTTTCGGTAGGACACGTGACACTGACAGATACAGGGAGATGTAGACCAGTAGTTCTCCCTTCGTCGCCATTCAGTTTCCCAGTAGGTCCTGGTCCACTTCCGACAGCTGACATAAGTAAATAATGAGGTAGACGTCATGTCGGCATGGAGATAAATACCGACTAAAATGCAATTCATATTTGATTGATCAGTGCCGGTAAAATCGTCCACATCGCATAACTACTAAAACTGATATCGACTCTTTCATCAATTCAACTAAACAAAATTATCATCATTTTTATCAATTATAATACAATTAACAAAATATAACAATTAGCATTCGTCGACTATGTGGCCCATAGTGCATGCCGACTGTAATCATCGACCCTCGATTATGAGGGTTCCGTAAACCTATCCATATCGAAGTGTGGTCGATATATCGTCATATCCCCCTGATCTACAGGGAAGCAAAAATGAGAAGGCAGTGTGAAAGCACCAGGGGGCCGGGGAGGAGAGCAGCGGTCGAGTCAAGACGGGGTCTTCCGCGCCACCATTCTCGGGCGCCGCACCGCGTACTCGTAACCCCGCCCGCCGGGAAAGCACGCGGCCTGCGAGGGCGTCCGAGTGAATGTGAATGCGATCTCGCGGGGATCGGAGCGATTAAACAACCGCGACAAATTCCGGGACACACATGTTTTCATTTATTTTTGACGGGGCGAGTGTTTCCTAATGGTTCGTGCAGGCGCCGATCCGCCACTCCGCTCCCGGCCTACTTTCGGGCGCTTTAGAAGTCCGCACGGCGGGCCATCTCCTCCATCGCCGAACCGAGGGCGATCGGATATTCGGAATTTTGCGATTCCGTTCGACTTTGTGACGTGGCTTTTAAGTTCGCTAAATCACCTCTAGCACACTAAATATACTCCACTACGTCTATGCGTGTCTGTAATTAATTTTATTATTAAGTGCTGTCTACCAGTCAAGGTAGGTTTTTTTATGGATTCACTACCACAGCAAGGCTACATCATTTCTGAGCTCTACCTTATACGACGCTAAATACGTAAATACTACAAAACCTGAACGAAATTCTTCGGCTTCAAAAAACTCCTTCCATTCCGTCCAACATACCAATTTTGTCTTCCTGTATCTCGTCAATCCAACTATATTCTCTATCAAAGTTTTCTTTGAATTTCTCCCATCAACCTACTCTCCTCTCATGCCAAAATATTATTCGTTTGTTTTCCAATCCCTCTATCTCACTTCTAACATTCTCCTTCACAACCACGTCTACGAGAAATGGTGAAAGGGTGTCTTTCTACGCTTATCCTCTTGCCTCAACGACCAAGTTTCCGAGCAGTACAATACTCTCCCCAGATTGTAGCCTTCACTAGTCACTTCTTTACATTTTTACTCAGGGTCCCAGTCATCAAACTCTCCTCCTTGTAAAATCTTCTTTCGCCAACACAATTCCTTTTTTATGACCTTAATACTTTGTCCACTTTCAACGAGTATACGTTTCTTTAAAATGCATTACCATCGTAGGCATGAGATTCACTCCCCAAGAGCATGCCACTGCATTTTTATGCACACATATTCCCGTTAACAACCACGTGGGTACATCGGTGTGCCAAGGAGGCGATAGGTCACTAGGCTTATCTAACTATACCGAATAATGAAATTGCTTTATGAAGAGTTCGTGAAAGCAATATACAGATGACATCCATCCAGTTCACTTAATCAATTGGGACAATTGATGGGGTGTTTAGGCTTGCATGCTAAGGATTTCGAATTGAGTGAAGAAAAAATTAGTATTTAAATATATCGGTGATAAATGTATTTCCCTTATCTTTAACCTTCAGATATAAAGTGGAGTCTTAATTATCAGATTAAAGGGTATTAGCGAGCGTCATTCTTTAAGTCTATCTCGCTTACTGTATGTTTGAATGAGATCCAACCTAGTGTATTAAATAATTCCATACCGGAAAAAACCTACTTCCTTAGCAATTAAGCAAAGGATTTCATATTACTAAATTAATTCCTAAAATTTTACGTATCTTGAGTTAACTTTAGCTTATTCCTTAAATAGCACTTCATCCGATGGATCCAAATACCTGCTGCGTATTTTAAATGTTGCCGCATCAATGTTAAATCATCTAGAGAGCAAAAAGCATATGGAAATAAATAACATCTTGTGATCGCCACGTACGTGGAAATTACATTTTTCGAAGATTACAAAACTATTTGTAGAATGCTGAATCCTGAGACATTTAGATATGTTTTTAATGTTTTACAGGACGACAGAGTAATTTATTGAAGATTTATAAATATTTTTTAGTCTAAAACAAAACTTCATGAGCTCAGGACTTCTATTCCACACGGAAACATGGCAGAGACTCAAACAGGCTGGGGTTTAAATGTACTACATACTCGCACTCCATGTTGCTATAATCCCTACAAGATAACCCCTGCGACAATGGATGAGTCCGTCGATTAATGCTATCCGTTGATTAATATGCATCGCGGCGTGCTAAAACTTTTATCAGATTTAACAACCTCTTATTAACTACGAGGGTCATCCGGAAAGTAGTACCCGTTCGTGCCGCATGAAGTGCTGACGACGCGAGTAGCCGCTGGACGAGGTCAGATAGCTTCAGTGGCTTGTCTGCCTTCTCTGAGCCAAGTTGCGTGACGCTAGCATTGCCTGTGTTGTTTCTGTGATTGTTTACAATGTTTAAAAAAATTGAGAACGCCGCCAGTTGTGAAGTGAGGGCAGTGATTAAATTCCTCAATGCAAGAAACGTTCGCCCATGTGATATTCATCGCCAATTAAAGGAGGTGTATGGAGACAATGTAATGGACGAGTCGTCTGTTCGGCGGTGGTGTCGCAACTTCAACATGGGGAGGGGGAACACACACGACGATGAGCGTTCGGGGAGACCGTCTGTCATTACAGACCAACTGGTGAGCTCAGTTGACGAATTCGTGAGGAACGATCGGCGCGTCACAATTGATGACATCTGTGAGCATTTTCCCAATGTTTCTCGAACAATTGTTCATGAAATTGTTAAACACCATCTGCATTATGCAAAAATTTGTGCAAGATGGGTCCCTCGCAAGCTTACAGATGAGCACAAAACCAAGCGTATGGCTGCAGCACTGACGTTTTTGGGACGTTATTCTGATGAAGGAGACTCTTTCTTGACTCGCATAATTACTGGTGACGAAACATGGGTTTGTTATGCATCACCTGAGAGTAAACGACAGTCAATGGAGTGGCATCATGCTCATTCACCAAACAAACCAAAAAAATTCAAGACAGTTCTGTCCACCAGGAAACTCATGGCAACCATTTTCTGGGATCGACGAGGTGTATTGCTTATTGATTTTATGGCCCGTGGAGACACTATTAATGCCAATGCGTATTGTGAAACATTAAAGAAATTACGGCGGGCAATACAAAATCGGCGGCGAGGTCTATTGTCTACTGGTGTCATTCTCGTTCATGACAATGCCAGGCCTCATGCAGCTGGGATAACACAAAAACTTTTGCAGCAATTCAAATGGGAAACTTTCGACCATCCACCGTATAGCCCGGACTTGGCCCCTTCAGATTTTCATCTCTTTACAAAGCTTAAAGACTTTTTGGCAGGAAAAAGATTTGACAGCGATGAAGAACTTAAAGAAGGAGTGACCCTGTATCTCAATGAGCTGGCGGCGAAGGACTATGCAGCAGGAATACAGAAACTTGTCACACGTTATGACAAATGCCTTAATTTGCTTGGAGATTATGTTGAGAAGTAGTTTAAAGTATCCTCTTTCAAATAAAATTTTTTATGTTTGTTAATATTTACTTTTGTGTCTTTATTTCACGAACGGGTACTACTTTCCGGATGACCCTCGTACATATACAGACGCTCATGCCTAAAAGAAAAAAAACCTTTCCCACAATTCAATGGGCGTCACGACATGAGTCTTAGTGTCATAGACTTATCACCAAATCAAATAGTTATGTTATTATGGGCGAAATGTTTCGTTAGATACCAAATGCTCTTCATCCACTCAAATGAAACCTAATAATGTAAACAGAGTTCCGTGAGCCCAGTCATGGAGTCATTATCAATACGGTGGAGAGCGTGGCAATAAAAATGGCGAAAACAACTGAAGAAATCGTTTTTAGATATCAAGTTTTCTTGGCCATTAAAGCAATGCAATAAGAGTTAGCCTTTAACTGAAAAAAGTATATGCCTCTGGGGAGGCTTAAGCCACATTTTCTTCTACCCCATCCCATAGTGGTAGGCAGTGTTCATGTGCGGGATAGACAACCGCAAACCCATCCTTTCGACAAAACGGATGAAACGTAAACCGATACAGATGGTAATTTTTTTTTACAGCATTTCCAATGACTCGGAAAAAACTAACCTCGTATCGATTACTACTTGTGGAGAACAGCTATTTAATCATTTGCTCTCCCAAGGTTATTCCTTGGACTTGTATTCCATTAATTTACTGATAGAGAGTTGGCCAGATATTTCGTAATGATATGGGATGCGCTGTCCCCGCAACCTCATGATATACATACATGTACTCTCCATTAAAATAAAGAACAATGGAACTGGCTTAATGTCATCAAAACGTTAGTACTAAGAAGCCTAAATCTCACACACGTAATCTGAATCATTTCAAAAAGCATTCTCAGCATCTAAAACACTTTCTCAAAGCCAAATGTCACATTGGAAACCTTTTAAAAAGCTTTTTAACGTAATATAAAACGTCTCAATTACCCATTCTGCAACATTAAACACGAGGAAACGGTGATAATGGATTCATTACCGTTAGAATTCTCTCAGCGACTGAACTACGTGGAGCTTTGCAAACAAACCCAGTGAAATATTTAACATCATGTACTGGTCGCCGCCCAGAAACGATGAGGGGACCCAGAGACATTCTGACAGAGGACAGATGACCAGCGATAAGTTGGGAGTGGTAAACCATTTTCACCTCTCGATAGATATCCAAGTGACGACAGATATACCCAAGAGTCTGGACCAAAGATAAGAAGCGAGATGGTGGGAGAGATGAACCATACTCCCTTATCACCAGACGCGAGGAGGGGTCAGCAGGCCAAAGGCCACCCTGGAGCGAGAGACCATGCACTCCCCTCCCCTGTTTTCCTTTCACCCCCACCCCATCTCTCCCCACGGTGGATGAGTGTATTTAAACGCCCCAAAAAGGGAAAGAGGGGCGTTCTCTGATTATTAGACTTGTAGCTCTTGGACGGGTCACGTCAGACCCAGAGGGCAGCCATTGTACTCAACTGTAACTCTAATAAACTCCTTGTCGATTCTAATTTACTTTGAGTAATAACTCTTAAGTGTCCAAAGACCCTACCGGAGATTCTTCGCAGCCACTCGAGATGGATCTCCTTTTCCATGTCTGATCAAGAGATCACTACATAGGGAAAAATTTGGTGTCAGGTGCGGGGTATTGGCACAGTAAATTAGGATTGAGTACCGGCGGACCGGAGCAAGGAAGAGAGAAAGAGAGAGACAAGGCGGAGTCCCGGAGAGTCGACGGCAGAAAGACGCAGAGCCCCGGCAGGTGACCGCTGCACAGCCGATCGAAAGACCGAGAGCAAGTAGAGACCACGGGACGCAGAAGGGAACGGAGAAAGGAGCTTGGGAACGCAGAAGACTGCGAAGATAGAGGGTAAGTCACACCCTTACTTTCCTTTCCTTTTGCTCCATCTCAGATTTCATTACTGATTAGTGATGGCTCCTCCGGAAGCCCACGTTAGCGCAAGCCGTGAGTCGTATTGTGGCATAATGGACGCCATAAAACTAATTGCTTCTCCATTTGAGGGAGATAAAAAGAAATTGAAGGAATTTATAGAGAACGCGGACGTTGCCTTTGAATTAGTCAATCCTGAGGAACACGGAAAATTATTGAAGTTTGTTAAAGCTAAAATAACCGGTGAAGCTCGAGCCAAACTTATGGTGAGAGACGAGTCCAATTCTTGGGAGCAAGTTAGGGCCATTTTGGAAGAGAACTATGCGACCAGGCGGACACTTGATTACTATGCATGCACTATGTTCAATTCGCGCCAACATGCAAAGGAGAGCATTGCTAATTGGGCGAGTAGAATGGATACGATGCAAACAGATTTGCGAGATGCTGCTGCAAAAGTAGTCGGGAGTAGAAATGTTGCGGGAGCCATATCCCTTATAAATCATTTAGCTAAAGCATGTTTTGTGCAAGGGCTTGAAAATGAAAGAATTCAGACGATCGTAAGAAGTAGAGGGGATGGAATATTTCTTCCCGAGGCCACTGACGTAGCCTTAGAAGAGGAGAGTGCCATACTCTCAGCAAAAGAGCGGATTAAAGTTAATCCGAGAAGTAATTCCAAATGTGAGAATTGTAATAAAATGGGACACGTAGTTTCGGACTGCTACTTAAGGAAGAGTAAAGTTGAAAATAAAGCAGTTAGGGCATTAAGTGGGATTAAATGTTTTAATTGTAATAAAATGGGACACTTAATGAAAGACTGTAGGGCGCCGAGGAAAAATGGCGATAGGAAAAGATGGGAGAATCAGGGTGAAAGAGCGCGCCAATCGTATGGCGAAGTGCGCCAAGTGAGGTCCGTTAATATTGAAAGAGGGTGCACTGTCACTTTCGAAGCTAAGGAAAGTAAAAATGGAAGGCTCAAATTATTAGTTGATACGGGCGCGGAGGTAAGCTTAGTAAAGGAAACCTCATTGAAGAAGGGCACAAATTACCTCTATGGGGGAAGGGTAACCTTAAAGGGGGTTACAGATAAAAAATTTGAGACGTTGGGCATTATTAAATTAGGGCTGATGACCGGAGCAAAAGTAAGAAGCCACAGTTTCCAATTAGTGGATGAACAAGTCGCCCTAGAAAACGATGGAATAATTGGTAGCGATTTCTTTAAGGAGACGAGAGCTCAAATAAACTTTGCGCAAAGAATGATCAAAATGGGGAATGTTGTGATACCGTTTGATACGGAAATAAACAAAGAGATACGGGTAAAGGCGGTCAGACGGTTAAAGCTACCTGCGCGAAGTGAAGTAATAGTGAAGTGTCCGACTGAGAGTGTTGGGGAAGGACTTATCGAAAAGCAATCAGTTGCTCCTGGGATATATTTGGCCGAGTCGCTCACCATTGGCAAGGACGGCGAGTGTATAACTAGTATGGTCAATATTAATGAGAAAGACGAGGAGATAGTGCTCCCCGAAATAGAGCTGAAAGCGGTAGAAACGGAAAAGGAAATTTTGCGGTTAGAAAAGGCTGACCGAGTGTCTGAGCGGAGGGCTTTAATGATCTCCCTTCTTAGACTGACTCATTTGAACGCGGAAGAAAAGATGGAATTACTGAAAACCTTGGAAGGATTCAGTGATGTATTCCACCTACCGGGAGACACCCTCTCATGCACGAAAGCAGTGGAACATGCAATTCCAACTCCTTCCCTTGCAACTAACCAAGCGATAAAAAGTAAACCTTACCGTCTACCTGAGGCCCATAGAGAGGAGGTGAGCAACCAAATGGAAAAGATGTTGAAGGATGGGATAATTGAGAAGAGCAGTAGCGCCTGGAATTCCCCGATAATAGTGATCCCTAAGAAGATGGACGCCTCCGGAGAGAAGAAATGGAGAATAGTGATAGATTACCGAAGGCTGAATGATGTTACGGTGGGCGATGCTTTCCCCCTCCCTAACATAGCGGAAATATTGGATCAGCTGGGTAAAGCACGCTATTTCTCCACCCTTGATTTAGCGAGCGGGTACCACCAGATACCCCTAAGGCGAGACGACCGGGAAAAGACGGCGTTTAGCACACCCACTGATCACTATCAATTCTTGAGGCTACCATTTGGATTAAAAGGAGCCCCAGCCACATTTCAGAGGCTTATCAATACTGTTTTGAGTGGGCTACAAGGGATCAAATGTCAGGTGTACTTGGATGATATAATTGTCTATGCAGATTCCCTGGTGAATCATAATGAGAGACTGAAGGAGATATTGAAGAGATTACGGCAACATGGCCTAAAACTGCACCCAGACAAGTGCGAATTCCTGAGGAAAGAAGTAAACTATTTAGGGCACGTGATCACGGAGGAAGGTGTTAAACCAGATCCAGACAAGGTGAGAAAAATTCAAGAGTTTCCTGAACCCAAGACCACCAAGCAACTGAAAGGATTTCTTGGATTGGCGGGATACTACCGCAGGTTCATCCCTGAGTTTAGCAGGATCGCCAGGCCATTGCACACATTGCTAAAGAAGGAAGTAACGTATGAATGGAGTATGGAGCAACAGGAGAGTTTTGAGAAATTAAAACATCTCTTGACGAATGAACCTGTTCTCCAATACCCCGATTTTTCACGAGAATTCATACTCTCCACCGATGCCAGCAACGAGGCATTGGGTTGTGTGTTATCGCAAGGAGTCATCGGTAAGGACAGACCGCTGGCTTACGCAAGCAGGACGCTCAACAAGGCCGAGAAGAATTATTCGACCGTGGAAAAGGAACTGCTAGCGATTGTTTGGGGGACAAAATATTTTCGTCCTTATCTATACGGAAGGAAATTCACCATTGTGACCGATCACAAACCCCTAGTGTGGATTTTCAGTGTGAAGGATCCGAGTTCGAGACTTATGAGATGGAGATTGAAGTTGGAAGAGTACGGTTACCATATAGTATACCGAAAGGGAACTCAAAATGTAATCGCGGACACACTCAGTAGGGTTCATCATGTTTCCACCCCGAATAAGCCTGGAAGGGAAGAGAAGGAAGATGATGAAAATGAAGAAGGAAGAGAAGAGAAGGAAGAGAAGGAAGATGATGAAAACGAAGAAGGAAGAGAAGAGACGAAGATCTCGGAAGAAAGAAGAAAGAAGATTCTCCACGAGTTCCATGACTCACCAGTAGGAGGTCATCAAGGCGTAGCGAGAACGTACGAAAGAATAAAAATGTATTACGATTGGCCAGGTATGAAGACAGAGGTAAAGGAATACATTAGAAAATGCGAGAAATGCCAGAAAAACAAAGGTAGCGACAAGAAGACAAGAATGCCTTTAGAAATCACCAGCACGCCGGAGATGGTAATGGAAAAATGTGCAATGGACATATGCGGACCATATCCAGTAACGGAAGGGGTGAATGTAGTAATATCTAGACAGGGCAAATGTGTGGAGGTACACGCGAACAGATTGAAACTGTTTTTCTAATGTTTGGCGGTAACAATGAAAGGGATCGCCGCCGTGCTGATAACGACAGCGTGGATCTTTTACCTGGTGGCGGGATTCGATTATACGGTTACCAACATCCGAGTTTCCCCTGGGTTATATTATGAGCACGAGGGAGAAGCTCAGTTATATCATTCTGAGTGGAAGTTAGTTTGTTACGTTGATTTAAAAAACCTAAATGAACAGTTTAATCAAGTAAAACAGTATGTCAGCGCGACGGAGGGATTTTGCAATAGATATCAAAATACCTCCTGGGCGAATCTAACAGACTGCGCGACCTTAATACAATATGCTGCGCACAAATTAGAGGAAATCAAACAAATTAAGGGACTAATTGCGCAGATAGCTAAACCGACTGAAGAACCGTTAAGGATCAAAAGGGGAATTCTCAATTTTGTAGGAGAATTGGGAAAGGTATTGTTTGGGACTATGGATGACGAAGACGCTAGCTATTACAGCGAAAAAATAGGGAAATTAGAGGAAGAACAGAAAGACGTTTTGCAATTGGCAAAAGAATAAATGACGGTAGTTAAGTCCACCCTGAAAACAGTGAACACGACCATTAGAGGGTTGGAGCGGAATGAGGAATCCCTGATGGAAAATTTAAAATCAGTAGAGGAACACATTAGTCAAGACGAGGAAGAAATACGAAGGAAATTCGGGATAGTTTCTGTTATGATCACTGTTAACAAACACATGATCCAGCTGAATAGGCTAATGGAGGAAATAAGGAGAAGGTATGAGGTACTGCTGACCTCTATTATAAATGCACAAAAGGGTATAATGCAACCTCACATAATAAGTCCGGCCGAAATAGTAAGGATAATGAAATCTGAGGATACCCAAATACCTAAAGACCTATCCTTACCCTATCCTTCGGGTGTGACTATAGGCAGTGTCTTACAAAAAATTGTGGAATTTGATGTGTTTGTAAACCATAATGTGCTGGCCTATATCCTGAAGATCCCGCTGACGGATCGAGTACAGTTCAATGTGTATCGTGTGATTCCCTTTCCCATAGCCCTAGGATCTAAATTTATTTTTATTCAACCGGAGAAACCGTATATTTTTATGGATGTTAATAAGCAGTATTACTGCAAAGTTTCCCATAGTGTGTTTGCCAAGTGCAAGGTAGTGAGTGAGCATTGGAGGATGTGCAAGCAAGAATTCCCCGTGCATTCTACCCACTTCAGGGAAGAATGCGAAGCTCAACTACTACAACCAATCAGAAAAATACCTTCTGATTGTTCTAAAAGAATTGTAGAGCTAAATGAGACCCTATGGACCAAATTAGATGGTAATGAGTGGTTATTTGTAGCACCAAAAACTGAAAGATTAACCATACTTTGTGAAAATGAGGAGGCCACTGATGTATTGTTAAAAGGTTCGGGTAAATTGAAATTCTTGAACAGGTGTAGAGGATATAGTAACAATGTAATGTTTCAAACTCAAATACGTGTAGCCTCAAATACCACCAACAAGGATGTGATACCTGATCTAAACATTATATATGACTGTTGTGAGGACGATGGGGTCAAACTAAAGTTTGAACAAGTGAAATTGTATGCACCACTTAAACATGTCACTAATAATTTAGAAGACTTACAATATGCTAGCCATAAGGTGGATGAAGTAGAGAAATTAATATCGGAACAAGAATGGAAACTACACCATTCTGACAGAGTGATGCATCTGTCCTATTTAACTATTTTAGGATTAGTGGTGATTGGATTGATGATTTTATGTTATTGCTGTAAATGTTGTCACAGATGTTTTCCAAACCATTTCAAATCCTGTAAAGATTGTGAATCTTTTAAGGCCATAGTGTTTAAGCCAAAGTTTGTGAATAAGGTAAACCTGTCGGATGAAAGATTTCCTCAAATAGAAGAGGAAATTGAGCTAACTTCCAGTGTTGTGCTACCATCCCCTGGGAGAGAGAGACGATCGGTTTCCGAACCTGCCCGAGGGAAACGCTAATGAAACAGAGGAAAACACCTGGAAATAGGAGTTTCCTCTTCTCTGAGGAGGGAGGTGTACTGGTCGCCGCCCAGAAACGATGAGGGGACCCAGAGACATTCTGACAGAGGACAGATGACCAGCGATAAGTTGGGAGTGGTAAACCATTTTCACCTCTCGATAGATATCCAAGTGACGACAGATATACCCAAGAGTCTGGACCAAAGATAAGTGACGACAGATATACCCAAGAGTCTGGACCAAAGATAAGAAGCGAGATGGTGGGAGAGATGAACCATACTCCCTTATCACCAGACGCGAGGAGGGGTCAGCAGGCCAAAGGCCACCCTGGAGCGAGAGACCATGCACTCCCCTCCCCTGTTTTCCTTTCACCCCCACCCCATCTCTCCCCACGGTGGATGAGTGTATTTAAACGCCCCAAAAAGGGAAAGAGGGGCGTTCTCTGATTATTAGACTTGTAGCTCTTGGACGGGTCACGTCAGACCCAGAGGGCAGCCATTGTACTCAACTGTAACTCTAATAAACTCCTTGTCGATTCTAATTTACTTTGAGTAATAACTCTTAAGTGTCCAAAGACCCTACCGGAGATTCTTCGCAGCCACTCGAGATGGATCTCCTTTTCCATGTCTGATCAAGAGATCACTACAATCATTACAATAAATAAGGGACATTAAGAAGGGAAGAAAGGAATATTGAGGAAGCAGAAATTGTTCAATGATCATAGTCTGTTTTTTTAATAAAATATCATGTTTCATAATTAAAAAGATCCGTATCGAAATTATCACAAAAAACAAACGAGTAATCAAGTTAAAGAAAAAATACCTCTTTCGGTGAGTTAGTTCTATCGGTGTTATAATGGTACATAAGAGGCGATTGAATTGCCTAATATTTTAAATTAGCATCAGAGCCCCACTGGCGGACGAAAAAGGGAGATTACACTTAGATACAATGATTATTACAGTTTGATTCTGGTTGAGCCTTCAAGACATTTGTCAAATCGCATAGGCTTAAGATCAATTCGATACGACGTCGTCCATTTACATAGTCATGCCCCCGACTCAGCGTTTCGATACCTAATTAACAACAAATGAAGCTTGCAGAATCTAGAAATTTAAGTACTCGTTCTTCCCTCGCACGATGCGGAATCATAACCAAATCGAACACAGGGGTCCAAATATATTAATTTAAAACCTAAAATTTAATTATTCAGTCAATTAATCAATTATTCCATGATGTATATAGTACATTAGCCTTATACTTGCTAACATATTTTTATATGCATTTAAGAACAAGCATGTCCGCTTGTATGAATGAAGCCCTAGCATCCCCCGCCAAACGCCCTTCCAGCGACATGGGAGTTATTGTGTAGATGTAGATGTAAATACCACTCTTGCCCCGATATCGAATCGTAGTTTTAGGGGAGGCGACCGACAGCTGAGGTCATCTGCATCATTAGGGATGAATTGGAAAGGATGACGGGTGGAGAGAAACTCGGAGTCGGCATTAGCCTACTCTTAACGAAAGGCGCCAGGGATCCGCAGTTTAACGCCCCATCCGACGGACGGGGTACCCGCTCAAAGTGCCCTCCACAAAGCATTTAGGGTAGGGATCGGGATACCACTGAAAAATATCCGCCTTAGGGATTCGAACCCGGGCCCTGTGCGTGGGAAGCCGGTGCGTTAGCCAACGCACCATCCCCATCCCCCCCCATATTTATCGCCCATCGAGAGATGACATATACGATGTCATGACATGTCTCTAAGCAAGAGGATATTTCTTTGAAGTGGGGGAGTAGGGTACCTCCATAATATTATTGTGTTATTACGTTTCCAATTTATTCAGATTTCTGTAGTGAAGAAGAGATGCTGACCAGCAGCTCCTCGGAGTAATACCGAGCCGGTTTACAGTTGACTTCTGAATCACAGAACCGTAGCAGTTACAGTAACCTCTACCATGCCACGCTCTTATCAGTTGGATGCTGCTGTACGGTCCTCTGTGGCCTCACTCTATAGATCTGCCGCCCGCACTTTCGGGAACATTTGTCAGATCCTAGCCTAATGAGATTACCGCGATTGGTAGTTTCTTTAGGTACCATTCAATGTGCCATGACTGCTGCTGATCTGACAAGCACGCTCGCTCATTCCCCAGCTTACCTCGACTCACCATCCACAAGCACTTGGGCTCACTCGTTAGCTTTTTAAGGATAGCAACGCAACCGTTGCGGTGGGAGATGACAAATGGCAGGAGAAAACGAGTTTGATGGAAGGATCGGTAGTGGTGAGGCTCCTACTCCTAGTCCCAGATGCACTGAATATCGTGATAGGATGTCCGACAACATCTCCGGAATACCGTTCGTGAGCGAGCTGAAAGAGGGTGGGTTGAGAATAGGAGTGAGGGAGAGGTGGGACGAGCGAGGGGAGGACGCGGGTGACGCTTCCTCATTTGGGAACTGGAGGGAGGAGGTGGATGGTAGAGGGAGGTGGAGATCCCCTCCTCCCCCCCCCCCGGCGGGCAAACGTAGCGACACCGGGCGATGGGAGTCACGCCGCTGTCACGAGGACAGAGAGAAGAGGGCCCAGCGGGGCGAGGCGGCAGCCACGGGAGGGCCGCCCGCCGCTGAAGATTCGAGACATGCCCAGTGCTTCCGGAGGACGTCGCATGTCGCATTGGTGCGGAGACCTAACGTTCTCTCACCACGGCCCCGCATTCGTGGTTCGGGAACGACATGGACACCCAAGGAAAGAAGCCTCAACGACCGATTCTCACGATTGACACAACGGAGGGCTTTTGAGAGGTTCAAGATGGAGGGCGAAGTGCGACGAATATCCCCCACAAAGGACACAAACCATCCGAATCCTAGGTTTAGTTCTTGTAGCACAAGTGTCACCGGACCGGGAGGAACGCGTTCTCCTATTACAGTTCAATCCCAAACGTTTAGCTGAAGCCCCACTCGTAATTCCGGTAAAACCTAGAGGAATTCCCATCCTTGAGTCATCGCGAGGATTTATTTTGTATTCAAGTCAGCTATTTTAATTATGCTATATGTATCCCTAAATATGTACTTCAAGGCCATACCCTTGACGAAGTCTTCCCAGCCTTGGCCAACCCAGTGGTTGAGCGTACTGTTTGGCATAATTACGCTTGAAAGTGTTTCGGAGTCAACGGAGACACTGGATTCAAACTGGATTGCCATCATTTTAATTGAAACTTAACGGGAAATTAAGTATACTTTCTATGATATTAATTTTAAGAGGGGTTTTAACGAATGATTGAGAGAGGTCACGTATAAGTGCTTGTGAAGCAAAGAAAGATGAGGCAAACCCGAATCGACAAATTTAGCGCCAAGTTCCACGTCTACTCATTGCCCACCTGACATAGTTCGCAGCAAAAGGTATATTTGCAAGATGACCAAAGTTATTCTAAATCACACAAATGCAAGGAATATTTCCACCACTTGAAACCAACTTATTCCAAAGACTGCGTAGATTTTCGCGGCGGTGGCTTGAAGAATTCTGCATGTCCGGGTTTTCACCGCGTTGTTGTTTGAAGCCGACAACAGTTTCGCCGAAGTTTCATCCGGCGTCTTCAGGTCGAAGATGAGGGACTCAGATTTTGGCCGTCCTTATATAGGTGGTCCCGTCCAAGTGCTGCTCTCTGATTGGCCCTTTTTCGAAGGACTCTCTTCCACGCGTTGTGGAGATGGTAGCCTTCATCTCTATTGAAATTCGCCGGGTTTTTGGCTATCTCAATAGCTTCTCTGATTAGGCGTGGGTAATATCTACTTTCTTTACTTATGATTGTAGCGTCATGGAATAGAATATCATGGCCGGGTTCACTCCATTTATGCTCGGAGATGGCCGAGAGGTGAAACTGTTTGTTCGTAGTAGCCCGGAGGTGTTCTTTCATCCGAACTTTCATAGCTCGGCATGTTTCCCCGATGTAGGCTTTCCCACATGAACACGGTACTTGATAGACCCCTTCGTATAGGTCTTTCGAGATTTTGTCCTTCGGTCCGGGGAGCGCGTCCGCTATTTTCTTGGTGCAGTTGAATCTTGTCACCACGTCGTGCTTTTTAAGGATTCTGGCTATCTTCTCGGATGTTCCGGATACGAAGGGGATAGTCGCGTATGCCTTTGGGTCCGGTTCCGTCTGCTTGATTGACTTGTCAGAATCTCGTCTTCGCCTTTCTTCCCTGGCGGTCCTTTTTAGGACCATATCGTTCCGATAGCCGTTTTGTTTTAGTGCTCTCAGGAGATGTTTCTTTTCAGTCAGCAAAGAATCGGCGTCAGAGATTTCATACGCTCTGTGAACTAGTGTGTCCACCAAAGATGTCTTTTGGAGCGGATGGTGGTGAGAGGTTGCGTTTAGATAACGGTCGGTGTGCGTCTTCTTTCTGTAAACAGCATGTCCCAGCTTCCCACAACTCTTCTTTTTGACTAAGACGTCCAGGAAAGGTAGTTGGTTGTCCTTTTCTACTTCCATCGTAAATTTGATGGAATGATGTTGTGAGTTGAGAAATTGAAGAAATTTCTGAAGTTCTGTTGCGCCGTGCTGCCAGATGACGAAAGTATCATCCACATATCTTAACCACATCCTAGGTTTTTTCTCGTACTGATTAAGGATCTTTTCTTCAAAATGCTCCATGAACAGGTTAGCCACTACCGGAGACAGCGGCGAACCCATGGCTGCACCCTCTGTCTGCTCGTAGAATTCTTCGTTCCACAAAAAATAAGCATTCGTGAGGCAATGCTCCACCAGTGTGGGGAAGTCTTCCGGAATGCCGTTGGTGGTTAGGCCTCTGATGATCTCCACCGATTCCTTAATCGGGATGTTAGTGAACAGTGAAACAACATCGAAGCTCACCAATAATTCGTTGCTGTCCATTGTGATCTTTTTCAGGATGTCGATGAAATGCCCGGAGTTTTTTACGAATGACGATGTTTTTCCGACGTAGAACTGTAGAGATTGGGCCAGGTATTTCGCCAGTCCGTATGTTGGAGCATCGATCTGGCTGACTATAGGTCGGAGTGGTATCCCCTCCTTATGTATTTTCGGCAGTCCGTATAATCTGGGTGGTTTGGGAGCCGAAGAAAATAGTCCACGTTGTTCTTCCATCGGAATGAGGGATTTCTTTATTAGAGCTCTGGTGTTTCGCTCTATTTTTGCTGTCGGGTCGGTCTTGAGTTTCTTATACGTCCCGTCTTGGAGAAGTTCCGTAATTTTGCTCCGGTAGTCCTCTTTGTTGATTACCACAGCTGCATTCCCTTTGTCTGCAGGTATTATGAGAATGCTGTCATTTTCTTGCAGGTTCCTCAGAGCTCGTCTTTCGGCAGTTGTGATATTAGACTTAGGTGGTCTCCAAGACGGGACGTATAAGAAACTCAAGACCGACCCGACAGCAAAAATAGAGCGAAACACCAGAGCTCTAATAAAGAAATCCCTCATTCCGATGGAAGAACAACGTGGACTATTTTCTTCGGCTCCCAAACCACCCAGATTATACGGACTGCCGAAAATACATAAGGAGGGGATACCACTCCGACCTATAGTCAGCCAGATCGATGCTCCAACATACGGACTGGCGAAATACCTGGCCCAATCTCTACAGTTCTACGTCGGAAAAACATCGTCATTCGTAAAAAACTCCGGGCATTTCATCGACATCCTGAAAAAGATCACAATGGACAGCAACGAATTATTGGTGAGCTTCGATGTTGTTTCACTGTTCACTAACATCCCGATTAAGGAATCGGTGGAGATCATCAGAGGCCTAACCACCAACGGCATTCCGGAAGACTTCCCCACACTGGTGGAGCATTGCCTCACGAATGCTTATTTTTTGTGGAACGAAGAATTCTACGAGCAGACAGAGGGTGCAGCCATGGGTTCGCCGCTGTCTCCGGTAGTGGCTAACCTGTTCATGGAGCATTTTGAAGAAAAGATCCTTAATCAGTACGAGAAAAAACCTAGGATGTGGTTAAGATATGTGGATGATACTTTCGTCATCTGGCAGCACGGCGCAACAGAACTTCAGAAATTTCTTCAATTTCTCAACTCACAACATCATTCCATCAAATTTACGATGGAAGTAGAAAAGGACAACCAACTACCTTTCCTGGACGTCTTAGTCAAAAAGAAGAGTTGTGGGAAGCTGGGACATGCTGTTTACAGAAAGAAGACGCACACCGACCGTTATCTAAACGCAACCTCTCACCACCATCCGCTCCAAAAGACATCTTTGGTGGACACACTAGTTCACAGAGCGTATGAAATCTCTGACGCCGATTCTTTGCTGACTGAAAAGAAACATCTCCTGAGAGCACTAAAACAAAACGGCTATCGGAACGATATGGTCCTAAAAAGGACCGCCAGGGAAGAAAGGCGAAGACGAGATTCTGACAAGTCAATCAAGCAGACGGAACCGGACCCAAAGGCATACGCGACTATCCCCTTCGTATCCGGAACATCCGAGAAGATAGCCAGAATCCTTAAAAAGCACGACGTGGTGACAAGATTCAACTGCACCAAGAAAATAGCGGACGCGCTCCCCGGACCGAAGGACAAAATCTCGAAAGACCTATACGAAGGGGTCTATCAAGTACCGTGTTCATGTGGGAAAGCCTACATCGGGGAAACATGCCGAGCTATGAAAGTTCGGATGAAAGAACACCTCCGGGCTACTACGAACAAACAGTTTCACCTCTCGGCCATCTCCGAGCATAAATGGAGTGAACCCGGCCATGATATTCTATTCCATGACGCTACAATCATAAGTAAAGAAAGTAGATATTACCCACGCCTAATCAGAGAAGCTATTGAGATAGCCAAAAACCCGGCGAATTTCAATAGAGATGAAGGCTACCATCTCCACAACGCGTGGAAGAGAGTCCTCCGAAAAAGGACCAATCAGAGAGCAGCACTTGGACGGGACCACCTATATAAGGACGGCCAAAATCTGAGTCCCTCATCTTCGACCTGAAGACGCCGGATGAAACTTCGGCGAAACTGTTGTCGGCTTCAAACAACAACGCGGTGAAAACCCGGACATGCAGAATTCTTTATTCCAAAGACTCTTCATTGGGCAAGGAATTCAGAATCACACCTGAGGTGAGCCAGGGTGGGATACAACCGCTATCCCGGGAATGGTTTGAACAAGCTCTCCAACAAGTCCTCCCATCAAGAAAATCTTCGACGCACATGACATCAAGCTCGTATGGTCCTAAAATAGTATTCACAACTCTTTATACGCTCGTATTGGGGAATGGGTGATATTGCTATCATTTGGAAATCCATCGGTATTTTCCTAATTGTGTGCCCGTCGCAAATTAGTTTGTTTGGCTTATCTTAAGTGTTGTCCTCATAATATAAAAATTATCTCCAAATACAGGGTACGGCAACGCAACTTCCTTTTTTCAATGCAAACCTGTATTGAAAAAAGGAAGTTATGTTGCCGCACCCTGCATTCAACGCCTAGGCTACGAAGGCATCACGCCCAGGCATATCTAAATCCTTTATTTCCTGCAACATTCAGTGTCGTCTCTCCTTCACCCTATTCTTCAAAGTTGTCGTCTTCAACTATCTTGAAGCTATCTTCTCCACCGTTTGATGTTGTCCCTGATATTCTCTCCACTTCTTTGCTTCATCGTACGTTTAAATTTGACTTAGACCACTTTGGCTACCAATAGAATTACGCGTTGCGTAGGGTCCAATGAAGTTGATTAACCCTAAAGGGATTGATGATGTGTTTGGAATAATATAAGTTCGTTTTATTTCATAAACATTAACACCTGGGAAGCTAGTTTTAATTCACTAGCTTTTTATCATCAAATTTGCGATTTCGAGTCACCCCTGGGATTATATAATAGCGGACTCAGATTGTTGTTTTCTTTAACGAGGAGTAAATAAAACGAAAAAAACTTTTATAACTCGCGATCCCTATTCAAAATGGCTTGATACGTTATCCACGGGATGGATACCTGTATATTTGAATTTATATCCCTCGTCAACAATGTCTTCTTAGAGTTAAGAATTCAACTAAGCAAGACATTAGACATGGGTCTCATATGTAAGCAATGCAATAATACGTATGCAAACCCAAGCGTATAAAACGAAAAAGGACTACCATAAGACCGGAAGTTAAGCATTCTCAATGGTCAGGGCGAATGATTTTTACACTTTGAAATTGTTGCATTATTGATTGAAGCCGTGTTGCAGTCGCAGTAGATAGCACGAGAGGGACTAACAACTATAAAAGTGTATAGTTGCTAGTAATAGTAGAGTACTTGTATACCGAATCCGGTGTTTTTCACAGGCAAACTATGGAAAACCAAAGAAAAACCATGTGGTTCTCTGAGGGTAAATTCGAGGGCTATGAGCGAAAGAGGCTATGCTGACAATTCTAAATCTACATAATTTCTGCAAGACAATCCCACGTCTACATTCTGCCTCGCTCCTCAGTTTTTCCAGACTGACTCTCTCGATTCACGCGGTCGGCCAATGAAATAGTTTCCGATCCAAATAAAGGCATATGAGACCATTTCCCCAAATTACGAGCGGACGTGCTAATGATCCGAAGGCCTACGAGGTAATAATGTCAATAACCCCATTTCTTAATGGGGAAGAAAAACCTGACCTCCACATTGATCATTGGCATGTTTTTTTCATGTTATTCAAAATCCTTGGAGTTCCATCACTCCTGAAAACGGAATTACGCTAGCGCTTAATAATATTAAATGTATTCCAGTCGATCGTAGGGTTTAATAGCGTCATCTGTGCCATTTACAAATATGGTGGAACAGCCAATATTACAATGTGGCCACGTAAAATATGAAATAACACCAAAAAATAGGCATCTTTTCTATTACGTTAATGCGGTCATTACTGAATGTAATGCAATGATAGTTATTATATGAAAATCAGTTACTGTATCGTTTGTTCAGCGTATTTCCCTCATTTCCTTCCCAATAAAAAATGCATCCCCACCTAGAGTGGTCGAAGCAATAATGTAAGTTAGTCACTGGTAATAATTTTTTTACCATTAAAATAATTTTAATGGTAAAAAATTTCAAACTGCATAAGCACCGAAGAGTAACTCCTATTCCAGTCACAAAGCGCATCTAATGACTAATCAATCGAATTTGAAGCTTACTTATATCTCGTGAGTACATATCCTTATGAAGGTGCCCGAGAGTAACGCCCGAACCCTTTACTCGTAGTTCCAGCGGTTCGTTGCCACGCCTTAACAAACCCATCGCGTCGGGGTGAAACTTCGATAATGATATTCCTTCATGAGCCCTTGAAGTCGCTATCACAATCACCGCAATGAAATTTTCTTACTACCGAAAATTCAAGTTTCCAATATTAACACTAAGGCCTCATGAGGCTAGAAAAAGGCGAGTAATAGGGGGCATTGCGGAGGGTTCGTTCAAAGATAATCATTAAGGTCTTCATTAAATTCAATTGAATAAAGAGAGAAGGAAGACAACTTACTCATTGCCTCCAACCTACTACCAAATTTAAAACATTATTATGGAGATTTAAAGGTTCTTGTGCTCTAAACCAAACTATCAGCTGTTATTTTTGGACCTATTCATTTATTATTATACACTATTACCATTAGTTACATTTTTAGCTTCACACCGCATACTCTAGGAATATTTATAATCAAAGCCGTTCATACTTTAAAATATTATACCAGTTCAAAATTTTCACAGAGGATTTAAAGAAATGTTTTATCTTTTATCTTCCCCAACTCTCAGACTTGATACAATTTATAGTATTAGATTAACAATTAAAATGAATTTAATATTAATGCACAAACAAAAGCATATAATACAGTTTAAATATTATATTCATTAAGAAACTTAAGCAATAACGCCAATGACGTGTGCAGTATATATGCGTTATTTTTTATTGTTTCAAAAATCTTGTTTATGCTCTTATTTATTTGGGCGTATCTAAAAGGGTTGGTTTGTAGAAGGGACCATCTAGTCTCAACAACACCCTTATAAAAGACGTTTATAATTTGTATTTTCGTATATTCGAGATTCCAAGAGGCTCACAGTATGAGATCACAAGTTAACGTCATTAAAGCTCTAGAAAAAAAAGAAAAATGGAACCGAATAATTCTATTCGGGGCTTGAGAGTGTTGCCACGAGCATTATGTGTTTTCTAATGCTACATACGCACTAACGCTCAAAAGCCACCTTAGCATCATCATCAAATAGCTGCGAAAGACTACGAACTAAAATGGGGCAGAATAGTTTAAGGCTTAAAACAAAAAAGAACTGCTAAAAAAGGTTTTTACATATTTTATTTGATGCCCATACTTTTTATGGCCATATAATTTTTTTTTACACAATGAGCGAGTCATTAAATTTGCGATAAAAAATGAATGCAATAACATCGATACTATTAATAAAATTAAATATTGGATACAGCGACTGCGGGGACCTCTTCCTATCAGTATTTCCAGTAGCCCGAACAGCAGCTCCTTTGTTATTACAATTTAAACAAATATGTGGAACGGGAACGAAGATGTCATCGTTTAAGCTTACTAATAAAATGCCAAGCCTCTCCGAAAGTTTTAAATGTCAATTGGATATATCGTAAATTGCAGGTGCAAATTGAAACAACGAGTTTTTCCAACACTTATGATTAACTCTTTAAAAATTTATAAGTCATACTAATGCTTCAGCTCGCGAGGATTATTCAAATGCCAAACTCGTCTTGGTAATAATCTGGTACAAAAGATGTAGGCGCCATGCTGAAGGATAGCCGTGAGCACTTTTTCTGACAATGCTTCCAATTATACCGCATTGTGAACACTGACGCAAATCAACGTCAAATACATTTAAAGGCCATAAATCCTAAGACGAAAAAATAAATATCAATTGGCTGGGATGGGAGTCAAGACCTTAAATGTGAATCTTCTATTGCTTACGAGAATTTTGTTCACGTCTACTGGTTGCTAAACTCTCATAAAACTTACGACTGCTCTCTCGATCGAAAGGTCGGGTGAAGGCTGCTAAGAAATGCAATCCTTTTTCAACATATTTAAAAACGTTTTACGGAAATATTATAAAAATGTCTCCCCGAACAAAAGATTAATGCACCTACAAACAAGGGATATTCCCCAGTTTAGACTATTTGTTCTGCTCTACGTAAACAAAAGGCCCCACGCAACCTCCCGCACGGTTAACGTGCCCTCTTCCGAAAAAGACTACATCTGAGGGGCTTCCGATGAGGGGTGATGTTCAACCACGGAATCAAGAGTTTCCTCGTTGAACTAAAAATCGCAAAGCTTTCTGATTGGACGTCGCACTGTGAATGTTCGACTAACCGTATCGACTTGCGTAATGCCCTTGTGTCTAAAGGACTACATTTATATGAAATCCTTAATACACAAGGTAACAGTGTAACAATATCGACGGCAACGTTGCCAAAACAACCGATCTGTAAGATCAAAAACGTCGATATTCGCAATAACTACGGTTGATACCAAAAATCGAATATTGCGCCTATCCACATTGGCCAACCGATGACCAATTTTGATAGGCGGGGGTAGAGCTCACCCCAAAATAAGCCCCAGATGAGTGGAAATTCACATATACAGGTAAGGCAAGCCAAATCCTTCACCTAGATTCATCATTCGTTTTCCCACCACGCTCTAATTATTAGATAATCGTACATGTTTTTATTTCGAATGAGGATGATTCAAAGGCATCAACCTGGATTTGGACCTGGGACTCTTAAGCATGTTACCGAAGTCTACGGACTAGTTTTCCACACCTCGGATGGGCCACGAATATCACCACCCTAATTGCATCGCATTCCGCACCGGCTCGCCATCGCGCCCCAATATCCCAGATCGGTATCACGTATCGAACAAAATCGATGCACTGACGTCGGCACATCGGAATCAAGTACGCAACGAGACCGATTCCACCGCACGGACGCCTAGTGGGTTTTCCTGCGGGCTTCCCTCCACAGCCGACACTATCTTCGCCTCCGCTCTTCCGAGAACCAATTCTCACTCCCAAAGGACGCCGTGAAAGGCGCATGCGCCTTTCGAATGCCAATCGGATGGACTTGCCCGACGTGCCAGTCGTCACGTGCGCCCTCACGACTAGTAAGAGGGACTTAATACACCATGCGGGCTCCTCCGCCCCGTTGGCGACCGGCATCCGAGCAATCGAAGACTCGCGGAATCGGCGCTCTACCCCATGGACACTTTCTCTTCCTGCTCTGACTCCGGTGGTCGCGAATAAAAAATATTTGACCGTGGTCTATTTTCTCGATGACAAGGGGATGTCCTTTAAAATAAAAAAATAGCTAGGGTGCAGGAGTAATCTGGACGGACGGAGAAGTACGGCATGCCCACATACTGACATTGGGGTCAATACACCTGGCAGTCACTTCAGGTGCAATTTTGGAATATTAGGTAAAAATTATGTACCCGTTTCCAATGATATATTTTTATTTCACAACCCTGTTTCAACAAAACATTGTAATCTTCAAGGGCGATTGCAATGACTTGCTGATGGTGAGTAGTGGGAACTGCGCGTGTACTAAAAAAATATTACCGGAAATTGATGCAAAGCCATTCTCAACCAATCTGGCCACGTACCTGTCTCAAAACCCATGGTACCGCGAATGTTCGCTCGCACGGGTACTTGCGTATACATTCCCTCATTCATTTACTATAGCCTTTCAATCCGGAACTTGGTTGCTTGAAGCCCTCGAATCTTCCGTCATTCAGCTTAAGTAGTAATCAACCCGAAGTTTGGTTGGGTGAAAGTGGCGCTCACCCAGAGTCACAGATTCAAAGTAGCTGGTGTAGTGTCCTTTGCTACGCCACCAGAGGTTTGTCAGGAAGATGTTACCCAAAAAAATCACATGGCCTGGGGTAAAGCTGAGGTCCAGAATCACACGGCTTTCATCCTGGAATGACCTGGGCAGTGTCCACACTCTCTAATCGTAAAACTTCCACCCCTTCTTAGTCTTCCAAATGCAAAAATGCTAACGCCTACCTCTCTTACACCATGATAACCGTTCTTTCGCACGTCCCTCTTCATCTGGTCATCGTAATATCTCATAGCCTTCTTCGCCGGGCCTTCCCCATAATCATCCCTTTTCTTATCTTCTCAAAAATCTTAATCGAGTCAAGCTCTATCGAATACTTTTGGTTTTCTTTCCCGTATTGCTAATCCAAATGACCTTTCCCTCTTCTACTTTAATGTCTACTTCCTCGTTTGTATTTTATTTTGGCGTTCTCCCATTCCCCTCCAGCATAAGGTTCCTTCTGTTCTTCTCTTATATGCTTATCCAATGTCTATGTTCTTCACTCTACGAGTTATTATTGATATGAGTTATAATTAAGGTAGTAGCATGTAAACACAGAATAATCTCTGTATGACTTACTAAATTGGCGAAATTACTGCCACACTCTTAAAACGACTCAGAATAATTAATTAATATATTACCACCATTTCTATTTCATAGTTTAACTGATTGGTAAAATGCACCGCATCATAATTTCCCCATTCTTCCGAAATCCCACAAGCATTTCCGGTTCAACAGTACACTAATGATGTTCTCTGAAACATTGGTAAAACAAGTCCGCCGCCAAGCAGGGTAGTTTTTTTAGAATGACAAAAAAGCAACGAAAGGGAAACTTCTAACATTCGAACTGTCAAGAACATTTCAGCACACGTTGACCATAAACTCGATGCCATTTGGGTTTCTTCTGTTAAATTACGATTTCCGCTCACGAGCTCGTGGTGATTCGAATTTACCACTAAAATAGAGTCCCTAAAATCAACCTCAATTGATTACAACCATCGCATTCTCGCGTTTCCACTTCCGAAGCGTAATTATAAAGGGCGTGCGAGCCCGACACCTTCCTTAACACGATTCCGATTTGCATTTTTCTTTCCTCTTCCAAAAAAATGCAAATGAAAAGGTAAGATAGACGTATTACGATAGAATTTACCGAAAGGCAGAAACAAATAATGGAGGAAGTTGTGCGGGGCGATATATAGGGCAAGGAACGTTAATAGAATTATCCTTATCAATTCGCTACCGTTTTCGAGTTTCGGCGTAATAAACCTTTACAGGTTTGTTACACCTGTATATTACAAACAAACTTTAACAATGCAATTGTCTCTTGCTTGCCGACATAAAACTAAAATGACGCTCTTAGTTCGGTGTAGTATATTTGCAGAATAAATTATGGGAAAAAGTTTTGTGATCAATCTAAAATGAACACCCCTCGTATTAGTCACTTTAGTTAGGGCGGAGATGTTCAGCAACGTCAAATTATTCTTGATATAAATCGAAAGGAGGAAGGGGTTTAGCACCCGCAACCAAATGACCCCTAAAATTGAATTTGCCGTTCCCTCCCTCGGGCAATGACCAAAAGAAAAACTCTACCGCACTTATCTATTTTTCCAGCGTTCCCACCATCTCAAGAGTAATTCAAATCTAGCTTCTAAACTCTGACCCATTGAGATAATTGATGGTTTCAGTAAGCAGGAATCACGTCATGTTAACACAAATTAAAAGTTTTCTCATTGCTCTTTTTTTTTCAATATTGCTCACCAAATGATTAAACGAGATTCACAAACTGAAATCGTTGCCCACCTTTAGTGCAAGAAGCCTCAGTTCGTATTCTTTGTGAAGGCTTCCACGGAACGATGTTGATGAATTTCTTTCTACTCGGTATTTCATCCACGTAAAATGCTATAAACACTTTAAGTTTCGCCAGCGCTCCAGTCGGCTTTTTCGGGTTAAGGCCAATTCGTTCGTATACTCTTACTCACATAGGCTTGGATACAGTGTGCCGTTATTGGCCTGTTCGTATCCCCTCCACAATTTCTGACCGTCATTAACGGTTTTTCTACTTTTGAGGGCTAAAGAAATGCTTCCAATTTTCGGAAAAGTGACAACCGCGTCTTCCCTATTGAAATTGTCAGGTTTCTTAATAATTTGAATAGCCTCCCTTCTCAGCGTGGGAAAACTGTTGTGTATCACATCATTATATAGGGATGAAAACCCGAAGATGAATATATTCATTCTATTTTCATAACCCAACGCATTAGATAGCAACCTAACGCAATGACTAGCATTAAAAACTTACCCTAAGCAAGGCATAAATGCAGCAAGTTTTAAAAGCTTTCGCCCCAAGGGTTGACTTCCAGAAAACGACAGTATTTTTGCACAGGAATCAGTTCAAATATGATATGCGAACGTATATGAACATTGGTACATTAAATTATGGACACAAGAAAGCAAAGCTCTCGTGGGTAATTGAATGAAATTCAGAGGTCTACTTTATCCTAATTAAAACCAATCTAGCAATGATAATATGGAAAGTCTTCTTGCTTGCCAACGTTCATCCCCCGACGAATTAGCGCTCCATCAGACGGAATTCACATGTCATGGCGTTGTTGTGCAGGGCCTAATCAATTCAAGAAATTAATCTTCCAGTTTTTCATCGTCTACTTCTCACACTATGCGAGAAAATAAAGCGTTTTAGAAACACTTATTCGCCATTTTAACTTCCATTAGCAAAATTGTATACAGTTTTCGAAGAAAATTTAACGACTTCGCTTGACTTCGACAAAATGTTGAGAAGGCAACTCCTTTATAATTACCGCAATAAAAATCCACTGGTTGGCCTCCAAAAATGTGGGCCCGCTCCGCGTCATCAGCCTCGACTCGCACCAAATCCACACTTAATTGATTTATTAAGCCACTGGACAAGCGAGCTCTGACGTATTCTTCCATCTTTTCCTTAAAACCCACCGACAACGTAATTTTGGAAATTTCTCCGGGCTGCGCGTGTGTACCTCTTCCTGCCAAAATTATTAATGTTATGCCAAATTTAATTTAATTTTCAACCAAATGCAAGGCTAAAACGAAGAACACATATTTAGGTGAAATATCTCTGGTTAAACGACAGCGATTTTCGAAAGCATGTCTGCAGTAACTTCCATGTGTCTGCCAATTAAATCACTACCACTGGAGCACTTAAGATCAATCTTAAAGAAGGCCGGGAATATTTTGTTATCCATGTATGCACGTTAGTATGCGGGCATTAATATTGATGCTTTTTCGTTATCTATCAAAATTATACACATTTGGCTGAAGTTTGAATTAATAAGTGAATTCTTTTTTATGCATGCACATATACATACGTATGTATGTGCGCGTGTTCTCTCTCACACACACACACGCACACGCACGCGCACGCACGCACGCACGCACACGCACTCGCACTCGCACGCGCACGCACGCACGCACGCACGCACGCGCGCACACGCACACACACACACACACACACACACACACATATATATAAAATACACACACACAAGACCATTTCCGCACCCAATTTGAAAGAGATTTTTCGGCGCTATGGCTGGGGCAACAAGTACTGTGGCATTATTTTTTATTTTCCAGCGAAATCATTTGTTTGCAAAGAATGAGATGAAAGTATGATGAAATTTTGACGCTGGACAGGTTTCATGATCAATTCTATTAGTTCGTCTGAGGTATTTTTGATGCACTGGTGTATTTTTCAAAACAAGTAAACAACGTATTCTGTTTCCTCTCATTTTTTTACAGGCTCTTTAATGGTAATAAAATACTTATTCATTAAAATCCATGGAAATGGCAAAGGCATACAGCTTCAAGCCATATTGGAAACTCGTCATCTATCTTTCAATACCATTCAAGTGGGAGAGTTATCATTAATGATGAAAGCTGCACGTGGAAGCCATTAAAACGGCCTCTGTAAAATGAGTCTTACATTGCCACTTAATCAGATTATACGTGGGTAGGACCCACGTATTTACTATACGATAAAATAAAAAAACCTGATTCACGGACCGTGTTCACATGTGCTTTTATTAAAACGATGGAAAACGAGAATACTCTTAAAATTTTGCGCTACAAAATCCAACATAACCCGATACCTTTCGAAACAACGCGCTATCGGATGAAGCTGTTGTGTCCCTGTCCGCACGTGGTACTACGGAGGAAAATCACGTTATGAGCGGCGATAGCGGTTAAAGGACTGTGAACTCATCTGAGGTCCATGCCTGGATTTTCGGTTCATCAAAAACTGGAGAACAAGTGACGACTGATCTTGCGCACTTAAACAACAACCACTCCACCTTTGCGACATTCCGGCAATGCCTGAATCTTAAAAAATTTCTTTTACTGAAAACAATGAACAATATACCCAACTTTGAACAACTATTTTCTACCCTTAGCTACGGCAAGAAATTGCATAAAATTACAGCCGTTCCCTGAAAACCAAATGATTGAATGAAACGCGCGACATAAACGTAAACATCAACAAACTGTTCCGCGTCGTGACAAGTAAAATACGAGCGAGCGGAATGGTTCACTTGTGACGACGATGAGATTTCCGCCGATTATGGTAGTCACAACATGTCCACAGTCGACTTCAGAGATGCTCACATAGCATTTTTTTCCTCCCACAACTACAGCCTTTGAAAGAGAAGACTATCAGACCCAAGGCCTCATCGGAGGTCGGCTGTCGGACGTCAAGGCATGGGAGCCGTTTGGATATAATTCTTGGATTTAGATCGCTCAAACCTCATTTTACACTGATATCAACATACGGAAATGATTAAATAATTCAAAATTGCTCTCACGTTTCCATTAAAAATACTGCGGGAACGCACCGAATGAGTCCGAGTGATTGGCGCTTCCTTCAAGCCTATTAACCTCGGGTCGCAGGAAACAGGAAAGAGAGTACAGACACGAATCCGCGTAACAAGTATACGACCGATTCAGGAGAGTAATTGCGGGTGCTAGCAGATAATTTCACTCGGTCCACGAAGAAATTGCAACGACATCAAACGATAATAATGGTCTACTGAAAGACTTCCAGGAATGCGAAATTGTAATAACCCAGACTTGTACGCTGGAGGTGTAAATTTCCTTATTTTTTTCTATCTCCGCCGCTATTTATTCGCGGCAAGTAGTACCTACGTGACCAACATTAATCCGTACCATTCATTGGCTAATTTATCGCTCCCAAGGCCTCGTGCGAAGAGTGTTTTAGTTTGAGAAACTGCAGCAGCTGGGATTTGATTTAATTCGCCAAGCAAAACGAAAATACTGGCTCGTTGCGGCTTAAGAGCAATGCGGGAGATAGCATCTTTCATGTGGGATTTTAGAGCTCTAATTTGCGCTCCTGCCATCTGTTGGACGATCTCCGTATGACGTAGGCAATGGGGCTAAAGGGTGAAAGGAGCAAGGAGACTTCTACGCAGGCGCATAATGACTGCCGAGTGATTGACAACTGTTAACACTTTTAAGCTAGCTGGATGCAGTGCCCGTGAGATGGAAATTAGCGCGTGACGACTGGATTTCAAGACAACTTGATTTTCAGAAAGGTTGCTAAAAGTACCAACTCTCATGAACTGATGCCACGCGATCGGTTCACACTTGCACTTCAAAAGTGGACAGGTGTTACATCTAGTGAGCAATTAAACTCTCTCCACCACTTCCTGAGATTTCGACCCAAATTAAGTCAACGCCAACTTTTCTCACCGTTGGCGCGTTTGTAAACCGTAGTCCTTCCCGCCGCTGAAAGAATATCACGTACCAAAATAAAGTATGGAAGTACAGCAGCCACCTCCACTGACCTCCAAAACCAAGGACTCCTGCTTCAGTCATCTTCAACCAGAGTATTTGATGAATACGACGGTAGGCTGAAAAGTAATGCACACATACTTGTAGAGCGCGAACGAATTGGCCTTCAGGAGCGCGCCAGGTGGCACGTGGAAGTAACATTCCTCCTCAATACCCATGTACAGGTTTGAGGTCGTTGCGTTCATCCAGTGTATTTCGAGAAGCCCAAGTATGGAGCCGTGTTAGGGTTATGTCAACGAGAGTCAAACAGCATGCTGTTATCGAATTTTTAACTGCTAAAAAATTGACTCTACTGAGATTCATCATTAGTTAAAGCCTGTTTATGGTGACGATGCTGTTGATAGGTCTACTGTGAATAGATGGGTAGTAAAATTTCGTGGTTTCGAGCCTGGAAGAGTCATAACTGTTGATGAAACTTCTTTTGACCATGTTTTGGGATGCTCACCAAGTTTATGTGACCGATTTTCTAGAACGAGGGGCAACGGCAAATTCTTCTCAGTATATACTGACTCTAAAATACCTCCGACGTCGAAATTGTCGTGTTAAAGGCAGCCTGGTGCCAATAATCTTGCAACATGACAACGTCCACACACCTCGCGCGCAACTGGAGAGGCTCTGCGGAATCTGAAATTTGAACCGATTCCACACCCTCCTTATTCCCCAGATCTTGCGCCTTGCGATTTTTATTATTTCCCTCAACTCAAGAGACACCTCTAGGGTAATCATTACACCTCGGACAATGAGGTGAACGCAGCTGTCAAGTCCTGGATTCGAGAAAAGTCAGAAGAGTTTTTCAGTGACGGAATGAAAAAAATTGTTACACGGTGGGAGAAATGTGTTTGCCTTAAAGGTGACTATGTTGGCAAATAAATGTATGATATTGAAATTTAAGAATTGTTCTTTAATACACATTTTGTCTGATTGGCTATTTGTTTTGCTTGTGGTCTTCAAGAATGTGTGCATGACTTTTCAGCCTACCCTCGTACTATTCCGACGTCACCATGCTATCGGGTGGAGATCACCTCAGTTCAACAAACCAACGGAGAGAATGAACAAATGAAATCTAAAGACCTCAACTGTGGTGATATTACTACTACATAAGAAAATACAGGTACGTGTTTTCCGCTTTGATAAACATACAGGTAAACCCGGTTTTATAATGTCTCGTTAAATCCAATCGTTAGTTAATATGAACGTTAACTTAAAGCGGAGGTTACCGACTAATCCGATTTTAGAAACAAAAAAGATTGCTCTTTAGATATTGTGCACACTGCAACCGTAGTAACATCATCTGTTAGTTATTGAGCTGTTAAACGGTGGGTTTTTGAACTTAAAAACAAGTTGTCACAAAACTAACTGTTAGCCTTAAACAGAGCATAACGCTAACCTTCAGCTCAGTGAAACATTTTCAACCTGGCCTTAGAATACTAAGAAATTTAGATTTTCAAGGGATTTATTGATTACAAAGAATGGATTGCAAATCCATATCGCCCATAATCTTATCTATACAATGCTTATCTCCACTCCCTGCTAGCACTTCCGTCTTGTATCTCCCTTTTCTTTTATGCCATGCCTATATTTGGTTAAAGTATTTGTCCCTTGGTTTCATCATGGGACGAATCTTTCACGCTCCCCTCCATCGAGGTCTTAAAAAAATCCACTGCTCCTTACTTCTGTACAGTACTCCGCAAGCCGCCGCAAGGACGTGTGGCAGGAGGTTTTAGGGCTGCAGCCCATTTACTGCACAAATATAAGTTCACGCATGCATAGTAATATTGTATTTATCATACACACGAATACTCTCATACTCTTAAGGTAAACTCGATGCATCAATTTCGTCTTCAACGTACACTCTTCAAGTGTACTTTCCCTCTCCTAACCGTCTTTATATTTTATTATATACTTGTACCTACTCGTACCCAACTTTACCTATCAATTTATCCTTCTCATATTCATCCAGGAGTTCGAAAAGAGAGGAAAACCTGCAGCAAAAATCCCAACTGGCTGCGCCAGAGAGTTTGCACGAAAAAATCGAGAAACCGGTTCCGATTGATTTTTTTGAACGGGTAGCCAGTATGTGTGATGAAAGGTAAAGGATAGGTGTAATTCACACTGATTGGTTAAGACTTGGAATATTCGTACTTGAGACCCAACCCAGAAAGCGTGGACCGGGGGAATCGTATGCAGCTCACCGAATACCCGTCAGATTTGTCAAACACCGCGGAGATACGGAAACCACGGAATGCGTAACTAATGATGTACTTTTACTAAGAGAGGTATAACAATACCGGTCCTTCTAAGACACAAGCATTATTAAAAGGTGCCAGTTAAACATTTTACAGCAGTGGAACGAAAATTAAACATTGCAGTGGTGAAACAAAACTCACAAATTTCTAAAATTTACTACAAAGATTAGTGTTACATCAAATATTACACATAAATAGTTAATACATAGCCTTTTACACTAAGAGAAAAGATTTTTTTTATTCTTACCCTCGCTTAGTAACCAGTCTTTAATGTTTACTTCCACTTCAATCTTATAATTTAATGAATGCATCAATCCGGGCGTTTTGTTTATTTAATAAGGAACGACGAAATTTGGTAGCCTTTTACCACAATAAATGAAATATTGTACAGTTTGTAACGTTTGGGTATTTCTACTCTCCATGCCATGAAAACATGGGAATAAGGATCATCTGGCGTTTATCATTAATACAGCAATTTCACGAAGAAAAACATTCCCTTTGACCATCCTGATCAAGGCAAATAATATCAACACTGTGAAATTCGGGCATTTTGATGCACACCAGCGGATGACTCCGTTTAAGTAACTATCGCGGCATTGTCAGTTATGAAGTTAATTTTTCAAGTAACTCTAAAATAAACTTCTTATTTTTTCAGTTAATTTCACCAAAGACGCGCTCTTTTCATTAGTAAAATCAACACTAAACTCGAAACGTAAAACATTTATTCTTCAGACGAAAGGGGAACCTTCATAAGAATAACGATTCGTTAGAACAGATGCGAAACAAAGGGAGGGAAACAACACTGACACTCCCGAAGTCACAAATCAATGAAAAATCTTATTAAAAAATAGGCATTACGATTCATTTTATTATTTGAGAAATAGACAAATGTTTTGACGTTAGTTCTCACGGAAGGAAAAATATTTTTGTTAAATTAACTTGAAGAGTAACTCAGAATTTTGATCATCGCAAAATCTTGACATCGAAATGAAGACCATCACAATATTCGGGAATGAAGACTCATGTCATACTTTTACGTCTACGGATAGGGCATGGATTTCAGACTTGCTACTGGGTTGAGGAAATTGTCTTATTTTCTGCTGGAAATGTATTGAAACATTAAGAGCCTTTAATGCTTAAACCAATTAAGGGTAACAGATAGAGATTGCTTTATTTCCTTCGTATAATCGAATGGTGGATACTTTGGAATTTTTATGCCACATACTTGAGTCCTGTGTCGATGGCACGTTTGTCGTACGATGTAATTTTATGGGAGGAAAAGGACATTTGAGTAATTTTAATTATCTCCCGAGGGATGAGTCAATTTCGTATCGAAGATAAAATTTACGTATTTATTTTACCGTAATTGCAGGAACAACTAACCCATGCCAGGAATTAGAGAGGAAAAATTAAGATGATAAATGCAAAAATATTGGTGGGCGTCATTTCTAAGTAACCAACTTTACTCTTGAACATCAATTAGCAAAACAATGTTGAACTACATTGTGCACTGAAATGCACCGAAAATCGTGGTCTGTAACGGCGTGCGCCGAGCTACGAGTCGTTACTTTCCATAATTTACTTTTATGCTCTTCAAAATACAGACTGACCCTCCCGCTAAGATTATTCAAACAAAATATTTAACTCGCAACGAAAGGAAATCTCGTTGGCGTGCACAAACACTAAAATGTTCCCGGATGTCTTCCCACTATCATTATGCCATAGAGAATGGCAGAGGAATTGCGGAAAATCAAAAGAGTTCCAGGAAAATTATGAGAAGTAGGGAATGGACAGAAGAAGTTTTGAACCAAAGATATTTAAGTATCATTCAGACACAAAAGTACCTTTACTCGTTTAACTCGTCCACCGCATAAGGGAAGCACCTCATTGCGAAAAAAGAAATGTGAGAAAAATTTTATTTTCTCCGAGATATGAATAAATTTAACGTGACCTGAATTGAAATTTCTCGGTAATATTGGCTGCTGTGCCATTGGCCACGCCCTAAGCCCCTCCCCTTTCTCACAAACTCCTCTTTAATCAGGCAACACTGTCACGAGCCGTGGATGATCGAGTTTCTTCACTCAAATACTTCTCGAGACCCGAGACGACCTTCCGATGAAAAGGCACCGAAATGACGGACTCGCAAAGAGGGTGGTATGGGTGGGGGGAGGGCGGTGGCGAATGCAAGTCTCACCATCAACACCCACGGCCCCCGCCTTCCCTGCACTCCGAAACACAGCTGATGGAATCCAGTTAATTGCCCGGCGTGTGTGAAGGGCCGGCCGTTTTCCACGGACAAGTTTCATAGCAAGAGTACAGGAGGAATGCCTGGGGGTATGTATAGTATAGGAGTCAAAGGATTCACTTGAATATCACCGAACATTTTTCCAATATTTTTCCTGAACAATTTCAGCTGCATTAGCAGTTACACGGTACCAATATGGTATGAAGGAGGTTCCTATATGATCATATAAGAGCCAAAAAGATTTTCTAACTTTTTATATAGAAATAAAGACGAATATCATTTTAAATTTGGAACTATTCACACTAAATATGGGACAACAACTCACCTTTAGAGTATACGAGTTATCTTGTGGTGGAATTTTACGGCTCAGTTAAACTCAAGGTATTTTCACATAAAAACTTTTATTGGCGAAGCTATTTCGAAGATGAGGCCTTGGTCGATTATTCATTCAAGGTATTCTACCAATTAAAGATAGGCTTTCAACGGATCCTAACGGCTAATTATTGCAACGAATCACGATAATTTCCTCTTTCTTGCCCTATATTATTTCTTCCTTCATTTCTTCGCAACGTCTACCTTCCTTGATGTAGTCTACACAGTAGTCTTGATTCCCCAGCCCGGTAACCCAATCCAACCCCGGTCTCCCTTTTGCCGCGGCCTTCAAAATACCACTTCTTCTCAACATTTCCTCCCATCTCTGCCCTTATCTCTGATTTCCTCCACCGACTTCCTTCCTTCGCCCACCCTATTTAAAACTTCAGAGTCTGTTGTCTCCCAACCTGTTCCACTCACTTCCTCAAATCTTTGCCACATCCACATCTCAAAAGGTTTTCAAATACATGCTCATCCTCTTGCAACAAAAACAGGACTTCGCATCCATAACATGCCATGCTCCACGTTGAAGTCTTGAATAATATTTTCCTCGAATCTTACTAAGTGCACCTGTCATCAATCCTCTTCTTCTTGTACATGCTTCTTTAGCAAACGCAATTCTTCACCTTATGCTCAAACTACTATGCCCCCTTTCCTAAAAAAATACAGCCTACAACATGAAATGCTTCACCTTTTCTAGTTTTTTACCCCCTATTTGAATACTTGCTCGTAGCTTCCAGAAACTGACCAATGGTGGCATTTCCTTAAATTAATTTTTGAGATTTCTGGTAAGATCAACAATTTAAAATTTTAGCTTGGCTCCGTCTGGATATGCCAATAAATTTCGCATTGACAGAAATATTTCAAATCGACGTTTGGCGTTTGGAAAATTGTTCTAGTCCTTTTCACTAATTTTAAGATTTCATAAGCATAAGCAGCCAAAATGCGTCAACCGTGAGCGTAGCGGTGTAGTACGGACACTTCGGCGTACAGCCGAGACGATAGTCGTCGATTGGAGGCTTTTGTAATGTGTGCATGAGGATAGAAAAATAAAAATGGATAAGGAGCAAAACAAACGATTAAATAGTAGACAGACATAGGGAGGTTTTTGAAAAACATTCAAAAATGGGAGAAAAATTGGATGTAAGGCATTTTGATTGGCGGTGGAAAGCTGGTCTCTGAGAGGGGGAAGATTTTGAGGCAGGCGAATTCGGTGGACAATATGTAGGCATGCTGGACGGAATGAAGGTATACAGAAAGTAGTTATTGGCAAAGTCTATGTATGTCTATTCACAATCTATCGCAACAAATATACTACCACTACATGTAACCATGAAAGTTATAATTCATCGGCATTTTGTCCGAACTTCGGCAGTCTAACGAAGATCCTCGGAACTTTGTGCTTAGTATATCCTGCCGCCAAACTTCGAGTCGAGCTAGAAAAATGAAATGTAGCCAGTAGATATTTATTGAAAATTGACCGGATTTGTTTACATTTTTTAATTGAGAAATCGTGTCTCCAAATTTCCCAAATTTTAGCTCCATGAGAAAAGCATAAGATTCATTTCAGAGATTGCTTTGGTTTCTTATTTTTAAATTAGTTGAGTTAAGATAAAATCTTGGGATTCGAACTAAAACGCGGCTTAAGAATTAAATGATCGTCAGTTCATATTTTCGCGTATCTCGGTCGAAAAATTGAGTCCATCCTTACGGTAGGAGATTAGTTAAAGGATTTATTTCAAATTTTTCATTGGAGTAACAATTACCGCGGAATTAACCCGCTTTGGCTGTTTAGTCCTGAAAGAATTTCTATTTACGAAGAAAGTGGTGTACAAGGAAGTTTTCACAATAGATAGGTATCGTTCTTAGGTATTTTTTAAAATGCATTTTTTCAAAACTCAATAATTTCTTTCGGCTTGCTTTTTTCCGTATCCTCATTTACTAAAATTGGCAAAATTAAAATAAATCCCTAATGGAGTATCTCTATACGGGATCCAGGATTTCGCATCCCAGCATAGAAACATTGCGGGAAACTCGTTTATTTCTCGATATTGCGGCTTCGGGTCATACTTGAAACCATTTTTTCCCCTTTACAAGGCATGGAGCAACCTGGAGATGTTGCATTTGACTGCAATGCAATCGCTACCCTGGCTGACGGCATGCTCTTCGACCTGTGCCGACGCGGCGGAGAAAGCGCATGCTATGTCCTTCAGAGCGGAAGGCCCGAGGGCGACGTCGCCGCCAAGCCCCAGCCACGTAAACCGATTGCCGCGAATTCCTCGACGGACCATCGCGAGCGGCACCGCTTTGAATGATTTCGCCACCAAAGCGCCAAAAGAAAATCGACCAGGTGACGACCGATGCAGCGACTTCCATTTAGGTGCAAAGCGGTGACTTTTAGTCCAAATTCTAACCCCAGAAGTTAGTAGGAAATTAACGGCGTATACCAATGCATTTTCCTGTTTTAACGGATATCGTATAATAACCGACATTGGTATAATCGATGATAAGTATTTGCCAATATCTGGACAGACATATTTTTTAACATAAAAATTATTTTATATTAACGAGTTGCGTTCATATTCTACGATCGACCAATTTTTTTCTAGGGAGATTACACCGTAAATCCGTAAATTTCAAATGATTCGACTCCACACACATCGGAATATTTATCGTATATAAGAACACCTCCTATCACTAAGTGGGCATCGCTGCTATGATGCTTACGACGGTCCACCTCGGGAGAGTGACGGTTAAGGCTGGGGATTTTAGGGCATCTGGAATATTGACGAATGATCATGCAAAATTGGATGACATGTGGCTGATTTCACGACACTTCCAAACGGACTACTTCCATCCTTGTGGTTTTCTAATGTTGTAGCTCGGCCAGGCCCTATGCACACCCAAACAGTGTGATTTTCCAGGTTTCAAACAATTTTGGTACACCGCGAAGGGACTGGCCCACGGCACTGCATTCGTCAACTAATTATACACCCTGTAGGGATTAGTACCATGAGACGAGTTCTTACCTCAACTGAGAAACCATCTTCCGTTATTGGAAGAAGAAAATTATGCTGGGAATTTCGTTCGTAGAACCCCTGGATCATTGCGATTGGTCCACCGCAAAAAGTATACCCGTTGCATCATTCTTTCGTTCAACTGTATGCTCGTCATCCTTTCGAAAAAAATTTAGTGCGCAAATAGAAAACTCGAGCCGACGATAGTCAAACACAAGCGACGGCCGGAGTCATTGCTCTCAAGGTCGCGGTTCGCACTGCGTACAGAAGGTGAGACGAGACGAAAAACTACGACGCGAATGAAAGGGTGATACACACGCCGTCGCAGCCAACAGCAAAAGAGTTTTCCTTCGCGAATGAACAGAGCGAATAAAAAAACCTTCTTTGCCTTCCGCGTCTTCTTTCAATACTGGAGGAAATAATGTCAGTAGTCTACAGCAGAGCATTCTCAAGGCTTTGAGTAATGCACTCCTTTAGGGAATTCCAGATTCCAATCGGAGCTGTATCACGTAAACACCATATTTTGAAGCACGACACCACAGTATTCAACCACATATAGAGTTATTCATTTCCACCATGTCGTAATAAACAACTTGATCATGAACATATGGTAAAATCGTCTCCGTGAGTCCTCTTTTCCCGTCAAATATTTTCGAATGGCCATACTCTCATTTGTCTGTACATCAACAACTTCGTGACACTCCCTATAAACTACCTCCTAGTTTAATTAAATCAATATAATTTCCACATTTCCCGAGTGCTAAAACTATGGATTTGAAAATTAAGATGTGCAGCTACTTGACTGGCAAGTTAAAATGAAAGAGATGAATGCACACTAATCTACAATCGCTTCATTAAGATGTAAAAACCTAGTAAAAATGTAAGTAGTCTGGTTGTTATAGATGTTTATGACTTCATATACAAGTTCAGAAGTGATTTTGTTTATAAATGATGGAGGTCTTTAAGGTAACATATGATTCATTCCACTGTCTTTAGATTTAAACTTCAAGCATCAATCAAAGGTGACACCAAACAAACAAAGGCGCAAATAAATACACATTTTCTCTTCACCTTGTATATCTAGACAATATCCCACAATGAGCTGAAAGGGAGTCTGGCAGGGAGTGTTGAAGGACGGAAATCGTAGCAACGGCAAAGATAAAGCGGTTTCAAAGAAAGAGAATAGATAAGTTGACTATTAAAATAGAAGTTCATAAACCCAAGCAGTGGAAAAGTTTACCTATATATGAAAAGTTTTGGGCTAAGATGGTCTAAATTGTAGCAAATTTAAGCAAGGCATTTAAATAAGGTATGGAGATTGATGGGAAAGGTAAAATGGCAGAAAGGCAAACAAACCAGGAAGTTCTCAGCATAGTGGTGAAGAACACTGGTTTATTTGGAGAAATCCAAAGGGGTCAGGAAAGATGGATTCAGAGCATTTTGATTAGCGATTTAATTTTGAAGACTGTGATAGAGGGGAAAATATTAGGCAAGCGAGAAAAAAGGAGGAGAATGAGAATCATGTTCGACGGAATGAATGGAGGGAAGTAAGTGGAATTGAAGAAGGGTTCACTGTAAAGTGAGGTCATGTTGTGTCTTGGGCGAGGCTAAGAAAGGTTGGGTGTTAGGCACGTGTCCATCCTTAACTTAACTTAAACGGTAAACTTACAAATAATCACAAAAATAGAGTGTAAATAACCTGCAGAGGAAATATTTATGATAATAAGTTGTGTTAGGGTCGCGGATCCGACAGACAAAAACTAATCTCGAAATTACCTTTTCGACAGGTTCTCTAATTGTTTTTCTTTCTTTGTTTGGCCGAACAAAGAAGTGCTGATGCTTGAGTTATTTCTCCAATGTCCCACACATAATCTCACCACTGATGGGTATGATCGAGAGCCTGATGTGTATTCATGGGCTTCTCCTTGTATCTCAGGTTACGTTGTAACTATACAAGGTTTGTATAAAAAGTATCGGTAACAATTTTTTTCTGACGCGTGCGTGAAGGGACACTCACTAGGTTTCGAATTTTCGGTGGTCGCAACCACCTTCCTCAAGGAAGAGAGGGATAGAACTCTAGTTCTGTAAGGTTGCTGCGACCACCGAAAATTCGAAACCTAGTGAGTTCCTTTTCTTTTTTGTGTGTTTCTGTCTGTGTCCACTAGTGCTAGCCCATCGGTTAAGTGTGTACATGATCGCACATCGTATTGGCATTGATAAGATGACAGTGCACACCAATATCCCTGAAAATTTGGCTTTGCGAAAGATCTGCGCTAAAATCGTCTTGACGGACGGCGAAGACCAGAGTCTGCTTGCGAATACCTATTGCAACGGCATCGGGACGATTCCCTAATTCCCTTACAGTCCCGACTAGGCACCAGCAGACTATTTCCTATTCCCAAAAGTTAAATCCTCCCTCAAAGCACACCACTATGGGACCTTAAGTGTCGTCAAAGCAGCTTGCACGCGCACCCTTAAGGACCTTACGGAATCCGCATACAAGGGAGCCTTTGAGTCGTGGCAAAGCCGCTTACAAAAGTTTGTCCAAGCTCAAGGGATATACGTTGAAGAATTTTGAGCCACAGTAGCAATATCTGATATAAATTTATTTTTCCGATACTTTTTATATAAAATATGTCTACAGCGTTACGCTCTTAGACGACAATAAGGTTTGTCTCACGAAAGACGAACCCTTCCTCTGCATTCAACTAAAACTGCCAGCAGGTAGGGACGAGGAAAACACGATAAAAACAGCATACTCTTCGTACGAGTATCACCAAAACCTGGCCACCAACTCTGGGAATTAATGACCATTCCCACTGAAAGACGCTAGTATGTGCATCGTAAAGGTATATGTGTACGTGAGCAGAACAACTTTTAAGTGAACTGCGAGGATATCTTTTAGGTTTTACCCAAGCTCGAGCGAATCTTGTGACCTTTAAATTTACGGGAATGCCTGGGATAGTTTTTCCCTTCTCCCTCCGGTTAAAACTTCCCCCTCGCCCGAGAGCTTCATTGTGGGCCCTCGGGCACCTCAAAGCGACGAGACAAGATTACGCGCTGTGGAATCCGACCCACAAAACTTCTCTTCCGGTCACCGACGGGGCCTCCGCTGACCTCAAACCTCCACTCCCGCTCTTCTTCTTCCCTCCTATCCCCTTCCCTCCTATCCTCTCTTACCCTCCCACTGCCCTCCGACGGAATAATAACAGTAGGGATTGACAAGGGACTCATCACGCAAACGTCGCCGGGGGAACTCGAAATGATCGCCACAAATTCATAATATTCCGAAGGGGAGGAAAAAAGGAAAGATCTAAAGGTCTGAGCGAGATAAAATTGGAAGATTCTGATACGATAAAAAAATAATAATGGCACCGTCCTTGCAATTTTATTTCTCCACTTTGTCGATTCAACTTGAGCAGCGGAATGTAGGATTGCTTAGTGAAATCAACAGACCGTGAGAAATATATAAATATCGCCAAGATAAGTGCAGCACACAGTTGTCCGATTTGGGGAGGAGTAGTGTTCGGCCGACCTTCGGGTTGATTACTGTGTTTATGGTTTGTATATAATGTATAAAATTTAGCACTAGTGAACACAGACAAAAACACAGAAACACACAAAAAAGAAAAGAAACTCGAGTTCTATTACCTATCTTCCTTGAGGAAGGTGGCTGTGACCACCGAAAATTCGAAACCTAGTGAGTTCCTTTTCATTTTTGTGTGTTTCTGTCTGCGTCCACTAGTGCTAAATTTTATACATTATTATTCACGTCCGTGAGACTTTCAAAAAAGTATTTTATATATATATATATATATATATATATATATATATATATATATATATATATATATATATATATATACATTCAAACACGAAATCCCGCCAAACGGCGAATAAATACTCATATATACAGAAACAGATATAAGGAAAAGGGATAGGAACACATATAAAGGACGAACACAATAAAGGTGGGTAAGGCGGAATCGAACGGATCACAAGAGTAAAAATATTTCCTTGACCGGGATACGCTGTTTGCCATTTACAGGTCACAGAAATAAAGACTACAGGTATGTATACATCGCCTGCTTGCTCTTCGGCCTCGAGATTAATGGAGGGCGTGAAGATGGAGGGTCTAGACTAATAAAAATTTCGCTAATCCCTCAGGACACCACCAGTAAGTTGCAGCTCGGTGAATTTCTGAGAAACGGATTTTCCTGTGAGACCTCAGTGGGTACCGAGAGAAAGGCGCCTTTTATTTCCTGATGAAAGTTTTTCAAGGCGAATTGAGCTCTACACTACCCACTTGCCTTGCAGATTCGCCAGCAAATGGTGTCAAAGTGATCACAATCACTAAATTTCATTTTCACTTCAAATTGCAATGGCGATTCTAAGAAGTTAACGCTGACCCTGTACGAGAAATAAATACGATTTCCGTGGCCAAATTCGATGTGAAATGTATTTTAGAATGCATTCGCATACTTCTCTCCACCCTTCATCCTTTCCTGTCCTTCCCCTATGGCGCAAATGACCTTAGCTGTCGGTCGCCTCCCCTCAAAACTACTACTACTACCCCCATTTGCGTGGTGGTAATTACATCGGACTTTAGTGTAACTGGAAATCCTCAGTGCCGATGTTTTATTATTTATTACTATGATTTATTATTGGTCGTACGTCAGAGCGGTTCAGAGAAATAAATCAACTGTTCATTCAGTCAAAAATAATAAAGGCGAAAGAGTAACAAGCAGTTTGGAAAAGGCTAACTTATAGAATTTCTTCTTTCAAAGCGTCTTCACCAATATCTCACCGAATGCCTCCGATAGATTACCAAATCGTGCATGCCAACCGATACCCAAAATTGAAATCTCAAATATGGAATAGAACGTTTGCTGAAAAATATTAAGCCTAATACGTACATGTAAACTTGTAAATCCTCCTGGCCCGATATCCGCTAGTATATTTAAGGATCTAGCGTCGGAAATTACACCGTGTCTCGAAATTATATTTAAAAGTCGCTAGTAGATCACAAGGTTCCCAGAGATTGGAAAACGGCTAACATAACACCAATATTTAAAAACGGAGACAAGTAGGAACCCGGTCATTACAGATCTATTTCTCTCACATCCATTTCGTGCAAGGTTATAGACAATATAGTCTATAACCCTAGACTAGTCCGATCCTGAGACGCCTCGATAATCAGGATTTATTAACTAAAAATCAGCACGGTTCCCAAAAAAGGTAGATCCTGCGAGACATAGCTTATGCTTATTGATCATGATATTCTTATTTGGAGAGAGAGCCATGCTCCATTGGACGCAGTTTTTCTACATTTTAAGAAAGCCATCGACAAAGTACCTCATAGTCAACGACTCACAAAGCTAGAAGCATATGGCATAGATAAAAATATCCGGGGTTGGATCAAAGACTTTTTGAATGGTCGGATACAAAGAGCAGTTTTAGATCGAGTTAGCTCAAATGCAAAAGAAGATACTTCAGGTGCTCTCCAAGTGTTATCCGACCTCTTTTATCCCTATTTTACGTTAACAACATTGACTCCATAGTCACTGGTAAAATACGTTTATTTTCCGACGATTCAGTGGTTTACCGTGATATCCGTGATCCTGAGGGCACAGCAGCTTTATCAGATGAACATAATGCTATTCAACGCTTGTGCGACACTTGGCGATTAGAATTTAACTTAAAAGTACGTAGTGATTGGGAACACCGAAATCGAATGTTTAGACTCGATTAAATACTTAGGCGTTACCCTGACTCACCACCTCTCCTAGGTGAAACACATACGGGGAATATGTGGAAGAGCTAACAAAAAATTAGGATTCATTAGAAGAGTAAAGGGTAAATGTGATGAAAAGGTCAAAGAGAAATGTTATCTTTCGCTGGTTAGGCCTCATTCGGAATATGCTGCTAGTACATGGGGTCCTCACGATTTTGATTTGAGTGCCGAATTGGACGCGTGCGGCGTAAAGGAGCTAGATTTGTAAAACGTTGCCATGATAAGCTAATTAGCGTATCCAAAATATAAGAGGAGCTAAGCTGGGAATCCCTCACGGAACGAAGGTTAAATTACAGATTAAATATTCTTGCATAAATTGGAAGGACGTCTTTTTAGCAGTGATGTTGAAAATGTTTTATTACCTCATTGTACAACGGTAGGAGAGATCATGTTAATATAATTAGAGAGATTAAGTTTAGAACAGATAGATTTAAGATGGCATTTTTTCCACGAACGATAAGGAATCAGAATAACATTGCCCGTTGTCCGTTGAAGTGAATTTTAATTGCTAATATCGTACCTGTACATTTAAGGTTCATAATAAACATTTTTCTATTCCAAAATTAAACTTCGAACATTAGCCATGTTCCCATTCTCACTGGTTTTACTTGTTTAACTATCCAAGAGCCCCTTTTTTTGGCAAGGAAGAAGAAATTCGTATTTCGCACACAAAAAATGACGCTCAGTTAGTGCACGCGACTCACGCCTGAATGCAAGCTATGAACGCTTGAATTTCGAAAGAGAATAATCGTAAAGAGCGAGACTGGGGCATAAAAAATAAACCAAATATGACCCCGAAAGGTCCTTGATCCTCGGAAAACGAACGGCGAGGGAACGGGGAAGTACGCGACACGGCGGAGAATGACGGAAGGAGGAAATGGATGCATCCGAGACCCTTCGGAGAGAAGGAAATCCGTGCAGTCATTGGAAATCCCTGTAAGAGGACATTTAGATTGCAAAGACCGGTTCCTTAGGATCGCATTAAGAAAAGCAAAATGTCCACATGACAAAGATGATTCGTGAGTCTTTATCTCAAGTCTTGTCTCATGCCAATTTTTTGCGCGTCACCTTTCCTTGACCTACGCCATCCAGCTGACCAAGTACGTTTCTATCTCTGTCACCCTCCTTCCGAGCAAGTGTCGTTATGCGAAAGTGGATGTTCCACCCAATGGAATACTTTTTCCTTCCCTTCCCACGATTCCGAAAGTACAGGAATGGAAAGGCGCAAATTTTAATTACGCTGCCATTGGAAACAAGATATGAAATATCAATTCGAATGTGTAAATCGATAGCGAACCATTACTACGTCACCTTTGAGTTTCATAACCTGGGCAACGTTCCTATTTGAGTACGCTCTTCCCTGACTTGCTTAGGTAGCTGCTTCTCCACCATCGATTGGGACGCTAGGTGAGCTTATTGGCCTAGCGTCTCATTCGATGTTAAGTGGGCTTGACAAAAGAATAATAATACGGATTAGAAGATTGTGGAACAATTGACGATACATCAGGAACCGCAGGCTTGGGCGTTTCTCAAGGTATCTCAAGAGGAATACCAAAAAGAAGCCAGGAGTATATGTCACTATCACCACATCGTACTAAGGTAGGTAAGATCATGGAAATAAGATTGGAAAGATAAAATATTACATGAATAGGTTTGAAATATTTTCCGACGAACAATAAGGGATCAGAATACGTTCCAATGAAGATACGCAGGACAATGTTGTAAGCCGGATAGCCGGGTCTCCCACGGGTGGTCTGTTACAAAATACTAATTTAATTGTACACGTAACTAGCAGCTGGTTTCATTATGCGAAGAGTATAGCGGACCTCTGACGAAAGTGTAAACACTAACAGATGAGTAACACGAGGAGTGCGATCGTACGTACGTAAAATCATGAGTTAAAATCTGTAAATCTTTCATTAATTTTCTCTTTTTTTTGTAACTTGGCGTAGCTCCCAAGCATCGACTCGCGTACTTCCGGATCGATTTTAGATGCACTACTCCGGTTTGCATCTAAAGATTCATTAAGCCTTCCAAGGAATTTTCTACCTATTTAAAAGTAGGTTTCGGACGATCTCTAGCGACTACTTACTTACAAGTACTTATTTCGGGAATTTCCTCTTTCTTTACCCCACATTATTTCTTCTTAACTTATGCCTGCCTTCATTTAGACTAAAATACTCTCCTCCTTCTTCTATATACCGCTTACCATCTACATTTTACTACAAAAACTGTTCCAACGGTTAGAATGATTTAACTCCTACGTCATACCCTATCATTGAAGTAATGGTAGAATTGAGTAAGTTTGGAATCACCCCCTGCCACACAACCAAGCGGTATTTCACAGGGTGCCATGTAGATGGCTGAATTCGAATGCAAACCAAAACGGGAAAGAAGAGTGGAAGGGCACAGGGCAGCAATAACAACATCGACGGATCATTGACCCTACGCTCCCCGACTCCAGAAATAAACACGACCTTCCCCCCCCCTCCCGCCTTGACAACCCGAATACGCCCTTTCTTCCCACATCTCTGGGACGCATTGACAGTGTCTTCCGCTTCAATAACGACTAAAAGGCCTTTCCAATTCGTTCCAATCACGTATAGTGGACCCATCTCCCTCCGCCTCGCCCTCCTCTCCCTCGAGACAAGACCGAGATGACAGATAAAAGAGTGCTCAGAGGAGGTGCGGGGCTGGCTCCACTCCACGACTCCAGGAGTGTCCGCGGGTCGACTCACGCTACCCTCGGACTCCTCCTCCCCCCTCCCCCTTCCCCAACACCATCTTTCCCGTGACGTCAAAAAAAACTGTTCCTCTTGTGTATGTATAAATGAGCATTGTAAGAGCGACCATTGCCACCAGGACAATTGCTTATTTACAACGAGATTTATATAATAAAAATAATATTAAAAGAAAACGCATGACGAAATGGGATCGAAGAGGATGGGTGGACTTGCCATGAAAACTGTCACGTCGCGACTGAGGGGACATGACACGCAACAGGGCGGGCCTCACCAAACTACACAGAGCCTAATGCGGGATTCTAATAATGACGTATCTAGTCGGCCATTTAAGAGTGCTGACGAAATCAGAACAAGCGCCCATCGACCAGCGCTGTTTGGACATTAGTGTGATTAACCTTTTGGTGCACTCCTTTGTCTAGTGGTTATAATTCGCGTATGACTTTTGAACAGAGTTGGTCTGAACTACTGGGAATTGAAATATTATGTTTATTTTTGCAACAGAACAAAGATCTGCAGTTACCTCAGGATAATATAGAAGAGGTTAATAAGATGTCTTTCTATGTTTTCATTTTTGTAGTGGTAATTTTATGTTTTATGGTGGCTTGATTTAAAGGCCTTGAACATTGAAACTATGCCTAGAGTCTTTCAAATCCTAAATATTTATAAAACATTACTCCTTACTTTTACGTTGAAAGGATAATGCTTTAATAAACTATAAATTCTTGTTAAGAGGCCTGCAGCGATGTTTGCGTGGATTTGAATCAAAAGCAAACTCCGGGAACATTACTTTTGAAAACAAAAACTTTTGCTAGGCACGCAACTAGGAAAACAATGCCGAACTCAATACAGGGTAACAATAATGACATGGTATAACAATTATGACGTTCATCAACGCGCTGAGGTAGATGGCGCAGTTAGCCACTGGAACGTTGGCAACTGAGAACCCGCGAAGACTACACTGAAATCATACGTCAGACAACACCAAATCATATAATAACGACGAGCCTTAGTCATTTTTAGAACTGACGAAATCCAAACAACAGCAATTTGACGAGCGCAAATTGGGTACTTAGCCCAGGGGTTGGTTTTGATAGGCATGAACGCAAGCAGCGCGGGACTCACGACACTACACCAAGCCTAAGGTGAGATAACGATAATTACGCGCCATTTCAGACACGTTTCCGTGTTGAGGAAAGGCCAACAAGTGGCCATCGACTGGAGCAAATCTGGTACCAGGCGAATCGGGGCTCGATTGGCTAACCCCGGAATAAGCTTTAAATCGTGTCAGATTCACATAGTCAAAGTATTAACAAGGTGACTTTTTCCTTAACCCACTCTACCATTTAGCTTTCAAGCATTACTGCAACCCATATAATAGAATCGATGTGATTTTTCGACGAGGCCGTAGCTAGGAATTTGAACCCGAGAACGTGAGGCAACTAAAGTAATGGATTAAAATTACTCATGCCCAACCTAAGTCCAGCGGGTCTGATTCGGCAAATCCTAAGGTTCGACCAACCAAAGGGTTCCGGAGAAACAATCGTTCAGGAATTATTTGCAATGAACTTTTAAAATGTTAATTATTTTCACAAAGCAAATTACTCGGCAGAACCACAGAAAAGAAACAGCCAGTATATGTTTATTCACTGCTTATATTGTCCTCACAAAATTGTAAAAGAATTTTCGGCTCCAGGACAAAGTTGGACATAACTAAATAAAATAATCAGACTCACCAGGGCACCCATAAAATTGCATGTGCAGTTCTGCGAGGAGGAACTCACCTGGAAGAAAAAGTAAGTTATCAATAAACAATTGGATAGTTTTTAATATCAATTTTGATCGCTGCATTAAAAAAGGTTTGTCCATTATGTGAGGTCAGCTGTGAAGGAGTTATCCTGGCCCAGTAAGCGACCATGTTACATTATCACTTGAAGACGTTTAGCTTCAGCTTTTCCAGTAAAAATTAATACAACTTACCCATCGCAGATTGGCTGGGGTCATACATGACTGGCCAGGCATAGAAATAAATTATGCTTTTACTCAAATGCCAACAGAATTTCGTTTCGCATGTAGAACGTCACTTCAAAAGTTTGTATTTCTATGCTTGGTTTAGCCTCGTCGTACCGATCAAAACGTGTATTCGGGCCGTAAACAAATAAATATGACACTAAAGCAAGTTCACAATGTCTCATGCTGGATTTCAACCGCCAACCAAATCAACTAATTCTGACGCAGTTGGGACAAACGTACTTCGTATGCAATGCATTCTCAACACAACAGCGCGTATACGTAGAAAGTGTAATCTGCTTAATACGTATCAAGGTAAATGTTTATTTAATCATCAACAAAATATGGAATTTTCCTCGAGCGAGAATCATCATAACAATTGAATAACGTATAATAATACCGTTCGATGGATAATGTTATAATTGGTATAATTAGTGCATGTTAATTATTGTAGCGCAACAGGATTCCTTATTTCGTTTGAATAGTTCAAGATATTTATTGGTAATAATTCATTGTATAATGATTACCTTGATGCAATTATGATTATTAGTTTTATTCATCTCATTTCAAGGCATTTAAAAACATCAAACTGGAAAAACCCTACATCTGCAATTGGGTACTACGTGGGGAAATTTTAAAAATAATTTCTACTTCCAAAAATGTAAATACACATTCAACAATATTTATTGATATTTGTCTAAGGTATGAAAAAGTAGGAGAAAAATTGAACCAAATATAAATGCCATATCGTACTGCTTCAATTCTTCACATATGCCTTAAAGTTGAAAGATGTCAACACTTTGACAAAATTTGTTCATATTTTATAGAATTCTATGTCCAGTTTTCCATAACATTGAGTTATAATAGCTATCTCATCAGTCATTTTATATTAATATTTCCCTGAGATACATGCTATGAAAACTTAAGTGGAAGTGTAAATCTTCATTCTTTAAACTAATCAATTTACAGCTGTTGTTCAGATGATCGTCAAACACTCGCAATGTTACTGCACCACGTACATATTTTCATTCAGTTATGAATAATCAAGGTTTAGAATTTCTCCGTTAAATCTTCGGCTTCTTTCATTAAATTATTTACAATTTTCTATTTTCTCGAATGTCTACTGTTGCCCTGTCATCGCACATAATTGGCTAACGGCGTAAACAATGACCTTACTTAACCGCTAAACCTTCTACCCTAGGGTGATCTCTACCTAAGCGAAACTGTAGCGACTAACACAAAATAAAGATCGCAGGAACCTCAAATTTTAATCCATAAAATTAATATGATTTTCGAAATGTTCTTAAGTCCAAAAGATTTTTTATTTTAAAATTGTCTAAGTTTAGTCCAACACCAATCGATATCCCGCGAAGCATTTTAAACCACATTAGTTTTCACAATATTAATATCGCGACGCCATTTATTAAGCGAAATATTTATTTAAGTCTTATTCCAAATTTTTGACATTAAGATTCCGTAAATGAAATCCCGACTTCTTCCAAATGAAAAAAATGTCTTTCATGTACAGCTATTTCTCGTCTACGATCCGCAATTTTTATCGTAGTATCGAGTTAAGCATTTTTCACTTTTTTTATTTTTCAATTCAGCACGGAAATGCTAACTTTAATGCGACAATATGCGCAAAGAAATGAGAAGATCCCCAATTACTTGAAATTTAATCTACTCGTATAAAGCTTCAAGGTAGATTAGTCGCACTCTTTCCATGCCGGGTAGAAGCATACTAAATAATAATTGTAATCATTCCAAGCCATAATAAGCCAGCTATCCGATAACTGAGTTGGGTAAAGTTATTCTCTCATATGCTCCTTGTAGAATTTACGCGTTCCATCAGCGCAAACACACTATAACATCGTCAATAACTTAACTTATTAACGCTCGAGGTTTGGCCTTTTGACCCTATGAAAGCGGTTTTAATATCATTTTGGATTTTTAAAAGTGTACTTTCTTTGACAGACAGACCAAGTTATTTCAATCGATAAAAAAATATTAGACAACATAGTTAAATATTCTATTGTACGATCAAACTATAGCCAATTGTACATCAACTTGTTCACGAACAAAAGAAATCAAAGTTGTATGCATTAAGTGCTGAAAATAATACCTTGCAAGGAAACCAGATCTACTTTATCCATGCTCTTTAGTCATTACTTACTTAATCAACGATTATCAAGTTCGGTTCTTCGAAGTAATAGCCAATTTTAGACGCCTTCATTCGCGATATTGCTTTTTGAGTTTATTATGATAAAAATGCCATTATTCAATGAATTATTTACTGATGAACTCAAACCAGGAAAGGAATCAGACAAGTGGCAACGCCTTGTGTGGATATCTAGTAGTAGTAGATTTAGAGGAGGCGACCAACAGTTGAAGTCATTTACATCATTAGGAATGCGTGGGAAGAGAGAAACCCGGCGTCGGCATTAGCTTACTCTTATCGAAAGCCGCCAAGGGATCCGCAGTGAAACGTCCCATTCGACGGACGGCGCGCTCACTCTAGAGTGCTCTCCGCAAATGTGCGAGGATATCAGTACTCAGGGGTGCGCATATTCTGGATATTAACTAAAATGTGGTAGCTTGAAACCTAGCGAGCTTCCTTTACGCCGAATGGACAGTAGATCATACAGCCTTCCCTCCGAACGCCTCGAGTTACGTAGTTAAGAACTTCGCGGGAGAAATTCCAGAACAAACAACTTTTACGGTAGAACTAACGACTCTAATGTCAGGAATTTCCAAACAACTCCCAAAAGTTATGACTTAGGACGAACATTTAAGTTTCGCGCTCGCATACACGTACACTTTATGAGTAGAAGGTCCTCAAAATGTGCCCCCATGTACACTGCTCTGTTTGCAAGACCTATAGGCACATTATTTGACTTTCTCCGAAAACTTACCTGATGTTAATGAATAACTGATCGAAGCACTTGTCCACTTGATAATCTATCAAGTGGAAAAGTGCTTCGATCAGTTATTCGTTACGTTGGAATTCCACCACATCACGCCTGAAGCTACTCAATTTGTTACCCAATGTTATCTTAATTTCATTCTCGCCGGCCAAAGCGATCGCATCTACCAGAAATCCTAGGCGCTGCGAAACGCGGTGGCTGCCGGCCATACAAGTACATACAAGTGCGCCATTTTATATCGTAACATTCATCACGTTTTGAACATTGGACGTTTCATATGAAAGCCGTTAACGAGCTACAAACGTATACGGACATGGTACACGGTATACGGACATTAATCAATGATAGCACGCAAGTTTGCATCTATCTGCTATGAAACCCACAAATCCAATAAGTGTACACGTGGGTCGTTCAAAAATCCTTAGAAAATACAACAGATAGCGCTCGTAGTGTTGGAAAAGGTTTGTTTGCAGTAAGTCTCATTTCTCACAACACTGCTGTTAAAGTTTCAGTTTTAATATCCATCACATGGTTTCAATTTCATTGTCGATTGAAGCAGCAAGCTTCTGTTCAATTACAAATATGGAAATGAGGTTTGTCCATTCGTAGAAGATAGGAAAAGTGGAATAATGAGACGCAATTCGATACCGAAGACGCTAAAAGAGGAAGTAAAGCAGGGAAAGTGAGACTGAGGGCGGGAATTGTAATATGCATTATGAATTACAAGAAGGGAGGTTAGAAGTATGCAGTTAAAAAATGAGGTATTTTAACATGTAGCATGGACTCAACGGATATTTCTTGCGATGTTAGTCAAGGCTTAGGATTGCAGCAGTATGCAGTCTCAAAGTTCATTAAAAACCAACCAAAAGACGGTGGACTACGACTAATTCATGCTTTTTTCCAGGGCATTTCCAAGTCTTGCAGAATCTCCAGGCGGATGGCCACTAAGTACATAATATCTACCAGTTGGGACGAGTCTTCTTCAGGGCCTCAGTATTTTATGAGGGGGTTTAATGTAGGCGGAAGCGACGCCCTCTTCTTGTCATAGTCGACAGAGGGGGCTACAACGCGGGAGGGCGGTGTCCAGCCGGAGAGACTCGAATGCAAGCCTTCTAGTGAGATTAGCCGAGCCGTGAAAACGGCTCGCGAGTGGGGAAGGAGTTCTGCTTTCACGTCAATCGGGGTAAAAGCGTGGGAATGTCCCTGACTACATCGATTATGTCGTAACCGAACACAGCGACTGGAAAGAGTGACGCACACGGAGCTAATTGCGTCGAAATCGATTTACCATTGAAACCAATCTCGATAATGGCCTCCCTAATAATTAATCACAGCCTAGATTTTTTAAAGATTTTCTACATTAAATTTCGATCCTTATGCATTTCAAACATTAAAAAAATAATTCAAGGAATCACAATTTCTTTTAACGTACTAAAGGATGAAGGCTTAAAAATCATAAATCACTGACATAACGGCCTATAAAACGAAGCCTTTAATTGGAAACTTGCTTAGCATGGCACTCACAATCCGAAGTACTTACACAGCGGCATTAAGTCCAGATCAAATTTTAAAATCCAAGTTTTGGAATGAGATTTACTCATAATAACATCATAACATTTCCATATTATTTCATGTGACGTGGCAGTCATTTGTTAGAGTGTTGGAGTACTGACCGGAGGGCCCGGGTTTTTTTCCGAGCCCGCCTCTCTGAGCAGCCTCAGCTTCACCCGAGCAGGGTCATTTTTCGGGTGCCAAAACTTCCTCGGAAACCTTAACCGGCACCGGGAAAGGAACTGGCTTCCCTACCCTGATATGTGAATTTCAAACGCCTTCGGGCTCAGTATTGGGTGAACTCTACCATTGCCTACCAAACCGACTTTCGGGTTGATTATTGTGTTTATGGTTATAGTATTATAGTTTGATGGATGGAGAAGGTGAAGTGAACAGAATAATAACAAAAGAGGAAGTGGTAGGCATGGTGGAGTAGGAGAGAAGATTGTTGGGAGAAATCCGAAGGGGGCAGGAAATGTGGGTACAGAGAATTTCGATTGGAGATGGAGTGGTGAAGACTGATTGGGGGGAGAACGTTGTGCAAACGAGGAAGAGGCAGGAATACGATAGGCATGTTGGACGGAATGAAAGGAATTGTTAAGTTTGCTGAATTAAAGAACAGTTTCATGACGTGTGGGGTGTCTGGGTGTGCATCGTTAGATGAAGCTAAGGAATGTAGCAGAGATTAGCCTGTGTTCATTCAAAACCTACCTTAAACAGTAACCTAAAAATATTAATTGTTATTATAGTACGTATTGAGTCCAAATAAGTGAATGAGTTTCATGAATTCAAAAGGACCTTTTTATTTTTAACTGACGAAGTTACCGTAAATCGAAATGGAAAATCTCGTCAAATATATTTTCTAAAGAAAATGTGGTAAAAAAAAGAGACACGCAAGAATTCTTATTCAGAACAGATTCGAAATTACAAATAGGTGTGTCACATGACTAATCGAGCGAATTTTACCAGCCGTTACAATTCCTTAGACGAAGAAGCAGCAGAAACCTATTGCAGATTGCAAGTCAATGGGTTTCCTACATAATACATGTACAAGATATGCTTAACATAATTAAAGTCAATTTTATTAATGATGAAAAAGAATTATGTGGGTTTTCTCGCGAGTTCAAACTCCCATACTGCGCACTGCTGGTTAGATAACGCAAGTGACAATAAAATAAGAGTCATTGACTTTAATTTCACGCACGAAGTTCCCACAAATTCATCATAATTTGAAAGGAGCAAAATTTTGGATTTATCAGTTACTAAATTAAACTACTGGACGTAACCCTGTGGGGATAGAGATGGTGCGGGGGCTAACGTACTGGCATTCCACCCAGAGGGCCCGGGTTCAAATCCCGGCGGTGTTGAATATTATTCAGAGGTATCTCGATCCCTACTTGAGGTGCTTTGTGGAGGGCACTTGGAGTGAGTGCGCCGTCCGTCGGATGGGACGTTAAACTGCGGACCCCTTGGCACCTTTTGTTAAGAGTAGCCTAATGCCGACGCCGGGTTTCTCTCCAGCCTTTATCCTTTCCTGTCCATCCCCTATGGCGCAAATGACCTCAGCTGTCGGTCGCCTCCCCTAAATACTACTACTAGGTGTCTCTGTGTTGAGATTCAATTGTGCCCACGTATTTCCACTACGACAGTCTCGATTAGTAATTGCGACCATTTCAATTGTTTTAAATCTCAATTTAATAAAATAATAATTGTAGATCATGTAATGGATAGTGATCCATTACAAAAAGTCATACATGACTGAAATCAATGCAATAATATAATAGAACGGGATTAATTGAACTATACAGAAAGAATAATACATAGGTTAGTTTATGCAGTTGTCTGAGTGGGATACCACTGAAAAATCCCGCCACCCACGTAAACCTATCGGGGTAGGAGCCTGTACCTTAATTAGCCAATGAACCCCGATCGCCCAAAGCACTTAAACTTTCCTCCAATCATAACTATCCTGCGATTAACCTAGGCCAGACGAAAGGTTCGCATCTCATTTTTTGCAAATAATTCCCAGGAGCTTTCTGTTTATCAACACTTCCAATGAAAACCACAATTTGATTAACGCATACTCGTATGTCGTGTCATGTGTAGGCATTTCTTCTGCGGTGGCTTCCAAGTGGCAGGTGAGATTTCAACTCGCGATCTGATCTTATAACATCTCATCATATTCTTCAAACTATGATTTTTTAAAGATTTCCTAGGATTACCAACCTGTATCCCAACGTGAAATAAAGGGGTTGGAAAACACAGTCATACCCAACAATCACTCACACTCTCCCACTCGGGATTGTGGAGACCAGTGATCCTCGCGAAGCACAATAACAGACGCACTCGGGGTTTGCGAGTTTTTACTACGTACACCAGTGATTCGCCAATCATACTTTAATTTATAAAACAGGGGAAAAAAGATAAATAATAAGTTAACTCATTTCAATCATAAATATCACGCTACATGCTACATTTTCTGCCCCACAAGATGTCCCAGATTTTTTCGGAGGCGAAGGACGAAAATTAAGTTTCCGCGGCAATAAATTCAGACGATTTGAGTTCAGCACTCGCTTAAATTTCCACGCTATTTGATTGGAGTCAGATAAAAATTTCATAAAAGCATCACACTCCCACAGAGATCAGCATTTTTTCTCTTCATATGCCCCTCAAACTTTGTACCCCATTCCCATCTTCCCGCACCCACTTAGATTGATACCGAACGAGGAAAATGCGTCCACAACGCCATTTAACACAAAAAAAAGAAACGTTGGGGCACGTTGCTAGGGAACTGAAGGCAACTAAATTAGAAGGTAGGGAGGACGACGAATTCGGAAGAATTTCGGGCTGCCATGGCAACCTGCCGTGGTGGGGCAGTGCCGAAAAAGACAAGAGACAAGGTACACACGAGGGCAATCCTAAGAGTGGTGATCGATAGATAGAAAATTTGCAAAATAAGGTGTCCATTTTCCTGACACCTCGAACTCTTGACTTAAAACTGATTTCCACTATGATATTGGAACATGTATGCGAGAGTATACGTGCGATATATGTACGCTAGTATATGTGCGCAGAAGTGTGAAACATATAAGTAAACTTTATACATCGTTTTCAAATATATTCTACTATGCAATAAATATTTTCATAAAATGTCGACTATTCGGAGTCTACTCCGAACACTTGCAAAACATCAGAAGGTTTAACTTTACACAGATATCGTTATATGTTTTCGCGAAAATAGAAACCTGTACACAAAGGTACTTGGTTTATCATAAGTCCATCGGCCAAAGTAGCTTAGCGATAGGCCCATGGAAGACTTAATCACTTTTAGGTATAAAGGTAGGTCTTATTGTGCTTAATAAATTTTATGTAAAACAAAGCGGTAGAATTCACTTGAAATAAAAATCCCTCTTCAGTTTTCACTTTTATCTTACAAATTTTATATCTAAAAATCTTTTAAACATTATTGCGCCGTAAGCAACTCTTCTCCCATCTCCTCGATTTTTTTGTTCAAAACACACACATATAATCAAGGGACGCAGTAGTCTTTTTAAAACACGCTGGGATTTGAGTAAAGGAAAAACAGATACGGACGCACAAACTGATTAACACAGTAGACACCGGGACCAGATATTGGATGTATCATATTTTTCCATGAAATTTACTAATCACTGGTGTTCGCCCGCATGTTTTCTTACCTGTTTTTCCTTTACTATATACTAAACAAAAAAATGTATACATATAAATATAATTAAACATTTATAAAAAAACACTAAGTTGACACAAGTAATTAAAAACACAGATCACAAAAAAATGGAAACTCATATGAGGTATATATATATATATATATATATATATATATATATATATATATATATATATATATATATATATATATATATATATAATTATTTATATATATATATAATTATTTATATATATATATACATACACACACAAACATATTCATATATATGTAGCTAATAGAACAACCAACGATACGATCTAAATATCTGCTGTGGAGCCACGTATAGCAACGAGTGCACTCAACGATCGGAGCACACAAAGACCGCAAGGTCACCGGAAATAGTGTCAATTTCTTTCAGGGACGCGAATCAGCCCGCTGTTTCTCATTAGTGTTTTCCCTATGGCTTACACGTGGCGCCGCACGGGGACAGGGAAAGGCTTGTCCCACTTGTGGGACATCGTTAAAAGGGAAGGATAACGTCAACCATATATGTGCCAAACTTGGCTCAGACCCCGCGAACCAATGCACGGGTTGCATCGCTCTCGTCGAGTCGGCGAACCGTAATTTTCAATGATTAATTGCTTTATTCTTAGTTGAATTAACGGAAGAAATAGTAGGTTTGGTTATAACCAATCACAGCAAATCAACCCTGATGTTAGCATGATAGGTGGGGTACACTTAACCTAATCATCAAGGGCCATCAATCCTAGGATTGGTTTGTATAAGCTATTATTCTGTTCCTTGTCAATTTCTTTATTCCCTAATAGGTCCTTGCGCCGACATAATCCATCATCTGCTTCTAGTATCACATCCTCGACCTTTCTCTGTAAATATTCCCTCGTATGGTCTTCAGTAAGCCATCGTACCTCAGGAATATGTCCAATCAATTTCCCTGTTCTTTCATTTAAGTGTCCTCTCCAAAGGTTTCTCTCTTCACCTACTTCTCGAAGCAATTCCGTACTTGTTATGCATTCTGTTTATGCATTTAACCAACCTAAGGCATGAAGGCAAGTGAAATATAAACATCAGGGTAATATGGGTTGGGGAGCATTTCCATTCCTGCGCCGCCTGCAGTTTTCCAGGGAGATATCTGGTATATCTGAAAAATCACACTGAGTGGGCTATGCTGTGGGTGCCCGGATCAACGGAAATTGAAAACATGAGTAGCCGAACGACCTGCCCGCTAGGCTACCACCTACCTGGCCAACGAAAGCCCGTAACAAGAGCGATTTTCCAACAGACGTGACTGATGTGAGTCGGGTATAATTGCTTGGAAAAATAGTTTTTATGAAGTAGATTGTTTCCGATTCCGTAGAAGCGAATCACAAAGAGAAAGAAAAATTTAGTTTTCAAGCATCAAACATGTAACATGGGTGGTATATTAAATTTTTGATTGAAATTTTGGATATTTTTCAAAGTAGGCGCTGTTACATATATATATATATATATATATATATATATATATATATATATATATATATATATATATATATATACATTTTTCTTCGACGAAATGTTTTGGAACCAAAGACCTAAAGAGGTGCGATTTTGCGACAGTTGTGGACACATATGCACAATATTGCGTTCAGTTAAAGATATTTACTGGATCAATATGAAATATTATCGTAATTTTATTTTATAATTTAATACCCCAGTCGCACCATCGCTGAAACTTTTGAGGATTTTATTTAAGTTAAGACTGCTTTCCATCGCCGGATGCACTCCAATCCACAGTCCTTTGCATAAAGTTAAAAAAACGTGTTTGCGTTTGTATCATAAATCTATCGCAAAATTATAACTAAAGGACGACATACAGTAAAACATTTAGTCAATGGAGGAAATGGGACTATTGACAAAAGGGAAAATTTCCAAAGCTTAACCTACTTGGCTACATTCAACGGTGGTTTTTATGAAACCTCTTCTCCCAAGCTATATAGCTTAAACAAATTATTAGTTAATCGAAACTAGTTCGTTCGCCCAAACTTCGAGACATGGATTCAAATAATGTATGCCTTAATCCACATAAAATTTTTGCAACCATTTTCTGTGCAGCGAACTTCATAGTTGCATCTTTGGTCAGCTCACCAAGTACCTGCCAATTTCCCATCATAGGTTTGCATCCGGTTTCCCATCGTAGGCATTGAATCTTAAGTGCTGCATTTATTAAGGAACAAGAGGGGAAGAGGGGGAGAGGCAGGTTAAAAAAAAATAAATGAAAGGCATGATCGTGTCAGGTTGGTAAGGAGGGAAAAGTAATCTATTTCCCAACTCTTTCTTGCAAAAGAGGATTAGGAAGGAAAAGAAGGGTAAATACGACTAAAAAAACACCAATCGATTCACTGATTAGGAGACAAAATATATTCATGAAATCTTTCACGTGTAAGAAAATATGCTCCTTGCGTAATGATTAAAATAATATATTTCACGCTAGAGACTGGAATGAACGCCAACATAGTGAAAACAGAATGAGAGTGACTGTGTGAGTGAACGTCCCTGAATCTTTGTAAGGGTTGGAATGCACTCAAAAACCTCGTTCAAAAAATAAAAACCAATCCGATTAAGTTCCCCCTATATGCTAGTTTGGAAAAAGCAGTAGAGCGGCTTCGGTATCTCGCACTGAAGACGGGAACTAGCTTTATTGGACGCCCATCACTGAACAAATGGTCGCCTAATGCAAAACAAATGACAATAACACTGTTCGATACATGAATTCGGGATGAGAAAGAATGTGGATATGGGCGGAGGTGAAAGAGATAACATTAGCCACGTCCGTATTTCCTGGAGAATGGGAAAAAGCTCAAGGCAACCGTTTATTTTCGGAAGAATTTGACGAAACCGTGGTGAAAAGCTTACCGCCGAGCACACTACACCGACTGAGGTAACGTTGATGGGGAGCCGCGTTGGAGGCAGCATCAGAATATCACATTTGTTATATTCTCATTCTCAACTTGAGAGTATGAAGAATAATAAATCTCGTCGATTTAAGTATACCGATATGTCAACTATTAAAAAAATATACAATAACTTACGAGTGCGGTTCAATAAGTACCCGTGTTTGACGACAAAGGGCGTTCCTGAGGGAAGTTTATGTTATCATCGTGTGCTGCCATCTATCAAACGACGGTGAAACAAATTTCAGACTGTTTAAAAGGCTAGTTTAGATTCGGCAGCCAATCGAGTAAGACTTGCATCGTGATTTTCGCTAAGATGGAAAAAGAACAGTAACGTTCGGTAATTCGCTTTTTGTTTTTGGATGGGAAGAAATGCGAGGAGATAAAAGCAAAGTTGGATACTGTTTATGGGGACACTTCGCCATCTATGACCACAGTTAGATACTGGTTCAACGAATTTAAACGTGGGCGAACATCTGTTTTTGATGAGGAGCGACCAGGACGCCCGGCAGACGTGGTTACCGAGGAAATCATTCAAAAGGTCCACGCCATGATTCTCGCTGATCGACGAATGAAAATGTGCGAAGTAGCAGAGGCCGTGGGTGTGTCGACCAGAACGGCAGTTAATAGTTCACATGATAAATTGGCGATGAAATGATTGTCAGCCCGATGGGTGCCGCAATTGCTCACGGTGGACAACAAGGTGATCCGGCTGTCAACTTCGAAAACTGCATGAACTACGTCATGAATTGCTACCGCACCCCCCGTATTTACCCGATCTGGCTACCTGCGACTGTTTCTTATCCCCTAACATGAATAAATGGCTCGCGGGAAAAAAATTTAACTCAAACGAGGAAGTTGTCGCCGAGACAGGCGTATTTTGGAGAGTTCGACAAATAGTATTTTTGGAGGGGTTAAGAAAATGGCCGGAACGTTGGGAGAAGTGTATCTTTCTAAAAGGGGACTATGTTGAAAAATAAAAAAAATGTTTTTGAAAAAATGGTTTCTTCATTTCTAACACGGGTACTTATTGAACCGCCATCGTACAATAAAACCCAAACACTGGGCGAATCATGCCCAACGTCTCCCAACCCGAATTCCCCAGTACAACACAAAATTTGATGGCGTACCGAAGTTCAATCGTTCGCTGCCTTTTGCACATGTACCAAGTCACTTGGCAGAGGTCCAATAAAAAAACCATCTAGCCATAAAGAACGCTCGCAGGAGATTGGCGCTTGGAGCGTGTTAAAAGTCAGACCCTCTACCAACGAGCCTACGGGGCCCCGCGCTGCAACGTACGATCACGTCAGGAAAAATTGTTCCCGATACTGTTTATCAATACCTTGTATGCATTATTTTTTCATGTAGTTTTACTGTTTACGGTGAATAACAATGCATTCCAATTTGAAAGCGGAATATCTTAGCAGGTTTCGAGAAAAAAATGTGGTTTCTCATAGATTGTTTGTGGGATAGACACGGGAGGGAAAGAAATGTCAATAAGATTAAAGGATACCGAGCTTGGATTATCATCTTAACACCTTTAGCACAGTCGCTAATCGATAAATGCACAGAAATTCTAGTAACCATCTAAAATACGTTTACGCATTTCAAAGCAAAATATTATTCAAAATTTCTAGTCTGAGGGAAGTTCTGTTGCCATATTATACTATTAATTTGATTAAATCGTATCGATAACATATCAACTTGTTCCGCAGGGAGGTTATCTACGCCGGTTTCAACCGCTGAACGCTCTCATCAAACGAAGAAAAGGGAATTCGCTTAGTGAATATGAACTAATGGTTGAGCATTTAATTTGCGTCGATAAGTAAATGAAGTTAACGACGCGCCTTCTGACGGTGAAAATTTTGTTTTCATGCCCACTGCGAATTAAGTACTATCTTATTCAAGCTGTTTCACAGGCCGACCGTTCGCTACGGTGGCGTTCCATGCATCGTGAACAATTGGTTGTGTCGCATCACTCGAAGAGGCCCGAGAGCCTGCCGGCCAATGTATGCCAACTTAATCAAGGTTTTCACTTTTCCCTGATTCTCATGGCCGTGATTGCCCACAGACTTTTGGAAATGACAGTGAGCCAACGTTTCAATGCTACGATACATCGAAAAGTCAGACAATGTGACAAAAAAAGAGAAACCTGGAGGCGAAAATAATAGATTCGAGCATTTTTCCAGGCATGGTTGAAAAGGTTTCCTCGCGAACCCTAGCGATCCATTTGATGGATCGCTAGGGTTGGCGAAAACCAACCTACAAGTTCGTGCCTACCATCAGGCATGGAATAAGGACCCTTTAGTGTCCAAATTATAGTAACAAGAGTTATTAAACGGGCAGTGTTTCTTAGCTCGGACCTATCCCGATACATAGAAGCATAGTAATCAACACTATGTCTGGTTTGATAGGTTATAGTTAAGTTCATGTGGCAGTAAACCCTATGAGGCATGTGATATTCATACGACGCAGGAGGGGGCCAGTTTCTTTCTTTTTACCACTAGTAATTTCTCAAGAAAAACTGAAAATCCTGCACACCGTTTGAATGAAGCTGAGGTTGCCCTGAGGGGTTCACCGGAATCGAACCAGGGCCCTCCGGTCAGTAGGCCAGCTCTCCAACCACTGGACCAACAAGCACCCTTATCTCAGTTATATTTGAACAACTAAGGAAATCTACTACCTTGAGCAAAAAGTTCCCGGAATTTATTCAGAAATTTAAAAATATAGTATTATCATTTTCCAAAAATACGCCATGCTTCATTCGACCTAAGTGCGTAAGGCTTCCCGCCGTTTCGTCAGCTGCGTTCGCCGGGGAAATGTGGGCCGGGTTATTACTCCAACTGTCGTCGAGCAGAGGAAACGTGTTCCTCCGCTTCGCCTCATTCCCCCTCCCCCTTGCTCGACCTTATCTCGTTTTCGGGAGGGCGTGTGATGCTGAACTGAGCGCCACGAAACAGATAACGCCTGTCCCCGAGAGAGGAGAGAATGACCCCGCATTTCATCTCGCGACAAAGATAGTGGCCGCCGCCGCCGGCCACTAAGCCCGACAAACTTTTCCTCCTCCTTCCTCCGAGCTCGGCAAGACTAAATAAAAACCGCGACCACTTTCAAGATGAGGAAGGACAACAGAAGCATTGACATATTCTTTCCATCTAGACCAGAGCCATAATGTTATGAAACGAATGCGAGGTTATATTATATATGCGAGATACCGCTACCAATACATTAAAACTATATCCAACAAGACACCGCGAAGGTATGTGTTGAGGAATTTTAGGACATAAATATGCACTTGTACATAAACATCATTTTATGTATGCAAAATGTAGAAGTACATGTAAACTTGAACATGTGAACACACATGCATATCAACATCATGAATTAATGTGCATGTCGAATAAATCTTTAAATGTTGCTTTTATCATGATCATTATATGGTAGCCTACGGTTCATGGTAGGTTTTGGATACATGCAAAGTTAACCCACCTACATCCATCACCCTCACCTAAAATGACCCCACATTAATACAAAACCCCTCTTTAATATCGCATGCATTTTTCCTAGAATCCGTCATGTTGGTGTCTAAGTATCTCTCTCTCATTTTATATTCGTTATAATCAATATAACACGTAATTTGGGGAATTCCCTTGGCAGTCACAAGCAAAATCGGGTACCCACAAATTTTCGAACAGTCTTTAAGACTTCTCTGCTCGTGACTCTAAGACCTCCCAACCCAATCCTCCAGCATTCCTTAAAGTAACTATTCTTTTCCATTCCCTCGTTTGGACCCTGGATATTATACATGTCGATTAATGAGGGTGTGTGTATACATATAATAAACTATAAAAACATTAATCAACCCTAAGGTCGATTTGGTATGTGATGATAGAGTTCACCCAGTACTAAGCCCGACGGCGTGTGAAATTTACATATCAGGGTCGGGGAGCCAGTGCCTTTCCCGGTGCCGGTAAAGGTTTCCGAGCAAGTTTTGGCACCCGAAAAATGACACAGCTCGGGTGAAGCTGAGGGTGCTCAGAGAGGTGGGCTTGGAAAAAAACCCGGGCCCTCCGGTCAGTATTCCAACGCTCTACCCCCCTGAACTACCATGACCCGCATAAGTACGAGTATAATATCAACGTTGAAATACAGTTAGTAGGGCAAACTAGAGCATGGGGAAGTTATATACCTATCTTGTCGGTGTTTGGGACCAATATGGTCAAAGTACGTAAGAAGAAGGAAGGCGTTCCGCAAAGAAGCTTCAAAGGAAGCGGAAAACGATGACGGATGTTTTGTAAGAACGTTCAGAAAAGGACTTGTTAAAACTTGGACATGGATTATGCTTTTGTACGGCGCGGAAAAACGGTCGTTGAAGCAAGATGATTGGCGTAGATTGGAGGCTTCTGATATTTGGTTGTGGAAAGGATGGAAAATATCTATTTAATACAGGTAAATAATGAGCGCTAACGGTATCAAACCTTAACCTAAAAATATTTTGGTATTCAATCACTGGCTATTTTCTCATCTTCTTCAATGTAAAAAAATTGTCACGAGGCGAATTCTTTCATTTCTTAAGTGAACAATCAAAGTATAACACCGTTACATATGCTGTCATACGATGAGTAAATATCAGTGAATATTTCCGTTTCTCTTCTACGAAATTGAGCGCATAAGTTTACGTCAAAGTAAAAGGAATACTCGAACAAATATTTCTGTCCATCTAATTTCACCTGTTTCGACATTAAATTCCATTCATTCAAGGCCATTATCATGAAAGAAACCTTATTGAGGAAAAGTAACTGGGGAAGGGTACATTTAAGGTTAGTGTTTCTTCCACTGTGAAAGATTTATATCGCATCATTTATAAGAAAAATATATTTGAGTCGCAATAAGATTTATTATCTCGGAGAATTGTAGACACCATATTAGGAAATTTTTGCTGAAAAGGTATTATTTATTTTCCCTTCCTTTGACTGGTTACAATAGCGATCTCGACTATGACACAGGGCATGAGAAGGACGGAATGAGTACGTGCACACGAACAGTCCACATGACTATCGTCTAGAGGAGTGCCAATCATAGTAACCTGACTCCATGAAGTACTAATTCACCAATATATGAACAGAAAGGTTATCTACAATTATACTGTTCTAGTATGACTATAAAAGCCCTAATTCTCAGTATTTATCCCACGGCAGGGTATTCTCTAGCGACGATCCTCGGTACTTTGCCAAGTTTTAGTTCCACAATAAACGTAATGAGCTCATTGCCGAGGCTTCCTTTTTTTATTTTTTAAATGACTTCTGTTTGAGCTGCATTCTTGAAACATGGAACTAGAATGCGGATGAAGAATTGTTATTTTCCTGTTCGTGATTCTTTTGTCTATCGCTCGATGGAAGGAAAAAAAACCTATTCATCAATTATTTGTTAAAGATATTTTTAGATTCTTGTTTAGGATAACCTTGGCCAAGGTAGCATACTGTTTGATTGTGCACCCCTGAAATTATTTCTGCTAGCAAATAATTTGGAGCACAAGGAAATTTTCACATTGGATAGGTTTCAAGTTTATCTAATTGAATATTGGTCCTCGGTATTTTTGTTTAAAATATTCCACAGTTTTGGCGAGGTCTACTCCAGTTAGTTAATAAACTGTGAAGGTAATATTAATTATCATTTCGCCACAGTGAAGACAATTTCAGTGACAATGAAATCGGTGTCTTCAAGGTTAAGTGAAAACGAGACAGCCAAGGGAGTACTTGGAAAACAAGACGTCCTATATTTTTGCGTTAGCTCTGAAAATATACGCATCCGAGGGCATAAAATCACAACCTCATTCATGCCGGGAAAGGCCATTATCACCCAAATGTTCACTTGTTGCACTGAAAATCTTCATTAAGTTCACTGCAAACACAATGCTGAAACAAACCATAAGTACTTATCAACGTCGAAGGTAATCTGCCCATTGAAGGAAGAAGTTATGAACAGTTCCTCACAAACTGCCATGTGCTAAGCGTGAACCTCCAATCATTTGAGCTAAATCATTTCCTTCTTCAGTTCCACACACATTCATTCTTTCTATTTGCCCGATTTTCTCCATTCCTTTGATCATTTTACAAAACCTTTTCCCTTTCAACTCGGCCATTAGTAACCCATTACATTTCAATGTTTTCCCTGGCCACTTTCTCTGACTTCTTCAAATTTTAACTAACAACAAACTCTCTTCTCCCACCATCATTAAATGATCGTCAATAGTCTCCTCTGTCAGACATTTGCATAAATATTCGTCATTCCCACGATTCAAGATGCTTTTTGTAATCAGCACTCATCCTCTTACGTTCGGATCCATAAAGATCCATGGACCGCATTTAAGTTTTTTTAATTGATGGTTCAAATTTCCCATCGCCGTTAAGGCACTCATTCATTAAATTCCTTACTACATTGTATTAATCTAGTAAATTATTATCATTTTACCTAACCACTTGTACTTTACGTATAATCCTCGAAGAATGTTTGATCTGATACAAGATGTTGTCACAACAGCAACATTGATGGTAGCTTTGGACTTCCGGACACGATCCGCCTCGCAAGTTGAGTCGATTTGGCATTTAATTCAATAAATACCGATTAATGGCTGGTCAATATACGAGCTTATCTGTGGCTTAACGGTCGCTTTACCCTTATTGAGCCACCTAAGTCCACTTCCAGTGATTTTCCATGGTCTCCCATTAATTTCACGTCATTAAAAGCCGCTCAACGAAGTTTCCTTCACGCAAATATACAGGAGATATCGCAATTTATATGATAAAGGCTTGCAATTTCTGAGAAAATAGTTCTTTACTACGCATCGATTTCCTCAGATCTACCTTCCTCTTCCTTCATTCAAAAGGGGGAAAAATTAAGTTGTCACGAGTGCCAGCAGGCGCCGGAAGGAGTCATTCAAGTAAATGCAAAATACCCGATATAAACAAGGGCGGCAGGTTCCCACCGCGACGCGCCCCTTCTCGGCACATTCGTTACAAGGAGAAGCAAGCCACGCCTCGCATAACTGTCAGTTCCCAACTTAACTTACGAGAAAATAAACCAGGAGCGGGAGCCTTATTTGGGAAAGAAAGAGAGAAACAAAAGAACTTCAAGTTCCTTGAGATCAATGCCCACTCGACAATTTTCGTAAAGGAAAATCGAAATGCAAAATTATGATGTAGATTGGTTATTGAAATTAATCGAACGGAATTGGTATATGCTGACATGTTATGTTCAACAAAGATACTCTAAAACTAAAATATGCACGTCATGAACATAGAAAATAGCATTTCGATGACATGGTAAAAGTCTTCCGAGTGGAAAATGTTCTGTGCAGGAAAAAAGCATTAGCTGGGATGATAAATCTAGGTTCATCGAGGGAAAGATTAAAAAAAGGAAAACTTATACTCAGGGCAATATGAACTTGGGTTTAGAAAGGCCCAAGTGGTAAAGGGTTATGGTATCGTAAGCCATATATCTCACACGTGATGCTTAAGCAGTTAAAAGTTCTCTAACAGATATGAAAAAAGAATAAAACCTGATGCGTGATTCGCGGTATTAAGAGAAGGACTTGCGTTTATGTCACAACTAAAACAAAATATCTTTTGCGGTCCAGAGGAAATTATTTTCTATAAAACGATTGTAACGTGGCACTGTTAATAGCAAAATGTCGGTATCGTTACGTTGTTTATAGGAACAAACATAATATCGAGGGGCTTAAATAAGGGGGGTGAAGGGACGCCTCGATAGCTTAACTGGCTAAAGCCACCAGTCGGACATTGAGGGATCTGGGTTCGAATCCCGGTCAAGGCGAATGATTCAATTTTACAATGCAGCAATTTCACACTCTGAAATTGCCGCAATGTAATGCACATTTAGCGGATGACTCCGTAAAAAGTTACTGTCGCGGCATATCCCGCAGTTCCTTGGTAAAAGTTTAATTATTAAGTGACCATGAATGTTCACAAAGTAGAGCCTGAAACCATCGCAGCTTCTAGTATCTTGAAAATCTTCTTCCATATGACTTTGTCGAAGGCCTTATACAAGTCCAACAATGTAAAAAATATAGGCAGAAAATTTGAAAAAAAATTCCAGTAGCATTTTGGTCGTACTGCAGGAGTCAGGGAAATAAATCAACAGTTAACTCAAATAAAAATGATAAAGGCGAAAGAGTAACCAGAACTTTGGAAAAGGCTAACTTATTAAATTCCTTCTTTCAAAGCGTCTTCACCAATGTCTCACCAAATGTCTCCGATAGCTTACCAAATCGTGCCGGCCAACCGATGCCCGAAATTGGAATCCCATAATATGGATTATAAAGCCTTCTGAAAAATATTAAGCATAATAAATCGTCCGGGCCCGATCAAATACCCGCTCGTATATTTAAGGATCTAGCTTTGGAAATTGCCCCGTATCTATAAATTATAATTATGAAGTCGCAAGTAGATAACAAGATTTCCAGAGATTGTTAAACGGCCAACGTACATGAACCATTATTAAAGCAATGCGCCTTATTTTATTGTGACGCGAATATCCATGGCAGCGCAGTAAAACCGGGTAGGACATGTGGTAGGGGGTCTGCCCCTCCAACGCAGTCGGTTGCCAGTTTGCTCCGAGCAGTCTGAGCTGAAACGCGTGCCTCCGCGTGGAGTGTGTTTTTCGACTTTGTAACACGGCGCGATGGAGCGCCAAGCCACACATCCTTCATCGCTACCAACTTCCTGGCCCGGGGGACCCCGGCGGTCCCCAGGCCCCCTTACAGTCCCGACTTGGCTCCATGCTCCTTTTTTTGTTTCCCCGACTGAAAAGAGAGCTGAAAGGAAAGCATTGGAAGACCGCGGAAAACATCCAAAAGCATGGCACAATGTTCCGGAGAGACATTCCCGTCGAGGAGTTTCAAGGTGCCCTTCGAGTAGTAGTAGTAGTTTTAAGGGGAGGCGACCAACAGCTAAGGTCATTTGCGCCATAGGGGATGGACAGGAAAGGATGAAGGGTGGAGAGAAACCCGGCGTCGGCATTAGCCTGCTCTTTACGAAAGGCGCCAAGGGGTCCGCAGTTTAACGTCCCATCCGACGGACGGCGTACTCACTCAAAGTGCCCTCCACAAAGCACCTCAAGTAGGGATCGAGATACCTCTGAAAAATATTCAACACCGCCGGGATTTGAACCCGCGCCCTCAGGGTGGGAAGCCAGTACGTTAGCCCCCGCACCATCTCGATCCCCGTGCCCTTCGAGCTTGGCAGACACGTCTCCGCAAGCGTATTGATGAAGTTGGAGAGTATTTTGAAGAATTTGTACAAGAATGACCAATAAATCTTTTTTTCTCAGAGAATGCGTATTATTTTTATAGAGTCCGTACTACGGTAGGAGAGATCATGCCAATGAAATCAGAGAGATTAAGTGCAGAACAGATAGATTTAAGATGTCATTTTTTCCACGAACGATAAGGGATCAGAATAACTTTGCCCGACCGCGGTAGGGTTATATTCAGGTCAAACTTCGTCTGGTGTGTATTCAATCCCTGCCACACACCCTAGAGGTGGCTTACAGGGCACTAAAATATCAAAAAATCAAGTATCAAAATCCATAAATAAGGTGCATTCAATAAATCTATAGCAGAAGGTCGCGTTAATGGGGATGAGTGACTTATCCGAAACCTGTACATATCACAGACTCCAACAGTGCTCCTGCAGATGGAGAATCAGGATGTCAGGAATAGGCAGAGGGTCATTATTATCACCGGTGCCTTCCTAAGTTCACGCGGAGGAAATGGTAAAAGGGCATTTGAATGATTGGAGGAAGAAATAAAAGTAGGCTGGGAACTCATCAAATCAACGCCACTTGAAGTTAACTGAAGTACAAAGTCATGTGATTCATTAAAAAAGTTGAAATTAAAAAAATTCCTTCGAGTCGTCGTAATGCACTGACCTCTTATCGGACTCAATCCGTTTTTCGTGCACGCGACAATTCCCGCACCGAGGATGGTAACTACGTAACAGAATACTGGAATGCGTATTTGCTTCATACATGTATTGGTTCGGATTATCACTTATTCTCGTGATGCTGTGTTTATTCGTCAGACGACGAGTAGACATTCCTAAACGGTAAATTCTACGGGAATGCTAGAATCGGAATCCGCATGTTTTCAATTTTCACATGCCTACGGTAACCTTTGAAGAAGGAAGATATTTTCGCCAATGGTTGACACGATAAGAGAGTCCGTCAACCACGAGTCAGAACGACCTCTTTTCTTCCATGCGTTGCAATTCAAGTCGTACGTGAACAAGATGCTTAGCATTGGGAAAGATAATGTAATTCTCTTTCACCGCAACGTCTAGCGGAGGACTAAAGAACAAGGAGAGAGGCACCTAAGGTCAGGAGGTTTGAAACCACGAATGAGATATTCATTTATCTAGATAAAAACGCTGGAATGTAAAAATCGAGGCATTGGCATAACCAAGACAGGAAAACAGTTACTGATTATACAGAACGAGACTTAAAACGCCGATGATTATGCCATGAACAACCAGACGTTAAGTGATGATGAAATACTGCAAATACTAGAGAAACAGAGTGGTGAAGGACATTATCTCCTTCACAATATGCCCCAGTGTCAGGCAGAGACCTCCTCAGTCATTCCCTTGGCAAGGAATTATAAATTCTTAGAGCCCCCGCATTTAAGTAGAATTCGAGCGTGATTAATAAAATTATTGTAACAAAATACCAATTTTCAACCGTGAATGTATGTTTAAGCGAAACCACGTCTTTAATACCCATATCCATGAACATGGAGTAAGGATACCCTCCAACCAAAATGAAAATGTTAATTTAACACTTCATAGTACGTACATAGACCGTCAAAAATAAAGGAGATATATAAATAAAAATAGGAAATGCAATTCATTGGTTTTCAGAATGATATATTGAAGTATAAAAAATATCTGAGAGAAATGATTAACGAATTAAACTTGAAACCTGCCCACTGCGAAAATGTCACGATACACCATACGAGTATTCTTAACACTCAGGAATAAATTCAGTAACAAAAAATGAAAACAATACAATTCCGCTACCTTGGTCACAGTAGACATACAAGTAAATCATTAAGTAATAGCATCTGATAAGATTTATTCATTTTTTCGATGAATTCACGCAAAAAATTAAATTAATAAGGTCATTCATTTCTATAGCCTCGTTTTTGCAAGTTTCAAGTTCATAGTTCAAACACAATTAACTAAAATAAAACGACAATTATTTAATAAATGAGTCACGTAGGAACTGGAATTAATCAGCTCGGTCGGTGCTACAGCACTGATTGATTTTCCCTGGGCCGGCTTGTAATCCCAACGGGGAAGCACTTATCCCCTGAACCCTACTTGATTATCCCAGGCGGAGAAAATCTGCACGTGCAGAAAAAAGAAAACACTGCGGTACCACCTGGCGTCAAAAGGGAATGTCACTGCGGACACGGGGTTTCCCTCCAACTTAATTCGCCCCCGTTCCCTAAAAATCCTTCATGAGCCGAACTGCACAACTACTTAAAATGGTAAATTATCTTAGTTTTCGGTTGCCCCTTATGACTAATTGTCCAACCGCTACTGAGAGTTGGTGAAAAATTTATGCCATAAGCTCAAACCCACGAGGCTTCTTAAGTGATTTGTTTTAGCAACTACGATGAAATTTCGCAGTAAGATTTCACGTCACCCGTGAGCATTCATTGGTTAACCTGAACATATATTTGTCGCTGACGCAAAACTTCCAATGAATGATTTCTTCCTTCCGCGCAACGATCAACAATGAACCATCACTTACGATCGAACAAATGAACTCTTGATTGCCAAGGAAAGAGAAAAGGATGATTTGCGTCTAAATTTACTCATTAAGAAGTAGCTGGGGAAGAGAGCCGTGAGTATGAGAGAGAGAAAATTGCTTTTCCTAATCTTAACCAACTAAGAGGTGTAAATGCTTGAAAATCCAAATGAAATAAGCAATGAAGACTTGTACTATACATTATTTTCTGATGTCGAGTCATTATAACACTTCGACATGAGTTCTGATTTTCGCAGCCACCATAAGATGTCAAACACAGGAGAGGTGGGGAAGGCGGATTCCGCCTTCCCCAGATCTCCTGAGTTCGTTCTTTATCGTCCAAATGTTATACAAGTAACTTCTATTGCTCTCGTGAGTGCTTCTACAGCATATATATATATATATATATATATATATATATATATATATATATATATATATACATACATACATATATATACATACATATATATATATATATATATATATATATATATATATATATATATATATACACACACACACACATCTTGTTAATGTGAAAAAATACACAAAAGAAAAACGACGTTTGACAAATTGATATTTCAGTGGTCCCAGTAAACTTCATCAGAGTATGAGCAGTGACCGGAAACGATCAGCCTGAGAGGGCGTCTGACACGTCTAAATATTAAATGATGAAATTAGTCGCTTTTATTTTGTTTGAGTATAACTACACAATGGTTATATAAAGTATTTACCATTTCTACTATTACATCATAAATAGACTCTGGCGTCCCAACACCCACTGCCACGGGCCTCACTGGTTCGAGAATAACATTTATGCCACCGGACCACGTGACTGCTGAGAATTATTTCGGACGGTTTCAAAGACAAGCCCCACCCTGGCGCCTTTCCCTAGGAGCCCCGCCCTCAGGACGTCGACGTAGTTCTCTACCTCCCCGCACGGTCGGGCGGCCTAACCGAAGGCCTCGAGCGAGACAAAGCAAAACGCAGCGCGACTAGTCCTGAATGAAGGGGAGGGCGGCGGGAGCAGGTGGCGTCAGCCTTGGCCCTGGCGCCGGCGCATGCGCGGAATATAACCCTGCACCTGACCCGGGCGATCCTGAGTGCGACTGGTCGGGGGTGGAGAGGAAGATTCACGGCCAAAAGGGCTCTGCGGCGACCTTCAAACGCGAGGAGAGGCCTCCAGAGAGAGGATGCAGGAACGACGGGAAGGGCTCGGATACACAGAGGATGAGGGCGGGTTATATCGAGCGGGACGGTCTCGAAGGGGGGGGAGGAGGAGCGGAGCAAAGGGGTCTCTTTCACACGCAACCCCCCTCTCCGCCCTTCAACCGTCATCCCTTGCTTTCATTAAAGGGGAACGGGTGCGGGAGAACGGACGGAATGCAGGGAATCAGGAAAGCGGTCGCGGAAGATGGGGGGAGGGGGATGGGTCCACGGAAAGGGTGCGCGCGAGTGTGTGAGCAGGGGAGTGTGTTTACGCATTCTCCCGCACATCTAACTTATCCTGAACCTAACCGGCAGGAATGAGTAACGCCGCGAGAAGTCGTCTGAAACATGAAATTCCCTTGCAATAACCTGACTTGAACTGAATGTACTATCACTTCCAAAAGCCTGCAGGCAGTCACACGGCGCGCCGAGATTTGGGGAAGGGTGAAAAACGTTCATAACGTTTTAGGAGCTAACCGGTTGGCGGGCAATCCGACCTTTCAAGAGGCTTTTGAAGAGGGACGTATAAATATCGTCACCCAAGTGCCTGCCAACCACTGAATGCCAACATAACGAACATTTTCTCCTTTCCCCAATACTCGACGCCTTTTTGGCTACCTACAGTTTATTCGAATGATTTCACGGTGCAGTGCTATGACCGGAAAGGATTATTTTGATTCGAAATGATGGTGTAGCTGGCCTCGCGCTATGCCCAAAGCCATGTTAAATCACTCGTTCGGGATAGAGAAGTGGGACGGTCGGCGTCACTTTCCATGCGTCACCTTCAGTTAATGAAAGAATTCAGAGGGTTCTTTAGGTCTGGGTAGGTCTTTAAGTATCCAATGAATTACAGTTCATTGCTATTACATCCCTACCGCAAATACTTCCGGCCGCTAAAATCAGACGTGAGGAATTGGACAGAACATTTTCAATCGAAACGTAAGAGATCAAAATGTTCTGCGCAAATAGCCCTGGGGAGAGATAGTGGATATTCATAATGCGAGGGAGATATCTTAATCTTCGCGGTGGATAACGAAAATCCCATCACGCTTCTTCGAATTTCGTCAGCTTTACGCTATCGTCTATCAACGAAGCTGGGTTGCAAGGTTCATGAACGGAAACCACTACAAGGAGAATCGCATTATGAACAAGCGATTGCGCGCAATGAAATACCCGTGAACCCGGCCCTGGCGTCGAAAATTATTACACTTCTTGCGTCATTTCTGAGGACTCCAAAGAATTTGAACCCGCAATCCTCTCATGTGTACACTTCACGCATGAACGTCTGGGCTGGGGAAATTCGAAATCGCAAAGTAAACATTGGATGGGATGCCTTCCAATTTAAATAAAGACAACAGATTTTTTAAAAAGACACATTTTTTTGGTACAATCATGCATAGTATGCGATAAGAATATGGATATTATAAATACGGAGAAGAAAAACGAGTGCTTGGAGACCAACTTTAATCTACAAATACCTTATGCCTCAAATTCGGCCAGGTCAAGTCCTCGTCTGCGAATCACCAGGTCACAATTTAAATTTCCAACCAAATGAATTTTTCACCGACGAGACCTCAGGATTAAATTACATATATCAGACATCATAATGTACGCAGCTTGGGGATAGTCCGTGTTCAATCGATTAAGTACTATTAATGTTAATACAATCAAATTCGATTCCATTTTAAACGTGGGGACTTGATTTGTACAATACGAATGGAATACGGAAGTCATCGATACATCAACGATCCAATACCGACATCATTCATGGTGCGTTGACGACAGAGGGCCTAAAAACCTATGAAATCTTAATGTATATTCAATATGCTGTGTTGCCATGTGAGCGGAATAAGTTCTATGAAATGCGATCTCGCCCATTTACGTGGCGATTCAGGAGCATCGACACTTAAACGATATTCAAAATTCAAATTTGAACTTAACAAGAGTTCAACTCGTCACCCAGCTCCTACCTACTTACATCAGAATGCTTCTAAGATCGCCACATGATCAAATGTGCACACACACCTCGATGCACGTGCAGCGTGCATTGGTTTCACGCCATCCAGAGGCTTGATATACTGTGAAAAAAGGCTATGGAAATGGGAGCCGTAGAGTGTGATCTACGTACATTAATCAAAACGAAGTCTGGCTTGCTATTCCAGTGTACCACTCACCTCGGACTAAATTCTACCACGAGAGGAATTATCTCTCCAGGGTATTAAATACCCTTTTAGTTTTATTGCCCTTTCCCTATGCCACACACAATACAACGTCGTAATAAAAGATTATAAACGTTATAGCAGTCTCTCCATTTTATATAATCATTTTATATGTAACTCTGGGCTCCTGTTTCTTGAAGTTAGAAATTTATTCCAAGTTTCTTGTGGTTCGCCCATCTCAGAATATTCTATCAACATTAATTTGCTAGAAATATCACTTGCCTAATCATTTATTATTAGTCTTAATCGACCGCCTTAGGGCAGTGTTTCAATGGACTCTGTGACTACACATTTCTCTACCCTCAATCCCAGACTAAAATGACACAAAATACCCTCATATCTGATACGCTTTGCATCCTTCCTATGTACCTTAATTATATCCAAATATCTGTTCTGTTCCTTCCTTTTCATCGCATTCCCAACATTCTCCCCTCCATTGCTATCATTCAGCATTTCACTGCTTCAAAATATGTCCAGCATCCACTTGTCCTGCCTTCTTTGATTTTCTGCCAACGAGCTGCTTTCTTCCATAACATGCCCAGAACTTTGTCGTTTGTTTTCTTTCCGTCCACTTCATTTTCTCCATTCTTCAACACACCTACATCTCAAAAGCCTCCAAATCTAAGCTTATCCCTTTCCCCCAAAAATTAAGCTTCCCTTTCACACAAAATTACTCTCCATGCTGAAGTTTTCACGTCTCTTTTTTAGATATTCACTTAAGGCGCACGTCATCAAATCCAACCTTTTCGTAAAAGCTACTTTACCTAACGCAAATCTTCTTTTAACGTCTCCACAACGTTATCCACTCTCATAAAAAACATCAAATAAATGTTTCAGAGTGTAATATAGAAAGTTTTACATTGCATGCGGCAGAAGAAACTCATCCCTTATAAATTTGTGATTTTGACCCTCCATATCACTTATTTAATTGTGAACTTGACCCTCGTCGACCAAAACTGAGTTAACCACATTTTTGAGTGATTTTAGAGGACTTTCAAATTGAATAGAAGTTAATTTGGGAAGATTCGCGTTTGTCCAATCGTAGTTTATTCTCATGTCAAACCTGCCTATTCCAATCTAACTGAAAAGCTTGACGTGTGACTATAGCCAATCGATGTACCCCCTGCAATGGCGAATACATTTAACATCCAGGTGACTTCACCGTTAAGTGAGTTCACTTCGCCGATGATAAACCTGCCCTAACTCACTGCATTTTAATGGCCATCGTATAACATTTGCAGAGAGTTTTAAAATCAAGCCCTGGGTGAGTCAAGTTTTATTGATCCACGTTTTTTAAGTGTCCATGGAAAACCCTTGAAATAAAACACTAGGAGTTGCAGAAACATGGGAAGAGAGCTATGAATCAAGTTACGATCGCTGTTAATAACCAATTTCAAAGTACCCTCTCAACATAGGCTCGTAAACGACGAGTTTTGGGACCCCGGCGTCTCCCTCCTGCGCGCTTCTCGCGAAAATCTCCGTTGACGTCAGGCGGCCTTTCCCTCCCCTCCCATCTACTTCGTTCCAGAACCTTCGGTGCCCCCCCACAACGCTCAACACAACCCGGATACTCCCGTAGCCCGGGAGTTTTTCCTCACGCGCACACACCCACCCCACTCTGAAGGATGGATCGCTATGACAACAAATAGCAGGAAAAAAATGATTGGCGCCGGAATAAATAAAGCAACCGAGAGATTCCCACGGACCTTCACATTAAACTTCCTCGGTAAACCTTTCGTCAATGGTTCTTTTGACAACTTGGAAGGATTCGGTTCCGACTTATAATCATGATCCATTGTCCACAGACAAAGAGATTTTTCGCAACTCTGAGGGCAACTAAATGTCACTGACTGATGCGCGAAACAAAACTCACGAGCGCGCATGCAATTGAATTTTTTTCTAATAACTCAATGTACGATGACGATCGTAACCGTTTTCCATGTGGTTGAGTGATCACCCTGCTCAAATCACTAGTACTGGATTTACTATGCGTTAATACTATCATTGGGTCATGTCAGCATATGACCACATGCCTGGTGATAATAGTAAGTATCTACACATTGAGTTATGAGTGGAATTTTAGTCCTTAACTCACCATAAAGGTTATGCCTGCAATGAATAAGGTTTATTTGATAGATGGTTGAAGCCTGTGGATTTTCATTATTACGAAAAAGGAATAATTAAATAATTTTGCGTTTCCACAAAATATTTCTAGGAAGTTAATTGATTTTCCATTTTCATTCCATCGAATAACGTTTACTTGAGGACCTTATGAAATCTACTTTTAACCTTCCTCTCCCATATCCTCCCTTATCACTAACCCTTCCCACCTGGTTCTTGCACCCCCTGCCACACACCATTTCGGTGGATCGCGGGGTACTCATGTTGATGTCGATTATTGCCACATTATCAGCTGTCATAATACTACATCAAATGTACATTTCCACCAATACTAGGAAGACCTTTGCCTCGCGAAACAGTAATGGACAAGTTAATACTTTTATTTTTTTATTCACAAGTCACGCCTGTGTTAGCACACTAAGTGGATGTAAATATCGTCTAAATCAGCGCAACGCTTATATTTTTTTGCTTCAAAAACGGTCAAGTTTGGTGTTTGGTCAAATATTTACTCAAATATAACGTCAATTTCAAAATAAAAATACTAATATACTCACAACACCTTTCACAGGCAAAGATTTGCCGTAGAGTGACCACTACGGTGTGCATAACAGTAACGTCGGCGGTAATTAGTTTCTCATGTGAACACCGAGGTAAACGCTTAGGAAAGAAAAAAGATGCTAGGGAACAATAAAGTACATTTTTCGCTAATATTTTTGAATACAGACCTTCGATCAAGATATGTTGCTTATTCAATGTACATAGTGCATTAAATAAAAATTAGCAGAAGATTCTGTGCTGAAATATCTCATTTATTTCTAATGATATTTTTTCAGAAAATTATGTTCCACCCATAAGATGTTATGCGTACGGGATGATACACTGAATAAACTATGGGCTCCAGCAATTCATATGTATTCTTATACGCCAATTTTTCCTAACCTCTCATAAAACAAACAAGATTCCTCAAGGGCGGCATGACCCCTTTACTTTCCCCGGGATACACTTTGAACCAGAGAGAGTACCGTTATATCTCGCGATAGGATTAAATAGTTTTCATCTTGAGCTAGTGAAAACTAAATTTTAACAAATTTTCCAATTATCTGCGCGGGGTTATTTGGGTTTCGAAAGATTCAGTTTTTTTGAATTACAGTAAAAGTGACGACAGCATGTCGAAACTGACACTAGAATGAATAATGACCTTGAATAGGTGATCCTAATTGAAGGAGGATTTGTGTCGAGACCTACAGTTTTAACAGTGCGCTTCGTGTTTTCAACAAATGCTCCTTTTAAAGTTTTCACTGAATAGACTATATCGCAACCAACAGAGTTCCAAATATAAATGAAATCGATGTCAGTAGATACACTTTCAGGGACGTTTCCTTCCTTCCCTGTGAAGGAACGTATTACAAATATAAATTTTAATTATTAAAAACCATAAATATTTTTATAACGGGAATCTATATGCATAAGCTACGGTAGTTAAATATGCTATATGATTTTAACTAAATTGTAAAACTCGTAGATAGTTACCATGTAATCCCTTTCTACATTCATAAGGCCACATCGAATCTAACGATTCACTCCTTTTTATTTATTGACTCGCAATGTGTGAGATAATCCTTTCCCACAGGAATATATCATCTCCAATAAAACACTATGTTCACCACCACTCTAAGTACACCATTAACAAATAAACTAGGGTTTACCACCCAAGAGAGCCTTAATCCACGAAGAATTTATTTTTTTCAGGAATACACTTCGCCCATATTTAAATACGAGATTAATCACAACCAATAATTCACTCAAGAAACTTTGTAATCCATATTTACTTTCCTGATTCCATTTATCATCGATCCTCGCCAGCATTGAGGGCCAAAAATAATGAGTCCCCTTTTTTTTAAAAATATTTCGGGCTTAAGCCAAAAGTTTTGTTTTTTTCCGCTCCTCATACTACGCTGGCCGGCCTTGATCTTTTCTCACGCAGAGCGAGAAGTCCGAATAATGACCAGTTTTAACATCGTATTTGAAGCTGCGCAGAATCAAAATATTGTGAACAAACGACCAAAGAGAGGATATTGCAGCCGGATACCGACCGTTCCCTTCGGATCAAGAGAATATTTATTTATTCCGAAAACTTAACTCCGGAGCTATCCCAAGGGATCCCGATTAAAGAGTTTTTTCCAAGGCGCACCGGGAAAAAATAACAAGGTTCGAAAAACTCCAATGCTACTTCACCTCATTTCATAATTTTTTTTGTCCCACACACTATGTTTTCCTCAGATTCGACATTGGACGTCCTACTTTGGACCTGAGCCATTGGCTGAGACACGCGCTCATCAGGGTGGCTAGTGGCTGGGAACGTCTCGATACCGACCCCGGGTGGTGGGTGGGTAGGAGGGGGGAAACAAGCCACTCTCCCTAGCTGACGCACACGACTCCTGCTCGAATTCGGGGAATCTGGGGAAGCGGTTGTGACAAAAGAGCGCCACGTGCCGGGGAGAGTCGCGAAATATACCTACCTTCTTCTTTATTTACGCTCGACGGAATCACGTAGGCGCTGAGCGGGAATTGGAGAGGGTCCACTGGCCGGAAGAAAATCTTTCCGCACGAATAAGTCTCGTATCTTTTCGGGACCTTACAAGGAGTTGCCAGGGTGGCTTCCAATTTTCGACGTCGCATAGATACAGATGGGGTCCAGTTGTCGAAGACTCACATCTCCATCATGGCTTCGGAGTGGCCACGTGGATTACTCGCGTGGTAGCGACGCCATCGTAAAATTACATGGTCGTACGTGATTATAAATATATGTTTTAGGAAAAAAACACATTTATCAACCAGAAGGTTGGTTCGATAGGCGAAGGTGGAGCTCACTTAGTACTAAGCCCAACGGAGTGAAAAATTCACACAAGGTAGGGGGGCCAACTCCTTTCCCTGTGCTGCAAATGGGTTCGCAGGATGATTTAGGTCCCGAAAAATCGCACGGCCTTGTTGAAGCTGAGGGTGCCCAGAGGAGCCACCCGGAATCGTACTCCGGAACTCTCTAGTTCCCTGTTTTAGGAAGTGTCCATGAAAAGAAGAGCAGGTTATATCGCTCTTTCCGTCAATTTTATCGGGATCCTGAACCTTTGTTTTCTTGTTACTGTACGTAATCTAATGCGAATACTTAACCAGCACGCGAGTCATTATAATTTTCAGCCATTTGGTCTAATGCTATGAAGTCTCAAAGCCACAATGTGTCTTTATCATTCTTGTTTTCCCGGTACCTTCCTATGTGTCTTAACCAGTTTAACTCTCTGTGACTTGAGCTTCACAAGTTCCCATTCGATTCTCAAATTAATCCTGTAACACTCAATTTTTCTTTTAAAAACCCATCCGCATTTTAGTTAAAGCTCGCCAAAATTGTAAATAATGCTCTTACTTCAAACGGCGGAAAAAATTAGCATACTATTCAAAATGCTCCTACGTATAATGAGAAAAAATATTGCCTCAAATTTTTGGCACACCTATTACCTATATGTAATACGATGACTATCAATACCCAAGAGAGAATAAGAATGTCGTAATAAGTGATCAAATAAGCCGTTAGTCTTATAGCAAAGGAGTCTGCTCCTCTCCGAGGCTTTCGTTAGTTTTCAAAGATAGTTCATAACTATCCCGCGTACAATGGTTTTGTGCCCCTTAAAGCCCACTTAAAGTTTTCAAGATATATTTTGGTCCCCTTTAATCTTAAACTTAAGTTAAGTTTAGGTCTTTTAACTCTTACAGAAATACAAACATTTCAAATAAATGAACTAGCGGGAGTTGTTTTCACTTTATCAAAGAAAAAAACCGTAGGATAAACAATATTTTTACACTGATTTACTTCAACGTAAAAACATACCGTTTACTAACCCAGTAACCCGATGGGTCATTAGAATACTGGTTTACTAGTACAAATCAAGCATGGCATGGAGTTAAATTATAAAAAAAAGCAATAAAAAATCTGATTCTCTAGCAGCAGAAAGACCAAGATAAGCATTAGAGTAGAAAGGAATAAATCTGAGCTAGTACTGAAGTAACAAATTTGAACAACACTTAGGAGGAAAATATGAAAAGTTGTACATGGAATCCTCAAGAAGTCGGTTTGATTGCCGAATTGGATCGTGTTCAGTGAAGAGGAGCTATATTTGTAAAACTTTGTTATGATTATGTATCTAGATTATTCATAAAGCTTGGATAGGACGGAGCGAACCTATTTATATGTATGTGTATATATATATATATAAATACATATATATATATACATATATATATACTACCTTGATCAAAAAGGTTCCCGGAATAACCACCGTGTGGCGCTCCCATCGTTCCGATTTGAGTTCTGTTTTTTTTGTTAAATTGGTACATCTGTTGTTGATATTCCCTTTAAATCTTAGTGTCATAACTTGACATTTGCAAAAGTTACGGTCGGTTTTCGGTATGTCCATCAGTGCTTCCTGCGATTTTTCCATTACTTCCTCTCGGCTGCTAAAACGCGTTCCCCGAAATGGTTTTTTAACTCGATTGAACAGAAAGAAGTCACAGGGAGCCAAATCAGGTGAATTCGGTGGCTGTTGGATGGTATTTGTTGCATTTTTCGTCAAAAAATTACGAATAATGATATCACTGTGCGACGGTGCGTTATCATGGTGCAAAATCCACGAGTTTTCTGCCCACATTTCTGGTCTCTTTCGGCGAATTGCTTCACGCAAACGTCTCATAACGCCCAAATAATACTCTTTGTTTACTGTCTGGCCTTCTGGCAAAAATTCATGATGCACTACACCGTTGTAATCCATGAAAACCGTCAGCATTGCCTTCTTTTTTGACTGAAAACGACGTGGTTTTTTTGGTCTCGGCTCATTTGGTGAACGCCATTCACTTGCCTGATGTCTGGATTGCGTGTCGTACTCATAAACCCACGTCTCGTCTCCAGTAATGATCCTTTTGATGAATGTGGGATCGGATTCAGCCTCGCAAATCATGTCTTTTGCGACGTCAACACGGTCTCTTTTTTGCATGAAATTGAGGTCTTTTGGAACCAACTTTGCTGCTACACGACGGAAACCCAAATCATTAACCACAATGTCTTGGGCGGATCCATAGGCAATGTTCAAGTCCTCCGCTATTTCTCTGATGGTTAATTTGCGGTTATTGACCAACATTTCTTTTACTTTATCAATTTTTTCACCGACTTTCGATGTCGATGGTCTGCCACTGCGTTCATCATCTTCGATTGACTCACGACCACTTCTGAACCGCTCGTGCCACTGGTAAACGACCGTTTTTTTTAGAGAATCGTTGCCGAAACACTTTTCCAACATTTCCTACGTCCGTGCGCCACTAAATCCGTTTTTTACGCAAAATTTAATACAAGTTCGTTGTTGCAAATTTAAATCCATTTCTGAAATTGTAAAAAATCGCCAACACACACAGAGATAGATGTACTCTTGGCTACGTAACTTTTGCAAATGTCAAGTTATGACACTAAGATTTAAAGGGAATATCAACAACAGATGTACCAATTTAACAAAAAAAACAGAACTCAAATCGGAACGATGGGAGCGCCACACGGTGGTTATTCCGGGAACTTTTTGATCAAGGTAGTATATATATATATATATATATATACATATATATGTACATACTTATATATATATATACATATATATATATATATATATATATATATATATATATATATATATATATATATATATATATATATATCAGTCTCTCTTGAAGAAGGCCCCTGAGAGGGCCGAAAGCTCGAACAATTTACCGTGTAAGTGTTCTTTTATGTGTCTATTCTTTTCTATTTGTGTTATGTTGTGTCAGCCCATTATTGTGCCGCTCGTATGAGTTTTTCTGGACAATCGTTATATATATATATATATATATATATATATATATATATATATATATATATATATTCGGTTAACTTACAGAAAAATCTCTTGCATAAATTAGAAGGGGGTCACTTCAGTGATGATGTTGACAGTACAATATTAGCCCCACCGTATTATCGTAGGAGATATCGTACATTAGATAAGAGAAATGAAGGGTTAAACCGACACAGTTAAGATGCTATTTTTCCCGAGAACGACAAGGGATCAGAATAATTTCAAACGAATTCGCTAGGGGAGAAATTATTTGCTTAATTCTAAGTACCATTTCATTTCTAAGTCATTATTTTATCCACATATTATTTTATTGTTCTTCTCAATACAATCACCTCTTCTTACATTCGTGAAAAAGTGTTTGGCACTTAGAAACCGTAATGCAGGTCGATGAAATTCAAATTGTCCCAACCGTTTGAAATATATTGCATTTACGGGTTCGTAAAATGTAAGTAAATTTTAACGTTTACGTTGCATTCCTATTGTGGAATCAATCCGTTACTACCCTAGTGTTGGCTTGCAGGGAACTATGCAGGTGTAGATGATGGACTTAATCGTAGGGGCATTAGTAGAAGAATTCCTTCGCCTTAAGAACCGCATGAGAGAAGGGAATCGATAAAGGGTAGGTTAAGTAGTGAAGTAAAGAAACGATTTGTAAAGATTCTAATATGGAGTGTAGCGCGGTAAGGGTCCGCAAGCTGGTCTCTGAGGCATGAGGATGAGCGTAGTTAGAAGAATATGTGTATAGAGAATAATGGAAAAAATAATATGGACATAGAGAAAGACTAACGACGAAATAGACACTCGTATATGACGGGCGATGAGAGGCGGATGCGAGGTATTTCAAAGAAAGGAGAAAAACTGAGTGACGGAGATATTGAGATGCACTGGGTGTTGAGGGACGCGACATACTAATTTAACCAAAAATAGTACCAATTTAACAAAAAAAACAGAACTCAAATCGGAACGATGGGAGCGCCACACGGTGGTTATTCCGGGAACTTGTTGATCAAGGTAGTAAGTAATAACCCTACATAAGCTGGGAAGAGGAATATAACTCTTGGATGGTATGAAAACAAGTCGACAGCATGAAGATCTGTAGACGCATATCATACAGACGTATAAGAATAAGTTCACGCGATACGTAATAGTTGCTGAGAACCTTCCAAAATCTTACCTTTTATACGTGGACACGGTCAACCAAGACGAGGAAGAGGTCACCCACCCCTATGTGTTAAGCTGACCAAATGGGTTTAATGACCTTTTCAGAATAATTTAGTAAATACGAACACATCCTCATTTATTCAACCAACCTTTCGACAGCACACAAGAGCCCGGGAGAATGCAGTCGGTGCGGCGGGGCACGGTTACGTTACGAGATCTAGCTCGAAGAGCTTGTGAAAGTTCGTTCAGGATGGACCGCCTCCCTGGAGAAAGTGGATGCAGCAAGGGTGGGAGGGGAGGGGGAATGAGAACTTCAGAGGAAAGGGAGGTAGGTGACCACATATAAAGAAACGGTTAGGACGGTGGTAAGCTCTCTCGAGGAGGCGGATAAAACCTGCAGCGAGACATGCATAATCACCTGTCTCCCTGGCATCCGAGGAGGCCTTCACCTCTCCTAATTCCTTCCAAGCACATTCACGATATATATCTTCCCAGTTTCACCATCAATGATGACAGCCTTATCACAAAATTTAAAAAAAATCTTCCTGGAGTTTTAAATCCATGGAATCATGGAGTCACATGTGAAAGACGGCCTTAAGACCTCTCCGAGCGGTATAGTCAGCATTTTTTCATAAAAAAATGCATAATTATGCATTACAGCAATAAAGAAATCAGGAAGTGGCAATTACTATTTCACAAAAATTGAATGGTTAATAAAACCTATTATGACGGTGACAATATTAAGAGATATTTAGAGAGTTCAGAATTTGTCATTTTTGAGTCAAATTTGAAATTTTAACACAAATATACGGGCCGGACTCGATGAAGTAGCAGGACTGGCAGATAATACTTAGACATACCCTTATAACATGGACTATTTTCTTTGAGAACTTATGTATTTTCAATAAATGTGATAATATTACAAATCACTGTGAAAATTCGTCAAAATTAAACACTCAAAACAACAAAGTAATCTCATTCATTTTTAAGAGGGGTAATAAACTTATTTTTTGTCGAATTTCCTCGCTTTAACACTGATATTATGCATGTGATAGGAAAGCGTGTATAATACCCGCGTCTCACATACTTCTCAAGCTGAAACATGAATGTGAGCGGTGGATTCACAAAGAGGTGGACTAAAACCGATGGATATATAAACTCGATGCAGATGAACCTACAGCATGCTTCAAGGGAAATTTTAAAAGGAATGGATATAAAGTTCTGATCTAGACAAATTCAAAAAAGACTCTTCATACAAATTTTTAACTCAAACGTGAAATATGGATTGTTCCTTAAGTTACCACAATGCAACAAGAATATAAAAGCCAAACTATTTCTCGGGGAAACTTAACGTTGGCGTTAATGGAACCTGTGACCTTTCACGGCTGGCAAGTTTACCCAAGGCGATTAAGTAGCAACCTGCACCAGAATAATTATTTCCATACGAAAACTAATTAAAAAAAAACCATTTTTGACACATAGCCTGACAAATGTACGCCCAGAACTAAGATATGGTGAACCAGAGGTGTGTAACACTCTGAAAACCGCCGGCACGGTGTGCATACCAAATACGCGAAGAATTGAGTGCGCGTACCGTACATGAAAGACTAGTAGTCACAAAACTCTTGTTTTCATACAAGAGACACCACGTTGACGAAAATAAAAATTTATTTGAGCAATCCTAAAAAGCCTATGATGATCCCCCGGATAGAAGAGGAAAGCAAACAAGGTATCAACTATAAATGAGAAAGAGAAGAAATTGGGGAAGGAAATTCGAAAAAGAACAAAAAACTTGACAAACAAATATGCGGGAGGATGTGCAGTTTGCGAGGCTAAGGTAAAATGTAAAAGAGAAAATTGGAAGAATCATTCTGGACTGCGAGAATGGAGGGAGAAAGTATGTAGAGGGGAAAACATCTTAGTGTATTAATTAAAAATTGGCAATTTTCCACAAAATAAAATTTAATGCGAGCGGTTTCAACGTAACTATATCATCATTAGATGCACCTAGTTACATTGAAACCGGTCGCATTAAATTTTATTTTGTGGAAATTTGCCAATTTTGAATTAATCATGATATTCCACCATATCACGCCTGAAACGTGTCTTTTTAATCATAATGAATGTGAGTAGATTTAGTCAGATTATTTAAACAGTCCACAAAAGTGCATTATAGTTTTCAGGGTACGTCCAAAAGCTGCATTTACTAGACAGGTAGCCAGTCTAACAAGAAAAACCACATTGTTACTAAGTAAATCTCCTAATTAACTATTCGCTATAAGGTAATATTAATGGAAGATACTTATAAGTCATTAAAACCGATGAAATAATCAATTCCAACAGAATTAAGGAACTACATATACCCTCTCGTGCCTAAGCATATTGAATTGAGAGTGATAACCATTTTGTATGATACATAATTCAAAAATGATTTGCATATGTGCACGTACATTCGTATATATAAGGTAATATACATTCGTATTTATGCATAAGCTAATACTTATGCATGACTGCCCAGTGCCTCAACAACTTCCACCACCACATGCCCTTTCGGCGGCCTTCGTCCTATAACCCGAAGGTCGTGAATATTGAAGTGCAGATTTTGGAGCACCTTCCATTAACCCAATTGACAATCTCGTCTCAGCTCAAGGGTCTACTGAGAAATACGAAATTTTTACACAGGAGACTATCTAACACTTCCAGAGCGGAAGGGTGACTATTATCGTGTTTTCAGTTGAATTCTCATCGATCGGAGAATGCGTTTCGGGAGGTATCACGAGGACACCCAAGTTCGCCAAGATTCAAGCTTGTGACATTCTCGTTAGCTATTCCCGGCTGCTAGTCACACGCGATTGCTACGCCCACGGAAGGAGAGAAAAGAATCGGTCAGGCGCTCATCATTCACGCGAGCGACGATGAAAGTTCCCAAAAGCGGAAAGGTCTACGCGTCCTCCCCCCCTTAAGGGTCTACCCGCTTTCGAATTCCTTTCAGCCCCTTCTAATCGCGCAACGGTGCATAAATAGAACGCGATTCCTAGGAAGCCCCCACCTCGCGTCAGTTTAAACCCAAGTCCCATTGATTCACCTGCACAGGAAGCCTGCTGAGATCGAGTGCGAAAAGGGTCACAGTCAAGGACGCGAGCATTGCAACAGAGCCTGATCGTTCCGAACCAGTGTCAAGAGCACCCACCCCATCGCAATTAGTACGTACTTCATTCCCTTAGCGCGACGACGACTTCAGCAAAACAGGTGCCTCAGCGCAATGAAAATTGTCCGCTCAAATCTAACGGAGTACCCTTGAAGCGGTAAACTTTAACGACAAGCCTATGCCGAACAACCACCATAGCCATACTCAGGATTTTACCCCCGAGCACATGGGCGCGAAATGCAAGGGATGACTGATACGATGAAGGGAACCTAAATGAAATTAGTAAGCGAGACAGGGTGATTGGGAGAAACCAGGAGGAGACTACAACCATACACGAAGAGAGCAAGCAATATTGATTTTTCAATGCATTCCAGCCTCGGTTACGGTGGAGGTCGCGGGTTCGATTGCTGCAATTGTACAACGGGGGCAGTATGCCACTTATTCCATTTTTCTAAATCATTTATAATTCACTCTTATGGTTTAACGATTACAACTACATTAAACAAGGGTTAAGGGTTACAAGCAAGAGTGAGTCTTATGACACTAATTTCGCTTCAATATTAAAACATCTCATAAAATAGGGGAAATTTGGATTTAAATGTGACACCGAGGGAATTATCAGGGTTCCATACAATAGCACGGGGTCAGAAAAACAGGATAAACCAAAATCCCCCAACCTGGAGTTAGGCAAATAATCTGACTTCCCTCGCACAATTCACGAAAGCTAAATGAAGTACCCATCCAAAGCGATCGAAAATCTAAATTTAATTTTACGTTGCCTAACCCGCAATTACACAATTAAGGCCTGTGCCCGTGCAATTTCTACCACACGTCCCCGTGGTGGTAGAGAACAATTTGGATGTAGTTGCATAACTGTCAAGAAGTGAGTTCTGAATTAATAATATCATGGATTATGAAGAAAAAATCTGATTATCCTCCAGTAGGATATTAAAGCACGGAAAAGATTTTTAAATGCAAATCAAGCGTTCGACGGGAGTTGAAGGAATGTAGTAACCAGATGGAAGACCAACATACGAGTATCTAGATACTTGAAAAACCAAAGGATATTACCACCGTACATATTGCATTAATCAATTAGGTTTTGTACGCATTACTTATGTCACCATACGGTTTTCCTACCCGCTATTCAAAAGGAAGCTAGGCGGTCCCAATGAACGGGTAAAATGAACCATCTCTAGATCTAGGGGTTCGCAGGGAATAAAGCAAGAGTATAGAAGGAATAAATAGCCATGGAAAGTAAGTAGTAGCACTCGGGAGGGTTACATTTCAGGCACGCATACAGAAACTACGAAGAGAAATGCCAGGGTGGGAATAATATACGTCAAGGGCACCAGAATGAAATATGTCTACACTAAAACACGGTAAGAATATTAACTAATCACATGGATACTATACAAGTGTAGATACAATTGTTGAATTGTTTGGAACTTAAATAATCGGGGAAAGATGGACATCGGTAAGGGTACCGGCGAAGGTAATTAAAAATGTAAAAAAGAAGAAAACCTGATCATCTAGGAGAATCCAAAAACTTTGTTTAACAACACCACTTTCCATGGGTTTCTGTAGATTTTATATGCCCGAAAAAATAATGATACTAAAAAAATTGGCAAAGATAGAGATGGAATACATTCATTTTAGAATAGCAGCATCCAATTGTATAGTGTGATCCACATCTACATCTGTATAAAAATCCCGCGAACGACCAAAAAGGTGCGCGGCGGACGGTGCAAGTACCAGATGTGATGAGTGAGGGATAATGGATAAGAATGGCGTGTAAAGGGTAAGGAAAAGAGAATATTATTCATTAAAAACCTCGAAAACACATGAAAATCCATGTACGTGGTCTGTAAAATAAATGCGCAAACTCGCGTATTTATGGGACAGATTAGTGCATGCTATCGGAAAACTTAGTTCCAAATAATTGTTCATTTAACCCACCAAAAAGTTCTAGGATGTACGAAAAAGGTGGGAATAAAAATGAATCACAACCACTTATACGATGGACCACCACTTATTCGTTATCCGGCGACGACAGAACAAATTGTTAAATCACCAACACGGGGCCAAAGCATACTAGACATCTTTGCGACTTATATGCCCGAAATCATTACTAATATTGAAATAATAGACGGAATCAGTGACCATAAGGCTATTCTTGTAGAGTTAAAAACTAAGTTCGTCAAAATAAACAAAGAAAAGCGTAAAATATACCTATAACCCAAGGCAAATTCTAACGGACTAAGAGAATATTTAAAGATAAAATTACCAGAATACAAGAAAAAAACACTGATAACCAATGCAGAGAACACTTGGAATTATTTCTTAAATATTTTGCGCGAAGGAATGAAGACGTACATCCCGTCCAAACTCAAATGCGACAGTAAGGAACCTAGATGGTACAACGGGGAAGTCAGATCGGCATTAAGAAGGCAAAGAGCGCTACAGTCAAATTTTAAAAATAGTTTAAAAAGTGACGATATAGTTTATATGAATACATCCAAACAGCAACTAAAAGAATGTCGTAGTAAGACGAAAGGTATTATGCGCACAGCACTACACTCTTTTAAATCTAAAATGCTTAGCGAATATCTTGAGGAAAATCCAAAGTCATTCTGGTCCTATGTCAGGGAGATACAGGGTAAACGTCCCACTGTTAACTCTTTGAAGACGGAAAATGGAGAAACCATTACAGATAGCGTGAAAAAGGCAAATATTTTAAACCATTTTTTCCAGAGCGTCTACAACAAAAACACAAACGCACCAAATGATCCTCCACACCCACCCGGGGAACACATGAGCGATCTTACACTGACCAAGCAGGGAATAGTACATTTGCTCCGTAGTATCAAAGCACACAAGGCACCTGGTCCGGAAGAAATACCTGCTAGAATATTAAAGGAATTAGCTATAGACATTGCCCCGTTTTTACATATTGTTTTTCTAAAATCGATAGAAGAAGGCTCAGTGCCTCGCGACTGGAAGCTAGCCCATATAACTCCCATCTATAAAGGCGGAGATAGGGATAAACCAACCAATTACCGACCCATTTCTCTAACATCGATCTCTTGTAAAATATTGGAACACATTATTGTCACTAACATTATGAGATTTCTTGATAGTAGGAAAATACTAATCCACGGATGCACGGATTTAGGAAAAGCAGATCTTGCGAAACACAACTTGGTCTCTTCATTCACGATATACTTAGATCGGGAGAAAACAACACACAAGTCGATGCAGTATTCCTGGATTTCAAAAAAGCCTTCGACAAAGTCCCACACAATAAATTGTTACATAAACTTAAATACTATGGGATCAATAAGAAAATAATTAATTGGATTAGAGACTTCTTGTCAAACCGCAAACAAATAGTAATCATAGATGGGTTGTGCTCAACCGGTAGAGATGTAACTTCGGGCGTCCCCCAGGGAAGTGTAATAGGGCCTCCTCTGTTCTTAATATGCATACATGACTTAAGCACACACGTTAGTAGCAATCTAAGGTTATTTGCTGACGACACGGTGGTATACAGGGATATAAGGAGCCAACTAGATCGCGAGCTACTCTCTAGAGACTTAGACAATATCTCGGAATGGTGCAATAAATGGGGATTAACACTTAATATAGATAAATGCGCAGTTTTGAAATTTTGGAACAAAGGATGCGAGGAACAGGATATAAACTATAAAACAGAGGGTTCAGTATTGACTACGGCAAATCAAGTTAAATATTTGGGGGTTGTTCTAACACCACGCCTTTCATGGGGAGCACATATCAGGACAATATGCGGATCAGCTTTAAAGAAACTTGGCTTCATAAAACGGGTGGTGGGGAAATGTAATGAAAAAGTTAAAGAGAGGTGTTATTTTGCTCTAGTTAGACCTCATTTGGAATATGCCGCAAGTATTTAGGATCCGTGGGAGAAAATTTGGCAAAAAGAATTAGATAAAGTCCAGAGAAAATCCGCTAGATTCGTTAAAAATTGTTATGATAAGAACACAAGTGTGACAGGTCTCTTAGAGGATTTAGGCTGGGAACCACTTGAAGTGCGGAGAGAACAAGCGAGGCTTAGACTTTTAGAAAGGTTCAGAACAAACGAGTTTAACTATGACACTGAAGGAATTATAATGGCCCCACACTACTTAGGTAGATCAGACCACATAGATAAACTAAGGGAGATAGATTCCAGGACAGATAGGTACAAATACTCTTTCTTTCCCCGAACAATCAGAAATCATAATAGTAAGAAACCGAAGTAACTTTATAAATATTGAAAACATTGAATTTACAAGTCGGAGCAAAGTTAAACACTGCAAAGCTGTTAGGTATACTTTCAGGTGCATTTGTATGTAAGATGTAGTTTGAGTGTTTGCATGTGTGTGGGGTGTAAGTGTTCATGCATGAATGTATGCCATGTTTTTTTTGTGGATATATGATTTTGTGGTTATTACATGCGGTTTTTTTTCTTTTTCTTTTCTAAATTACGGGTGGTGTCCTAACACCCCCCGCCACACGCCCTTGCGGCGGCTTGCGGGGTATTAAGTAGATGTAGATGTAGATCCACTGCCCATTGAATTCCAATCGAAACTGCATATATGAAAATTACACATAAGGCGATAAAACACGAGATTTAATTTTTAATTGAATGAAAAGGCATATGGTACTGAAAATTATGAAAGCAAATTACTTCTTGAAAATGATCGTATAAGCCCGTGGTATCTACACAAATACACTTCATACCAAATGGTAAGAGGTAGTGGGAAGTTAAAAACCTAGCCTCGAAATATTTCATTGAAGATCGTGGCAACACGAAAGTTGCATTGTTTAACCTTCGCAATATCACGACCTCGAAATCCGTACGATAAAAATGCATATTTAATTCCATCAGTACGAAAAACTTCTTGCTCTCTTGTTAGATGAAAATGACATAACCAGCCAGGTAAGGGTACGTAGGGGTCTCCATGCACTCTTCGATGCACGAAGTAAATTCGAATTCCTTACACCGTTCGAAAATCGTAGTCTTAGTTCCTATCAAAAAAAACTCTCCATTAAAAAGTTACAGTTGCGGCATACCCCGCAGTTCCTTGGAATACTGATATCCACTTCCTTACTAGAGAACGCGCGAAATTCTTCTAATAGTATTGCGTCACCGAGGGTTCCCACGAATCGGATCGTTGGGGAAGTCCGTCCTTGAGAGATTTTTCAGCTACACGGTCGCTTTGGAATAAAAAGGGAGTGCAAGACGACCCCGTCGCCGTCGGCCTTGATCCGGCCAGGCTGGTTGCCCTCTGCCCGAGCCTCTTGTACGGGATAGCTGGATCTTGGGTGGTGTCGATGGCTCCGACTGACGTCAGTTGTGACGTCGTAGGGAAGGGCTTTGCGCCGAGGAATGCTACTTGGACTAAAGGTCGTTAACAACATCAAATGGGAAAGGAATGAAAGGCTGGCGGCGGGGCCCTCGGTTACGCACTTTTAAAAACTACCTGCACATCGTTGTAAATGTGAGCCTATGCTCAAGGAGTTTGGTGTTCCTTTCAACAAACATTGAAAATAAGCACAAACTCAGCTTGGCCCTAGACATTTGCCGATCCTTTCGTTAAAGTTTACCCGGAATCCCTACGTACTAAAACTCATTGGGATCCTTTAGATGGGGATACGAGTAATTGACTCCACACCCCTGCAACTCTGAATTTCCTACGCCGTATTTAAGTATAAACTGTGCACTGGCCAATGAGAATGAACCTTTGGATTATGGATTTTGGAAAATGGATTATTTCTAAGGTGGTGGGTGGTATAGGAAACTTCAACTATCTTTGCGACTGGTCCTTCTAATGCTATCGGGATCACCCGGCTACATATATCCGTGCTTTCCAAAAGAAAGGTACATAGAGAAACTAGACAGTGTCAAATGTACGGATCACAGCAAATATAATCTACATCCATATGGTCATCTTGTTCTACAAAAAACAGTCATGGTTTATCGCGCATCGCTTCCCAGCCGAGAACACATTTGGCAACCCAGCACACAATTCCCACGTGCAAAACCGGAGATATCTAGATGCATCTACAAAATTCCATGCGAGCCGCTCGTACATATATACACACACACATTTAAATACGAAAACCCGCCAAATGGTGAACCCGTATTCATTCACAAGGATAGAGATATAAGGAAAATAGATAGGAACACACATAAAAGACGACCACGGGAATGGCGGGGAAGGTGGAATCGATCAGATCACAAGCGTAAAAAAATTTCCTTGAATGGGACTCGAGCCACGGATATTCGAATTGCAGGGCCGAGCATCAGGTTTGGGAGGGAAGGAAAATTTTCCTGCTTATGCTCCGCCCACCGATTTTTAGTTGGCTCCTATGTAAGCCAAATGAGGGGCCACTTTTTTCTCCCCTTCTTCTGGCATCGTAAAGTTATTAGAAACGGACCATAGTTGGTATGGAGGGAGTGGAGGGATCTAATGTATAAAGCAAATAGCCTGGGTGGGAGTGTAAGGAGGGTTCAAAGAGTGAGACGGGGTGGTCACTGCCCATGAAACCCCAACTCACAGAGGGTCAACGGAATGAGTCCAGACAGCGTCGAAAAATAAAAAGGTACGCCTGGAAAAATACTATAAATTGTCTGAGCTATAAAAAAATTCGACCCGTGGCATTTCTTCGAACCCGTCTACCTTGGAGACGAGACGTGTTTGCCCCAAGTTGCATTTACCTTGGTACTCAAAAGCTGGGTGAATTTTTGGATGATGATATTTAAGTGGCATTTGCTGCTATCCTAGCGTCAAATGGAAGGCGTTCAGCCGTGGCAGCAGGGGTAGTTAATAGTCAGTTGACGCCTTGATAGGAGCTGTGACTCATTTATTGAATTCAATAATGAATATTCGAGCATTCCAAGTTGTTTTTATCGTCTATAGACGAAACAAAACCAAAGTATCTGGCCTTTTTTTATCTCTTTCCCAGCTACCTCTCCCTCGGTGATTGATCTTCGTTAAGACGGCTTTCTCTATATCTGTTTAATCCATGTTTATTTCATTTATTTATACTTTACATCAGGTCTCCCTTCTATCACTATCATAAAAGAGCAATGAAAAAAACGAAGGTAATGAGATTACCTACAAATATGAAAGATAAGATCTTTGCCCGGATAAAAGAGGCTTCGATCAGAAAGCGTGGTACACACCCCGGGCTAAGCTGTTTGGCTCATGCAATTCACGTATTCCAGTTAAGGGAGCAGTTCCCTTTCCTTATGCCACCAGCGATTTCTCAAAAAATTCGGAAAATCGCACAGGAAGGGAGTTTCAATGGGTATAGCCAAAGATATCCCTAAAAATTTGGAAACGAAACCTCCGCTGAGGAGACGAAAGCTCTACCACCTAGATCATCACCCCCTCGATAAAATTCAAACAAACTCTTTGCAAAGATTAAATCGGCACCGCCCGAAAGAGTAATAGAACATCACAACTTAATTTTGACTCGTAAGGATTCGTCCATAATTTGCCACAGAATCTGAGTACAAACAAGTAGCCCGGGTGAGAAGAAGGTCCACGACAATAGCGAAAGGTTAAAGAAAATGAACTTAAAGGAAATGACACGTCATAAGTAAAACATTAATGCCTCCTCACTAAGAAAAACTGGAAAGGCTGGGTCCAAAATAACTTTTTTAAGACATTGGTCTGGAAAGTGTATGAAAATGAGGCGGGTGACCTCAGAATCAATTTCGAATCGTGCGAAAACGGATATATAAAAGGACTTGACTCTAATGAAGTCTGCACTCTGATCAAATCACAAATTGAAAAAATACTGACCTACATATCAAGCTTCCGAATGTATCAATAATTAGCTCAAGTCGGTAGAGTGACTCTTTCAAAATTTGGCTCTGAAATAAGATTTTGCTGTCATTCTTCAAACCCTTTCTTCTAGTGTTAAATAATGACGGGCCTAATTTTAATGAATACTTGTTGGATACATAAGGTACGTTAAATACATTTTCTTGTCTAACCAGTACATGTTAATAAAATATAAATAAAATTAATAAAAAATAAACGTATGCAGTCTAAAGAGTCGAAAACAGCCGCCTTGTCTTCTAAAAAAAAACTTAAAAAATGTTCAGCCAGAGAAATGATTTTTAGGTTCCTATTGAAACCCTTATCACTTTTTCGTGAATTTATCAATCGACCATCACGAAAATATTTTTTTAGGAATCGGTCGTGCATCTTTTATTGCGCTAAAGAAGTTAGAGTGTAAAAAGTGGGGAATATATTATATATATATATATATATATATATATATATATATATATATATATATATTTCTTTCCCAAATAAAATGATATCAAGGTTCATTTCGCATTTATAAATTGCAATACTCAACCAACTTTCATGCGAAAGGTCAGAAAACAACTTAATTTGCGTACAGCAGCGAGTATGATAGTATGGGCCGAAGCCGTCTTTCTGAACTATTCCAAAAAACTTACCGCATTCTTCAACCCGAAAGTCGGCTTTTGGCGGCAATAATATACTCACTTAGTGCTAAGCCCATAAAAAGTGTGTGGATTTTACGCATTCAGAATGGGGCTCAAATTTTCGCCCGCATCACCTGCGTTTTCCCACACAGCCTTAGTAATGCACCCAGAATATCACGCAGTTTGGGTTTAGCGGGGAATCTACCACACTAGAAACCAGAACCATTCGGTCAGGTGACAATCACCATTCTTATGCTTCTTAGTGATTCAGCGATCAAAATTGATGCCGGGGCTTCACAGATTTCTAAAATTATTACCCTTTTTACTAGATAAAAATGAAGTCTACAAATCTTTGATTGTGTTCTTAGAGAATGCAGGAAAATCCACGACAGAGGGATGTATTCACTTCAGAGCAAAAACATGAGAAATATTTGAATCCAAAAAAAGAATAATCTCGACCAGGATTCGAACCCGTATCACATAGAACAGTGATGCCCAGACATTTTACTCGGAAGGCCAGATTTCACATTCCCCAAGGCTAAACGGGACAAATTTGTTTTATATACTCATGACTACAAAATGTCAGCAGGGATACCCGTGATGGAGGTAGCAAGAGAGAGATATAGAAATTCGAATAGGGATGGTGGAAATGGCTTTCTCTCCGAAGAAGCAACCGCTAACGGAAAATATTGCTAGAATAGACACAGAAGCGATTCGTTAACAGTTATAGTATAAGGAGCCTACTTTTCTACGGACGCTGGATTTGGAGGCGATGGAAATATGGAACTTTAGAAGAATGTTGAAAATAAAGTAGATAGACAAACGAGTAACAAATAAATAAATGCTTGAGGAGAGATCTACGGAGGACACTTCAAAGATGAAGAGGAACATTAATTGGGCATATCCTTAGACACGACAGTTTACTGAATATCATAATTGGAGGAAACATGGAAGGGAATCATAGCAAAGAAAGGCCAAGGAAGAACCAATGGAAGCAATTGATGGAAAATGTCGGTGAAAGGTGACATGAGGGAATGGGCAGAGTGGCAGGGAACGGGATGGTTTGGAGCGCTGGTACAAACCAATCCTCGGATTGATAACCCGCAAAGATGTATATTCGAGGGTAGTCTGAAAAGTTTTCTACTTAACAAATAAACGAGATTTTTTTTCTTCAAATTTATTTAAATTTTTCAAAAAAGTCTCCTTTCAAGTCGATACACTTTTTCCAACGATGCCCTAACTTTTTAAACCCTTTAAGAGCTGTTGACGTCTTTCTAGGAATATATTATTTCTCGGATATAATATTCTTCGAAAAAAATTGCAAATTTATATATGAAGCAATACTCTGGCGTTAAATAGGTGAGGGCGAGAAAAGGATCTAGGAGAAATGTTTAATTTAATCTATTAATAATTATTTAATGATAACCTATGAGCTATACTACAGATACCTTTGATGGGGCGTAGTTTGGGAACCTCTTATACGGAATATCGAAGTTTAACAGGACGCCGCGGCAGTTAAGGCTTCAGCTCTGAGCCGGAAATCGAGGGATCCGGGTTCGAATCCCGGTGAAGACAAATAATTTTTAACTTGTGGTATTCCCCACGCTCGTTTTAATCAAGTACTAATTCATCTACATGCATAAGAAGAGGTGAAACATTTGAAATTTAAACAATGATTAAGTAACCAATTCTATCACAAATAAGATGTTAGATAGGGATAAGTCAGGGGAAGATAAAAGATAGGGATAAGTCAGGGGATTTTTAGAATAACCAAAGTTTGAGACATATTATTTCGTAACAATCAAAAGTCAGTTACCAAAAAAGGAAATGGGCACATCAGTTCTCTACCAACAAACTGGAAAATACGCGGTCTGTTCAAAAACTTCCCGAACTTTTTTATTGCTCGCCTACAGTTGGTTATTATTTAATCCGCTTGGAGGCGTTGTGTCTACTGAAACTTACCGAATAACCACCTTCAACCACTTTGTTGATTAGTTAAGGCCGTTTATGTGAAGGGGCGTTTGTAGAAGACGACGAAAAATCGGAATCGCGGAAATGCTCTTTGAAGGAGCAGCGCTGTTCTGTGAAATAAAGCGTGAAACTCTGCAAATGGGGATCGAGATGGTGCGGGGGCTAACGCACTGGCTTCCCACCCAGAGGGCCCGGTTTCAAATCTCGGCGTTGTTGAATATTTTTCAGAGGTATCTCGATCGCTACTTGAGGTGCTTTGTGGACGGCACTTTCAGTGAGTACGCTTCCGTCGGATGGGGACGTTAAGCTGCAGACCCTGGGACCGACTCCGGGTTTCTCTCCACCCTTCATCCTTTCCTGTCCATCCCCTATGGCGCAAATGACCTCAGGTCGGTCGCCTCCCCTAAATAATACTAATACCTCTGCAAATCCTTCAAGGCAACTTTTGAGTTGATTACCAAGGCTTACGGTGAGAGTGCTATGAAATGCACCGCGTATTATGAGTGGTTTACCCGGTTCAAAAAGGGGCAGCAATCAGTGGAAGGCGACGAACGTTCCGGAAGACCATCAACGTCGACTGATGACCCCCAAATCGAGAAATTGAACGATCTGGTTCGTGAAAACCCACGTTTTACTGTCAGGGAACTTGCACAAGAGTGTGGTGTCTCGATTGGTTCGTGCTATGAAATTCTGACCGAAAAATTGAGAATGCGTCGAGTCGCCGCCACATTTGTGCCTGGCCTGATGACAGCAGACCAGAAACAACATCGAGTTGGTCTATCGCGAATTTTTTGATTTAACTGAATAGGACGAAACCTTGTCCAAGATCATAACAGGTGATGAGCATGGGTTAATGTATATTTAACCATTTTGGTCCAAAATACTTCCTAGATACGTAAATTGTTCCAACTGCTCTGCCATTATGATTGTGCATTTAATAAAATATATATACTACAATAGAAGCGCTATTATTATTTTGCAATACTGCCCTAAGACAAGTATGAACTGGCTGTCCAACCTTACCGATAGATATAGTTTCATCTGTTCATGACTACTTCCCATTATTTTCGACAATGTACTGCACTTTTTTCTATCTCTTTCCCAGCTACCTTTCCTTCAGTGATTGATTATTGTTAAGATGATTTTCTTTATATTGTCTAATCCATGCTTATTTCATGTTTGTATACTTTACAACAGGCCTCCCTTCCATCATTATTGCTACAAAACAATTAAAATAACGAAGGTATTGAGATTATCTACAAATATAGTAGGAAAGATAAGATTAACATTAATGTATGAGAGCGAGAGAAGGTAAACCAGGTCATTTATCAAGGAAGTACTTCGGATAAAAGAAGGAAACGTAGTAAGGACATAGAAGGAGAATATCGTCGTGTAAAGAAACTTGAAAGAGGTTGATGACACGGACCAAAAGTAAAGATATGAAGAAAAGACTACAGAAAGCTTTGATATGATGCGTAGTTTTGTATCACTCGGAAACTAGGTCAATGAGACAAGAGGCCAAATGTAGGTATATAGGAGACTTTTGAAATGTGGTTCTGGAGGCGGATGGAAAATGCAAAACGAACGGTCAGGGAAAGAGAAAAAGAAAAACTACGTATGGTGGAGTTAAAAAGGCGGACATAAGCAGAAATTCAAAGAACTGTAGGGAAAATGGATGCAGGGTAAATTGAGTGTCAATGGGAGTCGTAAAAACGGGGAGAATGCTGGATAAACGAGACACGGGCAGGAAAAGAACAGGCAAGTTTGTCGAAATGAAGGGAGGGAATAAGCATGTGAACTTGAAGAGAGATTTATTGTAATCTAGTTGGTGTGGAGTATTTATTTAGGATCGCGTCTTAAAAGTTGTATGCAGAGGATTTCATGATCATTCCGTCTCCTTCATAAAATATTACAATTTCTCGTTCTTCTATTGAGATTAGTTGGGAACTAATTTCAAATAATTTTTTTTAATAATAAATATTATTTTAGAAAAATATGGTACCACATTGACGGAAGGACTCTATCATAGTAATAAATTAAATTTTTGACATACTGGAGACAGCCTAGTCTCTTAATTGATCCCGAGTTTTTGTATAACGATGATATTTCTCTAAATATCTAATTGGCATAGGATTTTGACGGCTTGAAATGCAGCAGTGATTAGGTAGAGGATCCATCAAAAACCTATCTGGGCTGGTAGGCCTAGATAGGTAAAACAGTAAAACCTTCCGAAGCCGGAATCTGCATGAGACGGAAACCTCCAAAATCAGGAAGCATAAGTATAGAAATTATCGCCTCTGCAATATGTGACACGAGGATAAAAAACAAACTCTGAACCTTTTCCAGCATGACTGAGTTGCATTTGAATATTTAAGTGACAATAATCCAGACGAAAACAAAGAAAGTAAATTTCTGCTCGTGCTCGATGTTTTTTGAACTTGAAACATCACCCGTGGACTCAAAAAGTCATTTTTTTAAAGTACTTACTGTTTTTTCTGAACTTTCAATTAGTAACGAAAACAATGCAATGCAATAAATTTTATTCTAGCTTCTACGTAATGAATATCCGACAGATGTATCTAATTCTTGTACAAGAATTAGTCAATAAATAAGTAGCAAGCGTTAGCAAGACAAAATTAGGAGCTACTCCGAACATTTCATCGGGAACGCTTGGAGCATTCACCGTTCAGTCCCGACTTAGCCCCCAGTGATTTTCATCTATTCGGTCCCCAAAAAAATTGGGAAGACCGACGTTTTGAACATTATGATGCCATAATACAAGAGGTTATTCGGCTGCGACAGCAAACAAAAGACTTATTTTCTGCCGGCTATCAAGAACTTGTACATAGATGGGATGTCTGAATGCACAGGGTGAACGTGTAGAAAAGTGAAATAAATTTCAGGAAGTTACTTTGATTTTTGTTGCCTACATCCACTTTTGCGAGTTATTTATTGACTTATCCACGCACAAGAATTAAATAAATTTTGTTGAAAACGTAACATGACTAATGCATGGTAGTCCTGTGGGAGGAGTGCTGAACTACTGACCGGAAGTCCCGGGTTCGATTCCGGGTGACGCCTCTAGGCACCCTCGGTTTCACCCAAGCTGTGAGATTTTTTGGGGTTCCAAATCTTCCTGGGAAACTATAGGCGGCACAGGGAAAGAAACTGGCCCCCTTTATTACCATGATGTGCAGGTTTCACACGCCGTTGGGCTTGGTACTAGGCGAGCCTTACTCTCACCTATCCCTAACAACTTTCGGGCTGATGACTGCGGCTGGTTTTTAATAAGTAGAAACCCTATTATTCCCGAAGATTCACCAGAACTCCGCCACTGGGAAGTTTTTTTAATACCGTGTTTAGTACGTAGATCCGCTATTTGAAAAGTGCTTTGATGATGGTGGGCAGAGTGGAGGTGGCAATAAAAGAAGAGTCGTGTTAAGTAAAGAGGCGTGAGAAGATGTGGTCGGAGTCGATGACGGTAAAACTTAAGCAGAGATGTAAAAAAAATGACTAGTGAAAACTTCAATATGGAGGGTAATTTTGTGTGAGTGGGAAACTTGGTACTTGGGACAAGGAAATAACCTCAGACTGGAGTTTTTTGAGGCATGGGTGTAGAGAAGAATGGAAAACATAAAATCGACGGAAAGATAAAGAGACGACGAAGCTCTAGGCATGGTAGGGGAAGGAGGAAGGTTGTTGGGAGAAATTCGATGACGGTAGGGCAAGTGGATGCACAAGATATTGAGAGGTAAAGGGATGCCGAAGACGGTAATTAAGTGAGGAATGTTGGGAAGGCGAGGTAGATCGACAAAAAGAACAGGTATTTGGATATATATAAATAGGGCACATATGAAGGATGCAGAGCTAAAGAATGATTTATTGTAAAATATAGAATGAGGTCTAAGGATATTTTGCGTTATGTTAGATATGGATTAGGAGCACAGTGGAGTGCAGTGCTAGGGCCCATCAAAACCTTACCCTAAGACTACTACTAATAATAACTCAGTGTGCTGTTCATCAGGGATCCGACTCGGGAGCGACTCGGGAGCGACTTTCGTACTGAACCCGGGGTACCGACCAACGGCGTCTTTTCGGATATGTCTTTGTGGTCAGACTCCAGGAAGGGTTCCTACCATGATTACTCTTTCGAGTTAACTGCCGATGCTGACTGAGTGAAACAGGGCAACTGAACGGAGTCACATGCCTTCACTTCGTCCTGGCGCCAGCGGCCGTCGGTGGCATCTATCCTTGCGACGGAATAAGTAAGTTGGAGGACTCGACAGGACTTGGTGGAGTTCTAAGTGAAAGAGCGGGAAGAGGGGGAAAGATGGGGGACTGGGGGAGGGAGACGGACGTCCTTGACCCCGTTATCGAGACCTTTAGAGAGCGAGTGGGGTGCGCTGAGAGATGGGAGGGGAGTTGAAAAAAAATGTGTACGGAGAGGTTGGAGGCTGCAGGGATCGATTTGCATTCATCCAGCTTTCCCGGATCAGGTCGAGGATAGAAACAGCGTTCCCTAGCCAAGTTCACGGATCATCCAAGCGGACTTGACGTATTTCGCCGCGGGCGACGCGAAGTTGAGGCGCGGGGCACGATTTATGGGTGCGCGCGACCCTGCGGCCTAATTTTTTTTTAATGTGTTATCATCGAATTGAGACGAATGGTATAATAAATTGAAAACAATAATAATCCCTATGCCTTTTCCATCTTCAGCCAATGGTTTGGAGATAGAAAATATCGACGTCATTGGGAAAGGCAGATATTCCTAAGTATTTTTGAAGTTAATTTTTTTCTTTCATGCCAGGAGTCTTGAATTCAAGAAAGCAACATAATTTTATCTGCAATGATACGAATTATTCATGACAAAAGGTCGCAGGGGTTAGTTCCCAAGCTTAAAATCCCAAAAGAAAATAAAGAGCAAAAATATATTTTTCTTCGCATGGAAAATGGAACTATTAAAAAAACCGAAGCACGAGAGTTTTGGGATATTATACAATTTCAATTTATCCAACCGATAAAATAGTTTCTCCCTATTCAACTAGTTATCGTGCAGGAACGTTAAGAGTGAATTGCAATGGCCGCTGCGAACACAACTCGGGGTTTTTCGTACTATAGAGATTAGCCCAGCGTTTATTCACTATAGCAATTTTAATTAGTTTGTTTACAACCATGCATTCATGCGTTCGATGGTAATTTTTAGACTAATCTTGAGGTACGATGTTTTATCTAACGTCTTAATTTTATCAAACAAGAATGGGTAGAATTGTAATAGTTGGTAGTAATTATTAGAGGAGGCGAACGACAGCTGAGGTCATTTGAGCCATTAGGGATATGTAAATAATTTGGTATAGCAAAGATTTTCAGAGAATGTGGGAAGTGTAAAGAGAATCCCGGTATTAGCATAGGTCTAAAATTAACGATATGTGCCAAGGGGTCAACAGTTTCACATCCCATCCGACGCAAGACGTACTCAATTGGAAATGCTCTCCAGGCTACACCCCATGTAAGGGTCGGAACACAACTGAAAAACCCTGCCATGACCGGGAATCGAACCTGAGCCCTCGAAGTCAGAACCCATTCCATCTGCATCACCTAACCACTGCACCATTCCGATCGCCAATAATTGCAGTATCCCAAGAAAGGATAAACGAAAATATGGTGATAGAAGATACCAGCACAAGGAGTTATGGAGGGATGAGCCTTAAATGTATCAAGTAGCTTAGAGAGATACTATAAAGTAACCCTCCGGTTGATTACACAGATGCTGAAAAATTAAATCGTTTTAAAAAGGTTTTCTCCAACGAATGGCTCTCCAAAAAGGACCCTCGTAACGGAATGAGAAATTTAATTTTTACAGAGCAAAATAAAACCATCTCGCCCATATTTTTAGCAGGAACGCAATAAAAAATAAATAGTAAATAAACATTGGGAAAACCAACGAAGACATGCTAGCTATGGCGGGGGGGGGGGGAGGGTAGTAGGGATTGGTCCGATTTCGGCAGGAAAAGTGGATGCGAAGTATTCTGATTGGAAATGTACTGCGACAAAGAGGAGGATACTTGGCAAGCGAGGTAATGGGAGGGAAAAGATAGGGATGTTGGAGAGAATGAAGGGAGATAAAAAGTTTCGCAATTGAAGAACAGTTTAATGAAGTGAATGCAGTGTATGGTGTCAAGCCGTGATCATGAAAAAAATAAATAATACAAAAGGGTAAGAAGTCAATTGATAATAGTGAATCATTCTATTCCAAAGAAACTGCGGGAGATGCCGCAACAGTAACTTTTAACGGAGTCATCCGCTAATGAAATGAAATTGTTGCATTGAAATCATTCTATTTATAAAATCCCGAACCACCGCTCAACTATTGGGTAGCCCCCATTCTTCTAATAACGGTCATCAAATAACCGAGGTTTTTTTACGATCGACGTGGAAGCTGTTCGACCACATTCCAGCTCTCGGCTATCGAAGATCCAGAGGGTCATGGAACCAAAGGGTTGAATCTTAGCTAAACAAGCTTACCAGCAGGCTAGAGGAACGATCTTTTATCGAAGGTTTTCGCAGCGATTACTGTTCTCGCTGTATAATTTTCTCGAGTAACGCCCGCCCGCTTGATGGCCAAAGACTTTTAAGAGTTGAAAATAAATACCCTTGCGATCACTTATTATCGTTAAAACCAACATCCACCCACCCAAAAATTTTAATTATACCTCCCTACCGGACACTAGGGTGGGTAAATACCTCAATTTTTAGTAATTTTGAATTCGTTGAGGAAAAATTATTCAGATTTGCCACCTTTAATACAAAGCAACCATGAAAAAATAAGTGAAGTAAGGTTTGGATGTGCAATTTTAGTGTTAGGAATTTAGGAATTTTTTAGTTTTAATTTCACTTCTTTTGTGACGCTGCGAATAAGTGTGTTTCGTTGATTGTTATATATCACTTTATGTTCCTTCTTTGATATTAACTAAAGTACCCAATGACTAATTGTAAAGAATTTAGCTGTAAAATGTCTGACAGTCATCCTAAGACGATAGGTATCATGAGGAGCTTCTTGCTATCAATCGGCACCAATTGCAAAACGTAAAAAAAGGTAAAATACTGGTGTCACAAAATGTTCCTTAAAATCTGCGGTAAAGGAAAAGGTAAGTTTAAAATAAAAACTGCATTACAGCATTGGAACCGAATCTCCACGTTTCCAATTCCAACGCCTAAATTATGAAATAATATTTGGTCGTATGAAAATCGCTTTCTTTCACTTCCTTTCTATTACCTTTCCGAATCAAAGATCAACATTTAGATTACTCCGATCTCAACTAGAGATTCCAACATTTTCAACTTCTATTTGGTCTGTTCGTTTTCCCTTAACCTTTATGGACCAAAGATAATGCCCACCTTCATGGAGACCCTATATGGCAGTATAATTGCAATAATTTATTCATAAATTCCAATTCATTCCGGGATGAGATTGAGGTACGTTGAAGTTCTCAAGTCTCTTGGTTATTTTCTGACAAACTCTTTACACCAGAAAGTTGGAACTTCTGCTCTTCCTTAACATAATCTCCCAGAAGACAAATGTTTTCACAACTTCGACGGTACAACCTGTATATATCATGACCGCCGATGACGTTTTGGTAGGGCTCCATTTTATCCACTTGGAAAATCGGCTAGTTCGTAGACGAGAGCACTTCGCTCATTGTCACGACCTTCTTTCAATTGTCGCACCCCCGAACCTGCATTTTCCACATACAAAACACCATCACCGCATGTCTCACTCAATTTACGATGAATTTCGAAGGAATTTAAACCACGCAAAAGAAGAAAACGGATTATATGCCGTTCTTCTACACTAAATGACGTCGTTTTAAGTAAAGGAAACGCTTCTCAAAAGGCAGAGACGTACTCTGTTCACTGCATGGTCCATTTTAACAACTATTCAGATTACACAATCACAATCATTCCAAAATAATACACAGGAAAGGAAAACGATATTTTCCTAAATGCCGGTGGAATGTTTATCATTCAAATCTGTTTAATTTTACAGAAGGCGAATCACAAAGATAAAACAGTTTCTATGGACAAGTTTCTACTATTCAATGGATTTACATTCCAGCCCGGGCTTGTACACGGTTAACTATCAGAAAAACACCCATTCCCATGGCAAAGAGCGAAAATGTTTGTAATTTACGTAGGATTTCACCACCTCGCGCACCGTGATGCTAAAGCAGTGTGACTAATATGAGCAAAATTATCTTAACGGAATAATCAACATGACATTGACACTCCAACAAAAACTACGCGATATGAGAGTTCACTAACGTCATTTCAAGATAGGATAGTGATATTTTCTGAGACAAGGCAGAAATAGTGATAGAACAACTAGGTTGGGGGCAAAAAACTGATAAAGAACTCCAAATACAGGGATTTCCCAGAATAATCGAGGGAGGTTTGGCCACTATGTAGGCCACAAAGAAAACTCACTCGCAGTGGAATCACGATTACGTACACGAATGAAACTCGCAGCGACAGATGTCAGCGGTAAACCCTGGAAATAACCACAGAGACGGAAACAAAACCGCGAAATATGATATGCATTTGTTTATAAGTGGGGACCCTCCCCACTGACTGCAACCTTGACGTGGTGGAAGGACTTGTGAGTCCTGATGAACTATAGAGATATGCGGGCGAGAGAAATCAAATTTGCTCCTGGTAGGGTCAAAGGGTATTAGCCAGACGAAAGGTTGTGCGCGCAACGTCTGATACTCAATGATGCGGCTGCAGAGGCGTCTGACCCAAGTGGAGGGGGGGGGGGCATTGAGGGATGGTGCCAAGGCTCCTGCGGTCGTCGTCTCACGAAATCCTAGCAAAGTGAAACCGAAATCAGCAACAACAAAATAGGACCGAACCAGGTAAAAAAGGGACTTGGAATTTTAGGATAATATTGAGGACAGGGAAATTGGTAATATAAAGCGAGAGATAGAGAGAGGAAATATATATTATATTTAAAAAAGAAATATATACATATATATAAACATATATATCGTATATAAATATATATATAAATATATATATATATATATATATACATACATATATATATATATATACATATATATATATATATATATACAGCAGGGATATTACTGGAGCAATTGATATAGTAGTAGTAGCAGTTGTAGTAATATACAGTGGAGGCGAAAAGAGCCAGCGTAGGGTGGCAATTATATTGAACCAAAAAGTAGAAAGTAGCCTAGTAAAGAAAGAGCAAGCGGGTGAAAAGTAGGATATTATTAGTAGAAGTACAGGCTGAACCAACGAACTTAGTCACCGTTCAGATATTCATGCCACCAATCAATGATTAAAAGGAAAATGTGGACAGGGTATATGATCAATAAGAGCAAATAAATACGGGTGTACCTGGAGGGAAAATTTTGAGTTATACAGGAAAAGAGGTTATTCAACTAACACTTGGTTATGACAACACAATAGATGTAGGTATACATAGAAAAATCACGGCAGATTCAGGAAAATATCAGGACATGCTACGGTTGGACGCATACTTAGGAACAGCATGGTATGGATAGTTTACGCAGGAAGGGTTAAATTGGTGCGCTATACAGTAGATGAAAACGGTGTCACGAAAAAGGATGGGTAAATCCGTGCAAACAATTAAAGATAAGTCGTGGAAATTATTAAATCAAGAAAATTTCAAAGGGGACCGATAGAATATATCAAAAAACTATACGGTAAAGGCATTAAGCCAGCAAGCTTAGCCATACAAAGAGAATATGACACAGATAAGGATAGCTTAGGTCCAGACATACTTGATGGCGAGATATAAGGCCATTAGGGGAATTGAAAGCAAATAAGGCCGCGTGGGAAGACATTCCCGCGTAACTACTTAAAGGTTTAGGATAACGCTGGAGGAAGAATTTTTATGGACTGATTCGAAGCATTTACGATATAAGGATGGAATTTAGCCGGAAGAATCAATCCAAAAAAGAGACAGGCAACCACATGTAAGAACCAAAGGGCAATAACATTGATTTTGCTCGCTATTAACGTGGTTTTAGGGATCATCAATTAGAGAATAGGGAGCAGGGCAAATGATTGTTTAGGAGATGATCAGTTTTGGTTCAGAAAGGGGAGAGGCATTCGTGATGCCTCAGTGATACTAAGCCCGGAAATAGAGAGGAATATAGAATACAATCAGAATGTATTTTTGTCTATTAAATTTCGAGGTATTCGAACTGGGTAGAATTAATGACTGTATCGCAGAAATATAGGAGTATATTGGAGGAATAGGTGCATGTATCAGACTGCTCAGGTGCGAGTCGGGATTGACAGCGTTAGAAAGAGTAACACATGGGAAGACCTGGAAATCGGGATAAACGTCAGTAGACAAATCATAATATCAGTTAGGTTTGCGGAAGAGCTATAGCTTGCTAGTCAGTCAAAGGGTTTCAAGCATTGCTGAGCGTATTAGAAAGTCAAGTGTGAGAAGTATGTGATAAGAATAGATGTAAACAAATTAAAGGTTATACGGTTTACAAGAAATAAAAAGCTAAGCTAAATATTAAAATAGATGTTCATCAACTAGAGCAGGTGGAACAGTTTGCCAATCTCGGAAGTGCTTGGAACCAAGACAGTTAAAATACCTACCAGGGACATAGAAGAATTGCTTTAGGCAACGAACCTTTCACGAGGGGGGGATTATTGACAGGGTCGTTGGGTAAGGACGTTAAGAAAAGGCTCGTCAAAACTTTGACGTGAAGCGTGGTTTTTCTATGATGTGGAAACATAATCGTTGAAGCAAGGCGGTAGGCGTAGACTGGAGGTTTTCGAAATTAGGAATGGAGAAGGATAGGCGAAATCTATGGGGAAAGTAATGGGATGTTGGACGGAATTAAGGGAGGAAGGAAGTATGCGGAATTAAAGAAGAGTTTATTGGAGTACCGGATGTCAGATTGTGGTTTTTTATAAGATGCAAAGAAATGCAACGAAATACCGCTGAGGAGTATTTGTCCTTCCAGCATCTACGTTGTCCGGTAGAATATCAATAATAATAATAGGTGTGGAATCTGAAATTTTACGTGCATTGGATTTTAGACTGTAAAACATTCATGATATTTATAAGCAACAGTCAAAAATCTGTTTTTCTTATGTAAGGAGAATTTCTTTACATTTTCAACGTTCTTTTTGGAAAATGATCCTTATTCTCAACCGTTCCACGACGATGGTCTATAAACAAAAATGGCTATGTTCCTGATGTAAATAAACTGTGGAGTCGATTTAACTCTTATGCGATTGCAATTGGCAAAGAAATGCCAAGTTACAAAGGAAAGATCAAATGTAAAAGTAAAAGGGAGGGCATAAATGTCACATTATTCTACTCATCCAGTTTCTCTGTTTGAGATTAGCCTCAGCAACTAATACTAATGATCAGATGAGAATATGTCGAATAGAAAATTAATTATACCATAAGGCAGGCAAATATAAAGAGTACAAATATTCATGCTTTCTCGTCAAGTAACATAAAAGCTACCGATTTCGCTACCCTTGACTCTCGATCATAGCGAACTCGTACACCTACGTATCACACAGATGAAACGGCGGCATGAATAACACTGCCGCCAGGGATAAACGAGATTTCCTACTCACTCAACAGTAAAAGGTCTCCGTTAAAACTTCAACGTGCACATTCACTTAACCTAAAGACTTCTCATTCAAATCAACCCAAAGCATTTCTGTTCAGTTCACATACCTGCAACGAAAATGAAAGTGTTAAAAATACATCCTTCAACTTCAACATCGCACTTATTCTTATCTTCATTCATCAACTTAACTTATTGTTAGAAAAAACTTGACAAATTGTCATTCACATTAAAAATCTAATGGATAAATTTATGCAATGAAGCATCAAATGTGATCCAAATTTTGTAATAAATAAAATTTGAGCCCCATTTTGTTGTCTGTACTACCCAAACGGAATCACGACAAATTTCCATGTAAATTAATTTATGCACGACAAAATCTAAATAGTAATTAGGATTTTTATTACCACCAAGGCATTTAACACATACTGACTTAGGCCCGCTTGCACCAGTTTTGCTTACATTTTAAGTATCACTCAAAACCCTGAAATGACATAAATCCTCTTGCGCCTCATGACCTCTCTTAAGGGATACTTCAATTGATACGAATATTGTTTTAACCTATACTTGACGTAAGTTTGGTTATGTTAGAATGCACATACTTCATATTTTCTCCCGCTTCTCAGTTCAAAGTGCTAACCGACGTTGCTCAAATGGATAAAACGAGTAGCATCGTGAAAGTGAAAACTTCACATTTTTTAAATGCTATTTACTTTGGTCTCTGTGACATTTCCAGTACTTAGATACTTTGAAATCAAGTCTAAAGTTAGTGCAACCTTATCCCTAATATAGTAAGCATTTATCGATCGTTTAAGTTCTTTTATTTAGATATTCTATTGCGTTATAACTGTAACATTCAAGATACACCATGAACACCTCCGTTTCAGCTGGTCGTCACAAAAGTAATTAGCACCAAAAAATCATATATTTTCATCTAATTTAAATCTAATAAAATGAATTGCACATACGTGATAACACTTTTCCTAGGGCCATAAGAAAACAGGTGACTATTAAATTTTCCATTTTTTTAAACTCTCTTGTCAATCATTCATCTAAGCGAGGGAAACAAAATTCTCGACAGTCGACATAACCAAGATAGAAAATATCATCATATTGACTAGTGATGGAATGCTGAAGACAGTGATAGAAGGGAGAACGTTAAGCAAGTGAGACGAGTGGGAAGAGATTAAGCGGGAGGCAGAAAATATACGGAAATAAAAAATGGCTCATTGTAGTATTGATGTTATATTATGTTTTGTTAGACGAGGGTTAAGAATTGCGGTGTTAGTCAGTCTGTGCCCATTCAACTCTACCTTAAACGGTTAATTAGCATCAATAAAATAAAGAGTTATCTGTGTGTCTATACGTTCGTCATCATGTATATGTATGTAACCACGGATACAAGCGTTCAACATAAAATTGAAAGCAATCGCCAGGGTATGAGTTCCTACATCTGTTTTTATTACTTGTTTTCACCTGTACTGTTCTGAGTTTCTGTGTTGTATGCAATTTAAAGATATAGAAAAGAAAGGAAGAAAATGAAAGGTATTGAATATTTTAGGGTTATTCTGACGGCAGAACCATCGAAATAGGTTGTTCACAGGAGAGTCCTTAAGATCTCATAGACCGAAAGCGTTTCCAACAAAGTTGCGTGGACAAGAATAGAAAAAGAAGCCGATCTGGATATGGAATTGAATAAAAGATGTATGAGCCTGTTCTGGTGGACGACGTTTTGATGAGATACACAACAGAAAGGATAAAAGAACACGACATGAGGGTGGAGTAGGACCATGGAAGTGTATATCTCGCACATTACTAGCAACGCCGACCGCGTTACCCAATGAAAAATGAAAGAAACACCAGGACCGCGAACTTTCGCTGTTCAAAACTTTAACCTTAGTTCAACTAAGCAATATTTAGGAGGAAGTAGTCGTAGTTTTAGGGGAGGCGACCGACAGCTAAGGTCATTTGCGTCATTATAGATGGATGGGGAAGGACTGAGTGTGGAGAGAAACCCGGCGTCGGCATTAGCCTACTACTAACGAAAGGCGCCAAGGCAGTTAAACGTCCCATTCGGCGGACGACGTACTCACTTAAAGTGCTCTCCACAAAGCATCTCAAGTAGGGATAGGGATACCACTGAAAAATATCTGCCGTCTCCAGGATTCCAACCCAGGCCCTCTCGGTGGAAAGCCAGTAGTTTAGTTACCGCAACATCCCGCTACCCCTACTTTGGAGGAACATGGACTCAAAAGTAAATACAGGAGAACTGGGATAGGCAAAGAAAATTTTTCAAGGAAAATGTAATGAGTGGTCCACTGTTCGAGTGATAAACAATGCACTGTGGTAATCCGCAGAGATGAGGCAGAATAAGACTGGACATAATCTTGCAGTTTTGCGTACAATACAGTCAATAAGTAAAACCAGAACCCCCAATTAGAAATAAATAACTCGTAATAATGAATGAAAGATTGATATTTCGATGTGCGTTAGAATCGTAGCCCGATGTCGAAACACGTGTAATCCTCATGCTAATTTGATTCCCTGTTATCAGTTTAAATAAGCAACAAATCATGATACAATGGAGTCGCGAACTACTACATGGCATGTACAAACACATGTACATAGCGTTTTCACGGTTATTGAAGTGAAATTTGTAAGCGTAACTCCTCATGTTTCCTCCTTGCAGTTCATGACCTCAACCTTCGGATTCACTCTCGCCTATTGATGCAGTGAGTTGATCCCTAGCATTAGAACGCCACGCCTCACGTAAGGCGAGAGAAAAACACTCGCGAGAATATTTCCTTTAAGAGCCGTTTTGGCCTCTGCACTCAACTTGCCGAGCGCTCGGCCCTCGCGTATCTCGATCGGAGGTGCCAACATTTCGGATGCCCTCTTTCCCATCCGCTTTTATCGCCCCACTCGCACTCGGCCCAGCTCTAAAAAAACTGCAATTGACTTTTATACTCCGGAAAACAGGAAGCGAGCAAACATTTGATCAAAAAATACACACGGCATACTTGGGGTTGTCTGGGATTCCATGTCTTAATTCATCTCCTGGAGAGTATCTCCAGCATATCTTCCCAACGTTTCGACGTGATCTCGCAAGGAAAATACCCACGAAGAAAAAATTAGATTGCGGGAGATGGGGAAGAAAGAGTGAATTCCTTTCCCTATACCGCCTTTGATTTCCGAGGAAAATCTGGGGCCCCTATATTTAGGGAGCCTCGGGAAAGTTAGGGGTTTCCAGAAGCGTCAACAGGATTTGAACCCGAGCCATCAACGCTCTGTCCATGGAATAACATTACTGCATAGAGATTTGCGCTAATTACCCGCCAGCACATGAAGGTTGGATTAAAATTAGAATTCAGAATTTATTCACGACAAAAATCACATGCATTGCTAAACACATGTATTAATTGACATAAGTGATTTCAAAATTCCACTGTTCACCTCGTTAATTCCATTTCAAAAAAATGGAAACTGATGATTACTGAATTAGAAATTTGTCAACGACCATAGACTTACCTAAAATTGCCAAATATTCTACTAGGTAACACGTGAGTTGCACTGGGCGTGCGAAGAAAAATAATGGTAGAGCGGTAACTGAAGTAAATGGCGTAAAGTGTTAACGCTTACCGCGTAGTGAAATCTACGAGTATTATTTATACTTCAGGTAATGAGGGCCAGTTCCCTTGCATGTACCGCCCATGGTTTCATCCTAACCGAAAAATCCCACAACTTGAAAGAAGCTGAGGGTGCCCAGAGGTATCAACCGATTTTGTAACGGGCCCGTAGCCCAGCACTCTACACAATGGATTAACACGAATCCAGTTCATTTCCTCAAATTATACAATATGTAAATTATCCCATCAAGGTAAGGTTGCATAGATGCATTGGGTGACATAGAGATTATTACATTTGCCGGCCCCAGTGGTGGCGATAAAACATCCTCTCCTGTTAACCTAAAAGTCGTGTGTTACTCGTAGATTCCCGCTTAAGTGGGTTTTCCTCTACCTTGGAATGGGATGGTTATGACTGTCCTTTATGTAATTTCATGTTTATAGTCCGATACAAAACTCGAGACTCAAGATCCGAGCCAAAACTCGGCCATTTTCAAATAATGCTAGATAAAAAAATGAAAATATTAATATTCCAAACGAGTAATAGTCTTTCCCAAGTGCGTTTATATCATTCCTATACATGTACGTGTACATCTTTATATATACCCCGAGATACGTCAAATGGCAGGGTGGAAAAGGATTTGTAGCCCCTGAAATTTAGGGTAATTCGTGATTTCACCATGCGAGAACAATGGGTAACATTTCATTTTCGGGTATCACGAACAGTGAACTTGATGTTTTCTACGTGTTTACAAATTTCACGAGGGAAAATGGTTCCTAGTTATGTAATTTCATCAGTCGCTTTCCCGTATTGTCTCCCGTATGTACACTAGTATGCAATAATTCTGATATGAATAATATCTATCATACGTCGTTTTATCCCCACCCGTTGAACACTGGACACTTGGAGAGGACATGGTTTCGTGTTCCAACGAGGAAGCCAAAAATATTTTCCCCACCAGAGATCCCAGCCAGCAACGAATACTAGGGATGAAAAAATATTTTTTGAGGTGGGTCTGGCTTTCAAGTCCCGCAATTTTTTCACGTTTATCTTAAATAAAAGAAGTTGAAAGCGTCTCGTCCACGCCTGATTAAGGTAGTATCTTTATCCCAAGGATAAGCCAATTGAGTCTTTGGAAAATAAATGTAAATGAAAAAAAATGTCACTTCTAACTTCAGATCTATCGATTATCTTCCACGTCAAGGATTCTCCAAATGCCGGAAAAATATCGCAAGACTGACGCAATACACGACCAAACAATAAGATGCTCACATTGTTATTACCATTCTCCAGATAAAAAGTTCCCCACGTCAATTGAACATGCATGACATAAATTTGAGATGGAGGCAGACGAGAGGCAGGACTTTTTCCCAAAAATAATTCACTGGATAGGTTAGCCACATGAAGGTATCTTGTGAAGCTTTAGAAGCCAAGTTAGAATCATGAATAACTGAACGCGACCATATTACGAGTACTATGGATTGAGGCACAAAGACGGCTGAACACAAGCTTTGAGTACCCTTGGCCCTGCAACGTTCTAAAAAAGAATTAAAAATTTGGAAGAAACAAAACGGGCTAATGAAGGACAACCAACTTAAGTATTTTTAAAAGAGAAATCCAAAACAATCCCAACGAATCTTAGACTATCAACATAACGAGAGTTATGAGTTTTGATGCTTCACGAGTGGGCCGATTTTATGACTGTGTGGGCAACATTTTTCAAAAGAAACGAAATTGAAGGTCAAATGTATGGAATCTCAATCAAATTTGCGTCACTACGGTTTCAAAACCAGGAAAAACCATATTAGGAAAAGGTACGAGACAGGTTGTTAGGCTGGAATGAGAGGAAAAATGTCTAAGTGGCACGATTGAAATTGTAATAATCGCTGTTGGAAAGTCGTTACATCAATTGTCCATCTTTCCGCAAGCACATTTCACGCTTTGATTTATGAGACAGGTGCCGACAGAGTAGATGATGTTTTACAGTTTACCAAGCTTTTCCATACATATGTCTCATCTTATTTTTAATTCCCAGAGCCTTTGCCTGTGGGTTATCATTGCACACATTTCTGTAAGGAAAATGTCACCTGTCCTTTCTCCATTCTCTGCCGACACATCCCGCATCCTCGAATAAATTTAACTCAATACCATGGTCTCTAACTTTGGATTTTTCCCAGCAATGCTCTCTCCTCCCCCACAATGCCTTGCACTTCCTCGCTTGTTTTCCTTTCCTTTCCTTCCTTCCGTCCATTCACCTATCTCATCCTTCTCCACACACCCATTCCAAGAGCATCCAATCTTGCCTCGATGAGCATGCTTCCGCACCGCACAAAACCACGCTCCATATCAAAGTTTTAACGAGCTTTTTTGTACACATCCTTACTCAACGTCCCTGGCATCGATTCCATCCTACTTGTGAAAGCTTCTTTGCCGAATCCAATTCATCTCTCTATGTGCCTACTACTTTGACTATTTTGGTACAAAACACTTCCGAGATACGTAAACTGTACCACCAGATCCAGTTAATGAACTTCTATTTGAATGCAACAATTGCAAACCAGGATCCCGGTCAAGGCGAACGGTTGCTGAAAATGTTACACTTTAATGCGTTATAGCGGATGACTCCTCTGAAGTTTCTGTCACGGCATCTCCCGGAGCAATCTGTCCTATTTTAACTTACCTTTCCTCTTTATCGAAAACAGCGTTAAAATTATTTTTTTTTACATTTATTCTAATCTCATACCTATCACACTAATTTTCTAATGCGCTAAAAAATACATTTCAGCCCCTTGGAACACTGACTATTTCAAACTTAAACATCCGCAATTTTGACTATGACGGACTTTCACTCTTGTCACCAGTTCTTCCCATGCCTCTTTGAATACTTCCTCCACATTTACGTTAAAAAAAACGGGTGACAATGGACACACCTGTCATACCCCTCTTCTTATCAATATCCACTCCGACCATCCATCCGCCACTCGCTCCTGAGCAGTCTGAGGCCAAAAAATCAAAGGTCCTCTCGAAATCCTTCATCTACATGAGAAATAGAAAGCCTTCTCAAAATGTCCAAAACAAACCAAACCAAAGCATCATATTTTTTTCCGAAGTTAATTTCGGATTCAACACCTTTATCAAACACGATTCCCCCTTTAATTTATATTATTAGGGTATTCTGACTTAAGTTCTTAAGCCTCGTGAAGTATAGCCTTTACCAACTGGTTTTGTATTTTGAGAAAAAAGGATGTTTGCCAATTGAAAATTCGCTTGCAAACTCCTACATACGAGTATTAGGCATCCTCGGCCTCTAACATAAAAGGGACTGGAGGAGGGAGAGGAAAAGTAGCTCCACCCCACTGGGCATAGGGTTCGCTAGAGCGAATGCACTAGCTCATCTGGTTGACGCTGCGAATGGTACGCTCTAAACGAAATCCCACAAGTGCATTACACACCGCGAGAATCCAGCCTCCCATCTAAGCTTAAGTGGACTTCGTTGTCATCTCAAAGGGTGATTAAGTAAGCCAATAACGTCACAACATACGTCTCTTCCAGTTCTCGGAACGTAATTGCTAGTGCATGGGAGTCCATCGACGTGAGCGAAGGTCTTGTTATTCCTGACGGGCAAACCCAAGCGACCTCGATCTCTTCAATCCTCCTCTTGAGTTCTCTCCTCGGGGTGGGCCCGAAGCTCGCGGAAACGAGCATGTGCGGATGAGAGACCAGTCACGTACGTACGAAGTAGGAGACCCGAGGAAAAAAAAGGCGGGAGACGAGCGCGCATTTGGGGTGTCGCGGAAATCAGAGGATGGGAGAAGACGCGAGGGAATAAACAACGGGGCAAACCCGAAAGTGATTGACGCGTTCAAAAAAAAAACTGGGGGCTGGTGGAGACCCACTGAGAAAAAACGAGACGGCAAGGATTATGGGAAAGTTCGCCCCCCTTTTAGGGTGAGAGACACCGGGGAAAACTAAAACGAAGACGTAATTATGGGTTAAGAATAGAGTTCCGTTCGAATCAGGCCAGGCAAAAAGTACCGCCACGCGCATTCACTGGAAAGCGCGAACGTAAACACGTGTTCTTGGGGAGTAACGCTTTCTTTTTGCATTACATTTCAATTCTAAAAACGAGACTGTTCCATGGCGCCACGTGATCTTTGGCCGAGGTCCATAGCTTCTCTTTTGTTTCCGCCGCTTCATGTTTTTCGGGGGTGGGGGACGGGGGATGGAAGGTGGTGATCATCCGGGTGGATGACAGGGCGTTGAATCATTCACGACGGTTTTTTTGAGTGGCATCATTTGGTCGTGGAAGACGACGATGAAAAATGACCGCCGTCCATGAGAGGGGTGATTAATCCTGAAGGGTTATCTCGATTCCGTCGTGTTTCCTTCGTCGTAATTATTAATTTCGCTCGGAAGGGGAAAAATATTCGCGCCGTTGGCTGTTCAGACCCACAATGATGAGGTTTTAATGAAGTAAATCTGATTTCGCTCGTCTGTCATCAGGACTCATCGGCAAGGCATTCTCTACAACGCCCAATCAGGGCCGGGGGCAGAGAACAAGGGTGTCCATATTTACTGCCTTTGACCACAGAAAAAAAATGACCAAGCGATAAAAAATTTGTCAAATGGACAGATTGTGCTTCACCAACCAAAGTAAATTTTTGCAGTATCACAAATGCGTAATATTTCAAAATATTTTTCTTTAATAGCACATCACGTGCTTCAACGTTTAAACTTGCACAATTAGTGTCTCGATATTTCATTTAATTTTAATAAATTTTCAGACTCCACAAACAATTTCATCAAGCCAATACTTTCACAGCTAACTTCATGTTAAAAATACCTTTTTTTGTTTTAAACCAGATAAAAACCACCGCAGTAATCCACTAGAAGATTTATTTGATAGGTGAGAGTACAGCTCACCCAATAAAAATGCCATGGCGGGTAAAATTCACGAGTTGGGCTGGGGAAGTATTTCCTTATGCTGTCAGTGGTTTCCAAGCAAATCTAGTAAACTTAATGACACACAGTTTATGTGAAACCGAGTGTGCCCAGAGAAACCTGGGCACACTCGGTCACAAACCTGAATCGAACCCGAGCCCTCCAGTCAGTAGTCCAGCGCTCTATCCACTGGACTACTACGCCTCTTTAAAATTAAAACATAAAATTAGAAAAATTTTCTGGCAGCTTAAAACATGTCTCGAAATAAGAAAAAATATTCATCGAAATAAGTACTTCTCGGTGGTGAAAAGAGCATTTAAAGTAATTCATACGGGCGACTGATGAGAGGACATTATATTACGAGGGTCATCCGGAAAGTAGTACCCGTTCGTGCCGCATGAAGTGCTGACGACGCGAGTAGCCGCTGGACGAGGTCAGATAGCTTCAGTGGCTTGTCTGCCTTCTCTGAGCCAAGTTGCGTGACGCTAGCATTGCCTGTGTTGTTTCTGTGATTGTTTACAATGTTTAAAAAAATTGAGAACGCCGCCAGTTGTGAAGTGAGGGCAGTGATTAAATTCCTCAATGCAAGAAACGTTCGCCCATGTGATATTCATCGCCAATTAAAGGAGGTGTATGGAGACAATGTAATGGACGAGTCGTCTGTTCGGCGGTGGTGTCGCAACTTCAACATGGGGAGGGGGAACACACACGACGATGAGCGTTCGGGGAGACCGTCTGTCATTACAGACCAACTGGTGAGCTCAGTTGACGAATTCGTGAGGAACGATCGGCGCGTCACAATTGATGACATCTGTGAGCATTTTCCCAATGTTTCTCGAACAATTGTTCGTGAAATTGTCAAACACCATCTGCATTATGCAAAAATTTGTGCAAGATGGGTCCCTCGCGTATCTCAATGAGCTGGCGGCGAAGGACTATGCAGCAGGAATACAGAAACTTGTCACACGTTATGACAAATGCCTTAATTTGCTTGGAGATTATGTTGAGAAGTAGTTTAAAGTATCCTCTTTCAAATAAAATTTTTTATGTTTGTTAATATTTACTTTTGTGTCTTTATTTCACGAACGGGTACTACTTTCCGGATGACCCTCGTAAATACCCCCGAAAATGAAGAAAACATCATCAAAATCATTATCAAACACGTCCGTTTGCTTAAGACACCGGTGGAAGTCAAGTGAATCGTAATGGCAGACAGGAATATCACTGATGCGATACTGGAATAGATAACGGTAGGCACGAAAGCGTTTAAAAATGAAAACAAGAAGAAGCTCGTATATCGGAGAGTCGGGGGGAGGGCTGAATTAAACCAGTTCTGCAACTGATAACCATTGCTAATGAAATGCAAAATCGGCAGACGGATGCTTCAAACAAACTGGACCGATCGAGTGCGAAATTATAAAGCGCTGGAGCGAGTGGACAACGGCTACAAATGGTCGATCAAAAAATTGCAAATTGGTGTACACATTTACGACATGAATGACGAGACACCTAGGAAAAGCAAAAAACTCTTTGGCTCCTCGCTCAGAGAAAAATGGTGAGACGTTAGGGCTGCGAAAGGAAAGAAAAACGCCGACTGAAGAAGTCGAGAGAATTATCAAAACTGTATGAGTCACTTTTGCGAACAGCAATTAACAACGCGACGATTTCATAAATGAACTCACCTCAGATGTTGCTTAGTGGGTGCTTGCCTTCAAGAGAAGAAATACTAGATAGATGTACCATTCTAAGTTACGATTGATCGTTAATATACGTTGTACGTCGCATTTCTTCCTTTGAACATCTCCTCGTTAAAACGTTTCGCCTAGCAGTGTTTATTATAGCATACAATACATTTTAAAATTGTGAAATATAAAATATTAGTGGTTAATTTTGTGCAAATATTAGTTGAAATAAACCTTTAAAATTCAAATCAATATTCAAAATTCATTTCAAATTATTGGCTAGCATGTATGTTTTCGAATGCGGAGACACCAATTAGGTTGTTCTTCAATTTATTGAATTCTCCAGATCGAGATTCAAAGGAAAATGCTAATCATCATTTGATTTTCATCAATTAGATTTACTCACAGGAAAGATAGAGAAATCAAAGGCAAATATGAATATTAAATTAAATATAAAAATTAAAATTAACAAGGCAATATTAAATTGTTGCATTGAAATATGAATATATTCGAAGTGCACCCACGGTGCCCTGCAAACCACATCTGTGGTTCGCATCTCGGCAATACGCTGAGGAGGAATCCACTTCAATCTACTGCCGTACGCAAGATATTTGATGCACCATGAGTTCCTATCACACACTGAATAAATGGAACGAAGGGGTCCAGAACGATTTTCTTCGGCACAACTTCCCAGGCAGTCTTCTGCAACTACGTTGCAATGGGAAACATCTTAAAGTTTCCAATACGTACGTAATACAACCGCAGGCTTCCCTCGCCGTATCAATAAAAAAATAATACCTACTAATGAATGAATGACAAGCAACGGTGAAATTAGGAAATAATCATAAACACATCACTGAAGGTATTCGCTCGTTCGATTTTCGGATATTCTTTCGCTAAACAACGCCATCGAAAGAAAAAAGTTCAGCTCGCAAGGAGGCAGCACTGTCTGGAGTCCGTCCTCAGCCGAAAACTTGTTTACACGAACTCTCGCCTTCGGCTGGTTCTGTCTGAAAGAGCTTCCACGAAATGTGTTCCCCTTCGAAATCATCTCGCTCGAAACTGCAGCTCAGAAACTGACACCATTCCGTCCCGTTTTAACCTCACATCTTCAACACTTCGAGTGTATTAACAAACCGTACCATAAAAGAATACTAATGCCGTTGCAAGAGCCATCATTGATACAACAATTCCAAGAAGAATCGCTAGAACTCTGTAAACTGTTTCAATAAGATGGAAAGTGTCACTGAAATATCGTAAGAAATATGCTGAGATCTCAATCCAGTCACGAAGAAGGTGATCCAGACTGATAAATTTAGGAAGGAACACAGCTAGAAGAAGATGACGAGATACCACTAACTAGAGCAGAGAGAACAATGCGTAGATGTCCGAAGTATATCAAAAGTTGATGGGAAAATTAATATGGACATAAAAGGATATTTTATTAGGTCAAGGAGTTTTCACAAAGAGAAGGAAGTTGATGGCAGGGACCATAAATAGAGATGTAAACAAAAGTAGTGAAAACTTTGACATCGAGCCTAGTATTGTACGACTCGTAGTGAGAAGATGATAAACGTAGATTGCCGACTATTGAAATGTGGATCTATATCTACCCTGCAAGCCACCGGGAAGGTGCGTGGCAGGGATGCACAGCACATGAACAGACACAGTCACGCAGTATGTAAGAATTGCATGAGCCCCTTGGGATGAGGAAAACGATGGAAAAAGTAAAATGCACGGTTGGGGAAACAAACGAGGAAGTTTTAGGTGTAATAGGGGAAGAGAGAAGGTTGCTCGGCGAAATTCCAAGAAGATGCAGAACATATGTATTGGGTGAAAACACAATTATGAAGCCTATGAAAGAGAGAATATTGTAAAATAAGCTTGTAAAAAACTTACATTGAACGGAAGATTATTCTTAACAGTAATAATATTAATAATAATGACCCTTTTCACTTTTAACGCCAATTATATCAACAGATTAGCCCATCAGAGTGTAATAAAAGAAACAGTCTCACTATCTTGCACTTAAAAATAAAGTTCGCGACCACAAAAAAAGTAAGGGCACACTTGGACGAAAGTTCAAGAATTATTTCACATTCTAATTTCAATAATGCCACAATGGCGTTTAATAGCCTCTCATCTGAAGCCAATTATTCCAAAAAGAACGATGAAGATGCGTAGATATCAGTCATCAGGAGAGAGAAGACTTTGAAGGAGGTAATTAATACTTATCTCTTAAGTAATTACCTTTGCGAACGAATTTTCCAGCGTACGCTGATCAACCACCGAGTGCTATTGATTTCGAACTTCCTAACGAGCAGAAACATCCGGGAAATTTCTTGTTGTGAGGACGAGAGAGTTACGCAATATTTTCGCTCCTCATCCCACGAATATTCTCAACGATGGAACACCGCTAATGAACCCCGGAACATTGAACACGGCCAGAAATTGAGCCGGATGAGGAGAGATGTACATGTATGGGTCCTTGGGGGCCGACAGATTGGAATCCACGAAACGAGAGTGGGGAGAGTAAGAAGAGAAAGATACGGAAAATGTTTCCGTGACATCGGAATTCGTGCACGTATTTAATTTACCATAAAAACCTAATCACAACCCGTAGATTCTACACGCTCGCCGGCCTACGTGAAAACCACAGGTTCGAATCCCGCTCTGAATATGAACGCGCAATTTTATCAATGGATTTACGGAGCAGCATTACAAACATTATTGGGATTGCGGAGCGGGAATTTTTCTTTGCGAAATGAGGTTTTACGAATCGTTCGCAAGAGCGATTTCATAATCACATATATTTTAATTGCAACTGTAGCTACTACATTATGCACGTACGATTATTATACATCATACATTGTTTTTAGCTGGAGGCTGTACTATCGTGTTTAACTGCCGACTTAGTGCGTGCACGAAGGCATGATCCAATGCGATGCAATTAAAAATAATGTAGTCTAAACTGTGCCTACGAAATTACCAGAACCGGACTTGAATGTTACTTTCCACCAGCACAATCCTGCATTGCACATGAGTAACTGATAGAACTTCCCCTTTGTGGCTGCTGACACCGGAGAGGGATTCGGAAAATAACAATGGCCCACATTTGAGAACGCTGAAGAAAGATAACGAAACTTCTGTGACATGTGACGCAATACTATTTGATAGTATTTTTGAAAATCACAAAACACTCAGTCATAAATTTGGCAAAGAAGGTTTTAAAAGTACTAGCTTAGGGTAATTCGATTGGCAAACAGAAAACTACGGAAGCAACCCTCTTTAAAGACGAAGATCTTCCGATAAAAAGGTCTAATCTCTGAACGCGCATTCAGAAAGATAAGAGCACTATTCTCGCAGTGGACTCAGATGTGAAATTTTGGTACGGGCCTGAAAATAGGATTGAAAATTTCCCACTTCAGCCACTAAAACACCAGTTATTTTTAATATTACAGAACCTTTGCGTCAAAATGTACGGTTAATTCCTACGGTGTCAGAATTAAAGAGTGTTCTCTGCCTTGCTAAAATTATTAAGATTGTCTTCCTACCTACGAGATTAAAGGAGATCCATTCATGATTTCTCAGATAACCCAGTAACCGGGTCCTTTAAATTTTTCTATTGCATTCTGATGAATGGGCATTTTTTTCTATTAGTACTAAAACTTTAACCTGAACTAAATCTGGATTCAGAACTTTCTCCGAAGGACCTCAACAATTTAAACAGTCAAACACTCGCAAGTGAAAGTGGAAGATTTGGTAGCCAAGGTCCCCGTAGCGACCATGTTAGAGGACGGATGAGTCGGAAAAGCGAAACGAATATTTTGAAAGTTGTCTAATTCAAATGGAATTACGTCCCCCTCAACGTTTCCATTGCTTTCATCCCACACCCGTCGGATTAAGTCAAGTAACTCAAAGTAATTCCGCATACTCTTCAAATACCTATGTGCTTCCCATGATTGGTCTGAAGCGAGAGTGGCCCTTGAGTAAATGGTCAAACCAGATCGGATCTCTAACTGGATGCAAACATCACCTGCTGCTTTCATTTGACGTTTACCAGTTGAGAAGTAACCAAACTGGACTTAGGGAGACGGGTTCACGCACACTAATTACGCGCGTTAACGCTATCGTTACCCATAAAGCAATTATCCCATGCGGCACAACTTGCGATCACGGATATTGCAACCGAAAACCGTCACAGGACGAAATTCGAAGAAAGATGATGGCGTTTCCGATACCAATCGCGTTAAAAACGATGGCGCCCGCTTAGGTTTTCAACATCAGTGACTCACTGCAGACTTTCGAACACAAAGGGATCTTTGATTTTAATAGGTTCACCAACACATCGTTTTACCAGATTACCTCAAAAGAACTCCTCCTGGATTCCGGGTGGGTATACATGCTAAAACTCTGTTTTTTTTAGGGGGTGGTAGAGGTTGGAGCCTATTTGTCTACCAGTGCAAATTCCTAAATATACGTATGAAGAGAGGTTTGAATTTGACGGTCTGAGATTGGATGTACTCTGAGATCACATTCGATGGTTTCCTCGAAGTCGCAAGTAAAATCCCACTGACAGTAACTTTGCGGTAAGATTGATGTAGAATTGAATCTTCAAGGTTCAAGACATTCACGGATTTTTTCTAATCTTTCATCTATTTCTACATAATACCCCGCAAGCCGCCGCAAGGGCGTGTGGCGGTATTAGGCCACCAACCTTGCATGCAAAATCCCAATCATAACACACCCCTACGCAAATATTAGTTTGATCATGCACTTGAACCAAGTTAATCACACGAAAGAAGGTACTTTTTGCAACAATGTTAAATAGCATAATACGTATACTCAACGCATGCGGTAGAATTTTTAAAAAGATGGGTCTATCAAATACAAAAATAACATGCAGGAAATAAGGTGCAGGATATTGACAAAATATATACACTGCAATTCCAATTACCTCAAACGCGATTTCTGTCATACCTATTTTGATCTCTAATCGTACGAGGAAAAAACTACATAATAACAGAAGCTAAGACTATTCCAATTTTCCACTTAATAACTATTTTATTAAAATTAATTATTCAGTGGAAAATTATAATAGTCTTCGTCTCTGTTATTATGGAACAGCTCAATCACATCACACCTGAATCTGTAATTAATATAAAAAACGACACTAAATTATTCATTCTACTATCTATCTCCCTGATTTTACGTACGTGATCTGATCTACAATAGTAAGTCGGGGTCAGTTATGTCTTTTATATCCTCAGATAAGTAACTGCAATAAATTTACGCAGTAAATTTAACCTGCTTTTAAACCTACAGTCAACTAGTGGCTCCCATCCTAATTCCTCCCACAATGTCGTGACACCGTTACCTTGTTCATAACTTTTCACAAACTTAGCTGCCCTACGCTGCACTCGAACTAGTTCCAAAATTAAGTCTACCTCGTGAGGATCCCATACACTCTCAGCATACTTTGGGTGGTGCCTAACAAACGTTAAATAACAAGGCTCCTTGACTCTCTCATTACAATTCCCAAGTATCCTTATTGTGAATCCCTACTTTTTATCTGCAATTCCGCTATATTTTTGCGACTCTTTACGACATTCCAAGGCGGTTTTTCATGACTCTGGAGGCATACATCATAATTTTAATTCAATTTAAAATTATAATTATTTTATGACTATTATCGATTTGAAATCAGTGCTTTAGTACATAACGGGCAATTTAAAATTTTTTTCTGGCTCTTGTGAAAGTGTCATATTGATTCCACCACGAGAATAGTACATCGCAAGTACATAATAGTACAATAATACTATATACTAGCACAATATAATACGTAGTACAATCTTCCGGGACTGTACTGCGAAGTGATTATAATCCATTAATGAGAATACAAATACACGCAAAGTATTTGAGGATGGGTCTAATAAAAAACCGGTAATTTACTCCTCATATAGTTTTCAAAATAATAATAAATGTAACAAAGACTCTTCATTAAGGTATCGCCGGTAATCACGGGGCATTTGTTATACTCTAATTAGGCTTGGCGACAAAGAAAGTAACGTACACGTCAGAAATGCTGATTTGCAAGCCTCAGGGTTCATAGTATGCCTCGCATGTTTAAGGGTATCAATTTAGATCTTTATGCGTGTAATTCAGTATACTGGTCGTAAATGTATCATGGTAATTTTTTGTCAGATGATTTGTTTTCGTTTTTTTCTGCTCACATTCTGTCGGCGAGTAATCCTGCGTTGCTTTCTCTTTCGGAATCAATGTCACTCATACATAAGGAAGAAGAGGTGACTCATAAAGCTTCCCTGAGGGACGTCAGGAATAACTTTTACATAACTGGAACTCGAGCTGTGTACCATCCACATTCTTCTATTCACGTTTAGGAGGAGATTCCAGTATAACAGCTTGTTAGTTTACTTAGTGGGTGGCTGGGATTAATGACCGTGATACTGCCACGAGAGGTGATGACGCCAATGGAGTAGGAGGAACGGAAAGGATTTCGAATTTTCGTGGTAGTAGGATGAGGTGTGGGACTTGAGGTATGACAATATATCGACAACGTTGATTTTTTTTCATAACGACCAGGTCGATAATTACATGGGCTAACTTTTGATTCATAACATTGAGGTGGATGATTTTCACCGTTATGGTTCATCGTTATGAGCCCATAATTACTATCGACATGATATATCGATAATTTAATGGATTATTTCTAAGGATCCCGCATCAACAATCAACATCAACATGGAAATACGAACGACGCTGCCGATAAGAACTATGAAGACAATATTCATCAACATCTACATAATACCCCGCAAGCCGCCGCAAGGGCGTGTGGCGGGGGGTGTTAGGTCACCACCTACAAAAGAGAACAAAACCACATGCAAAATCAACACATCCATACAGACCTACATCCACAGTGGCGTATACATTCATGCAAAATCCCTTTAACCTTACACGCATGCAAATACATATTACATCAACCGGCAAAAAAGGCACCTTAGGATGCAGCAAAAAATTTATCCAACAACGTGCAAGCTAGAATTCGACAAGTAAGAAGTTCCACCACCACACGGACATGTCAACCATCATGCCACCACATGGACAATGGTCGCCTACCCCAAGGACACCGGCACGGAATGCGACCCAACGCTGCAGGCAACGGGAGGGTCCCCCCACCGAGAGAGACGAAGGATGGAAAGGAAACGCAAAAACAGAAAAGGCAGAGCAAGCAATACTGTTAAGAGTAGAACACTACCTAATGGCATTCCAATGCGGTCATGCGGGAATGGTTCCGACAATAAAACACACGAGGTCAGCGAAAGTGCATGCAATTGAGCAGAACCAACTTTTCCCCAGGCGCTGAGGATAGCAAGTGGAACTCCTGCCATCCACAAACCCACAACTGCCACCCCGCACTGTCCATGGGAAGGAGTCCCCGAGTCTGCCGGTTCCGGCATCTATTTCTCGAAGCTTATATACATGATCCAAGCGACCAATGTATGTTGGAGCGCGAACAATTCGTGGGACCTCGGCGCCGAAACACGCGGATTTTAATCCACTCAGCAAGTACAAACCAGCATTGAATCGTCCCTCCTCTGATGATTCCCACCCCAACTGCATAAGCATATAAGTGACGTCCCTCGTTTCATCGCAAGAGCCTCCAACGAAACGGGCCGCCTGCTGTTGAACCCTCTTTATCTCCCGAATGTAAAGAGAGGTGTTATTTTGCTCTAGTTAGACCTCATTTGGAATATGCCGCAAGTATTTGGGATCCGTGGGAGAAAATTTGGCAAAAAGAATTAGATAAAGTCCAGAGAAAATCCGCTAGATTTGTTAAAAATTGTTATGATAAAAACACAAGTGTGACAGGTCTCTTAGGGGATTTAGGCTGGGAACCACTTGAAGTGCGGAGAGAACAAGCGAGGCTTAGACTTTTAGAAAGGTTCAGAACAAACAAGTTTAAATATGACACTGAAGGAATTATAATGGCCCCACACTACTTAGGTAGATCAGACCACAAAGATAAACTAAGGGAGATAGATTCCAAGACAGATAGGTACAAATACTCATTCTTTCCCCGAACAATCAGTAATCATAATAGCAAGAAACCGAAGTCACTTTAGAAATATTAAAAACTTTGAATTTACAAGTCGGAACAAAATTAAACACTATAGAGATGTTAGGTATACTTTCAGGTGCATGTGTATGTTAGTTGGTAGTTTGAGTGTTTGCATGTGTGTGGGGTGTAAGTGTTCATGCATGAATGTATGCCATGTTTTTTTTATATATGATTTTGTCGTTATTGCATGCGATTTTTTTTTTATTATTTTTCTTTTCTAAATTATGGGTGGTGTCCTAGCACCCCCCGCCACACGCCCTTGCGGCGGCTTGCGGGGTATTGAGTAGATGTAGATGTAGAAATGAGCCCCTCCCCCACTTGGACCCCATACACTACATGCGCATTCCAAATGAGGCGCCCCACAAGAGCGCGGCAACAACGCTCCCTGACCCCAGAGCCACTTCCGCCGACAATGCGTCCAACAAATCCCAACCTTTTACATGCCTGCCCGCAGAGCCCATGTATGTGGGTCCCCAAAGTTAGGTCTTCAGTGATTGTAGCACCTCGGCACTTCACCGAATCAACGACTTCTACGCCAAATCCAACCAATTTACAAACAAATCCCGTTGATTTTTCAAAGAAACTCACTACCGAACATCTACCAAGGTCCTAGGACTATCCCCATCCCGAACACCACTTAGCAATACAATCCAGATCCCGTGCCAGAATCAGACGATCCTCTTCACGTCCAACATTGGGAAATAACGGCAATGGAGATCCTATCCCAGTAGTATCAGACCATAACTTCGGTAGATGATGTGGATAATATTGTCGATATTCAAAAAAGGCCATAATGCCGATATACAAGACGGTCAGTATGGTCCATCTGCAACACTTTCAGACACAAACGTTGAAAAGGACTTACTCGTCATACACACCGATTATCGTCTCGACGATATACGTATAACCGCCACCACTATATTTATGTAATATCGAATATCGTCAATGGAAAATGAATATCGTGCAACGCCGCCACCGGCGGCCGCGAGTAGGTACACGCCGCGCGAATGAAAGGGAGCGCGGAGATTGTGGAAGGAGTGAAACGGTGGATGGAGATGGAGGGCGTGGACGGCCGTTGGTGGCAATGGGTCTATTGCCACAAAACTTGCTCTGCTGCCAAGGAAACTGGGGGTAAAGAAGGGGATAGAGGAGAGAGTGAGGGGGGGGGTGGAAGAGGGACTGGGATGGGGGGAGAGAAGTGGGGCGAAAGTATTTAAAAAGGGAGAGGGGGGAGGGATGGCGGTCGCTCTTAAAAAGCTTCCGAACATCCAGAAATAAATGCGCATCGCCCTCGTGACAACCCCTTCCCGATCCCACGAAGGTCCAGGGGAAAGAGAGAAGCCCTCCCCCTTGCTGACACCCGAATCGTGGCCAGCAGAGAGAGAATGACGCCCTCAGTGAAAAAAAATTAGGGAAAAAATACATCCGCTGCAAGACCTCCGCCTCATCTTGGAAAATCGCGAAGAGGTACTCGAATACAGCGACGCCATTGGTGACAAATGCGTCCTTCGGATGCCAGTCTCATGCGCTAAAAAAATACAATGAAAAAAACACACTTATGATAATTTAAGACCCGGGTAGGCAATTGTTAGCAAACGGAAGATTTACATTGTTATTTCAAGGTATTCGATCGACTAATGGTGAACTTTCAACGATACATTTCTTTCCCCGAACAATCAGAAATCATAATAGTAAGAAACCGAAGTCACTTTAGACATTAAAAATATTATATGTAAGAGTCGGAACAAAATTAAACATTGCAAAAATATCAGGTATATTTGTAAGTGCATGTGTATGTTAGTTGGTTAGTTTGCGTGTTTACATGTGTGTGGGGTGTAAGGAATTTTGCATGAATGTATACCATGTTTTGTTTGTGGACTATAAATCTGTGGCTTTTGTGTGCGGTTTTTTTTCTTAATTACGGATGGTGCCCTAACATCCCCCGCAACACGCCATTGCGGCAGATTGCGGGGTATAATGTAGATGTAGATACCTAACTACTACTCTCATCTACGGATCACGAAAGCTTCTCTTATGGCCTACATTATTTCCTCCTCCGTTTCTCCGTAACTTCCACCTGCCTTCATGCTGTCACAAAAATCCTCGCTATCCTATTATCTTCCTTTACCCCGCTTACCCAACATTTTCTCTTCTATTACGTCTTTAACATCCCACCCAGATCGATTGAGATTGATAAGATAACAGTGAACGCCATTATGACTGAAAATTTGGCGATGCGAAAGATCTGTAGTGTTATTGGAGTTAGTTTAACAATTCAAAACGGATGAATTTCTACCTAAAAAGTAATCGATTCTTCCTTCCTCAACTTATCCCTATTATACAGACGGACAAAGAAAAATAAAGTCTATTGGCGATCGACTTAAAGACTCCTAATTTCCACCAATAATATCAATCATCAGCAACCAGCGCTTTACTCCCACCTATTTCTTTCCATTGCATCACTATGTGCCAAACAAATATGAACACAAACAATTTCGTTCATTTGTTGTTATTAATCAGTATTCCAAACAAATTTTTTCCACGTTTCTTTTCCCTCTTCCACGAAAATATTCATCATTGCAATCTCGAATAGAAGCATCCAGTGTCTGAGTTACAATTCATCACTAATTAATTGCCTGAGACGACAAAATTAACTGTGGCTATTATTTCAGTCCCTGTGATTTTAATACATCTTCTTCTCCATCATTCCTTTTCGCTAATACTTGAATCCCCTAATACAAATCGCCAAGTGGCTTTAAGAGTGCAATTCTATGTAATTAGGAAGATATTCATTCATGAAATTTAAAGGCAGTGCACGATTGATTCAGAGGTACGGAAAAAACGAATGCAATCATTATTTTAATCTTCTTGGACTGATCAACCGAAAGAAAACTCATTGAATATGAACATATCAATAAAAAGCAGTCAAAAAAAATATTTCAATAATTTCGAATTACAGTCAATGCGAAGGAGGAGAGAGAATAAAATATAAGATAGGAAAACTTGATTTAGGGTGCATTTAGGGATAATGGGATTCAGATGGATATGGAAGAAGGGAGAACGGAAGGTAAGCGGAGGTGTTGAGGATGAAGAAAACGGGAATTGTGAACGGTATGAGAGCAGTATACGCAAAGAGAGCTCAGGAGGGAACTGGAGCCACACAATAACAACCTTTGGTCTTTTTGATTAAATTCCAAAACAAATAATTGTATTTTTAAGATAAAAGTTTTTTAATGCATTGTTAGAAGTACGTACATATCTCAAAAGTCACCCATTATACTCACTACTAACCTGATCGTTTAAGAACGAGCAGAGAGTTCCATTAAATTGGAAATTCTTGGTTGGTAGACATTGGAAGCACGTAGATAACATATATGACTTAAACTTTTACATAAAGACAAATCATTTGAGTTTAACATTGATTCAGAAGGAATTATCACAGAGCCTGATTACAATGGTAGGTGAGATCACAATGAGAACGCAAGGAAAAGCGACCACCGAGCGGATAGATGTGAGACATCATTTGTCCCTCTGCTCTACATGGTTCACCGCAAGCTAGGGTTTGTGGCAGGAAGTGATTCAACACCAGGCAAGCAGCATCAAAAATTAAGCTTGTCTCGCAATATTCGAGACCTCAACAGCACGAAATATCACGTACGACAATTTTAACGCCCAAAAATTAAAATTTCTAATCAATAATTGCCCTAATGCCTGATAACCCAACACCCTCCACTACAAGCTACTCTGGCAGTTTGGAGATTTAAGCAATTTTCGTATCATCCTAAGCCTATTTCTCAATTGCATTTGCGTACCTGTACGCATGTATTTAGCATATCATATCAACGTACATATCATCAACGAAGAAATATCATCTACACACACATTAGACCGAAAGTTGCACAACAAGGTGTATCGGCCAGTTATTAGGTCACCAACCATGAAAAAGGAAAGGAAGGAGTCTTAACGGATTGATTCGCCGTTTTCGTTGACCATTGTGTGCACGCTGCGGCTGCAGCGATGTGTGAATAATTAGTAACATATACGTGTATTTACATGAATACCATTTCCCATCATGATGTCACGTCAAAAATTACAGTTTGTTCGCTAAAGGATCAACTAACAAGTTAGTAACAAGCTCGAACAAATACACTAATCGCTCCGCATGCTTGGACGCTTAAAAAAAACCACTTCCGTTTCCTCTTTTGCCCAACATTCTACCCTCTATCACAGTCTTCAACATCCCACTGCCGGTCAACACCCCCTTCATCCACTTTTCCTGCCTCCATAGGATTGCTCCCAACAAACCCCACTCTTTGCCCACCATACCAAGTACTTCCTCATTTGTTTTCTTCTCTGTCCATTTCACCTTCTCCATTCTTCTCCACACCCACATTTCAAAAGCCTCCAATCTACGTCTATCCTCCTGCTTCAATGACCACGTTTCCGCACCGTACATAGCTACGCTCCATATCAAAGTTTTTACGAGTCTTTTCTTAACATCCTTACTCAAAGTCCCCGTCATCAACTCCCTCCTCCTTGTGAAAGTCTCTTTGCCTAGCGCAATTCTTCTCCTTACGTCCCTACTACTTTGACCGTGTTGGTCCAAAACACTACCGAGATACGTAAACTGTTCTACCTGCTCTAGTTTTTGCCCTCCTATTTTAATGTTAAGCTTGGCCTTTTTCTTTCTAGAAAATCGCATAACCTTTGTTTTATTAATATTGATTCTCATCCCATACCTGTCGCACTGAATTTCCAATTCACTCAGCAATGCTTGCTAGTTCGATTTCGTATTATTGCACATTGTGTAAGGAAAGATAAAGTACTTGAATCTGCATGTGTGACGGTGTCTATTTGTCTTATTTTATCTTAGTGGTCTAATCTACCAATATAATTTAGGGACGAAATTAATCCCTCGGTGTCGCAAAAGACTCAGGTGTAGTGTACATACCTAAAAATGAAGGGGCTTCGTGAATGAAGGGGCTTCAAAACTATTTCCTCCAACATAACCTCCACGCTTACTCTCTTCTCGCAGCAATTTTTACGAATTCTAAACTAATTTCTCATAACTTTTTCCCGATCCTGAATAAAATTGTCTCCCTTAGGCCACAAATACCTTATGCTTCAAATATGGCTTAACTAAAGCGACCTGCAGCTCTCTTAACTTTTCATTAAGTCCCTAAAAACCGCCTAAACGAAACCTAATATCATTGAGGGTAGCCTTCCATGCATCGGTACAAGGTGATTTAAAATAATATCTTCTTTTAAAAGTTCACTACAGCGAATCAAAAAAGTTACAACACACCAACGTATAACAGGGCTAAAACTTCCCCCTAAAAGGTGTAGCGCGAAACCCACAATTATTTCCCGGCCAATGTTTACAGGAAATTAGCGCGCTCGCATCCGCCTTTATCCCAACGTCGACGAGCTGTAGATATGTTTGGGATGACTTCAACAAGTGCACCAATACTGAAAGGAGAAGAGATGTCGTATTTGCACAAGTTAGTGAGTCCTATTTTCTTGCGAAAGAATCAACGGGGATCGAGATGGTGCGGGGGCTAACGTACTGGCTTCCCACCCAGAGGGCCCGGGTTCAAATCCCGGCGTTGTTGAATATTTCTCAGAAGTATCTCGATCCCTACTTCAGGTACTTTGTGGAGTGCACTTTGAGTGAGTTCGCCGTCCGTCGGATGGGACGTTAAGCTGCGGACCCCTTGGCGCATTTCGTCAAAAGTAGGCTAATGCCGACACCGGGTTTTTTTTCCACCCTTCATTCTTTCCTGTCCATCCCTTACGGTGCAAATGACCTCAGCTGTCGGTCGCCTCCCTTAAATACTACCACACAAATCAACATTTACGCGATTTTCTCAAAACAACTTCAATAAGAGGATGTAGAGAAGTGAAAAGAGAGATCGCCTTCCTGCACGCAAATTATTATTTCATCCGTAAGCAAAAGAGAAAAACTTCTTTCAATACCTGTATGGCAGACTAATTAACATTCAATTAGACTAAAAGGACATGCATAATGGTCTGACTATTTATTCCGCGTTATCTCTCTCCATGGTTCCATCACATACGCTCCTCCGCTTAATCAGTGAGGCGGAGCGATAATAACAACAAAAAGTCGCGGTGCACACACGACGACGAAACATGGCGATTAATCGACGCATAGTTGTCCCCCAGTCGAAGGAGCGAACTCTGCTCACGGTCGCTACCGGGGGGTGAGGGAATCTGTTTACAAAGCGGGTGGTAAGGAATATGGGGTGGTGATGTGGGAGGCAGGCGGGGGAGAGTTGAAAAAGTAGGGAAAGTGAAAGGAATGAAAACAAGTCGGGAGACGGTATTCGATCGCTCGTCAGCTCACGGCCACCCTCGCGCCGCGTGACGTCAACAAAACCAGGTCATGTATTTCGAAAAACGAAACTGATAAGAAGAAAAAACAGCGCAGCGTTTATGTTTTCCTTTTTAAACGACAGAATAAAGAAGACATTGATGAGGCTGGCCTTCGATTCGATGGGAAGCGGTTCATTCCCCTCCACACGGACAAGGATTTCCTCCCGACAAACCACGATTCCATGTCTCAAGACAACCGCGAAGCTCCATGTGCAATGCGACGAGGAACTATTACCACAGGGCTTAGTACGCAAGTGAAACATGCATCCACGCTTTCATGGATGACTGCTGTATTCCCGCCGGAAAACGATGATTCATCACATGGATTCATCAACAACATAAATTCGTCCAAAAATAGCTTGCGTGGACCAACAGCCTCGTGAAATGGTGACGCTGCGCATAGCATCTTAATACTTTACGGCGTAAGCTGAAAACCACAGTAATCAACACGAGGTTGGTTCTAATAGGTTCCACTAGAGCTCACTGAGTTCTAAGCCCAACGGTGATCGAACAGACATTAAGGTAAGGGGGTGCAGTTCCTTCACTGTACCGCCAATGGTGCCCGAAAAATCATACCGCTTGAATGAATCTGAGGGTGCCCAGAGGCGTTGCGTCATGAATCGAACCCTGGCCCTTTCCAGCAGCCCAGTTCCTTATCCGTAGGATAACCTCGAAACTACGTAGAACGCTAGAATAGCATCCTAAAGCATTATTGGATAACCTAAGTTGAGAGCTACTGAAACTTTACAGGCAAGACTTAAGAACTAATAGATCATCACACAAATAATTTGAGTTTAACGATGAAGGAATGATTTTTAACTATTAATGAGACAGGTACGTGAGACCAAAGCAATGAGTTTAGAGAAACTGATCGCATAACAGATATATATGAGGAATCCGTTCTCCCTTATTCAGTTCGTAATCATAACATTAGGAAAGATTATGTGCGACAGTTTAAAATTGCTGAAACTAAAGTGACACCTAAGCATAATCACAAATTACTCAAATGGCTGATGACCCGACGCCACACACCTTCATGGAGGCCTGAAGAGTAAATTAAAGATGTAGATGAAAACAGAGTAGCAATGCAATTCAAACAGCCAGACTTCACCAGCAACTTACTCTGAGCGAGTTCTACGGGGATGGAAATTAAATAGTTCCGCGTCTTGCGAAGCTGATTTGGTTCTTAAATGTGAATTCGTGGAATAAATTAAGTAGCAGCCTTCAGTAGGGGAGAGGGGAGATAATCGTTGTTTCAAGGGGGACGTGGTTGAAGAGTTGCGCCTCGAAATGACGTTTTTGCCTCTTCATATGGATTCATGGAATAATTTACGCAGTAGCCTTCGATTACAAGGGGGCTAAAATGTTTCGTTCGCTTCCATTGGACGCACTGGGTACATTATATGACCAACTACACGACAGGTAGGACACGTAGATTGATATTCTATGAGACAACTGATTATTTTAGTGGTTTCTATCTATTTGGCGGCAAAGGTAGATTCGTAGTAGTAGTTTTGAGGGGAGGCGACCGACAGCTAAGGTCATTTGCGCCATAGGGGAAGGACAGGAAAGGATGAAGGGTGGAGAGAAACCCGGCGTCGGCATTAGCCTACTCTTTACAAAAGGCGCCAAGGGGTCCGCGGCTTAACGTCCCATCCGACGGACGGCGAACTCACTCAAAGTGCCCTCCACAAAGCACCTCAAGTAGGGATCGAGATACCTCTGAAAAATATTCAACACCGCCGGGATTTGAACCCGCGCCCTCGGGGTGGGAAGGTAGATTCGTTCCAATGATAGGAGATCCAATGATACCATAAAAGTGATGTAAAATAAAAATAGAAGTCACGCCAAGAAGAGTAAGCTAAGGGCAAGGGGTGCGAGTATTATTCTGTGCGTAAGACCGGTTTCGTACTTACGGCATCATCTGGTACATAAAATTTCATTTTTATTCACTTGATGATGGCATGCGCATGAAACCGGTTGCCCACAAAATAAAAGAAATTGCTGAGTGTTGCAAAGTTTATTTTATAAGTATTCCACCAGAGCCCACCATGCAACGCCGGAATACTTCAACTATATCAAATGACTTAGACTGGACCTTAATGTGTTTTCAAGAGCCATTAAAAACCACACATGCCCGAAAGTTCCCTAGTAAGTTCTCGGTGGTCTCGTTACAAAATACGATCTCTAAAGGTATTCCCCTTTTAACTACAACCACGTACACTTTCGCAAATTTTTCATATTCAATTTTTTTAAGTTAATATTTCCAACACGAGCGAATTAAGATTATTGAAAATTAAAAGTTATATTCATTTATTTATAAATAACTATCACCCTTGATATATAATATTCATAATGAAAAAGTAATATCAAGAAATAGATGAGTACGGCATTACTACACATGCAGAAAAGAAAAATGATCCGGCAAAGATACTAGCCTTCATGGATAAGCGGATGAAAGAGCACAACCTTGGGAGAAAAGAGACTAAAACTAAGACAATGGTCTTCAGCCGACGTACGAAGATAATTCCCAAATAAAACTACAGAACGACACTGCAATAAGATGAGTCTTTCACTATGGCAGAAAGATAACTATCGATAAAAGAGGCAAGAGGGAAACCGAACGTTTAACAGAAATGCCAAAAGAAAGCATTCAATCAGAAGAAGCAATCACTACTGGTAAATGGTACTAGGTTATACTACTGGCAAATAGTAATAGGTTAGGGAGAGAGAAGCGATCTAGTAAAAACTTATGTAGAGTGTACTACTGAATGGCTGCGATACAGGGACAGCAGGAGGAGCGGAGACAAGACAATGGGAGGCCATGAAAATGTGGCACTACCAAAGAACGATGAAAACAGAATGGATTGAGCAAACAATAAATGAATGACTTTGAGGAGTGTGTGAAGATGGCATGAGTATAGAGGAAACTTAGGAGAAGAAGAAATTGAAATTATTCTGAGGCATGAAACTGAAGATCGTAATTGAAAAACACAAAAAAAAGAAGAGAAGTTTTCCAGACGAAGTCCAAGGATACGTTATGATAAACAGGAGATGAAAGATAACTGCGTAAGGAACTATAAAGGAATGAAAAGAATTACAAATAACATGATAGCCGCTGAAAATCAATCCTCGGATTGATAACTCGTAAAGATAATTATGACGCTCAAATTCATAAAAAATTAAAACCCTTTCAGAATGGCCAAAGAAGGTTGCTCTTCAGCAACTTTAAAGACTCCCACATCAACAGAATCGCCAGAAAATTAGGTGATAGGATGAAACACACCTTCTTCTGAATGAGTAGATGAAGCAGATAATGACAGACGCTAAAACGGAGAAATATGTGGACATGAAGAGATTAGCCGATGGTAGAACCGACTGAGAATGTAAGAAAGCCATTCTAGGATTGATGGCCAGTGATTAAAGGGGAAACAGCTACAATTGAAAATTAAATCGCATTCGAGAAAGGCAATGCCGATACCACTGTCGAAATTTTACGCAACGAACAAGTCCCACCATAAACTGATTCGGCCCATCTCAAATTGACCAGTTTCTTCCCTCCTGGCGTCGAGAAATAAAATCGCCTATTTCGTTCCGCTTTCCGTTGAGGCCGTCACCGCGGAATGAGTGCCTAGCACGAACTACAGAGTTTTGTGTCTTACGACCTCCGTGCTGGAAAGGTTCAACTTGCACGCTTGAGAATCGACATAATCGATACCTGAGTCGATTCCTTCAACCCTCTGAGGGCAACGCCACAGAAGACCCACCCATTAAGGAGTTAGGGGACTCCTGAGTTATGTATAGCGAACGGCAGATTCCGTAGCAGATCTTCTGTTGAATGGTAATAAAAAGTTACCAATGAGCAATCCCTCAAATAAAGAGCGCACTTTCTTAAGGTTGCCATTTCGCCGAAGGCAATAAGGGCTCAATTATAATTCGGAAAAAATTCGTGGCATTGCCGAAAATATATTGAGAAGAATTAACGAATGATTAGTTGTCTATTTCGTCGTGGATTTTCGGCGGAGGTAATTCTTGAATTCCACAAATAGAGACGCAAAAACTCTCATTATGTGCTTTGTCTAATTGAGAGATAAGATAGCGCCTCCGATTAATTCATTGTTCAATGCAAAAAAATAGGTCCAGTCGAAAGGTGCACAAATATCAACCTTGTCAAACAACGAGAGTGACATCTATTTAGAATTATTTATTGGCAGTTATTGTGGGGATAACGCACGAGTATACATATACCCTTCACGCCGTTCCTTTCGGGGTAGGAAAGGTAAAAAAAATTCTCATTCAAAGTTATTTCAGAGAACTTATTTCCTTGCGCTAATTTCTTCCATGCTGCCCAGTCCTTGCATACTTCTTTCACCAAAATCTTATTCACACATAGTTTCATACATGCTCTTCTATTCCTGAGACTTGTATTCATCGCTTCGGGAGTCACTTCAACTACAATCACCTATGAATCTTTCTAGGGCTGCCCATCCCAACCAAAACTTTTCTCTCATATATCTGCTCGGCGATTTTACTCACCTCCTTGTCTATTACCGGTTCGCCCAAACACGCCCACTCTTTCCTCACCCTAACTCCTCTCCTATTTTTATAACAAATACTCCTCAAGTGCCCAAAATCTCCCCACTCAGTCGAAATTGATGCCTAAGCGGACATGCACCAAGTTCGCTTCCATACGTTGATTGAAAGTACATTCTGACACACTGCCAGTTTTGTCCCCTTGGGCAAACATTCATTTTGTCATATTATCCACATTCAACCCCGACCTTACAGCCGAAATTGAGAATGCTTTTTGGCATTGTGAGAATATAATTAATAGAAACACGACGAAATTAAAGTTTTTAACCAAATCAAGAAAATTTAGTCACATAGAAATGACAATATACCACCTCAGCTAAATTGCCTACCTACCGTAAAAATGAAAACACGAGGTCAGCATCGTTACATCTAGCAAGGTAGTGATTTTTTAAAGAGCAAAACGGATTAATTAACGCTAGAGAGGGAAGCGGTTGACTCTTCTGAGTAATCGCAAATGTTGCTCACTCTCCAATCCCAAATGGTTCGGGAGATCTCAAAATACAAGGTCTCTAAGGTCTTTTTCAGGCAAATTTAATATTTTTCAATGTTTATCATAAATACATTTTACTCGATAAGAATACGCCTAAACGGGATACATTAAAAAAAATACGAATTGAAGCTCTCCTAGGGTTTTCTTTATCATTATCGAAATATACTTCTGGAGAAGGTTTTCCTGACAACAATCGCAGTTTTCTTTCACCAAATTACGTATGAAAAGCATGATATCGTATACTAACGTCGCCCAGCTCAAAACGCAAGGCAATGGGATTTTTCGATACCTGTACATTTTACGGGCAGACATACCCACCTACTCCGTTTCATGAAGGACGTAGCTATTAACGGTGGGAGGGCAATTAAGATGGCAGAACATTCTGAGACTCCCTCTTCCCACTACCCCTCGCAACAGGGCCGGACTCGGCGAAAATAAAAGTACGCTCCACGTCCCTGAAGTGCGGAATAACCACACGGTCTAACCTTCACTAAAAATCGAAATAAATTAAATCGCCGTCAACCATGGCTTTAATTTATTGTTTTCGGAGATAATAATTTGGTTACATTGCACTCACGACGAAGCCAACGGAGTCACGCGCGTGTTTCTGGTAAGTATTATTGGAAACAAAGTTTCCCTCGAAATTAATAACACCTTATCACAAATTAAGAAAAAACTTTGAAAGTTTGCGAAACAATTACAAAGGTTGGCATAGAATGGAATTAAAGTATGACAGCCATCGAACCAAAAATATCAACAAAAATTATTATATGCCAATGGTAATGTCTCTAAGTTTGGAGCTGCTACCTATGAGTCAAAGAGCATTTTTTTTGTTTTTTTCTCAACTCGGCGTTATTATTGACATTATTTATATTACGTTGAAAAAATGTTATAATTCTGACCGTTTTATTCCAAATGAATCAGGTTAAGTGTAAATTTTTGTTTCATCGAAATAGGTCCACGCATTTTCTTCATAATCAGCGTCAAACTTCGCGTCATAGTCGCATAATTTCTGTGCCAAGAGCATTGGGAAGCGCACTTTTTATTTATGCCGAACTATTGTGTTCGGTATAAATCATTCGCCCAGAAATTCGCTTTTGCTCTCTGAACAATATGAGTGATGGTGAATTAAAAATCAAAATGACTGAATGTACTACATAAAGAATATCACAAGACTCCCTGACCTCGATGTGACTTTCACTGACGCCCGCCTGGGCCTATTCTCCTTGGCGTGTGTCACGTAGTATTTATCATGACCCCTAACGGGCAGAATATCTGTGTACGTACATTTTTACCAAATTGTGTTACCACTCCCGGAAACATCAATTCCTTAGTTTCCTTTTTCGTCCAACTTCCTTTACCCGGGAGAAACACTGCCGCATTAATAACACACAAAACAGGAGGGGATGGTTAATCCAGACGTTATTCCTGTCCTCCAGGTTACACATTTAGTAAAAATGGGCAATGGTGAAAACATAACCCTTGTACCGGCTACCGAACCCACAAAGCGGTCCCGAAAAAAATATCCCAACTGAAGAGACAAGATTCTACGTGTTAAAAGGGTCCATGAATTTAAAGTGTAGACGTATTAAAGTGTCATGTATATCTACGTGTTAAAAGTGAAAGTCGCCCTCATCTACCAAAAATATTTCCAAATTTTTTTTTTCTAAACCACTCAAACATTTGTGAAAATCTGTCACGTTTTCGATGAACATCCATGACAAAAAAGTACTTAAAATATTATATCATGAGTAGCAGTGGGAGCGAAGTACTTGATAATAGATAGAATACTTTTACAACGAATCTCTCTCACCAAGGTTCCGTCGAAGAAATATCTAGACCATGTGAAGATGATCTTCCTGGTGCAGTAGAATTAGAGGGGCAATACTTGACGCCACAAGTGCATTAAAACTATAACCATTTACCAACTACGGAATCAAATCCTTCTCGCACGCTGACGAAAGTCAAAGGTCGGAATCATAGCGGTAATATGAGTGTAGTTTGACAGTTTCAAGCAATCACCACCAGATGCCAGCACTAGCGCAACCAGTTTCCCTCGTAGTAATTGGTGGTCCTTTATGAGTAAACACGTAACGCGTCAGTGCTCTGGGAAGGGATCCGTGGAGCGGACGTCTCTCTATTGTTGTTCCCGTCTACTGAATCGTGAAGATGGAAAAAATTGAGATGCGAGCAGTGATTAAATACTTCGCAAAGAAAATTATGAAAGTAAATTCATGCAGACATCCAGAAGACTCTCGGGGACTCTGCTCCTTCATATTCAATAGTTGCCAAGTCGACAAACGAGTTTAAGTTTGACCGGGGCAACTTAGATGATGATCCGGGTAGTGGTCGGCCGAAATGCGCCACTACCCCAGAAATTATTGCAACAGTGCATTAAATGGAGGGCCGGGACATGGAGGATCGCAGAATGAAATTGCGAGAAATCGCTGAAACAGTATGGATGTAATCTGCATGGGCATATCACATTTTAACAGCGGAATCGGATACGATGAAATTATTTTCTAGACTTCTAGGGTATCGCGACTCTTGCCGCAAGATCGAAAACACATTGGAATGGAAATTTCCGAAAAATATTTAACCCGTTTTAAGAAAAACCAACAAGATTTTCTGCGCCGGTTTGTGACCACAGATACAACTTACAGTCACTACTATACTCCAGAGCTAAAACAACAGCAAAGCAGAGGAAACATGTTGATACACCACCATCAAAGGAAGCAAGGGCAATACGGTCGGCCGGAAAGATGATGGCTTCCGTTTTCTGGGATGCGAAAGGGATTCTGCTGACAGATTATCTTCCCACAGGTCAAACAATTACACGACAATACTACGCTAACCTCCGGGACAAATTAAAGCGAAAGCTCCACGAAATAAAGGTCGGATTTGTAAGGGAGAAAGTAATATTTCATCAAGACAATACACGCCCTCACACATACGTCGTTGGCATGGCAAAAATACGCGAACTAAGATACGAATTGTTGCCACACCCGCCTATTTGCCTGATTTGGCTCCATCAGATTTCCATCACTTCGCCAACCACAAAGCATTCCTCGGCGGACGGAGATTCCCTTCAAACGAAGAACTAACCGCCGAAGTAGACAGATATTTTGCAGACCTGAAGGAATCTAACTTTCGAGATAGGATCAAGACATTGAAACACTGCTGGACCAAAAGATTTGAGCACAGGGAGACTACATTTTTTTCCACGAACGATAGGGGATCATAATAACATTTTTCGACCGACGTAGAATCATGTTCGGGTAAAATTATTCTGGTGTGTATCCACCCCCTGCCACAACCCCCGACGGTGGCTTGCAGGCTTTAAATAAATAAATACATTGAAAAATAAAATAAAATCGTAGAGGTAATTCTTTTTCTATCCCATTCCGAGAACTTTTCAAATTACCCACGTATCTACGATATGATTTATTTAAAATAACTCATTAAATACTGTTACTAGCCGTATTTAAAATTAGGATACAACAGAAATTCAGCAAGGCGAAATTTCAGCGACTTTTTCTTTCATTTCACCTGACGCTAAACAATTTCAGAGCGTAAATATAATTCGCCTTAGCCGGGATTCGAACCCTGATCTCTCAATGTCCTGGCGAGTGCTTTAGCCAGCAAAGCTATGGTTCAATTTATTTTAATTCGGTCTCGAGGCGTCCTCTTCAACCCTGAAATTTTGGGGGCTTTAAAGGAACAAAATGTTGTGACGAAATACCGTACATACAAAGCAACAAGTATTTCGTGTTCCTTTAAAGCCCCCAAAATTCAGAGTTTAACAGGACGCCTCGATAGCTTACTCGTAACTGGCTAAAGCATTCGACTGGACTTCGAGGGATGCGGGTTCGATTCTCGGACAAGACCAATGATTTTTACACTCTGATATTGTTGCATTGGATGCATATTAGCGGATGACTCCGTAATAAGTTACTATTGCGGCATCTTCCGCAGTTTCTTAGGAATTTGACTCTAAATCAGTTTAATACAAGTCAACACTTTCCACTCTTGAACTTCGCCCAGCACTTATTCTCTTATACTGTGACCTCATCTGTCCATGATGATTGGATACTGGATTACCTTTAATTGGAAACCATTAGTGGGCTAGAATCAGGAATTTGAAGGCTTTTCATTTGGCACGCCTCTGTTTCCTGCGCTACCATTTCCTGCATGACTTTTTGTGACTCTTGAACATAATTTAATTTGGTTTTCCTACTCTTAAATTATTTCATGTTCAATTAATCAGACATCCATGGTCCATTCGGTACAAGGGCCCGATATACAAAGGCCTTCTTTTCCTGATGGCTACTGAGATCGTTTCCATCTGACAGCGTAGTTCTTGTTTCCCTCGCCTTCAATATGAACCATTTTTGATCTTCAAGATCCCAGCATCTCTCCTAAGATTGTTCTCCTCATTCATTGCAACCGCTTAACCAATTCTGCACTTGATAAGGTCAGACACTCGTATGTGTACAGTGATTGACGGCGGTCAGAATTCAGGGTTTCAGCAACGCTTAGTATTACCATTAATAAAAAAAACCATAAACACAGTAATCAACCCGAAAGTCGGTTTGGTAGGTGATTGCAGAGTTCATCCAGTTCTAGGCCCGACGGCATGTGAATTTCACACATCAGGGTAGGGGGGGCAGTTCCTTTCCCTGTGACGGTTATGGTTTCCCAGGAAGACCTGGTACCCGAAAAATCACATAGCTTGGGTGGAGCTGCAGGTGCCCAGAGACTTGTCCGGGAATCGCACCCGAGACCCTCCGGTCAGTAGTCCAACGCTCCAACCCCTGGACTACCACGACCCACGTTACCATTAATATACTATTTAATTAAGTCACTACTCGCAAAGAGATGTAGCCATACCTAAATATGGCTTCTCCTCACTTCAATTTAAGAGAGGAAATTTTCATGGTCTCGAAGAAGATCGATCTAAATTGCGGTCACCTTCGCATAGCATCCATTGTTACGAAATCATCAAAGATTAACAAATGTAACCTAGTTTGTTTCTATTTAGAAGCCAAATTTCCGGTGACGAAAAATACATTAATGATACGATATAATTAATGGTTAGGCACGGGCGAACAAACCTTTCCACCAACACAAAAAATTGTTAACGTCAAATAGCTTAATACCTTAGGCATTAGGAAATGGTACATTAAAATGTCTCCACGGAGTTTTCTTTTTTCCATGGGTCTTGAGATATGGCGAGCGCATCAGAGTATTTGAGATTATAAACGACGGAAGTGCTGCGGAAGAATGAATGAAGTATTTCGAATGGGGGGTGGAGAGCAGCCCGGGGAGAGAAGTAATTCAACTAGGCACATCTTGAGACATGGTAGCCCACCTGAATTACTAACAGGAGAATGACTGGGTTACGAGAAGCAGGTTAATGGAGGACGCCATACACGAAAGCTAATAGCCACGATCAGAAAAAATCTAGAATAAGCCAGGACAGCATCCAACATGGTGAAATATTTTGTAGGTTTCGTCGAACGTACTGTCTTTGCCATGAATACCAGTTGGCAGAGATAGTTCCTTTTATTAAAATAATTTAATGAGAATCTTTGAGAAAGGCATAAATACATCCAGTCGTTTTTCACAGCTCATCTGGACACTTTTTCTGAGTGTATGCGTGTGAAAGCATGGCCTGTCTAGCCTCCCCCAACTCAAAGCAATCTAAATAGCAAAATATACCCGTCACAGTCGTTGCTAGAAGGAAGGGTAATCCCGTGATGCCGGCGCCTATGCCATCACTCCGACGCATGGTATTTTGTTCCGCTACTTATGACGCTTTTCAGAAGACGATTAGATAGAAAACACTCGGTTCTTCAACCTGCCTACCAGGAAGTCAGTTTGAACGCAAACAGAAATTGATATCGAGGAAAATCAGAACGATTAGGAATAATCACGGAAGAGTCAAATTAGGTCACCACTCCAAATACAATGTGTCAATAATGTTCAGCTCGTAGCTGTCAGAATAATTAAAATAGCTATCACTTCAACATTCTGTGCTGATTATGACAACAAACTACATTTCATTTAGGACCACATAGTTAGTGCGATTGGTTAGCCGTTGAAGAGGATTCAAATAACGCATAAAGTGCTACTTGCGTGATTGGGAATAGTTGCCAGAGCCGGAGGCGTACATATTACTGTAGTTGAGTCATATATAATTAAAGTTATTATAAATTAGGAACTGAGGCATCGAAATAGTAGTGATTTAGTAATACAAAAAATCTAGGCAAAATGCAAACGTGTGAATCTATCGCTTACAATAACTTTGACTTATTTGATGAATTTCACCCAACGTGGTAACTGCTCAGTAGAGAGAGCTAATAACTGGGAGCACTATTAGTATATGGACCCAATGCACACGACTCGATTACGCTCACGCGACAAGAACAGACGACTTCTCACGGGCAATGGATGGATAAATGACTGCTTCCTCCCCAGCAGAGCGGAAAAGTTTTATCTCGACAACAGACTACCGTCGGCCGAGACGGAGCGAGGAAACCCGGCCATGCCATTTGGAGGAGGGGGTTGTGTACGGAAGCCTGGTGGTCGGCATTCCAGCGAACTCACTCTCGTTAGCACTCGAGCCGAACCGCGGAGTGTGCAAGAAAATTGAAAGAATGGCTTTGTCTCCCCAGAGAAGGAAGTCTTAAACGACGACTATGGACATATGAAAACAGTGCACGGACGGAGGACTTCTCACGATGAAGTTTATGGAGACTAGGTAAAATATTCAAATGAAAAATCAATTGGCTTACAGGTATAGATTTTTCGGCATTGTAAATTATTTTCAGCAATAACATATTCACCAGGAGATAATGATGAAATGACATAATTAAGATTGAAGAATCTTTAGTAATTGCTTATGCGTACACTTCATTTTCTCAATTTGTTTCAAGTGTAGGGCGCATCAGAAATTCAAGTCCTTCTCTTCTGAAATCGTGAATTAATGTTTTTTTACTTAAGTTTATTTTCTCCTAAGCTAGGTTATTATTGAGGACGCAGTGGTCCAGTGGGTATACCGCTGGGCTAACAGCCGGAAGACCCGAGTTAAATTCCCGGGAACGCCTCTGGAAACCCTCAGTTTCACCCAAGCTGTGTGATTTTTCGGCTACCAGATCTTCCTGGGAAACCATAGGCGACATAGGGAAAGGAACCCTTCCCTTATGTGCGAATTTTACACGCAGTTGGGCTTAGTACTAGGTGAACTCTACCCTCGCCTATCAAATCGGATAGAACTAACGTCGGATCGATTGATTGGATGAAACTCTTCCATTTGTAGGATGCCTTTAACAGATAATATCTTTCATCCAATGGGATGAAACTCTTCCCAACGTTACATTTTCCACAGAACATTTCAAGAGAGAAGTTAAAATAATTTAAGTATCCATAACCATTGTAAACCGTTATTCGCCGCACAATATAGACAAATTTATTTTCTGAATACACAAAAAAAAACAAAAATTTGCTTAATATACTCTGATGAAGGCGAACAAAACAAAAAGAAAAAGGGGTGCTCATTCACTTCCTTACGGCAAATTATCGACAAAATGTAAATAAATAGCAACACCAAAATTTTATCAAAAACTACTAAAACTTTTTCTGTGACGTATAAGAATTATTGGCGTCTATGCTCCCATGTGAAATTACTGGTTAAGTGCCTACGATGGTCAAACTTCCTTCGAAATTTTAAGGACTGGCCACCATTTCCACGTTTTCCAAAACAACTGCGAGTAAAGGCCGCACACCTTTTTTATTTAGACCACATGGGTTATTTTAATGCCAACATTTTGCATTCACGAGTACCAAGCAATAGATGCAAGCACTAAGCTCTACAACATCTGACATTTAAAAAACGAAGGACTCAAGTGACAATGGAGTCATTCTTGCATGTGTTTTTGATTCCCGTTTTCTATCCAAGAGGTAGTGACGCGATAACGCAACCTCTCTCTACCCACCTTCAATCCCCTCAACTTTGCTTTCTTTGAATGAGAGCGACGCACACTGCATTTACCTGATTATGTCGCTTAGGCAATGATATCCGGATTGTGTAAATTTATAACCATGATGCGATAAACTTCTTAGAAATAAAAATAAAAATGTAATACGACAAAGATGCCTGAGATAAAAAGTCTCAAGTGGATGAGTACGTGGGGAAATGTAGAAGAGAAAGTTTGTACCCTAGACCTTGCTGAACATTGTCGAAATTCTTTCCAACAACGTGCACGGAAAAACAAATATTAGGCAGACGAAGTCACCTTTAGGGAAAAATTTGCAAATGAGACCCAATCAATGCACTTGGGTTGTTTGTGTGTGAAGCCCATTAGTAATGGAATTCGTACCGTGGAAGAGTAAACTAGGGAAAACTACTACGATCCGAGGGAAGAATTCTAAACAACATAAACATCTTTTTCCAAACATTATAGTTTTTATCCATTATTGAAATAGAAAGAAAGACTCACAGATTTTATTATACGGCACGACGCGTTTCACCGACTTGCGGCATCATCAGGTACAGGTACGTCGTGCCGTATAATAAAATCTGTGGAAAAGTACGAGTCTTTCTTTCTATTTCAATAATGGATATCAATTACTTCCACGAAGTGAAGCCTGAAACAATAGAATATTATAGTTTTTATTAGTAGTTAGTCATAGATTCCGTGCAATTACATGTCCTTCAAAAAAGGCATGTCTCCTTTAAAGCAATGCTCCTACTTCCACTAACAACTCAACAACTCCCTACCTCTCAACACTTCCTCAATCACTCTTCCGTCTTTTTTTCGATGCAACCTTCCACAAATCGTCAACCATAAAGTAACCCATCGTTTCCTTTCCTCTCTGTGCGGCTTTATTTGTTTCCATCCGTCTTCATTCATAAGAGAAAAAAAAGCTGCTTCTCACTAAACTCCCTTCACACGCCACTCTACGCTAATCCTCTTTCATCAAAGAATGTCTCTCTGAGTCAAGAAAAGGCAAGGTATTCAATCAAATCTTCGCTAATCCTTTCATTACTTTTTCATACAAAGAATTCCAGTCATCAATCGCTTGCCGTCGTAACTGTTTTTTTTCCAACGCAATTGCTCTCCTCGAGTCCTCATTACCATTCCCATTTGCGTGGAAAATGATGTCTACACACGATAACTGTTACATCTACTCTATTAAATTAGATTATAAGAGACAGTTCAAGTGTTTGGGTATTATAAATTACAGATTCAGGTGTGATGAGGTGAAACTGTTCCATAATAACAGAGACGAAGACTATTGAAAATTTCCATTTAATACTAAATTAAGTGGAAAATTGCAATGGTCTTCGTCACTGTTATTGTTAGGGTATTATTTTCCAACATTTACATACCCAGCATCTCTATCATCTATTGACCTGCTCGAATGTTTTACTTGGCCTTCACACTTCTTGAGAGTGAGATTATCTCCGTTTTCTCGCCAAATGACTGCAAACTCGCACCTCTCGCACTCATATCTAATGCGTAAGTATTCGGAAATAACTAAATATTTTTTACCCGGAAATCTTATTCAATCAGCTACCACCCTATTACAGGCTTTGTACTACAGCCATTACATCTCTATTCACAGCACTACCCTTGTCCATTTTACAATTTCCTCGTCAGATTAGATCAAAATGTTTTGCATAATATGATATCAACAGACTTCGCGATCACTAGATTGAAATTTAGAATATTGGGTAAAGCTGGCTGTCCATTTCCATGAATATCTTTTTATTTTTACTGATGATGACAAGGTTTTGTTAAAACCAGGTTGTTTCATAAACGTTATTCGTGGAAATGAAAATCAAGCCATTTTTACACATTAATTGTGTACCTATACGAAGAAGGTACAAGTGGAAACAGTGGCCAAAGGACTTTCTATTCTTACTCCCACCTGCATATCATAACTCAGCTTAATACTACACTAAATACCCTTACTAGTACAATCTCATTTATGTAAGAATTTCGAACAAGACGCTTATCGCTGCAATCTATTCCTCTAGCCTACAGTACTTTTATAATCTTAGTTCAATATTTACGCTTTCGAAAACCTTCTCGTGCGCCACGAATTAAGAAAAGATATCCTACGCTCTATTTTTCCCGCGTTCTCATCAGTACTTGGACTCACTCTTTAAGCTTACTCTTCCGAAACGCAAAATAACATTCCTCTAAGTAAGTATTCGCGTCCCCTGATCTATTTTCTGTTGATGATCCTCGTCAACCTTTCCCGCTTGCGAAATTAAAAACAGGGTACCACAGTCATCATTAAGTCCCAAAAGTTTTTCCATGAAATCACTGGAAGCATAGAAATTCATACTTAGCCCTTTCTCTTTCAAATAAGGTACTCTATTATGAACGGTCATAAAGCATTATCGTTCCCGAAAAAATCTTAAGATTCGGCTCCAAATGAGGGTCCAAAAGCAAAGGAAAGAAAATGGTGACATTAGTTATACGTTAATACTTTGTTACATCAATGTCCGATAATTTCAAGGAATTTCAGTCAATTTAAGCTTTAAAAAATGAGTGTTTACTCCACTGCAGTTCATGTTTAAACAGAACATGGAGGATTGGAATTAATGACGTTACTCCACATAGAGAAAACAACACCTTCACACTTCAGAAAATTAGATCAGAGATATAGATACGGCGTCGCAAGTTGTATCGCCTATGCATGACGAATTCTTTAATAAAAATTTAAAGTATAACATCCACCTTAAAGACAACATTTAATGGAGAATAAAGAATGGAAAGAAGAACTAGGATGCCCATGTAAGGGATAAATGAGAAGATTAAAAATGGAATATGCCAAGCTGATAATTAAGAGAGCTTTCGTAGTTCACAATCCCTTTATTCTTGCTCAATATGCTAGAAATATATTTTAGGGATATCAAGTTTTTCTTAATTGTTTGGATGACTTTCCTAAGAATGGTGATGGTCCTTCCACGACGAATTAGACAAGTAACTTTTTCATTCCGTAATAATTCCGTGTACCGCATGTGACCCTAACTCTTAAGAGCACTGTGAACTGAATTGAATGTATTATTTGATTAAAGAATGGAGGGAAGGGAACCATACCTTGGAATGACCAGGCTTACGATGGTGAAATTATAGATTAGGTTGATTCTCCAAAAAGTTGGATTGACAATGAAATCAGTTGTATTCCTACAGCCTAAGGATGCGATGAGACACTGCGGGTCACAGGCCGGGTGGATCGAGAGGGTAAGCTGCGAGTCAAATATTTACAAGCGTCACACACTTCCGCATCCAGATTTAGTCCGAATATTTGGAAACGTCGAAACATTTTCGGTTCGTCATCGCAACAATACTACACATACGACGCTTGCCGGCATCAAAAACATTCAACCGCTAAGGGCTCACCTCTCCGTGAACGACGAAGAGAGAGAGGCCTTTGAGGACGAAATTCCCCATCAACTTATACCGCACACAACCCCGCAGACAGCCATCAAATGATGTTCTTTAAAAAATCTCGCTCTTGGGTCGCTTTAAAAAATACTCTAATCTTGATCGGAGATCATATTATGTTAAGCAATGTTTAGATTCGGTTTCGCAATACGCTATGAGATTTCGGGAAGGAATATTCCATATACCAGCTAGTCAGATGCTTCTACCCTCCTACTAGCTCCCCTTAAACAATTAAGCTCCTTTTCTCGGCATGATGCGAAGTGTCACAAGTTGTTAGCACTAAGTGTCTGTGATGCTAAAACCCAGGCTTCTTTCCCGTCACTTCTTACGAGACTATCCGATCAGATTTCAAAGAATTTTAATTATTTTCCTTATTTGTATTTTTTCGAGGGTATTCCGATCCCTCTTTCAAACCAACCAGTGGGTGAGGTTTCAGTTTCAATGCTGTTAAACAGTCATCCTCCCCTTAATTAATAACTTTTCTCAAAATATCAATCTAGGCTTGATAAAGTTAATTAGGTGATTAGGCGCTAGATACAATAACAACGATTACATCACATGCAAGATATACAATGTTATCTCAAGCACCGTGCTAATGATCAACGGACGTAGCTTCTTCCGTAGATATGCGAAGCGGCAAAACAAAATTGGGGGGTATTTTAGTGAAAAATTACAAGCAAATTATGATCCTGGTTTTAAGTTCATTAGATATTTAATTCACCAGCCATCGGCGATAGCAGCGGCTACGGATTATCTGTATACACCATGTTTTTTTGAGCGGAGCTCCTATTTTCCCTCTAAGCATTTTATCTTCTTTCGACGTATATCACACGACATCGCATAGCAATAAAAGGAATTCCATTCAATTTAATGCGTATTGGGACCCATTTAGGGTTGTAGTAAATATTAAATTCAAATAGATTGCTAACATTAATGGCAGCCTAGTTTTTAGCGCACTTATTTCCCAACTCTCCCATATAAATTTTTAGGCGCAGGCTGACTATTCTGGATGGACTTCTGCAGGTTTCACGCTCTTGTGTTGACACTTTACATTGTTGTCAAGACATTGTGACATGGTGACGCAAGCAGGCGGCCGCGTGTTATTACTCTTGAAAGATAATGAAAGAGGTATATGAGTATGGATTACCGCAAAATATTTTAATGTTTTCAAAAATGGTAAATTTCCAGCTTTCAAATGGATAACCATAATTTTTCTATTTTTTAGGTTCTAGTTTTCTTTCCATTTGTTTTACAAGCAATAAGGATATTAGTATGACAATCTGAATGCTGGTATGCAGATTCAACGGAAGTCGTGTTTTTCACGCTAAACGGACACAAACTGTGTTTTTACACCGATGGAAACAGCTTAGTTCAATTCAAATCTTAAACGATTTAGAACACAAACAGAAGACCTGTACACCTTCGTATAATAGGTTTTCCTGTACAAATGTTCGTGGTAAATGCTGAGGGTTGACAGATAGCCAATATACCGGTATTTGCTAATTTTCCACAGTTTCAAGGGGTAAATTGCCAAGCCAGTTACTTCTATGGTTAGCCGAAATACTTTCGTAAAAACGACATACACAACCAGTGTTTCATGTACGGAAAAATTAATACGGCAACATGTTCAAACTCTGTAAATCTAAAATACAGCAATTTCAAAGTGTAAACATCTTCCACATTGACCAGGATTTCGCGCAAAGCTAATGATTTTTACACATTAATATTGTTGCAATTTAAGGCATATTAGCGATTTACTCCGTGATGGTTACTGTCGCGGTATCTCCCGCAGTTTTTTGAATTTCTGTAAATCTATTCAAAGTCAATGGACACTTGGCAACTTATTAAATGATAAAAGGCAATTTTTTTAAAGCTTCATTGATGTTTCACCGTTGGTGTTCTTGTAGTACCATCACCAATATTCACTATATTCGATGGTATCCCGTTGAGCATTCAATTGAATTGAAGGATTTCCGATGACTAGTGACTTCCACATTGTTAATTGTCACTGACGACACGAATTTTACATGGAAAACTTATTTGTGCACGGTGGTCTTTAAATTATGGGTCATCACTTTTTTACTCAGAATCTCAATTCTGAGAGAAGACATCAGGTATCGAATGGTTCACTCTCGCATGTAACCAGTGGTGTTAACAAAACTCGTGCTGCCATCTCGAAAACTTGTATGTACATGGTAATGGATCAATTCAGCAACTTTATTTCCCCCTTAAGGCCCATAGGTAGTGAATCTCATCTGGGTTAACCCTGGTAAAAGAGCCCTCAAGGGGGCCCTTTTATCATGGTTATACAGGGTTCGTCCGGAAAATAAGTGTACTGAGCTCATGAAAAAAAATGTATTACACTTATACATATCTTAAGCTAATATTCCTCAAAATAGGACCCCTTTTGTGAGTCGATACACTTGTTCCAGCGACGTTCCCATTCCTGGAACGCTCCCGCGAAGGCATCATCGGGAACCTCTCGAAGACACGTCGTCACGGCCTCTTTGACGGCGTCCAAAGTCCCGTATCGCGTTCCTTTCAAACTCCTCTTTATCTTCGGGAACAGAAAGAAGTCCGGTGGTGCCAAGTCCGGGCTGTAGGGCGGGTGCGGCAGCGTTGCCACTCCGTGCTTGGCCAAGAAGTCCGACACGACAAGCGCGGTGTGAGACGGCGCATTGTCGTGATGCAGCCGTCAGATGTTTTTGATCACTGGCCGGACGCGGGCGACTCGTTTTCGAAGCCTGTCGAGCACTTGGACGTAAAATGCAGCATTTACAGTTTGTCGTTCAGGTACAAATTCGTAGTGGACGACTCCCCTTTTGTCAAAAAAGACAATGAGCATCGCCTTGATCCGAGATTTGCTCATGCGAGCTTTCTTTTGACGGGGTGATGATGGGGTGTGCCACTCCGCACTTTGTCTCTTCGACTCCGGGTCGTACTCAAAGATCCACGTCTCGTCACCCGTAACAACGTTCTCTAAAAAATGTGGATAATTTTTGCAGTGATCCGCAAGTTGTGTCGCGATTTCCAAACGATTGAGTCTTTGATCATCACTGAGCACTTTCGGCACCAACTTTGCACAAATTTTTCGCATCTGTAATTGCTCCCTAATAATCTCGTGCACTATTGTTTTTGGCACATTACACTGCTCTGCTATCATCCGAACACTAAGAAGACGATCAGAGTTCAGTACATCGCGAACTTTTCGCACATTTTCGTCGGTGAGTGTCGTTGATGGGCGTCCAGGCCGTGGTTCGTCGTCGACCTCTTCTCTGCCCTCCACGAACATCTTGTGCCACCGAAAGATCATGTTTCTGGACATGGCTGACTCCCCGTAAGCCTGGTTAATCATACCGACAGTTTCGGTAGACGATTTCCCAAGCTTTACCGCAAATTTGATGGAATAACGCTGCTCCAAAAACTTCGGCATCGCGTTCCGTGACGTGGGTCGAGGGTGGAGGTTCGCGTTAACAGAGCTCCTCACTACACCACAGCTCAGAGCCGACTGCCTTTTTCAGCGTGGCTTGCCAACATACCCCCCTCCAATCGCAGCCCGTCAGAGCGGTGCTGGGCGCGCCTGGAGCGGCGGGAAAAAATCAGTACACTTATTTTCCGGACGAACCCTGTATATAGCAAGCTTCACGCGTGTAAACTACAAGGATTAGTAAAAAGGACTCCAACTTTGGCAAATACTCTAGCCGCCTGCCATCGTTTGCCTCCTCCTCGCCAAGATGGCTAATTTGAACACTAGTGTTCCAAGGGATGAATAGAGCACACATTTAAACGTTCCTCTACCACTGGAGATTGTCGCTCCCGCTCCCACCGAAGGAGACCCGCTCAGACGGGAATACTAATACACCTATTTGGCGGTTGGGCGTAGGGATTGAAGTTTCCCTCGGGAAGCAACGAACTTGCCGTCATGTGCTCGCAAACTTCATTACAACCACCTTGAAAGAAAAGTTTCTATTTTATACCACTCCATACGATTCACCCACGTTAACTAACCATGATCTATGAACAATTTAGTGGCACTACTACCATGTTTATTACTACCATAATCACGCTCTCTTTCGTGAATTATCCTACCTCCAATTTTCTTCACATGATATTCTCAAAGACGCAATTTCACCAACAGTCGGGGCATTACTAAACGGAAGCTCTGCGAAAAATTCATACACCAACTGTTTAAGCAAAAGATGGACGGTTGCGAGCGGCTTATCGCAACCAGACCGCCGGGAAAGCGGGGGAAGGGAAGAGGGAGCGAACGGGCATTCGGAAAAGGGAGGATGAAGTGCGCACCAGCCTTCATTCATCGTTCCCCCTTGTTAGCCGTCACAGTGATATAAATGCCCGCTTTGGAACTATAACGAGGATACTGGGACGGAGGGCGATTATACTGACATGTGAAGTCTAGGTGGATCCTAAAGCTTCATAGGAAAAGATTCATTCCAAGTCTTGGGTTATAATTCCACATGTTTCAAGGCTTCAGCCTAACATTTTATCCCGATCGAAACCTCGAGAAAACTTATTTCCAAAGATTTTTTGTACTACAATAATGTGTGGAGAATTAAAGCACTGGGATTGAATACAGCGAGTGTAAATTATTAATTCATTTAAATTTATAACTTTTTCTTGGGAAAGATGAACGGTTCGATTAGCCTAAAAATTGGCATAACACCATGAATGTTTAGAAGTAGTTCTCTAGCCGAGGCCGAGTGGCTCAGGAATACCGCCATAGAAAGTGTATACTCGATTAAATACTTTGGCGTTACCATCACTCACGACCTTTCCTGGGTGAAACATATAAGTATGTATAAGTGGAAAAGCTGACAAAAAATTAGGATTTATTAAAATATTATAGGTAAAATGCGACGAGAGTCCTTAAAGATTTATGTTAACTTTTGCTGGTCAGACCTCATTTAGAATATGCCGCTGGTGTATTATAGGACCCTCATGGAGTTGGATTGATTGCCGAATTAGATCGCGTGCAGCGTAGAGGAGCTACTCGTATATTTGTAAAACGTAGTTATGATAAACATTGCTCGGGTATTTTAGATGAAAATACAAGCAAAAAAACCATTAACTCATAATTATTTACTTACAAGGGAACATTTACGCAATGTTTAACCAATAGCTTGTTTTACTGGTATGAATTACTCAAACAGCATAGCATCAGCATTCCACTTCCTTGAGTTTCCTTGCAGGTTCACACTCCTTTATACAGTCAAGAGATTACATGTTACCGGAATCGAACAAAAATACTTAAGATAGTACGACAACAACACTAATGGACTAATTTGCCACAAAGTAGTCTTAAAATGATCAGAATGTAAGCCAGTGATATGGAAAACCCTCAGGAATCCACCTTCTCGCTACGATTCACAGTTGAAAGGTTCACATTGAAAAGAAATTACAGCATTACCCTGACTGTCGCAGGTTTTAGGGGAAAAATTAAAGAAGAGACGACTAAAAATCCCCGAGTAAGATTTACAATTAAGTAGTATATTCTTCTTTCAGTGTCTAACATTTACAGTTTAGGCTCAAAGCACTGGCAGGCAGAGGGTCCTGAAAACGTCAAATTTATTCAAGAAACTGATGTTCCAGTTTCCTTTAAGATGATATCCGACCGGTTACACCTCACTAAGGCATATTTTGCCGACTTTTTTAAACTCACATTCCAACATAGGGAGGCGAGAGTTGAAGGAAGGGTATTTCATAAAATTTTACCAGGGAGGAGAGCGAGCAGATGACGAGATGGGCGCGAGTTTTCTACGCCGTGTTACTGACCATTATTATCGGGAGATATCGATTTTAATTGCTCTTCTACACAGAAGTTTGCCCCTCTCCCCAAATAAGACGTGTACCAATTTTAGCTTTATCAATTAATATTTCATGTTCCTTAAAATAGCAAGGGGAGGGAAACGAATTTAGGTAATCCATCCTAAGACAAAAAATGTTGAATCATGATGTAAAAAATTGATTTATTTTCCTATAACACCAACCTTAAAATTACGTAGATGTGACGCGCTTTACAAACTAATGACGCGAAAACCACATGCAGCACTTGAGCTTAAGAGAGAGAGAGAATGGCGCACATCGTCTAAAGTAATGTGTCCCTTTAAAACCCCCTTACCTTCGCAAAGCTTTCTCAGTTGAGAAATCCGAACGCTTAAAACTTAAGAGCGGTTCCACCGATTTGCACAGTTCTCTGTTTGTTCAGCGCGAATATTTATGTATTACACGTCAGAAAAAAATGTCCTCGTCGGTATTAGAGTATTTACCTCGGGCTTCAACGAATAATAAAATGTTTAGCAAACACGAGGAACTTCACGCGAAACGTAAAAGTAGAGCACAATAGTTGTTATGGAACGTCCAAAAAATTCTGTTAAATAATTAGATTACCTCTATCACTTGAAACAAATACTTTTGTCACATTAGAATGTTTCGCGGATAGTTTTTTCACGTAGCTTTGCACCAGGAAATATTCCCCAAAGAAATGTTTCGAAGCAGCATTTCTATAGGATGGCCGGATCTCTTCCAGGTTTTTCAAAGAATTTCGGGTACCTTAAATAATCCATCACCAACCCTTAAATGCAACTATTATCACAACAAAATCTGCACCACAGAACATCACACGTACAGACTACTACACTAGTATTTATTAAAGGAACCGTAGGAACCGTATACGATGATTTTGCATGAAAACGAATCGGTTAAAAGCTCTTCCACCTATTAAGTCTTCCAGCCACTCCCATGTACTACAAACTCCTAGTGGTGGAAGGGTTGAACGTGCTCTGATGGCCTCCGAAAATGTACTGGCGAGAGAGTTATGATGATTGCTCCTGGTAAGGTCAGCCATACCAGATAGGTAGAAGGGCAGGAGCCAGAACAGACTGAAGGTAGTCCAACTGTTCCTCGGTGAGGCGTCCGACCACAGCGCGGTGACATCGGAAGCAATCGCGACACGCTAAATACACAATTGAGGTAGGCAACGAGGAAACAATTCAATATTTACCCCAAGTAATTCTGATAGGGCCAATTTGTTAATAAGTCCTGACAACTACGGGAATTAGCCCACTTGACCTTGCGTCGTGCCCGGCAATGGAAGAAGCAAGACCGCGGTCGTCATCACAAGAAATCCTTGCAGTCGAATTGACGTTAGCAGTAGAAAAAATATACAGAAAAGGACCGTGGTAGAATACGGATGTCGAATATTTGGACGAATTCACGGTGTTCGGTATCGTGCTAGGAGGAGTTGGGAAGTTAGACCAACGAAGAGAGAGAGTCGGAACCTCGGTGAAACAACCGCGAAAGGTACTAGCATTAAAATGGCGTTGCATATTGTTGCAAACAATTCAAACCTTCGTATCATAGTTAATCGTAACATTCTAAAACTAGAAGCAACTCATATCTGATGCCTTGACAAATTATCTGAGTAATTAAGTACTAAGCACAGTATTAGCGATATGAACCAGAATGTAGAGGATCTATGAAACGATTCCCCTTTGACACTGTTCACATAACTGTTTTAAATAATAAAAACTCAATTTAAAAATATTCTTTGATGCAAATATGGAACTTCTTCAATACTCGATCACAGAACGAATACAGTTACAGAGAGATACAGTTAAAGAACACGCCACAAGGACGTTACCTCCGCCAGGAGGGTGGTAGGCTTACTTAAAGACAGAGCAAATAATTACCATTAGTGCCGCTCGAATCTCCTGGCTATGTCCCACCGGGAAAATGTTTTCAGTGTTATAGGGATCAATACTCCTTAATTATTTATGCTTGTCCAGCATTTAAGAAACACTGTTCAACCATTTGACAATGTGATGTTTTCAACTAAATTCTAACCAACAAAACACCCAATCTCTCAAGAGGAAAGCTCATCTGAAACACAACTCAAAGATTAACGTGAAAGGAAGCTAGCCTTCCTCCATCGAGTTGGGCCATTAATGATACATTAGGGAATAACTGCAAAGCGTCCGTATATAAAAACAACATAACGAAAACATATGGGCTTCAATCCATTAAGTTTTACAACAACACCTACGTCCCCTCCGAAGAGGCAGCAGTGTGGACAGGAGTTTGACCTTACCTTCCAACCTTCACGATGATCAACACGACATTGTGGGCTGAATTAAACAACAATGACGCTTGTGTGTAAAAATACCATTTTAATCTCCTAAATATGAACTACATAATGTACGTGGAGGACGAATACGTAAATGGAATGGGTAAAAAAACATCATAATATGAACTAGGGATCGAACGTACACACCGATTTATCTGTGTAACCGTTCCATTTTCCAAAAACATGAACTGATATTTTTTTTAATATTTAGACTATGCACAGTGTGGTAGCAAAGGGGTAGAGCGTTGGGCTATTGACCGAAAGGCCAAGGTTGGATTACCGGACCTGCCTCTGGGCACCCTCAGCTTCACCCAATCTGTGGGACTTCTCGGGTACCAGAATTTCCTGGGAAATCATAGCCGGCACAGGGACAGGAACTGCCCCCCCTAACTTGATGTGTGAATTTCAAACGGCGTTGGACTTAGTGTGGAGTGAGCTCTACACTCACCAATCAAACCGACCTTTAAGTAGACAACTTTGCTCATGGTTTTTTTATATACACATTAGTTTACGGGATGCAATAAATAAGTTACACCACCATTTCTGACTAGCAAATGGAAATTTGCTATCTCACGGTAGCATCGCATATAACCGATTCATAGACCGGCCTCTACTCCCTCCCTTTACCCTCAAGGTGCCAACGGCAAGAATCGTGCAGGTCTCGGTATCTAGGTACTGGTACCAACCACCAGATTTTCCTAAAATCATAAGAATATCACCCATTTACAAAATCGTTCTGCAACTCATTCATTAGTTGGTATGTTTTTTTCTAAATTTATTAAGGTTTTAGAATGACTTTACGCTGAAATTTGGGCACAAACAATTAGCAAATATCATCAAATCTTGGACCACAAAAAAATATTAATGGAAATGTATGTATGTTGCGATATATTTCCAAATAGTTCATACTTAATAAAGCTTAGTTTTGAGAGAAATTAAATTATATATGGGCCGATTACTCAGTACATGACTCAAACTGCACAGGTCCGAGTGGGGAATGGAGAGCCGGAATGGACAGTGTCAGGGAAGAGGAAGCTAGACACTGTCGATTGTTCTTTTCAACGTGTACGTGCATGAAATGGTAAAAATTCATGGAGAGAACTGGAGATATGAATGAAAATCAGTCAGGAACTCATTAAATCAGTTAAGTTACAGATGATCAACCTTAAATTTACCAATCAGCCATAAGGCTGCAAGCATTGCTGGGCGCATTAGAAAGGTAGTGTGATAGGTATGGGATGAGAATACATGTAAAGAAAATAAATATTACGCGTTTTTCCCAAAAGCAGGAAAGCAATTGAAAACATTAAAATGGGAAGTCATAAACTAGAGCAGGTGAAAAGGTTTACCTATCTCGAAAGTGATTCGAACGAAGATGCTCAAAGTAGTAGGGACATAAGAAGAAGATTTGCGTTAGACAAATCTACCCCACCGTGGATCAGCTTTCAAAAATCTGCAATGCAAAAAATATACGAGGATAGGCTGAAAACTAATGCACACATTCTTGTAGACCACAAACAAAATAACCTTCAAAAGCACTCCTGGTGGCATGTGGAAATATCAACAAGCAATGCGCAGGTTTGAGGTCGTTTCATTCATCCAGTATATATTTCGAGAAGCGGAAGTATGGAGACGTGTTCTAGTGCTACGTCAACGCGAGTTAAACAGCGTGCTGTTATCGATTTTTTAACTGCTGAAAAAGTGACTCCTACTGAGATTCATCGTCGTTTAAAGGCTGTTTATGTTGACGATGCTGTTGATAGGTCTACTTTAAATTGATGGGTAGTTCGTGGTTGCGAGCCTGGAAAAGCCATAATTGTTGATGAAATTCTTTTGACTGTGTTTTGGGATGCTCACCGAGTTTATGTGACCGATTTTCTGGAACGAGGGGCAACGGCAAATGCTTCTCAGTATATACAGACTCTATAACACCTCCGACTTCGAGTTTGTCGAGTTAAGGGCAGCCTGGCGCCAATAATGTTGCAACATGCCAACGCTCGTCCACACACTTCGGGCGCAACTGGAGAGGCTCTGCGATACCTGAAATTTGAACCGATTTCACACCCTCCTTATTCCCCCGATCTTGCGCCTTGCCATTTTTATTTTTGACCTTAACTCAAGAGACACCTCAAGGGTAATCATTGCACCTCGGACGATGAGGTGAAGGCAGCTGTCAAGTCCTGGATTCGAGAAAAGTCGGAAGAGTTTTTCACTGACGGAATGAAAAAACTTGTTTACACGTTGGGAGAAATGTGCTAGCCTTAACGGTGACTATGTTGAAAAAGAAATATATGCTTTTGAAACTTAGGAATTGTACATAAACGTACTTTTTGCCCGCTCTTTCTATTTGTTTTTGTTTGTGGTCTTCCAGCATGTGTGCATTACTTTTCAGCCTACCCTCGTATTTTCACAGGAGGAAGCTGATGATAGTGAAATTGAGTAAGGATATTAAGATAATTCTCGGGAAAACTTTGGTAAGGAGTGTGGTTTTGAATGAAATGTAGGAACCATGGCCGTTGAAGCGATATGGTTAGCGTAGATGGGAAGCTTTTGAAATATGAGCGTGGAGGAGAATGGTAAATGTGAATTGTCCTAAAAGGAAAACAAACGAAAAAGTGCTCGGCATGGTGGGGGAGGAGAGGTTATTGTTTGTAAAAATTCAAAAGAGACAGGAAATACAGATTCACAGCACTTTGATTAGCGACGGGATGTTGAAGACTACGATAGACGGGAGACCGTTAGGCGAGCGCGGGGAAGGAAAGAGGATAAGCATGTTGGACGGAATGAAGGGAGGAAGGAAGTATGCGGAATTGAAAAGTAGGTATTGCAGCGTTGAAGGTCAGGTAGTCGATCTTCAGCAGAGGCATAGAAATGTATACTTTTTCTGTCTGTCTCCATCCAAAACCTACCTTAAAGGAAGAATACCAATTACAATCGGTGGATTGGAACACTTTACCGGTTTTTTTTTATTTACCGCCCATCCCTATGGTAAATCCTTTGTAATGAGTAAATATTGTTCATGCCAAACAACATTTTCGTGCGGAAGCCAGAAGTAGAATATTAATATTTACTAGCTTTTTTTGTCAAAGCTTATCGGAGGTTCCGCAGAAGATAGAGATGACCTTAACGTGACAATGACACCAAAAGCAAAACAAAGCGTCGAACGCAATCGGAAGATAACACCGTTCCATCACTATGACAACGAGGAGAGATTGGGAATGATTCCTCCCAGAATGAATTCAGTTGACAGAATATGGATTTAACGATTGGTAGCAGCATTTCTACTTTTTGAACCATCGGTCACTTGAACTGTTCACTACAGAGCCCACGTGCTCCTATTTTCTCGATGGCCAGCTAATCACGCATTCCCAAACATCCATTTCGCTACTTCTCTGCCCCTGCCCTTGTAATTTAAAGTCAGCATGTTACCGACAAATGTAAAAGGAATGCCACTCATGCAAGAATATTTTTGAGGCCTTCGAGGTAAGTGAATATTGCTTTTAGGCAAGCTTTAAATAACAACGAGGCGGATAAGGATTTTAAGGTCGAAATTTTGAGACGATGAAAAACCCACTTCCACACGTAAGATTAAAATTAATCCCACCGAAACGAAGGGATACTGATAAGAAAATCGTCCCGAGTACAGGCGCGTCCCGAGAACTTTTGATACACACTATTCGACCGCACGTGTTTAGTTTTATTTCCCCACATGTTTCAAATATATACTTTCTCGAGGTTAATCATGTGGCTGCAGAATCATTTTAGCGTTTCTTTAATACGTTATCCGGCGAATGAGTTGGTTTTACGACAGCAAAATAGCGAATTACAATAGACATTAATTGAAATGTAATTATTATCAATACATCTCCCATTACGATGCATCAAATCGAACCTGCAATAAATGAATTAAGTAATCGCGATGAAATTCGAGAATTCACCAAGGAAATAAGGGGATGAGGTAGAGCGTTGTGCAACTGACCAGAGGTTACAGGATTCAATCCCGAGTTATGTATTGAAAAATCAAACCAACCCCCAACGGCACCCTTAAAAGCAGAGGTGTCAAAGCACTAAATTCAGAGGGATATACCCTAAATTAACAAAACCACCTTTACTAAGGAGTAGTGGAAGGTGAAGTGAAGAAATGAATAGAAATGAGGAGGATAAAATAGTCGGGAAAACTAAGAACAGATGGGAGTGAAAGACTTAGAGTGTTGTCATTATCTCATGTAGCTTTAGTCATTGTAATTGTTATCTACAGCTCCTCTCTGTGGTGGCCTAACACCCCCCGCACTCCGCCCCGCGGTGCCTTGCGGGGTGTTATGTAGATGTAGAGCAGTATAGTTCACCTAAATACCGTAGTAAATGAACCTGTGGTGATCATGATGTACATTATTTGAAAATTATATATATTATATGTGGGTCGCGGTTGCCCAGGGGGTAGAGCGTTGGACCGGCGGGTCCCGGGTTCGATTCCTGGGCAAGGCACTCTCGGCACCTGCAGCTCCACCCAAGCTATGTGATTTTTCGGGTACCAGGTCTTCCTAGGAAACCATAACCGGCACAGGGAAAGGAACTGGCCCCCCTATCCTGATGTGTGAATTTCACACGCCGTCGGGCTTAGTACTCTACCATCCACCATCACCACCTCCACCAACTCTACCATCACCTACCAAACTGACCTTCGGGTTGATTACTGTGTTTATGGTTTTTTATATATTATATATAGGGACTAGCCCTATGCGGCGTGTACAATTCACACATCAGGATAGGGGGGCCAGTTCCTTTCCCTGAGCCGGTTATGGTTTCCCAGGATTGGTGATGTTACATGCCGGGTGTGCAATCACCCCTGCCACACGCCCAAGCGACAACTTGCAGATAACCATGTAGATGAAGCTACACAAATTGTGAGTGTAAAACGTAATCGTAATAGCATCGGCGCTGAGAGTCATGATACTTGATAGTGAGTGCTCGGACAACAGCCATAGAAGACTTCGGGTTGATGTCCTCTTCTATCTACCACACGGCTAATAAAAATTTCCCCGAAGAATATACAATGAGTGCATATATTGGTAACAGCGATGCATCATCCATCCCGTCAATTTCACTTTGCCCCAATTACTGAGATCAAGCCGCGTCCCTTGCCCCCCAGTTCACCGGGGCTGACTTTTATCTAGAAATTCTCCAAATTGTGCGGCCAACCAATAATCATCACGCGTTCATTATGCTCCATTACAAGTCACACCAAGAGTATGCTATACACTGTAACGGGGTAGTTTTGCATTGAGGAAAATTTTCTCACAATGTATCACTGTAACAATCTCGATGAAAAGAATTTCTACGAATCAAAATGAATGCCCTGAACCAACCCGATTCCTTGACAGAGTACCGATGCGCTATTAACGGATTCTTCGACCGCCAAGGATCTTCAGTCACCAACTTCAATTTTTCCCCTATACACAAAGGGACAGACTCGAAATCGCCATCAATCCCGCAAATAAAGGTTTTCCACCAAGGTTCGCGGTTATTTAAGGATGCTCACGCGATGCCAGATTAAAATCAATTGTAATTTGTTGGTGCTTCAAAGAGTGGCGATAGAAGAGAGAAATCTACGGAAACACGATAAACGGGAGAAATAATAAGACATCCTTAGACAAGATTGCTCATTAACAACCAATACTGATGCAACCATGGAGGAGAGGAAATACAGGCGAAGGCACCGGATGAAATACGAGAAGCAGGAGCTTCTCGTAAAAATTATAGTGCAAGGAACTACAAGGAAAAGAAGTTATTGTCAGGGAACAGAGACACCCTGGAGAGCAGCTACAAACCAATCCTCGGATTGACACCACACGATGATTTTTTAGAGGTATGCGCATATAAAACTTGGTTTTTGAGGAAAGAGGATGAACCGGGAATGGATTTTTTTCGAAAGGCAAGGAGGAGGAAGGAAAAAAAGTAAATTAAATACGAAAAAACACGAAAACGCGCTAATATTGGGGAAGAATGGATGATAGTTAAGGAATTTAAAATAAGGCAAATGGTAGTTGAAATATGTTAAGAAATAGGAAGCTTATGAAGAATGAATAGGAATACTTGGTAAACGGGATAGAGGAAAGAGTGAACGGTCATTTTGGACGCCATTAAGGCAGTTAACAACGATTTGAGGCTGAAATAAGTCAACAGCATAAAACAGATGGCTTTCTATTGTTTATAAACGTTTTATATAGTCCGGGAGAATATATATATATATACTTTAGTATATACTTATATATAGTACTTTCTTCCTCATATATATATATATATATATATATACATATATATATATATATATATATATATAAGAGGAAGAAATTACTCAGAGCTGAAGAGGGGCCTGATGTAGAGTAGGATGTTGTGTTTTGCTAGGGGCCACGAATTATTTAATTAGTAATTACGTTCATCCAAAAACCTACCTTAACCGGTAGATTCCCTCATATATATATATATATATATATATATATATATATATATATATATATATATATATATATATATATATATTTCTAGATGATTTCGTCGACGTAACACGGAAGTGTATAATAAGAAAATTGGACAGCAACAAATAATATAGAAGCACATAAAAAGATCACTCGCACGTTATTTCTTGATCATTTCGACGGAATTCTGCCCCGTCTTCATCGGAAGATATAGAAGTAATGACTTCTACTTACTTCTGTATCTTCCGATGAAGACGGAGCAGAATTCCGTCGAAATGATCAAGAAATAACGTGTGAGTGATCTTTTTATGTGTTTCAATATTGTTTGTTGCTGTCCAATTTATCATACAGATATTTATATATATATAAATACACACACAAACACACACTAGTTTACAAGAACCGTTAAAACCTACCGACAAATAAAAAATATGGCCGAGTTTTGTGCGTGCGCCGGCAATGATATCATTCTCAATGGACATTCAAGGGCAAACTGAACTAAGAATCCCTGATCTAACGGAAAACTCGACAATGTTCCTCGGATTGAGTGGTATATTGAACGGCTAACCTAGGTCGTGCCACAGAATCCCACGAATAGGAGGTAATATATAACTTTGGAGTGATAACTCTGGTAACTATCGTAGTTTTCTATGGTTCTGAGAAGCCATAAAACGAGTCGGAGTCCCTGTCAGCCACTAAGAACCAAAATATCGAACGCTTTCACCTTTGCCTAATTCTCGTCGCGCCGATGATTGCCTATCGCATAGGCGGTCGGTAATGATAACGTAGTGTACGTAAAATGCTGTTAGCAATGCAGGAGGAGAAAACTGATGACATTCCCATGAGTGTTCTATACTTTTGGAGTCTTTGTGTCCTTTATTCGCGCGTGAGGAAAATGATTTTATTCCTTGGTTCAACATCTCATATCCCTTTAATTTCTTTAAGTTCGCATACAATTATAGCGGAAGTTTGGAGTAATTCCTGATGCGCTTTAAGAAATAAAAGTATCTTCTTCGTATCGTATGTATTTTTACACTGATCTAAGGCCTCAGGGTCACCGCAGCAATAAACCACCAAAAACTTACACGCGTCTGTATTCGATATCGAAACTAGAACCCACATAAGGCCGCTCCTAAAACGCAATCCACCCAGCAGCAAATGACGGCGTCAAAATGATTTGCCGCTGGGCTTTTTGACAATTTATACCGGGTTCGTGGATGTCTCCATTTTCCGGGTTCCCGCCGCGTTGGTTGTCATGGTTGACGACAGTTTCGCCTGGATTCCACTGTCGTCTGACGAAACTGTCGTCAACCATGACAACCAACGCGGCGGGAACCCGGAAAATGGAGACATCCACGAACCCTGAACGCCACGGAAGACTACGATCCAAAATTTATACCGGGTTCAAGGACATGCTTACGTAATATACACATCGCTTAAACATATTGCTACTGAAAATATTGTCATTTTTTTTTAAATTCGCCACACACACGCAATATAAATACACTAGAATATCATAATTTAGTTCGAATATTCTAACATTAGCGGCATTCCCAGCTTCCTGATATTCAGTTCCCTTTAACTTAGGGAAAACTAGCATGTCCACAGCAATTTACTTTCACCAAAAGTTGGAAATATGAATAAGGATAGTCATTACTGCAAAAAATATTTCCAAATGGCGTAGCTTGTCGTTAATTTAACAGCAGAGTTTGAACAACATCTAGTGCTACAATTTGTCCCGAAAGGAAATATTAATAAAATATGACGAGGTTCTAATATACTTATAATTGTTCCCATAACCTGCAAAAATCTCATTCTGTTTACATGTTAATTTAAATGAATGCCGTGTTGTCAAAACCTAAACTCGTCGAACGGCAGCCCTACGTAATCAAGCTGTTGTGAGCTTCCACAGCAGACGTGGCAACGCAACAGGCGTCTCTTGCGTTCTTTCGAAAGGTTAGAATATAATATGCATTACGCATAAATCATATTTTATTATTAACAATTCAGGGATGATCTATTTATTACAATAGGAACGTAGGCACGATTTCATTTCGGGGATGAACAATACAAGCGGCTCCTGTGTTAGATCCGATGGGAATATCTGCAGCGGTCGTGAAAAATGTGGTATTAGATAAAATATTTTTGAATTTGACAAGGCCCACTTCATGGTATATGAAAGAAATGGGCAGTTTTAAGTTTGAAAGCAACGCAATAGAAATAGATGACCCATGACGGAAACGTGTACAATCCCTACAACTTCACTGATACATTCCAGTGGTTTTGATGCTAGGTTTGCATTTCGCTAACATTTAGTGAGAACCTCTGTGCACCATTTCACCTTATTAACTAATATACGGGAAGCCGAAACCCGAATGACAAACTCGGGAAGCGAGACGGGTTCCTAGGTACCCGCGAATCCGGATATTTTAAAACCAGTTAAACCAATTTTTAAAAACTCAGGTTCCAACAGCAGTGCTGGACACGCATTATTATAGAGACGACGACAATCGTCTGGAGGTCTACAGGAGCGAATTTCGATCAGTTGAAAATTTGAAATTAAGGCAAATGGTTTAAGTTCAGTGGAGGTACGAGTGGTTTGAACCCTTTGAGTCTAACAAAAACTCTACTTTGAACGAAGTTGAGGAATTAAACTTGTTCGCTCATTACTTGCTTTCGCCTCCAACACAACTTCCTTATCATACTTTTGGAATCGGGAGAAAATAAAGTTGGTTTTCCTAGACTTCAGTATTGCTTTCGACAAAACGTACCATAGCAAGCTATTCATGATGGGAGAAGCGTATTGGATATTTCAAAATGCTATATCAAATATTTTTTTATGGCCGCGCAAAAAGGACTTCTGTTCATAGTGTTAAGCTCTAATGCAGATTAATTCACATCAGCTGCTCCTCAAGGAAGAGTCATCGGTGAAAACTGCCCAAATGTTAAGTGTAGAAAATATTTAATACTTACATGCTAGACTCACGCATGACACATCTTGTGGGGAACATCAAATGGATTTATCCAAAAATTACTTGGGGAAAAGTGAAGAGATGGTAAAAGAGCGATATTATCTTTCACCAGTTAGGCCTCACTTAAAATATTCTGCTTATTAAGTACATGACATCCTCAAGAAGTCGCATTGACTCCCGAATTGAACCACACACAGAGAAAATAAGATAGATTTGTAAAATTCTGTCATGAAAAATATAATAGGGCAACAAGATTGTCCGACGAATAATAAATAGGATGAGAATCGCCCGCAGATCGAAGAATAAATTGTAGATAACATAAAAAGGAAGCAAGCCCATTTTGTGATTATATTAGAAAAAAGTAAATTGATACCCCCGTCATCCTACGATAGGCTAGATCATTTTAAGCTTAGAAAGAGTAATTGTAAAACCGATAGGTTTAAAAATGTTTTCCAAGAGCATCAGGCATTCGAACAACTGCCAATAACGGCGCTATGGATTTTTTTAAATACATACAAGTTTTCGGCTATTCTTCTATATTATCTTTTATCAGCTCTACTAGCATCTCATCTCGCAGATACATAGGGTAATATTTTCAACTTGGCAGGAGGTGCCAGGTCACCAGACAAAAAGTATAAGTACTTAGATATTACCGCGTGAAATACACCGTATAAATATATTCCTATAACAATCCCGAAATTTACTAACGTTTAAGTCGAATTCAAAGTTTGATGGGGGTTGCCACGTCAGGCATTCCCCCTGCCACACACCCTGGACGTGGATAGCAGGGTACCATAAAGACGTACTTTCGAATACTGCAAACATGTTCCGTGGACCCAACCTTCCTCCCGCCCTCAAAAGAACAATTCCTTAAGAAGCCGTTAACACTGGTATGGTATTCCCCCATGACATGTATGAACCCTTTTTGTTTCCTCACACCATTGTTACACTATCTACCATTGAAATTATCAGGGTTACATTCTTCAGAGGACGACGCCCATGGAATTGCAGGGTCGTATCTTACTCTAATGGAGATATTAGTGAGATACGACGAGATATAATGGGGAATTTAGGGTATCTCATTCAACATGGCATGGACGAGATAAACTGAGATGCAATTTACACTCAATATAAAATCCTGGGGAATGAAAAGCATTAAAAACTATTCCTTATGATAACTTTTTTCACTTTTACCTGTTCTACCAGATATTTAATTTCGTTCAACTCTTAAGAATCTCTTTGTTTCACCGATAGCTACTTACTAAACACGTGCTTATACGTAGTTGCAAAATACTAAATATGCGCCTTAGCCTCAATTCCAGCATTCGTATTTCGGGGTCAACTGATTCCACATGATTCGTTAAGTAGCTCATATTAGGAGGAAATTTAAAATATATCGGAAATGGAGACAGTTTAATGGACATTATTTGAGAGTTGTAATTTTTTTAATGATCACCAGCAAGCAAGCGAAGACATTTATGATACACTATTTCTTTTGCTTATAATTAAGAATACGGCTGGGGTTGATTCTTACCATAATATTCATACGGCCGTAGTTACCGTTCCTTTTAATTCATTTATTACATCACAGCCCTAACTATCGTCTAGCAATAGGTTTCACAAAATAACTTTGAGTTTGATATACAAATAGTATTTGAGAAAAGAAAATATAAATACACCTATTTACAAATAGTTAGTAAGACCATAAGTACGTCCTCACATTATTCCATGGTAGAATTTAAATTGACATAAACTAATTTCTTCTCTTAAGACAGAGATATATGTTCTCCTTAAAAAGACACTACATGGAAATGAACATATAAAATAAAATATTAAAGGAGTTTTAATTGTCCAGAGACTTAAGTTTTTAAGTGGAAAATGAAAAACTCTTTTAATGTGGACATCAAATGATTCGACGAAGTGAAGCCTAAAAGTGTATAGTTTATAATAGTATACATACAATAAAAGTTTAAACTATGCCTCCTAAATTGAACAGAAAACTTTTAACACATACACTACTACCCATACTCCTCGAAAATTTGAGTTGAAGGAAGAGTATTCAAATATTGGTTATTTGAAATGAATTATTCCAGTTTCTTTGTAAATACGCTTCATTGGACTGTTTTGTCCTCAACCGAAATAAATTCTTTATTTGTAATAATTATCCATCAAATCCGAGGATTTCATACACTCCTCAATTCCATAAGAATATAAATGCAACGTATTATTCAAAAAACAAAACATGAAAATAAAATTTAACAACTGAATTACTCGGACCAAACAAAACTATTTATAACCCATGCGAATGAAAAGAACTAAAATTCGTAAATGCCATTACCAATCCAACCTTCATCCCAAAGGTCATTTTGATTGGATGTGTAAAAATAAGAAATACCGAAGGGTTCAGAATATTAACAGCTAATTGGATTTACTGTTTGTTGGAAACTGCATATGTACACTAACAGAATAGTAAATCGTGGAATGTGAAGTTAGTTTCCGTAATCAATCGTGTAGGTTATTTTCAACGTGCTTTGTAACTAACTTCCGATACTACGAATTCAAAAGCTGATAAGGAAAGGCCAAGAGAAAGTCAGGAAACGAAAATTCTAGTTAGTTATTATAACGAGGTATATTTCTTCGATGTACCAATCCTCTTCTCATGAAATGATAGAAATTATATTTTCACACTTCTGCCCCAGTAAGAAGGAATATCTCCTCAAATTACCGTGTGATTATTACCTTATTAACATTGGAAAATTGAAACATAATACGAATTAAATTGTGCATTGTAAATGCTAAAATTTGTAAGGTACACGAGAGGAATAGTATGAACATCATATGTTAACATTTGAAACAATAACATGGGAGTCAAAATAACAACGATATTTCGCGCCATGATGAAAAGCAGCATTACTGTTATGATGAGGATTGCCCAAAATCTATATCAAAAAGCAACGGAAAATCATTCCCAATAGAAAAAATCTCCCAGCCCCAATGCAATTATGAACTTTACAGCGAATTAAATGCAAAATAATTAAACGCATGGTATCCGTTTTTTCATCCGTAAGTATTAAGAATTCTTCCTTTAATGAGTTTGACCTAATTGGCATGATAAAGGCAATTAATGAATCTAGCAGGAAGAACCTTATTTTAGCTTAAACTAAATTCTAGCATTAATAATTTGATTTTCAAATCCGTCCTTAAGAAACTTTTGTTTACATTAGCACACACACATTAAAGAAATCTACTGCCAACATATCCCTTTGAAATTTCACACACAATTATTCCACATCTAAAGACATTTAAAGATATTAGATTCCTTTTCCAGAAATTCATGAAATTGAGCCACTGAAATACGAAAAACTCTGCGAGGCAAACTTTTGAACTGAGAAAGGCAGCGCCGTGTGTCCCAATTTCCAAAATAAAAACCACTCTTATTCAACAACAATTGGGACACGCAGTATGAATCCCGCAACAATGAATTGTTCTATTCTAAGCTCATGTCACTGTCTCACAAAATAAGAGAAATACAACTGGCATAATGAATGCACATTGGTCGGGGATCCACATACCTTGGTTTATCCTTGGCTGATTTTGTTGACTTCTTCACCATTTTGATGAAAAATTCACAAATGTGTTGAACAGAGAACACACATACAATCTCAAAACACTGCTGAGGATAGTATGGTATTCTCTTTTTCTACATAAGCACTATTTACTTTTTTCTTCACGAGAAAAACCACTCACAGGCAGGAACCGTGCGTGCACATGAAAGCCAGCTGACGTCAGTCGTACTACTGCCACCTAATGGATGAATATTACATTGCCCACTGCGATGGATGAAGATTGAAGACAATACTAGGTTGACCTCACTGTCACTAATCTTTCATCATTTCTTTTTCATGTATTGAATCACTCTTTGTTCACACTCCTAAAGTAATTGTGTTGATACAAGGTGGACTTTTCTGTGATCTCCACCACCTTCCCCAGCAATATGTTTTATATTAGCCAAGGGATTATGAATCTTCTAAGAGGGATATTGGGTTCTACCATTCGAAGGCACGAGACACAACCATATGCAAATAATTCCTTACTTGTTTCGAAGACGCCGAACGCGCACCTTATAAAAATAGAAATTAAAGAAAGAGATCTTCTTTTGTTTTGCGTATGCGCTAACTTGCGTGGAATTTGAAATTGACGATAAATCGATAGGCAATTGTACCAGAGTCATTACGCAGGGATTTTGAAGACGAATTCCATCAAAAAACATTTATTTCGATTCAACAAGATATTCAGATACAAGCAATCATCTGAGTCCACGGAAGTTCACTTCCCAAGTATTCAAGCACATCAGACCACATGGCTACATCATTAGTTAAAAACCTGTTATGGACATGCAACAAGAAATAGAAAAGTTTTTACAATTCTACCCGTCCTCGACCACAAAATCAGGTGTGTTTAAAATCTCTTGAATTGCTCAGAAGTGAAAGAAGATATGGAGACACTTTATGAATCCTGTACACACATTTTAGACCTTCATAACGGCCACAGAGTGCGAGAGAGGTGTGAACTTTAACATAGAATTTCGACGGACAGCGAAGGATAGCACCACAGGATTCAGGGTTAAATGTCACAACATCAACAGGTATCGCTGCACCAATCTGAAATATTATAATCAGGCTTAGAAATAGTGATATCAAATGCTTATGAAAAAGATCATTACCTTAAAGTAAAAAAGAGGGAATCACATACCTCGCCGAAAAGTGATAGAAGAGCACGTGTGACATGATTTTTAATATGTACACTGGTAATCAAAGGAACTTTACCCTCAATATCCCTGAAGAAGGAAGGAACACATTTGTGACATGTAAGTATATATCAATTTATAATGCGTATCATTACACAATTTCTAAGTTCACCATCCAACCAAACGACTAACAAGCTGAGATCGAAGTAGAAGTATTGGCTCATACTGAAATCTTCCTCATTCAATTTATTTTGATCAATAAAAGTCAAGTTTCACCCCATTTAATCTTACTATTCCCGTAATAACATACACAGTGCATAGGGCTAGTATCACCGTACTCCTCACTTGAATTTGACGGCCACCGCTAATCATTTGTTTTTAAGGCGGAATATTAAAAGTATCAAAATAAAAGCGATAGATAAGAGCTTCAGTATATTTATAATTATCGAAAACATTTATTCAAATTGATCAAAGCTTTTTATCGGCACTTAACGTTTTCGCAAAAGTCATTAGCTTTAAAACATTAACGATGGCTATTACAAAAATGAAAAACCTTCAGAGTCAAGTACAGATATACCCATTTGGAATTGACTAACATTATTTATACATGTACTAAATCCGAATAGCTATTTTATTATTTAAAATTTTATTTTCGAAGGTAAATACTTCTCAACTTTTATAAACTATTCCATCTAGAAAGATAGAAATGTAACTTAACAAATATTTTTCAATTTATTCATATTGGCAAGAAGACCTGTGGACCTCAACTATTGGAATAAATTATACTTATTGCTTTCTGACTTCATATTTTCTCCTCCTCCATTTAAAGCTCCTCTTCCATTTCTTTTTCCTCCCCTCTTTATTTCACTTCACTAAACGAGTATTAAGAAAAAAAATCCTGGAATATTCCTTATATCTTCCAACTCTCCACATGAATCTTGAAACATTTTCTCCAACTGGAATAAAAAGAGTGGCAATGAATAATTATTATTGACTATTAATATTTTTTTTTAATTGGAAATATTTTTAAAAGCCATTGATCCAAGCCATTAGATTTGCCATAAAAGCCATATTGATTAAATTAACATCATGACTAGTAGGTAGCCTATATCAGCCAGTTCTTGGTGTACTAAAATGGTGAATGAGTGACATTCTTGCATATATTCAAATTCCTTTTAAAAAGGTGGCAAAGCAGAAAATGGATCCTTGTCAGACATGTATCAATATTTAAAGAGATTTAGAGATTAGTAAAATAAATTATTTTTTTATAATTATATCTAAATGAACTGCTTAAATCAGGAAATAAAAATTTTAAGAAATGAAAATTGCAAGGATCAACTGCAAGAATAGTTGCATATCTGTGGGTTTTCATACCCATATTTCGAAAGACTCCAATTAAAATTTATCATCTTACATCAATGATCATGATTCCTTATACCATTTTAAACTACAGTCAATATCAATGTTAAATAAGTGTTTTCTTAACATCCTAACTCAATACCCGTGCTATCACCTACCTCTCGTGAAAACTTCTTTTCTTGATAGAATTCATCTTTTCATGTCCCCAATACTTTGGTCATTTTGGTCAAAAAAACTTACGAGATAGATAAACTGTCCCACCTCCTCTAGTTCATGAACTTTTATTCTATTTTTCTATGAAATTCTTCTCTCTTTATATCTTTAATTTGGCTTTTATATTTCTCAAAAACCACATTACCTTTGTTTCATTTAAATTTATTCTCATCCTATACCTATCACATACCTTTCCAATCCACTCAGCAATTCTTGCAATCCCTTAGCTGACTGACTAGCTAAAGCTTGAACTATCATTCCTATCTCCAGTTCTTCATATGTCTCTTTAACCATTTCCTCTACATATCTGTTGTACAGCATAGGTGATAATGGACAGCCCTATCTTACACCTCTAACTAGCACTGCTTATCTAGACTCTCCATCTGCCACTCGCACCTGAGCAGTCTGGGTACCAATTTGGGATAAGTCGCCTATCCCTCCAATCTACTCCTATCTTCTGTAATACCTTCACTTATTCTACTATATCGAAAATCTCTGAAGCAACACATATTTCCTGATTGCATTATATGTTCTCTCTATTAGTGCCCACATTGCTGCAATTGCATCATAGGTGCCTATCTTCTCTCCTTCCTGGACCCAAGCTGACCATAACCTATAATAATTTGCCTTCCTCTTCATACTTTGTAGGTGATTGGCTGTCTGTTGATTCTAGGTACAACTTTATCTGCTAAATCAATTGTCCTCACAATTGGCTGTCTGTTGATTTTTTCCCCTATTCTAACTGGTTAAGCCCTCTTCTGTGCTGCTGCTGTCGATTTTGCTTCAGAAGGATTTGGCAAAAGGAAAACCATGGAGGCCTTCTCTCTCCCTCACCAGGCATGATACAAAGCCCAATGGGCTGAGTCCCATAGTTTCCAGGACTCAAACTCTTACACCAGATGGAAAAAGGAATGAGGATGGACAAGTGGGAAGAGCTCGAAATAAGGAAGAATTTAAAAACGGGTCATTTGGTTAACGATTTATTGTTTGAATACCTCTCCCCAATCCTGGAAGTACCCCTTTCCCTCACAGATAGACCCTACAAACCCCCCCACCCCACTGTAAACCAACCAAGCACCTGTCCTAACACTTAAAATCCCTCTCCCCCCTCCCTATCAACGCCAATTGCAACTCCATTTTCTTTCGCCTCCTTCTCCCCCCTCTCTCACCCACCCCTCCTCTCCCTCATGAATAGTATATAAATGGACTGCGACTTGTTTAATTTGTACCTGATGATGACGCTTGAGCGTTGAAACTGGTTGTACGCAAATAAAGGATAGTGGAAAGATACATTGTATTCTTCATTTAATTAAAATGAATTTCCTCAAGGTTGAGGCAGGAACAATTGAATACTCAATCTCATATTTTTATCCATCATATCTTTTTCGGATAAATAATTGAGGTGGTTTCTTGTTGCCTTTCTCAATAGTGTATTTAACATGACCTCATCACTGAAAAGGCTGTCCCACTGGAATCAGACACCTTTTGCAGCTGCATCACTGAGGAACAGATGCTGCAAAGACAAGCTTTTGTCTGCCTCCTACCCTACAAGGAGCAATTATCATTGCTGCAACTAGCACAGAATTCTAGGGGATATCAAAATGTACAAACCCTTTCACCATGTCAAAGTTGTAGTCCATGAGTAGGGCGTATAACATAAGATAACATTAATGTATGGGCTGTAAAGAGTCATAAGGCAATTTACAATGGTAGTAATGTTACTGGCAGTTAAATCGTTCATTATTAACTTCTGATGCATTAAACATCTCATTCAGCTAATTCCTCCCTATACCAGCATGCACATGTACAATTCTATTCCTCTACCTTTGGGAGCCAAAGGCATCCCCGTCCAAGAAGGGGTGTGCAAAGCTTCTGACCATACCTTACAGCTGGCCTAGAAAAATTAGGTAAAATGAGAAATAAATACAATTAAGGTATTTGGAATGAGTAATAAATGGAAGATTACTTAGTTCAGCTTGTAAAGCAATGGAAGGGAAAATTATTTTTAGTCATATTATGGAATTTGTTTGAAAGACAGAAGCCAGAAGATCAATTAGGTCAAGTCTAATCCCTATACCAAAAATGTTTCATAAAAAACAAAATGAATATTCCTCATCATTTATTGTCAAATCTAAGATTGATTTGATGTAGCTCTCCACTTAAATCTTCATTTGGAAACCATTTCATTTTTCTTCTCTTTGATGTCTTTGGTAATTGTTCCATGTAGTTTTTCCTGTCCACTTTCCCACTGTCATTCCTCATGCGGTCATCATGTCTCAAAATGAATCAAATGAGATTACTCCCAATAAGTTCTCGACCCATCAAAATTACTGTTATCACTAGATAGATATGTGTATAGTTTTTCTTTAGTTGGTTGGTGGCCACTTCGTTGACCTACAAAGAGGTTATCTAGATTATCTTTGTCATGTGTTCATACTTTATTCATTACCTAACACAATACATTAGGGAAGCAGAATGTATGGAATGAATATATATAAAATAAGAACATGGAAGTAAAAAGTAGGAAGTCTACTTTAAATATTCAAGGAGGAAGACCTAAATTATAGCAATGCAAAAATTAGAACAATAATCGTGGAGCTATGGATTATAGCAATAATTAGACAAAAATGAATCAGTGCGTCTGCTCTCCAGCTATCGAAACTTGCCTTGAATTTTCTATGGAACATTATCAGTTTTCCAGAGAGTTCCACATCCAAAAACAAGTTCATGTTTTGGCAGTTATTGGTAAAGTTACCGACAGAGGACTCTCTCTTTGAAGATTGTGACCTGACTGAAAAAAATAAATAAAATTCTGAAAATATATGATATTAGACCATACTCATGACTAACTAACTTTTTTTTCAGACTCAAAAGTCAAACTATCTAACAATTAAGCAAGTTTCTGAGCCACAAAATACTATTATCAATATAGATGTTCTCAGCAGTATTTTCTTTGTATTTTTACTAATGTTTCCGACTACAAATAATGGTTTGTATTGTTCATACTACTTTAGGTTTTTCATATTCTAATTACTTTTTTTTAGCAATAGTATAATTTCTGTAATAGGATTAGCCCAGTCTCTTAGCCATTCCCTAAAACTTGTGGCAGTGGGTGAGGATGATGTCAAACTTCTTGGCTTTTGATCCGGTACTAAACTAAAATCTATTGGCCACATCAATGCTATTGGGATAAAACTTGCCAGAGTCATGTGCTCATGAAACTAATGAGTACATTATCAGTGCTTGCCATGGATACTTTCATTCACATCTTAACTATGGTGATATATCTTGGGAGTAAGCCTCCATTGTAAACTTGATATTTCTTTTTCAGACAAAGGTGATCAAAATTATTACCAGTCTGGGTTTTAATGAGAATTGCAGACCATTCTTGGCTCATTTCAATATTTTGACCATGTACACCCTATTTATATTTTATTATTTATTTCTTGAAAGTTGCAATTTCCAAAACCACATTATTAATTAAAATGAAAACTTTTATTTTGATTTCTCAACTGTGTATTTTAAGTTTTACCTAATGTATTTGTACTTATTGACAATCTCCATTATAATGTATATCATACTATGAATGAATAAAGGTTATTATTGATAGATTTTTTTCCTAATTGGCCTCATATTCTCTTTCTACATTTGAACTTACTGGTGTTCAAATTCAATTAATACTTTTCCTGTCCTAGCTCTTACACTAAATAGACTTACTTTTATTACTTACCGAGTGTTCCTTTGCTTCCACACTAAGTATATCCATTTCACTTGGTCTCTGTAAACTCTTCACATTCTCACACCAATTTTTCCACCACAATATTTTCTCACATTAAACCGAAAGTTAGTTTATCACTTTGTACTTTCTTCTTCCTCATTCTGCTTACATTCTCCCATGGACTTCATGATTAAACACTTTATCAACCTGAAGGTTGGTTTGATAGGTAATGGTAGAGCTCAACTAACACTAAGTTCAACGGCATGTGAGATTCGCACATCAGGGTCGGGAGACCAGTTCCTTTCCTTGTACCATCACCTATGGTTTCCCAGGAATTTCTGGGACTTGAAAAATCACAAGGCTGAGGAAATGATGTAAGAGGCATGGGAAGAACTAGAGATAGGTATGAAAGCTGGTGGGGAATTCGTAAAATTAGTTAGATTTGCTGATGACCAAGCTTTAGCTTGTCAGCTAAATTAAACATTAAAATAGAGGGTAAAAATTATACTAGGTGGAATAGTTCAAGTATCTTGGAAGTGTTGTGGACCTAAATGGTCAAAGTAGTAAGGTGAAGAATTACACCAGGCAAAGAGGTTTTCACGAGGAGGAGGGAGTTGATGACAGGGACATTGAGTAAGGTTGATAAGAATAGTCTTGTAAAAAATTTTAAATGGAGCCTAGTCATCTAAAGCATGGTAACATGATCACTGAAGCAGGATGATAGGCATAGATTGGAGACTTTTGAAATTTGGATGTTGAAGTCAAGTGGAAAGGAAAACTAATGAGGAAATGCTGGGTATGGTGGGGGAGGGGATTGTTGAGAGAAATCGTAAAGAGGCAAGAGAAATGGATGCATAGCATATGGAATAGCAGTGGGATATTAAAGACTGATAATGGCGAGAATATTCGGCAAATGAGGAAGGAGCAGGAATGGGATAGGGATGTTGAATAGAATGAAGGGAAGAAGGAAGTATATGAAGATGAAGAGGGGCTTATTGCAGAGTAGGATGTAGAGCTGTACTCTAATGGGAGAAACAAGTTAATTATTTTTGGTAGTTGTGTCCATCCAAAACCTAACATGTGTGAGTAGATTACCTAATGATTATTATGGCGCCCTGTCTTTTCCAAGGAGGAAGGTAGTTTGGCCATCGAAAGTTCTGAATATATGTAAAGATCCTTTTGTAGGTGTGTTTGTTGGCCAAGGCTATCTCTCTCCTTGGTTTAAATCATTTTTCATATCCATGAGACTTTTGAATAAGATCTATATATATTTATATATATATTTTGAATTACTGTCCTCATAATGGCATTACCCTGCCCTGCCTCAGCTACATCCACTAGCTGACTGACATGGCAAAGGGAGGTTTGATTGTCTTCTAAATTTAAAGACAAGGGAACACCACTTGTTTGCCAGTTAATTCATTGATTGGGCAATATTTAAGAGCTTGTGCTGCTGTGAAGCAAGCCACTACAATTGATTATGCAGGTCTTGGTTTCCGGGCATTGAAATTAACATTTGTAAGATATTAAGATCCTTAGATAACTAGTCCTGCCGTAGAGCATAAATCTATGCATCTTGTACATCTATTCTGATGGAAGTTACAAAAATCTCTATTTAGCATATATACCTTCATCTTACAGTATTTTTAATCTTTGTTCTTCTTCAAAATGCACCCATAATTAAGAACTGCTATAGCTCGGAATAGGTAGGGAACTCTCTCCACATTTTTACAAAATGATGCAGGAACAGTTACATATAAAATTATTGTGCCACACCAAGGGAAATGTTCAAAAGAATAGAAAGGTGTTTTTTCAAAGCAATAACAAAAACAGGAATAGTTAAATTGCTCCATTGTTTCAAAGCATAACTTAATTAAAAATATCAGTATGCAAGACAATCAGCCTAAGAGTGTGAACTAAACTACTACTGTAAAAAAATCAGCAAATCATTTACACGTTAACATGAAAAGGACTTCAAGCTTCCTCCATTTTTATTACTGTGAGAAATTCATCACAAGAAAGAACTAGCTTGATAATTAAAACCAATGTAGTATACTTGGAAAACTAAGGATCACAATTAATTTTCAATCAGAAAAGAAAATGCTCTATTCTTCTACATATAACATATTATGCAAGACCCAAGTTTCAACTTATCAAGTCATCATCAGGTGAAGTACAGAGGACACATAGCTTCATGTACTAGACAGAGCATAACCTAATTTGCCTGATTAATTTTTAATAACTAATTAGTTCAACCAGGTGACCAAGGCAGCATTTGTATTCCTATATTTCCCATACATGATTGTCATGCATTAAAATTGATTCCACAGAACCATCAGGAATCCTGTCAAGAACAAATTTTGCCATTTTAAGAAATATAATGTAAAAATGATGAAAATAATGAAAATTCACATGTTTTTTTTAAATATTTATTTGTAATACATCTTTGAAAGCAAAATGAACAAAAAATTACCCATGTTATTGGTTTCTTCACAGATTCAAAATCAAGTCAATAACAAACCTCTTGCAATGCTAATGGATTTTATTGTGAAACAGTTATATGTAGTTTAATTTTCATTTATATTCTATTGCATATTTTTCCTAATTTATTAAAGTAACATTTATTAAATAATGAGTTCTATAAAACCAACTATAATACTTCTGATAAATAGTTATTAAACTTGTAACAAAGGCTTTTGTAATGAAGTACTGATAACACCAAGGTCATCAGATTGCTCCTACACTGATCTATTTGGCTTTCACTGCAGTCAGCATCTTCACAGTTAAAATTCAGGACTGAACATCTGAATATGCTGACTGCAACAATAGTAATACCATCGTATAGCCAAATGGATCCACCTGATACCTTAGTGTCAAATAGCTACTAAATATGAAGCTTTATCGGTAAATCAAGATACCTATGTATCTGCTTAACAATAATACAGTATTTTACAGCACATAAGATCTTCTTTTCTGTAAATGATGTCTTCAAATATCAACAAGCACCTAAGATATGAAATTTTTGTCTCAAAGGGTACCCGAGTCCAGGGACTACATTGCATCCCTATCTACATTATGATAACAATTCCAACCAACCCAAAGTGATACTTTAACACACTATATTACTTTGCCATGGCCATTGATATTTGCATGCCACTTAATATATATGCCCGTACATAATCACAGGTATAAATTGCCCTATAAATTGTTTTCCTAAAAAGGGAGTACATCTTATCTGCTGTAAAATACAATCAGTAAGTACACCCTAGAATTTTGTCCAAAGGAATAAGTACTTCAATTAACTTTTGAAATTAAGCTTAATACTCATCAACAAAATCTCATAATAATTATATTTTTACAAAATCTGAAAATCAACCATGGGTTAAATTCCACCAGATTGTTTATGGCTACATAGTAACTTCTGTAGATACCAAATAAAAGAGATTGCATTTTAATATTAGTCATCACATACTTCAGTGACTATTGACAAAAAACAAGTATATCAACATAATTTACTGGATATTGGCTAAAAAAATTTTGGTGCACTTAACCCCAAATATTCAAATTTACATTTGCAGTGGAATAACAGTGAAATCAAGTTTATTGGAATATTTTAGTAAACTCTGCCGTATCGGCCTTCATTTAATTTAAAAGTGATAACATCACTCACATGATGGAATTACTCATTTAATTTTTTGGCAATAACTTGATTGCCAGAGAATTACATCTTACCACCTTCATTGACTGAAGGTAACAGTTTTCATCAATTATGTGAACAGGCTCAATGCTGATCCTGAATGTAAGTTAACAAGTATCAAGATGTGTCATCAATTAAAACACTCATCTTGAGCAACATATTTTACCTCCATGAGTGTAGCCCCTTCCTTTTGTCGCTGAGCATACAGAGGGTCACGGTATAATGAGCCAAAGAGCAAGACGGGTTTTATACAGAGATCATATTTCTTTCTCATCACAGCCTTTTCTTCCTAACATCCCTCTGGAGCAATTCAAACCCACACTAATTTGACTGAGCATGCTAGGGCAGTGTAGGATGGACAAACTGATTTCATGCGGACGTAGCCTAGCAATGGCCTTCAAACCCTCTTATACCCAATAAATTGAGCATTCCATTAATTGGCACATAAGAAATGGAAGGATTCACACCACTATGCTACTATGTGACAATACACGTTGAAATTACATCAGGATCATATTATCAATGGCTCTTTTAAGAGGTCAGTATGAGCAACACCAATGTTTATTGCTTTTCAGTAATTAGTGAAAACTGGTACTTTCTAGGATAAAATGTTATTACTTGCTATTAGGATCACCTAGAACTGAAAACTTCATTGACAGATATTACTCACTTTAGTAGGATACATATTTTTATCACTATGAAAAAAAACTTAATTTTCTTTACTAAAACAGAAAATAATAGACTTGATTCTTGAAATATTTAATGATGAGACAACAACTACTGGCTGTCATTTAAAATGAGCAATATACACTTTAAAAAGTGTATCTAATATTATTTTTTTATTTTCATGAATTTATTTTACTGCATCCAACTTTGAATGAGTTGAAAATGTCCCATCCCTGGGATATGTCAACTTATTTGGTTAACAAACAATGAAAAAATATCCTTCCACATTGTTTAAGTCAAGATAAACGCAATACTGTGCCATGCATGCACCTAAGTAAGCACCCGATTGGCAGTTTAACCTTGACTGGCATAAGTGCTCTATGCCAACAAACCATTCAATTCCAAAGAAAAATATAAGTTGCAGTCCAACTGATGCCACCCATAATTAACAAATGTCAAAAAATTCACATGCTCATAATTTTCACAAGTCAATTTTCTACTGAACCAGTGGTTCCCAAAAAAAGCTATGTTATCCCCTTGGGTACAACAAAACATTTAATCTGGAAAAAACCAGTTTGAGCAGCTACAGCCTTGTTACCAAAAAAATGATGTTGGTACCAGGTACATTGCCAGTGGAAAAGAATCTCACTGTAATTCCCTTCCCAATAAAATTTTACAGAAAGGTTGAATTACCACACTATATAGACATTTAGCATGGCACTCAGTTTGGGAGTCACTGAAATTATGCATGCATTCTTAATAGGCAATTAAAAAATTGCAGTATTAAATAAGCAATGGCAAAAACAAAAAAAAATAAAATTTTCACTAGACTAATTTGGTAGTAGTAGAAAAATGTAACAGTTGATAGAGAGAAAAAAGGGCCAGCACTAATAAATTGGGAAAAAACTTAAATTTTTTAAAGGCAATGGATGGAAAGTATATTCCACTAGCAGAAGGTGGACAATCTTAATCATCAAAAGTAATCAAGAACACTTCAAATGGATTACATTATTAGCCGTGTTCAAAGTTCCAGCTAAGCTAGTCCTTCGAATTTCCTTTACACTTTCTTAAAAACACCTTAAAATATAAATCCTTAGGATACAAGACAAAGATTTTTTTTATTTTTGCAGGGGATTATAAAATTTTTTACCAAAATTTGTGATGAACTATAAAGCTTACAGTACATATTTTGAGCATCAATTTGATACCAAACTAATGACCAGCAACTCAAAGAAATAATATTAAATTTTTATGAAGATCATGAGACCCATTGAAATGAAATTGTTACCAGAGGGATAAATATTTTGAATATTGTTAATAATAATAAGGGGAAGGAATGTAGCAGGCACTACCACACAATTAAAGAAAAGGTCTACAGGGTAGCCACTCGTATTCTGAATCCTAATTCCAATTGGCCTTATTCTTATTATTCGTTTGTGCCGGCACTTGAACACACAAATTTTCCTCTCATAAGCTCTTATTGCTTATCCAACACAAAAAGGAACATCCTTCTCATTAATAGTTTTTGAGACTTATGGAAAAATTAAGCTTTTTCTGATTGTTGAAGGAAATTATGTAAATACCAATAGAGTGACCACCCTATTCTAATTGTCAGATAAACTAGACAGGGAGCTCAGATACAATCAAGTAGGAAAATGCATAAGACCCTTTAAGCATATATTTTCCAGACCACAGAGAAATATTACAATCCCAAGAGATGGAGAGCAAAGTGGTTGAGAGGTTACTCCCAATGAAAGATGGCCCTAATCTCAAGAGTCCCCAATGGTCAACACATTTGTCTCTTGAGAGCTGTGTTGCCTTTACTACACACACTATGTTAATATTTTCTTTCTCTTCATTGACCAATGCCAAGGCTCTGCCCTCCAAAGAACCCTCTCTAAATCATAAGTTTTCATTTAAATCACACCATAGGCCCACAGGGCCCAAAATATGGAGCAAGGTAAATAATTTGGCCTGGGTGGGTGGTGCTTGTTTTGTCCCCCCTTGAAATGGCCTCCCAACTACTCAGGTTGAAGCTGAATTTTGAGAGAAAACAAGAAAAGAGCTCATCACCACTGAATCCTCATTTGCCATAAATATCTTTATAAAGGCACACTCTGGCTGTGTTCTCCAGGAAGACAACATTTCAACTGGTATATGCCCTATTTGATAAATTGCAGAAATTAACAATCAAGATCTCCTTTGTCTTGGCAAAACTTGCTACTCAGTTAGCGGATTGGGAAATGATTAACAGGCTTATTCAGGGTTGCTACCTAATTGATGGGATTCTCAGAATATTTCTTTAAGAAATTTCCCTTTTTTCTGGGTAAAAATTTCAGTGACTGAATTATAAGTGTGGAAATTTGACAAACTAAAATAGTTTAAATCAGTCAATGATTAGGTCTTGTACCAATGGCGGCAGTGTTGCTTCTATTTAGAATTCAATCGACAATTGAGAAACAACATTGGCTGCAAATTTATCAGGATAAGTTTTCATACTATCATTGAAATATCACAAAGTGTAAATTTGAGGTTACACTAAAAAAACATCACAATTTAATGGTAGTAGATATTTAAAAATTAATTTTTCCCAACTTTTCAGGAATCACATTTTATTTCCTGGACTTTTCATAGCGTTACATGCTTTCCAGGCTGGTAGCAACCCTATTGCATGGTAAATAAGTTAAAAATGTAAAATACTTCAAAGCATCAAAAAGCAATGCTTGATTCATAAGCACCAATTTTCATGCCCAATAGCTGGCTTATTTTGCCTTAATTGTCCTTTAAATGAAAGCTCCGGGAATTAGTGTAATCCAAGCCATCTATTGACTAAGACACACTAGCAGGTGAGAAAAAGTCACAAAAATAGAGTTGACAGGATTCTGTGCAATGTTTGAGCCATTAGGAACAAGCAACTATTGCATTCATGCCATACCTTTGCTTTGTACAGGTAATTATGATTGAGATGTGCAGCAATGGAGGTTCATCAATTACCCCACAATATTCCTGCAGATTTCGATATTTTGTCACAGTGATATGGATATTTTCATGCAATTTTGATTTAAATTAGATACTGACAGTGAGAGATGGGTACAATACACCAAGGAAGGTCCATGAAAATTTTATCATCTCAACATTCATTCTTCATATTAAACACTCATCAACCAATGAATGGTTATGTGCAAACACTCAGACACAAATCACACAAACAGGTTGGTGTTTAAATTTAGGGCCACCAAATGACCGTAGGCCCAATTGCACACATTAACCAAATTACTGCTCAACTTGAAAGTCAAATTCAAAGCAAACTTCTGGGAAGTAAGTCAATTTGGATGTGCCAAAAATTTATTTTTTTAAATAAATGTTTCCATGAAATCTTAACCAGCTACTTGACAAGAAGTATTACTTTTTGTATTCCTGCTGTTGATGTTGGATTGTAAATAATCCACTCCTTTCAAAAATCAAAGTAGTCAGTTAAAGTTTTCTCTGTTTACAAACTATTTCAGCTGATTCGTAAGCCATTAATAACTGATGCTAGGGAGAGATCTGATAATGAACTGCTCAATCATCTTCCACTCAGATTCAACCAAATTAGGTTTTCTTTTAAGTGTGAGAACAATACCTATGAATCAATGGCAAATTAATTTCTGAAAATCTGTTTCTACGAAGTCATTTAAAAGAATAATGGACTTGGTTCGAAATATATCAATTGACTCCTTAAAATTGTTAGACATGCAAAACAACAGATGCAAGAGAAATATTCCCTCTTTTCAACAAGAGTTTCTATTCATATAATACGGAAATTAACATTTAAAGGCAAGGAAGCTCAAATTTTATTTAGCCCTACACTACTGAATAATGGTCCTTACATTGTTAACTTGAAACAAGATATCCTTCATTTTCTGATAGACTTCCAGAGGTGATTTTCGAAATACTATCACTGTAACATTAAAGATACTTGACTCAAGAATATTAGTTTTAAGAATAATCAATAATGTATTACAAGAACATAAATGAATGAGCAAAAATGTTTTTTCCGGCTTCAGGAGTTACTTGAAGAGAAAAATAACTAATGGCAGGGCATGTTGCTTGTCAGATTGAACTTCAAATCACATTCACTCAACCAGAAAGATAAGGAAATACAATTTAAATATACATCAGATTTTTTAAAACTGACTTCAGAACAAACCTGATTAGTCTTGAAGATATTTAGCTTCCATGCTTATTAAAGCAAAGATTTTGATTGCAAATCAACCCTCTCACTGCTATGGGCATAAACTTTCATTCAGCTACACAACATGTTTATCATTCTTGGCATAAATCTTCTCCTCTCTGGTCAGGTACATACAGGTATTAAATAATGTAATGCATTGACATTCATGGGCACAATCAACTATGAATAACCATTCACCTGCAGGTGAGAATCAAAAAGTTTGGTCTAACTGGTTTAAATATGCTAAGCCTTGAAAATTCAGCACTTTTGGGTAGGCATATGGAGACAAGCTTTGATGTCAGATGCAATGCACTGACTTCTGCACGCATACAGAAAGAACAAAAATAAATTTAATCACACAGAAAATATTTTGCACCATTGTATCAAGAACTGGAGGAAAGCACAACTAACATGGGCAGGACTTAAGGTATAACATTCAACCAATGCAGAGCACTAACAAGGAAAGACAAAATCACTTAGTTCCCAATGAAAATTGCCGCACTGACACTTTTGGAACTATGACGCTCCATCGGAATTGAAAAGATTAATTTATAAAGAGAGGCACATGATGCCTAATGAGTTGTACCACATCCACCTGCTTAACATGTTGCACAACACAATCTGAGAGAGAAAGAAGCACAGCTTCGGTCAGGGTTGACAGAATCCTGGACAACACAATGCCTCTGTCGCATCAGCTGCTGGACAGCATGAAAATTTGAGGAGACCGATCACCTAATCCAAGCCTGATCCTCAACCCAACCACCCATTCCCTTTTTTAAAAATTAACATCTGATTTGAGGGAAGAAATTTAAGAACAATGAAGATAAGAGAATTTATTTTCTGAGCATCTCAAAGACAAAAGGTTTTGAAGGCTTACTTAGGATCAATGAAGAAATTTTGAGACAGAAAGATGGAATTTTAACAGAACCTTGTAAAAAGGTATCACACCAGCAAAAGAAATAGAAAAAAAACGCTTCAGACTATTTTTTAAAGTCAATGATTTGTTAGTAAAAATATGCTTGCGGAGAGAAAAAATTTAAGTTGATGAAAGTAATGAAAAATATATACTAACACCAGGAAAAAGAGTGATGGAACATTACAGAAACATTCAGAACCTATCATATTGCAAAAAAGTGCCTGCTTTTCAAAGCAGTTTCGAAAACTACCCAGCAGTGAAAGGGTTAAGAGGAACTTGCCCAATAAAATGTCTCGAGAGGGAGCTGATAAATCCTGCAAGCTGATTTCAAATGAGAGTACTATAAAACTCTTGAAGGCACATCCTTAAACCACCTTCATCCATATAATCTTAGGCATTATGCAATTCTTTTTGGTAACATATATTTAACACTTGATCCATTTTCAATTTAACTGATTTCCCTTTTGCAAAGTTTCAGGTCAGTGAAAAAACTGAGATATCTTGACGCGAGCATTGATGATTAAGCATTTACTGGGTGAGTTGTCATGCTGTCAATCATTAACTATAAAGATTCTATTAGTGCATAACACTTGTGCACCTATCCACATAATTTACAACAGCAACTTTAAAATAAATGTAAAGCTATGTCAACAAATATAAAAGGGTTAATTCAAACAAGAGAATACAAAAAAGGGAGGTAAATCTACAAAAAAATAAGTACTAAAATTATATCCTTTTCAGTTACGGTCAAGTGCAGTCAAGGGCATGAAAACATATATGTACAACTGGAACTTACATTGCAATGAGCATGTGGAATTGGAGCTCCTTCAATTCACAATTTGTTCAATTATGACGCAAAGCAATACTGAAAATAAATTCTATCAAAACGAAAGTATAAAATTAAAGAGATTTATATGGTAGAAACGGCTGTTTGAACAAATTCATTCCATATGAACCCTATCAGAAATGTGTAGAGCATACGGACTGGAAACCTTGATTTCTTTCAAAGCATTAGCACTTAACACCTCGAACAAGTACTGAATTAAACACATAATGAAAGCCCATCATGCACTTCCAGCTCTAAGCATCTTCCCTTCACCAGGGAAGACACCCATAGATGGAGGAGTGTTGATAGTAACAAGGCAACACAGTTTGTTAAGTGTCTGCATTAAACACTTTTCCATCACATTCCCCATTATAATTATGGGTTCAATCATTAATACTATAGTCAACTAAAATAAAGCCATCCGTATTTTGTAAATTCACGGAATCTAGGTCAGTGAAATTTATAATTTAGTATCACAGTACAACTTAAGCATTTTGGCTTACTTAGACTATCTGCAACACGCCCAACTCCTTCCTAATATGGTTCGGCAAGATTTTATAAAATGTATCAACAAAATTAAAATGCGATCGACTGATACAAAACACACTTCCATTTTAAACCAAAATTAATGATCAATAGTAACGGTTAGTTTTCCGAAACCGTTGTCGTATCCGTTTCTGGAGGCTCTGCCACTCTCACCTGCAACATAGAAGACATTATGCAACATAAGGTATATTATGTAGAAATACAACATAATATTTAACATGCACGGATGAGTCTTACAACGGTCTGACGACTGGTAAATTCTGGCGGCGGTTCTGAAGTCGACACATGAACTAACTCGAAATCTGCAGCGCATATACAGCGAATGAAAATGGTAACAAATCCTAGCATCCAAAAGCCAGCGTTCAACCATGCCGCAGTCTTCAAGACCCAAAAGAGAACATTTGATTGATCACACTATTCGTATCAAAAAATCATTACACATAGTAATAGTACGCTAGCCTGAAGACGTACCTCTGAAACCTTTAAACCATCTAAATGAACAGGCTTGTTAGAGAATGCTCGAAAATCATATAGAGAAATTTGTTCACAATCGTCAGCATGCATGTTGCGAATGAAGTTGAAGCAAAACGTTTCTATTCCATTTGTCAGGAAAGTAGCAGAAACAATCGAGACGATTGAATAGGCTGCATTGAAAATTAAAGCTGGGTAAACAATTCTCCATGGACGTGCCAGCCTTAAAGATAGAGAAAAATGTCAGACAAATGCACATTGTAAAAATGAGTAGTTAATAATGAGTAAATTACAACACTAAATGTTTCATGAGCGTCTACGTGGAGGCAATATTTTATTCCTGCGTACTCAAAAGCTTATTGCACTAACGTGCAACTTATTCTCACCCTTGATGCGTGCTCCCTCCTTTCCCACACATTAAGAAAAACGTCGCCCATGATAATCCGAATAAGATGGAAACAACGGACACACACAGGCAAAAATTGCAGATTGTGCCCTTTCCCCAATGACTATTGGCAGCATCAAACGATATCGAAGACACGTTATAAAAAATCGACGAATTAAAAGTAATGCTGCTGTACAAGATGCAGTTGCCACCAACACTGTCCATAAAATACGCGAAAGAGCAACTGCATACAATGCCACTAGTAATGGCTCCAAAATAAAACAATATTGAGAACACTTTCCATGCTACCGAAACATTTTCCGAATCTCTTTCGACGAGTTCATAATAACTCGTTTTAATATTCATCTTAACAAGCCCATTTTCAAAGATATGATCCAAACAAATAACACCTACGCTATTCTACATTCTCTGCAGTCAGTTTGTTTACAAAGATGACGTCATCCCGCGTCACTCCCCCATGGTCTTATCAGAATTAATAACATGCCAATCGGTTTTCTGTTATCAATAAAGGAGACCGCAAAGGTGGTTTCCAGAAAGATATTATTTATTAATTGGTATGTCAACTCGGCCGGTTTCTCATTTTGAATTACTCATCGTCTTGTGTTTAAACCAACCCACCAATTATTTCAACAACCTTCAAAATTGCTTTTGATACATGTTTGGGATGTTAGGTAATGGGATATTCTAGGCAAACAAAGAATGACATTACTGAGCCTGTTGGTCATTAAACCCGTTCAAAAAAATCGATAACGTTAAACCTGTTACTTCCATTTTACACATGATTACTGTCACAAAAAATCGCTATGAGCGCTATGTTCGAATTTGCCGAATAGAGTGGAGGCGAATGGAAACAATCATATATTTAAAATAACGCATTAACATGAAACGCGTCTAAACCCAACGTTCTAACTCCCAACTTGGATGGTATTACTCCTCGACTGCTTCGCTAAAGGAAGTAATTAAGATGGTTCCTGACCCAGACAAGAACTCATTACAGGAATTGACGAACCATCTAAAACATAGCTGCCACAGGTAACGCTCATTCGCCTAAGTCTACAGTGAAGATATCCAACGAAATTTAAAATATTTACAGTCAAGTTTACGAAACTCGTGAAGGGGGGTGTATAACTGGAATGGCATTATGTATTTCTTCATCCAACTTTTCTCTAATTCTTCTATATTTACAAGCGATTTTTACGGGAGACTTGAACAAAATCACAAAAACGAAAATCGGAAAAGATCATGAAGTGACCGCGCCTGAAATACATAGCCAACATATGACGTATGCACTTCAATCATTTTCCTTCCACTCATTAAGAAAAAGCTTGATTGAGGCTAATGGTTGTACCCGTAAGTCCCATTTAACAGAAATCTACTTCTATTATATGTTTTTCTCGATTCTGACATACTTCGTTTATTGCAGATAATGGACAATTGCTGAAAATGATAACAAAAAGAAGTAAGAATGGTTTTGGATTTCCCTCACTGGAAGCATCTTTACTATCTCTAGCGTTTTTAACATTTGCAGTATATTTGGTTAATCTAATTCAGGTGATTATATAAAAAGCAATACATTATTATGATTGGCAGAGGTACCCCAATACATTTAGAAGTCCCACAGTAATTAAATTGACTGCATGCTGTGTGCTTATGTCTTTCAGGTCTTGATAAAAACAATGCAAAGAAACTAGGTTTGAAGTGCCTTCAAAAATAAATTCCTAGTTCATTTATGAAAACAACAATCTGACTAAATGCAATGGAGAGATTAAAACAACTTAGTTTATTGGTATGTCTTTGCAGACAATATTAATAGTAGTAGTACAGATGGTAAATAAGTAGGCCATAAGAACCACAGAAAAATATTTTGCCATTTACATACTATTCATGCAATAATATCTTGGGTTACAGTGTTTTTTAAAGCCAATAATACCTTTTATACGGCCAACTATTGCTTTTATTTTCTGTGAGTAATTGTTCATCCACAGAGCAAAAAAATGCGTAGAACATGTGCTTTACCCAGTTCACACAAAATGTAATCATGAAATCATCACGAATACTGGAGTTTGATGCTAAATGGATTTTTCTGATAATGAGAATAAAACTTGGTAGAACAATACTGTCAACTGAAGTTGATATATAGGTACTACTATTAATTTAATTTTATTGCTTAAATTACCATGTCAATAAGTCCTGAAATAGCTCGTTGCACAAGTCTTAAATAATAAATACCCTACAAGGGTAGGTAGCTCAATTTCCAAGACACTGAAAAAGAAAGATATTCCAGGATAAACAATATAATCACAAAGAGCTAGCTTGCTACGTTCGCTCTCAACAATTGAGTTTGATATACAACCAATTTTTGAAAGGGCCGAGAAATGTAGGTGATTACCCTGATAAAAGGAACAGAATGGAAGCAAAATCTTGTTTCAGGGTGAAAAATCTTGTTTGATGATCTTTTTGGAGGATTTTGTTGATTCTTCAAAGGAATAAGACCAAAATTATTTTTGCGGAATTTGTGTCATTTTCTTCAATTAAAATACAATGACGAGATGCAGGTTGGCTCAATTTACTACATATGTAACAAATTAACCTTGAGGGAATGCAAATGAAATTTTGAACAGCAGTTAGTCACAAATGATTCACAATGAGATAAGAAAAAAATTATTACCATAAAATGCATGCAAAGGGATTGCCATTATTGTTTTGCTTTTTTGCCACTTATCTAACATATTATGCATTTTGGTGATAATCTAGCTCTAACATATTATTTTCATATGTTTAATATTAGCATTGGATGAGGTGCGCTACCATCTCTCAAATCAACATTTATTCTTTTACTGCAATCTTTAATAATGAGCATTAGCTTCCTACCAGAGGTAATGAGGAATGGTAAGCTGTATATGAAGATAAAGGTCTTTAGTTTAAACCTCTGAAAGGTCCAGTTACTTCACATTGTGTTTCTCCCTGAAGATCTTGTTCTTCCCTTACTGCCCAAGCACTCTTCTCACTAAGATACAATAGAAATATTTTGTTTATGAAAAGAAGATAGTTGAACTTAGGTAAGGTATGATTAAATTAATAAAAGCTTGAATTACGACACATCTTCATTAAAACCGTAATTGGAGAACTTAAGGTTTAATTTTTTTTGGTGGATAAAATATGACTATGAAGAAGAAGGATATTGAGGCAACAGCATGTGCAGATTCTTTATGTTCATCAATTCTACTAGGAGATAAATAATACTGTCAGGGAAAAGAATATTATATATTGTACCTAAATCATCAGAAATAACATAATTTGAGGCTACATCCTGGCTGATCGTATGACATTCCTCTATGAAAAAATATTATTCCATTGATATACATAACAGTTTCAGGTTCAACTTTTTGGAATTCCTTCATGATGAGGGTAAAAGAGCAACTTTACACTTCCACTATAAGGATCTAACATTTAATGGATATGGTTTCAATGCTGCACATCATCATCAGGTAAAATACATCAACATTTTTTCAACTCATATAGTCTGGCTCCAAGAGTAAGAGGGAAGTAAGGGATAGGGGGTAAGTTGAGTTTAGGTGAAGCAACCTATTAGTGGTCTAGGGGAGGGTATATGGCTCAAATTTAAGTTTACATTAATTAAATGAAGAACACAATTTAACGCTCCATCATTCTTAGGAATTACGGTGGAAAAAATACACATTGTGTTCTACATTTAATTAGGGGGGTGATTGTCGACAATGGTTTGACCTTTAAAGGGGATGGTTGATGATCATCACTGCTTTGGTGGGGGTGGGGTTGGTGCAGGAAAGAGTTTGGGAGTCTTTTAAGAACTTTAGGAGGGGGAACATGAGAGGTATAATGTTTCACTGACCACCTCAAACCTGTCAGAGAGAAGGGATTGCCAAATTTCCAACTCCTCAAAATCATTCAACCCGCATCCTTTCATTTCAGTGTGAAGACTGTCTGCTGTGAAGTTACTGGAGTGAATTTTTTCCCTAGATGTGTTTGGCGAATAGGGATCTGTTGTCTTTCTTTGTGAAGCATGAACGGCATTCTTTAATCCTAATATCGAATGTCCTCCCTGTCTGTCTAATGTAGATGGCGTTGCAGTCCTCACAATTGAGTTTATAAATCCCACTTTGTTGAATTATGTGAATTTTTTCTTTGGGTGAACCTATTATGTTTTTTAAAGTATTTGTGTTGTAAAAAGCTGTCTTGATTTTGTTTTTGGAAAGTATTTGTTGTATCCTGATGATGATGCACAGCATTGGAACCATGGTCGTGAAATATTAAATCTTTATAGTGGAAGTGTCAAGTTTCTTTTTTACCTTCATTATTGAAATGTATTAAATTGGAATATAAATCCTGCATCATTAAACCAACTCATTTTTAAGGAATTGATTAGGCCTAATTTCAATGTGTGTGTTATATTCCATCAGTATACAGTGAGACTTAATTCATTGAAAAAACTCAGGAAAAATTTAATTAAACCACCGCATGATATTTTCAGCTCGATTGTAGAGTGTTTTGTGGGTCCAGGGCCAAAACTAAGATTCCTGGTTGAAGGATTACTTCCTTAGGGTGTAACATCTACTACAGGAGCAGGTAAACGTATGCTTCTTATTGAGGAAAATGTCATCATTACTTCATTTGGATCAGCTCATTTGACAAAGATGGTATGTATATGTGTGTGTGTATTCTAATGTTGCATTCAAACTAAATCTGTGTAAACTATAACAAAGCAAAATATATCACGATATAGATGGGTTTTTTGACCATTTTTTTGCCAATTTCTATCTTTTTCATACTTATAAATACAACTTGTCTCACGCGAAAGTACTTACTAACAAAAAGAGTCTATAGTGGCTTGAGTAATAGAATTATGTCCGTAAGTTAAATTGTAATTCTGTATGGGCAATGCGGGCTGTTTTACTCACCGTCAATTAAATTGAGATGTGGTTGATAAATGGACCTTAATCTGTGCGTCTCACATTTCAGGGACGAATATCTATGTATGCTCGGAATGAACAACTTCTCAGCCTAGTTCAAGGGCAACCACAGAAAAAATATGTTCATAACAAACTTATTCGCGCCAGTACTCTCATTCGCTGAACATGTAACTGACGCTCACCAATCTTAATTTTATCGCAAATACCAACCTACGAAAGAGCGTTACCTTATATTGCGGTAGGTAAATGACTTTTTCCAGAGGATAATATATGCAGAATGAGGATGAGACATCTGTTATCGTTTATATTAAACGCGATTTTCAGTTCTGGCTTAATTAAAACGCAGTGTCATGCGAAGTGCTTATTTTCCTTATTAACCGATGATTGTTGCATTCGTTGTGCCATGCCATCTTTGTCAAATTAGCTAATCCAAATGAAGTAATAATGACATTTTCTACACTGATTTTTTTATCACATTATTCAAATGTATTAATCCCGTTATGCCGAAAATTTTGAAGTGATCATCGTCATGTTCTTGTCAGCGAAGTAAATTGTCAGTGTTTGAAATGATGGCTTTACTTGAAAGTAGTGCGAATTACAGAAGTACTGAGAGCGCATCTCAAGGCTGGTAACCTGACACACGTGAGTTAAATTAAAATGTATTCCATCGGCCGGAAATCGGATTATTTGGCAAAATTTGTTGAAACTGGGTCAAAATTGCTAGCCGTTAGTATTTGAAAGCATTTTATTATTCTAGCCTAAGCTTAATTTCCAGGATTGGCCTATAAATTCATGACTCAAAATTTTATAAGCGTTTTTATCAAATTAATACGTAATTTACTTTGTAGAAATGCCCGAAATGTATGTCTTCATTCGCAAAATTCGCGGAGCACAAAGATTTAGATCACATAAGAAATATTGGAATATCGGCTCACATCGATTCCGGCAAGACAACTTTAACAGAACGAATACTCTATTATACCGGACGTATAAAGGAGATGCATGAGGTATTATTCTGCATAGTCATTGGCGTTTTATAATAGTTATCATGTAACGTAATTAGTTATTTCATCTAGGTGAAAGGTAAAGACAATGTCGGTGCAACAATGGATTCAATGGAACTGGAAAGACAACGAGGGATAACTATTCAGTCTGCGGCTACATATACTTTATGGAAGGATCACAATATAAATATTATTGACACGCCCGGTATGTTATGGTGTACTTTTAATATTTAAGTAAAATAATTGGCGGTCCATTTAATTTACGGTTCTCCAATTGGTTATTATCAAAACTTCACGTGCCATGAATTGCCAAAAATACTAGTGAGCACATTTGTCCAAATCCTAGTTTACGTTCCAGAACTAACATCGTTACGTATTATTGCTGATCGCCTGTATGAGAAGACTTACATCTTCCGTCTAATGCAAATGCGCTATACCTCGCACCTACCTGCATGCACATTCATATTATTCATATTTATGTGGCATTGAATGGAGATTCAATGTCACGTAAGTGTACAGTTAGTAAAACATTCAAAATAATATATTATGTAAAACAATGAATTTTTTCGAGGTTAATATAAAGTTCATATCCATCTCAATTCACAGTATGATATGTATTTTACAGAGTATCTGTAGTTTTTGGCAAAACAGAAGTATGTTTATTATTTTAGTGGTCTATTGTAAGGTAGGTTTTGGAATAGACACATTGGACATTAGTATGTCCAGACGATGGTCTGCTACCCCCACTTACTAATAAGCCCTCTTCAATTCTTCCTCTTATCATTCCATCCAGTATGCATATCCTAATCCTACCCTATATCACAGTCTTTGACAACCCCCTGCCAATTCAAATTATCGGCATCCACATTTCCTGCCTCCCTTGGATTTCTCCCAACAATTCTCTTTCCTTCCCAACCATGCCTTAGTTTTACTTTCTGTTAATTTCACCTTTTCAACTTCTCCACACACACATTTCGAAGACCTCCAATCTATGCCGTTCATCTTGCTTCAAAGACCGTTTTTGTGTTGTAAAAAACCATGCTCCATATCAAAGGTACAATGGACCTTAACATCCTTACTCAACTTCCCTGTCATTAATTCCCTTCACCTTGTTGAATTTGCTTTACCTATTGCAATTCATCTGATGTACTGGCTACTTTGGCCATCTTGGTCCCAAACATTTCCAAGATGGGGACCCTGTTCCACATGTTGTAGTTTATGTCCTCTACCTTTTAATATTTAACTTAATCTTTCTTTTTTTTAAACTTTATAACGTTTCTTTTGTTATATTGATTGTCACACATCTACCCCACATTTTTCTCTAGTCTATGTGTAGGTTGTGAATAATTTGAGCTTTACAATCTACTCCTATTTTGTGCAATACATTGTTAATCTCTCTTTATTTGCTCCAATGTTCATATCAATTATATTAAATGAACTATTTCATCATGGGTATACTCTTATTTTCCTTTCTAATTGTTGACTTAATTATTCCTATAAATTCATTCATACCTCTCCCATTTTTAAACCAAAGCTGATCATCCCACAAAGCAATAATTTACCCTTCTATCCACCCTTCAATTGATCCTGAGTAACTGTTTAGCTGCATGCAAAATCAAATTTATTGTATAGTTCTTGCATATCTTTGCCTATCTGTTTTTTGGAAAGGAAACTAACTTTTTCTCAAAGTCTTGTGCCCAAATTTTACATAAGTTTGTAATATTTTCACAATAATATATTGATGTTTGGTCCGTTTCATCTCAAATATATAAAGGAGGCTGTTCTTGCAATGCAGCTAGTAATACAACAATAAAGAACCTGGAAAATATTACATAATTGTGTTATTTAGTTTTTGCAGAATTTTTTGGTGATCCCATTCCAGAACTGATCTCACTAGTAGCAGTCATTGAAGCAACCATTGGGTTTTCATTCTTCATAATTGGGCAGTTAAAAATATTTGGCTTTGGAAAAAATATTCAAATGCTACTTAAATAATTTTGATTAATATATAAATTAATTTGGTTGATATAAGTTGAAAAGAAATAGTGCTAATGTATAAGTGACAAAGATTACTGATTTTTTCTGTGTGATTTCATTTTTCCTCACACAAATAAAGTATTCATGTGAAATCAGCAGTTAGTTTTACTCATGTAGATATATTACTCAGCTGTTGCCCGGTCATGTCGCTTGCCGTGGATGAATCTCTCATCTTTATTTAGTTTGCCTTTGATATTGGAGTGCAATTGGCAAACTATTACATTGTAAATCCACATAAAACGTAAATGCTTAATGGCATTAAAGTTTATTTTCATATGGATTTATAAAGTTTTATTTTGATGTTATTTATCATGGAGCAATTCCACAAAGTTATGCCTAAAACAATTTAAAAATGTGCAATTTTCAGTTGATAAACTTCTCGGTGTACTGATGGTAAAGTTGAGAAACCACAATGGCCTGCCACTTGATAACATATGGGTCTGTGATAGACAGTAAAATTTTAATTTTGATTATTCATCAGTGAATTAAACATTTTGGACTCTGACGTGCTTTTTAAAGATGATTTTAGTGGTCTTTCAAAACAATAAGTGTTCATCATCTTCATGTTGGTGTTTACTTGTGACTTAAAATGAGATTTTTTATTTCCCAGGTCATGTAGACTTCACTGTGGAAGTGGAAAGAGCCTTAAGAGTATTGGATGGTGCAATCCTGGTCTTGTGTGCTGTTGGCGGAGTCCAAAGTCAAACTTTGACAGTCAACCGACAAATGAAACGTTATTCTGTGCCATGCCTTGCATTCATTAATAAACTAGACAGGATGGGAGCCAATCCTTACAGAGTATTATCTCAAATGAGGTAATTATTTAATGCCAACATAGGGTTAATTTTCATTGCCATTTTTTCAAGTTTGCGAACATGAAATGATCCGAGGGGGCTAAATCTGGTGAATAGGGTGCATGAAGTAGCAATTCAAATTTTAATTCACGAATTTTGGCCATTGCAATAAGGGATTTGTGAGCTGGTACGTTGTCTTGATGAAACAACACTTCTTAGCTAAATGCAGCCGCTTTTGCTTGATTTCTTCGCTCACCTGTTGCAATAAGTTTGCATAATACTCGCTGTGGATAGTTTTTCCCTAAAACAAATATTAAACTACGTAGCGTTTTCAAATTGAAACATTTGCTTTATAGATTGCATACTTTCTAATACGGTGATATTTTTCAAACAGCTACCGACATCTCTAGGTCAGGCCGGGTACTTCTGGGACCACCCTCGTATATATCATTGTTAATAGTCCGATGTTGAGGCCAAACAATGCTGTTTTTGAATTATTGCTAAATAAATAAAATAAACTGTATAACTTTGATATCCATGAAAGTTAAGTGGAGACATAATTTCATAACATCTCAGTTGCTCTGGTCTCATTCATTGCATGATAATATATAGATGACACTAGATGTCAGTAAATATTGACATCATAGCTTGCAATGTATCTGGGTAGGTATTTCTTGAACATCATGGTCTCTTGACCAACTATGGCCAAAGATTAGGGAAACAAATATTTGAATGAAACATCTTTAAGTTCATCTTGATTCTAATTTTATTATATCTGGAAAGGTAAATGTGCAGGTGAAGGTGGATGACAAAAGATTTTTTCACAATATTGCAATAATCCATGCCTATCACCTTTTGACACACTACTAAGGTGGATGTTATAGAACAGTCCTGTGTCCTTCTCTTCAAAAATGTATTAATTATTTGGACGATTTTTCTTCAAATGTCCTCTCTTGGACTTCAGTCATTCCTTTGTGTGATCCAAGTGTGTTAGCCGCCTGAGTTTGTCAATAATGAATTTTTAATCTCACACATTATTATTGAATTTCATTTTGATTCAAGGCTTAATTATCGTTCTCATTTCTGCTTAAAAAATCAATTTCAAAGCAGAGATTTGATGGATCCTGGGAATGTTAATTTGAGTCAATGCATGTGCCATGATGCTGCTGTGTTCTGGCTAAAATTCTTAAATAACATGGGAAACAAACAAAATGCACAGGTGCCTGAAAAGTTATGAATGATATGGTGAAGATGTGCTGTTTGCCATTAAATATGGACCCAATTTTATATTTCTCTATTTACCCAGATGTGAGACATACTCAACATTTGAGTTATCACTATGAATGTTAATATGTGAATGTTAGGTCTTGCTATTACAAATAAACTCAGAATATTTATCTTTAGACTGTAAGCTGTACAGTGTGCAGTAGGTGTGGCCAAGCAAAATTCAATTTGGAATTCCCACCATTTTATACCACATGAAGAGTTTGCCATTGGCACTCAAATAAGCTTGATGTATGTACTGACCAGTCATAACCTCAAAACAGTCAAAATATTGAGAATAGGTTTGGATTATAACTGAAGAGCCAATGTCGATATATTTTACTCCGAGGAATTCTGGCCTCTAAACAAATGAGAGAAGGGCAAATGATTACTTAGGGGATGATAAGTTTGGGTTCAGGAAAGGGAGATGTACGCATGATACCATTGCAGTAATGAGATGGCTTTTAAAGTGGAATATAGAATACAATCAGGAATAATTTGCCTATTACATAGACTTCGAAAAGGCATTTTATGGTGTGAATTGGGACAAACTAATGAGTATAATGCAGGAAATAGGAATAGATTGTAGAGACAGGAGGCTAATCCATAACCTGTAAATGACTCAGTCTGCTCAGGTGCGAGTGAGGAATAGAGAGTCCGGATGGGCAGTGTTAGGAAGAGGAGTAAGGCAGGGTTGTCCATTATCACTGGTGGTGTTAAAAATATATGAGGAAATGGTTAAAGAGGCAGGGAAGAACTAGAGATAGGTATGAAAGCTGGCAGGGAATTTGTAAAATTACTTAGATTTGCTGATGACCAAGCTTTAGCTTGTTAGTCAGCCAAGTGTTAGCAAACATAGCTGAGTGAATTGGAATTTCAGTGTGCTGGATAAGGAATGAGAATCAGTATAAATAAGATGATGGTTATGCAGTTTTCCAGAAAGAGAAAGGCTAAATTAAACATTAAAATAGAGGGTAAAAACTACACTGGGTGGAACAGGTCAAGTATCTTGGAAGTGTTGTGGACCAAAATGGTCAAAGTAATAAGGACATAAGTGGAAGAATTACAGTAGGCAAAGAGAATTTCAATTGGAGGAGAGAATTGATGATAAGGACGTTGAGTAAGGATGTTAAGAAAAAGCTCGTTATGACTTTGAAATGGAGTGTAATGATGTATGACGTGGAACAATGGTTGTTGAACAGGATGATAAGTGTAGATTGGAGGCTTTTGAAATGTGGTTGTGGAAAAGATGAAGTGGATAGAAAGGAAAACAAATAAGGAAGTGCTGGGTAGGGGAGGATAGGGAATTGTTGGGAGAGATCACAAAGAGGCAGGAAAAATGGATACAAAGAATATTGAATGGCAAGGGGATGTTGATAGAGGGGAGAATGTCTGGCAAACGAGGAAGGAGCAGGAATGGGGTAGGGATGTTGAAGGGAAGAAGGAAGTACATGGAGATGAAGAGGGGCATATAATATAGTAGGATGTTTGGTTTTGTTTTGTTAGAAGAAATAAGATATTTATTTGGCTCTTGTGTCCATCCTAAAGCTTCCAAACCGGTAGATTACCTAATTATTATGAAGTAGACTAAATCTAGGAAAATACTTTTCTGTTTTCAATCATGCATATTTCATTGAATTAATTGCAAAATAGCATCTATTGTGTCATAAATCTAATTATTTTTAGTTAGGCTTTAAAATATTAGTTATTAATATTTTTCAAGGCAAGGAAGCTTTTACCTCTCATCAGTTAACGAGTTTGAACAAATTATGGTTATTATAATGAATAAGGGAAAGTCTTGAAATGGGGATGATGGGAGAAATATAGTGGATTGGGAAAAAGCTTTTGCATTTGTCTTTAGAATTAAAATTTTTCATGAATAAAAAGAGGTGAATTTATTTGAATAGTTTTTAAGTAAATAATTGCTTAATTTATTATTAAATAATGCTTATTTTGTTGTCGCTAATTGCTAATCAAAACTTTTTCAGGTCAAAGTTGGGACACAATGCTGCTTTCTTACAACTGCCCATTGGTCTTGAAAGTAAGACAGCTGGAATAGTAGATCTTGTACAGGAAAAAGCACTTTACTTTGAAGGAAATTATGGGTAGGTTTTTTTCAATATTTTCTTTTGTTTTTTGCTTTATATAAACAAAAACTAAGTGTCCTAATGTTTGGGAGATTTATTGCTTATTTAAAAAAAATGAACTTCATAACAATCTCCAGCACTGCTATAATAATCTGATCCATAAATGTTTGGAAAATTGATGATAATTCATTGATGATTAATAATTCATTAATTTATGAAATCATCAAATCTCAGAAACAGAAGAACATCTGTGGAACTATTTTTTTACTGTAGAATATGAAAATAGATGCTTGGGAAAAAATAGGTATAAGGTGGTAAGTTTCCTGTGTTAACAATGAAAACAATATGCAGTATCTGAAACTCAAATGCGTACAAATATAAACTTTTGTTGGAATCTCATGGTATTGCCAACTGTTATTGAAAAAACCAATTGAAGTAGTAAAAACATTCTTGCAGCTAGAATGACATGATTCAATGCTTAATGGCATGAATATTTTCCATGACTGGAGGAAAGCAAAAAAAAAATCATGTATTCATTTCACCATTGACCAGCTACATTTTCATGGTTTCATCTAGTCTTCATATGAATAGAAAATAGAATTATTTCTAAGTAAATGATTGCCTTACATATTTAATAGTGAATCTTCCAAAAAGTCACTGACCATATAGTAATACTTTTTGGCAAGAATTTTTTGACCCTCATTTTCAATACTTGAGGAGAGATGATGCATTGATTACTTTGGAATTCTGTTTAAATAGTACAAAGGGAGTGATATGGACCTTTTCGATTAAAAGGGTTGGTGTATTGATTTGAATGCACAGTGGAACCTCGCTTAATGAGTAGCTTGGACAGTGAGTAATTTGAATAAGGAGTAAAAATATTTGGAATTATACCAAAAATAGCATTCTTAATGAGTGATGAGTAGAGAGCAATACCTGGAATACTTGAGCACCAAAAACTTCAGTTTGTGTTTAGCAATCATTCTGCTAGCATCTTATTGTCACTTGTGGTAAAACATTTTTCCAAAATTTTGTTCTGACATTATTTGTGATTTGTTTGTGCAATGTTTAATATTTTGTGCATAGATTTTAAAATCTACCTAAAGAAAAATGTACAAGAAGACAGCCATAAGAGAATATAAATGACTGTAGAAATGAAAAGTAAAATATTTGAAAAGCAGGGATAAAAAAAGTAGTACTGGCATGGCAGAATGTTTTGTATGCCCATGTCATACCAGCGGCGGCGAGCTGGTACGACATGGGCATACAAAAACTGTCACAGCATTTAAAAAAATGCATTGACTGAAATGGTGATTATGTAGAAAAATAGATAATTGATCTATCTTTAAAATGATGTATATATCATAGAAAATAAATGGCTTTTTCTATTTCTAAAAAATTGGAGACCTTACTTTTGGGATTACCCTTGTATGTGCCCATAGATATTTTGTTGAGTGTAGTGCAAGCATTAAACATTCATTTGAGGTTATAAGAGACTATTAGCCCCAGGAACTTGGTGGAAGTTGCATTCATAATGCGATTGTTTTTATTTGTATGTGGAAAAGGATTTATTTTATTAAAATTCTTGTGCAGGAATACAAGGAAGAATTTATTTTCTTTTGCTATGAAATTATTATTACTGCACCTCACAATCAAGTTAAATTAAATGAAGAATAAGGAAGAGAAAACCTGTTCATGTCCACAATTTCATGATGAATTTTATTGAAGCTTGAATTAAGTACCGTAGATCCCTGCCTATGAGACACTCTGATTTTTCTGGTTAGAATTTACGACAAATACTTAAATCAGACCAAGGGATCAAGTTGTTCTGATTTTAATTCTTAATATGAAGAAAATTGAAGTTTTACATTAAAAAATAAGCAGCTACATATATGTCAGCATTTATTCATCATAGAATCATAAAAATTAGATGTCACTCAGGCAAAACACCTTTAAGCTGCCTTGTTTCTATGTTCTGAAGCATAATTTATGAATTCAAGTTTGAATGCAATACTGTATGACGATGTTCTCTCTGAATATCCCATTAGGTCATTATCATTTAAACTTAAATGCTACGCTAAGTTGCTGATTTGATACTATCAAAATTTGGATGAGAAGCAACAATGTAATAAAAAAGTAGAGTAAAAGAGTAAAAAAGTGCATCTAATGGGCCAGGATATATATTACTTGGTAGTATTCTGCTCTTTCTGCATCAGTGAGATTTTACAAGTTCCTGTAGGATTTCCAATATCATCTATCTGTGTAATTTTGATAATCACATGTGCATTGTAATGCCTCTGCATGCTTCTGGTACTACTGGTGGGAATATTGCAGTTATCATTACAATCACTAAATAATCTTCAAAATACATTCCTCCTGCATCGATGCCCTTAGTTAGGCATGTCTGCCTAACATCATGTCTGTCTCATCAAAAGCCCGCTGGAAGTTGGTTTCCGGCATCATCCCCATAAGCCTGGGTTCATGGGTCTCCGACGTGGATTTCCCGAGTTTAACATAAAACTTCACAGCTTAGCATTGCTTGACAGTGCGCTCCATGTTGGCACGATGACACCACAAACAATCACACATCACAAAAATCCACCTCCTGTCTCAAAACATGCCCGGAGGCGACTGAACTAAAGTGCGCCTGAGTGGTGGGGGACCCCTCTACCGAGCCAACCGGTTGGACCCCCATCCACCGCTCCCCGTTGAGGCTACAGCGAACCAGTCCCGATACCAATTGTACGGACCCTGTATATATTTATATCCTAAGCCTAACTATCATGTTGAAAGAAATATGAACTAATCCATGCTAAACAGTGACATGCATGGTCATAACACAAGAAGTATTAATGATATACATTACAAATGTGTAAGAACTAAAGCTTTTAAAAGGTGGACTGAAGGAAATGGTTCCTGATCAATTGAAAGTGTTGGTAGTTTTAAAGTGAAACTTAGGGAATGCCTGCAAAAGAAGATATTCTTTTCTGTGAAGGAATACTTATATACTCAGAAGTATCTCTTGTAAATTTTTTCTTATTTGTGTGTAGTGTGATGTATTTTTTACATAATGAGAGTTTGTCATAATTTTTGAATATTTCTTTGTAGTTAGTGATCTGTCATACATGGCTAATACCATGTGCAATTGACCTCTTGTTGTACTGTATCCTGATTGCATGGTGAGAATAAATAATCATAATTTGTATTGATGTTTCCTCAGTGAAGTGATTAGAGCAGATGAAATTCCAGCTGATATGAGATCAGAGGCACAAGAACGAAGACAGGAGCTAATAGAGCATGTTTCAAATGCTGATGATACTCTGGGGGACATGTTCCTAGGTATGAATATTCATATTGGCATGGCAAAAAATTGACGTTCTTGTTACATTAACTTCATAGATTTAAAATTCTTTTATATCTCTATCATATTATAATGCCAGTGCTCATTAATTATTGCTATAAATAAGTGAATATGATGATTTTTATAGTTTACAAATGCTAGAACAATCATAAATGAAAAACCATTAATTTTTTAAGATTTAGTTAGTTCAAAAACAGCATCATGTAAGTTACTTTGGACAAATTACGAAGGAAAAAAAATTATATCAATATAAATTTAATGGATAACAATTAACAGCTCCACATAAAAAAAAGTTTAGTTTACATAGTTGGGTACAAAATAAGTATTAAGGAAGAAGGGATCCAAAGAAAATTAGAAGGGGAAGAGCATGACAGGAATGGATGGCATGAGGAGTTAGTAAGGAGTCGAAATTGGAGAAATTTTTATCTTATTCATTTTAAATGATTAACTTAGATAATTTCTCTTTATTATCGCATTCTTTGGAAGTACAATGTCAGAAAACATGCTAAGAGGTAAATTTTACTTAAGGTCCTTATACTGACCAAAGTAAGGTCTTCCAAGCACTTAAGAATAATAGGGAGAATATTATTATGACAACCCATCTGTTAGAGATGCTCATTTGGATTACAATTCTAGCCAAACAATAGCAGAGAGTTCCACCTTCTCTCATCTCAATCCTCCTAATTTGGTGTTTAATTTCAATTGCTGTTTTTTTGGTTCCATGAGGCATTATTTATAAAAGTTGTGATGATGTGAGTTTAAATCATTAATGCATTGTTATTCATGTTAATTTTCAACAGAGGAAAAGGTTCCGACGGTGGATGACATAATGGGTGCCATTCGTCGTGCTTGTCTACGTCGTACTTTCACCCCAGTGTTGGTGGGCAGTGCCCTTAAGAACAAGGGGGTGCAACCATTGCTGGATGCTGTGCTCAGTTTCCTTCCCAGCCCTGGGGAAGTGAAGAATTATGCATATTGCCAAGACACAGCCCAAGGGTATGCTGTTTGTTCTTTACATTTTAAATTGATTCTTCTAATACTCTTACTTTATCCAGTTTATTAGTAAGTTTGCCCCGAAGGAAACTCCGGAGAAACTGTTAAATTATTCAGTTTCTCTGATATTATGGGAAAAGTCTAAAATGGGTTCAAATTTTTTGACATGAAGTGAAATAGAATGAGGTTTATGCTATGGTATTAAGAAAAATAAATTTACTTTAAAAGTAGTTAATTTGTATTTTCTAGTTAATCTAAAGAATATCAATTATTTTAATCCTTCTGGCGTAGCTCACTCTCCAGAAACCTAGTCCTCACATGCTGCAAAAGGCGAGGGTTTCATGTCTCCTTGACCTTTATTTTTTTTAAGGTAATCTACCGGTTAAGGTAGGTTTTTGGATGGACACAACTACCAAACAAATATTTTATTACTCCTAACAAAACACAAAATCCATCATCCTACTCTATATCAGGTCCCTCTTCATCTCTGAGTACTTTCTTCCTCCCTTCATCCCATCCAACATCCCTATCCTGTTCCTTCCCTTTCCTCTTTTGCCCAACATTCTACCCTCTATCACAGTCTTCAACATCCCACTGCCGGTCAACACCCCCTTCATCCACTTTTCCTGCCTCCATAGAATTGCTCCCAACAAACCCCTCTCTTCGCCCACCATACCAAGTACTTCCTCATTTGTTTTCTTCTCTGTCCATTTCACCTTCTCCATTCTTCTCCACACCCACATTTCAAATGACCTTTATTATTCCTCAAATATTATAATAATCTAAATAATAAAAATAATCTTGATTTGCTGTTTATTTAATGGAGTATTTTTATTAAATTAATTTGATGAACATAATTTCATTAAAATTTCGAAGTATGATAGTGTACCATGAAGAAGATGAAAAAGTATGTCCACAGCAGCAAAAAGGCTAAACCAATGTGTGTGCTCTGACTGAGTGGTCATTTGTGAATTTATTCTGGCCTAGCATAGTTGGTGCTGATGAGCCTAGCTTTTGAGTGATTTTCTTGGAACAGTAAACTTTTAGAATGATACTGTCAATGCTTCCTAACATTAAGCTATGAACAGATATCATCGTTACGTTCCTTAATCCCCAGGGCATCATGCATGGAAAAGGTGTGAGCTCTTGAGAACCCTTGGTAGCCCAGCAAGGAGTCCTGGGCTAGAGGGCCTGGGTTCTGTTCTCAGGCATGCCTGCGGGTATTCTCAGCTTCACAAGCCTTTAAAAAGTTTCAAATCCAAAACAACTGGCTAAATGAGATGTGGAGGTCACAGGAAACTTATGCATCGTACCATGCATACAAGGCATCACCATAAATAGGCAGTGGCAATGCACGCTATAAATGTATTTAAAGATCATTCTGAGTCTCATTTTTACATAATTGTGAAACATCAGTGAAAACAAATGTCTCTTTTTAGTAAAAAAACAAATGACCTCATTCTAGTAAAAAGGAATTAGGTATGTATCATAAATAATCAACAATTTATTTTGGTTTTTTTTTACTTTTACAAATCGAGTTCATTTCCGGCTGCTTCATTCCGTGATATAAGAAAAGGTTAACGTGATCTATGATCCTAAAGAATGCATGCATTGTTAATTTTGGATAAACCTTGATCATAATTTATTTTTTGGGCATGTAATGCATTATTGTATTTTACATTAATTTTTGTGCAAAAACTTGTTATACTAAATGCTTTCAGATAATTTTGCATTACAAGAAAGATCATTTAATGAATTATGCTCATATTATGAGGTTCCACTGCACCTATATGTACATTATTTAGGATTGTGAATCTTCATTTTTTTCTTCTGTTGCTACGTGAACCAACCTGGATTGTAAATTTGATTTTTAGAAAAAAAGAATGATTAATTTATCATCAATAATACATTCCCAATTCTTTTTAACCAGGAAGCTGTCCATTGTCATTAATTGTTGCCGAAACTTGAAAATGTTGGGAAAATGCGACACAGCATTATCATTAACTAAATTTGTAGCATGCATTGCCACTGCTTTATTTAAGTGATTCTTCTCAATGCCTTATGCAACAGTTTCCCATGATCTCCACATTATATTTAGCCCGCTCTTCTAGACTCTTCACTCCTCGAAAGCTCATGAGTTTCTCAATGGTAAATAAGCAGGGGTTTAGTATTCAAATTGCTGCTTGCATTGGCACAAAATAGCAGCACGAGATGGTCTTTCATTGGCTTTTGGCTGGGCTAGGCATTCTCTTTGGCTGTTATACAGGTTTGCTATGGCATCTTTTTTCGTAAGAGACCCATTTCGTCACAATTAAAGACCTCTTGTGGCAGGTAACCCTCAGAATCTCTGAGCTTCGTGAAGTTGCTGATGGTCTCTGCTGCCTTTGTGCCAGAACTGGCTGCTTTGCCGAGCCTCGCAATGTGGATGTCGTTTCTTCTCTTAAACTTCTCGAAACACCCATGGCTTCCCTCAAATACTTTTTTGCTTGCTATTGACCCTGACATCTGCTTAACGAGGTCACGAAAAATCACTTTTGCCCTTTCAGAAATGATATTATCGTTAATAGTATTGCATCGCAATTTTTTTTCATTTATCCCTATGAGGAGCAATTTTTCGTCATCATTGAGGATGTATTATCATTGCGTACCTCTATTTATTCTTTTAATTCATTTTGAAGCATCTATCTGCCTAATTTTGTCCTTGTTCTTGAGAATAATTCAAATTGCTGATGTGAACTGATTGTATTTGTCTGCTAGATCAGCCATGCTCGCACCTCATTCACTCTTTTCATTGATTTCACTTTTCATTTTTATGGTTTTTTAATTCTCTTATGGCTGTCTTCATGTGGCTTTTTCTTCGGGAACATTTTTATAACTATGTTCAAAAGATTATTAAACCTTGCACAAAAAGATCGGCAAATATATGTCTGAACACAAGTTTAGAAAAATATGTGATAATTAGCGACGCTAAAATGCTTGCAGAACAAGTGCTAAATGCATACTGAAGCAGCAGGCATGAAATCTTTCAGGGCCTGCCCCTCTTCTTGCCGCGAATGTAATTTTTAACATGTGATAGAATCTGATACAATTCTGGATCTCCTTATTCATATGACTGTATCCATTACACATCAATAACTTTCTCCTCTTAGAACTCCTCTCTTGAATAGAAATGAATCTGTAGGAGCAATTGCTACAAATGTATAATGGCATGTGCGAATTTTCATGTTTTGTAAAAAGTCCTATCAAAAAATGGTTTTGGTCACATTATGACCATCATCATATTTTTTAGGCTCCTGGAAGGCATATTTAAATTTGCTTATTTAGAGTATATTTGGAGTGAATGTACATGTAATTCTAATTTAGTTAAAAACCCAGTGCATCATCATTTTAGGTACTTTTTTTGGCAATGTCTCGTAAATATAATAGTAAATTTTTGCTTGCCCAAAGACAAGAAATAGAAAATAGTGTGTAGGACATGCCAGTCTGGTCATGTGTGGAAGGAACAAGTACAATGCGTACAAAAATGGATAGTTATGAAGTGAATAATACATAAAAATAATATCAGGTAGAATGTTGTGATAATGACCCAAATGGGAGGCACAGAATTATAACTATGTGTAGAGCACGTTAAAAAACATTACAATAAAACAAGAAATGATCCTTATACTTTATAGTAATAGCATTTTTGTTTTTTCATCTAGGTACTCATTCACAGAGTGATACATTTTTTGTTAAGAATATTGTAAGGCTGGGCTTGGTGGTATTTATTCAATAAACAAATTTTAAGTTTTCAGGTACTTTGTTGTTGTCTTAGACCTATTTCTTGCTATGCAAGTTTAGTTTTGTTAATGTGAATGGAGCTGTTGCATAGCTTATTTCTATTCTTGATATATGAGATTATCTGATATAAGATTATATTATTTATAAGGTTTATAAGGAATATGGGGGGGCTGGGGTGGACCAGTGGTAGCGTGTTCGACTCTCATTCCGAGGGCCGCCGGTTCGAGACCATTGCACGGAGAATATTTTTCTGGATATTCTGTGGGAGAATAATTTTCAGCGGTCGACGACTTTTAAACGCAGCACAAAATGACCCCACTACTGAGAGGAAGCAGCTCTCAGTAAAAGGCAATGATGGCGCAGATCAAGGAGATCGGCCCGGCATCAACTGCCACAGCTTTGGGCGAGAGTGATGTTCACGGAATCGGCCGAAGTACTGCGATGCGGAAGGCAACGGGAAACCACCGCATTAAAACTCCCGAGGAGATGCAGCCCTGCACCATGGAGGGCTGCAGTACACCAATTCTAGGATTGTAATACTAAAAAAAAAAAGGAATATGTAATATTTCCTCTATTTCTATCGTATAATAATAAATTTATTTGTCCAAGGATTGGTGTGTAACAGCAATATAGGACATGTCATACAAAATAGGAATTCAGAGGAACATCCACAAAAATGTCATCAACACACAAATCAACTTTAAGGTCGATTTGGTGGAGTTCATCCAGTACAAAGCCCCATATGGGATTCCAATGCAACAATTTCAGAGTGTAAAAATCATTCGCCTTGACTGGGATTCGAACCCAGATCCTTCAATATCTGGTCGAGTGCTTTAGCCACTTAAGCTATCGAGGTGTCCTCTTAAACTCTGAAATTTGCTCATATGGGATGTAAAATTCTCGCATCAGGTAAGGGTGGCCAGTTTCTTTTCTGTGCCAGTTATGGTTTCCCAGGAAGATCTGGTAATCGAAAAATCACACTGCTTGGGTGTAGCTGAGGGAGGCTTGCCTGGGAATCAAACCCGGGCCCTCCAATCAGTAGTCCTCCAACACTACCCCTGGAGTACTGCAACCTCATGAAACATTCATATACAGGGAAAAAATACAATTTTAATCATAGTTACGCACGCATAGGTCATGTCTTCATAGATCCTATTTTGCACATGTTATATTTTATCATTAATAAATTCAGACATGCTGTAAAATTTTTCTCTGTCAGGAATTTTGTATTTACCTTTTAAACCATGATGTCTGTTGTCTTTGTACTTCTGTGTTAATTTATTATAGAGGTTTAGTCCGATTGACTTTGCTTCTAGACTTGAAGTTTGGTTTGAATGTATTTGATGTGCAGGTTTGACCAAGTTCTGGTACGGTGACTGTGGTGGTGAGAATTTGCGTGGAAATCTGACAGATATCGTTTCATGTATGTTACTTTGAATAGGATGTATATAGATGGGAAAGGAAGGAGCCCAAGATCTTCAAAGATTGGACGGGCAGATGAAATTGGAGGTTTAGATGCAATTTTGCGAATAGCCTTCTTTTGCAGTTTAAATATTCAGAGAAAAGGGATGAGATCTAGAGAAAGATACCATATGTAATATTGGAGTAGGCCATAGAAAAGCATTAGCAGCATGTCTTTGTTCACTAATCTAGACCTAGACCTAGCCTTGATCTAGACACTGATGCTATAAAAATGACAGATCGATCATTTTTCATGCACACCATGCAACATTCAAACTTTCTCTTCAGTCAAGTCATCATATGTGGAATCTACATTTTTCATTGCTAGCGACTGTGTTGTGAGGATTAATACACTATCATTTTGTATTCTGAGCGCCAATAGATTCGCGAGAGGTATGACCTCTTGGGAATTAGTAACACTCACTTCATTTTTTTGTATTAAATGCCCATATAAATACACAACCCTGGGGTTGGCTTCTCTGATAAGTACTTCTAATTCCAACAGCCAAGAATGGTTTATATTTGACGTTCAATTTTGCTTTAACCATATTTCTTTCAAGTTTTCAAATTGGATATGAAGTGCATTTTCAATTGAAGGCTAAATATAAGTACATTAATTACCTTTTTAGGGCTAGGCAGCAGTTCGGCGAAGTATCAAGTGAAGATGGAATCTTGTTGAGTCCGGAGCGGAGCGACAAATCACCATTCCTAGCTTTGGCCTTCAAATTGGAGGCTGGGCGATATGGGCAACTCACTTACTTACGTTGCTACCAAGGGGCTTTGAAAAAAGGTGAAAACATTTACAATGCCAGGACAAAGAAAAAGGTTGGTCTATTTCTTAGTTTTCATGAGTAAAGAATCAAGCTGCTTCAATTTAATTTATATTTTTCGTAAAATGGAATATGGTGAAATTGGGCAAGTCTAGTTATCAATTACCTAAGTCTTTGGGTTTGATACAGAATCAGAGTGCTAGTGCCGATCTGTAATTTGAATGTAATGGTCATAAAATTTGATTTCAGTTAATGTTCTTTCAATTCATGTTGCACATGGCACCATGCATATTTGATGTCATATGAGTGCTTACTGTATTGATAACTTAAAACATTTTAAGAATATTTTAATTTGTTAAAGTAAAACATGATAAGTATGTATCAGATCTTAGAAATTACATTATGTATAACTGCATGTGTGTATTACCTTTTGACAGTTGGTGTTGCACGATGAGTAGGAAAATTGAAATATTTGAAGGGAACATATACAATGTATATACAAATAATCGACAGCTATCATGAACATAAGATAATATTGTCACACCTCTTCCTAACGTAGGGTTATAAGAAACTTGACATAGTGGATAGGTTTTATAATGTCTTGTAAAATCCAGTAATCATTTAAGGTATTTTACTATATGTGGCTGTTTATGTTATGTCAAAAATTCCAAAATGTCCAGTTTCATATGCAATTCAGACTGCTTGAAAGTGAACATGAACATGCCAACTAAAGTAACTCTATTTTTTAATTAATGAACACTTAACCAATTAGTAATGGCTTATTTAGACTTTTGAATTTAAAACTGATTTTTGACTTAAGACTTAAGTTAACCTTCAGTTTGACAAGCTTTTTAAAATTGGAGCTTATATGTTCTATAGTGGTTAGAATGTCATGTTTTAACAATATTAGTAGATATATAAGCTGTTCATTCCCTTAAAATAGGCAGAAAAATCAACTAGGTTGGCTTCATAATTGATTGTAAGCAAAAGTTAGATTGTTTTTAACCCAAATGTGTATTGTTAAAAAATGAATGATCTATGCCACCTATAATAATTTTCAATTGTCAATTAAAATTCAAATCATTCTATTTCCTAGCTTTTTCACCGTTACAGACATTATTTGCTTTTAAGGACCTCAATGGAATATACCTACAATAGCCCCTCACACATTCCACTTCACTAAGTGTACAAGTATGAAATGTGGATTTTAGACACCAGATGGTGCACAAATGCAGTTTGTCGCTTTAAGATTTGACAACTATGCTATTTTGTTGTGCCATCAACAAGTGTCTGATGGACATGAGTGTTAAATTGAAGAAGTGTTGGCATTGCGTTGTGTTGCTGTATTCAATATGGTCAACATTTATACCAAGCAAAGAGCATTCGCAAACAGCATTAATTTTTTGTTTTCATTTGAAGAAAACTGCTACTGAATCGCACTGATTATTTCGAGAAGCTTTTGGTGAATCTACTCCATCACAAGATATGTGTGAACAATGGTTTTGGTGTTTCAAAAGTGGTGACTTCGATGGTGCAGACAATGAGCAAGGAAAACCACCAAAAGGGTACAAAGATATGGAATTGAAAGCATTTTTTGGCAAAGACGATTCAAAAACATAAGAGCAACTCGCAGAGCAATTGAGAATTAGTGAACAAGCTGCTTCCAATTACCTACAAGTTACGGGAAAGATTCAAAAGACTGGCAGATGGGTATCACATGAGTTCAAACGACAGGCAGATGGAGAGGCAAAGAAACACTTGTGAAATTTTGCTCTCATGATAAAAAAGGAAGTCATTTTTGCATCATATCATTACTGGGGATGAAAAATGGATTTATTTTGAGAAAACCAAACGCAAAAATCATGGGTAGACCCAGGCGCACTATCCTCATCGACCGAAAGACCAAATTGCTTTGGCAGAAAGACAATACTCTCTGTTTAGTAGGACCAGAAGGGTGTGGTCTATTATGAACTGTTAAATCTGGTGAAACGGTTAATAGCTAATGCTACCAATGACATTATTCGATTTTAACTGTTCACTGCTTGAAAAAAGACAAGAATAGCAAAAGAGGCAATGCATGGTCATTGTACTTAATGGCAATGCTCAATCACATGCAGCAAAACTGGTTCGCGACATGTTGGAAGCACTCAGCTAAGAAGTTTAACCCCATGCGGCTTACTCACCATACTTGGCTTCTTCTGATTACCACTTGTTTGCATTGGTGGGTCACGCTGTTGCTGAGCAGCGCTTTGGTACGAAGTTGTGAAAAATATGACTCAATGATTGGTTTGCAGCAAATGAGAATGATTTTTACTGGCGTGATATCCACAAATTGGCCTAAAGATGGGATTAATGTGTAACTAGCAGTCGAGAATACTTTGAATAAAGCTCTTTGTATCATTCTTCTGATTTTTTTAAAATCCTCATTTCATTATTGTACACTTAGTAGTCATGTGATCTCAGCTGACACTCAGTAAAATGATTCCAGTGTTCATAAAAAGTATATCATAAGTCATAATTTCCTACAGTTCATACAGGTATGTATTATGTTGCATAGAGGTAGACTGGAAAACCTAAATTCTGGAAAATTGTGTGCACAGTATAATTAAAATGTAGTATATCAGGCGAAAAGTCACATTTTATGTGTATCTTATTGAGTGTTTGACTTCAAAATTTTGTCAATATTTTCCCAGGTTCGAGTTCCACGTCTTGTGCGACTTCATGCAAATGAAATGGAAGATGTCAATGATGTATATGCTGGCGACATATTTGCTTTGTTTGGTGTGGATTGTGCCAGTGGTGATACTTTTGTTACTAACCAAAAGCTAAACCTTGCCATGGTAAGTGTGGAGTTGTAATTGTTAACTTTTTCGATCATGCATCACTTTGGTGTCCATTATTATTAGGAAATCCTAGACTAGAAGATACTAGCATATGGGGAATGGGAAAAGAAAAAAGGCTTTAAATAGCCTATGATATCATTAAAAATATTGAATTCTCTAAATATATTTTGTTAGATGGAGTTTTTTTGATAAAATGTTCCATGGTTTTTTGGCGTTAATTTTGAAAACTTATATGAAAATTTTTATTAGCTATTTCAAATGGGATATTTAATTCGATAAAAATTGTTGGAATTTGTTAACCAGGGAGAGTTGGTATTGATTCTATCACATTAGCACCCTAATGGGATATCTACTACTAATTAATTAATTTTAAGCTTTAGATTTCTCTTTCATTATTGAAGAAATTGTAGTGCATTTAGTATTTAAGGCTATTGATATTTCCAATATATTTATATATGTTCAACTCTGAATTAAAAAATTGTGATATTTAAAGAATGCATCCTTCATTCATGCCCTGAAACTGATTGCTTATTTTCAGCATGGCCATTCCCAATTTTCTTAATTATAGTTACTTTTTCAATGTTTCAAAAACTTAAATGAGGTAAAAATACTTACTCTATGTTTTACAGGAATCAATATATGTCCCAGACCCTGTAGTGTCAATGTCAATTAAGCCCAAGGATAATAATGACAGGGATAGCTTTGGGAAAGCAGTGTCTCGCTTCACCAAGGAGGATCCTACCTTTCAACTTTATTATGATACAGACAGCAAAGAGACCATAGTTTCTGGGATGGGAGAGCTTCACCTTGAGATTTATGCACAGGTGAGTGTATAAGCATAGATTCAGTTGTTGCAGTGACCTTAATTGTTCTTTGGCGAACATGTTACTGTATCTAGCTAGAATAAAGCCATATAAAGAACTTTTTTTAAATAATTTTTTCCATGAAATGTTCAGACAACTGAAGTGTAAGTGTATTTTTCTCCTAAAATATTAGGTAACAATTTATCATTATATGAATATAAGTTAATGGAATAAGAAAACAATGCATGAGGAAAAATAGATGGTTGAATATTTTTAGTAGTAAAACCAGCTATGTCTACCTGTATATTTCCAAAATTAAGGGGGGACAAATTTTGCAAGGTCCATGCATTCCTTGAAGTGCAAAGTTTCAGTAAAAAGTATCGGGAATCGGAAAAATAGATTTATTTCAGATATTGCTACAATGCCTCAGAATTCATCAAAGTGCATCCCTTGAGCCTTGACACACTTTGGTCAGTGGCTTTTCCGTGACTGAAGGCTCCCTGGTAGGTAGATTCCAGAAGGTCCTTATAGGTACATGTCCTAGCTTCTTTGACGGCACTTAGGGTTCCATGGTGGTGTTCTTTGAGGGAGGATTACACTTTTGGGAATAGGAAATAGTCTGCTGGTGCCAATTCGGGACTGTAAGGAGTTTTGGGAATCATTGCATTGCAGAAGGTCTTCACTAGCAGGCACTTGACTCTGCTTATGATCATCCGTCAAGACCTTCGGGATTAGTTTGGCCCAGATCTTTCGCATCGCCAAATTTTTAGTGACAATGATATGCACTGTCATCTTATCAATGCCAATACAATCTGCAACCTTGCGCACACTAATTCGATGGTCTGAATGCTGCACTTTAAATACACGTTGGACGTTGTCAGTTCTTGATGTCAAAGGCCATCCAGTGTGGGGCTTGTCCTCCACACCATTTTGGCCATCTTTGAAGAGCTTTTGTTCCTTAAAAATGGCAGTTTGTGACATGCTTTCATCCTTCAACACTTGCTGAATCATCTCCAAGGTCTCTTTAACTTTCAAGTCATGGAACAGCCACTGGCAAAAGTGTGTTGATGCTCAAGGGATGCACTATGAAGAATTTTGAGGCATTGTATCAATATCTGAAACAAATATATTTTTCCAAAACTTTTTCCTGTACTTTTTATACAAATCTTGTATATTGGGTGCTCTGCCACAGGGTCTATTCCCTTGCAGAAGTCCTCTCTATCTACCACTAAGAAAAGTATTTGATGCCCAAATGAAGTTTTAAAACTGTTACATTCATTTCAGACTTTTAAAACCAGATTTACTTTTGAAATTAATGATTTATAAAATTGTGTAGTTAAAATCTGGTAGAAGTCTATAGCCATAGGTATAATTAAATATATAAACCGTTACTGTTAGTCACTGTGGTGGAATTTCTTTTCCCACAAGCTATCAAAACAAATTTTGTTTTCACTGTGGGTCAAGTGTTGCCAACTTATTACAGCTATAGGAGTTTTTATTTTATTGTATTAGTATAAGCTGTTGCAGTTTTACTTCCATTAGATGAATATATTTTGGAACAAATGTCATATTTTTGCTTATTATTTATTCTTATTTATTCTCTTTAGAGAATGGAGCGAGAGTATAATTGCCCCGTGATTTTGGGAAAGCCCAAGGTCTCATTTCGTGAAACACTTGTATCTCCATGTGAATTTGACTACCTTCACAAGAAACAATCTGGTGGTGCTGGCCAATATGCCAGGGTGACAGGAATCTTAGAGGTGAGTTTTTTATAATCTTACATTGCTGTTAGTTTTACTAATTTGAATTATCCAGAAATATTGTGAAGAGCTTAGACCAGTGTTTCCCTAACTTTATCAATCCACCACCCCTTTGGATCCATAAAACTATGCTCAACGCCCCCCCAAGCTATAGCTTTAAAATAATAATCAAAATCATGAAACAGAATAACCTAATGAGGAACATTGAAATAATTAAATTAAAAACAATGACTAATTATATGTTTATTTACAATCCATTAGATGTATAGTTTTCTTATCACATTTATGCAAAAGACTTAATACACAATGAAAGGAACTTAGGTGTGAATATATTTTTTACATTAAAATAAATTATCAAAACAAATATTTTTGAAAAAGCTCTTTTTAGTAGTTAACATGTCATTTTTTTACTTCAATTAAGCAATTTTATAACATGAACATTTCCTATTTATAATAATAGAAAAGTTAATCATGTTTTGTGAAAATTAGTTAAATAATTGACTATTGATTTTAGATATTATGTTCTATAAGTAATTTAAGGAAATTCTATTGCCTAATATAGTAACATATTTCCATCAAAGAAAATTTTAATGGGATTGATGGGCTTGATTAGCTGATACCAGTTTTCCAACATCCAGTTTAATGTCACTTAGGAGGAGCCTTAAATCACCACATTCCTCCAAATATTAAGTCGGAAATGCTAGAAGGAGTTTTTTAAAACACCATTCATAATGTAGGATAACAATCAGAAACCTTCTGTAACCAAAACTCTTGATAATTTATCTTTAACTTTTGTTTTAATTCAATGTCATTTTGTAGTCCAATTAATTCTTTCTCTAATACACCGATTTCCTCAATATCCACAAAAACATTCATCAGCCAGTCTGGTATTTCCAACAAAAATAGATCCTCAAATCACTGCATCATATTTTTTTTCAAGGTGGCTAAATGGTCAGAAAAGACTCATCATCATCACCCATACCAGCTTGCTCTTCTAGCTTAGGCAGGGAAGGAAATGATAAAGCTCGTGGCGACCTATGCTTAACAAAAGCGACTTGGAAATAAACACAGTCACCACAGATTTTGCCTTTATAAGGAAAGTATCATTTCATTGAACTTTGCAATTAGTTCAGACAAAAATGCAACGTCACTCCTAATCTCTTTAAGGTTGTCGCTGAGAAAAGCATTTTCTCCTCAAAAAACTGCACAACAGTGTCTAAAGTTTCTAGAAGCACCTTATGCAATTGCCTTTTGATGGCCCACTAACTTCCATGTGTAGCAACAAATGTTTGAAATCTACATCGTTCTCATCACACAACTCTCGAAAGAGTCGATCATTAAGAGCTTTGGCTTTCATTTTGTGAACCGCTGTAATTATAATGTTTTAAGGACTAGTGAAGGGATCACTCAGTATTTAAGCCACTAGATGTTGTTGGTGAATGACACGATGCATAGCAAATGCATTTGGCGCATATTTTCTCAAGTGTACCGTATGACCATGGTGACGACCAGTCATTGAAGTAGCTCTGTTGCAACAGCAAGGACGGGGATTTTAGAACAGGAAGTAAGTGGATTTTTTTTGTCCCTGAAGAACTGCTGTATGATACTAAATATTGACTCCCCTTGAGTGTCAGTTTCTAATTTCCTAGCCAACAACAACTCCTGAGGTAGCTTTTCATCTTTAATGAAGCATACGTATGTCAGAACACAGATTCATTTCCTGGCAAAGTTGACTCGTCCAACTGTAATGTAAATTCTGTTGTTCTCAGGATGCTGCACCATATATCTTCCACATTTTCAGCCATTTCATCTATTCATCGTTGAACTGAAGTGTTGCTTAGGGGAATGATTTTTATTGTATCATATGGTGGCTTATGTAGAACAGTGCTCAGGACTTCACTTACCGCCGTTAAGATGAGTTCTTCACCAATTGTATGTGGCTTTCCAGATTTGGCAATTGATAGTGAAATATTGTGTGATGCACACAAACCATCTATGTTTTGAATCATTACACAACATACTTGAGAGTGTAGGGTGATTTTGTCGACTCTGTCACAAAGTGACTGAAAAAATGTTGAGGTCTTTCCTATCTTTTCCGGATGTGCTTTCCTAAAATGGTCAATTAGTCTGGAAGGTTTCATTGCCTCATTTGAAAACATACTTTCGCAGAGTAAGCACATAGTCATGTGCTTGTTTATAAGGAACTCTACCAATCTGTACTTAAGATAATCCGCATAATACTGTCTACATTTCCTCTTTTATGAGTGCCATTCTGTTTCTGTAATAAAGGATTAAATATTAAATTTTGTTAAATTTAATATATATTAACTAAATAGAATAAACATATGAGTTAATGATTTGGCATGGATTGAATCTTTTAGTGATTTCTTTTTAAAATAAAATTACTAATAATCATATGAGAGACATCAAAACAAAATATTTATGTGCTTGCGGCATAATTTCAAACAGAAATAAGCAAGGCTGAATATATGCATTTGTTCTGCATGCCTGGTATAAAACAGTATTTATTTACACATTATTTTGCTCTTGAGCGGTAATAGTTTTACTTTAGTAAACTAAAAATATTGGTACAGTTTATTTATTTTTTATAAAAAGTGTACATTATATATACAAATGCAATACATTCATCACGCGAGTGCAAAATCAAAAATGGTGTGTAGGGAGTTTGTGCCGGAGGTCTGCACATGCACCTTTGCCATTTTTCATAGAGAAACCAATCACTCAGCTGCCAAGTGAGCTAATCTCGAATTTGATTTCAAATACTGTTCTAGTCAGCTGAGGATGAAATAATAGTTCTCTGGCTCCTATTCTATTGTTGTGATCATATTAAAGCTGCAGACTTAAAGCTGATTTAAAACTCCTCTAAAACACCCTAACTTCGCTATTGATTGCCCTGAACTGCTATCTTTCTTCAACTTCAGGATACCAACCCGATCCACCCGCACCCACTCCCTACTCCATCTGCCTATTCCTAGAATGTCTCTCACCAAGCGCTCACTGTTATTTCGCCTCTCCTCCCTTCTAAATTCACTCCCTCACACTGTCGACCCCTTTAACTTATCATGCAACAACTTCACCACCCAAGCTTTATCCCACCTTTCAGTAAATTAAAATTTTCCCCGGTCCATGCTTGGTTCTCGATGTTATTGTTACGCTGTTATTGCCTTTTGTCCTCTTTCATGTTTGTTATATTTTTCACTGTAAAATGGCGCTACTGCTGTATATGAACAATGTTTTAAAATAAAATAAATAAATAAAATAAATATTAGTCCATGCAATTCGCTAAATTGTATTAAAGAGAGAGGCAGTTCGAGGGACTGTAATGGTGAAATTGGCTTTGGTTCAATTTTTGGATACATGTGTGTGTGTTGGTTCAACTTAAGTTTATTCAACAGCAAGGTCACCTCTTCATTTGATGATATATTACTAAGAGGAATCTTGTGAAGAAGTACGTTTACTGCTCAATTTACTTGTAAAGGAAAAATGTTTCCAAAGTTTTCGTTTTATTCAAAGAATTATTGTGAATATTACCCATTGTTTGAAAAATGCTATGCTTCAAGGAAATGTATAATTTCAGGAAAACCGTGACCTAGATCAGTGAGTCGGCAATTTATTTAGTTGATATCCAGCTGGCAAAGGGAAAGTTCAATCGTATATATACGAAGTATGAGAGAAAAGGTGTTCTTTTTGAACTATCTATTACAATTTCATGAAAACAAACAAAATACTGGCAGTTTATTTTTGTGATATATTTTGCCGTCATAAAATAATACAAAAAATTATATAATAGTACTATAACAAGAATGATATTATGCGATGAATGAAAAATAACTTACCAATACAGTATTGATAATATCGTTGGAACTGAATTGTTTGGAAAATGAATATCTAAGAGATTTAGAAAAGTGTATTGGACAGAATGAAGGTAGGAAGTAAGCATTATAGAACAGTTTAATATAGTATGGGCAGTCAATTTCTCATTTTAGATGAAAATGAGAAGTGTGGTGATGATCAGTTTTTGTCCATTCAAAACTTAAGTTAAAAAGTTGACTACCCGTTATAGTGATTATTATTGTTTGCTGTAAATCCTTTCATTATTTAATTGCTTATTCTATTCTAATGCTATTCTTCTTTTGCAGCCACTCCCCATGCATGAAAACACAAAGCTTGAATTTTCTGATGAAACAACTGGAACCAACGTGCCCAAGCAATTTGTGCCCGGGATTGAGCGTGGCTTCAAGCTCATGGCAGAAAAGGGTGAGGGGGAAATTATATTTTTGGAACTTTTCTCATAGCTCGCTGTAATAGAATATTGTTTTGCATCCTAAAAGAAAAAATTTTGACTCAGTCAGGGTACTTAGCACATATGAGGGTATTCCCAAACCTCTCAAATCCCAAACCAAGGTCTCCAGTTTTTTTAGAAATAGAAAAAAAAATTTCTGCTCAATAATTGTAGCATATTTTTTTAAAAAGCTTCAGCATTTATTTTCATCATTATTTTTCTACATAATTGCCATTTCAGTTGATTTGTAGGCCATTTTTGACGGTGATGGGGCTGGAGCATTTGGCCAGAGGGCACGTCAGCAATGATGACAAGGTGAAGGATGAGGTCTAATGATTCCTCAATGACATGTTTGTTGAACAGCTATGCATGAGCAAACAAAAACTGCCCCAGTGCATTCATAAAAGCATAGACTGAAATGGCTATTACATGGAAAAATCAGAGGGATGTCTCAACTTTAAAATGATGTATCAATTATTGAAAACAAACATTTTTTTCTTTTTATAAAAAAATCGGAGGCCTTACTTTTAGGATTACTGTCAAACGCAGGGATTACTTTTACAAACAGCTTATAGACTTGATATTTGTAGGGTGGTCAATAAAATGTTTGATTTAATTGAAGGAATTACTCATGGGTATGATTCAAAAATTAAAAGTGCTGGTATCTTTCTTTTGGGAATATATGTTTTATTAATGAAAGAGAATACCTACATTTATGAGACTGAGAAGTTAAATTGTAGGAGAGACTGTATTGCGACGAACGTGTTATTACACTTGAGTACTAGTTTTAAGGAATTTCTAAAACATTCCTCTAGAAGGGAGGACTACCCATGATGATAACTCACTCTAAATTGATTTTTACCTTCAGGGTTATTGACTGGCAATAGATTATCAGGAATTAAATTCCGCCTCCTTGACGGTGCCCATCACATTGTGGACTCAAGTGAGCTTGCCTTCATGCTTGCAGCTCAAGGGGCTGTGAAAGAAGGTATGTAATTTTATTTTGTTTTCCCGTGATTTTCTTGGTGTACCTCTTTCTTTCAAGCCATTTATTCTTCTTTCATGCAGCTGTTTGGTGATTTGACTCTCAGCCATGCTTTTTCTTCATTGATGGCTAAACAGCAGAATGGGTAGTTTTACTATGCAAAAAATTAGTCAATAATTATGTACGTTGCATTGGTCCATAAGTTTTGCTGTTTTTACTCCAAAATATGCTTTAAAATCAACCTGCATCATATGGGCTGGGGGCACACGAACATTATTCCGACCTTTTAGCACAAGCCGGAAAATACTTAACTGCATCAGGCATAGAAAATGAGTGCAGTTATTACAAATGTCGATGATATCACTGTTTTGAGTTTCTAGTAAGCAACAGAGTTTTAATATTTCATTGAAAGTACTTCCTGAAAAAATTCCCAAGTAAATCGTAAATATATACACAGTAGCAGGTTAAGCTACATCTCACTTGTGGTGCTGTCACAAAACTTAAAATGCAATGGGCTAACTGGGATAAATGCATTCATACATTGTATCTCTTCTGATAAACTCTGTGAGCATTCAACCTTAATTAATACGATAACTTCATAAAGGCTTAAAAAATGGTTGTTTGTAATACAAATTTCAACAATATCATTATAATAATCTAAACTTAGCATTGCATAAAAAGTTAGATGATAATAAAGGCAAACAATAATAAATTCATGGAATCTTAAGAGAGGAGATTGTCGTACAATATTGCCTTCAAACTTGAATTTTTGAATTATGCTTCAAAAGCTTGGTAACATTGGAGCTGAAAGGCATTTTGGCCCATTGATGACAAATTTTCAGGATTCTATGATGAATGAACGATATGCTGCAAATTTTTTAATGTAGCTATTCAATATGCATCGTTTAAAGTGTTAAATAATTTGATCTTTTCTGTCTGATCAAGGTATTTTTTGTGAATTATGGCTTGAAAAGTCAGGGTGCATTTTATGGGCAGGGAAATATGTGTATGTTACTTTCCATTGCTGAAAAACATCAATTAATCACAAGGAATGAATAAGGTGAGTCTACGTATATTACCATTGATATCATGACCATATTTTCTGCATATTTCGGTTTGCTGTATTTTTTGATTATTGTAGCTTCATCCATCCATTAGCACAGATAGTCTATTTTGTATATACATGGTGCCCATGATAATCTGAGGGAAATATACTATCTCGCAAATTGATTTCCATATTTTTTCTCACTTAGCTGTGTTAATACATTTTTTTTTAACTCTGTAGCGGCATTATTATTTAGCCTGAACCCAAAAATGGTCTTTTACGTGATTAAGTACTATAGGCGCCATCTGATATTTCCATCTGAAAGTTTGACCCTTTTAGCTCTTAACTTTCTTCAGGACATTTTGTCGTTTGATCATAACTTGTGTTGTTTACTGTCATTCGAAAATTTTGTCTCGGTGAAAAAATTAACTCGTGAACACTTTTGTGCGATTATTTTTTATGCCTTTTGACATGGATTATCAAATCAGGAGTGCATCGATCAACTTACTTCCACTTTTGGTAATAAAGCCTCATCCTTTGCCACTGTGAAATGCTGGTATAATGAATTCCATCATGGCCGCCGTTTGTTCAGCGATGAATGTCGTGAAGGTCTTCCAAAATCAGTTTTTTTGCCAGAAAACATTGGTGCTGTGCAAGAACTAGTGAAGGAATATCGTCATGTGACTTTGAGCGTGAGATTGAGGTATTGGTATGATGAATATCAGTAAGATATAACATTTAGCTGGGGAAAAAATTTGTCTGCGTTGGATCCTGCATAATTGGACAAAAGTCCAAAAAGAGGCTCGTGTCCATTAGTGCAAAAAAATGCTCAAGAAATACAATCGCAGTGCTTCAAAAGCTGTGTGTAACACCTGCACAGGTGATGAATCTTGGATTTATGCATATGAGCTTGAAACGAAACAGCAATCCTCTGTATGGGTCTTCCAAGATGAGCAAAATCGGACAAAAGTGACTTGTGCACAAAGCACATCGAAGCAAATGATTGCCTGTTTCTTCAGTATACCTGGACATGTGGCAACTGTACCGTTAGAGCAACATAGAACCATGAATTCGGAATGGTGCAAGAGCATTTGTTTGCCAGAAGTGCTTGGTTAAACACGGAAAAAGAATCTTTCTTCACCATGACAACAGAAGCTCTCATAGATCGGATGAAACAACTACCTATTTGACTTGCCAAAACATCGAATTGATGGTTCATCCTCCGCACAGCCCTGATTTAGCACCAAATGACTTATTTTTATTCCTGTTTATCCAGAAAAAATTTCATGGCCAACATTTTTCAGCACCTGAAGAAGCCGTTGGTGCATTCAAAAATCATGTTTTGGAGGAGGTTCCTCAATAGGAGTGGAAAAAGTGTTATGAAAATTGGTTCGACATGCAAAAGGGTATAGATTATCATGGGGAATACTTCGAAAAACAGTAGAGCCATTTTCAACAATAAATTACTTTCTCTTCATTATTAGGCTGAAAATATAAATAGCAATCCTCGTATTAATAGTCATAACAATGGACATGATTATGCACATCCAAGCCCTAGGTGGAGGAAAATCCACCCAGGCAGGTATCGAACCTGTGACCCTTGGGTTGGCAGACGAGGACATTACCCCACCGCCTCCAGGGCCTGCAAAATTAAATATTAATATTTTATAATTGCAGCATTCAAAATACATTATTGATGTTTCCTCCATATCTGCATCTAGCTCAATTGAAGCCGATTGCTTCAAGCTGACATGTTATAATTGGTCTTAACTAAGGTCTATACTAATTTCTAACCACATACTCATCAATTGTGTATCTTGTTATAAGCTTTCTGGTGCCATGATCTTTCTCTGTTGCAGTTTTTGAGAAAGGCAGTTGGCATATTCTGGAGCCAATAATGTCTGTGGAAGTTACAGCACCAGATGAGTTCCAGGGAGCTGTAATGGGTCAACTTAGCAAGAGGCATGCTGTCATCACAGGCACCGATAATAATGAAGGGTGGTTCATTCTGCAGGCAGAGGTGTGTACTTACAATCCACTAAGTGGTACCAATTTAATTAAGTGCTAAATAAAGGCCCTATGTGCCCATTGACGCCAGGTGTTATATCAATGTTTTTGTTGTTTCAACTGAATTTGTCGGAATAAGATCTAGATTGTTTCATAAATAATTGAATTTGGTGTTTTCACAAATTATCAATTATAAGGGTATGTGGTGATTACCAGTCCAGTTTAGAATTTACGGAGTGCAAGAATGCCTCTCCACAAGTACGTAATCAAGTCTTGGAGCATGTTACTTATCTTTAAGTCTCTTTTTCCTGATTAGTTGTTAAAATTCTTTTTTTAATATCTTACTTAAAATTCTCCTTATTCTCCGTAACTATTAGGTTATTTTTTTGGGAAAATATAGCTTTGTAGAAGTGGCAGTTTATATTTTTTCTTGCCATATTTGGTATTGCTATTATATATTTAGGTAGCATTTGTCTTCAGCCACAGTCAAGAAGCTTTTAAGTTTTGAAATATGATCAGCCTGTAATACACAGTGTAAATGAATAGAAGGAATGGGGTTATGGGTTAAGACTAAAAAGTTTCTTGCTTCAGTGATAAAATTTTTTAAGGAGTTTGATATTTTTCATATTTGACAAAGCTGGACTTTGGAGATATAATTGGAAGACTTTGCCTGTATGAGTATGAAATTAGACACTTGGAAGATTGGGCTAATTGTCACCCAAACAATTTGATGGATGTAATGTTGTGTATTATTCCTGTTCTTTTCCAGTGTTCCTCTCAGTCCCATTTAATCTAGCAGCTAGACTTGTGGAGTGTGTGTTCAGAAACCTAATTGTCAACAATTTTATTGTAGTAGGAATTTTATAGGAAAAGACCTTAGGATGAGTATGTTCTCAGAATTTGAGAATATTTTATGTATTCCTCAATTTTGTGATGCATATTCACTCTAAAGTTTGATCAGGGCTGGTTCACTTCCATGAGAACCTATAAAATAGGCTTCTCTCTCTATCAACATTGGTGGCGTCTGCCTCAGTTTTTTTGTGATAATCGATTATAACCGTCCAAATCAATTGCATATTCGGCTCCTAAGTTACTACTGATTTCTTTGCCAGGAACTACTGGGGAAACTAAAGCATAATTAAAATTTGATCAAGTATTCAAGTTTCTCTCTTCACTCTTTACAATATTTTGAAATTGGGCAGGATTCTGTATACTATTTTGTTAATATTATTTTCCATTAACTCTTCTCTTTGATTTTTCATTTCATGGGTCATCATATTTTACATACACGTTGAGGGTACTAATTGTAATCCCACCTTATCCTTAATAGTAATGGTTATTTGGGGGTATACAATTTAAGGACCCATCTGATCGTTGGTGTGCTCCTCTTGAATACTCCTCATTTAGCTCCACAAGTAGGGATCAGGGCAACACTAAAAAATCCTGCCACCACTGGGATTTGAACCGAGGGCCTTGGGGTAAGAAGCCAGTGCACTAACCACCAGGCTAGCTCAATGTATGTGCGGGCATGAGTGAGCAACTTCAGATGAAATTCTATGGCTGTTAGTTAGTAAGTGATGTATGGACAAAAAATTTGGAAATAGTTAGTTAAACTCCAGTTGATTACCAGAAAATAACAGATAATGTTCATCATTTCTTTTACTTCATATCCATAACTTCATGTTATGGATTAAGGGCATTCACTATTTCTGAACGTCATCTAAAAAACAATACTAGTTATGCAGATGTATTAATTGCATATTCCTCTTTGGTTATATTAAATCACTGATTTTGTTTTACTCACTTCTGATCCTATAGGTTCCCCTGAATGACATGTTTGGTTATGCATCAGAACTTCGTTCTGGAACACAGGGCAAAGGTGAGTTCAGCATGGAATACTGCAGATATGCCCCAGCTCTACCAGAAGTCCAAGAAAGGCTGATGCAAGATTATCAAGAGAGCTTAGGTTTAGGTCCAAGTCAACAGAAAAGGAAGAAGAATTGATGTGAATCAATTTTTAGTGAATCTGTTATAGGAATCTGATGTATATGTGGGGACAGGCTGTTGAAAATTAAAGTTGTGATGTTTGATTGAATGAAAAAAAGGAGAAATGTGTGAAACTTCAGCAGGAGTGTGTTTTATATTTAAAAAAAGAAAACTTATCGGCGGGTCCGATTTAATAGGATGCAATTTGACCAGATCCATATTTGAACAGACTCATGGGAAAGTCACCAGGTGATCATCATATAATGAAGAGTTATCAATTAATATTTGATACAAGGTAGAGCTGCTTCTTTTCAACAGTTGGTACTACTTTATGTTGCTACTTTTAGTTTCTCTATCTGGCATGATTCCTGAACCAAGTCTCTTTCAGAGTTTGCTACACTAAAAATTTGTTTCTTTGTATGGTAATGTTTACAGTGTTACAAAAATCCCAGTTGTTAATTATTTAAAAATTGAGCTGGTTCTATTATGCAATTAAAACTCTAAATAATGCCATTTTGATATAAAAGTGAGCAATTATGAACTTTGCTGTGTACACTGAGGCATTGTGGTAATTTATCCTCAGATCTTAGGTGGGATGCACATTGATAACCATTCATGTGAATAGTAAGGACTTGTAAATGAAAATTTGGAGTTGACCGAACTGGGGACATTTATTTTATTGAACCTTTGGTGAAACTTCTTTCAAACACTGGTTACCAATTTTACCTATATTCATGCTGTGTTAATTAAGCTTGAAGGTACCAATCTATCATCAATAACAACAATCAAATGTTGACCTGATTCTTCCAGTATAGCCTTCTTGCTCTCCATTTGTGTACTTAATGGTGAAATATGTCCCCAGTTGTATTACCAGGGCATTTTCCACCCAAAGTGAATAGATTATCTCCCTTTCCCTGTCAATCCCACAATTTTCCAGCTCTATTTTTTTGAGTGACTCAAATATGAAGATCTGAAAGTACTATGTGTGTGAACCATTGGAGTTGGTTTACACAACGTTGAATATCTGGAACCTAGCTACTAAATTTAGTTATTTTAGAATGATGCACATAAGAAACGGTGTCTAGTGAGCGTATTACCAAAGTAATGGTACTCATGTTGACATATTTAATTGTTAATGTAAATTTGTGTTAATAAATGTTTTGATTTTTTTTGCTTGGTTATTAAGAGCCGTTATTACATCATATGAAAAAAATATCAAGAACTAAACTGGCTGAACACCTATCCTGATGGAAAAGGTGAATTTTAATCATTTAAAAAAAAGCAGAAAGTAATGCAAGAGCTTGGAATGATGATCTGTAAAGAATTACTTTATTTGCTTGTTTCACCACAATTCTGCATCTTCAGGTATAATTTACCAGCTTGGAAATTCATAGTTTTCATACATTTTCATGAGGATGTAGGAAGGAAGATCAGCTGGAGAAAGGGAGGGATGGAAGAGTGGGCCTGCTGGATGGACAGAGGAATCAAGGGTTGGTCACTCTTTTGGGTAGAATACTCGAAGGGGAACAAATGGTCACTATTGATGTTTTCATTTCTTTCTACACAGGATAGGATGGCTATCAGTTTTAAAATTTCTAACCATGTCCCTTTCTTTTCTTGGCAGATCTTCTTGGAATAGAAATCTGTATGTTGGTTATTCTTTAGGAGATGGCCACGAAAAGGTGAACTCATGCTCCCGTTGATTAATTGTGATCATGTCGTCACAATTTAATTTTCAGGCCTCAGCAACTGAGATAATATGCTCCTCTGGCCATTGTCCTGCTGCCTGAATGTGAAAATTCCTTCCTATCTGACCCTTGTGTGGAAAATTATTTTCTAATTTCTTTTTAGCCTCATTTTGTGATGAAAGATTTTTTTATTTGCTTTCCTTTCTCAATATGATTTCGTTGATCATGTCATTTCTGATCATTAGCGTGAAGAAATCCATAATGGCAGAGTGTTGGATGTGCATAAATTCGGTGTTATTGGACTGTTCATTGAGAAGTCTGGTTAGTTGGTCCGTCAATACAAAAAGTGAAAGCTCCTATTTTAGTTGATGGAAATTGTGTGAGACAACTTAGATGAAATTGCAAGCAGTTATAATTTTTCTAAGAGTCGAATCATTTTAGACCATTGGTTTTAATCACTATTATGCCTAAAAACTGGGAGAGTTGTTCTGTTCATTTTAATAAGTGAAATCAAATGTTTGTCGCTGAATTTCATTTTTTGAAATTTGGTTTTCAATTTATTTAAGAAGTCATTGTACATAATTTGTTGATGTCAAAAAATGGCACTTATGTAACCTGTACATCTAAGTTATGATTTTGAGAAATAATCAAGGCTGCTCTTTTATTCATTTTTAAATTAATGTATTAATGTAAGAATAGTTTCAAACAACCAGAGGGTGCATACACTAACTAAAATATGGATGGGCCACCAACTATATTCTGTTTGCGAGTAAATAATACATAAATCACAATGCAACCACTGGTTAGTGAAGATTGTGGATGGATACAGCCAAAACATTTGTACAAAAATTCATTTACTTGCCTCTCCTAAAGAAAACCTGAAATCAGGCACCACAGTAAGTTCCTCTTCAATCCACATACATTTTACCTCTCATAATTCCTTTCAAAATTCCTATCATATTCCTACGCCTTCCTCATTTGCCCTATGTTCTCTCTATCACAATCTTCAACATCCCATCGCCAAGTTTATCAACATTTCTGGTGTTTATAGTGATTTCAAAACTTAAGTTCACAGATCGGGTATCATTTTTATTCTTGTGCACTCTACAGAATCTCTTAAAATCAACATTCACCATATGAGAACAATGGTGTGAAATATAAAATATTGCTACTTGAGTTACTGCGAAGATAAAGTCATAGCTTGGGCTTTGAAGAGCAAGTGATTCTTCCATGGACAATGCAGGATAGCAACTGTAGGGTTAAAGATAGCAAAAATTCTAATTGCCACTCACAGCATCTTGGGAGTCATTGGTTTTATTCAAATGCATGCGCTTTCACTAATTTTGTGGGCTTTGTTGTCGAATCCCTTCCTGCCTGACTGCACTGGACTGCTATTTAATGAATGTATTGCTCATTACAATATTGCCAACCCTGCTTTGTTGTCCTCAAGCTTCTCCTTCCATCCCTCGTCTCTCTGAGGGTGTGACCCTGTGTCACATTCCCTACCTGTGACTTTAGGGCTAGAGACCATGATTTGCACGTCCATGTAATAGTAGAATTTCCCCTTCTTACTTTTCAGTTCTGCATAACCTGTCTTGTTATTGTGGTCTGTCAATGGTAAAGTATAATCATGGTTTGACATAAAATAGCATAAATAAAACTAAATTGCCTTCCTACTCAACAATTGTCACTCTTTGTTACAGTGTAGTAAAACAGAAAAAAGATTTAAAATTCAATTTATCAAAGGTCTTTTGAGAGTAGTGAGAAATAGGATAGGCAAAAGAGTTCATTCCTCTTGGAAAAATGGAGGGGGACTTCCTTAGTATCAACGAAAAAATGGATGGTCAGAAATAAAGGATTTAGCAGGTTGTCCAAAAAAAGACAAAATTAACAACAGATGAGAAGTGTTCCTTTTGGTGAGACTTGTCAGGTTTTACATCCAGAGAAGTGTTTCAAAAATATCCTGCAAAAATTTTAAAAATATTTTCTGAATAAAAAGTAAACTTTCTCCCTCAAATCAACAGATCTAATTTAGCACCATTTCCAATTAAACATGTCCAATATAAATCTGTATAATAATGATATACTCTAATCTATCATAATTCTTCTTTCCAATCTCAACTTAAATGAAAGTGTTGAGGAAAGAGTATGTATCCATTGAATAAATGGTAAGGCCTTTATGGGGCTTGCTTCAACAAAACCCTGTTTATTCATACCAATCATAGGTTTTTATTAGCAGTAATCTCTTAACTTAGGGCATATTTTTTTGAGCACCCCAACACTACACACCACTCAAAAGCCCTTATCAACATGGTACAAAAATCTGTAAACCACATACGACAATAACATTTTCTCTAACAGAAGAATGAGGCTACCAACATTCATACAACTGCATTAATATGGGGTTGAATGGAACTTTTTAAATTGGGTGAGCTGTAATAGTCATATAAATTAAAATCAATTTAGAAAACAATTATTTATTATCAATGCATACTTGACAACAAATGCTTTACACAGACGACAATTGTTCATATCTTGGGGATAATTTTAACTAATTAACTTCGGTTTCCTCACTTTTCACTTTCTTAAACTTGGGTTCCACACACTCTGGATATTTATCAGCCAGAAAACTTCTAACTTCTCCATATTCTGCTAGTAGATGAAGCTTTGTCTATGATCATAAATAAAAAAATAGAAACTATTAGTTTTATTTTACATGAAAAAAAGATTCTGCCCAGCTTCATGATTCCCTCGTACATAATCTTTATATGTACTTGAAGCATAAAATCTCAAAACATTATAAACCAATAGATTCTCCCAATTTTACAGACAGTAGCTTATTGCAAGAATGGAAAGTTTTCACAGGCAGTGGTGAGGAAGTCAAAAACTGACTGTAAATTTTATTCCATGAAAAATCGCATTGCACTTTGCTGTAAAATGCACTTTGTTTAAATTGCCATAAGATTTAATGTCATCAGGCACTACATATAAAATTGTTTTAGGAATTAGATGCTCAGTTTCATGCCTTGATATCTCCATACCATTATTTTGGGAATTAAGTATTGATTGACTAATAACAAATATTTACAATTACATTGCTGATAATTAAGGTGCACAATGAATAAAATAAGCATAATTTTACTAAGTTTTCTCAAATATCAATGTATTCCAAAATAATGAAGGCCATGTGAAAGTATTGGCATTCACTTCAGAATATAAGGTGGTGGTGGCAGATAAAACAATATTTTCTCAAAACTACCCAGTAAAACTATTGTAGATTTAAAGAAATGGGTGAAAACTACGTACACATTATTTTTCATCTACAACACAGATATGATAATGAGAAGTCAAAAAGATTATTAATTTAAGTTTTTCAAGGATGGTGTACTGGTTATATCATTCAAAATTGATGGAAAAAGTTGATGAAGTACAGAGACAGGACCACAATTTTTTTTGTCTTGTCTGTTATGTTTAAATTACCATTAATGTACTTAATCCAATTATTTTACAGTAAGAACATAAACAAAAATGAATTAGGATGGGGAAGGCTTAAAAGCCAGTAATGCCCACAAAAGATTCATTTACTGCTACTAATTCAAATACTTTCTAAAAAAAATGAAAAAAATCCACTAAGTTTCCAAAACAGTTTCCTCTAAATTATGACATACCGCAGGTTGACCCCGGAACCTTTCCACCCTATCCAGGTACCTCTTATATGATGGAAGCAAGGTATAGAAGATTGGAAACTTCTTCTTCTTAAGCACCACTCTCCCATCCAGGCCATGCTATCAAGAAAAATGATCAACTCAGAATTCATAAGCATATGCACCGAACACCATTACAAAAATAATTTGGAAAATAGCCTTCAACTTAGACATTAGGAACTTATACACAATCTTAGATGGTTGGATTGAAATTTTCATTCACCGTGAACAAATTTTAATTTTTGAGTTGATCTTGTCAACCAAAGAAATGTGTTCAATAGCAGCACCATTAACTTCATTACATTGTAGCATATTTATAAAGACCCTACCGACGCACTGGAGAATTTTCAAGCCTTTCCACTATGTTTAGGTGATAATCCATGATAGGGACTGTAAGACTGTGGCCCCAGGTAATCTGATCCTATATTACCAGGCGTACATATTAGCTTAAATCTGGCGTTTACTCACATACGGTGATAGTAAGCTGTTAAGTTACTATGGACACGCTATTCTTTTGTTTCTATGAAATTAACATCTGTAAAAAAATAATCAGTGCACTTCATGAGCAATTTCATACAATCACCTAAATTTTTTGTATGGTAATGATGCCAAGTTTCTTACCGAAAAAAGAGCATATGGGGGAAGCTCTACTTTAATTTGAAGAAATTGAATTGCATTGAATGCTTGTTGAGGCCTAGGGTGACAGTGCTTTATCGGAAACAACATGAAGAGATAAGTTTCATTGGTTTAAAGATGGCCATTTTGACCTGAGTGATAAGGAGCATGAAAATCTGCCTAGGAAGGTTCAGGACCATCAATTGCAGGCTCTTTTAGATGAAGATGATATGCAATCACAAAAAATGCTTGCCGAGCAATTGGATATGACACAATCAGCCTCCCTTTTGAACCTTTCCCATGTGCTTACGTACCATGGAAAAGGTTCAAAAGTTCAGAAAATGGGTGCCACATGAATTGAACGATAGGCTGATAAAGCAACGTCAAAACACATGCGAAATAAAGTGGATATACTTTGAAAATCCTAAATGCAAAAAATCATAGCTTGATCCCGATCAACCATCAACATTGTCTGCAAGACCAAATCACTTCGGATGGAAGCCGATGCAGTGCGTTTAGGTGCCATCAACTAGGAGCTGTTGAAACCTGGTGAATCTGTCAATGCTCATCTTTACCACCAACAATTGATCAAATTGCACCGTCCTCTGCGTAAAAAAAGACCGGAATGTGAGCAAAGACATGAGAAGCTGATTGTTCTCCATGACAACACACCATTCCATAGATCAATAATGGTCCATAACTATATGGAAACACTCAACTGGGAGGCGCTACCCCACGCTGCTTATTCGCCAGACCTGGCTCCTTTAGACTACCACCTATTTTTGTTGACGGGCCATGCGCTCGCTGAGCAGCACAAGCATACTTACGCAGTTGTCTGAAAATGGCTTGACCAACGGTTTGCATCGAAAGAGAAGAAGTTTTTGGCGTGGTAACCACTAATTGCTCGAAAGATGGGAAAAATGTGTAGCCATCAAGGAATAATATTTTGAATAAATTGTTTTTTCACTTTCTATGAAAAAAAACGTTTTTCTGACCAAAAAAACAGCAGATTTAAGTTTATACACCTGGTGTAAGTATTGATGAAAGCATAAATTACCTGGACAAAGTCAAGGTTATCACGATCAATTTCCTCCTCTGTCAAGCACTTAGTTGGTGATGCAACCACCACAGGGAAATTATCTCTATTTTCCCTCAACTCCACAACATGAAGACCCTTTTCTTCAGAAATCTGCTGATATGTTTTCTGGAACAAAAATTTAGCATATTCAACAATCTGATAATACCACAATATGTTGATACCTATGTACATAATACATGGTCAGCCATTGTATCAAGTGAAAGTTTTTTCTACTTAAATACCTCTTGAAATTTACTAATCTTTTATTTTGAAAAAAATTACAATTGATGGTGATAAACATTGTTACATATCAGATTGAGTAGAATGGCATTAAAATCTACCTGTGCATATACTCTTACATCTTCCACCATCTTCTAGCAGAAGAACTGAACAGCAAATTATGTTTTCAAATGTAAAATACTATTTCCCATGATTAAGACCATTTCACATGATTAACAAAAATTGCATCATTGGTGGCTCACATGGAAATAAAAAAAGAAGTTGCACTGGAAAGAATTTAGGAACCGACTACTTCTCCCTTCATGTTGTTCACAGCTATTATGAGACGCAAGCATTGTGTGATTGCTAATAACTTAAGTACACTGAAATATGAATTGGAAATGAGGTGACAATGCCATATAAATAGAATATGGAATGCACATGACATTGAAATTTTCACCCACAAGTAAAAGGAATGACATTGATTTTACAAAAGCCAAGATAAAAACTGTTACAATAAGCCCTTACAAGTCATCATGTGTGATTGTCTCAAAGTTGAATGAGAACTTGATACATGTGATAGCCTTAGCTAAGTAATGGTTGAATCTCAAGCAAATATTGGCAATGAATAAATGCAAGGCAAGTCAAAACGTACCTGTCTAAGGAGACCAACGAAGAATGCTTTCACAATATGCTGAAGATTTGTTGACCCTTCCACTTTGGCATACAGGTTTTTAATTCCCAAAACCTCGCATATTGTTCGAATAGCACGATGGCACACTAAGCCATAACCTTCAGGTTTTTTATTCACAAATACCTTTGTTTTTCCAAACTGAGAAAAGAAGTCGTGAAATACTGAAAAATAACAAAACATGGTACATCAACTGTATTAGTATGCATATCACGTGGCAGCTTAAACAAACAGATAATTCTAACATTGAATTTGGTAGTAATGGAGGCATTTTAAAACTGAGATTTGAGTTACATACTTAATGAGGGAGGATGTACATTCAGGATCAGAAATAATAACAATAACATTTCAAGCATATTAGTTTTCAATTGAAAAACCATACTTGAATATTTAAAAATGTGATGATAATAATTTATTTAAATGCATTACATATGAGCCAAGAGTGAAGAAATTATGAAGCATTGACAAGAATGCATCTCTTTGGTTAAGAGGTTGAAAATGGAAACGTCAATGTGGCATTACCCATGGGAGTATGACTTGGTAACCATACTTTCAGTTTTTCCTATTTAACTCCTCAATTGGAAAAAAATGGAACCATAAAAACAAATATGTATTACTGCACAATCAATACACTTTAGTTTACAGCACATAATTAATCAAATAAACTTAATCATATTCATGTGTATTCCATGGATATTACATTATTTATATGGTTCAAACTTATGCAAACAGTTCCATCCAATGATCCTAAAATGTAGGAATTTCTGAAGAACTGCAGTTTTCCTTCATTTAAGTAGAATAAGCATTTACATTAGTGAGCACACAAAGATCACTGGGAGCCATACCACAAAGTTGATTAATTACAAGCACACAATTCTCAATTGAACAAGAATATAAAATAAGCTTAATAGCTTTTTTTATGCAAATCTATTCCTATGCAGGCTGTTGCACAAACCAATAATTCAAACGTTGCAGCCACCTTATTCACAGGTGACCAGCTCAGGCAACATGGATATTTTTGCTTTAGTTCACTGAGACATAATACTGCTTTAGAGACAATCATGATGCATGGTCATACATTGACAAATACCTTTGAAGGTGTTTAGAAATAGAATAAATATCATTGAATTTCTATGCATACAACTTAATATACGTACACCACTGTTGACTGGAATGTTGAAGGCTATGATAAAAAGGAGAGTGGTGGGCAAGCATAGGAAAGGGAACAAAACAAAGTGTATTTTATACTCTATGAGGAGGGTAAACAGAGTATGGAGCTGAGGTATGAAATATAATGGCTTACAGAAAATTTATATCAAGCTTATGCTAAAAAATGAGTAATAGGAATGGGAAGAGAATAAATGTTAACAATGATGAGGGTAGAAAAAGAAACTTAGCACTTCCACATATAGATTTAATACTCCACACGACCATAGTTTTGATGCTGCGCATCATCGTCAGATGACATACATGAAAAATTTTTCAACTTACCACATATAGCCTGGCTCCAAGTGGGGATGAAGTTAGGGGAAGTAAGGGAGAGGGGGTAAGTTGAGTACTGGGGCAGCAAACTATTATGGGGCTAGGGGGGCGTATGTATTCGATGGTTTCTGGCTCAACTTTGTAGAAGTTCATGTTCATTAAATGAAGATCAAGCTGTATCATTCCACTGTTCTTTGGAAGAACAGCGGATAAAACATATTGTGCTCTCTTAATTCAATGAGGGAGGGGGTGTTCGTCCGCAATGGTTTGACCCTCATTAAGGGACAGGACGGTCGGTGGTCATCACTGCCTTGGTGGGGGTGGTGCAGAAAGATTTTGGAGTCTCACAGGAATTTTTGGAGGGGAAAACAGGAGAGGTATATAGTTTCGTTGACCACCTCGAATCTACCTGACTGAAGGGATGGCCAAATTTCCAACTCCTCCAAAGCATCCAACCTGCATCCTTTCTTTTCTGTGCGAAGAATGTCTGCTGTGAATTTACTGGTGTGATCTCTCCTGTCCCCCCTCCTAAAATTCCAAAAAGACTACAAAATCTTTCCGCACCAACCCCATCCCCACCGAGGCAGTGATGACCACCGACCATTCCATCCCTTAATGAGGGTCAAACCATTTAAAACTGAGGGCATCAATATAAATTGAAAAAAGTAGTGGACTGAGAACTACGGGTTTGGACTTGCCTTTGGGGGTAGTAGTTTTGAGGGGAGGCGACCGACAGCTAAGGTCATTTGCGCCATAGGGGAAGGACAGGAAAGGATGAAGGGTGGAGAGAAACCCGGCGTCGGCATTAGCCTACTCTTTACGAAAGGCGCCAAGGGGTCCGCGGCTTAACGTCCCATCCGACAGACGGCGTACTCACTCAAAGTGCCCTCCACAAAGCACCTCAAGTAGGGATCGAGATACCTCTGAAAAATATTCAACACCGCCGGGATTTGAACCCGCGCCCTCAGGGTGGGAAGCCAGTACGTTAGCCCCCGCACCATCTCGATCCCCCTTGCCTTTGGTAATGTCTTAAAAACCACTGGCTGTTATAGTGACTGTATCCTCATGATATTTAAATATGAATGGATCCACTGCCTAAGTACCCCTCTTACTGCATAACACTGCAATTTTTCAGCAAGAATGCTATGATCTACAGATCAACCCACAATGAGTCAAAAGGTTTGGCTAAAACTAAGAAAATGCTAATTACCTCCTCCTTATTGCCAAGAGAGGTCAAAATGAAGTTTATGGCCTCACTTGTGGCTGAAAATGGTGGACCTTTTTTCATGAACCTATGTTGATGACTTGATAATAAATTATTTTTTTTCTAAAGTAGTATGTGAGTCCACTCAGAAATATTTTCTCAAATCTTTTAGTGAACTCAGACTGTATAGCAATTGATCAGTAGTTATTAGAGTTGTTTTTGCTTCCTTTATTTTAACAAATAGGAATAACTTTCGATGCCTTGAGAGGTGTTGGGAAAATACCTTGGAAAAGAGAATCATTAATTAAATAAAATAGGGGTTCTTTAATTAAAGGATAGTGGAATTTAATTACAGAACTTGGGACTCCATCCAAACCAAGAATACAGTTTGTACGCCGTGATTTACTGCCGAACCTAACTCTTTTTCAAGATATGGATATAAGAAGAGAGATTGAATTGCTTGGGATGTCGAGGTGTTATTATATAAGGCATTAGCGCTGCTTTGTTTACTGTTGAAATGATTGTAAAGTAGTGATGACTGTGTAGGATTAGTGACTACATTTCCTCTCGGATCATTTTATTGAAGTGGCATGTGAGGGTCATATGAAGCTATTTATTATCCTCCAGATTTCTTTTGATTTGTTTTCAGCATATACAATTCTATTATTATTGTAATAGCATTTCGGAAAATCCTGAGATTTTATGCTTACAGATACGTGTATCTAGTGTAATAATTAAAAACAACTACAATTGGGAGAGGGTAAAATAAGTGGCAGCCACAGGCAAATGAGTACAACATCTTTACACATACAATCTGGCATTCTCCCTAATTATAGCAGTATTTAGAAATATTTTCAGCAGATTGCTTCAATAACTGCCATATCAAAAGCGATTCAAATAATTAGAAGTAATAGGAAAACACATTCTATACCAGCAAGAACAAATTAATGAATTTAAAAGTATACCTGTTAATAAATATAAAATTTTGAATTACCAGTATGATTGTCACACAACTCATAATGAAGTAACTTCTGCCCAGCCCTATTCTTAGCTTGGCTCAGTGCAACTCTGCCATCAACAGCCTTTCCAAGGGCAAAACCAGCTAATCCATTCTTGTTCCCTGTTACAACCATTACACTCATTCGTCTGGTGCGACCCAAATTTCCCCGCATGTTGAATACTGTCTTCATCTGAAAGAATAACATATAAAAATTCAGTATCACAAAGCTCATAACACATTTCAGAGGAAATAAGCAGCAAATAAACTTGGCATAAAATTACAGCAAAATAGTAGGTGCAGACTTACATTGCATGCATATAAGAAGTTGAAATTTATTACGAATCTAGTTTCTTTCAAATTTCAAGTCAAAAATATGGTTCAATTACATTTACAAGGAAATTTAGCATATTTTAAGCTACCAAGCCCAACCAAAATATTTTTCATTCCCAGTACGTCTCATCATTCCTCAGATGTACAGGAAAGGGATGTTATGTGATATTTTCAATGGAACATTTTTAAGTTGCATCAATGGTTGTGTCTTTGTTTTCTACCTTCGTGATCATGAATTGTGGCTGGGATAATAGAATTCCTTGTAATCATTTGCATGGCAACCCACTTCACTAACTCTCCATTGCGGTCTTGGTCACCAGTGCAATTCTATGGGGTTACAAAAATGATTCCCACAAAGTCAGATACTCTTCTAGATCTTTGAATCAAATAGTACAGACCAGCAGTTCAAAGAATAGCTTAACATGACAGAATAAATTATCTGAATAAATTTCTTGATTATAATTGACTATAAAAAGAGTTAATTTAAATTGGTAACTTTAATTTCTAAATGAATATATTCCAAGTTTCTGTGTTAAAAAAATCTCAATGGATAATCCCTTTTAACACACAAATTCTTTTAGACCTTTGAAACAACCATACATGCATATTTAAATCACGTGTGAGGCAAGGAAAGACATTAACTTTCAAAGGGCGTTATACAAAAATTTGCACACATATTTGTTATTTCTAAACCAAATGAGAAACACCAATGGATATTAAAAAGAATACAATTATAATGGAATATAAACAAAATGACCCCTCAAAATCCATAACTGATCATCGGTATAACCAAGTTTCATTATTACCAATGGCAATTTTAAAGCTGCTAATAAGCTTATCTCCATGATTCTCAACTTATTAAAGGCAGTTCAGCCTTCAATTCTTTGTATTAATATTCATTCTGAAAACAAATCCTCTCTCATCAAGTGATTACCAACCCAGGTCTTAAAACACAGTTGTAACATTCTTCATTTAATGATGACAACTTTAACTAATATACTTGTACTGGGGTTAATTTGTAAAGAGGTAATTTTTCATTTTATATGACATCTATAGATAGAACAATAAATTTTAATATGATTCAAAACTTTGTCATTATCTGAACTGGGAGAGCATGATAAAGAATTTAATGCTTGAAAAATTTTAACAAAGTATGTAGATATCTTCCTCATGGACTGCAACCTTGATATGGTGGAAAGGTTTCTGCATTCTGAAGACCCCTAGAACTACACTGGCAGGAGCAATGATTATTACACCTGTTATGGTTGCCTATGCAGGATTGGTCTAAAGGTCGTAGCTAGGCAAGATAGTTCATACAGTCTGTTTCAGATATAGGCAGCTACAAAGCCATTTGACTCCAATGAGGTGGTTAGAGTGATGGAGTCACACTAAAAACACTCTTGAGGAAGTTAACTGGAAACAACCTAAATTATTTAACAAAGGCTCACACTACTGTGATGATGCAAATTTAGAAGAAGGACTATAGTGTCGGATGTCAGGTTAGGTGAGGCATAGAAATGTATCGTTATACCATTGAATAGTTTGTGTTTATTCAAAACCTACCTTGACCAGTAGAATATCAACAATAAGAAAGTAATGAATTATTAATGCTAAATTATACAAAAATTCAATTCTTACCTCTAACACTTTAGTGTCAAATCCTTCAAAGGTATCTAAAAGATAGAAATAAATGAAATTATTAAGAAAACTTCATAATACATATATATCCACAAATTACTGTGGTTATTTAAATGATATTTTATATAATGACAATGTGAAAACATAAATAATAATTCGCTACATATTTTTATTACTTCGTGCAGTTTTTGTAGCATAAATGGCCATATTGCCCACAACAAATCTGAAATAGAAATAATTGTACATAGATTCACAAAATATTTTAGACCTAGTACTGTAAAATGAGTTTATTCCAGTTTCCAGGGCTGAAAATATAGCTTATGGTTTAATATAATGCATTTAATAATTAAATAATATCTCATGAAAAGTAAAAGTAAAGTATCTGGTAATTTTGTGAACTCTATATTTCTCTACCAAAGTATTAATATACAAGTTGTTTAATGTATTTTAAAAAGACAATACCACTAACTCTTACTGACTAAGACAAACTTCGTGAAATTCACCAAAACTTTTTATCCATACAGTACTACTGGTTTCATCACATAGGTGACATCTTCAGGTACAATTATCTAAAAGGATATGTGTCAATATATATGCGTGAAGGCTCCGAGAGAAAGAAAGAAGTGAGGGGTGATTGGCCATGGTACCAAGGAGGTAGAAAAGGAGAGAGGGAGAGTGAGAATAGGGGGGTAAGGTGGGGGGGGGGGGAAGCTTGAATCGCAGGTATTCTGGGTGTGGAAGTAAGCGGCTGTGGGTTGAACATGGTGCCATCAGTGCGGTTGCATAGGTAGCGGAAGGGATTCCAACATGGGAGGGAGGGGGCAGCAGTAAGGAGGCTGGAATGTGCTGGTTAGGGCCGCTAATGTGTAAGTTTGTGGGAGATATCGGAGAGTGAGTGGGGAAGAGAACAAGGTTTTGCTTGACCAGCTTCTCCTTTGTGTGGGTCTTCTTAATCTCCATTTTATCGAGGGCGTCCATCCTCCGCCCCTTCCTTTACTCCTGTAACATTTCTAGGATGAAGTCACTGGTGTGGCCCGCTTCCCACAGGTGTTTGGCAAAGTGCGACTGGTCCCAGTTCCCCTTCATGTAGCTGCATTTTTGCTCTCCGGCTCGTATTTTTAAAGTCTGTTTCTCTTCCCCACCCTTCTCCTTGATATCTCCCTCAAACTAACAAAATAGTGGCCCCAACCAGAACATTCCAGCCACCTTACTGCTTTCCCCTCCCCCCATGTTGGAATCCCTTCTGCTACCTATGCAACCACACTGATGGCACCACGTTCAACCCACAGCCCCTTACTTCCACACCCCCAATTACCCCACTTCAAGCTTCCCCCAGCCACCTCCGCTCTTATTCTCACTCCACTCTTCTTTCCCTCACCTCTTCCCCCCCTTTTCTTTTTCTTGGAGTCTTCACAAACATATATTGACACATGACCTTTAAGAGATGGTACCTGAAATTGTCACCTATGAGATGAAACCGGTAGTACTGTATTAATAAAATGTTTTGATGAATTTCACTAAATTTGTCTTATTCCTCATGACGAATGTTCAAAAGGTTGATCCCGATACCATTAACATCTTACTGATTATGTAGAATTCAGCATCAGACAATGAATGAAATACAATGAAAACTCCTATAGCCGTAATAAGTGAGCACCACTGGTCCCATAATGAAAGCAAAATTTATTTTTGTTGTTACGGTTTGTGGGAAAAGAAATTCCACGACGGCATTTTACATATTTTGGCTTAGATGGGAATTCTTCGCGATACATTTACGGTAATCAAGGTCATAATTCCAAACAATACAGGTACTAATACCTTATAATGTAATGTAAACCATGTTACAAAGCTGAGGTTTTAGCTATCCTATTAAAAACGAAATCTGACCTCCTCCGATTGGATCTGGTGGGCCGATACTACGTCCAGGCATTTTAGTTCCCGACCACCCTCTTTCTATTGGAGATAGTTTCAAAGAGCGAAAAACTCCCATCTCATTTCTCATTTGAAACAACTTTTGCTCTCTTTCAGTATCCTCAGGTAATTTCTGTTGTTGCACAAGTTCTCGCCCTCGGAGAATTGGTGCATTCAGCCCTGGCCATACTATATTTGCCTTTCCTGCAAAAGAAACTCGCATCAAATGCTAGAATTCATAATTTAATGAGCCAGGTTTGAATTTGTCTGGTTTGCAAATACATCGCGAGGCAAAACTAGATCTAAATGTGTACATACCAACACCTAAAACTTGTCCTTTGTTCAGATTTTTCGCAGTTTTCTTGCCAATTCCTTTCCCTCTTCCTCGTTTTTTCCCGGCATTGCTCACACTTGTCACTCCCTTCCAGAGGTGTTCCGCAGGCACTATTATATTTCATAAGTATGAAAATAGTTATTTAAAACAGCCACTTTTTATCTATCAATGACTGTACGAGTTATTAATCCAAGGCAACCCAGATGAAAGTACGTACATTTATTGAAGAAACTGGTGTACCTAACAGACTGTGCTAAATTCGTTACTGGAACTATATTATTTTTGTTTAAATATGGATCGATTAAGCTCCGAAGGCACCCATGACTAAGAGCTGTAAAATTCAATATTAATCTTAATACAAGAAAACGATTTTCATTAAATAACACCATGACAAAACGTCACTTAAAAATTACCGCTTCCGAACGACGCGTTTTGGACGCAAACCCTCAAGGACCTACTAATGGTCAGAATAGAAGAAGTCATTTCTAAACTGAACTAAGGTAAAAATACTATCCTCACGATTCCATGATGATTTTAATTTCAATTTTGTTACCTGCGCGCCCCGAATTTCAGTTGTTCATCAATCCGAAAATCAGTTCAAACCAAGATAAGGGACGAAATCATGGATAGAAACTATAAAATTAAAGAGCAATCTTTGGAATAAGTCTACTCTAATTCTTTTTAAGCTTAAAGCTGTGTGATCTTGATCTATTTAAACGGTTGAAGACAAAGTTGCAAACATGAAGGAATTGGCGGTAGTTTTAACTCCCTGGGCAGGTGAATAGAAATCTGGTAGCCTAAGTAGAAATATTACGTGACCTATAGCTATTTTTACTGCTATCTTGCAGTCTAAAGACAGCATAATTACTGGCTCACGAAAGTTCGTTTACCACGGTCTCCCTCCTATTCGCTTAGACAAATTCCACTGCTTTGTGCAAATTTATCTCCTCGGGGCCAATCAATTTTAAATTTTAACGCTCTCAAATGGACCGAACCAAACGACTTTATTGGAGATCAATGTTCTGATTAAGTAGATGCAGTCGAGTACTTTATGGAATCCGATTATAAAGTCGCCCTTAATAGAGTACCTTAGTGATTGCAAATCTGTACAATTTGTCTTTTGAACTTAAGATATTAGTGGTCGTATTTGATGCAGGTGACTGCCCCGAAAATAGAAATCACTAACATATTAATTTGTATGAAACAAGTAAAGAGTTTTAGAAACATATTCTGAGGTGTTCATGGGGTAAGAAAAAATAGGTTTTAATGTCATCATAATTCCTAATTTTTATGGGATACCCCCGTACAAACCATTATATCTAATATTAGGTATCAATCATAACTCTTTTTGTATTTTAAAAGTGGATATGGCCTGTGAGGATGAACCCCATAAAATAACATTTGAAATACGAGAATGTAATTTGAGAATCATACAGACCATAATGAAATGATAGAAGAACGTTATTTGAAACAGTAAAGCGGATCGACCGGATTAGGATACTTAGCGGATTGAGTTTCTTTAAGAGTATATCAATATGAGAATCCCAATAAACATGACAACTTAAATTTGTGCCGAGAAATTTCACTGACTCAACCTGAAGCAAATATTTACCTTCTAATGGTATGTCCAACACTTGGTATGGAGTTTTCATATGAACAAATTGTATTACCTGGGATTGATCAGTATTGATTTTCAGGAAATTGTTTATAGACCACAAATGAATTTTCTGGGTTACAAGAATGCTATTGTGAAGGAGTTGCTGAGGTGAGGCTGAAGAAATAAGAATGTTAGATAAGCTAATTATGAGAACAAAACGTGTGTAATAATCTTTCATGAAACATATTTGCCTCGTTGATTAACGGACATCGGCATACCGTGTAAGTAGAGACGGTTCAATAACACCTATTTTCTCCAGAGGATTTCTTTTTGGTGATATTCATAATATGAACCATATAAGTGACAATTGAAGTTGCAAGATCATGAAAAACACATAACTTCACCTCCTTGGTTCTTTCGACTAAAATGAATGTTAGTCCATATTTTATTGTCTAAGAAGTCAACAAATAGTACTCTCTTCTCAACCACATCCATTAATCAACAATTGTACTCATGTTAATGTGGTATTCGTTGTCACGTCATTCATTTTTTTAAAGAAATTATAATTATGCATGTAACAATTTCCATAAAATCTCCAGTTAACCATATCTCCACCATTGGCAATATTATTTTTGGACCGTATGAATGCAGTAATTTTCATAAATACAATGCTTCTGGTTACTGTAAGAGCAAACCTTAGGTTCAATTAAGTCAAAGGCCATATGATTTTTCAGGGACCAATTAGTCAATCTATAAAACCCCAGGTGTCATGGGAGAAAGGACCACCCCCTAATGTTTAAGTTTCATACTGTGTAAGAGTTATTATTTGGTGAGCCTAGAATATTTTTGATAAATTTAAACAAATGTTTTAATTAAATTTTTTTATATAAATTAAACATTAATATTATATTACCTGATTTTGGGTGCATTGTAGTCTCTAAATTTGGGTGCTTATTTTTCAAATTTCATATAATTTTCAACTCTGTGAGAAAAATGTTTCTAAATTATTGTATTTTTTATGCATCAAGTATTCATTCATATATTCAACAGATTTTCTAGAGCCATAATCAGTCCAAAGAATCTCCTGTACAGCAAACGTTGTGATTGAAGGAGAGAGATCCTGACACTTCTTAAATGGACTGAAGCATATCATTGGCTAGGCTAGATGCTTTATGAAAGAACAGAGTTAACTTTTTCCTTGTAGCTCCTAGTTACATAAAAAAATAGTGGGACTGCTGACTGACCACAGTTAATCAACTGGGATCTCAAAATGTTCGACGCACCCTGATGTGAGTGAAACCACACCTTGTTAATTGAGTGTACTTTAATGATAAGAACATAATAGTGCCCTTCAGGAAATATTTTTGGAACAGATGGAAAACACAGATCCTCATAACGAGGGCCATTGCTCTCTATACAGGGGACTTTGTTACAGTGAAGGCCACGACTGACCTACAGAAGTTGCTACCACATATCCTTCATTGAAGAATTCCATGTATAGCTTATATAGATGAGACATTCAAGGCCCATGGCACTGAGATGAACAAGTGAGTGAGCATGTTTACGGTAGAAAGAATGGGCATATCAGAGAGGACGCAGGAGTGGCAAATATGCCAACCAGAGAAAACCTTAATATTCTAACTGGACACACAGCTCACATTTGTCTCTGCTGTTTACTCCTGATAGTCAGTCTCCTAACACGCAAGTGTCAAAACATGTTATCCAGAGTATCTAAATTTCAGGAATGGAATGCACACTAGTTACCCCTTCATTCACTTTGGATTTCCTTCTAAGTGCCCACTGCAGTAATACCATGACCTTTTGTTTTGTCTATACTGCGAGAAATTTGAAGCAATTTGGTGGATCACCAATAGCTTAAGTTGGATATGAAAATCCCTGCAATTATGATATTGTTTGATTCAAAATATCAAAAAGTTCCCTCAACAAACCCACGACTTGTGTGGCTTTAATGGATTTTATGACTTTAACACCCCAGAGGGAATGTGAAGCTTAGTCATTAATGATAAGCACTACATGTAAGATTAGTATGAAAAGATATAAAGTATCAAATCTAGGTGCAAAGTAAGCCTTTGGAAAGCAGCATTGTGTTCGGATGGGTCAGTGGAAGTGGTAAAACAAATCAACAAGTCGAAATATGAAGGCTAAGGGTGTAAGGAATTTGGTTTCATTACTTCAACAATACAAACTATAATGTGACAAAAGGAATAAAATTACTGATAATAAAAACATTGCAAACGATTAGAAAGCCAACAAAGTAATGAGGAGGAAATTACGTCCAAATAAGTAAAGCATGAATGATATGCAACTACATACCAGTAAGCTGACTTTAACACGAACGGCAGAAAAACGTTAACTACTGACTAATTCACAAGGTTTATACCAGTGATTTTATTATACATGTATTTTAGTCAAAGGACTTTGAGGGGTGTGGTAGACTTTCTTTTGAAAAAGTTGGCGGCTAAGTCCCACTTTACCTCGTGGTGTTTTCAAGTGGCTACTTGTCCGCAAAATATTTAGACAAAAATTAACACAGAAAGACATTTTGACAGAGAGTATCCTAGAGACCAAATTACAGTCTTAGAACAAGCTCCCCAAAGCATGGTTTCTGAATGGGCAGAGTATACGCTTTCTGAATGGAGAAACCCTGATTGCAGATGGCAATAGAAAAAAGGCATTCTCATGCAACCAGAGGAAGGAAAAACACCAGATTTCACGTGGCTACATGGGTCCACCATTTAGATGGTCACCCAAAGATGATTCATACTGCAGGTGTTCGCATCATCACTTTATTTTCATTATAAAATTGTAAGTAATGTATTACATAAAATTTTAATATCAATTGTTTGCTCCAGGTACTTTTTTTTCAATAAGGCTCTGAATATCAGAGTATATTCTTTCCAATCCACATAATCCGGGGCAGGTCCCCTGAAATTTAAAGTTGTGTCAGAAGACATAATGAAATGACTAAGAACGGCATTTACCTAGAAATAATGAACTTACCGTTAGAAGAGGAATCAACATCTGCCCTTCTTTGGTACCTTTATTCTCAACCAACACACTTAGGTAATAAAGGACACGCTGCTGTAAAAGATGCAATACCAACTATTATTTAAAACGTTAAAACAAACTGATGAATTACAATTGTAAAACATTTGAGAATTATTACATTCCCTCACACGAATGCGCATGAGAAATCAATTTAAATAAAATGCATACATTTCAGTTTAAAAATCATTCGCCTTGACTTTACAATCGCGGCATCTCCTACAGTCCTTGGAATTTAAGTTACAACTATTACGTTGGCATATGCACACACAAAAATTACCTTCACAATGCACTCATGAATAATGACGTCCTTAACCGAATCCCAAGATATGTATTGAGTGGAGCTTTGGCCGGAAACATAGACAACTTTAGTCTGGATCCCAATTGATGCAACAACTAGAATGCTTTCTGTAATAAATGAGAACTACATTAATGCAAGCTCCGACACTATTATAACAAATAATATCGAAATTAACTGGTGTATTCTTTGACAACCTTATTTATTTGAACAATATACCTTTATGAACTTTCCATAGTAATTTTGAGAGCGTGTAGTACAGGGTAATCGAAAATAAAGACCCATACACGATCGACCGGAATTGTAAGACGGTTTCCAACAAAAATACTGTTATTAAAGGGACTAAAAGTAATAAATCATAGAAGGTATATAATTTGGCATTTTCGACTACATATTCGACACTTAAGCGGTTCGGACCATGATGAATAACATGTATTAGTAATTTCTTGCCGTTTACACTCCGGTGGAAAGAGGTTACAACACTACCCGTAAGTAATGCAAACATTAATATTAAACTACGAATTACAATAACTCCACCGACATTCTGCGAGTATAATACACCACCACCGAATGCTTTAACCTGCCTACCCAAACAAAAAGCCAATAAAATAACACTACAAGCAGGCGTACCAGCTGTATTGTTTAAAACAGTAGCATGAGCTATTCATACCAACAGTATAAACTTCATGCCGGTAGTATAACTAAGTGAATTTATTCCCGTCAATTTCAATCTATTTCTTTTATTCGTTCGAGAACATCAATCACTGAATTCATTCAAAATCGATCTGTAATCAGCACCGCGATTGCCTACCTAAGACATTATTGCAAAGGTAAAAACGCCTAAAAAACAATTTAAATTTAATATTATGCCATTAGCATTAAACGAACAGGTGTGCCTAATATTCTTTCGTAGTCTTAATATGATTTTCTACCTCCCTAACTCAGATAGCAGTTACATACGGAGTTTAGATTTTCAAAATAATGTAATAACTTCTGTGACGCCCTCCTACAATTTTCAATTAATTTCATTTATCACATATTTACTTATACATTTGACGTAATTTACTGTCGAAAATTTATTTCACGCTTTCTTATTGAAATTTATTTGCATGGTGAGGCTAGCCTGTGGACGATTTATTTTGAAAGGATTGTATTAAATTGTTCCACAAATTTTTCATACCTTCTACCAGTGTCGGACACTCACCAGTTAAAACGCTTCGCAGGCGACATTCACGTCAGCGATCGTCACGATGAAGTGTAGTACACCAGAAACTAAGAGCCATTTTTTTCTTAATCATTCCCATACTGGCCCCACCGTATTCCTTGTTGCCCTCTCACCCCTCGCAATCCGTGTTGCATGCACGAAGAATATGTTTTAGGGTGTGCGGGGATTGAATTGAAAAACACTAGAAGTAATTTAATGGTTTTCTTACGATTGTTAAAATGTTCATCCACTCTACTTGCAACAAGGCAAACTTTTTTTAAATAAATAAATGAGAACTCCCATAGCCGTAATAAGTTAGCGCCACTCGCCCCGCAGCTTAAAATCTGGTTAATGTAAACTACAATTGATGACATGATCAAAGCAGTAACAATGATGTCATATGGTCATCAACAAATTTCTGAACGCCTTCGTTTACACGATCTATCCACCTTCATTTCAGGAATAGTTTCCTCAGCACATCAGTCCATCGCTTAGGTGAGTATTTTAGCAGAATAGAATTTTGCATGACTTTTTAAACGTGAAAATGATGGCATTAATGTTACACGCAGCAGGGAGTAAGTGCAAGAGTAATTTTTTATGCCCTAACACTTAAAAGCCGCTGGCGTGAAAAGTGTGTGTCAACGCTCACAAGGGATATACTTGAAGAATTTTGAGGCATTGTAGCAATATCTGAAATAAATCTATTTTTCCCAAAACTTTATTTACAAACCATGTATATCATCCCAGAGGGCCAAGGAAAGTGAATAGAAAGCTGCTGTGAGGAAATGAATGACAACGTGAAGGTGGAAGGCATATCGAGGAGACAGGTATGAGACATTGAAGAAAGGTCGAAAGATATAGCCTGGAAAATACTGATGGAAAATGACTCGATTACTGATAAAAACAACAAATAGGGCTATATTAACCGAAGAGATCATGGAAAATTTCAATACATGATCTAAAATTGCATGTTTGGTATTACATGTAAACCCTTATGCCTCAATTAAAGGCATATGCTGAGTCCTATCACGGCAAGGAATACATCACGGCGTTATATCATGTGCAATTGGCAATCTTTGACGTATTCTATCCTGATCGCCAGGCAAATATATATATATTATTTCAATTATATCCTTTGCGCAGGCGACATGCATCGCTAAGGTAGTGTGAATGTGATGGAGGGGATTACCCCCAAAATGTCCGAGCTCACTGCTGATCCGGAATATGGCCCTTAGTTCGTAGTGTATTACACTTGGTCGCGGCGATCGCTCTCAAGTTCCACGTGACCATATTCTGCTAGGCTCTTCACCTTTTAGAACGTTGAGTGTCCACACTCTGGTGCCAAAAGGCCGCCCTCTGCCACACAGGCATTACGTCAATGGTACCGACCCCCATAGGCTAGAATTGGTGGACGTAGGCGGTAGCCATTGCGATTGCAAAGAGTAGTGTCTGTAGTTGTACAATCTAGTACGTTATAGGAGTAAAGGAATTTGTGTACGCTACCAAAATGGTTTCAACATTGAATCCAGAATAGTAAGTACTGTTCTTACGCATTATAGTAATTTAAATTGCGACTTAAATAATCTTGGTTGGATTTGGCCGAAGTCATTTTGTGTACTTAATAATGAAATTTAATGTAATTGCGAACTGTCACAAGGGCACAGAAGGAAAATGTTTGTGATGGGTATCTCATTTTTGTAAGTGTATGATGTGTAGAATTAATTTCCTTGAAGTGTCAGAGGTGGTGATTATGAGTCATCGTCCATGATGGATATTTCAGTTAATATTGCGACGTATTTCGATGTTCTAAGTTATTTTGTGGATTGTTTCAACCAATCATATATTCTAAATTTAATCGATCGCATCGTGTAGGATTAAATTTGTGAGCATTTGTTTTCATGGTGTCAATTGATGACATTCTGAATCCATTGTGGGTGGGTTCTAATTATGATTGTAGCCACAAGTCATTCGTGGTTTTAAGTCGCATAATTAGGGAATTACGTCGTTTGAGCGGAAGTAATGGTATCATGTTAATGCTTTTGTTTATTTTTGTATTTAGTGACTATCTATTCAAGTTGTTACTGATTGGTGACTCAGGGGTGGGGAAATCATGCCTCCTCCTAAGATTTGCGGTAAGTATTTGTCCAATTAAGAAAATCTTCTTCATCTCCTGAAAAAATTTATTTATTTTGAGAAAATTTTATTTACAGGATGACACATACACCGAGAGTTACATTAGTACCATAGGTGTAGACTTCGTAAGTAATTCACAAAAAATAAATTCTATCTGATGTGAAAAAGGAAACTAGTAACTTGCATTTTCTTATTTCAGAAAATACGTACAATCGAACTTGACGAGAAGACCATCAAACTTCAAATTGTAAGTTCCATTTTTGTTATTCGCAATGACTAAATACCTACTCCATTACGCCATGTGTTAATGATTGTTTTTTTTCATCAAAGTGGGATACTGCTGGTCAAGAACGATTTAGAACGATAACATCTAGCTACTACAGAGGGGCTCAAGGAATAATTATTGTGTACGACTGCACAGACCAAGATTCGTTCAACAACGTTAAGAACTGGTTGGAGGAAATAGATCGTTATGCATGCGATAATGTGAATAAGTTGTTGGTTGGTAATAAAAGTGATCTGGTGCAGAAGAGAGTAGTTGAGTATTCAACGGCCAAGGTTAGTACTCAATTTCCACATTTAAACGCATGCGCGTGAGAGATTCTCATTGTGTTTTATACCTTGTATATATATCAATCAAATAATTGCTCAGCGTGTGTGTGAGAAAATGTTTCTCCTTTATTTCCCAACTATGAATGATAGTTGGGAAAATAATGCTAATTGTTTTCAGATTTAGAGATTTCAAATTATTTTAAATCTGCAGTAATTTGGCTCTGGGTTTATTTTATAGGGTTGCATTTTGGTGTGTACTTGATTAAATGAATATGCTTAAAGAGAGTCGTACACCTTATATTGATAGAATTATTCGACATAAATTCAACAATGATTCCGAATATATGGTAAACATTACACCTGTGGTTCTAATCTTGCCATTTGAAGTTCTCTGAAAACGTTTTCATCCATAATACTATCTCATTTTAGGGGAATAATGTGATAATATTTCTATTGATACATTTCTCCTCTCATGAGAAATTTCTTCCCAATTTTTGTTAGAAAATAAGTCGCGCAAGGTATGGGATGGGAAAGAATAGGAGTGTTAGATGTACTTCAGGGAAGTTAAAGCAGTCTGCATAGTGGAAGGAGGGTATATTGAAGAGTTAGTTATCATGACTGAAGTCATTTGGTACATATGTTCTCAGTCGTTAAGAGACCTAAATATCAAATTACTTCAACCGCGGATAAGCACATACAGAGACAACCTGGTAACTTATTCTTCAATTTTCCCTTCTTTAACCATGCATACTATCACCCTTCCATCCAACATGCCTATTTATTTCCTCCCCCTACCGTCCTTTACTTAAATTGGGAAGAAATATCCCAGGAGAAGAGAAATATATGTTTCAATATGTGCCAAGCAATAAGACAAATACTGAAAATGTTTATTTAAATTGTTAGGTAATCCATAGGAAAAGAAGTGCACCTATTGATGCTTAATGTATCTCTAAGTTTCAGCCTTTCTTTACAATTATTGACTAAAATTGTATTTGGATCAAAAGTAGGTTTTGTAGATTTTGGGAAGGTGTTTGATAGTTAACTGGCTTGACCAGCCTGTAAATATTGATTTCTTGCTTGCATTTTATTTGCTCTGATAATTGCTCTCTGCCCTTCATGTTTGTTGTTTTCATGGGTTTGGTTTGATAACAACAGTTAATGTTATGTGTGTATGATGACAAAGAGCCAGTGTCCTCTTGCAACCTTGAAAAAATGACTAGTAGCTCATATAAAACTACCTTTTAATTGTCATTCATTAATTTTACTGATATCAAAATTATTTTTGTACTAAAAATTAACTATGAAATGACAGATCAATTAGTTGTCGAATGATCATAAATTATTATTTATGAATCAGTATTATGCAACAAAATGTGAAAATTGGTCCATTTTAATGTGAATATAGTGGGGTAGTGAACTTGGTTAAAAGTTACTTTTGTAGCATTTCCCGCATTTTTTTAATTATCAGGATTATGTTAGTAATGAATTAATGTTCTCAACATATTCTTATGCCTTCCACATGGTATTAGCAAATGAATCCCATCCCATGTCTTACTGTGTTAGCCCTTTAATTAACAAAAATCACAAGATTGTCATGATTGGAACTTGTTATCATCGCATTACAATGTTTGTAAAATAAGCTTTTAAACTAATCACTCTGGTAATATCATTAGTTATGCGAGAATCTCAATATCCAGTGTTGTTGAGTACACCATGACCTTGGACTGCATGCCTCAGATTTATTCAAGTAGAAGTTTTACTTCTTCTTTCATTTAAATTTAGTTAGATAATAAATTGCAAAATAGTCTCTATTTAGAATTCTGGCAAGTCAATTTATTTTACTGCTGAAAGTAATACGGAAATAAGTTTACCATTTTGCATCCAAAGTCAGTCGATTTTCATCTTTACGTTAGCAATTAGCAGAATAGTGGGTATCTAGTGTAACTGTTTAATGTTGCAGTTCCTGATTCAATTAAAATACAGAATTGTAAATGATTGTGCTCCTGGAGGTGCACAATGAATGATGCCAATTTGCACTTAAAACAATTAATTGAATGTAGAGCTAATGCACTTGATATCTCCGATTTTAAATGATCCTAGTTTTCATTATCTATGGAACAAAAGAGTAATGCTTTGTTGGTTAAATTATGACTAAATGGTCTGAAAAAATTTTTAATTAGGAATATGCTGACCAGCTTGGGTTGCCGTTCCTTGAAACATCTGCCAAGGATTCCAAGAATGTTGAACAGGCATTCATGACAATGGCAGCTGAGATCAAGGAAAGGGTTGGGCCACCATCATCTGCTGCTGACACGGCCAACAAAGTTAAAATTGACCATGGTAGACCAATTGAGAACGTTAAATCTGGATGCTGCTGAAATTAAATAATACAGTAAGTTGCATTGTTGTATGTATTAGGAGTGATTATTTGCAATTTGAATTTAGCCTTCAGTATTACTGTTTAATAAAATTGGCCTGGCCTGTCCTTGTTTTTCTTATTTTGTTGGCCTTTGTTTTGGATTACCGTGCACTGTATTAACTTAGGAAACCCTTATTTACTTAGAGAATTATTCTCAAATTGGAAAACCCCTTTTCTATGATGCCATTTCAATTTTTACCAATTGTTTAGGGTTACAAGGCTGTGCTATAGTTTGCCCTTGTGCATACATGTTACCCAGGAAATATCCATTGCACATTCTTGCTTTATAGTACATCTTAATTGAAAAATAGGAAATCTTAATTGTATTAATGTGCATGTTGTATAGTGGTGTCCTATCCCTGTGTACTCTGGCATGTTAACATTGTCTTGAAGTTTGGCTTATAGATTTTCTAATTATGGGGCCTATTTCTTTTATGCCCCCTTTTTCATTTTTATTGATACACACCTTTCTCAAATAAAATCTGTTGACAATGTGGAGAATCATGATTGCCTCTTGGAAATTGGCCAAAATACTGTTTAGGCCCTTATATTTTTTTCTCAGACATTGCTACTGCAATGGTGGGCATCTCATATGACTTCAAACCCATCCGCCATCTATATGCTCTTCCCTTAATTCCCAAGTTAGATGTGTCAACCCCCCTTGCCTCCCTGTCTTGACACACAGCATGTGGTCACGGAGAAATTTTTTCTTTGCTTTTTGTTCAAGGCCATTGGGCATTGGCTATGTGTTGGTTGTACTACTAACTAACACTCTTTCAACAATATTTAATAACTGTTGTGAAGTATTATTAGAAATAACATGAATTTGATGTAATGATTGTATGTTTTGTGTTTTGGTCCCCGGAGGAAGTATGAAATTGTTTTGATGAAAATATGTGATAGAACTTAATATAATATCAGCCGCAACTGGAATATTATGCCATTCTGAATTAATAATATTCAGTTTTTAATTTCATATTATCATTCCCGTAATTTGTCTCAAAATTTAGCATGCACTTTTTATTTCTGTTCAATGTTTTTTAATATGTTATCATAACTACAGGAAAAATTCCAATACAACAATGTTACTGTGTGAAAACATTACAGTTGTTTATCCACTTGATAATTATGAAGAAAGGGATCGACATTTAGAATTCTACTGTTCTCAGTGGCAAAGCATGCATAGAATCAGCCAGTATTAATCACAGGTTGTCGAAATTATTTGCCTAAAACAAATTTGGCAATTGAATGAGCAGGCTTATTTCAGCAAAAATGATGACATTATAGTAATTCATGGCAAAAAAATAATTTTTCGAATAGTTTACAACTTTCTTTTATGTTGTGTATTTTGAAGTACATAATTGTATGGCTGAATAAATAACCTTAACCTTAAATATTGTGTGATCTGTAGGCATGGTTTTTTGTGTGTTTATGCTGCCAAAATTAAACCATATTTGGCAGCACATAATATGCACTTTTTACCGAGATGATGGCCGAACTTTACATGAAATAGAATTAGTATTCATTTAAAGAAGGTAAAAATTATAAATAACTGATGTTAGTTTCTGAGGTTGGCCAGCTGGTGATTGCATTGACTTGATCCACGATTGATAGCATACATTTGCTGCTTGGGTATTAAAATATGCACTCAGTAATAGTCTACTCTTTTCAGCCATAGATTGTTTTGGAATAAGACACTGGATTTTGTTTTGAAGCAGTAGTCATCTGCAATACATTACTTCTTAAAGATTAAATTAAAGCATGGCCAGATAAGTTGTTTTAATTTTGGATACATACTTAGTTGATACATGGAAATCGATGGAAGAGAAACAGATTCTGTGCATATGTAAAAAAAGAAGTGTAATCATAATGTAGATACTTCAAATATTAATAGCAAATAAATACATGGAAGGCCATCGTAAATACAGTGTAATCCTGTTAGGTGTTCCTCGATTGCATATTATCCTTGTTAGTGCATCCATTCCTTCACATCCTGGTACAAAATTGTAAGGAAACACTTAAGAAAGTAAATGACATCATTTTAGTTGATTTGTGGTTTTACCATCGTCTTGGCCAGCAGGATACCCCAGAGTGCCTGTGCAGTAAATTTCAACTTACTCTTACGACTATAGCTTTAACAACTTACATCCTTATCTTATTTTTCATGGAATGTCAGTAAATGCTAATTTTTATAATCTTAATATAATGATTTGCTGATGTAATAATAAAATTTGTTTATTATTTTAATATTTGCTTACGTTAAGGTGATTGCATATATAGTGATAATTGTAATGTGGACTTATTCCACCAGTGAAATGTAAAGTTTACATGCAGGAGTTCAAAGTGATATATTTTTATGTAAAGTGCATATATAAAATGCTGTCCCAGAGTCTGGACTGATGCTAAAGATATCTTCCACATACCATGCCTCAGTAATACTCACTAGCCATTAGACCAGGGTAAAATCACTTCAATGACTCTTAATTGATAACATAAACACCACAATACCTATATAATTACCACAATGTTTATTTTATGATCACCATGTTGATTATTTCTTTATTCCATCTTTGATCCATAATGCAAGTCACTCTTTGCCATTTCATAACATCACTGTGTATATAAATGTATATATATAATGTATAAATAGTTTATTTGCTTTTTTTCAGTAATTATAAAAAAAGAAGGTACTACACAGGAATGTGGATAAAATATTGAATGGGAAGGGGCTGTTCCTGTGACTGAGAAAGCTGTGCTAAAGTTAATTTGTGAATATATTTTCACCCAAAGAAGTGGAAGAAGATGAAGACGCAGGGGGAGAGAGTGGGTGTGCATGAGTGAGTGTGTGATACAAGGACAAGCTTTTGCCCTGTATGCTGCCCTTCTGATGAAAGTGGAGTTATATATAACTGGGTTTCAGATGTTCATATCTCTTCGAGAGGTGCTGCATAGATGAAATTAACCGGAACCGTATAATTCCAGCAAAATCACGAATATAAAGCCAGGTGCATGCCATATGCTCATCTCAACAAGTTGTCAATGATGCCAATAGATATGAACTATCTGAAAATTCCCATAATGGAAGTGTCACAGAGGAACTCTAGAGTTTTTATTTACTTCTCCATAGCATTCACTGTGTAGATAACTTAAAAAACAGTGCTGTCCTTGAATGCTTTTTCAGGAGTAGCCCTGTAAGTGTTACTGTCCTTCGGAAAGGAGGGTCAAAATTTGTATTTAATATTGGTATTTCTATGCAGTTGTAAAATATATACATTCTTTACACTCATATCTGATAAGATCACAGAATGATTTTTTCTTTGCAATGCCTCATATGAATGCAGGATTTGTTTGTAATGTGATCCTAAAAGAAAGTTTTGCACTCCTTTGGCTTACTCAGTTATTTTATAATTGATGCTACAGTGTTTTGAGGCAGTGGAACTTTTTATTCCCTGCATAGATAAAAAAAGAAAAGGGTAGATAAAAGTTTTGTCATTCCATAAACACATAAGGCCATAGCAACATGTTTAGCTCATTGTAAGTGTTTCTTCTGAAAATAAATGTTCCCAGTATAGATAATTTTTGAGCTCCATTTAATTCACTTTATGAATGGTAAAGGGCTTGTTTATATAATGTACTAGTTAATTTTTCAATTTAATTTTCGAAATTTGCCAATTTTATTCCAGTTATTTCTAACTGATTTATGCTTGTTAACTTGTGTTATATGGTTATATAAAACATTGTAAATACATGAAGGTAGCTGTTTAATTTACTGTATTTATTTCATCTAGCACTTCTTTTCCATAAGGGATTGTTATTTTATTCTGACCTTTTTTTAGGCCTGAATTTGCTTTAAGAAACATTTTATTGCTGTACATATCATAAGTGAATTATTTTAATCATATTATCATCATATATTTATCTTCATATAATGGGAACTGGCACTAAGCATAGTGTCTTTAAATGCTGTTTAAAGTGGGGTCCTAAATTTTTCTTTTTTTTTGTAGTTAAAATTTGGAAGGTTGTTCATTCTTTGGCAATTGTAATTTTATTGGCATGATTCTACTTAAAGTGTGCTAGCATATACGTTTTGAGCTAATTAAACTATTTATTTAGCAATAATGATGTTTAACATTTTCATTGTCGGGTAGATAGTTTTTTTTTGTTATTTATTTTTGTCATTCCCTTATATATTAAATTGGTCATATTAATTCTTGTTTGACAACCATTCTTTTTGGTTTCTTTGGCAGTCCTTTAACTACTGCTACCCTTTTATCAATTTTGTAGGAGGCTAATTTAAGGGTGACCCCCTACATATAGTAAAATCGCAGAAGCTTACACTTTTCTTTCCCCTACCAAGTGCTTAAATATTTTAGGTAAGGTTCTTATGTTTCATTATTACATTGAAAATTCATCACTTGTTGCAAAAAGTGACAAATTTACCATGAAGTGATGAGAATATTTATGAAAATATGCATGCACCACTCATTTTTTGTTGGTGGTTCTTGGGCCATAATGAAGCCTGTAAGTGGAATTTGATGTTGACTATATTTTATACAAGGATCATTATTTCATCTTCTTAAAATATTGGTGCTGCTTTTATATTTAAGGTGTGTCATGACCAAGTTTTATGTTGTTAAGCATTAGATGCACAACAGGAATGTCTTCCTTTGTGGCCTTCTCTATATTATGCAAGGCCATATTCGTTACCCCTGTTTAGGTTCTTAAAGATACAAAACTCTTCTTCTCTCCCTCTTATGTAGTTAATGAAGCTATCACCGATATCAGAAAGACAAACTTAAAAACAAGGTTTGATGGAAGCATTTTCTACTACAATTACTGATCAGTTAGATATAGGTTTGTATTGGAAAATTACAGTTCTCTAAGATAAACCAGTTTTTGTGGTATTAGAATGCATGCAGTGCTATAAATTTCATATTTTTTTAATAATTTGATAAATGATTAAATAAATCTAAAATAGCAGTTTAATTAATATTTATTTTTATTATGATGATCGAGGATAATCCAATGTCTGGTCATAATATGTAATCAATTCATTAACCCTTTCGCTGCTATGAACGTTCCTTTTCATCCCTATGTTGCATTATCATACTTTGAGATTAGACTGAAATTATGTTTGTCTAATTAAAGTAATAAATATTTTCCATTGAGTAGTGAATCTAGATTATTTTTATTTCCATCATTTAGCTTAGTTATATCGGGAATAATTAAAGTTAAGGAGACACGATTGCATCCCTTTTCTCCCACATATGCAAAGTATGTTTCCGGAGAGTGAGATGCAGTGAAAGGGTTAAAAATTCACTTTCTAAATAGGAAATTATCATGTGGAAAATAATCGGATGAGATTTTTCATTTCCGGTGAAAATATGAAAGTGATGACATACATTGGGGAAAATTTTTTCCAGTCTCCAGCGTATTGACTGCTGAGAAGTCATTTTGAGCATAATGTGATCATAATTTTGTACCTTTCAATGATGCTTAGCTTATGCAGATTTCTGACTTCAATGTGCACCCCAGTGAGTTTTGTTAGTTTATTTTCTTGGATTTTGTTTTAGGAAGGTATTGTTTCTTTATTAGATCTTTTCAATTGTTTCTAAAGATTTGGTAATCTTTAGAGTGGTGTCATTGAATATTGTTTTCTTTAAATGCCACCCTCAACGTCTGATTCGCTACACAAGGTGATGTTTAAGGATATTAAACTGCTCATTTCCTGGAAGTCACAGATATTCAAAAAAGCTACATCTGATACTGATATGACACTGCATCCATCACAGTCCTCTGATGAGCATGGTTAGGTGCAGATGGAGATAATTTATATCACCTTGATAATGTGTTTCCTCTTTCAGGAAATAGCAAACCCAAGCATGTCCCGAACTTTTAGCCAATTGGATATTTTTTACTTAAATTTTGTCTCTTGTTGCTGACATTCACTATCTTCAGTTGTGGATCTCCTCTATCTGGATGATTATCATCCCTAGTAAAGTGAGAAATCTTCACAAATTTTTGGAAAAGGATTGCATCCATTTAAAATTTTGGAATGATCCAGAAATGTATATCTGAGGAATCTCTTCCAGTGGAAGTTTAGTGCCTATTGATACGAGGGAGATTGTTTAACAGCAGGAAATATAGTGTATAATATTTCATACCTCTTAAATGCCATTTATCACTGTCTTCATGAATGGCTGGTAACTTCCTTTTGGCAGGTTGCTCTTTAAATTTCATGTATCCCGTACTTTATTTTCAGCATAGATAATGTATTCAATGACAATTGCTGTGAATAACAGTCTGTTAGGAACTTAAAAATTTGTTGCAGCTCTTGAAAAAAATTATTTCCTTGGAATTAAGTTTTGGCAGCTATGTTATATAGATAGGCATAGATTTCTTATGTACAGGTACAAGCAGTAAAGATTGAGGATTAGAGGATGGGATGTACATTAGGTTTTTCATAAAAGTAATGTAACCACTTCTATTCTAACATTCCCATTGGTTTAAGTGTGATCCAATATTGGAGTTATTAGCTACCCAACACAATCTGGCTGTTTCCTGTGAGCTCCCTAAGGTTCAGGATGTCCATAAGCTAACCTTTTTGTTTATTGGTCTGTTCCAGCTGTGATGCAGCATTCAGTTGTACAAATGTATGGTGGGCAGTCATTTAAGGTTTTCATCCAACTTGTCTACTGCCAAAATGTCTTGGTCAAATGACATAATTTGCTATGGCACAAGGCATTTTTGAAGGTTGTGATAATGTCAGTGATGAAGCACCCACTCAGGATGCTCATTGATGTAGAAGTGACTACAATTTAACTCGTGTGAGTGCACTATTGAATGAGTTCCTGCTAAATATATGAAATTTGGTAGACCCAAAACTATTGTCCACGAGATTGTAACCAAACATTTGCAGATGAATTCTGTGCAATATTGGTCTGGAAAGTTTTGACCAGTGACCACAAATTCTACTTAGTGCTCATTTGAACAACTTTGTGAAATTATGCTGATATTTGGACAAAGACGAAAAGAAAGGGTCTGGTGCAATGCCGCTTCCCATTCAAACTGCAGTGTGAATGCACAGATGATGTGAGACAGAAATTAGAATCTAGAGGTTAATCTGAAGGTGCATAATTATTTTTGTATTTGCAAAATTGGTTTTGGAAATTCATCCAACTAATTTAGTAAACATTAACTTAATTCCATTTGAACAAAAGATGAGAGTATCATCCTAAAATTAATAAAATCAGAAAATATATTATTATTATTATTACCTTTTATTTGCCCAGAGATCACAATACAAAAATACCAGGTGGGTGAAGTATGTACATGATATAAGGCACGTCAATGAGGATCAAAGACACAGGCTCAGTTAAGATACATAAAAGAATAGATGCTCATAGTTACATAAGTGTTTGGTACAAACCCATGAACATCGGCTGTAACATGCACATACAATATCAAATTCAGAAAAATCATTGATCACAAACATGAATCAGACCATTACCATTGCTAGAAACTAAAAGTATGAACTTACTGGTCGGGAATATTGTTGAGATATTCATCAACCGAGTAAAACATATTGCGTTGTAGATATCTTTTTAGTTTATGCCTGAATACGGCAGTTCCCTGTGTATCCTTGATACTTTTGGGTAGTTTGTTAAATAATCTGATGCCCATTTCATTGGGTCCTAATTTCAATGCTTTAGTTCTTATATTCCCATAATGGAAGTCATTCCTGCCTCTGGTGTAATGATGATGATAGGCAGAGTTAAGAGAATAGTTGCCGATGTTATTTTTTATATATAGAATTAAAAACATAATGTAGATGCATGGGAGTGGTAGCAAATTTAATTCATGGAAAATAGGCCTTGATGGAGCATTGTAAGGTTTCCTGGCGATGATTCTAATAGCTTTCTTTTGCATTTTAAAGATGGTTTGAGAAATAGCAGCTGATCCCCATAATATTATACTGTAGGTTATATTTGAGTAAATTTCCCCATAGTACAAATTGAGTAGTACAGTTTTACTTGTAGTTTCATACAGGTGTCTTAATAAGTAGCAAGTTGAACTGAGCTTGTGTTGGAGGGCTTTTACATGAGTATCCCAAGAAATATTTGCACATAGAGAAATACCTAGAAATTTGCATTCTGTCACACGCTCAATTGATAGGTCATTGATTTTTACCAGCAGATCATCTGATATGTTCTTATTGTGTGTAAAGTTTACTATTTTACTTTTATTTACATTTAAGTCTAGAAGGTTGTCTGTACACCACTTGTTTATAGCAAGTGTGACAGACTTAGCTTTTTCCACAAGGCTGGGATATGTTTGTGTTGATATTATTATATTATTATTATATATTATTACTTTATTATTATATGATATTATTATATATAATTACTATTCAAATTATAAATGTTAAGGCTGATCCGGGATAAAAAAATGAAGTATTAAATCATCAAAACTAATTGTGTCCGTTATATCTACTACAATTAATGACCTTTCTAAAGATGTTAGTCTCTTTTGACATGGCTGATAAGATGTATTATTTAAACTAGAGGCTTCTTTGCTCTAGCCTCTGTTTCTGATACAATCTACTATCCTGTGTGTGACAAATATTTAGAGAAGTATGCCTACTAAATTTTGTTCATGAACCTTAAAACTAAGGCTGGAGTTTGGTATATGTTGGAATTAAATCGAGTAGTACTGCCTAAAAATATATATATAGGATTTGATGATGCTGAAAAGAATGTAAATCCTACCTAATATGCCAACTGCCTTTATTGTGCAGTTAGCTACATCAACATGGATTATATTAAACAGGCATTTGCTCAAGTGTATCAAATGCCATTGGGTTTAATTGAAGGATGTAGTTATTATTCAAATGCACAAGTGCAGATGGTATGTCAGGTCAAGTCTCAAGTATTACAATCAAGCTTGCCTTGGAAAAATAACATGACATCTCATATCCAATCAATATCACAAAAGATAATAAATGATCAGTCAGAAAAAAAGTAATACACATAAGGGAAACTTCCTAACACCAATCTCTAACAAAAAAAAAAGAAAATCCCCATCTCATTAACATCAGTTTCCCAATTAATAAGAAAATATCAAAGCTAAGCTGTTAGATACAATTTTAGACATGAATCAAATTATTATATGAATTGTTTGCATCTTTTCTGAAAACTATTTACCCTGTTAAGAAAGGGCTCGAATAGTGTTGTAGGTAAAGTGTTCCAATCAACAATTGTTTTATTAAGAAATTAAAAGTTTTTTAAATTTGTTCTTTGTGCCTGGCATTTTACCTTGAATTTATGATCATTCCTCCCTATAAAATTTGGATTTCCCACCTCTTTCCTTTGCCATGCCCAAGCTTTCTCTCCTTTCAGAATGCGGAACATTCCACGAAGCCCGCTTATTTTTCTTCTACTTTGTAAAGGTTCCTAGCCCAGCATTTTTAACATTTCAGTCACCCACTCCATCCTCCTATGCTTCCCCACTACATATCTGGTAGCCTTTCTTTGTACCTTCTCCAGTTTTGTAATATGTCCTTTGTGTGGGCCCCAAACGAGTGATGAGTACTCTAAAATTGGTCTTACCAGGGTCGTATATGCCTTTTCCTTAGTTGCTCTAGTGCTCCCTTTGTGATATCTTATCAACCAGTGCAGTTTTGAAAGCTTTCTTAACTATATCTTCCACGTTAAGCCTCCACCCTAAATCCTTGGTTAAATATACTCCTAAGTATTTACAGCTATCACTTCTAGGACTGACATTTCCCGAGAATTTGTAGTCTCTATTGGTTCCATGTACCCTGTTACTAAAAGTGATGGATTTGCATTTGCTACAATTAATATCCATCCCTTTATTTGTCACCCAATCCACCATTTTATTGATTTCCCTTTGCAGTAAATCGCAGTCGCTGTCATTCTCGACTTTCTTGTAGATATTGCAGTCTTATCAGAAATTTAATATTTTACAGGAGATCATTTATATAGATTAAAAACAATATTGGGACAATTACGCTACCTTGTGGGACTCCCAATGTTACCCTCGTTTTTTCAGAATACACTTCTCCTAATATGACCCATTGTATTTGACCTTTCATAAAATTTTTGACCCATCAGATTACTCTTCCATCAGTAATAATGAAGTCGTAATTGTCCCATCTTAAGCATTAGGCGATCAGGGTCAACTTTGCCAAAGGCTTTTGACAGGTCGACTATGATAGCATCCACTTGTATTCCGGCATCCATAGAGTCAGACTTCTCTTGGCAGAACCCAAATATCTGAGTTTTGCAAGAGTGCCCTTTTTTGAAACCATGTTGGCGACTGTACAACCAATAAAAGTGGAAAAAAGAACAATGGAAAATGTAGTACAAGGAGATAGTAAGTTTACAGAGAAAGGGTGAAAGTTTTACATTATACAGGAAGGTTAAAACACTGCCAGGTTGTAAAGGGAAAATCGTTGCCAACAATCAAAAATAAGTCAGGAAAAATATCAGTTGTACCAGAGAAGATTCAAGGGAGATGGCAGTAATAATTGTACATAGACGAACTACAGGGTAAAGACATTTGCTCGTCAAGGTTAGACACCGAAAGTGAATATTACGTACATGAGGATGGCTTGGGCTGAGGTTTACTTAATGGAGAGATAGAAAAGGCATTAAGGGAATTAAAAGACAATAAGGCAGTGGGGGTAGAAAACAATGCTGAAGAACTATTAAAATAAACATTTTTATAGTTCTTTGGCAATGTAGAAGGAAGAGTTTTCATGGACTATTTCATAGCATTTATGAGGGAGGAAATTGGTCGAAATATTTCTTCCAATCAGTTTTAGTTCCTATCCCAAAAAAGGGAAAGGCAATCACAGGTGACGTCTACAGAACATTAAGTTTGATTTCAGACTCAGGTAAAGAAGTTTTCCGGATCATCAATGAAAGGATGAAAAGCTGGGAAAATGAATACTTAGGGGATGATCAATTAAGGTTCAGGAAGGAGAGAGGCACATGTGGTGCCATAGCAGTAATCAGGTCACTTATATAGAGGAACACAGAATACAACCAGTATGTATTTGTTTGTTTCATAGATTCGAGAAAACAATTTATAATGGGTGGAACTAATGAATGTATTGCAGCAAAAGAAGTAGAGTGGAGAGATAAGAGACTTATCCCCGAGTAGTAGTAGTATTAAGGGTAGGCCACTGACAGCTAAGGTCATTTGCGCCATGTGGGTGGGAGGCCAGTACGATAGGCACCGCACCATCTCGATCCCCCTACCTATTCCTTCTGACTGATAAACTTATATTATTCTTTAGCTTGCTCTAATGTATGTGTAATCTATGATCTCAACCTACTGGTGCATTACCGACCAATGATGGATAATTTATCCACTATTATGAATAGAAATGAAGACCAAGAACTTGTACGAGTAGTCTTGGCTAAAGAATCGGGGCGCTTGGCGACATATTAGACCCACGGATCTCAAGGTGAATTACGTTTCCTCGATAGCTCAAGTGGTTAAGAGCATCCGCCCGGCAAGTGGAAAGATCCGAGGTTCGAGTCCCAGTCAAGGAAATATTTTTACTCTTGTGATCCGTTCGATTCCGCCTTCCCCACCTTTATTGTGTTCGTCCTTTATATGTGTTCCTATCCCTTTTCCTTATATCTGTTTCTGTATATATGAGTATGTATTCGCCGTTTGGTGGGATTTCGTGTTTGAATGTGTATTTGGCCAATGTGGCTCATCTCTTTCTTCTGGCTATGCGTGCCACGAAACGCACTGTTCCTTTCCTGTATGATGTTGTATGAATTCTAACCCACTGTCCTTTCCTCTTGTGTATTGTCTATTTCTCCTTTGGTGGGTGAAACAGTCCCCTGACGCCATCTCTTGGCTAAAGAATTGGGGCGCTTGGCGACATATTAGACCCATGGATCTCAAGGTAAATTACGTTTCCTTGATAGCTCAAGTGGTTAAGAGCATCCGCCCGGCAAGTGGAAAGATCCGAGGTTCGAGTCCCGGTCAAGGAAATATTTTTACTCTTGTGATCCGTTCGATTCCGCCTTCCCCACCTTTATTGTGTTCGTCCTTTATATGTGTTCCTATCCCTTTTCCTTATATCTGTTTCTGTATACTATATATGAGTATGTATTCGCCGTTTGGCGGGATTTTGTGTTTGAATGTGTTTATATATATATATATATATATATATATATATATATATATATATATATATATATATTTTTTTTTTTTTTGAAGGTGTGGTGCTTGATGAATTGTTTTAGGCTAAGGAAACCATTGTCTTTCACTTATTTCCGATTTTTGAAAACTTAAGTATATCCTTTATAATTTTTGTTATAAAGGATTCACATTAGTTTTCAAAAATCTGAAATAAGTGAAATCTAATGGTTCACAGACTACTCAGGTGTGAGTGGTGGGTGGAGTTGGGATGGGCAGTGTTTGGAAGAGTAAGAGAGGGGCGTCCATCACTACCTATGCTGTTCAATGCATATGTGAAGGGAAAGAATTGGAAGAAATGGAGTAAGGAATGAAAATTAGTGGGGAATTTATAAAATGTTACTTTTGCTAATAATTAAGATTTAGTCACCAGGCAGCCAAGAGTTTGCAAACATTTCCAAGTACACTGGAAAGCCAGAGATATAGGTATGGGATGAGAATAGATGTAAACAAAACAAAGGTCATGCAGTTACCGAGAAAGGCTAAGTTAAATATTAAAATAGGAGTTCATAGACTAGAGCAGGTGGAACATTATTCCTATATTGAAGTTGTCTTCACCAAAATGGACATACTTGTGGAGACATAAGGAGAAGAATTGCATTTGGCAAAGAAGCTTTAGCAACAAAGAGGGAATTTATGACAGAAACATTGAGTAAGGAGGTTAAGTAATGCCTCGACAGAACATTAACTTGGAGTGTGGTTTTCAACAGTGTGGTAGGAGAGAGGATTGTTGAGAGAAACCCACAGAAGGCATGAAAAATGGATTCAGAGTGTTTTGATTGGGAATGGGATCAATCCAACAATTTCAGAGCATAAAATCCCAGTCAAGGCGAATGATTTTTAAACTCTGAAATTGTTGAATTGAAATGCATACTAGCTCTCTCAATAAATCTAGTCCAAGCTAACACAGATAGTCCAATAAAAACAAGCGGATGACTCCGTTCGAAGTTACTGTTGCGGCATCTCCCACAAGTTCTTGGAATGGTATGTTGAAGGTGATGATAGAGTGGAGCAAACAAGGAATAGGATAGGCATTTTAATGGAATGAATGGAGGGAAGAAGCACCTATGCAGAATCAAAGAGGGACCTCCTGTGGTGTCCATTGTCAGGTAGTTTTTTGTTAGGAGAGGCAAGTAAATTTATTTCTGAACAATTGTACTGGCTGTGTCCATATAAAATCAATAATTTCATATTTAACTTAGCATTTCTGTTCCTCAAAAATCACATAAACTTTGTTTTTTACATTTATTCTCATTTCATGCCTATCATACTGACTTTCTATTAACACTCAAGCAAGACACACCCCTTTGCCTAATGAAAAACTAAAGCTTGATGAACTGAAAACCTAATTGATTTTATGAATTCCCTGCTGACTTTCATAGCCATCTCCAGTTCTTCTCTTGCCTCCTTTACTATTTCTTCCACACAAAAATTGAAAAGCACAGGTGATAATGGACAGCTGTCTTACTTCTCTTTATAACATTGCCAATCCTGACTCTCCACCTGCCACCCACACCCGAGCAGCTTGAGATATGTACAGGTTAAGGATAATTTGCAGATTCCTCCAATCTATTCCTCAGTGGGTCGATTTTGACTGACCTTTCAACTGTGGGAGGGTTTTAGTTTGTTGGTACCCACACTTGGATTTTATTTATTTTGTAAACAAATATTTTCAATCTGGTCATTCACTGACGTTTGGTCCAATAAAAGCAAACATTCTATCATGTATTATTTCTTTCTTAGGAGATCCCAATTTTTCAGAGTAGTCAAGTCAATAGCAGGCGATGAAGATGTGGCAATCCTTGCTAGAGGCAGAATCTTTTTCAGCAAGGTTTTGGTATCTTATACAAAATAAATTCGAAACGATAATTATACATTTAATGAATTAATGCTTTGCACTTCGCAACATATTTTATAAATGTTATAACTGGGTTTACCATCCGCAGTCATTTGGAGAGAAGCAATTTATATGAGGCAGTTTTCCTGTTTAGGAATTTGTGAGTGTTTGGCACAGGAAAACTTGTAGTGGTGAAATAAATTTGGGTGTTATATTTGCTAGCTCTCGGGTCAAAAGGATTAATTTTCCATTTTATGGAGGAAATACTGTAGCTGGTAGTGCTCTCCTCAAGGCATTAAATATGGAGTGGGAATGCCATTAAAAAAAGTTGCCATTACCTGGATATGAACACAGCTTCTCCAAAGAGAACGCAGTAGTAGTCATTAAACTATGAAAATACCGGGGTATTCCATTATTACACGATAGAGGATTTTATTATAAGAATGTGTCAATGTAATAGTCCATGGTAGAGCAGAAGGAGCCACCTAACTACGAGGGGGTTCTTGGTCAGGTTATTATTAACACACAAATCGCATGGACATCTGGTTTATTAGTTTTTCCGAATACAAGAAAAAACAGATTACGGTTTTTGCTGCCTGCTTGGAAGACAAAGAATTCTTCGTGCCGAAATACCAACCTATGCCATTATGCTGGGTTGCATTTTACTAATGCAGAGGCCATAGATATGCCATTGTTCTCACCTTATTGCAACAGGTAGCCATAGGGAAGAATTTGGGTTAGTTAGTCTCTTCTTTCATGTTATAATACCAGAACTTACATTTCCATCAGCAAACGAGCGAACACCCAATTACAATATATGGTGGAGGATTCGAGGCATTGCAAGTGAAAAATGAAGTTCGACGGTTGAATGAATTAGGATGACTAATACCACTAATAGGCTTTGAATTTGAAAATCGGCGAGGCATTCCTCACCCCACTACGGCAATAAACTAACATTGACCCTCATTCCAGTACTGCAGAAGTTCCCCACCCCACGGATGATAAACCCCAATCACGCGAGATTCACGCTCCATGACAGTGTTTTGTCTACTAGGAAAAAATCAAAAATAATGTATGACAAGCAGACGTGTGGGGATTCATTTTCCCATTGACGTGTATATAATGTTAAACTTCTCACCAAATAACGCCATTAAAGTTCATCTTGTAGTTTATTTTGAAACCTAAGTGTTACTTGTTACTATGTGACTCCCTATCACAGGTACGTAATCTTAATCAAAAAACGTCGCAAAACCTTAAGATTCTGATAGTAAGGCATTATCAGACACCTATCTTATCACTTATTTTGCTTAGACTTATAATAAATTATGCACATGTAATGGACCTTGCAAGATAAAGGTAAAAACCCAAAGGAAACTTAAAGAGTTCAAATACTTGCTACATTAGCTCAAACTTAGTACATAGTAAATAGTGAGAATGGCGTGTATATCTCTACCCCTTAGGTGCCTCATAAAATTATTTTAGCATCAATTAAAATTTGTGAACAGAATTCATTGTAATGTTGTTATTCATTCATAGTCAGTCATTAAATTAGTGTGTGCCATCACTATTAAGGCATTTCTGAAGGAAGTTTTACCTAATTGATAAATCAATTCACTCCCTGCGACTAGGTTTCCGCTTCAAATAAAAATGGGAGAAGAAGATATCTCGCCGGACACACCCCCATCGCAAGGATCTCAGGGCCGTGAATCATCCAGAGGAAGTAAAGTGTGTGGAGTTTGTGGTGATCAAGCCCTTGGCTACAATTTCAATGCGATAACGTGCGAATCATGTAAGGCGTTTTTTCGACGTAATGCTTTGAGAAATAAGGTATGTAGAGGTTTACTACCATAATAAGTTTCAAGGAATTTGCATAAAAATTAAAATTTTGTATGGATTCTTAGGATTCAAGAGAATCCAGTTTTTTAACGAGCTCAACTCTTAATTATGGATATTACCTCACCTCAAAGTCTCAGGTCAATGAGAAGGCAAAGATGGAATGAAACAATTTGAATCTGAAAACAAGCTAAATTCTTAGCTGGTCATATATATCATAAGAAATGAAAGAAATATCATAAGAAACATGAGATGACTAAACAAAGTAAAAATGCCTAGGGTTAAGATTTTCCATAAATAGGTTCAAAAATTCAGAAAAGATAACATTATATTTTTGCTCAAATTATAGTAATAATTCTGCATCGTGATAAAATGATTTTTCGAGTTATAATAGATGGCTGAAGGTATTAAGGTACCGGGCTGGGCACCTTGAATTTTCCTAGCTGACCCTGTACTCAAGCAGATGGCCTTCAATTTTAAAGCTGCCCATCCAATTTGGCATTTGTAAAATTTTACGACAGCTGTCCCTGATTGGTGGTTGCTGGGCATTTACTGACATTTTTGGAGCAAGCCGATTTCTTTGGCGGTCATTAATATATTTTTGAACCTCTGGCTGAGGATACCTGTATCCAGATCATCTTAGCTATCAAGAGTGCCTGTATATGTATGGTTTCATAACATACAAACTACACAGCAGTTTACCCAAATCTTCATATCTGTGTATATTTTTTAAATCTATCTTCTACGTAAATTTGTTGTAGGTATTCGGTTAAAATAGGTTATTCAATCCATACACAACGATACATTTTATATCACAAACCCCTCTCCTCGCCCACTATACCTAGTACTTCCTCATTTGTTTTCTTTTTGGTCCATTTCACCTTCTCCATTCTTCTCCATACTCACATTTCAAAAGCCTCCAATCTACTTCTATCATCCTGCTTCAGTGACCATGTTTCTGTGCTGTACATAGCTATGTTCCACATGAAAGTTTTAACGAGTCTTTTCTTAACATCCTTCCTCAACGTCCCTGTCATCAATTCCTTCGTCCTTGTGAAAGCCTCTTTGCCTAGTGCAATTCTTCTCCTTATGCCCCTACTACTTTGACCGTGTTGATCCAAAACTCATACAAGATTTGTAAACTGTTCTACCTGCTCTAGTTTTTGCCCTCCTATTTTAATGTTAAGCTTAACCTTTTTTTTTTGGTAAATCACATAAAATTTTGTTTTATTGATATTGATTCTCATCACATATTTATTACACTGAATTTCCAATTCACTCAGCAATGCTTGCAACCCCTTGTTTGACTGACAAATTAGTGTTTGGTCATCAGCAATCCTAACTTATTTTACGAATTCTCCTCCGACTTTCATTCATACCTCCAGTTCTTCCCATGCCTCCCTGTTGGTTTCACTGTCAGTTTTCTTTTGCAAGGGTTTCATGAGATGACGACCGCGGAAGCCTTGCATCTCCTGCTGCCGGGCACAACACATGGCCGATTGGGCTGAGTCCCGTAGCTGCCAGGACTCATATTCTCTATGTTGTCCATCATTATATTTTTGGGAATAAAAATTCAGGTTATTTCCCATTGCCTTCCTCAATAGTGTTTTTAACGTGACAACATCACTTAATGGCCATCCCACTGGGGTCAAAGACCTTTGCAGCCACCTCACTGAGGAACAGATGCTGTGTGGACTATCTTTCGTCTGGCTCCTAACCTTCAACCTATCTGGCATGGGTGACCCTACCAGGAGCAATTACCATTGCTCCTGCCGGCACAGCTCCAGGGGTCATCAGAATGCACAAGCCCTTCCACCACGTCAAGGTTGTAGTCCATGGGAGGGATGTATATATAGTGTTTAAGGTTGGGAATTTTAAAAGATCAGAAAGCTAGCATATATGGGGGTTCGCGGGTTCTCACCTCTATATTGGTGGTTGAATTGGGTAAGAGTTCTAGGATGGTGAGTAGAAACACTGGTCGAAGGAAAGGTTGTAGGAATTTGCATGTAAATGGATAGGAAGAGAAGAGAGTGAAGCTGAATTACAGGAGTAGCTGTGATTGTTCATTTGAATGGATAATGGGGTAATGCATTCTTCTATGTAAAATGAAGTGCATTGTTTGCAAGGCAAAAGATGGATTATGCTTTTCAAGAGGCAATTAGTGTGGGAACGAGGTGAAGGGGCAATGAGGGGATGTGGGGAGAGGGGAGCAGATCTGATAAGCAGACATGTTTTTTGTACATCAGGGGTGGCTGCAAGTGGGGAAAATATGAGGAAATTTGTCAGGGTGGGGTGCCAAAGGGTTGATGGATCTCAAGGTTTTTGTGATTGGCTGGGCCGTCTGTAGGTGAGAGAGGGACATTGGGGCAGTAGGTATCTGTTTGTCTCTGCATTCTCCACCCTTTCATCATTATGAAGTGGATATATCCTTTACATCCTTCTGAGATTTTTCTAAGGCCTTTATTGAAGTGTGCCTCTCTCTTTTGCTCTCCAAACCTGAAACTTATTGTTTTTTCAGGCAATAATTATCTTGACTGCAAAGCTACCTTTCACAAAGTAGTATTGTTTTGAAAATTCAGGGCTCAGAATATGCCCTTTTTGTTGTTTTGCCTATTCTACATCCAAGTCCTGGTTTTGGCTCTATTCTCATTCTACTATTTCTTAATAATTATGAATCCTCTTCAGTCAGAAAAGCATTCTCTAAAATACAGACAGTGTAAAGATTTTCTGTATGATCAACTGCTGAGACAATCCACAGTATTTTCGTGATAGATGTTCCAAAGTGCAAGTTAAGAGCAGTTAAGGATAGAGATAGCAGTCAACAAAAGCACTGTTTTCAAACCTGAAAACAAAGATTTCCTCTGAGGTATCACAGAAGCTCATGAACTTAAAAAATCCCCATGCAACCTTGTTTGAAGGTCCAGTTGAGGCATTAAAAATAAAATACCATTTGTCAAAGATTCCTAAGTTTACATTAGTAAAGTAATTAGAATAAACTGGAGGACCTCCATAGAAGAAGATGTCTGAAGCTAATTTTTCTGAAGACAGATTCCTTATAGATTCATTAAAATTTTGTGCGTAACAGGTCACAGTACATTTTCAATTTAAGGCATTATTTTTTTGGAATATTATCTGAAAGGTAACAAATGGGATTCATTTTGGCCACATTTTAAATAAAACATAGGTTATGGATGTGAAATTTGACATCAATGGTTGTCGTTTCCCTTGAAACATAGGATAATAAAGTTGGTTGATAAAGGCCTCAGTCAGTATGATGAACCAAGTCAACTTCTATCATTTTTCTTTTGTATTTTGAAGGTGATTCATGGCCAGCATTAAATTTTGTGTGTGGAGGTATTCACTTGTTGCATTGGTTAATCATTTGATGGGTTTCTCTGTTTCAGGAATTCCAGTGTCCATTTAATGATGCATGCGAGATCACAGCTGTCACCCGTCGATTTTGTCAGCGATGCCGTCTCCGCAAATGCTTTGCGATTGGAATGCGAAAGGACTGGATCCTGTCTGAGGAGGACAAGAGGCTGAAGAGGGAGAAGGTGGAGAGCAACAAGGCCAGTGGGCGCAAGAGACCTCGCTCAGGAAGCACTCCATCTTCTTCCAACTCATCTCGAGGTCATGAGAAAGCTGTGCCCTCGCCTGCAATACCTGCCGATGTAGCTATTGCCACCACCCCTGATTCAGTGTTGTCTGATGAAAAGAGCTCTGTAAAATCACCTCTCCCTCCCTCCGTGTCCCCTGGCCCTCAAACATCCCCAACAACCCAGCAAACCAAACCACAGGCATGGGTGACGGGAACGCCACAAGTCAAAGTGCCAAAATTAGAGTCCTCTGCTGAGGAGATGATTCCATCCCTCCCTCGTTCTTCACCCGTCAGTGTGATCACCTCCCCAAATTCCATCATCACTCAAATTTCTACGGTTCAGTCAAGTCCTGTACAGGTCTCATCCATGTCACTGGAGGAGGAGTTGGCACCCTCTTCCTTTGATTCACACACCTCTGTGTATGCCTCACCAGCCCCCTTGAGTCATCCCAGCAGTGTCCTCACCGAAGAGTCTCCCATAGTGCCATATTCCCCGTCCGCCTCTATCAGCTCCCCTCCATCTGCAGCAGGCTCTCTCTCTCCCCATTCGGCCACCACCCTCCCCCGTAGCACCCCCCTCCTTAACTCCCTCATTGTAAATCAAAATAGTGAGGACTACATTAGCACATTTTACTCCAAGGATGCCACCTCAGAGACGGTTAAGCTCCAAGAAATTGGGAGGAGGGTTAAGGAAGACAGGAGAAATGAGAGCAATGAGGTGTCCAAGATGAATCCTGTTAAAGTTGAGGGGCTGGTGTCTTCGACATCACCATCACCAACTTGGTGGGTGGGAGGTAGTGGGCCAGATGGTACCTTGGAGGATTCTTCCAGGTCCATCCTCTTGACTCCTGAGTCACCTGATGAATCCACAGTAGACAAAGCACAGAAGAAGACAGTCCCAGTTCCAGAAGTGACTGAGAGAATTGATTGCATGGCGAAGTTGGCTAATGACACAGTATCACAGTTGGCTCCCATAACACTAGAAGATAACTGGGACTTCCACACTAGTCTCTCAAGGTTAGTTGACAGTTTTGCGTTGAATGAAATTTTAAAGTTACTCTTCAAGATTATTTTGACCCTTCATGGAAACTTTCACACCCTGAATGAGCTCATTAGCTGACTCCTAGTTTTTAAAGGGTTCATTTGTTGCAACTGGTAGTTGTGGCTTTGGTATTATTTTTGGCATTTTACCCAGCCCTGAGTTTTACTGCTTTGAGTGGAAACCGCATCCTTAAAAGCATGAGTATGTTTTTACCATATCTGTTTTCATTCTTAGCTAAAATATTTTCCATTCTTAAACAATTAAGGATGGCCATTAAACTGTTCTGGTATATTGAAGGGTTCCTCATTTTTGTATGACTATGATATACACACATGTACAAATTCAGTGAGCAAACTCTGTACAAGATAAATGACCTTACGTTAATGGTAGTTTTCTTAGATATGAATATATAGTGGTTAATTATGATTTTTGCTGTGCAGTTTTGTGAGCATAGGGAAATGCAATTTTAGCCCTGTTAATTTAAACACAATGAGTCATCATGTCTTTCATCCTATTAGTTGACTTATAAAATTTATATAAATAAGGGAAAAAAACTTAGGTATTCCTGGAAAAATAAACAGCTTGCTAAAATTTCAATTTTTGTTGAATAACATGATTATTGTACATTTTTCAACGTATGCAGATTGTCTTTTAGAAACAATTGAAGGTGACAAATTAAACTTGAAGCATCTATTTGTTGCACATTGAACTGAGAACTTTTTTCCAGTTATTGATTTTTACTCTTTTGAGATGGGATGTCATAAATTTACAACATGGGCAATCAATTTTAAGTGAAGAAGTATTTGATTTGGTGGGAAGGGGCTATGGGTTTGAAAGAACACTGATTTTTATTATGATCCAAGTAAATTACTAGATCATCATATTCAGGAACACACCCAAAATTTTCAGTCATTGTTAAGTTTTTTATTTAAGAGGAAAATGTACTCGTTGGCAATTGTTTTCAGCCTACAGCATCACACCTGAACAATCCTAGTTAAATCTTCAAGATGTATGATATAGCAAGAATGGTAAGTGGAAAGGTTATATGGTAGCAAGGCAGATATAGTATTTGGGATCTGGCATTGGGACTTGGGTTTATATTGAAATGATGCCTCGGAACACCCTCACCTTCACACAAACTGTGATTTTTTGGCTAATGGGTCTTTCTGGGAAACAGCAGGTTGCACAGAGAAACAAAGTGACTTCTTCACCCTTGAATGGTTAACATTCTCACACTTAAAGGCTTGGCATGAGATGTTTTCTACCCTTTCCTATTAAACGAGACTTAAGGTTGAGTTCTGAGGTTTGATTGGCTATTAAAGGGACTCATTGATGGTCAACAAAAAATCAAATCCTTCCAAGAATTAACATAATGGTAAATTAGTGGTAGATGAATGAAAATGAATCATTTTTTGGCTAATGCTTAATGCAATGGTAACTTTTCCTCTTCCCAAATATTTGTTCAGGCGGATACCTATTGCTCCCGACTCAATTGGATCAATTCTTAGCGAAGCAATCAAGATTGAATTTGAGGCCCTTGGACCCCTCCATTGCAGTATACCAAGCAGTGGTGATGGAGGCTGCGGAGGCAGTGGCAGCTTACAGAGACATTTGAACGAGGTGGAGAGGTCTAAACTCAATGAGCTTGTTGTGGCCAATCAAGCTCTCCTGGCACCGTTGGATGCAGACTTATCTGCACCATTAGATGTTAGTACTCATGTTAGCTTTTATCTTTTGTCATGCCTCTCTCTTAATGGTTGTCCAGTGGATGGTGCTGGACTACTGACAATAAGACTTGGATTTGATTCTGGGTGATGCCTCTGGGCCCCTTCAACTTCATCCAGTTTGTATGATTTTTTGAGTGCCAGGTCTTCCTGGAGAACCACAGGAAGCACAGAGAAAGGAACTGGCCCTCTGCTATTCTGATATGTGAATTTTACATGCTGTCTTGTTTATTACTAGGTTAAATCTACCCTCACCTATCAAAACAAACCTCAGATTGATTACTGTGGTTGGTTTTCTAGCTCTATTTCCAGGAATAGATCTCCGAGGATCTATCTGGATAAAAGATTCCCCAAAAAATTGGCATAAAAGAATTATACGCGGTCTAAGGACTTTGGGAAAGAATAATTTTTTTTAATAAGAGCCTTGCAAAATATCATTACTTGATATTTAATAAAAATATAATTTGCTCTGGTATCATCTTAAATGACATAAGTTTGTGCAGTCCTAAAGTTGTGTTCATTCTACGGTGTGAAAGTTTGTTGCATTCAAAAGGTTCATTTTTTTCTGTTTCAATTCCTAGTGAAGTCATTTAACTCTGATGTTGCTGTGCAATGGATATTTAATAAAATTAGTATCTGGTTACAATATAGAGCAAAACATTGTTTGGCCCATTTGAAAAAACCTGACCATCTCTGGGATGAAATTGAAAACTTGTAAGAAAGAATTGGTTATATTAAATCCAGAATTTATGTTCGTTGGAATTATTTGCGATAAAAATGAAAGTAATTAATTTTCATTTTAAGGAAAGTAGATTTTGTCAATTTTCATTAATTGATAGAATGTGTTATTACCTAACCACTTTAGGAATGTGGATGAAAAATATACATATAGAGCTGCTATTCATACTTTCACATTAAAACTGGAAAAGGTAGCCACAGTATGCTTATTGTTTAAAAAAAAGCATACATTGAATACCATAGCCATTCAGTAAATATAAAGCCCCTTATGTTTTAGATGAATCTATGTTTTTTTAAAGAAAATCTGATTAAAATATTCTTGTTTAGAGTGCTCCATAAAGTCTTTAATTTATATTAATCTTAATTAGTTTTCATTTTGCTATTTTTAGCTGTGCAATTTTACTAAATTTGTTAGCTATTGATATAATTTGAATTTAAGGTTGTTAGAGGAAATTGATATAATTACCTTTTTGTGCTTCTATTTACAGACAAGTGTGTGTGGTGGTGGGGAGCCAGTTCTTTTGGACATAATAAACCTCACAGCTGTAGCAATAAGGCGACTTATAAAGATGTCCAAGCGAATTGGAGCATTCAAGTCTTTGTGTCAGGAGGACCAGGTTGCTCTGCTTAAAGGTGGCTGCACCGAGATGATGATTCTACGGAGTGTGATGACTTATGATCCAGACAAAGATTCTTGGAAGGTAGCTAACTCTCTTTTTTGGTAGTATATTGCTTTGATTTTCATAATGTTCCAGTATGCTCAGGCACCTAGGCTAAACTGTTGTTAAATTGGGGAGAAGTCTAGAATCAGTGAATTTCTTGAAAAATTTGTGACCAAGTGAGTCCACATTCTTTTCTAAAGTCTGGGATTTGATATTCAAGCTGGGGTTATGATATGAGTGTCAGGAATTACTACAATTGATTGAATTTATAACAATATTCCTGAAATGAAATTAAGAATACCAAAGTAACATTCCACTGTCTTTTATTAGCGTACAACCGGTTTCAATGCTCAAGCGTCATCATCAGGTACAAAATAAATCAGTCGCAGTTCATTTATTTTTTTTATTTTGTACCTGATGATGACGCTTGAGCGTTGAAACCGGTTGTACACTAATAAAAGACAGTGGAAAGTTACTTTGTATTCTTAATTTCATTAAAATGAATTTCCACAAGGTTAAGCCAGAAACAATTAAATATTCCTGAAATGTTGAGATCAGTTCTTGATCAGTGTGGGCATCACCTATCTAGTTCCCAGAAAAATCGAAAATTGTATAAGTAAAAAAAAATACCTAAATCAGTCTCTGAACACCTATTAGAAAAATCTTAAAAAAAATGGATGAAAAAGTTTGGTTGATGAAAAAAATGAGAGTGAGAATCCATAAAAATAGTTGTCTTCCTGTTACCATTGGATCAGGAAACAGGTCAAAACAGGATATTTAAGGTAATCTCAAATGAGCAACCATGATTGGAAATAAACTTTTAGACTGCAGCTTTACTTTTATGCTGCATTCCTTCTGCTCTACAATGTTTATACTTAAGATTTCCTCTCCCATGATATACTAAAAAATATCAATCACATGAAAAAATATGACTGGAATTTCAGCGTAACTATAGTTGGGTGAAAAAAAATATGAAAAAATATTGCAATCATCTTTTACCAGTTCTTCTCTACCCTGAGCATGTTTAACCTGGTACAGTGGAAACTCTCGTGAGAATAATTTGTTCTAGAATCTATCTTGTTCAGCAAAACAATTTTTCCCAACATAAATGCAAAATACGAAAATATATTCCATGCTGAAAAAATAAATTATGCTCTTGTTTTATTGAAAGAAAATTCTATAAATATTTTTCAGGATTGTGAATCATCTTCATCTTTTTTCTTTCATGGGATGAAACAAACTGGAATTCTCCCTTTGTAAAAAAAGTAATCAAAATGTGTAATTAGTTTATTATTTATGATAAATTCCTAATTAATTTTTACTAGAAAGCTGTCTTGAGACATTTGTTTTTGTCAACACTTCAGCATTTTATTCACAAAAAACTTTTAAAAAACACCTGTCTTGTCAAAATTAAAAACCTATTGCAGCTGGTAGCCCTCAGAATATACGAGCTTCTTGAAGCCACCAATGAAGTTCTCTGCTGCCTTTGAGTCAGAGCTCACTGTTTTGCCATGCCATTCGCAACACCATGGATGCCAATTTTTCTCTTAAACTTCTCAAATTACACATGTTACCTTTAAATACTTCTTTTTTGGTCATTGATGTTCTTGGCATCTTCTTAATGAGATCAGCAAAAATCACTTATGCCTTCTCGCAAATGATGTTCTCATTAATTGCATCCCCTCGAATTTGCTTTTTGTTTATCCATATGAGAAGCTACCTCTCAACATCTTTGAGAATGCGTAATCATTACATAGATACATTCTGGTCACTCTCTATGAAGCATCTATCTCCTTAATCTTATCCTCAAGGAATGTAAATCGGTGATGTCAACTGATAGTATATGCATGTTATATTAGCTACACTCACTCTAGTTCTCAATTTTCAAAGATTTTAGTTTTCATTTGTATGGTTATTTTTATCTCTTATGGCTGTTTTATTGTGGTTTTTTGTCTGTGAACATTTTTGCCAGGTTTATTCAACATTGCTAATAAAATTACAAATAGTATGTCTGGAAGCAAGTTAGGAAAAATGTGTGATCACCAATGACACTAAGATGCTAGTGGAACAATAGCTAAACACAAAATGAAGCAGCAAGTGTGCAGTGATTGCGGGAATTTTACTTTCCTCATCTCTCGTTATGTGAAAAGTCACTCATTGAGTAATTTAAAAATAATATTTTGTCATGCAAATTACCGGCTATGTGAGGGGCTAGTTAAGGTTCCACTGTATGTACTTGTGGTGTGTTTACTCTATGTTATGGAATTACATGCATAGCTGCAATTTTTTAAATGGGTTGTCCCTGAATTGCTCTCGCATATTGTATGTATGTACCCAAGCATATTTTTCTACATTAAAAAAAAAATTCTAGATACCACATTCTGGCACATCAAGAAGTCGAGGTTCACCTAATCTCATCAAGGTTGATGTCCTGAAGAAAGCCCCAGGAAACGTATATGAAGAACACCAGCGATTTCTGCGCACATTTGATGCTCGATGGCGATCAGATGAGAGTGTTATGCTTTTGCTCTCTGCAATCACGTTATTCTCCCCACAGCGACCTCATGTTGTTCATTCAGATGTCGTAAGGCTAGAACAGGTAAGCTAAGAATATTCAATCTACATAGGTATAGTTAATTAATGGTGTTTTCTATATACATGAGGGATTCTCAGAGGCTATTGCAAAACTTGTGTCAGTCGGCAAACTTGGTTTTGGGTGATTCAGGGTCTCTGCTGGGACAATTCTTGATGGAGGCAATTCTGCATTGTATTTTCTTGCCATGGATGGTTCAGAACCCACACTTCAGATCTCATGGCTCTTGAGGGAGTCAGAAAACTAGTCACCCATTAATTCTCGTTCATCTAATGCATTCGTTTTGTTGTTCAAATGGAATGATTAAATTGTAATGTGAGGGGAGTGATTTTTCTCCATGAGGATTATTCGGAGGGACATTGACTTCAATAGTTATATTAGGATAAATAAGGTTATTACAGTACATTTTTGTGAGGTATTGGAATTGTCTGAGAAGAAGGTATGCATCTAGATTAGTTGTGCAACTGCATCCTAGTTGCGTTATGCATTAGCTTTCTATGAATAATAAACGTTCCTGCTTGTAATTTAATGGTGATAACGTACTATTAGGGTAAACTTTTTGGTACTTGATAAATAAGACTTCCTATAAGGCCCCATGTGTCATTTTTTTTTTCTTTTTGACAGAATTCCTACTACTACCTCCTACGCCGCTACCTTGAAAATGTTTGTCCCAATGGCTGTGAAGCACGTTCCACGTTTCTCCACCTCATACAAAAAATGGCGGAACTTCACCGATTAAATGAGGAGCATGTTAAGGTTTATCTTGATGTGAATCCCCGAGATGTGGAACCTCTTCTCATTGAAATATTTGACCTGAAGCCTCATTAGCATCAAGGGCATTCATCTTTTTTATATAATATATTTTATTATGCTCAGTTGTTATATTTTATTGGTGTATTTCATTTAATTACACTTAGCCATATTGAATAGTTATTTCTATGAAGTATGAATTATTTTACATTTTATCAATTTTAAGAATGTTGTTATTTGAATACATATTAATTGTTTGACTTGGTTTGTGAAATCAGAGATGTAATTTCTTATGTTATGTCCAGTGTTCCCTAAGGATTTTAAATCATTCATTAAAAAAAAAATTGTTTGCCAGGAAAGATTTTCCTTTTATAAGTGAGTTTGAGTGATTGAATTTTACACAATAATAAGACTTAAAAAAACTTATAAATATTCCTTAGTCGGGATGACCATTGAAGTTTCTGCAATATATTTTGCTGATAACCTGCTAGAAATTAATTTTCATTTATTAATTGTTGTTTGTTGATTACATGTTGACGTTTAGTGTACCCTGAAGGTGGGAGTGTTAATTTTATGACTGGTCAATTTCATATTCTATAAGAATTCCCAAATTTATGATTTCATTCCTTTAAATATTCAGCACGTGTATGTTGTAACTGCTTTCACAGTGAATACACTTTTATGTGTGAATCTGTCATGATCATAAATGGCTAAATTTACCTTTTGGCAAAAACAATGTTTCACTACTTCTCACAATCAGTTGTCATAGATATACTTGTACCTTAAAAACATAAGTTCTTCGCAGATGGCAAAAACTTTGTGTTTTAAGTAAATTAACTGTGGAAGCACCAGTGAGTTAATAGTGCTCTGGGTTTGTTGATAACATACAAATTTATAATCGTATAACGATTGTTGTTACTATGGTCATAATTTTCAAGTTACAAAATTATCATTTTTGTTATATCCTTACCATAAATGAGGACCAATGGTTCTCAACCGCAAGGTTTTGATGGAAATATGGGCTTCCTTGGATTAATTTGAGTTTGTCATTTTGTATTAAGTGAAAGAGAAAGAAAAAAGGCCGCTTTAAAAGCTGAAAATTTGTATCGGAGTCCATTTATGATGGAATTTTAAAAATATAAATAAAGTAACTAGGAAGTAGCTATTTTTGAGAATGGAAAGCGGTGAAATATGAATTAGTGGTTGAGAATCATTGGTTGAAAGCAGTTCTATAGTGTGACAGAATTTGGGAAATAAACCATTTAGGTTTTAGTTTTTCCTATAACCTCAAGATGTGATATATAATCTCAATTTTATGCCATTTTGTTTCTCTAAATAATATATTTATATATTCCAGCTTTGTGGAACTGAAAATGACTGAGCAATGACTAGGGTAAATATGTATGAGAACATTTTAGTTTATGCCTTGGCCAGCAGTTGAATAATTTCCAGTCACTAATCTAAATTGGAACAGAAAATGTTTCTGTGTTGCTTTGCATTGTCAACCTAGGCTCCAATTTGGCTTTGATATTTGAAAATAATAACCCATTCTAATGTTTCCATTCTTTGTAGTCGCCCTATATTTAATGATAATTTTATTTGTAAAAATATTATTGTTTGGTATTTGTTATCCTAAAATCATTGCCAGAAACTGGCAGTTGACTATAAAAAGAAACCTGCCCAAAGTTGCTGGCCAAGGGTAGTTTTCTATTTTGGCAATAGTGTCATTCATTCCTGTTTCTACAAAAACCTACAAAAAGTACAGTAAGCAAGCTTCATTTGATAGTGATTTAAGTTCTCACAGGCATGCAAAAGTACATTGTAAATTATAAAATTATGTTTTCATTCCTATTAGTGGTTGTTTGTCATACTAAGCTATTTCCTGTTGACCGAAAAAATTCCTTCTTCTTGCATTATTGACAAATATTTTTATAAACTATTATAAAAATTCATAAAATAGCATATTGCTTGGAGAAAGTCATAAGACTAGAATTGATAGAGGAAGAGAAGTTAAGTTTTTGGTGCTTTGTATTACCTAGTAAAGACCTTAATGAGGATTGACTGATTGCAACATATCATTCATGCTACTGTTGTGGTGAAGGTGACTAACTCAGTTACCTCAGATTGGAAAATAATGTTCCACAGGTACCATACCACGACTATGTGTATCCTGTAATAATAAACTGACATTTTTTCCAGAAAAATTTCATTGAACATCATTTATGCCACTATTTGATGACATCTTCATGCTAAGCAAAGAAACCTAAGTTTATATACTGGAAAATAAAGTCAGTTCATTATTACGATGAGGTAATTCCACTGAGTTCAGTCCAAAACCAACAGTTTCATTGTGTATGCCATTCTTCATTACACTAAATTGCCGCACTATTTACTTATATTTGTATAAATAACTATATTATTCTGGATACTTGGTTGTCTATTTATAGTAATTTTGCTCCATTTTAGAAGTAAGAGTATTTGGTTTTAATATGCCCTCATGGCTAAGGTCCTCTTTAGCTGTATAAACTAATCGCATTAAACACTGATATCAAGACAGAATCAGTAGTCATATCCACTTTTGACTGTCAGTTCCAAATGAAAAGTCCCAACTTAAAGTAATATCCAGGATTTTTAAGTTTAATGTGTAATCACACTTATATCCTCTAGATTTACCAAGTTGGTGGCATTAGTTGAACCTATCCCATTTTGATTGTCCAAAACGTTTGGGATTTGTAAGGCTCAGTTGGCCAACCCACCCTGTTTTTATTTAATAAATACCACACACATATGACACAACATTCATGGGAGAGGTATTTGAGCTCAGAAATCTTTTAATTGCTGTCATATCTGTCGATCATTTACATTTAGCTTACCAGTGAGCATTCTTTCTCCAAATTTCAATTTTAACTCTTTCTCAACTTTATTTTTAACCTTCTACTGTATCATAAAAATTGAAATAGATGAAGTAACTCTGCATTATTTTCTAATCCACATAAACCTACAGGAAAAGTAACAAAACCGTTTCAAAGTAAATCCAAGAAAATATATTGTATGGTGGTTTGTGTGGCCTTTGTAATTTTTGTTCATATATGTGCTGAAATTTCAATGCTTAAGATAATGGAGAAATCTGGTCACCACTCCAGTCAATATCAAATTTGAAGATTAGCCTTTGCAGATGGCTGCTAAATTGAATGCCTCAATTATGCTGTAAAAATGTATTGTTGTCATCCATGTACAATTAGTCCTGAGGAGGATGATATTGTAATGTGCTTAATGACGAGCTATTTTTCATTCATATTATGTAAAGTTGCAACTTACCCTTTTAGATACATACTTCGGTTGCCGATTGGAAATTCCTTGCCTCAAATTTTGGCATTGCTTCTGTATATCCAGCTTATCCCAAACTGAGATTTTCTTGGGACCATAACTTAACAGGCCACTGCATGCATGGCAGAGAAATAGCCTACGTCACTGGTTGTATAAATTTCACGTACTTGGGTCTTAGTGTGAGATAAGCTCTATACTGACTTGTCAAACCACCATTTTGGTTTTTACTATGGTTAACTCTAAAAGTGCCAAAGTTGCTGTCGGCGATGCTGATGAATTTTTCCAAAAATTCCTATGTCGGAATAGGATACTTTTCTCAATGGCTATAAACGTAAATAACAATTGAATACTTTTTATTTTTATGCCTTTTGGACCTCGTATAAGTTTTATTAACTTTCAGCAAATTATTATGAATGATAATGTTTTTACAGACATTTTTCAGGTATTCTGCATTTCTCTTGAAAAGAGCCTGGTAATTTTTGCATGAAATTAAGCAATTATGCATGACACCCAAAGGGTTAATACCATGAGAAATAATGTCAAGCTTTAAAGAGGTTCATTAGAGTCAGGAATGCCTTTCTTTACAGTGTGCCTAACCCAATATGCTGTTATAAATCAACTTCAGCGTTATGCATCACACAAAAGTCCTTGAACTTGATGAAGCAAATTTTCTAAGCCTCATGCAATGTAGTTTACCATGAAATACTGCAAAATGTGAAGTCTTCTTTATAAGTTTACAAACTATAGCTCCAAATGCACTGGGCCTACAAAAACCTTGAAAGTTTTGGGTTTGCTCCACTGAACTTAGCTAGTAAAAACTTTGTGGCCTTTTCAATTAGTCTTAACCCAAAAAAAAAAACCAAAATAAAACAAGACTTTGATATACTTTTTTATCAAATATAAGAATGGTTTTTATTTTAGTACTTAGTCTGAAATTTTATTGAACATATTGTTTAGGGAATGTAATTAATTATTTACACTGATAAATGCATATGCCAAAATAATCTAGTGAAATGAGTAGTCATGTCCCTTATGTGAAAGAGTTTAGATTACTCTCCCACAAATGAACCACATATAAAAGTAACAAAAATGGATAAATAATCTTTTTTTGACAATGCAACAATTTCTGGGTGTAAAAATCATTCGCCTTGATCCCGGTCAAGGCAAATGATTTTTACACCCAGAAATTGTTACATTGAATGTACACTTAGCAGATGACTCAGTTAAAAGTTACTGCTGCGGCATCTCCCGCAGTTTCTTGGACTCTATTTTGACATGCTATTGCCTTATAGAATGTGATTGCCGAGTTCAAGGGCCCTGGAAGGGATATTAAGCGTGCAAACATGCAAATAGAATGATCAAAATACATTGAATTAATTTTGCAAGGAGAATATTAAAGATAAATATGTTTGAATAAACCTTGCTTTAAATTTATATTGATCAAAGCTTCCCATTTTTCCCAATTTATATTCCTCTTTAACTTAAAAAAAAAGATGCATTATATCATGGTAGCACATGATGAACTTGGTCATCCCATATTCTTAAGGTGTGAATTTTGAATTATTGTTAAACCCCTGTCTATATTCCCATGTGAAATCTGACTTGAATAGAATTGACGGTATAATATGATTTTTTTGTGGTGCAAGTAAGATACATCTTCTTGCCATATAGAGTGGCAAATTTAAGTTGTGATTTGCTTATTTAATGTTAAAGAAAGTCCCTAAAAACTGCATCAGTTGAGGGAAACATTTTTTGATCAATGCGGTGAGTAGGAAATTTTCCGATGCAAGAGTCTTGTAAGTTAACAAATCATGTGAGCTTGCTTACATTATTGCAGTGGAGTTTGTGTTAAATCGATTGTGTGTAGGTTTATTTTGCTATTGTCTTTTTTGTAAGAAAATTGTATGTCAAATTTGTTGTCTCAGGCGTAACTTTGTGGAATTTGCATAACATATTGAAATGTAATGAAATAATTGACTTAGTAATTCCACACACTTTGATTTTTTCTTTTCTTTCAATTTTCCACAAAGTGTGTGGAATTACTAAGTCAATTATTTCATTACATTTCAATTGTATGTCAAGTTTTCCATTATTAGCTTTGTTTGTAGTATGAATATAACACTCAATGTTTTGGTATTCCAATGACTGGTGGCTATCTAGTCAAACAAATGGGTTCATTTCTGTTATATGTATTTTATTGTAAACATGTCTTTTATAGACACTAATTTTATACACTGTCAGTACAAACATTAATATATGCCTTATTTCAAAATTTATCATTAACTATTTTTGAGAAATGCTGTTCGATATAAATATTTCTTCCTTGAATAATGCCTACATAAGTCTTTACTTTAAATGTACATATATTTTACAAAACATAGGTAAAAATTTTTATCACACCAAACATAACAGTTTATTAGTACATATAGAAAGGAAACCAAATTTGTCAACAACTCTTTAAGATTTATGAACAAAACAATATATGTTATGATAGGTATCTGATAACTGTCACATTTAAAAATTGTTATTTAGAAATAAATAAAAATTACTGCTAATATATCTACTGCTTACAAATCTTTCTTTTTTGCAGTATGAACTGCATTATTGATATTCAGCTAATGCTGAATTAAGTGGGTCTATAATTTACAAAACATTTTCTGAATGAACAGATGTACCAATTTGGTAATAAAAATCACAGTTTTGAACATTGTATCAACAATGGTGGGATGGTATAAGTTGTAAAAAATTACACTTTCTAAGATTTGGTGTTGTATGATATAATGACTTATTGCTTATTAGGAACACAAATAGAGATTTTTCATGGTCATTCTGGGCTACACTGACTGTAAACTTGTACGAGCCAATTCACCCATATAAACTTTTCTTGGGCTTCTTACAATACCAAATAGCATGCAGAAGCATTTCAGTTTAATAAAAATCTTAGAAAATACATGTATAATATATTTTTGTACTTTGACAAATTGTGAGATTCTAAGTATGACTACGCTTGTATTTTTTGTATAATTTTCATGCCATAGTTATTAGAAGAAATACCTAGTTGGCGCAGAATATATTATTTTTATCCAAGACCTAAATCAAATTCTTTGTGTCAGTCTATTTCAAATAGTCTCAACACTGGTATCTTGATCATTATTTAAAAGTTAATTCCCTTTTACGTTATTGCCTTAATATGCTGTAGGTTCCAAGCAGCTAACATTTTTTACCTTTTATTGTTAAAAGGAGGCAACTATTTTTGTTTAGTGTGACTAGCAGATGTTTGCATCTGGAGAAGTTTAAGTAAATGCTAATATCAAATAACTGGTTTGCTTTATGTGAACCAAAAAACACCATTCCTTTAGTCACATGTCATCAAACAATCTTAAACAAGCAAAAATTATTTTGCTAATGTGATTCCTAAAATGAGAACTTTTCATCACAATTTTATGAATATGATTGCAAAACATAAACATTTTAGGGTGTCATTTAAATACACCAAAATCAATAACCAAAAACTTACTAGTATTAAAGCAATATTTTTCAAACATGGCAAGTATAGAAAGCATTACTTTTACATTTTTCTAACATGTACAAATCAATATTTTTTTAAATTTCTGTACATTCGATTCAGCCCTAATATCTCTGGTGGTGTTGCCTGACAAAAATCCCAAATTTGTACAATTCCTACCCCTAGATGACTATACTCTGCAGTATTATTTAAACATGGATATTCCACTTGTGTTGCTCAACCAATTAATTGCCCAATTTCTTTAATTATCAAAAACCAATTTATTATTATCTGGGCCATTTGAAATGTATTGACTCATTTGCCTTTCACTAAGCACTTTGGTGGGTTGCATTAACCAGATGCTCTAAGATTTTATCTGTCATTTGAGTATGCCGATAATAAAGTATATATTTATGCCTACTCCCAACTTCTAGTCAAGAAGCAACATAACACATGATGAGAGCTTAACAAACTCATATCCTTGGAAAGAGGGAAAATATGTTTATAAAAATTAATGCAAGATGCAAGAAACTACGTCTTAGTAACTTAGGTACCTTATTAATATTATACTAGAGGTGTAGGCATTGCAAATTATTTAGAAGAGCACAAGAGGGGGGAAGACAGAAGAGATAAAAGAGTGAGTTCCTTTTTCCATTAGGATGGTAAAAATATGCATAGTGTGTCAATTAATGTTCCTTATGATTGCCCAAAAATGAAATTAAAGGTGAACAGGAAATATACACAATGCCCAGTATAGGTAAAATCCATAGGTAGACATTTAATGTGGTTGCACCATTTTCCAAAGTGAATCAAGTATTATGATTACAGGACTTTCTTGGGTTCACTATAGTGCGATGAACGAAATAGTTCTATGGATCACACCTGAAAAGAGGTGATAATGAGTACTGTAAAATTTATGGCTAAATTTATCCTCACCATAAGGTATTTTGATGGTGTTAGATGCATCAAGAACTTCTCTCATTCAACTGAAAAATGTTCTTCAATTCATCACTACTGCACAGCAGAAATAGACACTATAGTAAAGGCAAACAATTAGCAATACCATGCATTATTTGAGAGAAGTGTTTTGTAGAATACGTACCATAATCTAGTTAAAGGATAATGAGGAAAGATATACATACCCACATAAAGATGGCAGTAATGCTAAAAATTGTATAAAAAATTAAAAGCTACGAGCAATTTTAAGTGACATTATTATTCATACATGAAAAACAAATTTCTATTTAAAGTATGAAGCATACCAAAATGTAATGCATTAATGTGAAAGTTTAGAAATGGCATGGTCCTTGATCATTGATTATGCTGCTGTTATCTCTTAATGAATATTTCATAGATTCAGATGGGCTCTCACAACTCATTTGAATAGTTATTCATAAACTAAAAATATATTTGAGTTTACAAAAAACACATATAACATGCCAAATATGTAGATAAAAATAGTTTCAAGAGTCAGTTAAAAGCCATCTCTCACTTCTTCAGGTAGGCCAATACACAAGACTTCAAAACCTTCCTCTCCTTGCACATATACAGGTATAGATATATCTAACAATGCCCAGTTTAGTCAGCCATGTTGGGGTGTTAGTTAAATTCTTACTTCAATTTTGAAGTGAGCTAGCTAAATTTGTTTTCGCAATTTAAAGCTGAATCAAATGGAAATCCAAAAAGATATCACCATAATATATATTAATAGCTCAACATCTTGTCAAGCCATATCAATGGTCATGAAAATTACCATTGGATTCTACAAAGGCAAGTTATCTCATCCCATGTAATAAACCCATCACTTGTGATGAATTTTTGCTAATTAATGAAATGATGTCAATTCTAGGATAAAATTTAAGGATTAATGAGTAACTTGGATATATCCTATCACAATGTGTTCTCCACCATTCACATTTGAGAAAAATTAAATTTTTTAGAACAATCCACACTACCTTGTGGGGCAACCAAAAATCTATTTCTTGGGGTCTTTTGCTCTTGTTTATCACTGTCCTATTTACTCATAATCTAGAGCATCAACTGTTCTTTGATTTATTCTCCTCACTTGTTCTGAAGAACGAAAAATAATCTGGTGGTGTAAAATGGTAGAGTGATCTTTTGCCCACATAATAAATCAATAAAATGGCCTTAAACTATATTGCAACAATTTGGAGCAAAGTCATGCTTATTGGAAATAATTAATGTAGTAACATATATTTTAAAAGTGTTTTATGACTAGAACTAGATTTGAGAGTGACTTTAAGTCTAATATATTTATTTTACATCATCTTTTCCTGCATTTGATTGTTTTGCAAGTTAATTTTTCATACACCTTCAATTAAGTGAACAAGAATTTCATTATTACATTAAGAATAAAGAGAATCCTATTCCATGCCCTAGGTTAAAATATAGGCTAGCCCCATCTGCTCTCCTTTCTTCCTTTTGCCGTAGTTAATACTATCTACCAATAATCTAAATACATACAACTAGCAGTGAGTTTGTTAATTTAAAAATTCATGTAACTCACTTGATAAAGATGCACTTGGGAACACTTGGTGTTAGCCAACTCACAAAATAAATTAATTAAGAGTAAATTTCCCACTGGCCCATTGTCAATGTGTTTAAAAGGAGGAACAGATATTGAATGTTCTCTCACTGTATTATTTAGTTCAGCAGCCACTGGCTATGTCAAGTGTACCATCATTGACCATGGACAATCCCTCATTTTGTACTAATTAAAAAAGTTTAGACTCCATTAAAACTTTAACATTCTTTGAAATCATACCTATAAAATAATAATGAGATATTGAAAACAAAATATCAATAAATATATATTTTACACATTTCTAAACCAACTCATTGGCGGTTTCCAAGGTATCGGCTAAATGGCTGCATACATCTATTCATTGTCAGCACTGAATAGTAAAATGAAACCATCATTATAATTAACCCTTTCACAGATAAATGAACTGATTTTCTGAACTGGTTTTCCTGGTAGGCACATAGCTGAATATTGAGGCTGTGATGCAACATGACATTCAGCAAATTAAAACAAAACGCAACAATGAAGACATACAGCTACTTGTGGTAGTTGAATTTGGTAATTAAACTGTGGTACATTTATGAAACAAGTTTACACAAACCTGCATTAAACAGGAAAAATCGGCAACATTTTATGCAAAAGGAAAACTTATTTTCAATATATCTCAAGATAACTAATTACCATGTTTATATTGTACTGACTCACAGACTTGTGTTAAAAAAACAACTTCTAGAACACTAAAAAGTGGAATAAGTAATCAATGTTCACTTTTTAATACAAAATAGAAGTCATCACATTTCATACCAAAGGTAATGAGCGCACATGGAACATGCATGACTCATGGTTAAAAATGTACTGCAATCTGCGCTGACAAGGAGTGATTGGGACAAAATGTAGGTTAGTATGCACCGCCTACACTAGTGCAGATGCATGATTGGAAAGTACCCAATATTATGGATTACCTGATGAAAATTCTTCATGTGTATGGGCATGAAAATTTTAGGGAAAGGAAAATATTAATGTTTTTGGTGAACTTCTCATAATTAACATCAATCCATATTAGAATGTGACACAAAACCTCCCTATGCCAGCTTGGCCTCTGATTCGTCAGCAAACTGGACTGGTATATAGGAATGACAAAACCTGAAAGCGTCGGTTGAAAAGCGTTTAAACTTTAGGAGTGCACCACCAGGTCTCTGATGATGATAGAAAACAAGAATGTTCCAAAAAAGTGTTATTCCACGACTATGTAGAACACTTTGGCATGAAAATTCATAAAGAAGACCTCTCCAAATGCATTAGGAGCATCTAATATACATTCCAGGGAAACATCGAAAATCTCCTTCATACGGAAATTTCTCGAAAAAATGTAATTTTTCAGACTTTAATCATGTTTTCTTTAGGTAATAGTTCTTTTGTGGCATTAGGCATGAATAAGAGAACCAACCTTCTTAATATACAATTGGTTTTATATTTGCATATGCCTTGGAATTTACTGTTTCACAAAAATATATCTGACATTTTTCTTGTAGATGCTGAAGTTATGTGGGCTATTTAATTATTTAAATTACATTAACCAATGGTGAAAATAATCATGCAATAATTACAATGACTTAGGTTGGCATGATTACCTTACATTACATTAATCACTTTCTCAAATTAGCACTTTTTCAATAGCTATATCTCAATAGCTACTCAGTATCTCAATGTAAATATGCATCAGTAATGATTAGAAAAATTGAAATGAGCAACAGGTATACTATATGACAACAAAACTTCCACATCCTTTTCTTCCTCTACACATAGCAGATAGTAGTCAGGTGTCATCTGGTGATGAGTGTTGAGCATGACGCAAAAAATTTTCATTGCATTTAAATGAAAACAAAATTTCACCACATTAAAGATGAAAGTTTGATGCATTGTTTGAATTTTTAAAAGATGAATACAAGAGTATCAATGGCATTTAATTTTGAAAATTTAAATAGATTTAAAAATAAACTTTATCCTACATAATAATGAAGTTCCAATCGATCTATCTGGGCCGTTCAGATGAAAATATTTTCAAGTGTTCATTTAATAAGCAAAATATTATCCTTTCACAAAACAACTTCTTGAGACTCAGTTTTGGATGGGTATCAATCAGTCCAGAAAGTTTGAACAAAATTTGATAGAGTGACTGCCTAAACATTAGTTGAATTGGCATGAAATGACCCTAATAATACAGAATTTTTTATTATTTGCATACTGTGTACCATTTATTGGAGCCAATGTGAGGGGTGCAATATTATATAGGCTACAGTATTGGCCATGAGTGTGTTCAATGGGCTCAAAAATCTCACTTCCACCTCGAGCAAAAGAGCTCATAAAACAGGCTTTAGTTAATAAACCATAACTTTTGATTCAGTTATCTCAGGTTACTGCAGCCCATTGAAAAACTGCAAATGTTCAAGAAATTGGAAATTCTTAAATTCCAAACTCCTGTCCAAGTAAGACCTGAAAGTTACAAGGTTAAGTGCAGTAGCCAAAACGAGTAAAGATAACTATATTGTAAATGGTTGAACATAGGAAACCAGACTTATTTTTACTTCACTGAATGCTGGTCATGTTTTACTCTGTGAATTTACTCAATTTAGCTTCATTATATTCATTTATGTTCCATTAATAACACACTATATATGAATAGTGTATGGTATTATCCATAGTTTCTTTAGGTAGCTTTAAGTCTTAGAATATATTTTTTACCCATAGTTTCAAGAACACTACTGCACTCACTTCAAAATTATATGCAAAAAATAAAATCTGCCGACCTATACAGAAAATAAAAAAAGATATATTTCAACTGAGTGTTAATTCTAGCAGAGATATCAAATAATTACTAAGGATAAATCAATAGAGCATCATTTTTTACTTCAGAGCATCAGAGAATGCCATAAGGCATGAAAACTTGAAGTTTGCTGTGAATGTGTACAGTGAACATGAAGAAATGTCGTTTCTTCTCACTCTGCTCAGAGACTCAACCTATCAGTCATCAATGCACTTAGACTTTTGACTGTTGTGCATCTGAATTAATGAACCAGACTATGAACTCACTCTTCCATCCCTTCCAAATAAGTTCACACCAACACCTACAACATGTAATGTGTCTCAGGAAGTGAGCCATTTCCTTCATCTGACAATGAGTTAAGGTGAAACTCTGGGGTCAACTGACATGGGTGAAAAAGTATTCATTTTTGCTTCCAACCTTTGGCTCATAACTCAAAAAAAAACCTGTGGCAAAACTATATTTTGATCTATTAAACAAGTCAAGTAATTTTTCATGCCCATAAACAAAGGAATTTTGGTTTTGGAAAATCAGTTACATTTAACTATTTCACTTTACATTGCATGAGTCTCCATTGGAAACGGGTCCAAGACATGAACTGAGAATTTTCTGCATACACAACTGTATGCCCAATGACTCCTTTTTATAAACATATTTTTGATATATGCACATAAGAACATTGGTTTACCTCTCAGTGTTGACATTAAAATGTTTAAAAAATATTCATATAAAACATAAGCTTCTACAGATAATTATAGGGGATTTCCAGCAAATTAGGTAATCAAATTACCATAAATACTGAGATATTAAAACAAATGGAGCAATATCAACCAGAATTTTCATGCTAATCTTAAAGACTATCAAAAATATAGCCATATTATACTGAAAATTTAACATCGCTTGGTTATCTATATCAAACAATTGTTTCAAATCATAACAAATTTAAAGATGAGACAACACCTAATGCCACAATCAGCAAGCAAAAAATGTACACATTCATCTGACTTCCTTTATCCAATAAAATAATCACAAATGTATACATGCTAAGGAAAAAAATGGATGACAATATTTATATTACACTTATTTGAGGACCAATTTCATGGGAGTAACTACCTTTGTGTATTGTCATAGGAACAAAAAAATGTATATCTTATAGAAAGTTAGAGCTTTTATAGTATTTACTAGACCTATATATCTCATGGCTTGTTAGTTAAAAAGGACCAAGAACTAATCTAACACCACATTTCATAGTATTAAATACAACCACTTGTTTGACTTTCTAAATGGATTATTTGGTCATTGGTAGAAAAAGATGGCATATTGAGATAATGTCTCCTCACAATCTAATGTATCTGCTTGAAAATTTACGTCTATATATAAATTTATTCCTCAGCAAGGTTAACCACACAGGTCACACCATTGGTGGCAAGATGCATTTGCAGTTTGCCATACATCTAATGCACATGGAGAATTTAAAGATCTCAAGAAGTGTCTCTACATTTAATTATGTGCACCTTTGGTAAGGTTATACATAGTGTTAGGGGCTGTCCATATATTACACTGTCCACACTTTGTCAATGAGATCCAACCTACCAATGCTATATCACACTTGTCCCATTACCTCCCTACATAACATTAGAATGTTAGCCAACACTTTCAACTGTACAGATTACTATCTGCCATTCCATGGGCAGGAATGAGTAAATAACTTAATCCAGTCGGTGGTCCTTGCCACATATGTATTGTGCTAATTCTAGTTACCCTCCATGTGAAATGGCACCATGAGAAACCCAGTGCATCTCCATAACACACTTTTACACAAGTCTTAAATCCTTGGATTGAATATTGTGCATACAGACAGCCCCTGAGCATTCAATTGTATTCCTGTAGTTTCCTACATTAAAACCATGAGGAAAGTATTTGCAAAAGTATTGCTTACTACCTAAGAACTGCAATACCAATCCAAAATTTTCAATAAAATATGTATGCATAAAATGCTAATGTGCTTTCTCAAAATAAAAAGAAAACTTAAAAATTATATATTTTTAGGTTACATTTTCAGAGTATTTTTAAAAGTATAGTCTCTTTATAAAATATTTGACCAAAAAAATGGTTTAATGGATAACCCTCATGAGACCACTTTTCATGCATGCTTCTCCTCCTCTTCCGCTGCTGCTGTCCCACTTACTTCTCCCTCAATCTTTGCCAAGATCCTTGGCTTTAGCAATGTGCCCATGCCACCCTCGCAGCAGGGGCACTGCCGATAGTGGATTCCTACTCTCACCTTACCCTCGATACTACCGCACTTCTGTGCTCTCGTCTGGATGATGCTTATCCTCCTGGGTACAGCTGCGGTGCTTGTTCCTTTCCCTACAATACCCTCTTTCCTCACACTGGACCTCTTCTGACCACCTGGAACTTTTGCCAATGCTCTCTTCTTAGTTGGCTTCTGTATACTTCTCCTTTTCCTGGAGTGGAATGAAGTATGTCAGTTAACTCTCCAAGTTCATGATGTAAACTGACTTGGGTGTAACATTGTGGAAATTATTTAGCATATGTAGTATTGGAATTTTATTCTAGTCACTACAACCAGTATCCTATATTTTCACAGTCTTGATTCAACATTACAAGGTGTGCCTGACGAGACCATTTTAAAGTTGAAAAGGGGGTTGAAAAAGTTAATTGTGCCAGCAAAATATGCATAGATTTATTTCTAAGAAGAAGGTATACAGAATAATTTCTATGAAGTATGTATTCCTGATGCCATTTTGGGAGGCTAACCATTGATGTGGCCATAAGAACTACTTCCTTAAATGTAAATCCTTGGGCTGTATGAGCACCACACGGAGATCAGGCAGTAGTAGTAGATTTAAGGGAGATGACTGACAACTAAGGTCACTTGCAGCATAAGAGATAGATGGGAAAGGAGGAAGGGTGGAGGGCAACCTGGTGTCGGCAATAGCCTACACTTAGTGATGACAAATGGGTGCGCAGTTTAACGTCCCATCCGACGGATGGCGTACTTCCTTAATATGCTCTCCAAAAAGCACCTCAAGTAAGAATCAGGATGCAGGATCAGATTGGTACAGTGGATAGTGTTATAGCTTCCCACCCAGAGAGCCCTGGTTTGAATCCCGGAGGTGACAGATCTTTTTTAGTGGTATATTGCTCAATCAAGCATGTTGTCAGTTCATTAATTTTTCTAATATGCTAATATTTTTCCTTGATCATTATTACATAGTTGAGCATGACATGAAAAATGTTTAAGACATTATCTGTTGAAATTTTTAAATGACTGTAAAATGGAAAATTGCAAAATTGTTGACACCATATGGCCCCACTTTCTTTAAAAAAACTATTACAATTCAGGAATAGAACAGTTCAGGGAACAGGGAGGTTGGAAAACATCAAGACAGTAATGGAATACTAGAAGGTCTGGTGAAAAAATAGGCATTTGGTATTCCACAGTTGATTGTTAAAGGTCAGAAGAGTCAATGAGAACTTAATGTGGTTTATTACAGTTAACTGTTTAGAATGATAGTCAACATGAACTAGATATGTGACAAACTAATTTAGTAGGGATAAAATTACATCCAAAAGATGAAGCCGTAATCCAGCTGTACATGATGCCTATTAATTATAGAAGGAAGAAGTCTACATGATTCACCAAGGAAACAAATTTAGGAAGGCTCTTGAAGGAAAATATTAAAAAAATAATAGGGGATTGGATTGGACCAGTGTTGACAGGTGAGTAGAATTTAAAATATTTTGGGAATTGCTGACTGAACTGAGAATAGAATGATGCATCACAAAGAAAAGATTATGATCACAGACAGGGGGTTCATGAAATGCAAACATGCAGAAAGATGGAAAAGGTAAGCTGGTTACAAAGGAAGGTGCTACAGTAAGAAAGTCTGCAAAGAAATTCAAATAAAGTTGACGTAAAGGGTGGAGGAGATTTTGAAAGGTACATCATGGGATCCTGAAGATCTATGTCATAGCAGAGTATATTGGGCAAGCCTGATATGGATTTTGATTGGCAACCTGAGGAACTGAATAAGGGAATCATGTAGCAAAAGGAGTTTGTATAGCCACCAAAAACCACAGTTATCAACCCAAGGATCAGCTTGATAGGCGAGGATAGAGCTCACCTAGTATTAAGCCCAATTTCATGTGAAATTCACACATCAGGGTAGGGGGGCCAGTTCCTTTCGCTGACGTTTATACCTATGGTTTCCCAGTAAGATCCGGTATCTAAAATGTAACACAGCTAGGGTTGCGCTGGGGGTGCTCAGGAATTAAACCTGGGCCTTCCGGTCAATAGTCCAATGCTCTACCCACTGGGTTCCTACATCCCCCAGAGTTAGTATAATTTCTCATAAATCCTGGAGGACCAGAGGTATTCAGGGGACATTCTTTTTTCCTATCTGGTGAACCACCAAACATAATGAGGAAATAAATTCAACAACAGAATGATATTCACTCAAACTTGCCAAGTACCATAAATATGATATAGGTATTACAAACTTCCAAAAAAAAGACGACCAAATTTTTTATCATTAAATGCACAGAGAAAAGTTATTATCCCAATTAGAGAAACTAATTTGAGGAGTTGATGATATATGGTGTCCTAACTTGTTCAGGAATAAGAATTAACTAGGGTAATTTAAATAATTAACTTGGTGAAGAATTTCATGATTCCGATTTTCTGTATTAAGCTACATTAAGTTAAAAAAATGAAAAATATAGCAATATACCCAACAAATCTTTTACCTCCCTCTCTTCCTTTTCATATTTTGCCGTCTGCTAGCTGGGTTTCTCACAACCTCGGGAATTACATGGGATGCGAGTTTGCTCTCCTCTACATTAGAAAGATATGGAAGATTGACTTTTGGCCATTTGGCATACATATGGTCAATGAGATGAAACCACCTAAAAGAAATGTTAAAACTGTATCTAATATTTTTTCAGTATCCGAGCATAATTACCGTTGTCACATCATCAAAGCTAATCTCTAATACTTACTCATTAGACTTTATTTCCTCGATTAACTCCATTCTCTTAGAATTCTCGACGGATTATCAAAAATGACCAGTCAAATCATGCTGTAAGGATCATTGAAGATGATTTAAAGATATTATAAATTGTTTCTTAAAATGTCAACGCCCGGCTGCTTGTCACACACATATCACATCTATAAGATCCTCTGTTGCATTTTGTTCTTCATGACATTGCAATTAATTACTTAAGAAGAGATTTATCTTTCGAAATAGTAAACAAACTATTTCAAGACCACCATCAACATAATTATTCGTTAGTAACTTGTTTATCAATAATGGAAATCACCACGGTAGATGGCGTTCCAATAGAAACCAAAGTGATGAAAATAAATTTCGATTAAGTTACTAACGCTTGCAGGGCCAATTTCAGCCCTTTATTCTATATAAATTTATTTTTGAAAGAGTTAGCAACATTTCATGGTCTCTTTATAACATTCGTGATACATACAATGGAATAAAACGATCTTCTAGCTGGAGTCCGTGGAAGTGAATTTACTATGTGATAATGTTCATGCACTTGACCAAGAGTTCAGCGTCGTGTTTGAAGTTTAGTCTAGTATTAATTTTCATATAAATGGAATAATGATAAGCGATGAGCTGGCTCTGAAACGTTTTGAAACAAACAAGGGTACTTCGGCATTAACATATTGGTGTCCTGTCCACGGAGGATTATCCTTTACTCTGCAGACATATTAGTGCTTCGTATTTACTTAAATAGCGCCATGACTGTGATGGACTACCAAATCCTGGTGAGGGAAATAATTCACATTTTTGCGTAACATTCAATTGAGTTCTTGATAGTGAGATTTTTTAAGATTTTCAATTTGGTATGCCTTTAAGGCGACAGAGGGAGTTTATCCGTACAACGTTGCCAAATAAATTTCGTGTTATTTAGTTTCGCAGACGTCATTTCTTGTTTAAGTAAATATTTTATCTCAAAGAGCCTAACATTTTCTAAACTTATATTTTTCTTTTGTATCTTTATGGCTCTTAATAGGGTGATTCCCTTTTAATAGCTATCCCAACGTCTAATCACCTTGAAATACCAGAGCTGGCAACGTAAAAGGTGTGCTCATTAATGAAGGAAGAGGAGAGGGTAGATATGGAGGGCAGGTGATACTGTAAGTATGGTTTCCAGTAGGTATTGAATTGCTAATGCTCTTTGTGTGTGTGCAAGGATCTAATTGTCATCGTATCAATTGATTGGCCGATTTAGTATTAACCTCAGTTTTGGTAAAAACTTATATTTTCCTCAATAATGTTGGATGCCACATCGATCGTGGTAGCAACGTTAGTGAGTTTAGGTAGTTAAAATCGTATTAATGCATATGTGATATGGTTCTTTCATAAACTGATAAGTTAATGAAATCGCCTACATGGTTACGCAGATGGGTTTAATACTAAACCATATGGTACGCAAAAGCAGGGTTGACCTTCAGTTCGATGTCATCCTTTGGTGCAAGTTGAACGTGTCGTGTAAGATTCCACTAATTATTTACCATTAGTGTTATAAACAATGCTGGTACTCATTTCGATTCTAATTAACTCGATGTGTAATTTTTAATGCCTGTTTACCAATACGGTCGTATATAGTGGATGTGTATGAAGGCCTAATACTCTGTAACAGCAATTTCCTTGCATTTCGAATTGAGGAACGTACGATTAGATATTTTAGTTGTTAAGGCTGTGACATTGAGGAGACTTAATGTTATAAATTATTTTTTCCAGAAGAAAGGATTAATAGATGAATAATTACAAGAATACTAAATGCTTAAACGCGATGTCTAGTGCAATCCCTCCATTGATTCCAACAGTGCCACCTCCAATGGGAAGTGACGATGAAAATAATGTGGATGATGAATTTGGTGATTTTACTACCGCTAGTTTTACCTATGATTGTTTGGGTAAGGTTTTACTGCTGATGTTCAAGTTTGTAATAAATGGATTTCCATGTAATTGGATCATTGATATAATCGAGGTGTTTTCTCATTTCAGGAGAATCAAAGGGGTCAACGCCTGAAAAACGATCACCTTGGATAGAGTCTGTAGATCAAGATGTATTCAAAGAAACAATTTCTACCAATTCGGATAAAGCTGATCACATAAATGAAATTTACGAGGACGAGGTGTATCACAATTGCTCGGATACAATAGACAGAGAAGAGGAAGTGAAAGAGCTAAACCTGGAGTCGGATGAGAAATGCATTGAAAGATTCGGTTTGGAGAATAATGCCGATGATGATGCAGAAGACGATGGAAGCGATTTCGGCAATTTTGAGAAATGTATAAATGAGGATGTGGAAGAAAAGAAGGTGGACTTTTTATCAGTAGACAGGGGAGTTTCATCTAGCAATTCCGGTGTTCAGGACAATACAAGTCAAGATTCTGTCATTTCATCTGGAGCCACCGACTCAGGACTTTGTAGTGCCAGCCAAAAGAGCGAGGAGGAAGAAGTGGTTGATGTTGAGGATGTAGGAGCAAACGTGGATGCCGGTTTGGACGATTCTAGTGGTAGCGATGAGACTCTTGTTGTGGGAAAGAAAAGGACATGCCAGGAAAAAACAGAGGAATGGCAAGAGGGTCGTGAGAGAACGATAGACGAGAGTGTGTTTCCTCAATCTTCCAATGTTTCAAAGGATACCAAGTGTGACGTTGGGGTAGACGATGGTAGGACTAGACTCAGTGATGATGATGATGATTTTGCAGATTTTTCCGCATTCCGTGCCAGTGACAATCGTGTTGAAGCGAATGATAGGAGTACTTTCCCTAGCGTTGAGAGTAATAGTGGTGTGGACGAGAAGTTTGAAGATCAAAGTGGTGATTTGGAAGATGATTTTTGTGATTTTGCAAGTGCGCCTGTCCCTGATCACGGCGAAAATTGTGCGACATTCCAGTCCAAAACTGAACGAAGTTCGGATAAAAGTAATGTATGTTCAGATGATGAATTTTCGGATTTTGCCTTCGCTCCGTCAAATTCTACGGACCCAACGCATTCTGAAGAGGTTGCTAAAGATCTAGAAGTGGTTAGCGGTGAGCATCGACCCCAGGACCTTGTAGATTCTGGAGCTGATTCATCTAAGGAGAGTTCTGCTGAACAATTTAATCATACTGAAGATTTTAAATTGTTTCAGCGACTGCATTCCGGAGAGGTAATAATGGTTCCATTCTTAATCTTCAAGCTGGCTACTCTTAACCATCGAATGTAGCATGCATTTCATGGCTTATATTAATTTTATGCGTAAATAATTAAGTGGTGCCCCCTTCTAAAACTTAAATATGCATTTTTACCTCAGTCGCTTCGCGAAAAATTATAGTTGTATGAGGAAAGGAATATTTGGAAACTGTGAAAAACGAACTTACTAATTCTAGAGTGCAATTAAAGTGGACCTTTTGAGGGCATTATTTTTAGTGGAAGGTAGTTGAAACTTTCTGTCGCTGCAGTCATTTACAGGAAGCCGTTTGAGGTATGAACTGCATGGTATTTTGCTGTGCTATTTCAGGTTGAAAGTAGTATCATTACCAGCAAGTAACTTTTGGCACCAATTGAGTTATAACTCAATGCCAAAACAGGTGAAATCAAAATTGAAATAAATCTAATTGAGGTTGTTGATAGTTTAAGCAGGTTAAAGAATGCTCATCATTTTACTGTTGATTTGCATTAAGACCTGGGGCATGTTTCTATTAGTTAAGAGTCATTTTAACTTTAAGTCTGTTAAGTTTGTAATATACAGCCTTCGAAAGACAGTAACATAATCTGAAAGTCAACATTTTCCTTCTTATGATGGTAGCAATGCTTGAGCATGCCATTTTGTATTTCATAATAATAATACTTGATTCAATGTGATGACTAGTACAACCATTTTAAATGTCGTCAGTATGAATATTGCTTAATATAGAAACAAAATCTTAAATGTGATTAAGATTTTCTCAAAAGAATCCATCAATTGGGTAAAGGGGGTTAGCAAGTAAACCAGGTGTATACCCTATTGTTGAAATTCGGGATACAGTTCAATTTCAACTGAGTTAACTTTTTACTGTCTGAAATTGTTGCATTGAAATGCACATTAGTGGATGAATCCATTAAAAGTTACCGTCGCAGCATCTCCCGCAGTTTTTTTGGAATTCAACTGAGTAGGCACAGCCAGTTATACAGTCGAATGTCCACATTATGAAATGAGTTTTAAGTTGAGGGCAGTCTACATTAAGTAGTATTTTGGTTCACTTCACCTGTGTTTAACATGTGGGGAATGACCCCATAACACCTTAATTCAAATGTCTTTGAAAGATGGCATGGTAAAGTGTTAAACGATACTCATTTGAAATGAGGAAGTTGAGCTTTCTTAACATATAAACAGCTTTACTCAGTTTATTACAGATCTGACTGATGTGTGTCTCCCAGTTAAGTTTTGTATCAATATAAATGCCTAGTATTTTAGCTGTTCCAATTTCAGTTGTTTTTGATTTAAGACTGCATACAATATGCTGAGTTTTGTAAGTATTTAAATGTAAATGATTAATATCAAACCATTCTTTGGGAGGTACTAGATTATGCTTTTGTATCTTCTAGGTGTAAGAGACTGTTTTAGCCGTTACTCTGTGGAATTTTTCCATCGTATAGAAAGAAAGAAAACACAGCATTTCCGGATTTACTGGAAATTCCACATTTACTGTAAATGTGGAATTGCTGTGTTTTCTTTCTTTCTATATCTTCTAGGTGTTGACATTTTTGTACAAAGTGGTGTCATCGGCATATAAAATGGATTTAGATTTCATTTTACGGGGATAATCATTAATCATGATAATTAATGAAAAGTACTGGACCAAATGCAGAGCCCTGTGGGGTGCCACAATTTACTTAAAGAGCTGGAGATCGACAGCCATCAAGTTCAACCAATTGATGGCGATCATACAAATATGACTTCATTAATTTCAGTGCAATTCCCTTAACACCATAATATTCTAGCTTAGTAATATTGAATGATTAACACAGTCAAAAGCCTTACTAAGATCACATAGTGTTACAGAGACTGACTCCTTCTCTTCAAATGCATTAATGACATAATTAACTATGGACTCTACAACCATTATTGTAGATTTCCCAGATCAAAAGCAAAATTGTGATTCAAAAAACAGGTTATTTGAATCAATAGCATCACTTATTTGATCTTTCATTATGGCTTCAAAAATTTTACCAAAAACAGTGACTTTGGAAATGTGGTGGTAGCTAGTTAAATCTTCTTTATCACTTTTCTTATAGACACAGGCACTGTGTTGGAACATTTTAGAGCTGTTGGAAAATATACTGTCTCAAAACCTTTCAAATTTATAGTTGATACCAGAAGACTAACCGTATAGATTATGAAAATGCTCCCCTGATTGAATTGGTTATAATTGACTGTAAAGCCAACCAAAATTGAACGTGTAATCTGAGGTTGGGAGTTGGCCTCCTTGTTCCAACAATAGTTAATCAGAGTTTGGTGATATTTACATTGGATAAGAATTGTCATACTTTTATTCTCTGGACAGGTAATTGTTGCCATTTCAAATTACATTAATTGGTCTATATTTGAAGAAAACCAGGCATGGCCAACTATGACAATGTTAATACACACACTAATAGCTGAAGTTCAGCTTACCCAAATTTAAGCCCATTGACACGAGAAAATCTTGAGTTGTGGATAAGGCATTAGGTCCCTTCTCTGAGTCAATTAAGGTTTGCAGTTAAGGTATGATATTCAGAAAATTATTCTAGTTAACTTAAAATGGAGTTGTCAAACATCTCCTAGGATTTGTATGCAGAATCCTCTGGTGAATATACAAGTGTACTAACTGGATATAACACCATCAAAGTATGACTTTTCCATGAGAAATTATTGTTAAACACCTCCAGAGCATACAACAGACAATATGTTGGATAGTGTTTTAGTAGTGGTATTTTTTACTGGTGTTATCACAACAAAATGGATTAATTAAATGTCCTTGTAGCAGAGAAGGAAGGATTACATTAAACATCCCTGAAACAAATGTAAATAGAATAGAAAACATAGGACTTGAGTGAATTTTCATTTGTGATGGCCTTCCCTTTCAGGCTGATCCTCTGGTGGAAACTCTAGCCGAGCTTGCCTTTCAAAGTTTGCCAGCAGGTGATGACAAGGATGTCAGCAGTGAGAATCTTCAGGCTAATCTGCACTTCGGGCAAGTTTGGAAGCAGTTGCAAGATGTGGAAAGCACACATGCCCTTTCCTACCAGTGGGGTGGTTCCTCTTCCAATAAGACTCTCCTTTCTGCCCTTGCTATAGACTCGCGGAATATTGTGAGTGTAATTGCTGTTTTATTATTAGCCGCATAGGCTTTTGCCATTAGTTTAGGTCTATCTTAGGTTTATCTTAGGTAATTACTGGGATTACTTAAGCTGTTGGGTAATGAGAAGAGGGAAAGTACCTCGAGTACACTTGGAGTATGCCAAGCAGTAATCAATATGTTGGTATTCTCTGGTGAAATTTGTTCTTATCAGTAGGTTCATCATCTTAGTGTGTGGGAAAATTTTTTTTCCTCTGATGTGACTGGTGCTCTTCTCTGAGAAATAAAAAACCTATGGACATAGGTTACTAGATGAATTTAAGTCCATCAATATTAGCTCATGGGAATTTTTTTAGGTATTTTTTGTAATAAACTGTGTGAATCTTGAGTGTCTTTAAATTTGGTAGTCTTTCTTGGTGGTGGATGGTCTGACAGGTTTTTGGTATGTGCATCACCATATGCACCTGGTGGCATGGAATATTTCCTTTCCTTTTATTATTAACTCATGCAGTAGATATTGAAGTTCTGTCCTATGGAATAAATTTCAGTTTCGAATTTAGGGAATTTTTTGTCAAATTTTCATGGTTAATATAGTGATAATAACTTTTGGGTTGGGGGTGATGTGATAATTCCATGAATACGTGGTTCATTGCATGAGGGGTATTTGGCATTTAATTCACTGTGTGACCAGTATGCACCCAAAGCAGCGAAATGTGAAATATTTATGTAAGGCAAAAGAGAGTGGCAAATTCTTGGACATAATCCATCCCTTCTCTCATGGCATATTAGACTATCATACTTCATCCATTTTATAAATGTGTGGTGTATACTTTCTTTAATGGTTCTTGTTATGTTTACCGTTGTAACAATTGCTTTGCTGCTCATAATGTTCCCTCTATTACATTTTTCTCACATATTGCTTGCTTTTGTTGTAACCCTGTGAGTTCTATTTCTGTCACGGTGTGGGGTTTATTTTTTGCGGCAGCTTTTTGGACCTCGATGGAATTCAACGGCTGTTCCTCGATTTGCTGCCAATTTAGGGTTTAATCCCTTGGAACCAGTGAGGGCACCACCCGCTGCATCTGTAGTCAAGACACCCAAGGAGAAATCAGGACCATCGACTGGGATTCAACCACCTGCACCGATTCAGCCTACTCGAATGAATGCTATACCTAGTTCTGAGGTAAATAATTTTACATTTCCGAGTTTTAAGATGTCCCTTGAGTTTTAGAATATTTGAATCAAGAATGTGGGTATCTCTGCTTTGGATTATACAATGGATAATAATTAGAATTGTTGGGCAGATGTGTATATGTGAAGTGTAGGGCAGATGGAAATATGGAGTTCTAATTATATAGGATACTTGTGTGGTAGTGTCACATATTGGTTATGGAGTCCATGCCTAACGTTAATATTTTTCAAAATTTTAAGCTAAGAAAATGAATGAAATAATTGTTGACACATTCCCTTGAAAACCCTTTCATTTTGCTGATTGAGAACCTCTTTTTGTAGTTAAAAAATGATTTATTTTCGTTAAGAAACTTTTCCAGCTATTCATTGTTACTTTCTAAGAATTTTTCTTGATCTGATATTTGATCATGATGTGTAGTTTGATGTTTGTAAGAGAAGGTGGTAATATGATCCTTGGGAAAGATTCAAGAGAGATGAAAAGAATACATAGAGGATCTATATGGTAAAGACATTAGGTCAGCAAGCTTAGACATAGAAAGAGAATATGATGTAGATGGGTATAGCTTAGGTCCAGGCATATATGATGGCAATAGAGAAGGGGATTAAGGGAACTTGCATTAAATAAGGCCATTGAGGTAGGAAACATTCCCAAGGAGCTACCAGATGGTGTAGAAAAACATGGGAAGAAGTGTTTTAATGGGCTAATTTTTTGCAATTATGAGGGAGGAAGTTGACATGGCGGTTTTGTTGTATCACTGTTAGGTTTCATTGCAAAGTGCAGAAAGGGAGCCCTTTGTGAGGACCACGGATAAATAAGTTTGATTCTGCACGCAGGGAAATAGGTTTTCAGGATCATATATACTGGATGGGGAGGAGGGCAAATAATTCCTTAGAGGGTGATTAGTTTTGGTTCAGTTGAAATCAATTAGGTTTGCCCATATTGAGATTAAGTTGCCAGTCAACTGAGGGGTTGCAAACATTGCTGAGCACAATAGGAAATCTTTGTGGCAGGAATGGGATGAGAATAAATGAAAACAAAGCTAAGGTTTCACAGTTTTTAGAAAGAGAATGGCCAAGTAAAATATTAAAATAAGAGTTCATAAACTAGAGCAGGTGGAACAGTTTACCTATATTGGAAGTGCTTTTTATATCAAGATGATCAGAGTAGTAGGGACAATAAGAAGAATGCATTTTACGAACAAACTTTTACAAAGAAAGAGTTGATCGCCAGCTTTTTGAGAAAGGATATCAAGAAAAAGTTTGTGAAAACTTTGATTTGGAGTGTGCCATTGTGCATAAAAGAAATAGGGTCATTGAAACAAGATGATAAGCTTAGATGTGAAGAGGATATGATGGATTTTGATGTGTGAGTATGAAGAAGGATAGAAAGGAAAGCAAACAAGGGAGTGATAGGTATGTTGGAGGAGGATAGAGGAATTTTGGGAGGAATCCAAAGGAGGCAGGAAAGATTAGTGCTGAGTATTTTGATTGGCCATTATATGCTGATGACTGTGGAGGTAAAGAAATATATTTGAAAATACTGAAGTGCTATCAAAAAGGCAGACATAAAATTCATAGTACAGATATTAGGATGAAGAGTTTAAACATATCAGGTAACAAAGCATAATTTTATGCATGAGATATGGCTGCATATTTTAGGTCTATCACTATGTAATGAAATTAGTTTTTTTTTTTAAGTTGACTACTGTACTTACTTACGTAATTTACTTTTCCGTAGTGTTACAATTTATGAAATAATGATATAAAATGAAACTTTTGCATATCTTCATTTGATAAATATAGATAAAATGTGGAATCCTATAAATGTAATACAGATACCTCATTCTGTATTGATTAATAAGTTTACTATATACCGTAAAATGCCAATGATCAAAGATTATATGAAAACCATGTTTATCCATTGAGACTGGGGATGGCAGTGATATAGAAATGAATATGATTCACTGATCTGTATAGTATTCCTTCAACATTGATTCAGTTTTTAGAATGATAATTTGTAAGAGTTATCAATAATAATAATATATGGATGTTTGTAACATTTAATCCATAATTTACTGCGTACAATTTGTGATATTAATTAGGAGCTATATTGGTATGTTTGGCCTTTGCTTCTTTAAAAATATAATTACACAATTGAAGCACCATAATGGATTGTCAATGATTTCATAGTTGTATTCCATGCTTCTTGTAATACAGTGAACATAGGAGGGCAGGGCAGTGTGTGTATAGCAATCTCAGTGACACAGCAGTGACATCTAAGCAAGTTTTGAGCTAAAAAAATAAGAGTTACAGTTGTCACTTAATGATATCTCATCATACAAGTGAAACTGAAGAATAATGCGCATTCATTTATACAAGTATATGTTTGTGAGATGAAATATTATATCCTGGGAAGATAAAAATCAACAAAAATAAATGCAATCAGGTGATCAGTATCTGGAAATATAATCACCAATAGTGATCCATTCAATAGAAAAACTTTAAAGTAAAATCAAGTCCATCCCATTTTATGAGTGTTCGTGCATAGTGCTTCTTATTGTATTAAGGTTTGTTTTCTCTATTGTATGTTGTTAAATAGGAGATCATTTTATTTTAAACTTCTAATGAAATGACTTTGTGTTCCTTGAATAATGGCTACACCCAGATATGAATTTTCATAGAGAATGGAACCTCATACAGCAAGCAAAATTTGTTTTGTGATCTTTCTTGCAAATCAGAACGCTCGTTTAGTGAAACAATTCTTCCCAGGTAAATTAATGCGAAATATGTTAATGCGCTCTATGCCAAAATTTAATAAATTATGAACAAGGGTAATTCAAAGAAAATAGCTTATGAACCTGAATCTGAACAAACCTGGAGTGTGAACTCAATTTGTAAAAACAAAAAAGAATTGAAATAATTTGTTTATTGTTTATAATGAATTCTTTATTCCTTTTTACTAGGAAGCTATCTAGAGGATATTGTTTTGACTCAATATGTGGAAAAAGTGCTACTCAGCATTAACATGAAATAAATTTCTAGCACACCTAGCCAATGCCATATTAGGGTGATGCCTTGTAGGCATGGCACAATCCCATGACCTCCATATCACATTTAGCCAGCTCTTCTGAATTTGACTCTTCTTGAAGGGTCTTGGAATTTTTGAAAGACAAACAGGGGTTTAATTATCACATTGTCACTTGGATTGGCCCCAAATAGCAGCGTGAGAAGGCCTTTCATTGGCTTGTGTTTAAGCAATGCATTCTCCTCTGCTATTACAAATACATTTACAGAGGTTTGCTTGGGCATCTTCCAATTTTCATGTTGTTGCTTGCGTTTGCACAAAATAGGTGTGTTAGTTGGCCTTTTATTGGTTTGTGCCCTAGCAATGCAATCTCCTCTGCTGTTATGTGTACACGTAGAGGTGTGCTTAGGTATTTTTGGTATGAAATTTTTAGGAAACTGTGGGAGGAAGAGGCTATATAGACTGGTTCGTAGAATCTATGAGTAAGGAATCTGGCTGGAAGATTTTGTGAGATCAGTGTTAGTTCCTATTCCGAAAAAGGTAAAGGCTACATTTTGTGAGGACTGCAGAACAATTTTTGATGTACTATGCAACTAAAGTGGTTCTGAGGATCATCAACAAAAGGCTGGAGAGCAAGGCCAATGATTACTTAGGGGTGATCATTTTGGGCTAAGGGAGGGGAGAGGTATGCGTGATGCCATTGCAGTAATGAGATCACTAATTGAGAGAAATAAAGAATACAACCAGGCTGTATTTGTCTGTTTTGTAGATCTCAAAAAGGCATTTGATGGGGTGAATTGGGAAAAACTAATGAGTATGATGCATAAAATAGGGATAGATTTGAGGGGCAGGAGGCTAATCCGCAAACTGTATATATCTCAGACTGCTCAGGTGCGATATATGGAGGAAATGATTAAATAGGCATGGGAAGAACTTGAGGGAGGAATGAAAATTGGAGGGAAATTCATAAAATCAGTTTGGTTTGCCGATGGCCAAGTTCTAGTTTCTAAGTCAGACAAGGGGCTGCAAGTGTTGTTAAGTCAATTGGCAACTCAGTGCGATAGATATGGAATGAGAATCAATATAAATAAAACAAAGGTTATGCGATTTTCCTGAAAGACAAAGGCTAAGCTAAACATTAAAATACGAGGGCAAAAATGAGACAAACATTGCCAAAGTAGTAGGGATGTAAGGAGAAGAATTTCACAAGGCAAAGAAGCTTTCACAAAGTAGAGGGAATTGTTGACAGGGATGTTGAGCAAAGATGTTGAGAAAAGATGTCAAAACTTTGAAATGGAGCATAGTTATGTACAGTGTGGAAACATAGTCACTGAAGCAGGATGATAGGTGTAGATTGGAGGCTTTTGAAATGTGGGTGTGGAGAAAGATGGAGAAGGTAAAGTGGATAGAAAGGAAGACAACTGAAGAAGTGCTGGGTATTGTGGGAGAGGAGAGGGCATTTTTGGGAGAAACTGAGGAGGCAAGAAAAATGGATGAAAAGCAAGCTGATTGGCAGTGGGATGTTGATGACTATGATAGAAGGGAGAATGTTAGGAATACATGGTCTGCACAATAAGTATCGCGACTGGTTTGCTGTAACCTCAACGGTTGATGGAGGTCCGACCGGTTGGCTCGGTAAAGGGGTCCCCCACCACTCAGGCGCACTTAAGTTCAGTTGCCTCCAGTCATGCGTTGAGACAGGTGGTGGATTTTTGTGATGTGTGATTGTTTGTGGTGTTGTCGCACCAGAATGGAGCGCACTGGCGGGCAACGCTACGCTGTGAAGTTTTGCGTTAAACTTGGGAAATCCACGTTGGAGACCCTTGAACTCATTTAACAGGCTTATGGGGATGATGCCTTAGGCCACACAAGAGTTTTTGAGTGGCACAAAATGTTTAAGGAAGGCTGGGAGCTCATCAAAGACCAGCTTTGTGTCGGACGCCCGACGACTGCTCGAACCGATGCTCAGGTGGCCAAAGTGAATAAAGTTTTGGACTCTGACAGGCATTAACCATCACCCTTATCAGTGAGGAGACTGGCCTTTCAGTCGGAACCATCCACACTATTGCGAGAAGATCTTGTAATGAGGAAAGTGTGCGTGAAGCTGGTGCCGAAAGTCTTGAGCGAGGAACAAAAATTTTGCTAAAAATTTTGGGCTGTGTTTGGGCTAATTTTCTCAACAATGTTATTATCTCAAAGGATAGCTCAAAAGGAGCTCCAAGGATATCAGTTTGACTCCATCAAGGTGGTTCAAGTGGCGACGACAAAGGCTCTCAACAGTATTCCAGAAACCGACTTCCAGTGGGTTTTTGACGAGTGGCAGATCTGCCGAACTAAGTGTATCGATGCAGGAGGAATGTATTTTGAAGATTATTAAGTAATTGTAATGATAACTGCAATAAATTTTGATTTTTGGAACCAGCCCTGATACTTATTGTACAGACCCTGTATGAGGCAGGAATAGGAAAGGGTGTTGGACAAAATGATGGAGGGAGGAAGTATACGAATATGAAGAGGGGTTTGTTGTAGAGTAGGATGTAAGGTCATGTTTTGTTGGAAGCAACAAGATATGTATTGGGCAGTGTGTCCATCCAAAACCTACCTTAACTGGTCGATCACCTAATAATAATTAGCAAAATAAAAGTATGAATGTCTTTTTTGATGAAGTTCTACCTTCTGGTTGATAACTGTGGTCTAGTTCATTGCTAATAAGTTTTATTTAAAAACATTTGAACTATGAAATAAATTGTTTTTCTGTTTTCTTTGTAGGAAAATGTGCCTGCAGCTCAATTTGACTGGAATAGCAGTGGTCTGGTTAATCCTTTGGAATGTGAGTATTACATTGAGTCTTTCCTCACTCAAGTGTTTTCAAATATACACAGATTCATCAACTTGCCTTTTGTCATTGAGTGTGCAGTGTTGCTAGATTAGGCACTGTTACTTTTTATTATGTTGTCACCTCCTTGGGGAATAGAGTGGGGTTGCTTCTTTGATTTGCTAATAATTTATGTGAGTGGTGTATGTTCAACAATTAACACAATACTTTCATATGAAATTTTGCCACATGCAGTTGGGAAATGATCATTATGGAAAAAATATCTGGCATCCCTCAAGTGATGACAGTTCTGAAATAATGTTAAATTTCATTTTACTTCTTTATTTCAAGCCTCAATGGTATTATATGGAAAATGAGGAGTATAATGGATTTCTTAGGAAGGTTCTTGGAAAGTGAAAATGATTAACCTGAGAAATTTGATAACCAGTTAAAATTAATCTAATCAGCAAATTCAGGAGATTATAGCATTGCATATTTATTATATATGTGGTCGCATCTGGAATTAATCTTAGTGTATGTTCATGTTAAATTCATAAATAGCTTTTAACAGAGGGATGGAATCTTAGATAATTTAAACATTTCTTATGCATAAATAAAACAGTTTCTGGCGTCACTTGGTGGAAATTCTTCATATTGAACTTAAAATTAAACCACTTGGCTTTTCCACATGAAAACATTTTCATGTGGAAAAGCCAAGTGGTTTAATTTTAATTTCAATATTTCTTATGCATGTAAAATACCTACAAATTCAGAGGATCATGCCATATTATTATTATGAGCATTTAATGGAAACTGCAGTACAATCTTTAAATTTTAGGTAAAAGATAAGCTACATAATTTGATTGAAATTTTAACTTGACTCACAGTTTTTGGTCTTACAACCCAAAACTGTGTATCACATACTCCATGGCTTCTAACTTCATAACAAGTTGGTTGAGGGTGTGTTACTACCTGCTGATCAGTGACCACTCTCTCCTATTCTGAAGCCACATTCTGAGCCATAATTTGAATTTAAATGCTTTCACGTATTTAGCTGATGCTTCACGCATTGTTTAACTGATGTTTTGTACAGTTAGCTCAGTGTAATGTAAGTCTTAGTATCGATGGTCATTTTCAAATAAACTGTGGAACTGGCATACTTTAAAAAGTAGAAAAATTTTACTATTTTGGTTGGAGGGCAACCAGTGATAGAAGAAGCAAGAGGAAGTTATTGAGCAGAACAATCCAGGCATGAAAGGGTTTTTATCAGAAGAAACAACTGCTGGAAGAAGAAGAAGGGATGCACATTTTAGGCATATTTTGAGATAGACAGTCATTGTAAAACATCTAAAAAGCAATACAGAGGATGATATTGAATGATATACAGTTGAACAAATATGGGCCTTCATGAAAGAGAAGAGATATCTAGATGTAAAGAAGTAACCTAGTGGAGAAATTTAGTGAAGAGCCATGTGAAAACTATGTCTGGGTTGTAGACCAGTGATAATTATTTTTGCAGTGCAGTAGTATAAGCAAAGCAAGCAATTGTAGCAGTACCATTTGGGCAGTACTCCTGGCTCTTGATGGTGAATTTTGGAACCCACCCTGACAATAATTGATTATGGGCGTCACTGTCTATGCACTGAAATAATCTAAATAAACATCTGTTATTCACAATTCGACAACTACAATGTTCAGTATTAAATTATATTTATTTTGGTCCTTATTGTGTGAGAACATGCGGTAAACCAAAGTTTACAAGTTATAATAAAAATTAATTAGCATAATTTAACAAATGTGAAAAAAACTCATTTTTATTATGCACGAAATACTTAAAAAACAGAAATTTTAAGTAAAAATTCAGGTGTCAACCTTCACATAATTATGTACAGTGTTTAAATTTTGCTTTTACTTGACAGCTGGGATGTGATGATAGTTGTGTGAAATTAAATAGAATCAGTGACCAAGACGTTCCCTAAAGAGTAGGTAGAAGAAGAGGGAAACAAATTGGGTGCATCCTAGGGTACAATAGCTTAATGAAGAATGGGATTAAAGGAAGATGTGTAGAAGGGGAAGAATTATGAGAGGGAAGTTATGGGAAATGTTAGTGTTAGGAACTATGAAGGATTGAAAAGATGGACAGGATAGAGGGCAGCTTAGGAATTTACTACAAATTAATTATCCTTATTGGAGACAAAAAGTTTTATAAATGTAATGAAGCCACCGTACCCTTTTTTCTTAAATTGAATTGTTTACTCAGTAAACACTGAACAATAGAAGAAAAATCATGGTCCACCACACTTAAGGATGGAGTCATTACATTTCTGATGTGTCTCCCTTCTGTCAAGTCATATTTATGAGGTTGTTTAAGTTCCCTAATAGAGTTGTCATTAACATTATTATTCCCTAAAATAATAGTGTTAATGACAATCACATGTGTTCAGAATTAGTAAATATGTACACATTTTGAAATTCTTCCAACCATTTATGCTATAATTCTCTGTTGATGAAGAATCTACTGCATGCAGCTAAATCTCCATTTACCATATTTGACAGTATAAAAGATTCACTCTCATTTCAATAGGGTACGCATGAAAAAAAGTTTTAACTGCCTGGACAAAAGTGTGACCCTGCCGACTAGAGTTTTACTTCCTTTTAATTCTTACATTTTTAAAATACTTCCCCACAGCAATAAGAGCACATGCTGTTTTGTTATGATCAGTTTTGATAAAATATGGTCAAGTTCATTCAATATCTTGCTTATGCCTTTTACTAAATCAGAAGTGAGCGACACTATATTTTATATCTAAGGAAATATAATGATCTAAATATAATGGAGTCAATATAGCTAGTACTAACTATCTGGGTTAAAAATAACATTTGAGTATTGGATGCTTACCCATGGTGTTCAAACCTTCATATACGAGATGCAGGTGACTTTTTTAAACAAATTTTGAAGGAAAAAAGGTGTCTAATATGCCATCAAATATAGTAATTACTAGGTATTTTCCCTTCTTTAGGATTTCTATCTATTTAAATTACTTATTTCTGTCACGTTTACTGGGTATTTCTCATTTTTCAACTTCTTGGATATTATATTCATGGTCTTCTTTCTTAAAAATCATAAATATTTATACTGTGCATCATCACATCACTTGTAATTAATACCTAATGGTTTAGATAAATCAAGAAAACACATATGGTTCCTGATAAAGCCCTAGAAATTTCTTAATCAATGAAAATAAAGGCGAAGTTTGTCGGATTTATTTTTTGTAATATTTTATAAAAATCTTCGGCCGACTTACAAAATTTCTGGTAAAGGTGTTAACTTTGCTAAGCAATTGTGTTCACTTTCCCCTTCATGATCGTTTATTCTAATTAATTTGTTTATCCATTAGAAATATATCCTGAGTTTTCATTCCTTACAGTTTACACCCTAGAAATTTCTCATTCTCTTTTTCCAGATAGAGGTTATCTTTCTAAATTTTTGTAGAGAGGGAAATAAAGTTAAATTAATAAAAGTTGTGTACTGTAATATATAAGTATCACTACTATAGACTAATGTCGGTGATTTTATGATTTTGAAAGAGTAATGTTTACGCATTTTTTTGAGTCATGATTTTACTTCTGCTCTTATGGCACATATACCATCTACAAATGGTTGTTTCCTGACATTGGTTGTATGGAGATTCATTTTTCTTCAAGACCCCAGAGGAAAATAACTACAGTAATTTTGCTCTCACTGGTTGTATCTGTCTCCATTCTCACGTTTTCATTCTGGAGAATACCCTATTTCTAAAATTATTCTACAATCATCTTCTCTCTCCTTTTTTTAATTATCTTCCTGCAATTGATGATGTCTTGATTGTTATAAAGTTGTCCGTAGAAGCCTTAACTACTTAAAGTTACATTTTAATTTGGAAAGTAACAAACGTCTGAGTAAAAATTTTACAATTTATTGATAAAAATGACACCTGTCTTAATGGATGTGTTACCATCTAATTGAATTTTTGGTGACTGCGTGATACTGATGATTTTGTTGCATGCATCGGGGAACATGCTATGTTTTTAAAGTAATTTTGCGCTTGATTGTTTCCGTATGAAATTAAAAATGTAAATATTCGGTGTCATGATGAATATTTAGAATGAGTTATTTACCCAGTTTGTGAGATAAAAGGGAACATATTTTGATGGAAAGAGGGTAGAGGAGGAGAGGTGATGGAGACAGCCTTCGAAGGCTCTTTTGCTAGTTTGATATAGCTCTGATTTAGTCTTCTGGAACCATTCCCAAGATGGTGACTCCAACCATCCCGAGTCTTTGTGGCCCGGCAATTTTATACCAAAAATCTCGCGTAGAAACCCCCAAGGAGTGTACGCTTATAAATATTTTCAAAAATGGTTTACATTTTCATCTATGCCACCCATTGATTATTTTTGTTTTGTGCTTACTCCATTCTCCCTGTTTATCCTTCTATTAGGCTCACATATAACAAATTCTTTAGTATATGCTAGAAAAAATGTCATAATAAATCATTTTTTAGGTGAAAATTTTAAAAGGTTGTGAAAGATTTAGATAAAGCATTTAGAAGAGGTACTTGGGTGGAGAGGCCATAATTGTGGACTTGGGAATTCTTATTCAGCATTATCCCTAATGAGTGTTCCCATTTATTACCAGCACATTACATCATTGATGGTATTTGTTTTCAAATTATATCATAAAAAAGTCACCTCACCTCTTTGTTAAAAGTTACCTGTTTTTCTGGTAACCATAGGCTGGACGTGAAGAATTTGGACTGATAAAATTTCATCTGTCCTTATTCTGGGCTCTTGCACGTCATTCTGTCATCCGTCAATGCAAAATCATATTGATTTTAAGCGTTCAATCGGATACATCTGGTGGAGGGAAGGTATAAAACTGCTCAAATTAAAGAAATGCTTGTGGAGAATCTGAATTTTATAGAATTGTTCATCAGAAAGATGTTTATGAAGTCCAGTTTCACATCATTCTGAGTGATTCAGTTGGACTTTGACCTAAAGAAATACATGAGGGAAAGAGTTGGAGTAAGATGTCAATTACTTAGGAAAAATAATACTAATGTTGTCAAACGAAGTTTGACTCAATGGTGATTATGTGTATTGAATTTAAATTATGAAAGAAGTATTTCATTGAAGATTTAGTCCGAGTTTGCAAACGATCATATTCCCACTATATCATGACTGCTGTGACGTACCTGTATCATGAAAATTTTTAATTGGGTACCATTTTTGGGGATTTCAGGATGTATTGTTGACTTGTACCTGTAACAAATGGATACCTTTCATGACATCTCAAGCCAAAGTTGACAATTTTACTTTGAACTTAATAAGCCTACATTGGGTTAGTTTTGTAAATTGGGCGGGGTGAATTTTAATTGGTTGTGGGTATGCCTTAAAAATGGCAGATTAATCAAATGAATGTCAGGAAAATTAATTTATCATTGTGAAAATTGCTTTATTCATACTTAACACAGTTTGGTTGGAGTCAAAAGTGTACATTGTCTGAACACATTAATTTATTTATTACAAGTTGGTTAACTTTACAATAACTGGATCTGTTGTGTTCACTAAATTTTAAGTATAATATTATTGTGTGTAGTGTAGCTTTTTGAATATTCCTGAAAGTAAATCATGACAATAACCTAGATATTTAGATGTTGCTATTAATGTTGGTGAAAAGCACTGCTAGCTTATTTTTTGTTGTTCCTTTTTATTTCCAACCATTTTTGTCTATTTCCATTGGTGAAGGGGTCATCATCATGTCATAAAGAGAAAGAAACCTCCCTCCCCCCTATGGGTATCTGTGGGTTTGCTTTGACTCCCTTTAACTAACAAATTGTTCTTCTCTCTTCTCTCCCCTCCTTTTTTTATTAAATTTTGGGACACCCTTGCTTTTGATGATTGGTGCTTGGCACAAACACGTAGCAACTCATAGGTCAGCCCTCCTAGACCTGGACTTTTTCACGACATATGATAACTTTGCCTCCTCCTCCTCTTCCTCCACCGCTCCTCCTACCGATGCTGCTTGGAGACTTGCCAGTAAGTAAATACTGGCATTTACTCTCTTTTAGAAAGCCTGAAAGAAAAGGAATGGATGTTTGTTTACATTTTTCTCTCTTAGTCATGGCTGCTGAGCACAACTTTTGATCCTGTTAAAGTCTTTGCCGAGTTCAGAGTACAGTGAGAGATCCCCGCTCTGTTTGCAAATTAAACTTGTTCTCTACAGTGGTAGAAAGTTAAGTACATAGTTGTAGGACATCACAAACCAGCAAGTCGGATAATTCCTCCTGAATTTGGATTTGTTTTAGCCTATTACTTACTAAGTTCCTGTTGGTGACATTCCACTCCCAAATTTTTAGTTAGCATACTCTGAACTGGAACTGGATAAGTGTGTTGGATGAGGTTATGCATTTATGCTCTATCACCATTGCCGGGAATGGTGACAGTGGTCTGAAATCAAATGTTGTGTGTTTCAGCCTTGGTTGTACTAGGTGGAATTTTGGTATTTTTAATGTCTCTGTCTTGCCTAAGTTCTGTGGTGGATGTTGTTATGTTTTAAAGTCAACTGAATATTGCTAATTGCTTGCATGCCCACATCTCATCGCACATTGAATGGATTAAACATACAAATAGTACTTCTTAATATGTAGATTGATTATTTGATTCCTGGCACTGAGTAATATGTACTAGAAAGGTAAACATAAGAAAGATTTTGCATTGAAATGCACATTAGCGGATGACTCCGTTAAAAGTTACTGTTGCGGCATCTCCGGCAGTTTCTTTGGAATAAGAAAGATAACTACACAGAAATTCTGACGTAAGTAAATGATAGTATGTATTGAAGGAAGTTTGAAGTTCAAAAAAGGATAGGAATTAGTGTTGGCTTGATACCAGTTTTTTCAGTTCCTGTTGTGGATCGTAGATTCCTTTCTTGGTATCGGTTCCAATGAATGGTGTTGAGTTTTTAATTGGTGAAATAGTGGACTGATTCTACAAAGTAAATGAGAAATCCAGTTGAAACATTGAAGTAATAATAACCATTGAGGAAAGTTTGGCATTGATACATTTTACACATTACCAAAACCATGTGTCAAAATGAGGATGTCTTGACACAATTATACGTGTTTTATAAATACATGAGAAATATTTGGGCTGAATAAAACCCTGATAATCATTATGAAGTGGTTCTTCCGTGTAGATATATGAATGGGTGCAGTTTTTTTTATGTGAAAATGTTTGGGAGCCCTCTGTAGATATGTGCTGAAAATGCTTGCAAAATCACATGTAGGATCTAGGGAATGTGTTCTCACATAAATATGTCACTATGAACCTGTGTATCTAAGAATCTAGTCACAGAGATAATTAAAGATGCCACCAGTTGTTGGAACTCCATGGTGAGACCTAATTATTATCTCCTTTTTGTGTTATATTTCAATTTTGGTAGTCACCACATGATAGTGTAGTGAAAGCTCGAAATATTGATACTTCATTGCCCTAACAAAATTGCTTGCTCTATTGAATCCATGTTATTACTAATGTTGATATAATAATCAATTAATAGCTCTTTCCTATGACTTTTCATGGTACGATAGCTGTCAGTGTGGGTATTTTGCATCATAGCTTGATCTGAACTGGGAAACCATCAATAGTAATTTCATATACATAATTATGACTTGAAAGGATATTCTTAGCCATTCATTTTCATTTTGTGTCAATATGTATAAAAAGTTTTGGTGGTTGATCCTAGTGGCTGTGCTAGTTTCATACGGCACAGCTGTCAGTGGCTTGTGGTAATGGATCACATGTTAACATGGTTATTAATGTAATCTATAAATGCAAAGGCTTAAAAATTTTTATTATTTGCCTTTTTTTAATTTTAATTATTTACTTGTAAATACTCATTCTAATATTACCTGATGATGAATGTTATCATCTCATATTTGCAGCTATATTTTGGGTGCAAAATTACCCACCATCTGCATTTGCCAGATAATTATTAAAAATAGATTGAAAACATTTTTCAAACAGCAAAAATAATGAATGGACATTACCATAAAAAAGCCATCCACAGTTATAAAATTGAAGGATGGTTTGAGAGATGAGGGTAGAGTTCACCAAACTTATAAAAATTCTGGAAATATTTCAAAGACCCAGATCTCAACCGTTGCTTGATATTTGGGCAATTTACTGACATCTTGCATGAAACCTCTGAACTTCTTGAATGTTGTCTGCTGACGACTGATGAGCACTGTTACAGGCATGACTGTTGAAATAAACAAAATCAATTGAATAGGGTAGATTATGGGATATCCTGAATTATATGAATTAATTGACAAGCAACAATGGTGCCATGGATGTACTGAAATCTGTTCCACGTGAAACAAATAGCCAAGAAAAGCATATTTACTTGGAAAATTACTAATGTGGAGCCTGGGATGATTGCAAATATGGGTGCTTGTCGATGGAATGAATATGCAATTTGACCAATTCCATGCTCCCGTAGGTGTTGAATTTCCCATAATATTGAAATAATGGACCATGTATGTGAAGGAAATAATAAAAAAGGCATGAGAAGAACTCGAGATAGAAATGAAAGTCGCCGGGGAATTCTTAAAATAAGTTAGGTTTCCTGATGGCCAATCTCTTTAAGCTCTTCAGTCATCCAAGGGGTTGCAAGCATTGCTGAGTGAATTGGGAATTCAGTGCAATAGGTATGGGATGAGAATCAATATAAATAAAACAATATGCAATTTTCCTGAAAGACAAAGGCTAAACTTAACATTAAAATAGGAGGGCAAGAACTAGAGCAGGTGGAACAGTTCAGTTATCTTGGAAGTGTTTTGGACCAAAATGGTCAAAATAGAAGGGACGTAAGGAGAAGAATTGCACTAGGCAAAGAAGCTTTCCCAAGGATGAGGGAGTTGATGACAGGGAGGTTGAGTGAAGATGTTAAGAAAAGGCTCATCAAAACTTTGATATGAAGTGGAATGGAAACATGATCGCTGAAGCAGGAGGATAGACAGAGATTGGAGGCTTTTGAAATGTGGGTGTTAAGAAGGATGGAGAAGTTGAAATGGACCAAAAGGGAAAAACGTGAGGGAGTGATATGGTGGGAGAGTACAGGAGATTTTTGGGAGAAATTATAAGGAGGCAGGAAAAATGGGTGAAGGGCATATTGATTGTCAGTGTGAAGTTGAAGACTGTGCTAGAGGGGAGAATAGTAGGCAAATGAGGAAGGGGCACGAATAGGCTAGGGATATTGTGTGCCTGATGAAGGGAGGAAGGAAGTACAGAGAGATATAGAGAGATTTGTTGTAGAATAAGATTTTGGGTTGTGCTTTGTTAGGAGATTTTTATTTAATAGTGGTGTCCATTCAAAACTACCGTAACTTGTAGATTACCTAATAATAATAAAATGATATTGGACAAGGTAGTCCAGTGGGTAGAGCATTGGACTCTTAGGTATGTCTCTGGGCACCCTCAGCTTCACTCAAGCTATGTAATTTTATGGGCACCAGATATCACTGAGAGAGATAGGTGGCACAAGGAAAGGAACTGGTCTGTCTACGCTGATGTGTGAATTTCATGTCCCGCTGGCCTTAGTACTAGGTAGCTCTACCCTTACCTATTAAGCCAACCTTTGGGTTGATAACCATGGTTTTGTTCTGTGAGATGCATTCTCCTTGATGGGTAGCAATTTTTAACTTGAACTCACCCAAACCTTACTCAGTCACTGTGCATGATGTATAGCATGCATGCATCCCTCACTCCTAACCCTTCTCCAGCCCATATTTCCTCTCTTGCATAACATAGTCAACCAGGTTGAGGTAAATGGACTATAATATGTACAGGAATACAGGATACATAAGGAATGCAGCATGTATATGTTTACAATTCATTGCTACGGACTTCCGTAGTTGTTTAATTTATGGTGTTGAGTTGTAAATGATATATCCATTATCTAGTGGATGTGGTAGTCATAAAGTTTGAACAGTAAGGTGATATTACCCAAGCTCATGTTTTCCAATTGTGATTTAAGGTAAATTTTATTGTTATTTCATGCTTTCACAGTTACCCAGAGATTGCAATCCTTATTACATCTGGCTTTTGAGTTTTTGTTTATTGATGTTTCCATCCCAGGTTATTTAAATGACTATTTTGATGTGTTTCATTTTAATGTGACAATATTTTAATGGTGGTATTTTCTAATATATGTTTACAAATCATACCTTTCATCATAAATTGCATATTATTTTTGTTTTGAATCAAGGAACAGCAGTGAGGCAATCTGACTTCTATGTTATTGACTATAAATTATTCAAGCAATACATAGTGGAGCTGCATGTGTAGAACTAAGATTTTGCACGATAGTTATCTAAGTTCAAATTTCAAAGTGCAAATCGGCATTTGTGCAAAAATGAGAAAATGACAGATTCTTACAACTTTTTTGTATCATAAGTACTCTTTTTATGCAATTTGTGTGTTACTCAATTACTATTTGTAGTTGAATAATGTAAAAAGTGATGTAATGGGGGCCATTAATTTAGTGTAGATTATATTCTATTGTTTCAGGCTTCACTTCGTGGAAGTATTTAATATCCATACTAAAAAGGAAAGACTCGTCGTACTTTTCCACAGATTTTATTATACGGTACAATGCGTTTCACCGACTTGCGGCATCATCAGGTACAAATTTGCAAAACAGACAGAGCAAGAATATACTATATACCCTCAGGACAGAGTGGGGGCGGGGAGGGTTGGAAGGATTTGAGAGGGGTGGGGGCTCGCAGGTGCGTTGATGGATTGTTTTGACCATTTCCAGGCTAGTTTTTCTGAGAGGAGTGGGGAGGGGTATGGGAACAATTGCTCATTACAAAGTGTCGTGCTGGGGTTTACCAAGTGCCTTCTAATCTGTAATTGCTCGAGAGCGTCCATTTTTAATCCTTTTGGGAGTGAGTGTAATATCTCTGGGACAAAGTCACTGCTGTGGTCGAATTCTAGTAAATGCTTGGCGAAGAGAGAGTTGTTATTCTGATTTTTGTGACACCTAGCATGTTCCTTGACTCGTAACTTGATATTCCTGCCGGTCTGACCGACATAAACGCTGTTGCAATCCTCGCATTTCAGTTTATAAATGCCTGATTTGAGAAGGCTATCCTGGGTGTCTTTTCCATTGGCTAACCTGGGTGTCTTTTCCATTGGCATTGTACCTGATGATGCCGCAAGTCAGTGAAACGCGTTGTACCGTATAATAAAATCTGTGGAAAAGTACGAGTGTTTCCTTTTTAGCATGGATAGTGTAGATTAGAAAAAACATTGAATAGTTCTTTGTGCAAGTGGGCTAATTGGAACACTTCCTACAGAAAAGGTATACTACAATGTTAAAAATAAATTAAGACAATTAAGCACATTTTTCTCATTTTAAGAGTTGTGTTGTCCACAAAAATTACTCTAAATTCGTTGTTTTTTCAGTTTCAGTTTTCAAACCATAGTTTAGTTATACATGTGAATGCATCTACCTGGATTTTTAGGCATAGTTACCAAATTTTGATAAAAATATTTGAAAGTTTTCTCTTAATGAATTCTCAGCAGTATACATCTTTACCACCACACTTGACATTTTGTTTAAATTCATTAGAATGCAAATTTCATGCAAAATAACAGAGTGGGATGAAAATAATAGTATATCAGTACATATTGCTATTTAGATTGCATGGTGATACACAGCACATATTGTTTTCTACCCAATTGTACCTAATTAACAGAGTGAAGTATATTCAAATGCAATTGATTTTAATGAAGAAGTATGAAAATTTCTATAAAAGCTATATCTTCTCTCAAAAAGAAGATGAACTGAGGGGATAAATAGAGGGAATTGCCATTACAGCCATTAGCTAATTAAGTGGCAAGGAAACCGTAGTGATTAATGTTAGAGTTACAGCATGTAGGACCATTAAGCCTTGAAGATAGATTTTTAAAATTATAGTTCGATATAATTTGTGTGAAGATATGTGTGTGTGTGTATTAAGGTACACTGGTATCTTCATACATATGTTCTATCAGATACATAAGTATCTTCATACTAAGTACATGGAACTAAACTTCATGTTCACACCAACTCAAAATTTAAACTGGTTTTAAGATATTTTTGTTTATTCATTTTATTTAAAAATATAATATTTTATCTTTAAAGGAATTAATTTTCACAGCTTGTTATAAATGATTTTTATTCTCTTATTATGCATGTATCTAAATTCATGTATAAATTACATTATTAACTTTGTTAATTTCTTAATATATAATTTACCCTTTAGTCGATGTTTTCAGTTAATGTGAGAAGCATGTTTAATTACAATTGAACTGCCATATGTATTATGTATCATACTTAATTTTTCCAGGGTTAACACTTAATTAATGTGATTAATCATTGATTTGCAGATCGGGGTGGCCACTTGTTTTTTATTCTAATACCTGATTTTTCTCAGATGTTTCTGTTGAAAGTTGCTGATCTATAACAGTGATTGAAATGATAGGCCCTGTAATATAATAATTACAACGATAATATAATTTTTGACAACATATCATAACATGTAAAAACAGGTTTTTCATAAGAAGGCTGATGCATAAATTTCATATTTTCATTACCAAATTCCCTGTAAAATAAGGTATAAAAGGTCCTGAGTACATTTATCTTTTTCTCAATGCCTCTCACTAAAATCACTACTGTTGGGTTTATTGTAGTGTTGGGTTTTTAATAGTCCTAAATAGGTAATTGTTCAAGTTTGATTCCACCTCCTTGTTAATCTATAAAGAACATTTTTCTTGTTAGAAATTCCTGAATCAGATACCAAATTTTACCCCTTTTTCTTTTTCAAAAAACTTGTTAAGTTACTGATATTTGTCAATTGAATGGTCACCATGGTTATGCATTAATATTCCTTCACAACTCTGAATTGTTTCTTTTTCTTGGATTGGGATGTACTATAGAAAGGAAGTGTTATTTTCTTATGGGCACTGTAGTGGCTTTGGTAGAAAATGTTTTTAATTAAAAAGACTGCATTCGAAGAACTTAATGAAAGTGCACCCTCAGACTAGATGTGAAAGCGTAGTTTTGTCATCTTCATGGGCAGTGGTTCTTGATTAATATTAGATAAATAGAATTTACGTAGACATTTTTTTCCTAGTGCTGTTATTGAAGTGCAGTTTTTTGACACATTGTTTCTTTTCCTCTCCACATATTTCATTTGCCTCAGTGTATACTATACTCAATATACCACAATTCCCTCATGTGGCTCTTGCATTGGCAAATAATGACTTATGTGATTCTATGTAGATCAAATAATTCAAAATAATTTAAATGAGCAACTGTTTCATTGTTATACCACTCATTTAAGTGTAGGAGATTGCTGAGAATGTCTTTCATGCATGGATTCAAATACTAATGGACTCAGAAACTATGGTAGATATGTTCATTTTAAATTGTTGTACATTTGGGAAAATCGCAAAAGGAATGAGAAAGATACATGTTAGGAATTTGAATATTTACTCAATCATAAGTTCAGGCTGAAAAAAATTTCTTTTTTTCTCAGTTGTGCAAATTAATCAAAATATCTAATTTACATGTATGATAAAAGGATGATATCACAAGTAAAAATTTAGTAGCATTTTGAGCTGCATAATGATAGCTGTTTTTTTAATGATTATCCTTGGTTGGTGGTAGAAAAATTTTATCTAGTTACAATTAATTGAATTATGATTAATTCATACATTGATGCTTCTTAATAGGTCTTGAGAAGGAGTTCTTATCCACACCAGAGGAGACGATGGGGACGACGTGTTTAACTCCCAGCCAGCAGCCACTTCAGCCAATGAAGAAGTTACAGCAAGACTCACATCAGAAACTTGTTGAGCAAATATTAGCTTCGGACAACTTGCAGAAACCAGGGCACAAATCCAAAAGTTCGTTGAGTAGTAGGGCTAAGACTAAGCGCAGGCAGGCCGAAGGTGTAACCCTGTGCCCTGAGTCATTAGCTGTGATTCATAATCTTCCCGATTTGTCGTTCATCAATGCACGGATGCTCATGTTTCCTCTGAGGGAGTCACCCAATGTCGATTCTGGTCCACAGAGTTGCCCTGTGTCCCTGGTAGGTGCCACGAGCTCGTCATCTGCATATCCTGACTAGAGAATCAACACTCATCAAATCACAAATGAAATAATAAATAGGCTACTTGGTGGTGGAAAAGAGGCAGGTTTCTAAATTAATCATTTTTCTGATGATATTATTGGCCAAAGAGAGCTTTTACACTCTAGAAGGAAAGAAATAACATTTTGCTTCCCAAGCCCAGGTACTTATAGTCTGTAGTGAATTTATTCATGTTTGGATATTTTTCCAAGGTAATTTTCTCACTAGCAGATGTTTTTTCCTGCATTTTATTGCCCCTCTGCAATCAGTTGGTGGTTATCGTTTCTAAACATAACCTGTTTGATACACAGTTTGTTTTAATAAGCTGGTTGTCTATTAGTCAGTAAACTTTTAGGCTGCAATGCTTTTGCCTGGTTGATGGTAAGTATTGGGACATAATTTTACTATATATGCAGTGTTTTATTTATTGACCTTTTAATGTGTAAATTGTGAGATATTTTAATCAAATAAGTTTCCGTATGATGGTTAGGAGTTGTATATTTGTAATTAAGCCTTATAAATTTTATATTTGTGTAAATATTTGAATATGTTGAATTTGTTTTATTAGAAAAATTTCTGGTTTGAAATTGAAGAGCCAAAAATTGTCTCTCTTATGTTAATATTTTGAAATCTAATTCTATGGCTGTTAGAGCAACGTGAATTTTAAACAGTAAAGGCCCACTTTTTAACTGGTTCCCAAAACCAATAAAATTAACTATTATCAGGAATTCAATTATCTCTTTTATACGTTTGCCAATGCATGGGTGTGTACATGATTAACTTGAGCAAAGAAACTGTTAAAGGTAGCAATTTGTCAATTATTCTTATTGAGGGAAAATTTCCTCGCCAAGAAATTTAAGGGAAACAGATTTGGCGTAAGGTAAGAAAATTGATCTTCTCAATAGGGTTTATCTTATATATTTTGCTGTTTTTGTCATTTGGAATGAAAATTTCAGTATTAGTATAAAAGAAAGAAGATGTTATCTTCTCTGTGGTTTGTTCCTTATTGTTTGAAGGGAATGGGAGTGCCTAGGCTTACTGATTAACCAGTTGGGAAGGCTTTAACCTCTTTAAAAACTCTGATGAGATGACTTCAAAATATTAGAGAATTTGACTGAAAACTTTATCGGCGTATTTTATATAATCAAGCAATAAGTATCGACCCTAAAAATCAAAATGTCATTGTTGAGTCCGTTCCTCTTTCTTTTTATAAATAGTATATCAGACTGAATTCACCATGTTTCCCCAAAGAAGGTCATGATTTTGACACCTGTACATTATGCATCTAATTACAAAATTGGTCTATTTCTTTTTTAATAAAATTAAGTGAAATATTTCATGTAATTCAATTTTCAGAAAATTTGATTGTTAATGGAACTGCAGTTGGTAATTTGGCACACCAAAACTTGTAAGACAGTACCCTGATTTCATCATATAAATGTCAGTTAAATTAATATTATTTTATTAGGGAATATTTCATTGAAGTAAAGCTGGAAGTGATTTTTTGAAAGTCCTATTGTGTTTTTTATTCTTAACTTAGAGCTTTTTTCAAAAGAATCTTTTTAAAAGTCACGCCTTCATTATTAGTTTGTTATATTCCTCATTGCATTCCAGTCTCTTACTTTCTTTGTCATTCCGTTCTTTCTTGTCGGGTTTCTTTTTTGGTATCTATAACGTTATTCATGATTTAGATAGGCAAATTTACCCCAGAAAAAATATGCCTGTTTGGCGGATGAACTTTTTCATGACATGTATGGTAAACATTGTTATGAATCATGCAGTTTTTCATGTTAGTTACCACACTATTCTCCAGACAACTACCTCCATGGAGAGTGAAAGGAAAGTGTGTATTATATTTCCATAGATTATGTGTTGTGAGAGGTAATTTTTTTATGACCTTAATGGAATTCTAATGGTCCCAATGATTGAGGTTGTATATTTTCTGTCTTTGGCTAAAGGTGAGATTTTTCTCTTATATATTAAATTATGACAGATAGATTCATTGAGTGCTATCCAGCCAAATGCTTAATTCAAATAAGACATTACGTTGCTGGATCTTTCTTATTATTTCAGGGGATGTGGCTGTCTAGTGGGTTAAATGCTGGATTTACTGGCTTATTAGAGGACCCTGGTTTGATTCCTGGGAACGGCTCTGAGTATAGTATTTACTATTAGGATAGCCAGTATTTTGTTGCAGTCAATATATCAGATACTTTCTCCAAACTGAAAAATTCCATAAATTAACTCTTGTAGCTGCATGTTCTTAGATATAACAACTTTTGTCAAGGGAAAGTATAGAAACCATTCAGATCTGCTGAAAGTCATGCATTTTTGTTGAGCTTAAACGTCATGGATCCTGTTGCATGATGTTGATAGCCTTATATTTTCTTAGGGGATGGTGTTGATTACAATGTTTTGGTTTCATGTGAATCATTGAGAGCATCCTCAAATTCCGATCTCCTAATTAGTGAATATTAATTAATTATTTTGCACTCCAGTATTGTGTTATTAAATTATTTCCCAATGTGAAGTATCTCTCTACTTTCTCTTAACATCTTTTTTTTCCATGAGAATTTCCCCTAACTATTTCTGATTAGTTTGCTGTATGCAAAGTGAAAGTGCTTTTTAAGATAACCAGTTCTGTGATAGGCATCAATTTTTGCTTGTGATAAGCTATCATGCAGTTCTACGCATGAATATGTCATCCACTGTGAATTCTCTGCTTTCCTTTTCCTCAACCTAATTATATTTTTGATCATTTGTCTGTAGTGGTTAATTTTTTTCTATTTCTTCTCTCCTCTTATAAAAGAGGAAAGAAGACACAATAGTAACTTTATTAAGTACTCAATTTTTCTCCTGCCTTTCCTGTGTTCTCTTGTTAATAATCATTTTGTTATATATGTTCTATTATAAGGCAAATATATCTTCAGCCTTTCATCCTGATTCATGAAGTACGCAAGGATGTCGAGCATATGTGCTTTTGTTTTCTAAGGAACCCTAAGGTATGCAACCAGATAGCACGACTGTTAATCAAGGAAGGAATTTTTTATCATGTATCAAATACGTGGGTCGAGGTAGTCCAGTGGTAGTGTGTTGGACCACTGACTGGAGGGTCCCGGGTTCGATTCCTGGGCACCTGTAGCTCCACCCAAGTTATGAGATTTTTCGGGTACCAGATCTTCCTGGGAAACCATACCCGGCACAGGGAAAGGAACTGGCCCCCTACCCTGATGTGTGAATTTCACATGCCATCGGGCTTACCACTGGGTGGATTCTGCCATCACCTACCAAACCAACCTTTGGGTTGAATGCTGTGTTTATGGTTTTTTTATATCAAATACTTATGCCTATAAAAAAGCCTTACACGTTTATTGTGTCTATTTCCACTGCTGCAGGCTTCTAATGGCCATTAAAGATTTTGGAATAATTAATTTCTGATTGATGGTTTCTGAATAGATCATTGTTGCATCTTTGCAAACTGAGAAACTGTGAGGGAACTGACAGCAGTACTCGGACTTGGGATTTAAAGCTTACTCCAAACCAATAATTTTTATTTACGTCATTAGTTCCCTTATGCAAAATTTTCATTTTATTTAGTTGGCCATGAAACATAGTTTTTTTAGTTCATTCATTGAAATATTGGCAATGCCTTAAGTATTCTATGAATTAATATTTAACGCTTAAAATTTTGAATGAGAATTCGAATATTTTGAGAATGAACTGTACTGATGATAGGAAGTTGCCAAGCATTTAATGTAGATATAAGTAATTTTCTTTGTTCTATGGGTTCTGAATGCCATGAAAAACTAGTTCACTCAGAAAATTAAGAATTGTGGTTCAATGTGCATATGTCCATTCGAAAATGTTTTCCAGCTCACTCCACCCAGCATTTTTTTTGTTAAAATATGCTACAATTTTTGGAATGCATTATTTAGCGTCCTAAGAATGTAATCCCTGTAATTGAACATCAAGTTTTTATATATACTGCATAAATCAGAGTGGAAATTGATTATTGATAGCCTTCAATTCCATTAAATTGAGAAGATGCATTTCATCCACAATATACTTCTCACCAACCTCGTATCAAACAAGTGTTCTGAAATTTCTTATGGTGGCACATATAAAATTTAGTTGAAACCTTCAGGCAATAAATGAAGTGAATTAAGAAAATTGAAATTTTCCAATTTGTTTGAGTGAAAATTAATAATACATATTAAGGTGCAGCTTCAAGAGGCTACGTATAAGCTAAATTTATAAAATTTACCCAAGTATAAAAGAAACCACGCCGTTCAAAGAAAAGATATTAGTTTTGATCTTTACTCATTGGAAAATATTTTATCACATTGGTTATTATTAAAAAATTATAGTGCTTGTTTGAATGAGGCCAAATCATGAAATTGTTTAGGCAATCACATCATGCCAATGACTCGCAAAGTTAAGCTTGTGCCAGTTAAGTGGGCTTTTACTGCATTTCAAGGTTCTATTTTGGTTTCAAACCATATTGAATTGCTTTGAAAGTTAAATACTTAAATTGTTATCTTTAACTCATTGACTTGTGGGGTGTTGCCTTAAAATGTTTACACTTACTCTAAATTTTGTTAAATTATTGCAGGTCTAGTATTATTGATGCATTAAAATGTGATGTAACTTGAAAGTATTTCTTGTTATATTTGTACAAGAGATTTTTAATCAAGTATTATTTTCTTTTCCTATCACCTTCTGACTGAGATTATATTGATAAATGGTGTTAATGGAAAGAATTCCAAAATTCATAAAATTAATATTATTTATTTAATAAGCGGGTATGTATGGTATCCCAATCAAATACATATGTACAAATGTAAAATGAAGCTTGCTTTCATCAATTGTTATTGTAAATATAATAAATTAATCAATATGATAAAACATATTATTTGAATATTGCATGTAATGTCACCATAATTCAGAATGATCTTTTTCCTTGCTGTCATCAATTCCTATGGACAGTTTTGGGCTACTACTGTCTTCTCCAGAAGATACTGACATTTTTGTCCTAAATGCATCAGTTTCCTGAGATAGTACGTCACCATGTGCATTACCATCTAACTCACCTTTCTTTTGATTATTTTCCTTATTTACATCAACCACTGATAAAGGAAGGGGATCTGCCATCATGGAAATACTTCCCTCCTTTGTTTTCACTTCCATTCTTTCCCCTAGCTGCTCAACAATGTTGTTTTTGTCAGCCTCCTTGTACACTGCTGAAAAATGATTCTTTTCCTTAATACGGCCATTACCACCATTTCTTTCATCTAGTCCCATTTCAAAGTGTACACTCCGTTGATTTTCCTTTGTAGGGAAGTCATTGTGGGACTGAAATATTTGCCTGTGGTCATTTTTGAAGGTAAGATTTGTATTCAAGTGTTCAAATCCAACTGGAACCTCTGATGATGAAGGAAGTGCAGTTTTGGTTGAATGAAAAGAATTTCCCTCAGTTTCTATTCTGAATACGTGATTTCCTGAGGAATCCTTACGAGCATTATTGTTTTGTACTCCACTTGCTGATTGCATAGATTCCATACCATTTTTACTTTCAGTTCTCAATGAATGGCATAACCTAGTTATAGGGGGTGGAAAAGTAAGATTTGAATTAGTTGGTACTGAAATATGGGGTTGATTTTTCACAGGACCACCAGGATATTGAGCATCTTGCCCTTGATATGGCTGTAAATCTGGATGCTCATCCAAAACCTTAACAGCAGCATTACCTTGCAGCAACTGGTAAGGTGTTGTTACTGGGAGTGCACCATTTAGAATTGTCGACATGTGATTGTACATTGGGACACTTTCTCGAAGGGTTCCAGGAAAAACATCACTGTAACCAAGTCCAGAAGTTCCACCTGTATCTGCCAGGTGTTTCTGCCTCAGCATAAAGAACTGCTTGTCCACCTCATCCGACTCCTTCTCCAACCGTTCTAATCTACGTCTTGCCTCCTGAATGATTTCTTCAGTTGGACTGGATGCAGAGCTGCTCTCACTATCACTGCTGTGCTGTCTGTATGTCCTTGAAGTACCCCTCAATTTCCTGTGAGCACCATCTCTGAAATACCTGAATCTATTGGTTCCACCTTCAACTGATTCTATTGGTCTCCTTAGCCCTTCCCTGGATCTTTTTTTTTCATCTTGCATCATTGAAAGGACTGTTACCCTCTCTTCTAAACTATTCTTTGGTTCTAAATCTGATGGGTGGCTGTCATGCGAAGAGAGTAGACGCAAAGCTGCCTTAGCTTCTTCCAACTGCTTGGATAGTTGTGATGCTGTTGAAGACAGTGCATTTATCTTGGATTGCTGCTCATCAGCTAGTGTTTGGAGTCTTTCATTTTTCTCCTTGACTTCACTTACCATTTGGTGGCAATCCTGAATTGCTTCTTGATGCAAAGTTTGAATTGAATGGACCACGTTCATAGTATCCGAGATGGGAATATTATCATTTGCTTGTTGTTGAATTCCCTTTCCATCTGTCTTTGAATGTTTACCCGAATTGTGGAACTGCAGCAAACTTGGAGACTTGCCAGCAGTTTCTTCTAAGACTTGATTACGCCAAATCTCCATTTCTTTTTGTAAGTATTGAACAGTGTCTTTCTCCTGATTAAGCCTGAAAATATGAAAAGCATTAAGCAAACAATGCTGTGAATTGCATCCATCTTTGATCCATGGATGTACTAATGGCTTACTTTTTGAAACCTTCCACTAGTTGTTTCTGTGCTCGTACAATGTCATTATGCCTATTGGCCAAAAATTCAGTTTTCTGTTTCAGAGTTTCCTCCAGCTTGGATTCCTTGTCTCTTAAGTCGTCCTCTTTTTGCTGACATGAAGATATATGAAAATGATTACTTATACGTCATCATGCATTTACTTATACTTAAAGAGAGTACAAGAAGGTATACTTGATGAAAATACTAAATAGATGAACTGATAAACCATTTGAACTAATTGAAACTTGAGAACTTCTTTCCACAGATCATATCAGATGAAATTTGAACAAGAAGAGCTGTAGTACTGGGATCAGATATTTGAAACATAAAATGACATTTGACAGAGACATAATATAAAAAGCTTAATAATAAGTTTTCTACGCATAGCTTATTTCAATTTTGGGAAGGAATTGGGTCTTAAAATAAGACAAAAACATAAAGAACAAACAAACTGAATGCTTTGATAAATGAGCCGCATTTGGAAGGTAATGCTTACTCTGGAAGGAACGTAAAGATAAAAATATAAAGTTTGATTGGATTCAGTTCCAGACCTGGATTTGTTTTAAATGCAGCTTGACTTGAGCTTGCTGATCTTGAAGTTGATTCATTATGTCCAGAAACTGCTGCTGCTTGAGCAATACATCCTCTTTGAACTTTCTCTTTTGAGAGGCTGCCTCTTTTTCCAGGTCTTCCCGCACTTTCCTGGCTTCTTCCTTGATCCTCTTCTCTAATTCCTTTTGGTTCCATTCCATCAGGTGCTTCTTGATACTTTCCCCATATGACTGACTGGATAATAGAATTTTAACATTGAGAGGTGAAAACTTGAAATGCAGGAAGACATTCAGCAGTAGCATGGATTTGTATAGATACAAACTGCATAAAATTATGGCTGATGAAATTAATTTAAAATGTAAAGGGAAATATTCACAAATATCACCATCATATGGTTATGATGTAATTAATTACCTAATGATGAGGTCCACTAAAAATGTACACCCTACTGTACATACAGAATGATATGTATTCAATTGTTCCCAGCTCAACCTTGCGGAAATTTGTTTTAATGAAATGAAGAATACAATGTATCTTTCCACTGTCCTTCATTTACGTACAATGTTTCAACGCTCAAGCATCATCATCAGGTACAAATTAAACAAGTCCCAGTCCATTTATATACCATTCATGAGGGGGGGTGGGTGAGAGAGGGGGGGAGGTGGCGAAAGAAAATGGAGTTGCGATCGGCGTTGATGGGGAGGGGTGTTAAGCATCAGGACAAGTGCTTGGTTGGTTTACAGTGGTGGGGGGGGGGTACTTCCAGGATTGGGGAGAGGTATTCAAACAATAAATTGTTAACCAAATGACCCGTTTTTAAATTCATCCTGATTTCGAGCTCTTCCCACTTGTCCATCCTGAGGAAAAGGAATGAGGATGGACAAGTGGGAAGAGCTCGAAATCAGGATGAATTTAAAAACGGGTCATTTGGTTAACAATTTATTGTTTGAATACCTCTCCCCAATCCTGGAAGTACCCCTTTCCCTCACAGATAGACCCGCCACCCCCCCCCCCCCACCCCACTGTAAACCAACCAATCACCTGTCCTGACGCTTAACAACCCTCTCCCCCCTCCCCATCAATGCCGATCGCACCTCCATTTACTTTCGCCTCCCCCCCTCTCTCACCCACCCCTCCTCTCCCTCATGAATGGCATATAAATGGACTGCGACTTGTTTAATTTGTACCTGATGATGACACTTGAGCGTTGAAACAGATTGTACGTAAATAAAGGACAGTGGAAAGATACATTGTATTCTTCATTTAATTAGAATGATATGTGAATACTGCCCTTCTCTTTTGAACAACCATAACGAACTTCTCATAGTGTATCAATTTTTAAATAAACATATGACCTTACTGTCAGCATTACAATACAAGATGGTTCTAAGAGCATGGCAGAGAAATATTACTTCACCTTTCACTTACTCCAGGGCTAAATTGACAATTCAGTAATCCACCAAGCTGTAAACAAATCTATTGTTTCATACTTTGCAAAAGGATTTAGTTTTTGGAAGACTTGGGCATTAGGTTTGAGTGGTCATGGACAGCCCATAAGCTATGGGCTGAGAACCCAGTTTAAGACCAATTAATTTTGTGGCATTGAGAAATTAATATCGTGTATCAAGGGTTTGAATCAAAAAATTTGGAGCCAATTAGGTACTTGGGAGCCACAGTCATGGTAAACATGTTATAAGAATTGTACATGTGTCTGCCTTGAGGAAAAATTGTCCACACATCTTTCCAGATGTATAGACAGTAGGTCGCCAATTGATGAAGGAGAGTATTAGTTGCACATTAGAAAAAGTTTCAATTAGCGAATTTAAAACAATTCAGAGATGCAACAATTTCAGAGTGTAAAATTACACTAGATTAAAAACCATTTTGCCAAATAGCTTTCCATATATTTTATTGGAAATGAGAAGCTTTCATGTCACAAGAATGGAAAGTTGATGATTTGGATAATAAATCTGTGAATATGGAACTTAATAATGTGGTATTGATTATTAATAATTATAATTAACTCAGAATAGTAAACAATTGGCAAAGTTAAGGGATAACTAGGACACTGTATGGAGTGAGATATATAGAAACCTAGTGAAACACAGGTGGAAGTAATGAAAGTATGTTAAAAAGTAAATTTTCATTATTAAAATCTATTTTATCATCCACTCCATGTGTAAAAATTTAAATTGTTGGCACTGAATCTGGTGGGAAATTACACTTGGGAACTATGGATGATCCTCTCAATGAGACTTTGAAAGCAGTAGGTGAGAATTATATAAAAGAAACTAGCACAGAGATGCAAATATGGAAATGATAATACCCCAACAGGGAAGTACCAACATATTGGCGCCAGAGGGAAAGAATCCAGCAGTGGAGACCCTATTTCTACAATTGAGAAAATTGAAAGTCGCTCAATACAAAAAAAAACATACAACTTGTAGAAAATCTAGTTGATAAGAAAGTTAATAATCATAAAATCTTATTGAACGATTAAGGGTGAGATTTGCCAAATTGGCTATGGAATCACTAAATCTGCTGCTGAGGTATCTAGTGTGGAGTAAATCATGAAATACAAAATTATAAAAGAAATCACAACCATAGTTGTGCCATGACAAATCTTGAAACATGTTTCACACCAACTATTAACCCTGTTAAACAATTACATAAAATTGCAAAGGATGTGAGAGATTTCTACCACACCAGGCTCTACAGTTGTAATGAACCATAATGTAATTGTCAGTAGAACATTTTAGTTCACTAGTAGATTAGTTTAAGAAACAAAAATTGTTGTCTAATAAAATAAATGAAAGTAGACCACAAAATCACCTTAATTCAGCTTTTTCATGATTTTCCAGTAATTGACTCTTAGCTGAGATACCAAGATTGGTTGGCTTGACCCCGGGTTCAGCAGATACTGCTGAAAACAACTGTTGATCTTCATCCTTTAGGAAAGAAACACGATTATTTAAAAAACTTGAGAGTGATATTAAATGATCAAATGATCAAATTGTTAAAAAATCATTAAATGATAAATGACCATTTCAATTCATCTATACTTTTTTTGCATACTCCTCTAGTTTATCAATTTATTTGTAATGATGATCAATAGAATGATATATAAGAAAAGTGAACATTAATGAGCCTCTAGTAGGACAAAAATCTTGGTAGATACATAATCTTTGAAGAGTTATAATTACAATTAATTAAAAGTATACCTCATGCATACACACAGATTCTAGTACCTTTGGTGCTACCGTTTAAATAAACTAGCTCCCTATCCTAGTGGATTGCATGTTCCCTCAAAAAGACAGAAATAACATTTTAAAATCATAGTAAATGTTACATCTAGGATCCATACATTTGGTTGCAGACACTTTATTGGCCTATGCACTCCTGTGACAGTGAAAATCCTCTTCTTATCACCAGGTTTCCTTGGGGCCAAATCACACCCATGTCAGCCTTCAGGTTATTAGGACTGCAGGCTATTCACCAAACTACACCAATTGGCTAATTTTATTTGAGTAATACTGCATTACTACTTTAAATGTTTATATTCATTACATCATTTAACCAGGGATGAATTTTTATTTTCTTGCAAGACATTAACTGGGCAAGAGCCTAACAACACATACCAAGCTTCTTGACTTACCTCATCCCTACAAACTTCTGAAATACTTAACCCTTGCAAATAACTATTAGGAATAATCATTTCTGCTTTATGGTAAGTTATAACATGTTATTGCTCAACTATTATATTAAAATTTACTTATATTACTTTTTTTGTCAGATTTTCTAACTGCCTATCAAATGCAAAACACACAACAGGGCATATTAGCCATTTTGAAAGTTCTAGGGTGGGGTGAGAGGCTGGTTGATTGAGGTACGACACATTTCCAAAATTTGATGCCCAGTATTACAGCAAGCACCATGAAATTGCATTACAAGAAAATATTTTTCTGGGCAACATACTTTCTAAATCCTCACAACCAAGTTTGGGAACAACACAATATTAAGCTCCACATCCAAGTTTTTACAAATTAAATGCCATTTTGTCAAAAATTTGTTAGTTGCCAATGCATTCATGAGGAAATGTTCATTTACCAATGGTCTTATTGAAAGAATACCCTTTTTAGCCTGTGACCACACGGAAAAGTGTTCATAAGCGAAGCGTGTTACCCGCCTCCAAATGGGAATATCAAAACCTAAGTCCTGACTAGGTAGTGGCATTAATTTATTTTGCCAAAATGTGAGATGCCTAAGAAATAAGATATCGGAGATAGAGGTAGTTGTCAAACATGGTGGTTAGAATGTGCTATGTCTCAATGAACACTGGATTACAAAAAATGAAGTTGATGCGTATAACATTAGTGATTTTAGCTTGGCATCATTCTACTGCCGATCTGTAGCAAAAAACGGTGGTACCTGTATTTATGTCTTGAAAGATAAGCCCTTCAAAGTAACTGACTTGGATACATTGTCTGGAATTGCACTTTGAAATATCTGCGATCATGTTGAAGGACCTGAATCTGTTCATTGCTTTTGTGCATCACTCCCCTAATGGTGTATTTGAGCAATTCTTGAATCAACTGGAACTAGTACTATCCCTATTTTTGACCCTGAAAGCCTATATCATAATTTGCGGAGATCTCAACATTGACATAACACTAAAAACTAGTTATTGTCAGGTTCTTGAACATCTTTTTCTTTCATATAATTTATACTGGGCAAACCAACAGCCTACTTGATTTTATTCATGCCTAGATAATGTAATTACCAATTATGGCCCTGAACTGTATAGTATAAGTGTTATTGACTATCTCCTATCTGACCATCAAGGTATAAGCTTCACTTTTAAGACTTTAATGACTCAAAAGATATTCTCAAATAGAGGTAAAACCATAATCATGAGGCCCATAACAAGAGAAGGTTTAGAGAGTTTCCAACTGCTTCTATCTTGTATCAATTGGCATGGTACTTGCACAGACTCTGTAGAGCAAACTAGTTTTTCAAGTTTTTTACGTAATTTCCAAAACATTTTTGAAGAATGCTTTCCTAAAAAATACTAAACTCCATCGACACTAAAAATAATCTCTGGTATACTGGGGAATTATTAGCTCTTAAAAATGATTTACTTAGTTCCTACCACTCTCTTGGAAGCCTGCATGACAAAGAGGCTTACTTGAAATACAAAAGAGATTATTATAACTCAGTTGGGTGTGCCAAATATAAAGCTTATAAGGATTTTATATTGAATGCAAAAAATAAACAAAAGGCAGCATGGAGAGTAATCAATCAAGAAGTTGGTCATGGTAATAGAAAAGAAAATCATCTTTTTACCCCAGATGCTGTAAATAATTTTTCTTAAAATCTGTTGAAGACAATTAGTGCTATTGAAATGTTGATGCTGCCAATATTGGCAATATGTTACAAAATCTTCCTCCGAATAATTTAAATTTTAAATGGAATTTTGCTATTCCATTTGATATTATATCGGCTGTTAAAAAATTTAAAAAAACCAACAGAAAGAATATTTATGGTCTGTCTAATTCCCTAATAAAGGAAATTATTGTGTTCATTGCGGAACCATTAGCTATGTTAGTTAACTTATGTTTTGAGAAAGGAGATTTTTCAACAGCTCTAAAATATTCCAAAACAGTACCTGTCTATAAGAAAGGTGATAAAGATGATTTAACCAACTACCATAGCTATCTCCATAGTCCCCGTTTTTGGTCAAATTTTTGAAGCCATTATTGAAGGTCAAATATGTAATTTTTTGAGTCACATAATCTCTTTTCCAAATCACAGTATGGCTTTCAACCTGGGAAATCTACAATTTTGGCAGTAGAGTCGAAATTTAATTATGTCATTAATGCATTTGAAGAAAAGGAATCAGTCTCTGTGACACTGTGTTATCTTAGTAAGGTTTTCAACTGTGTTAATCATTCAATATTAATAAAAAAAACTAGACTATTACGGTGTTAAGGGAGTTGCACTGAAATTAATGAAGTCATATTTGTATGATCACCATCAATTGGTTGAAGTTGATGGCTGTCGATCTCCAGCTCTTAAAGAAAAATGTGGTGTACCACAGGGCTCTATGCTTGGCCCAGTACTTTTCATCATTATGATTCATGATTTGCCCTGGAATATGAAACCTACATCTGTTTTATATGCTGATGACAGTATTTTTGTGCAAAAATGCCAACATCTAGAAGATGCAAAGGTACAATCTAGCGCTACCCAAAGACAGGCTAAGGAATGGTTTGATGCTAATCATTAGCATTTAAATAATAACAAAACTAAGTGCATTGTGTGCAGTCTTAAATCAAAAATATCTGATATTCAATCTGCTAAAATACTAGGAATTTATATTGATACAAAACTTAACTGGGAGACTCACATCAGTCAGACCTGTAATAAACTGAGTAAGCTGTTTATATGTTAAGAAAGCTCAACTTTCTCATTTCAAATGAGTATCGCTTAACACTACCATGCCTTCTTTCAATGTCATTTGAATTATGATGTTGAGTTATGGGGTCATTCCCCACATGTTAAACAAATGTAGCTACTACAAGAGAGACCTTTTCGCTCTCTTGCTAATATACCACTACATGATTCCTGCAAACCTTTTTTTAACTAGGTATGGAATCATGACTGTACTTAGTTTAAGGCTCTGATTCATGTGAAAGTTAATCTACAAACTTACAAATTAAGATCTAACATCCATAATGACTACACAAGAGGTAAATCAAATCTAAATGCTACTCATTGTAGATTGTCATCAACTTAAAACACATTTCATAATATGAACATAGAACTGTATAACTATCTGCCTACTCAGTTGAAATCAGACGGTATCCAGAGTTTCAAGAATAGGGTATATACCTGGTTACTTGCTCACCCACTTTTACTCACTGGATGAATTCTTTTGTGACAATCTTCATCACATTTAAGAACTTATGTTTATATGTTAAATAATATTTATATTGTCCACATTTAATATGGTTGCACCATTTTTCAAAATGAAACAAGTAATATTATTATTTGAATTACTGCTTTGACTCAATTTTTCATTATTTTTCTTTGCATTATTCTTAATTTCTTATCTAGAAAAAAAATCTTTCTAAAATTTCAATGGGGAAATTTTTCTCTTCATCCTGATGCCAAGCTAGTAAATCATAGATAAGTACTTCCTAACTTTATTATCTCAGCACCCTCGCTAACACTGTTTCAGCAACATTATTTATATCAAAACTAAGGAAAAATGTCATGACTTTTACTTTTTCAAATGGTAAAAAGGTTAGGGCAAGCTGAGAGTTATGGAGAATGGAATACAAAACTGAAAAGTGGTAAAGCCCGTAAAATAAAGTAAAAGTATGAACAAAAAGTAGCTCATGAAGCAAACAGTTGAAGATTTCTTTGATTGTATCAGGAAGTTTGAGAAACTGTAATGATTTACAGTTTCAAATAAAGTAAGGAGATAAAACAATAATCTGCACAATTAGAGTAAAATTAGGCAATTTACAAAGAGAATGACAGTATATGCAAATGTCTGTTAAACCTTCTTGAAAAACACTTCATCCACATAAAATCTTGAAGGCCGCCGCAAGGGCGTGTGGTCTTAGGTCACCACCCGTAAAAGATATAACTACATGCAAAATCAACACATCTATGCAAACCTACACCCACGGTGGCGTATGCATTCATGCAAATACCCTTTCAACTTTCACGCATGTAAATGCATACACTATCAACTAACAAACAACTGAACTTTAAAATGTAGTAAATATCTATCAATAACGTGCAAACTAGAATATGAAAAGTAAGAAGGCAAAAGTCCACTTTCACACAGGCATGCAACATACAATGGTCTACTCTCCCAAGAACACAGGCAGGGAAATGTGACCAGACGTGGCAGAGTTCCCCCACAAAGAGAGACGGGATGGAGGGGGAAACTTAAAAACACACAAAGCAGAGGAAGCAATTCTGTAACGAGCACAATATTATTTAATGGCATTCTAATACGGTCATACGGGTAGGGCTTTGACAAAAAAATCACGAGGTCAGTGAAGGTGAATGCAATTGAGAACTAATTATTCCCTAGACACTGAGGGCGGCGAGTGGAATTTTTTTGTATCTACAACCATACAGTTGCTATCCCGTATTGTCCGTGGGAAGTAGGAGTAGTTAAATAACTTACCATTCTGTTTGATCTGGTACTAGCATCTGCGACAGAAACACTTGCTCCAACACCACCAATAGTTTCGTTCTCAGAAAGAGCCTCAAATATAGCCCTTAAAAGCGAAGCAGACTTGTCCTTCTTCTTTTCGCCGAAGTAAATGTTAACAACTTTCTTCCCTAACTTCGAGTCAGTCCTCAAATTCAAGGTTCCCAAAATGTCTTCAACATCTTTCCCTTGTAAATAATTTGAACTGTCCATACATTCTGCAGACTGCTCCATTTGTGAGGGAAAACGACCAAGTCGTGGCTCCTCGCTGTATAATATTGAAATTGTGAAATGATAGTTTTGTGCTAGCAAATGCTCTGCCAATAGAAGATTTATGGCATGAATTTTAGGAGACAAATGAGTCCTCTTTTTACTTAGTAACGTTGAACGAGGATGTGTATGCTTGAGAGTCGATATCAGCTGATGTCTCAAATAAGTTCTCAAAATGGGAAGAGTTCCCCTCTCTTCTAGCCTGATGGAATTAAGACCGGTAAAACAGAGGCTAAAATATTTGCGAATACTTTAGGAAAGACTTGACCAGATGCTTACTTACCAGTGATGAAGCTTTTGTTGAAAATCCTCAGTTGATAAGTCACCCAATAATTCAAAATTGGGATCATCCATGATTGCATCCACTTATGTTCAATTATAACTCAATGAAAAAATTAACTTTCCATCCGTATATAAATACACTAATCAAATGGAGAATTACGATAACGAGAAACCCCTGTGATACATTTCAATCCATAAAATGCCGCTACGAGGGATACTCATGTGTTCGGTGAGTATGTTGTCAAACATCAATTTAGTACTTCACTTGTTATTTTGTGCTACGAAGAAGAGAGATATGAAATACCTATTTCTAGTTCGTAACAACCCTAATGAAATTATGTTTATGCCCATCACCTGATCGTTTATATATATATATATATATATATATATATATATATATATATATATATATATATATATATATATATATATATATTCTAAAGCTCATACCCTGCTCTGTTCTGATTTTTCCACTGGCTAGTTATTTTTAACAATTGTAATATGGCACCGAAGTCTGTTGTACATTTATTGTCTATGTGCTTTACGTAGTTTGTGATAGAAACACCTTTCATTTACATTGATATTGTTATAACTTTAGTTAACAACAACCAGATAATATGATTTTAGAACGCCAATAGAACTACCATATTTTAGTCATAGTTTGGAGAATTTTAAAGGATAGGTTCTTCGTACGGCTGACTAAATTCAACCCGACTACAGGGATTATAGGTGTCATCCGTTTTTCTCCGGACCTCATTAGTTGTCCGTATACTTATTGGGCTCGCGTTGGTCATGGGTTGTCAACCATCCAATTTGGACCAACACCCTAGCCCGAGGCTAGTTTCGTACCCATGCGCTGGGTTATCAGCCCTCGTGCACGAAGGCTGGTTTAATATGAGTGTATGTTGCCTCTGCTTAGAGAGTGGGATACAGAAAGAAGGTCCTCGCTCTATTATGGCAGTTTCCTTTAGGCGACGACCTCATCATCACTAAAGCTGTGTGAACTTTCTGGCACCAATATTCCTGTGAAAGTGGTCATGGCACAGGATAAAAACCGGTCCCCCTTTTTAATCTAGCTATACTGATGAATGCCATGTTCTTTAGGGCCCCTTCGTGTTCTCACAAATAAGATCCGATGCGACAATGTCACCCTAGTATTTTACGTGGTATACAGCGCTCATCTGAACGACTTCGAGTGCGTTCGTAAATTCTGCATAGGTTTTTCATTTTTTACGAAGTTCAAGACGGTATATTTTTTTAGTATTCAATTCCAAACCCCATTATGGACGCCAAATTTTAAAGTTATGTTTATATTTAGTATTTCCCACGAGCATCACGATATGAAGGGCAAAAACTACGTATATTTTTTCGATTGCTCAAAACATTTAATTAATACCTTTATGAACTTTTCATCTTTATCAACAAAACAACAATTTTAAATTAATTATTCATAAACAATTAAAAATGGAACATCTCTTTAAAAATTCATAAATAATTGACTGGAAAACCAGTGCCGCAATTTGCATAATGTTTGACAGATGGAGGTAACAATTCCGATTTTGAGAGTAAAACGCCATTAGTCATGGCAGTTAATCGATTCAGGTTCCAACTCTTCTGGTTTTGACACTGATGCAGTTAAGGATGATTCTGGATCTGCTACTACTTTCTCTGCAGAATGTATTGCAGAGCGTACGAGGTGTCTCCTCCTAGAAATTACTTATCCACCCAGGGGCAACATACTTTATGGACACAGAAGGTCTTCACTTGAAGGTCTCCAAATTATTTTGAGAAGGGTTTGAAAAGGATTTAAAGGATGTCTGGTTTACCAAAGGATCTAAGGACTCTTCTAGGTACTTATGGATTAGTAAAGATTGTGGAATCAAGTGAGGCAATATTTTTGTACAGTTTTCCTGAAATCGGTGGGGGCTGAATTCTATACTAGGGTTTCCATGAATAGGCAATAATAGGGAGTTTTATTTATGTTACTTTGTCAATTTCGAAGATATAAATGTGGTAGTTTAGAAGGTGTTGCCTAGTACTTTGTGAAATCTGATTAAAAAGATGACTTGCCTCTCCATTTTGTTTGTGCATTTGTTGTGCCCAAACAATGTTCAATAGTTCTAAATGCTCGATAGTTTTTACTCACAAGCCACATGCAAAACATTTCAAGGGAGATGAGATCAGTTGAAATAGGTATTCTATGTAACAGCTTTAGTTCCCTCTTAATGCTATGTATTTGCAATATTTACTTGATTACTCAAATTACAGGATATAAAATTATTTCACAACATAAAATTGAGTTCCTAACCTAAATGATTCATCATGCATTGAAAAACATTCTGCGCTGACATAAATTTTTTACTATTCATTCCAAGAAGTCCTTTAACTTGGTCAAAAATGAGATTAAATTTAGCTGGTTATCAAATTTTATGTCATAACATAGAATCTGCCAACTCGATTGAACCAATTACAACAAATGAATCATGCATGTGTTTAAGCTAGTTTCTCATGAGACAAAGTCTCAAACTTTTGTATCTAGTAAATGAAAAAAAATAATATGTTACCTTTTATGCAGTCTCAGAATATGAGAAGGTCTTACAGCATTTGTGTGTAGTTTGTGGCTTCTTGCCTCCAAAATAAATATTGATCCTCAATTTTTATCCACTAGGGTCCAATCACTTGGCATTCTTGATTTACATATTATCACATAATTTATTCCAATTTACTTATCTGGTGTGGTATTATACTAGTATCGATACAGGAGTTCTTGAGCATGTAGATATTTAATGATTATGGGCACTTAAGTTTGTCTGTCTGTGTTAAAACCATGAATTAATTCACCTTGAATCCACATAAAATGTGAAACTACGACAAAAGAGCAGAACTTATGTTCCTCACTCAATCAACTCTCCTACTTTCTTGGGTGGACAAAGAAAAACTCCATAGGTAATGTGTCCCACGAGGCTATTACCTCCTTTTAAGTTCATAGGGGTCACAACTTGTCCTCATACCATAATGTATCCTAGATTTTCCAAGTGTATTGAATGAGCACATCTTGCAAGTTATTGAATCAGTTTTACCATCACTGCCAAATGAATAATTTGATACAACTACTAAGGAAAACTATGATGCTTCTGTCATAAAATAAAGAGGACAATCATTTATTATTAAATAGTAGTCTACTGTAAAAGGTAGGTTTAGGATGGACATTGGCGGAATATCATTCCTTAGCGTTCTCTAAAACAACCTGACACATCGTGCAACATTAAACTGTTCTTCCATTCTGCATAGATTCCACCTCCCTCCATTCCATCCAACATGCTCCTTTTTGTACACCTAATCTGCATTCTCCCCATAATCACAATATTCAGTATTCCATTTCCGATCAAAATGTAATCATTTATGACCTTATGATAGACATAAATATGAGGGGGGAGTGTCAGGCTACTGAACCTAGGGCCAAGGTATAATAACTGGGCATGCCTCTGGGCACCCTCAGCTTCACCCAAGCTGTGTGATTTTTTGAGTGCCAGATCTTCCTGGGAAAATTGCAAGTGGCACAGGGAAATGAACTGGCCCCCATGCATTAATCAGCCAATCATATATTACTATTTAAAAAGACAAGTTATTGGTATTCCAAGGTTCTTTTTCAACCTCAATTTAGATTTTATAACCAGAGTAATTGTTGGGGTATCAGACATATGATAGTTGTTCAAACCCTGCTCAAACTATAGGCCTCATACCGGCCAATGCTGGCATAAGCATGCATTTTTATTTGCCAAAGGTTAATGTGATATTTTATCATTAAAATTCATGATCTCTTTCTACTTTATATCTTTCAACAACTGATATCTTCTTTAATATTTCTTTACCTTGTCTGCATAACAATACATACTGACCTCGAAGGAGAACTAAATACTGTATTCCAGTGCTTTCCAAAGTGTTGAGAAACATGAATCTGTACCATTCATAAAGATGAACATTACTCCATATCTAGAGGAAGTTGCCTAGTTGGAGGTTGAAGCCAAGAAAAATTTATTGCTACATTTTTACATGGATTAAGATTACAAACCACAATATATTCAGCACATTTTCCCTGCAAGGACTAATATAGCTAGTGTAAAAACGCAAATAGTCTTTTGACCATTCTAAACAATTTAAAAAAATGTTCTTCATCACCTATGTGCCCTCAGACATCGAAATACTTCCAATGACTGGTAGTTCATACTTAATGTCGAGGTGAAGTTATGGAGTTTCTCTAAAGAGGAAATGAGCTATCATTGTTCGCCACTTTTAAATTGTAGTTTTTTGAATTAATGATAAAATGTACATATTCTGTTTAAGTATTGATATTAATAGATAAATCTGGCTTAAAATTCATTTATAAAACTTGAGACTTAAAGAACATTAAGGAATTTAACTATTACGGATTATCCTAAACTATTTTTGCCTATTACTTATAGAGTACACAATGATCTACCCAAATGTAGGTCTTGGTATGCCAACTCCCAAATTACAGCAATCAAACATTTGACTTCTTTCTGTTATTCCCTTTTACCAAATCCACATTCTGGTCCACTTTTGTTTTCCTCTAACATGTTAAGGCTTGTTTTTTTAATGGCTTATTAAATCCAACTGTTAGTTAATATGAGCATTAATTTAATGCGGAAATTGCTGATAGATCCAATTTTATGATCAAACAAGACTGCTCAGAAGTGAATGTGGACATTGCAAGTATAGTAACCCCATCTGTCAGTTATTGAGGTGTTTCACAGTCTGTTTTTAACTTTCTTTGTCTTCATTTAATGGTTTTGGCCTTAACCAGAGGTTACAATTGACCTTCAGTTTGATGAGATGTTTTAAAACCTGGCCTTGATAATTTGAATATCTCACTTTTCCATTCCAAGTTAATTCCCTCTTTTGATCTCATGGTTTTTCATTGAAAGTTGTTAGTCCTTTGTTTTGTTCATATATTTAACTACAAATAGACAATTTGGGCCGTTTGTGGACCAATTTTGTAAATAAATGTAATAAGATAGCCAAATAAAGCAACAATAACAGGTATTGTTTTGCTTCAGGCTATGATTGAATTTCCACAAACTTTCATGGGGCAAGAGTGTTTATAATGTGCTTGTGATACATAAGCAGCACCATTTCATTTATAGGATCCTCAAAAACATTAGAAAGGAGACAAGTTAATGAAGTGTATGTGCTGAGCTCATCTCTATTATAGAATTTACACTTGCATACATATTCACAGCACTCAACAAGGTAAAGCAACTGTAAAAGAAGTGTAATATTGATTTATCTTAGATCGTAGGCTTTCGCAGCTGTTGAGAGATGCAGAGGTAGTTCTCGGGCTGGACTGCGTGAGAGACATTTTTGGCTCAACGTTTCTCTCCCGTTGCAGGGAGCATCTTCAGGAGCGAAGTAAATTTATGCTGGCTGATCCGCCGGTATTTATACCCGGTTCTCGGTCCTTTCACTTTTTGACCGTTAATACCGGGGGTATGGGTGGGGGTGGTAGGTTGCCTTTCTCTTTTTTTGACCGTTGGTGACAGTTTCCCCCCCACGCAAAAAGCGTTTCCAGGTATCTGGCAGGTGGAAGCCGTTGTCTCGGTTGAAATTCCGTGGCTGTTTCGCTATTTCAATAGACTCACGAATTAGCCTAGGGAAGTAGAGATGTTGTTTCTTCACTAGGACTTTCGTGTTGTCGAAGTCTATTTTATGTCCTGGCTCCGACATGATGTGCTCCGCAATGGCTGATGTTTTCCATTGTTTGTTTTTTACTGATGTTCGGTGTTCTTTTATACGTGTTTCTATAGCACGTCCAGTCTGGCCAACGTAGCTTCCGCCGCAGCTGCATGGTACTTCGTATAACTGTCATCAACGGTCAAAAAGAGAAAGGCAACCTACCACCCCCACCCATACCCCCCCTCCCCAACACAAACATCAACGCCCGTTAACGGTCAAAAAGTGGAAGGACCGAGAACCGGGTATAAATACCGGCGGATCAGCCAGCAAAAATTACTTCGCTCCTGAAGACGCTCCCTGCAACGGGAGAGAAACGTTGAGCCAAAAATGTCTCTCACGCAATCCAGCCCGAGAACTACCTCTGCATTGATTTATCTTGTTTGTTGCCCTAATATCACTAACCTGTATTCCTGCATTTTTTGTCAAATATAATTACAGCAACGAGGGGTTATTCTCCCTTTTGCTTTTAAGGAGAGGTTGTAATGAAACATTTTTACTGTGAAGACAGTTTTATTTTTATTAATTGTGACAGTTTACCTAACATGGCAATTGATGGTATTTATGTTAATTCAAAATGTCAAAATACACTTCAAAAATATTTTTACCATAACCTGAGTTTTATTACAACCTAAATTTAAAATATATTTTCCACTGGCCCCTTAGGAAGTCAAAATGTGAGGTTTCTGGTGAATTCTTTATGCCTTGAGGCACCATGGGATCACCCCTGGGTTTACCGATATCTGCATGGATACACAATTTGCCATAATCTACCTCTAGGTGGATGATAGGGCATGAGAACACCAGACAGCCATCATAAGAGGGGAATACGTTACGTATGTTAAATGAGATACATATGTTGAAAGGTATCAGTGTTACTCTTTCCTGTTGTGCCTATGGATAAGGAAAAACAAATCCATGAATATCTCTATTTTCCCTGATATCACTGAACTGACGTGCCTATGTAAATTATAGGAATTTGATATTTTGAGAATTTCATTGATTTCACAAATGATATGATCAAAGGAACATTTACATTAGATTAATACCTTTGTACTTTGTTGGTGTAGTATATAGTAGTGGGCAAAATTATATGGCTACTGACAGAAAGACCCGATTACTAATCTGGGTGAATCTATAGTAGACTGTCAGCATTATAATTTTCTCCCTATCTTTTTGTTTACCTGGTATGTTTGGGAACCAGCAAGTGACAAAGCAAAAATGAACTGGTCCCCCGACCCTATTGTGTAAATTAAACATTCCCTGGGGGTTAGTATGGAGTACTGCTACACACCTATCAAGCCAGCCTTCAGATTGACAATTATGGTTTCTTTGATAATGGATTGACCCTGATATTCCCAGTATCGAGTCTCCAGACTTACCCATCCCAGACACAGTAATGCTAGGGGGTATTAAGTCCCTTTGTAGCAATTTTATGAATTGAACAGCTTCTCTCAGCATTTTTCGCAATCCTTGAATCAAGTGTTTTATTAATATTTGCAATGAGGATAGTACTACTCCAACATGATGATAGTGGAATGCTTCCATGTCTCATTTGTTGAATAACACGATTGGTCTTATATTAACTTTGAAATACCAAAATGTTTTCTTTTTAAGTTGGCGAGGATTATACAACTAAATGTTAGTTTGTTTAATGTGCATATTAAAAGATGCATATCTAAGATGGCTGAAGTGAGGGCGTGCTCATCAGTTGAGACTATTGCACGAAATAAATATACATGAAAATCATTGAGAGCTGGAGCTCAAGTGAACTTTTCATTCAGTGGACTTTTCCAGTGGTCGTTTAAGAGCTCAGATGTAAGATTTAGCAGGATCAATTTCATTTATCTATTTGAAGTAATAATATTTGCTCATAAAAAAACACTGCACAAATGTTGTAGCTGTCGGCAGCATTTTCATAAATGGAAGGTTAATTGGTGGTTTTGAAGGCATGCTTGATTTTACAGGCAAAAATAGAAGAAAGTTGTATCCTTCGAGATTAAATTGGATCTCTATGCAAAATTTACTGAATTTCATTGGTTCCTTATGTGCAATCTGCTTAATAATACATGGCATTTGCTTAATTTGTTTAATAATGCATGACACACATCCTTTTTTCGAATGCATTGCTGGGCAATGCACATTATATGTATCAAATTTTTCTAGAACAAGTTGCTGCTAAAATAAGACAAAGACAAATTTAATTATTTCTGTTGAAGTAAAGATTCAAGATAACCATGTGAAAAATTTAGGCATGCTATTTCATTCCTATAATCAAACCATATTTATACGGCTAGTCTTTCCGTTACATTTTTGTGGTCTGCTTATCATAGTCACACTTTGATGAAAGATTTCCACAACCTCTTCCAAATCTCATCCTTACATAGTCGTGTACACTCGCTCAAATGTTCTAAGATCTTCGATCTCTCTTCCTCCACCATTGGCAGAATGCATAGCTGCTTAATGCTGATACAATTGTTGCTCCAAGGAAGCATCCAATGCCAATAGCCACATAATCTGTGCCATGTGTAGGCTTGCAAATTATCTCTGAAATAATCATTATAATTAACATGATACACACACAGTATGTAAAATTTGCAATAGAATCCAGTAAATCCTCCAGAAAAACTTTAAGCTTCTTATGATAGATTTTTTAAAATTTTGATACCAAAATTCCAATACCATCACCACATCACTCACTCTATTGAGAGTGAATTTTGATGGGTGTTAAACCATGTGATTGGAGCAAATGAATAATTACATAATATTCTTGTGCTCTAAGCAATGGCATTTCAAGTATTGAAAACATTTTAAACACAGTTATTCAAACATGTTCCCTGTATAATGCAGTGGTACATGATTTGCATTCATAAAGAGTGACCTCATATTTTGAGCTTATCCGTATCATTCTATCTATTCCCAGTCCCAATAAATAAATCAGTCACCTCAGAACTTGAACGTACCTTTTAAGTCATAATTGATATTTGTAACTGATATTGAAGAAATTCATCAGTAATGGTGAACAAAGTTTTAGCTTCAAATATAGTCCAGTAAGTTGGTGAAGAAAAATTAAGGTAAAACAGTTACATAAACTGTTGGTCTCCTCAATATATCACTGAATCAAGACTGAAATACTGATAAAAAAAATTTAAAGATGCTTAGCTCAAGAGGTAAGATTTAGGTTTAATTTTCTTCATACCTTCAGCAAAAGTAGATCCGCTGATGTAGGTTTGAAATTGTACGTCCTTGAAGACAACAGTAATAGGGCCCATGGGGTCCTTCGTTTTTAGCTTTGACTTAACTTCCTGGCACTTGAAAGATTTATTCAATGGTACTTCAAAATATTTCTCGTTTTCCACTAAAGCGGTCAGATTTCCAACTGTGTACGGTAATAGGAAGAACATTACTCAAATTCATTCATAATTTTCGGCTAAATATTTTCATCTAATATTTATTTTTGCATTGATTATTTGATGTTAAAACACTTTTTGCTTCACAACCCTGCATTTAATACAGTATTAAAAAAAAGTATATATGTATATATATATATATATATATTTTTTTTTTTTAGATTAAAATATTGATTGAATTGAGCTCTTACAGCAAGTATTATTGAATAAATGAAAAACTCCAATAGCGGTGAACAGTTTATGGCTATTGGAGTTTTTCATTTATTCAATCTTAGATTAAAAACAAAATTACTTTAATTTAGAGTTTCATTGGAACATTTTTGTTATGTTACTCACTAGGTTGCAGCATTCTTGGGAACACCTCTTCATCAATTTCCATTCTCAATGATACTTGATTGACAAAGTATTCATGAATATCATCCTCTTTGGATGATGATATTTTTGGATTGGCGTGGATTTTTAAGCTTCTTGAGCTACCTTTGACTCCTTTCCAACTTAATTCCATCCATTGTGGGCTTTTACAGGATCCAGTTACATGAGCATTAGGTGGGACGTTTATAAAAGTTGTCAAGTCCTTGTAGATAGAAATTGGAAAGTGTGTTCTAAGAAAACTGAGGATTTCAAATGCCAGGACATTGTTAGCCTCATTCCACCTAAATTACCGTATTTGCCCATCGGTAACGTGCACCTTATGTATAACACACATCTAGAACTTAGTAGTTATCATGAATTTGTATAGATACCTCGCACCCTTTTTCTCATGGATTTTTGAGATGAATAACTGTAACAGTAGCAGATCTGTATAAAATAGAATGCAATTAGAAAGGCATGAATCCAGACTAATTTATTTTTGCAAAACTTCTTTAAATTATTGTGTACATAGGTACAGGGTTCGTCCGGAAAATAAGTGTACTGACTCCTGGGCTGGGCGCGCCCAGCACCGCTCTGATGGGCTGCGATTGGAGGGGGGTATGTTGGCAAGCGACGCTGAAAAAGGCAGTCGGCTCTGAGCTGTGGTGTAGTGAGGAGCTCTGTTAACGCGAACCTCCACGCTCGACCCACGTCACGGAACGCGATGCCGAAGTTTTTGGAGCAGCGTTATTCCATCAAATTTGCGGTAAAGCTTGGGAAATCGTCTACCGAAACTGTCGGTATGATTAACCAGGCTTACGGGGAGTCAGCCATGTCCAGAAACATGATCTTTCGGTGGCACAAGATGTTCGTGGAGGGCAGAGAAGAGGTCGATGACGAGTCTTCGAGAGGTTCCCGATGATGCCTTCGCGGGAGCGTTCCAGGAATGGGAACGCCGCTGGAACAAGTGTATCGACTCACAAGGGTCCTATTTTGAGGAATATTAGCTTAAGATATGTAAAAGTGTAATAATTTTTTTTCCTGAGCTTAGTACACTAATTTTCCAGACGAACCCTGTATGTAAATGTTTGGATTTTTTCAATTTTCATTTAACATAACTCGCATAGTCATTTTTTTTTGATCATATGAACATTTTTGTATAGATAATGCGCACAATATTGATGGGAAAATATAGTAATTGGTAATCCAATGCTTCAAATTGTGAATCCTCATATACATTAAGGTCTGGAGTTGCATTCTGAGTTAGGAGAGTTAAAAAAATCTCATTTCAATTTTTTTCAAACCCTTAAATACTAAAATGTTTATTTCCTATTTTCACAATGATTATGTATCTTATTTTAAAATGCTTTTGCTCTGAAATAGAATAATGTGAAAAAACTGTTGGATTCACCTATAAGTTACTAATAGAAAGCTTTCTTACTTCGTTGAAAGATCATTGAAGTAGAGAGGAGAAATTTCTATCCTTGCCAGAGAATGGAACCAGAATAAACATTTTAGAAATTGAAAAAAAAATACTAATTTCAAGATAAAAAATAAATACTAATCAATATGATTCAAATTAATAGCTTTACTATTTCAGAACAACCATATTCCTCTTTATTTCCCAGTTTACATTTGCTAACCACTCATTGAAAACCTGAATTTTATAAATGACAGTAGGAAAAGTGTATTGACAGAATATATAGTAATATAAAAATGATACCAGAGATTGGCTGGTGCATAAAGACAAGAAAATGCATAATGATGAACAATTTGATAAATTTTGCAGTATGCGCTGCAGTGTTTGATGGAAAACACATCCAGCAGTGCTTCAGAGCTTGTAATTATTCTGGTATAGATGCATATATACACCATATACACCAATGGATCATTCTTAATCATAACTTCCTTTCAATATTTTTTCAATACCACCCGATCATTTCATACTTCTTTCACTCTTGTCAGTCATAAATTGTTTAATGGCTCATTGTCCAAGCAGATGTTTATAATGAAGACATTTTCAGTGAGAAATTTACTGGCATATTGACATTGAATTCCCTCCATTTGATGGTTTTAAGCTCAACCTTGTGATATTTCATCTTGAGGAAAGAGTGGGAAACTCTCCAGATTTCATGAAAACATGATTAAATTAAAACAGGTAATATAGCAAAGGTGACTTTGAAGAGGATGAAGCCATTTTTTTGTAAGTGTATGATATGTTAAAACTTTTTGTTCAGTGGTATATGATATTAAAACTGCAAGGAGTTATTTAATAAGTTTGGAGTCAATATAATTTTACCAGGAGATATGATACCCTTCACCAAAACTGTGCACCTAAGCTGCTTTCCATGATCCAAAAATACTGGGTCTATAAATTCATAATATACTACCATCTCACCTATGAGGCATCATGATTATGAGCTCATCCATGTCACATATGAAGCTGTTTCTTCATTCTTAATGGTATTATTCACCTTATGAATGCTTTCGGGACACTTCCAATTGAATTTTCCTCCTGTATTTTGTGCTGTATAATCTTTTGGTATTGTTTTGTTGACAAATCCTCTCCCAAGAATAAATGAATTTTACACTTAGGAAAATTTTTTTTTTTTATTTTGTAATAAATTCTGAGATCTTTTGGTTAGCACCTGTTATGAGTTCTAGGTATCAGTTTCAACTGTATTATAATGCAAATGTGTCCTGCTGTGGCAAATCATACCCTGTTTGGTATAGTCTTTTACACTTCATTGATCAAATCACCTACCTCATTATCCAGGTTCATGTACTCAACCTTGACCTGCACCCCCATTGTGGCTCTGATGCATGGCACACCCTTTCCACCACCTCCTGGGTAAGTGAAATTCACGGCTGTGGGGGAATCCACATGTGTTCGACCTATGTGACATTTGACATCATAGGTCTTGTGGGTCACAGTATACTCCACTGGGTCTGATCCAGCTCCTGGTGGTAGATGAGATGTGACCATGTGTTATTTACTAGATTCATCCAAGAAGGATAAGGTGTCAAGTCCGGAAGGTAAGGATAAAAAGTATTCAATGTTCGAAGTTATTATCTGTTCAAGATATGTTTCCAACTTAGGGGCAGGGAGAGGTAAATGCCCTGGTTTTATGACTGCGGGAATCAATAAACAATTAGGCGGGCAGGGCATTGCAAGATTAAAATGCAGGTGCTTCAACTTTCGCCTCTCCCTAGCGAAATGTTGCCAAATGTGATTGCGTATTGTGTGAGCAAGGAGAAAAGAGTGAATCTGGCTCTTCGTATTAAAGTAAAGATGATGATAGGATGTATAAACGCACAGTGGATGGCCGGTAGTCTTCCTTAATTATTCCATCCCTACTCACACTGTTTCCGATTGTACGAAAAACTCACACGAGCGGCACAATAATGGGACAGCACAATAGAACAGCAACATTTAAAAGGACACTCACACGGTAAATTGTTTTAGCTTTCGGCCCTCTCAGAGGCCTTCAAGTGAGACTAATTGTAATAAATAAATAAATATATATAACAATATTATATATATATATATATATATATATATATATATATATATATATATATATATATATATACACACATATATATATATATACACACACACACACACATATATACATACACATTCAAACACTAAATCCCACCATATAGCGAACAAATATTCATTCACATGGAAATAGAATTAAGGAAATGGGAAAGGAGCACGCAAAGGACGAACACAGGAGAGGTGGGGAAGGGGAATCGAGCAGATCACAAGGGTAAAAATACCTCAATGCGATGATTTCGAAAAAAAAAACGTAGCACCAGGCATAGCTATCAAACCCATCGTTATACGACAAACTGAAAGTGATAATGGTGATATTGATGGCGACGATGAAAATGAGGATAACGAAGGTGATTCTGAGTTATTCGCTTGGCCTTTGGATTCTTCAATGTAAAAACTAGTACATTTATTTTGAAACGTGTTAGGATTAAGATAGGAATTGTCTATAAAATGAACAGATGTATACACGAGTTTAATCATACAAAATGCTTTTGCGACCTTTTTATATGAAATTAGTTTGAATATGATGAATGAAATGTGATATGGAGGAGTGTAAAAAAATTACAATGATATTCAATAGTTTCCAAGATATTTTTCCTACCCTTGCAGTCAAACTTGAATCGAGATTATTATTTGTATTCCTTATTCCTTGCCGGTCCTCTGAGTGCCCGCCTATCACTACTTTTAGAGAAGAGTAAACCATAAATCTTAAGCTTGAAAGGGTGGGGATGTATTCATGTTATCTATAGTTTATAGAGGGCGATGGTCTACCTTTCCGGGGTCCCCTTTCAACCCACTCAGGGTTCCTGAAGGCTTAGCTCTTACAGAGAAGTGGCAACGTTGGCCTTAGGCTCTCCCCTTCTCGGTGTACTCACGAGTGCGCTCGACAAGTTCCAAACTCGCATTAAAGGCCATTGTCAAACATATTGTAACAGATAATAAGGAAACCGGTTCAAAAAGTTGCTTGTTCAAGAAAAATGAGAACCATGCCTTTCTAATTATTCTAAATTCATTCTCCATATAAGCCATGCTAATGAAAGGTCACTGGGAGATTTATGTGGCCAAAAAAACCAGGAGGCCTAAACTAAATTAATGGAAATCAAAAGAGGACATTATTCAAATGGACACACTTGGGTACTGTATTTCCTTATTACATATGAACGTTCTCATTCATTGCACTCTTTTGCTCTGCCACTTCTTTTTTCGCACTCGCATGAATAGAAAACTAGGTACGTGTAAATTTGTAACCATCTCACGCGACTTCTCTTCTTTGCTCCGTCTTACGCGACTTGAGAGCTACACGCAAGGTTCGATATCGGGATGCTGCGATACCTATCATTATCTACTTCTTGTGGATCCGGAGCCATTCGCACCTTTAAAAAGAAGACGTTCTTTCGTCAATACTAAACTTCCACGGTAAAATAAACTTATCTCCAACGAGTGCTAGCTCAAAATAATAGTTACTGAGAAGGAAAGTGGTGCTGTCATTTCTATTCATGTTTGAGAAAAGCAAGTTTGAAACTTTTAGTGTCATTAATTAAATTATGGAATTATAATTTATAACTACACTAAAGATATTACGCGATTTTGATTCAATAGCAATATGCTATTAAAATTTAACAATTACATTTTTTTTGTAGGTTTGTCCTCCTCAATCGGTAGATTACTTGATAATAATAATTTAGAAATAACGCTAGCGCATAGCTAATCAAAGCCATATTTTTTGGATGTCCAATTCGCTTATGAACCATACATTTTTAGCAGACGCGGATGACAGTTTGACGACGCAGGTTAAATAATTCTGACCTGATTGCAGTCGAGATAATCCAAGAGCAGCAGAATTCACTCGATAATTCAGTAATTTTCTTCGTGAATTATTTGATTTTGCTGAATAGTAGCACACAGCGAAAAAATACCCCCAATGTTGTCAATTTCTAATTTGGATGTCCCCATCAGCTGAACTGTGAATTTCATGATACCAATCTTACTGTGAGACCAAGGCACCCGCAAATCATTTAGGCATTTCAAAATTCTTCGCGACATAATGACGGGCTTATAAGACCCGTATGCTATTCAATTACGGGCACGTACCGATTGATTCTATTGCACTTTGAAGCTTACTTACCTGAAAGCGGTGGAGGGAATGAGGTGATGGTCGTCAGGGCGGCGAAGATAGCAAAGGACGTTCGGTGAGCGTAGCCTCTGTCCATCTTACACCAAGGGTTCACTCTAACTGGCGAAAACGAGCGAAAAGCAGCGCACAAGGCAATAGCAAATGACGTGAGCGTCTCCTCGAGGCGATCTTCAACTGTCGGTTGCCTCTACTCCCGCCATGCGGCTTCCTTCCTTCAGGATAAGTCCTGTCATCTGACTGTTGATGGGAGTTCGACCGTTGGAGCTTCCTCATCTTCTTCCCGATCGTACACCCTCCTCCTACCGCATATTCTCTCACCGATAGCGCCACCGAACAATGCTTCGTCCTGATTTTGGAGAGTGGGGGACAGGGAGAGATTCATCGGTCACCCTTTCCCAATTCAATCGAACCTCAGTCCTCATTTAGCTTTCTCTCACCTGTAGTTTCAACACGTCCTCCCACTATCTTTGGTTTTATCTCGTCGTAGAAGGGCAAGAGGGGGTGGGGGGGCGTGGGTGAGTTACTAGGAATGTGAGCAGATATCGCGCTTTTATTTTCGTGTTTTATCGGCCTCATTTAACGCCTCAGCCCGGAATGCGTGAAGTTAACGATTAAGCGTGCATTCCGTCCAAGGCAATTGATTTAATATGCGAATCTTATACACAATGGCTATAAATTGTTCTCTACATTCAAACCCCTTGGAACTTCGTTTTCGGCTTCGTAAGGTGTAGGCTTCCGCAGGGCCTATGATGATAAACTTGCCATTAAACTAGGAATTCATCATCATCCCTAGTTCTTGCCAACTCAAAATCACAAAAGGTCGGATCGTTGTGGGCACATGTATACTCATGATTACATGAAAAAAATATTTTTAATTTACATAGGAATTCTGTTATTCCTGATATTTGCATGTTGAGATAGGGCGTGGGACAAATAGAACACTTTTCAGATTTCCAAGTCAATCAAAATCGTTTGAAAACATATTCTTAAAGATGGATTTAGATATGAAGTATAAGGAATATATGTAGCCTAGTTATGAAGATCGCAGGGTATAGTAGGTAAGGTGGAATTCTAAGCAGAAAAATATTTCCCGAGCCGGTAAACCTTGTGGACTGAATTCTGCCGAGTTCGGTTCAAGATTCATGCGCTTGGCGCATCTTGAAATATCGTTGTGATTATGATAAGATTGTTATGATGATATGAAAAGGAGATAAGTGACTTTCTATTAGAACGTAGTTCATTTGTTATTGCACTAAAAACGCATGTGTATGGACTGTAAGGGAGAACTAACTACTTGTCTTAATTTGCTAAATTTCCTGTAGATACTACCGTGTGTGCATGCATAACGTTTTCGTAATTATTTTCTAGAAATTAGATGACTCAAGGTAGAAATAAGTCCAGCACTGCTAGAATAATCAATATTCATGGTTGTAGCTGGATAATCTTGGGAGGCAGGGTAACGTCTTCGTCTGCCAATCCAAGGGTCGCGGGTTTGATTGCCGCCTAGGTGGATTTTTCTACACCTAGGGCTTGAGCGTTTCTAATCGTCTCCATTGTTTTCACTGTTAATAGTCATATGCAAAGGCCAAAAAGTGCTGTTTTCGAATGAAGGCTAAATAAATAAATACATTTCTTACAAAGGGATATTTCTTCGAATCACATATAAATAAACCATATAGTTAATCATTTCCTTTTGGATGTTCCTCCTACTCCCCAGGGGGACTATGATTGAAAGGGAGAGATGTTTTGGTTACAAGCGTATTTTAAACCATTGTCATCAATTGATTACATTTTTACTTAATACTATGATTACTTTTAGGACGCTTCTAGGGGATCAAGATGGTGCGGGGACTAACGTACTAGCTTCCCACTCAGAGGGCCCGGGTTCAAATCCCGAGGGTGTTGAATATTTTTCAGAGGTATCTCGTTCCCTACTTGAGGTGCTTTGTGGAGGGCACTGCGAGTAAGTACGCCGTCCGTCGGATGGGACGTTAAGCCGTAGACCCCTTGGCGCCTTTCGTAAAGAGTAGGCTAATGCCGACGCCGGGTTTTTCCCTACCCTTCATCCTTTCCTGTCCATCCCCTAAGGTGCAAGTGACCTCAGCAGTCGGTCTCCTCCCCTAAATACTACTACTACTAGGACGCTTCTATCCGGAGAAATGTGACAGTGTCCTTATGCTTTGAAAACGACATTAAATGCGTTTCTAAGAAATGTAACTGCCTGGAAGATTAATGCATTGAAAATTTACCCCTGGAAAAAAATCAGGGAGTGCGAGTGAATGTCACTGTAAGTCAAATGATCGTGACCTCTTTCGTCGGTCAGGACGTACTTGTAGTTGCCGTTATCTTTTCATAGGTATCGATGGGGTTGGTCATATTAGCAACTTCAGAGGCGGGTGGGTGAAATACATCAAGGAGAAGAGGGAGAATGGATATCCTAACCCATTGCAGTTTTCAGTAGTAGTATCACTGCTGTGCTTGACTGCGTTTTCAACGTGTTCCGATGCCTTATACCATATCCCAATCGTGATTTTTGAGTAGGTTTTGGGAAAGAACGCACTCGAATACAATCCCAAGGACGCCGTTTTGAGTTTCGTATGGAGCTTAAGTGGTTTCTTAACTGACGCGACTCAGCCCCTTGGGTCCTTGTGGTGAGTAAAATAGGATTAATGAAGATCACAGTGGCGTTTTATCAGTAGCGTTCGGAGAATAAAAAAGGTCTTTGCCAAGGCAATTCAAATGCGACGCTGTAAAACATGCCTATCACGTATTGGAGCTGGATTCCTCTTCTGGGGACTAACGAAGAGAATTTGATTCGAAGGCCCTCTGGTTAGTCGGCTAGTTCGTCACAAGGATTGTGCAGTTAGGGTGCTAGTTTATCTTCCTTGAGGGATAACCTGGATTATTGCTATTATTGTAAAGAATGAATTGAATGATTTAATTCAAGGTAATCCATCTTTTTGAGTTAGAAGGTTTTCGAAGGTTCCCAGCGACTATTATATTCCACGAACTTATAACTAGTTTGAAGATGCAGATGAATTTCTTATGAGAAGTCTTGTGAATGGTTGCCGCTAATGTCAGGTCATATTTCGAAGTATAAGAGTCACTGATGAAGCGTTTATCAATGTATCAGCAAATTTTATGAAGCATCAATAAATTTTTATCTGGTATTAGATGGCATTTATTTCTCGAAAAATATAAAACAGTAGATCAACCTTGAGGCGTAAACGTTTGAATTTTTCCAGGTGAAAACTAAAGCTCGCTTTCGAAATATTGAATAAATTTTCATGGATTAAATAAAGATGACACGTGATAGATTGTCCTGCTCTCAAGTGTACTTAAAATCATTATACACCAATTGTACGGCTATAAAAAAAATTCAGAAAGACTAAGTAATTATAATTTTAGGGATTCAGGTCTGAAAGAGAAACAAGTTGGTCAATCACTTTATTTTGAACTTACAGAAAGCACTTTAAACAAACTAGTTTTCAGTGTTATCCCGATCCCTACTTGAGGTGCTTTATGGAGAGCACTTAGAGTGAGTACGTCTGCCGGATGGGACGTTAAACTGCGGACCCCTTGGCGCCTTTCGACAAGAGTAGGCCGACGCCGGGTTTCTCTCCACCCTTCCTTTCCCATCCATCCCTAATGGCGCAAATGACCTCAGCTGTCGGTCGCCTCCTCAAAAAAACTGCTAACTACCCAACTACAAATCAGGATACCAAGGACAAAAAGCGCACCAAGCAATAGGCCACGCAATCTATAGCATCCCTATAGCCGAAGCTGTTCGGAAACTGAATTGTAATGTTACTTTCAGCGGACGTCCTTCATGCATTTCTTCCTTAAACAATGAATTACGCCAACTTCATAGGTTAATAAAGTAAGCACGCCATCAATTAGATTTCTTCGCTTTTTTCGATAAATCAAAATTAATGATCTCGCTGCAGCATCCACGTTATTCTTGATCAATTCGGTGTTCCCTTCTTTACTTCATAAAACGTATGAAAAATTAGAACGCTTATTTCAAAGCAGATGACAATCGAAATTCAGATGTCCGAGCCACGGTCGCATACATCGGGCCTGTCCATCTCAGGAGCTACGATTGAGTGGAAACGCAGAACGCTCGTCACGCAGATCGCCGGGGCAAATTAGTAGTAGTAGTTTGTATTGGAGGCGACCGACAGCTAAGCTCATTTGCGCCATTAGGAATGGATAGAAAGGGAAGGGTGGAGAGAAACCCAGAGTCGGCATTATCCTGCTCTTGTCAAAAGGCGCCAAGGGGTTCCCCCCAGTTTAACGCCCCATCCGACGTCGTACTCACTCAAAGTGATCTCCACAAAATACCTCAGGTAGGGATTGAGATACCACTGAAAAATATTTGTTATCTCCAGGATTTGAACCCGATTCCTCTCGGTGGGAAGCCTGTACGTTAGCCACCGCACCATCCAGATCCCCTGAGGGAATCAAAAAGAAAGAAATTGCATCAGCGTGAATCGGCACACACTTTTCTTTGGTATCAACATTATTTTCATCACAGGGATGTCAACCTGAATCGATGGAATCTTCATAATCAAAGCATCACATTTTCATCGGAAGTGGAAGGAGGGGGACATACGAGTAGATGACGGATGAGTGAGGGGGTGACATAGATGACGACTCGCGTATTTCTATGCCCCGGTGATTGGAGGCACCGGTGGCCTTGGGAACCTGCGCCAAGCTGCGCGCCTGCGGATATTCGGAAAATTAACTTGCTCAATTCGTTATCTGAGGTTTGTTAAGTGCTCATCTCCGCTCGATAACACTCAGTGAATTGACAGATAACACGAATTGAAAGGGTGATTCCGTAATAGTGTTTGTGATTCTTAAACAATGGGAGAGAATGATTTTACATTCGCCTACTATCACTGGAAGCTGTTTTGTGCAAGTATCCAGCTCGAGTAATGCGAAGTAATTGTGAAATCAGTAGCTTCAACTTCAACTTGCGAAGTCCCTCTTCGCATTCATTCCTCTAATTGAATCCAATGCCTTATCCTTGAGTAACATTATGTATTTTTTCATTAACTAAGAACTTCGGTGTTCGCCGCTTTCTAGACGCACAGGAGGCATCGATGACTGGTTTAGAGGTTGTGCGTGGTGTTAGCCTACGGAAATTCGGGTTAACGTTGCAATTAACGTTAAAATTCGAGTTCAGGTTACGTCATACAGTCCACCTTACGGAAAAAGCAGCTAGCATCTACATCCTGACCTGCAAGCCGCCACGAAGGTGTGTGGTAGGGGGTGCTAGGTCAACAGTCATTACAGCAATAATAGGAGACCATTACGCAGTGATCGGCGGTAATCTACGGAGTTGGGGTAGGTTTTCGATGAACCCAGAGACAGAATATTACTGCACTTAAAAGCTCTTACCCACAAGTTCTTTACGTACATCAATAGATTCTGCTGTCAATCTCCTTTTACTTCCCAATGTGATCCCGCCGCCTCTTACAATTCTCGGCATTATCTCCGTCTTGACGTACTCGCCTTTTACCCTCGAAGGACTCTCCTCCCGTGTCAGCATTAAGCATGAGTGGTATAAAATTTTCTAAAAGTTTGTCGCGTCTGAGATATTGTTTCCGTCTCCGAACCAAGGCCATCCAATAACAACAATGTGAGGTTTTCTGATCGTTAGCAACAGTTATTTACGAAACGGTGAGCTTCTCTTTGAATAGTTTTATTTTGATTTATTTAATACCCTGCAAGCCACCGTTAAGGTGTTTAGCTGGGATTGATTACATATCAGACTAATTTTGACTTAAAACACCTTTCCCTCCTAGCGCGGGCGGACAGCAGGGATTCTTCTGATTCCTTATCGTTCGTGGGAGAAAATACATCTGAAATCTATCCGTTCCTTACTTAATCTCTCTAATTTTATTGGAATGATCCCTCCTACCGTAGTAAGATGGGTCTTATAACACATTTTCAACATTATCGCTAAGAAGACCTCCTTCCAATTAATGCAAAAATTTAATCTGTAATGTAAACTTCACTCCGTGAGTGATTCCCAGGCTAGCTGCTCTAATATTTTGGACACGCTACTAAGTTTATCATAACAACGTTTTACAAATCTAGTTCCTATACGCTGCACGCAATCCAATTCGGCAATTAATCCAACTTTTTGAGGATCCCATACACCCATATAAGCATATTCTAAATGAGAGTTAACCAGCGAAAGATAACATTTCTCTTTGGCCATTTCATCACATTTACCCGGTACTCTTCTAATAAATCCTAATTTTTTGTTAGCTTGTCCACATATTCCCCGTATGCGTTTCCTCGTTGTTTCCGATGCAGTTGGTGTTCGGGAGGGAATTGCTGTTCTCCAAAAATTGATCGCTTTTGGTATCACTTTTTTGACATGTATTCATTTTTCTTCTACATATTGCACGGGGCTCCCTTCCCTCGCCAATTATTTTCTCTGCAACCTTCTGATACTCTTTTCTTAAGGATCCTTGGTTTACCATTTTGAATGTGACGGTAAACTTCGTTGGTACATATTATCTGAATCCGCATCCGCTCCCGGGAAACTGCAAATTAATCCCGCTGCTCCTAAATCTATACCTAACCTAATTGTGTCTAACCGATATCTTTCTGAATCCCCGTGCATTTTCCATGTATATCTACACCTATTGTGGTGTCTAAACCAAGGGTAAATTAAGATCCTGTATCCTGCAGAACTCTATTCCTTTTTTCTCAATGCCGTTTCATATTCTTAAACCGTAGTTTCTTAACCTACTTCATTCTATTTCTTCGCCCACCGTCGCGTTCCAACCCTTATCACTACCTAATATTTTCTTCCAGGAATTCTCGCAATCCTTTCTTCCAATTCATAGTTTTACCCTGCCTACTTTGAACTCCCTATGTGGAATGTAGACCGGAATAATGGCCATTGGTAAAATTTTAATTGAATAACATTGATAACATTTTACTTCTTCTAAATATATTCTATCACTCCTACCTGTATGCTCCGTGTTTATCATGCTTCTTTCTACGTGTTTGTTCAATACTATGGCTATCTCTCGCTGTCTCTTTCGCTCTCCGCTGCAGATTATTATATAATTATCTTTCCAATTATTTCCACCATCCTTCCATATTACCACCTCGTACAGCCCTAAAATGCTTCCGAGTAAATTTCCTCTCTCCATCTCCCGCTTCATATTTTCTAATTTTCAACATCGTCCGAGCATTACAATTCATATTTATCCGGTCCTCAGTTGTGCCTCTTGTGCTGCGCCTGTCGATTTCGCTTTGCAAGGAATGCGTGGGATGAAGGCCTTGCGTCTCCCGTTGGCGGGCACTACACGCGGCCCAGTGGACCGAGCCCCGTGGTTACCAGGAATCACCTTTTACTTGTCTCTATCGTATTTTATTGTTATGTATATTGAACTTTTTTCTCGTTTTTTTTTCGATAGATTTTTTTATGTGACGCCATCGCTGAAATGGTGACTCAACAGGGGCCAGACGCGTTTTGCAGCCGCCTCACGAAGAAACAGAAGCTACTAGGACTACCTTTCGTGTGCCTTATACCCTTTGACCACTTGAACGTTAACATATTTGGAATCGTGGAAATAAAATTACCAACGTTATAACGGATCGCCTTTATTCCCACCGTGACATTACGTCAAAACGTGAGTTTACTAATTTTGATAATATTTTTGATATTTAGTACCCTGCAAGCCACCGATAGGGTGTGTGGCAGGGGGTGAATACACATCAGACTACTTCTACAAGATTGTATTATGCTTTCAAAAATATCTCTAAAGCTCATTAATTTAGGGTAAATTATAAGCCATGGAAATATTAATGATATTGATACGGAGCGTAGCTATGTACGGCGCGGAAACAAGGTCATTGAAGAAGGAGGATGGACGTAGATTTTGAAATGTGGGTGTGGAGAAGAATGGAGGAGGTGAAATGGACTGAGAAGAAAACAAATGAGGAAGTACTTGGTATAGTGGGCGAAGAGAGGAGTTTGTTGGGAGAAGTCCTATGGAGGCAGGAAAAACGGATGAAGGACATATTGACCGGTAGTAGGATGTTGAAGACTGTAATAGAGGGGAGAATGTTAGGAAAACGATGAAAGGGTAGGAACAGGATAGGGATGTTGGACGGGATGAAGGGAGGTAAGAAATACTCAGAGATGAAGAGGGACCTGATGTAGAGCAGGATGCTGGATTTTTGGATTTTGTGCTTTGTTAGGAGCCACGAAATATTTCTTTTGTAGTTGTGTCCATCCATAAAACTACCTTTACAGGTAGATTACCTAATAATAATAAATGCCCTGGAAATACGAGTACATGAGTTTTTGAGATTAATGCATTTTTTTGCAGTCGATGATATGCTTTTGATGTATTTTTTTTTAATCCGACAATTATCGTGAGTTCAAGAAAACATTTATAAGAACCAAAGTCATCATGTAGAAGAGTCTCAGAGTTTTTATTACACTATAAGTTTACAGATATAAATGAAAATATTCATAAATAACCTACATTTCTATAAGATCCGGTGATTTCCCAGCGTCGTAATTGCTTGATGAAGATTTCTCGACTCGTGCATCGAAACGGCCATTATGGAACCCCTGACCCGAGAAGACTACATTTCTATACTTCAAGCGATGAATTATCCTCTTTATTTGAAATGTATATTGTAATGAATCTGACGTAAGCGTAACATTTTTCTCATAGAGAAGGCAAATGTGTACATACAATCAAGAATTTGCATACTTAACACCTTTCTAGCTTGTTTTTTCACGGTATTAAATTGAAATAATTTGTGTACGTAAGGAAATAACGAAGAATGAATGAGATCATTGGCTTCAGATGCAGTAAAAAAATAGAATTCCGTCACACTGGTCAGTAGTCTTAGTGTGAAACAAGTTTTCATTTGATGGCAAGAATTACAGTCGCTGAGCATTTTTGGCATGGACATTCTTTGAATTACGGGCACATCCCCAACCTCAACGACATGGACGTGGAGGCTGAGGAATGCATACCGCAGTTCTGCTCATTGGTCCATAGCATTTTATTACAGGAAAACAGTTGTCGTCAAACACTTTTCTTTATCCAATATATTCACAACGAGCAAGGTTGATCTAAATAGAGATAAAATAACAACAACAAAATTTCACGTGCAGCGAAAATTTTAAAAGACTGACCTTCCACGCAAAACCTTGGAAAGAAAACTGAATCATCTTTTACACAGTTGGTGCAACTACTGCCATTTTTTCCTAATATCTAGCTTACGCCATATTCTAAATCATGACCACATGGGGTTCTCTGGGGCATTTCCACGCAGAACTAACTGCAACTCACGAGTGTCACATTGACTGAATCGGGAGAACTATTGACGACTTGACCGCGTGCAAAGAACCCAAGAAATGAAATATGATTGTGTTGAAGTAATGAAAGTAAAATATGACACGGCTCTCAACCATCACCCATTTTTCCCCATAAACGCATGTCGAGATATCAGACCAATGCATTCCAAAGTATAGCGCTCGACGATAGTTGCCAAGCATTTTACTTCTCAGAGCCTCAACAGTAACAGCCCCTAATTTGAAATACAAAGGAATGGGATAAAAATAATCATTGATGCCTTTAGCGTAACACAAGAGCTTACGATATAAATGGTACATGGTGCAATTAATAGAGAAAGCGATTGGGCATTTAGGTAAAAATGGGGAAACCTCGGTCGATAGGGATAATTCGCGTCCTCATGCACAAAGAGCGGGGATAAGGTTTAACATTTTTAGTTTAGTTTGCTTTAATCTACTCAAATATTTTTCTAGTGTTACAGGTATTATGTGAAGGTATTCTGTGCCGATTTGATGGTTCATGTCTTAACTTCATATAATAATTAAAATTCCGTTATTGTTCGTTGGATTTTCTACATGACTTATTACAATATGGCTGTACAAACTTGAAAGATATGATGTGGATAAAAAAATAAAACAATATATCCGGGAAAAAACAGCTCCACTTCAATATGACTATTTTTTCCAAAAGGATTCTAGAGATTGAGACGGCTATCATTAGGTGTCTTTTTTCATTAGCTACTTTTTCCTCGGGTGTTTAATTCGCCGTTCTCTAACTCGAATCTTTATAGTTCTACTAATTCGACGTCTCCGCTCCTCTTTTTCGGTTGAAATGAAAAAGAAAAGAAAACACAATTTTGTTCGATCTGCGAGAAGGGTGAATGACGTTTACTCTCGCGCGACGAGAGCCTCTCCACTCCGCGTCTCACCGACGCGAGTTGGGATTGCGGTTTGCTCCAGCCGAGCCAAGCCATTGCTGGATTTTAAGCGTCCGAACTTGGGGGCTCAAGCATATGATTCCCCGAGGTTGAATCCCCTCGTACGGTGGCGTCTGATGAGGTAGGCGACGGAGGCAAGGACCGCCACGATGATGACCACGGCCGCAGCGGAGGTCCCCGCGATAAGGGCGACATCAGTGGTCGTGCCTTGGACGTCCTCTGGGCACTGATACGCTGTAGGAGACAGAAAAGAAGTGATCGCCTGGATACCACTTTTCGTTCAGTCGTGCAGAATGCAAACTAGGGTTGGGAACTATTGCGAGGGCGATTGGTAACGCTTTCTAGCAAAAGAAGCATTCAAAATTTACGAGGAAATGAATGCACCTACAGTACACTGACGGATCAAAGGGATGGGGGAATGTCCCCCACCCTCTCGGAGAACATTTTTCAAATTTATAAAATTCAAAATAAATATTACTTTCACGCCACCCTGTACTTATTTTGAATACCTACTAAAGCTTGAGGATAAACTTAGTTATTTTGTGTTATGGTCTCTTAGTGAGTGCAATTATTTTCAAAAGTATGAATGATATGCTCGTAATATACTTTTAAATTTTATGAGATTTTTTATGCTAGAACCAATCACTGGTACAAATATACTATCAGTGGTTTAGTCAATTTAAATAATGAAATTGTCCTCACCTTCACCGAGCGCGCTGGTGTGGGACTGGAATTGCACTTTGGAGAAGGACATGGAAACTGAGCTGAACGACGCCATTCCAGTGCTCATTCTTACCTTCTCCGGTTTATCACAGACGAAGGCCCGGTTGGGTGGAGCCTTGAACAAAGACAGCCCCCCTTGCACAGCACTCAGCGTACTCCCTAAATGAAGTAATACGAAGGGATTCGAGAAGTGATTAGTGGGATTAGAACAATACCAATTTTTGCACAGTGGCATTTATTGTATGGTTCGCATGCTTTTTGTGGAGGCGCTCTGTGCTGCCTAGGGTTAGTTGTTTAACTGGTTAAAGCACTCGGCCGGATATCGAGGGATCCAAGTTCGAATCCCGATCAAGGCAAATGATTTTTACACTCTGAAATTGTTGCATTGAATAGCACATTTAGCTGATGACTTTATTGAAAACATTTGTGGCGGTATCTCCCACAGTTTATTGGAATTTGTTTTAGTGCAAATACTTCGGTATAAGATATCAACTCATAAGTACTGATCTTAGACAACGATGTTAAAACCACAGTACCCTAGTTTGATTACATAGTTTATTGTAGACATCTCCTACGCTTTACGATGCACAGCGGGAGGGTATGCAAGGGGGTGGGCATCCCCCCCTTATGAAATATTTTTGACTTAAAAACAGTCAAAAATTAACATGTTTTGCCCAAAATTACTTATCAACAACTCATTTCCATTAATCACAAAGGTATTTAGAGAAAATTGCGCTGCGTTCTCTAAATAATTGCGATTAATTTAAAATTTAATATGATTTTTAAACGAAATTTTTCCGGAAAAACACTGGGTAAAATTATTTTTGGTCAGGTGAAAATGTCCTCTCTCTTGTCTAGCTCCGTTACTGATGCATAATACATACAAATAGAAAAAAATGGCCATAATTCAGCACTTAGTATATGTCATCCGAAAAATGACGCTGCCTTGAATCCAGAACCGAAACTGAACCTGGGTCCTCCAGTTAAAAGCCGGATGCGATACTTCTCTCATTGCTCTTGGATGTAAAATATTCGAGCCATGGGTTTTGAAAGCTGGTCACTTTGACGAAAACCGGAGTATAATACGGATTCTTGAAGTTTCAAATACCCGGCGCAAATTTATCATAAAAGTTTACATACAAATATTTTCATAGGATAAATCCTCGGAAAAGACCGAAGGGCTAGGGAAAATTAGTATCTCGTAAAATTCATCGTCATTTGAATGAGATATTCAGTGATGGTGTTCTGGATGTGAAAAATATGCGTTTGTGGATGCGACAATTCAAAGAAGACAAAACGTTGTTCCACAACAAACCCAAGAAGTTTTGGCCACGGACCAACCGGTTTTTTCTGGTGGGCAATATAAACTAAGAGTTTCTAACATTTTCCACTCCGAGCGGGTGTTTATTAATAATTGTCTTGTGCATAACTACTACATCCATTGCACCTTTAACCCATGGCAGCTCCGATACTCGCATGCGATGGAGCCGACGTTTCCAACCCCTTTCCCCTTTGGTGGGTAACAAAGGCGCGTTTCTTTCATAGGTACTTACCTACATGTTGGCAGTAGGGAAACGTGTACTGATCGAGGTACGTGTTCAGTTGGACACTTTGGATGTAATGGGCGTCTACGGCGGCCCTGCGACGCCTCCGACTCCCAGGGACGGCGGCGCTGCCGGTGTGTATGGTGACCGTCCTCGCTTGCCCGTGGCTTCCCGTCCACTGGAGGACCATGTACTGCGGCTCTTCGCAAGACCCGGAGATGCTGGCGTTCTCCGGAACGTTGATATAGGTCGTCAGCACTTCCTTCACGGAAACGAAATACTTGATTTGATGAAAGAAAACTGGGGGAATTGATCCTTTGGGTGAATCAACATAGGGATTTTAGGAAAGATTTGTTTTGGAGACTTTTTTTGTGTCATTAAATGGGTGCTTTAAATGTTTATTAGTCTATCCAGTATCTATTAATTGAATATTTAATACAATCATCGCAGGAATTGACAGAACTCATGCGGAAAACCTTTTTCTGTTGAAGTGTTTATTTTATGGAGTGTAAAGATTGCTTTAGTAAAATAATTTCTTTGCACTCAATGCCTTGGCCGGCCTCGGTGGCGGTGGGGCAACGTCCTAGCCTACCGATCCAAAGGTCGCGGGTTCGATTCCCGCCTAGGTGGATTTCCCTCCATCTAGGGCTTGGTTGTATATGATTGTCTTCAATGTAATGTCTGTAATGTAAGGTTAGGTGGAAGAAGGGACTATTAGTCTCAACCTCGCCCAATTAAGCCGATAAATAATTGGATAAATGACTTCTCGTCAAAAAAACTTACTCAGCACTGAGGAGAAAGGCCGTTGCCGCTCGTGTAAACCAGTTTATCTACGATCGCCTTCCTTCATTTTCAATTGTAAGCTGCACTTCATAAAATTTTCTCGTAACGAAAGTGCTGCGAAATTCAAATGTGAGTATTTCGGCACCTCAGCCAGCCCGTGTGTTTTCTCTTCTCCCCGCCGCTCCCTCCGCCAGCCACTACCTATCCTCTCCGGCTTCACTCTTCGCGCAGGCGCGCACCACCATATTCTGCAATGTATTATTTATCGTACTTCACTTTCTTTTATTTCCAACCTAATACTCTGCCTCTAAGAATCATTTTAATCCCAATAACGCATTAAGGAAAGGGTACTGTCACCGTTAAATCGTGTGCATAGAAAATTAATCGGCACATACGACACTTATAAGCACTTTTAATTTTGTCGGAAAGTGCTAAAATCTCTTTAAAATATGAATCCCGTCCACCATATCAAGCAGGAATAATAAATGTTACTCATAACGTGTTATCTAATGTAGAGAAGTTCTCTTTGTTACGCCAAATATTGATAATTCCTAATGGAAGGCAAAGAAATACCAATTCTAGAATAATATTAAATTGAACATGATTATGGCTACGATATTAGAAATCATATCATGTGACGAAACATTTTTGCAAAGATCATTCATTGTGTTGACAGACATTGGGAAAAGTGAGGGAATTGGTAATCATCGGAAGGGAAGTTGAGGGTAAGATTTTTAGTTTCCTTAGTAGTTTGCTGTAGGCTGTTGAGTCACGATACTCCGTCGTCACGGCCAGGGTTGAGGATGGTAATGGAAAGTTTATCGGAGATATTTAAGAACTATAAGGGAGAGGCGAAGATTGTAGATTTTCACTGATAATATGACAGATTTTGAAGTTCAAAAGAATTACCAAATTTTCCATGCTTAAAAACCTCTCTCCTTTCCTATCCGAGTCTAAGTAAATATTTACGGAAATTTCCCTTCCTTTTCCGTTATTCTGCTGACATTTGTAAGAAATTTTGCGGTATGTACGTCTTTACTTAATTATGAGGTATACAATCGAAAACATAGTGATTTCAAAAAATATTACTTCGAAATTACTGTTTTTCTTTGCCCTACCTCAGTTATTAAATATTTATATTATTGAGTGGTTTCACTAAGGTAAGCCACGGTCTCAAAAGAATCGATACCCTTGACCGAAAAATATCGAAACCAATGATGGCGTAAATAAAATTTCGCAAATTATCTTAGCTGGTCCCCATGAAATTGTAATTAAGTTAAATTGAACAATGAAGGAGATGGATTAACTAAGGATTTTATATGGAACAATTTGGAACTTTTGCACTTGCGAGCGGGAAAAAGTTTGGATGAGGCATTAATCATCGGGAAGAGGATTTTAAGTGGAGGTTACAACCAAAAATTGTTTATAAAGTGGATGGAAAATTACAAACTCATGGTAACCATAAAAACTATAAACACAGTAATCAACCCGGAGGTCGGTTTGGTGGGTGATGGTAGAGTTCACCGAGTATTAAGACCGACGGCGTGTAGAAATTCACACGTCAGGGTAGGGGGGCCAGTTGCTTTCCCTGTGCCGGTTATGGTTTCCCAAGAAGATCTGGTACCCGAAAAATCACATAGCTTGGGTGGAGCTGCAGGTGCCCAGAGTACCTTGCCCGGGAATCAAACCCGGGCCCCTCCGGACAGCAGTCCAACGCTCTACCCCCTGGACTACCGCGACCCACAAACTCATGGTAATGACTTTAATTTGTGACTTTAGTGGAAAAGTGCAATGAGTTCTATTATCTGAAGGGCACACGTTCGCATCATACTCGTTTACCGCTCCAGTTATTACTGGATCCCCTACTGAATCCATTTCACACAGAGGCCGTGATTTTCAATAATTAAGGATGACGCTGCATATCCATTTAGGGATGCCAAACCCCCTTGGCTAATTTGAAGTGGAACTACAGTTTCTGCCCCAAAAATAAGAAGAATTATTTTTTCCCGCGACGCGAACGCGAACAGCTGAAGAGGAGCAAGTTACAGCGGGGAAGGTAGAAGAAGGTCTTGAGAAAAAAACACGACCCACATCATTTGTCTGCGGGACATAACAGCGTGCGGATCGCTGCTAGATTGAATCCTTGTTCGAGAGTCACGTTACCAATTCACGATTCATGGAGCAACGATACGCAATAAAAGTTTGTGCTAAGCTCGGAAAATGGGGTTCGGGAGACGAAGTAATGTCCCAAGAAATGGTTTCCCGATTTCAATTCAGTCATAGTATTTGAAACTAATTTCTAACAATAAATTATTTACTAGTAATCCAAATGAGCGGGCAAGGGCCAAACCACGTTAGCACTCCAGTTCCCATATGATGACCTACAGTTCCGCAATGTTGGGTCCAGATGGAAGTTGAATGGGTAACCTCTATACCTTTTCAGTGATGTTCATGTCCCCTGTCCACATGTGGAATTCAGGAGGTTAAGTAAAGGTTTGCACAATAAGTACCCGGGGTTCCTGTAAGAGGACCCCAAACCAACAGACACTTACTTATCAAGTTAAAGGGTCTTACTTCTTAATAGAGAAAAGGAAACTTTCGGCGTCTAGTGAATTTCCGTTCTAGTAGAAAAAAATGAGAGACAAAAATGTTAGAGACTGGCCAAAATAGAATAAATTTAGCTTAGAAAATTGCCTACTGATTTTTCGAGCGACTTTGTGTAACCAAAGAAACTAATGCTTCCTATTTCCTCTGAACTGTAGGAAGTCACCATCCTACATGTCATTCGTGCAAGAAACAATTCATGTATTCTTGAAAAATTCACCAAACATTGAGTTTCAGCGGCTTTGCCCCGATAACTAACGTTTTCCGATCATTTCATCGAAATTGCGTTGCCAGATAATTGATATTCTATCGTTGACTTTGAGGCTCGAAATGACCTCTGTCATTGATTTACCCAGAAATACTCAATTAAAACGACTAGAAGAGATGCCAAGTCTAATTACTGAATTAACGGCACTTTTTGAGGTGCGTTCAAGTCCTAAGTTCAAGCAACATTTTCTCGAGATTGGTATTCGATAGATGGGAGCTGTTGAGCTTAAAATACTCGGGCACTCTTACTGAATTAAACGCAGAGAAAAATGTGACAATCTAAAGGCGATCATAACTGTCGTCAATCCTTCCGCGATTTTACCCAAATGCCATTCAGCGTATATGTAAATTCCTCACATTTATGTAAAGGGCATGTAAAGCACAATTAAGGCTGCTATGTGGGCACTTCATTGACTAAAGATGGTCCGTCTCCATTACCATTTAGTAAGTAATGGCATTGGCAAAATTCAGCTGGAGATCGAGTGAAGAATTATATATGTGTGTGTGTTTATATATATATATATATATATATATATATATATATATATATATATATATATATATAAATACACACACACATATATATACCCTGTGTGTATATATATACCCTGTGTGTGTGTATATATATATATATATATATATAATGTATAACACTTAGCACTAGTGGACACAGACAAAAACACAGAAACACAAAAAAAAAAAGAGACTCACTATTTTTCGAATTTTCGGTGGTCGTTGCCACCTTTATCAAGGAAGAGAGGGACAGAACTCAGAGTTCTGTCCCTCTCTTCCTTGATAAAGGTGGCAACGACCACCGAAAATTCGAAAAATAGTGAGTCTCTTTTTTTGTGTGTTTCTGTGTTTTTGTCTGTGTCCACTAGTGCTAAGTGTTATACATTATTATTCACGTCCGTGAGACTTTCAAAAAGTGTTATATATATATATATATATATATATATATATATATATTTATTTATTTATTTATACACACAGGGTATATACGAGGTCTGTAGAAAAAGTATTGCGAATTTGGAATTTTCGCGGGCTACGTATATTTGATTTTTGATTTTTTGTGGCGTCATGTTGGTACTTATGTCTCTCACATCTGCGGAAATGTTCGGCCATTTTAAATGTTCAGTTCATTGTTGAAAGCTGTTTTGCTTGAACGTGCTTTGGCTTGTCTTCGATTTTTGTCTCTTCCAAAAAATGGATCAATGAATCTGTATCAAATTTTGTGTGAAAAACAAACATAAGTGCGCGGACACTTTCCGAATATTGACTGTGGCATATGTAGAAGCTACCATGGACCCACGCAACGTTTATCGGTGGTACAACTCGTATATATACCTGTATGTAAGGGCTATACTAAGAGCGATGGAAGGATAGCGGGGATTATTTGGAGAGAGAATTGTCGAATTTTATGCTGCAGAGGAGAACAGAGCCATTTGAGAAGTAGCAGTGGAATTGAACGAAAATGCTGGCAAAAGCGGAGTTAGCATAGAGCATGTGATTGATAGAAGATTTTCAAAAGATATAAAAGAGGAGCGAACGAACTTGGAATTAATACAGAGCTACATGAAAATAAATCATGGATAGCCACTGTATACGCTAGACTTGGGACTAAATATGTGGTCTTCCAAGGATTAGTTGGGTAAAATGCATGGACTTCATGCATAGAGTATGCCTGAAGTCCATTGAGTTCCCCTATCCAACGACATTTCTGGCAATGGTGAAAACTCAGGGATAAGTAAAGACGTGTAACTTTTCTCAGTTCTAGAAGTTTTAAACACCTACTTTAATCCAACAGTTTAATTTATATAAGCCATTGGAGAGTGATTACACACTTAGAGACACATACATACGAAATAAAATTAATGACCCGAAAATAACCAACGATTAAGTAATAAGTGAGTCAATAACTAACAACAGCTTTAGTAATAAAGAAGGTTAACCAAAAAAACAGAAAATTATTTTTAATAAGCGAAGCTTAAGTGGCTAAAGCACTCGACCGGATATTGAGGGATCTGGGTTCGAATCCCAGCCAAGGCGAATGATTTTTACACTTTGAAATTGTTGCATTGAGAATTAAGGAATAAAAATTTTCTTTTAGAAAAACTTTCTGTTCAATACAGGAGAACAATGAGCACCATTAATAAAGTTACCAAATGATTAACCATTTATTGACTTGTGAACAATTATTCCCGATTGATTGCCATTAAAAAAATTACTGCATACAATATGCAACATGAATTAGAAGAAAAATGAAATAAAACCAATACTAGTAGGAAATCAACAATGAAATACTAACCGAAGAGTTTGCAGTCTTATATTGCAGAGTGACTTGTACGGCCATTGATGCAAGTAGGCAGGGGTTACCATCCTTCGACTTGACTTGAAAGTTGCCGACCACCGGTGGTGGAAGAGTGGGAGGAGGAACAACAGTTCCAGGCGGTGGAATGTAGATAGTCGTCCTAGTCGAAGACATATGGGAGGTTGTAGAAGAATGGTGTCCACTTGTCGCGGTCGGATTAGCAGTTTCCGTTCCGCCAGGTGTATGTGGTGTAGTGGAGGTAATTGGCTCAGAGGTGGAATGCGTAGAAACACCGGCGTGGGTCGATGATGCGGTTGCGGTGCTCGTTTTTGGCGTCATCGAGGTAGGAATAACTGTTTCCGTAGTGCCGGTTGTGCGTAGTGTAGTGGAGGTATTTGGCTCCGAGTTGGAATGCGTAGAAACACCGGCGTGAGTCGATGATGCGATTACTGTAGTCGTTTTTGGCGTCATCGAGGTTGGAATAACATTTTCCGTTGTGCCAGTTGTGCGTAGTGTAGTGGACGTATTTGGCTCCGAGGTGGAATGCGTAGAAACACCGGCGTGGGTCGATGATGCGGTTTCTGTAGTCGTTTTCGGCGTCATCGAGGTTGGAATAACAGTTTCCGTTGTGCCAGTTGTGCGTAGTGTAGTGGAGGTATTTGGCGCCGAGGTGGAATGCGTAGAAACACCGGCGTGGGTCGATGATGCGGTTGCTGTGCTCGTTTTTGGAGTCATCGAGGTAGGAATAACTGTTTCCGTTGTGCCGGTTGTGCGTAGTGTAGTGGACGTATTTGGCTCCGAGGTGGAATGCGTAGAAACACCGGCGTGGGTCGATGATGCGATTTCTGTAGTCGTTTTTGGCGTCATCGAGGTTGGAATAACAGTTTCCGTTGTGCCAGTTGTGCGTAGTGTAGTGGACGTATTTGGCTCCGAGGTGGAATGCGTAGAAACACCGGCGTGGGTCGATGATGCGGTTGCTGTAGTCGTTTTTGGCGTCGTCGAGGTTGGAATAACAGTTTCCGTTGTGCCAGTTGTACGTAGTGTAGTGGACGAATTTGGCTCCGAGGTGGAATGCGTAGAAACACCGGCGTGAGTCGATGATGCGATTACTGCAGTCGTTTTCGGCGTCATCGAGGTTGGAATAACAGTTTCCATTGTGCCAGTTGTGCGTCGTGTAGTGGACGTATTTGGCTCCGAGGTGGAATGTGTAGAAACACCAGTGTGAGTCGATGATGCGGTTGCTGTGCTCGTTTTTGGCGTCATCGAGGTAGGATTAACTGTTTCCGTTGTGCCAGTTGTACGTAGTGTAGTGGACGAATTTGGCGCCGAGGTGGAATGCGTAGAAACACCGGCGTGAGTCGATGATGCGGTTGCTGTGCTCGTTTTTGGCGTCATCGAGGTAGGAATAACTGTTTCCGTTGTGCCGGTTGTGCGTAGTGTAGTGGAGGTATTTGGCTCCGAGGTGGAATGCGTAGAAACACCGGCGTGAGTCGATGATGCGATTTCTGTAGTCGTTTTTGGCGTCATCGAGGTTGGAATAACTGTTTCCGTTGTGCCAGTTGTGCGTAGTGTAGTGGACGTATTTGGCGCCGAGGTGGAATGCGTAGAAACATCAGTGTGAGTCGATGATGCGGTTGCTGTGCTCGTTTTTGGCGTCGTGGAGGTCGGAATAATAGTGACCGTTGTGCCAGTTGTGCGTAGTGTAGTGAACGTATTTGGCGCCGAGGTGGAATGCGTAGAAACACTTGCGTGAGTCGATGATGCGGTTGCTGTAGTCGTTTTTGGCGTCGTCGAGGTAGGGATAACAGTTTCCGTTGTGCCAGTTGTGCGTAGTGTAGTGGAGGTATTTGGCGCCGAGGTGGAATGCGTAGAAACACCAGTGTGAGTCGATGATGCGGTTGCTGTGCTCGTTTTTGGCGTCATCGAGGTAGGAATAACTGTTTCCGTTGTGCCAGTTGTGCGTAGTGTAGTGGACGTATTTGGCGCCGAGGTGGAATGCGTAGAAACACCGGCGTGGGTCGATGATGCGGTTTCTGTAGTCGTTTTTGGCGTCATCGAGGTTGGAATAACAGTTTCCGTTGTGCCAGTTGTGCGTAGTGTAGTGGACGTTTTTGGCGCCGATGTGGAATGCGTAGAAACATCAGTGTGAGTCGATGATGCGGTTGCTGTAGTCGTTTTTGGCGTCGTCGAGGTAGGAATAACTGTTTCCGTTGTGCCAGTTGTGCGTAGTGTAGTGGACGTATCTGGCTCCGAGGTGGAATGCGTAGAAACACCGGCGTGGGTCGATGATGCGGTTGCTGTAGTCGTTTTTGGCGTCGTCGAGGTAGGAATAACTGTTTCCGTTGTGCCAGTTGTGCGTAGTGTAGTGGACGTATTTGGCTCCCAGGTGGAATGCGTAGAAACACCGGCGTGAGTCGATGATGCGATTACCGAAGTCGTTTTTGGCGTCATCGAGGTAGGATTAACTGTTTCCGTTTTGCCGGTTGTGCGTAGTGTAGTGGAGGTATTTGGCTCAGAGGTGGAATGCGACGTGGGGTGCGTGGAACCACCGGCGTGAGTCGGTGATGCGGTTTCTGTAGTTGTTTTTGGCGTCGTCGAGGTTGGAATAACAGTTTCCGTTGAGCCAGTTGTGCGTAGTGTAGTGGACGTATTTGGCGCCGAGGTGGAATGCGTAGAAACACCAGTGTGAGTCGATGATGTGGTTTCTGCAGTCGTTTTTCGCGTCGTAGAGGTAGGAATAACGGTTTCTGATCTGCCAGTTGTATGTAGAGTGGTGGACGTAAATGGCTCAGAAGTGGACGGTGATGTTAAATGTGTATATGCAGCGGAATATGTTGATGATGAAACTTTCATAGTAGAATTTGCCAAGTTCTCGGGGGGATTAAAATTCTCTGTACTCTCTAAACTTTGAATGCTGGAGGATATACCTGGACTAAATGTGGGCTGTATCGTGACATGGCTAGAGTAGGTGGAATTTGCCGTTAACATGAATATAGCAGTAGGATATGCGGAAGTTGTTAGTTCAGTAGTTTCTATTCTCTCAGATGGTTTGAAGGATGCGGAAATACTCTGCCTGGAGTTAGATTGTGATGACGACTTTACTATAAGCGTGGATTCTCTCGGTGAAAACCTATCTGTTGTTTTATTTCCAGCCATTACTTCTTGTAAGGATGACATTGAGGAAACAATACCAATACCCTCAATGGAATTTATTGATTTCTTATTAACATAACGCCGGCTTCTTGCTCTTAGTACCGACTCCGTTTTTGAATGCGTTATCACCTCTGGTACGGTAACCAAATTTGTTACATTCGTTTCCGTTTGCCTAACTTTGTCTGTGTTGTTATGTAAAATTTTTGAGGGTACTTCGGGTAATCCTTTAACATAATGTAATGTTATGTATGGGAATGTAACTCTTTCAGTTTCTTGTGAAAGAAGTGATACACCGTAATTTTGAGTAATATCTACATAATGTGCACGATGACTTTCAGTCTTTCTTGTTTTTGGACCTAATGAAATGGTGTTATTTTGGTTATTATCTGCTAGGCTATCATCTGAAACGCTGTCTTTTACATTATTTTCTTTTGCTATATACTTTTTCCGAAGATTAGTCTCCACATTTCCGCTAAAAATGTTCCTTGATGAATCGCCGTGTTTTTGTTCCTTCACTCTTACGTCCATACCCTCCTTGTCTCTTGTATGAATATGTGAAGAATTGGAATTCACAGTTTTTTCGAAATTTACAATGTGACCGTTTTCCATGGGATCACTTTTTTTCGTTAAATCTTCATTGCCCATAAAAATTTCCGGGTTCATATTTAACTTGACATATCCATTTAACTTCTTTGGACTCTCTTCCTCAGGTTTATTGTAGAAATTATATTCTTCCTCTCTTCTTAAAAATTGAGATTCAACCGCCAAGGGCCTCTCACCGTCTTCCGCCATTCCTGTGTTAACGAATGAATATTCATTTTAATTACCTGGACGTTAACTCACTATGGTTTTATAGATATATTTCTAAAAATATATCCCTTAAGGATGATTGCTTTTAAAAATTAGAATTCATATTTTATTCAGTGTCTCGTAAACTAATGTGACATGAAGGGAGTTGTTTTTAAATAATGTATCCAACCATTTCAGAGAATCTAATTGGTAAGCGGAACATGTACGATATTCTCAGGACAGATTACGCTTATATACTGCCTCGAGTTGTTTAGCTAACATGATTGTCTCTCGTTAATCCTTTTAATGTAATTTGCTATCAACATAATTTTATAGCACTGTTCTAAATTATTTTAACTTCGTTCAAATGTTACTGTGTTGCCCTATGAAGTAATGGTGATATTTCTTAAAGCCACCATTTAGTCCTAATTTGCGCTTCTGAAATTTTTTAGTGCTTTTAAGTATTAAGGATATTATCCAATGAAAGTAAAAATAATTAGCCTAAAACTGTGCTGGAATGATTTATTTTCAGACCTATCATAGTTAATTTTCATCGAATACAATTTATTTAATTGAATTTCATGTACATACATTCTTAGAAAATAGTTCTCACTCTATAAAATGAATGGCTATAAAAATTGACGAAACAAACAGCTACTTTTTTGCTTTGTTTTACACTGTTTATTTAGAATATTATTTCCGCACTTGAATTGCCTAGATAATATTTAACCAGACTAATACTACGTCACATCTCACCACTACACGCATCAGGTAGCTTCAATCAAGCATTTACTGAGTTTTTCCAGCGGAATTTACTTGCGTGAAATGTTCTTTACCACCGCCATTAAAACACTTATAGCTCGACATTTTATCTCTGTAGGATACACTACAAATTTTCCCTCGAGTTCAAATTGGTGTTGATGGTTATCCGCACTCTATAATACGACGGCGGTCCAGAAAGTAACTTTTAAAAATAAAATATGAGCCTAGTGAAAAAACAAAAGTTTTATTACATAAGTTTGAAAGGCATATTCTTAAACTATTTTTCTACCCAGTTGTCATTCAAATTAAGGTATTCATCATAACAATAGACCAGATTTTCGATTTCGTCTCTATGCTAATGCATATTATTTTTGGTATAAAATAATAATCACTTGCAAGTAGACCTGCATATATTATTATTAAAATTCAAAATATTTAGCTCTAGTGTTTCGGCCTACTCAAAGTAGTATTTTGCAACTAAATATAGACTACTCCAACACACAACAATAATTTAAGTGACCAATATTTATATTAATAAACTATCTCGGTTGCTCATTAGAGGAAATATCGTATGAATGAGTGAAAATGATTATTATTTATGGATGTGGTTGAGCCAAGCATAATATGCTTCATCGGAGTGAACTCTTGCCGCTATCACATTCAAATATCGATATTATTACTACAGGTAAAATATGCTTCTTCTCAAATAATATGGTTTTTAAAGTCTATAAACAATGAAACACAAAGATAAGTAGTGACTAAGACCGTAGTTATAAAGAGCATCAGTCACAGCTCGTGACCTGGCAAATTGGACTTCACGAAATGCATTTTGATTCGAAGGATATATGATTTAAGAAATCATTGAAAAAAGATATGAATATGCAGCCTACACTTGCAAAATGATTCCGAAGTGAAGCGATGTACCAAAATAACTAATATTTTCTCAGCAATTTCATGCAAGCATCGAATAGGTAACTTTCTCCAGTAATGATTTCAGAGAAAACCTCTCATTTGTGGGCTATTACACTGTGCATTTAAAATGGCACTGTCGTACGCGAGGGATATATTATTTAAATAAAATAAATCCTACGGAACTGCGTAATTTGCCGTAGCAGTAACTTTTAACGGATTCATCCGCTAATGCTCATTACAATGCAACAATTTGAAAGTGTAAAAATCATTCGCTGTGACTGGGATTCCGATCCCACGACGATCTGGTATTCGCCAACGAGTTATTTAGCCAGTCAAGCTACCTAGGCGTCCTCTTATACTCCAAAATTTTGGCGGCTTTAAAGGAGCAAGATGTTATTACGAAATATCGTACATACAATATCACAGGTATTCGAGGTCGTGTGCGTTGCGCCTCAGTCCACGAGGTTAAAATCAACTGAATAATGACCAAGTTTGCTGGTTCAGCTTTCACTTCTAATAATAATACACTATCAGTCCATTACTCTATGTTTACTGCGCTTTTTCCTACCTTTTCGATGAATATGATTGCCCTCCCCCCCCCTAGCTGGCTGTCTTCTTCCCCGCCGCATAACTATTACTCCAGAATCTCCGATAACCTTCCATCTCACTCCGCAAATTTTTTAAGTCTCTACATTTCCTTTATCCACCAATCGATTTGAATTTTTTAAATTTTTCTGTTTTTGATATATCTCTAATATTTTAAGTCCCTATTTTAACTGGTTCGATCCTCTCCTGTGACTTCTATTTTGCCGATGTCATAAATTCCGCGTTTCAAGGATTTCTCGTGCTGACAATTGACCGGACACAACACAGGGACCTGTGGGTCGACTCCCATACTTGCTGGGACTCGTCTCTATCATCATTGTTACGTGGGATAGTCAATTGAGGTGGATTACCGTCGCCTCCCTAAATCATAATTTTAACGGAACTCCATCACTCAAATGGCCACCCAACTGAGGGACAGACGCTCCGCGGACTACCTTTCGTCTGTCGTCTATCCTTCGACCTATTTGGGTGACCGTAAGAGGAGAAATTCTCATTGCACCAGCCAGCACAATCCTAAGTGTCATACAAACATACAAAAGCCCTTCCATCACGTCCAGGTTACAGTTCATTAGGAGGGTTGAAAATTATCGGGAGCATTTTTTCGCAAGATCTCTTGGAGTATAACAAATAAAGAGGTCCTCCATTATTTACTTATATCATCAACACCACTTTTCTCTTTTACAAAAGCAAGGAAAAGGAAAATAAACCAAAATTAGGATATTTCAGCATAATCGTCACTCTTGTGCCTGAGCATTTCAGTAAAAGATCATTGAGTGCGAATTATTTCGGTCATACTAAAGAAAGCATTTAAACTTGATTAAATGAATGCTTTTCGTTTTAAACGTTAATGATTATTGCAAAATATTCCTTCCTAATGTTTAAAAGTATTTTTGTCAACGCGTACAAGTAAAAGAAGGGATATAATAATTTTTTACAAGAACTAGTCCATTTGCCCCTATTGTGCAATAGCCATATTGCTTAGCAAAAGTGACTGCTTTTTTCATTAGGGGCTCACAATCAATTTTATTGGATTCTGGATCCTTAATTTAAATGTCATGATATGTTCTGCAGGGTATTGGGAGGGTAGAAGGGTAACACGTTTGAGTGGATGACGTGGCAGCTGACACCAAGTGCAAGAGACGCCTTTTTCGCCTCGCCTGATTTTTTTTAATAATGACAATTTGAACCTATAGCACAACCTTCAATTTCGATTATATCTCATCACGTTTGACATGTTCTCTTGTTACCTATAGAGACTATCTGTACGAGTTTCAAACATACTCTCTCAAATACATAACGTGGCGGCAGATCCGTAGAACGCAATCTTTCTTCGTGAGTTTTAGTCACCCGGTGTATGAACTTCTCTGTGGTTACCAAATAGTGATTATCTCGACATATCATAAAGAAAAATCCCCGTCCGCGAACTTGGCGACGGATTCGGGGGATTTACGACTTCGTGTACGGCAACTGAGTTGCCGTAAGCGTACTCAGGGGCAGGGATGCTAAGGTCTCCATTTCGTCTCATCACTAATATTGCTAAAATTATTGCAATTTTCATTTTAATTTCTTCCTTTTTTTTGAGGGATTGAATTATTATTGTACACATGGAATATCCAAGGAATAAAATTAACTATATACTCTACCAAAATTGAATGATATTACTTAAACTCAGTATTACAAGGGATTATTATAGTTAAAAACGGGTAGGCGACGTTTTCAGAGAAAAAATATAAACCCTCCACCATCACAAGCCCGGAAAAACTTTTACAAACCACATAAATTATCAGTAACATATTAATCCCTTAAGGTCACTACTGTTAATTGAAATTTGCGCACCTCAAGTCAATTCTTTGGACAGAATAATTGTGAATTTTGTCCAAAACAGAAATGCTTGCATTGTTGGGCCCTAAAATCACATTACGATACCCAATTTAACTATACATCAATAAAGGATTCATTTGCTTTTTTACCAATGTACCAAAAGCTTATGCCATTACTATCAGGCTATCTCTACGCACGAGAAATAGCATTAAAATATGAATTTCGTTAGGTAAAAAAGCTTTCGCAAGAAGGGGGCTGTCGATGGCATAGCTGTTGTGTAAGGATGTTAAGACGAAATTAGTGAAACCTTTGATATGGAGGCTGCATTTGTACGGCGAGGGAATATGGTCGTGAAGCAAGAGGATAGGCATGGATTAGAGTCTTGTGAAATACGAGTGTAGAGAGGGTGAAAAAGGAGGAATGAACTGAAAGGAAAACAAACGAGGAAGTACCAGGCATGGTAGGGGATGAGAAGGGATTATTGGAAGAAATCCAAAGGAGGCAGGAAATATGTATACAGAACCTTTTCACTAGCAATAGTATGATGAACTCTGGGATAGAGTTGTGAACGTTAGATAAAAGAGGAAGGCGAAGGAAATGAATGGATGAAAATGTTGGATGGAATTAACGACGGTAGGATCCATGCGGAATTGAAGAAAAGTTTATTTTAGTGTGGGGTCTGTTTATATCTCGGGCAAGACTGAGAAATATAGGGGTGCATTCAAATACGAAAACCCGCGTAATAGGGAACGCACATTCATTCAACTGGAAATAAATATAAGAAAAAGGGATAGGAACGCATATCAAAGACGAACGCAGGGATGCTGGGGAAAGTGGAATGGAACAGATCACCAACGCAAAAACTTTTCCTTGGCCGGGAGTTCAACCACGGATCTACGACTTGCCAGGCCAATGCTCATTCCACTTAAGATATCGAGAAAAAGTAAATTACATTGAAATCTGCGGTGGGTTTATGCGACCAAGTGCCCCGATTCCTTTGGCCAGGAAATGGCTTTAGGGAGCTATTTGCTGTGTTCGTCTTTTGTAATTGTTAATATCCCTTTTCCTTATATCTATTTCCATTTGAATGAATGTCGCTATTTGGCGGGTTTTCGTGTTTGAATGTGTATATGGCCAATGTGGCTCGTTGTGGAATTGGGTGGTTTGTGACGAGGAATGGGGACGGAGGTCTCGGAAAAGCAACGCGACCCGGGTCAGTTGTCTGAGGATCGAAACAATGTGCAGATCGCTGCTAGACTGAACCCCTGTTCGAGGGTAACGTCACGGATTCAAGATGTCACGTTCCATGTGGGAACGATGCGCGATAAAATTTTGGGCCAAGCTCGGAAAATTGGGTTCAGGAGACAAATTAATGTCTCAACAAATGGTTTTCCTCTGGCAAAAGATGTTCCGGGAGGGGGACAAGGAGAAACCTGGAGGTCCATCAACGATACAGTGAAATGTGCAACAAGTGAGAGACATATCCAATTCCGATCGACGCCTGATTGTCAGAGGTGTAGTAGAAGAGTACAATGAATATTCGGAAACCACAGTGCATCGCATTCTTACGGAAGATTAAGCCATGAGAAAAGTAAGAGCCAAGATTGTTCCCAAGATGCTGTCGAAAGATCAGAAGGTTGTTCCTCTGGCAATCTCGTGTGATCTCTTGGACCGCTATGAAAGTGACCCCAATATATTAGATAACTTGGACACTGGTGAAATTTGTTCCCAAGAATGAAAAGGACCTTCAGAGGCAACCATTTTGGAACGCTGAGTATTATCAAAGAGGCCGTAACGAGGTGCCTGAATGAGGTTCCCGTTGACGCCTTCAAGGAAGCGCACCGCGACTAGCAGAGGCGCTGGCATCGGCGTGTTGATTCACAAGGGTAGTTTGAATATTGAAGAATTTAAGTAATTTGCACTTAGATCTGCAATACCTTTTCCCCCCGGATTTTCCTACTTATTCTTGGAGAAGACCATGTAAGTTTAGAATATGTTAGGGTATTAGGGAATTTCCTACTCGAGGCATAGAATGCCGATTTCAAAGTCTTGTTGTTTTTTCCTTTGAATGGCCAATTCTTATCCGACTGGACCTCTTTGAATATTCTTCTCTAAACATCTTATTTACATCAACTTTATAATTGGGTATTGTGCAATGAATCATGAGATAGAGAGTTATTTACTGCGTCAGTCTCCCTCTAGAAGTACCGAACACTTTTATCGGAACTCCCTGATAAGAAATGATAAGGATGAATTCGGTGAAGGTTTATGTCTGCGATGTCCACTTCATCCGGCAAAAATCAATCTCAAACACTTGTGTAAGCATTCATGGGTAGCATGACCGAGTAAGGATATCGCAATATCACGTGCAATTTTTTCCCCCTGAATTATTATTTTTCTTTATTTGTTTGCATCCTAGAAAACCAGACGTGGCGTTATCAGGTTACAAATTAACTGCAAGTGAAATAGATTTTTGTTATCGTTGCTTGAAATGGTTAGGGTTTGAATACTTCAGGGTTTAAGGATATAAATACTTAATCTTTTACTTGGATCTATGCATATCAAATTCAAATGTATCGCTCATTAATGATTATTAATTGCTAGCAACAGGAGTATTCTTCGTGCGATACAAATTAGTGGTCATCATAATGCAATTAAAATAAGGGAGATAGATTCCAGTACAGATAGATACAAATACTCATTCTTTCCCCGAACAATTAGAAATCATTATAGTAAGTAACCGAAGTCACTCTAGAAATATTAAAAACATTGAATTCATAAGTCGGAACAAAATTAAATATTGCAAAGCTGTTAGGTATACTTTCAGGTGCATGTGTAAGTTAGTTGGTAGTTTAAGTGTTTGCATGTGTGTGGGATGTAAGTGTTCTTGCATGAATGTATAACATGTTTTTTTGTGGATGCATGAATTTGTGGTTTTTGCATGCGGTTTTTTTTTCTTTTCTAAATTACGGGTGGTGTCCTAACACCCCCCGCCACACGCCCTTGCGGCGGCTTGCGGGGTATAAGTTGATGTAGATGTAGAATTATTCCTGTAAGGATTCTTTTGTGATTTCCACTTGCGCACATGAGAAATCGTAATTTCCCTGAAGTAAAATATCCAGCCAAATGGTTATAAGACAGTAGGTCGACGGTAAATACGGTCGCTCCGCAAAAATGTCGTAGCTGTCCGCCGATATTCGCAGGGTTCAACCAATCGTCGGTGAAATCTAAACCGTCACTTCTATAATTCTGGGGAGAATATTATCTTAATTTTCCACGTAAAGGGTCCCATATGGAATTCAAGTATTCCAGAATCAATAGGAAGGGCAATTTATCAGAACATTAATCAATATTAATTCAACGCCCAGCCGACGAGTACGATTTTCTCAATGGCGATTGCGTTGGCTAACTTCAGCCACTGCCAGCGTTGACGTTGGCTTTCAATATTACAGCAGTCGACGCCATCAACATTAAAAAAACATAGAAGCAACAATAGACATCATAAAAAGACAGTAAACGTCGACTGCATCAGCAATAAAATCGAAAGATGGCACGGTAGAGCTCATTTCGTACAAAACCCTGAGGCGTGTGAAATTAACAAATCAGTCCATTTTTTAGTGTCGCTTACAGATTCACGGAATAATGAACCGGGGAAATGATCCGCAGAACCCAGGCTCTCCGGTTAGCAGTCCAATACTATACATACTGCGCTACCACGATGCCAATATCATTGAGTTAGAACTTAATTTATATTCTTTTGCGAGGCTATGCACTGGGAAGAGCACCCTTGGAGAAAACGAAGATGTGGTGTGTAACCATTTCCCATAGCGTGGGGTTAGTCCTATATTTTCTCCTAATAGTTTCAATCTGCTGCTGAATTTTTAGGAAAAAAAACAAAGTTTCGCAATTTAACGCGGCATATCTTTTTTTCGACCCAGATGCTGCTTCATTCTGTCCGGAGAGTAAACGTTTGTATCGGGGAAACCGGAAAACGGGGTAGCTTTTATTTAATTCTTGGTATACGCTGCATAACTTGAATTTGAGTATACATTCGATGCAAATGATGGAGGATAAAGTTTCGGATTTGCAAAAATTATACTAGGAAGAAAATGCCGAGAGGGAAAATTCTCTGCGGCCATCCGACGGCCATATTTATGAAAGGCCATATGCCGATTCTCCCCTCTACTACTACCCACGTGATATTGAAATTGAAATGGTCTAATTAACAGTGACAATGATTATTTGTCGATTGGCTGATAACGACCGTTAGTAGCTAGCATTAAAGACGTTCCATCGAGATGTCTAGTACATGTCATTTTGAGCAAATTCGTGTAGTTCTAGCCTTAAGTGCACTCTGTCAATCAAGATTTTCCCTTAATAGTTTCTATGAACATTGACATCAAAAATACAAGATTTGATTCCTATTCTAATGCCAGTGAAGAACTCTCACTAGAATAACGATGGGTTGAAGGTGCAGAAATATTTGTAGTTCTCACGACAAAATGATATAATGTGCGAATTTAATGTCTAAGAGAAGTAATAATTTAAAATAACGGCACCAATTTTAAAAAATCGGTGCCTCAAAACTATTTCAAAAGAAGCATTGGGGCACGTTTAAAAAATCAATAAGGAACTCATTGTGCTTAAAAACTGTATATGCTCATATTATCATTAAAGTAAATTGTTACTAGTGGGTAGTTGAATATGTGGTAGTATTCATTCAATTAACATTTGTATGTACACTTTCATAAATAAATAGAATTATCTCAGACATTTTTGGCACCTTTTCTCAAACGTATTAATACTGCCTGGGAAGGACTAAAATAGTTCTGTCGGTAGACCGCGCCATTCGAAATTAATTTTTTTATATTTATCCTTTCTACCTGCCATTTCATCTTGTATTGGTGATTATTTATCCCTATAAAATTTGTTTTTCTCACGTTATTCCGTAGTTCTCCACAAAATTTTCTCTATTAAGCATTTGGGACATTTCACAGAGTCTGCTTCTTATTCTACGAAATTTCAAAGTTACCTAGCTCTAATTACCAACAATTACGTCAAACAGAAATAATGTTAACACCAGTTACATGCGCCAAGGTTCCAAAGAGTAAAATACTTCCCTTCGCAAGCGAGACGCACTGCTAGTAACTGGAAGAACCATAAAATAAGGGTAAGATAAAAATAATAACATACTCGGTTACTTCGAACAAAACTTCCTTTTTTTCTCTTAAAGCGGACGTTTTCCGTTATTCTGATCATTTGTCGTTATCTGGAAGAATAACATTTTGAATCTGTTGGTTCTAGTGTTGATAACCTCTATAGTAATGGGGCTAAAAACCAATTTTCAACATCATGAAGAGGCTTGATTCCAATTTATCAAAGAGATTAAATCTATATAATTGAACCTTCGCTGCTTGAGTGATTCCTACGGTAGTTCTTAGTTTCTCGTAGGTTTTAATTATATGGATACCCTACAATTCTGTTTATCATAAAAACGTTCAACAAATCTGGCTTTTCTTCGTTGCACACTATCTAATGCAGCAATCAAAGCAAATTCGTGAGAAACCCATGTATTAGCAGAATATGCTTAATCTAGGCTTAACTATCGAAAGATAGCATCGCTCTTGAACCATCTCGTTATATTTTTCCAATGCTCAGTTGTAAAATCAAATATTATGCTAGCTTTTCAACATATTCCCTAAAAACGATGTCCGCAAGCGATGTTGTGAGTAACCTCTAAATTAATCGAGCTTACACGTGCTATGTCGATGTTTTTAATGCACTAGGTATTCGAGGGAGAACTAACTACACCTAATCCAAAATCTAATCCTAATCCAAAATTAATCATCGCAGGCTTCTTTAATTTGACTTCTAAATTCCAAATGCCGTACAAGCACTTTATTGCAATAGGGAAATCTTCTAATGGTTCTCTATCCTCAGGACCAAAGGAATGTCCCTATAGAAGACTGAGTCATCAGTAAATAAGCGAATTTTATCATTAGCTACGGTGTAATGTTATTAAGAAATGATCAGTAAGCAGGCATAAACACCCGTCACATCTCCGTGCGAGTGTGAGAATAATGTAAATTCGTTTTTCTTTACAATTTGAGCCATTACTGAGGCCTTTTTGTGAGCACTTTCGGTGAGTATTACTTCTGACCGCTTCATCTACCGTCCACTGACACAGCATTCTCTGACGATAAAATACATTGCAGAGGTTCATGGCACGTTAGGGTGTAGACGTTAGTGGTTTTCCCGGTGAAGTTAGGGGTTAAATAGTTTCGAAACACATTCTCGAAAGATAAATATTCAAGTGTCACTTTGTGGAAACTCGCGATGTCCTTTCTAATAAAAAAACACTTTACATTTTTCACGCTATAATTTCAACTCACAGACCATGTTGATGGCACAAGCTGTCGAAACAATGGTCGGCGAATGAAAATTTTTGTGTGAAATATTGACGAAATTGTTTTTATTGCGGACTCTTATTTCCTATAAAATAGGTGAAATGACGGGGAAATGTTGGTGATGGGTTAAATGATTGATAGAATATGGGTGAAAGTCGGAGGAAAAAATTAAAAACAAATTTCCGAGCGATTATTTAATTATGTTAATTCGAAATAATTTCCCTTGAAAAGATCAGCGCTTTCCTGCAGCTTTCGTAATATATTTACTAACTTGAAGCGTGACTCCCCATTTCTCGTCTCGTAACGAAATATTTGAATTATGTTTGATGAGAAAACGGAGGTGGCAACTTACCAATGATTTACATAGTTATGCCAAAGCATTCTGCCCATGTGACGTCATGCGAACATATTCCGAGCAATCCTAGCTCCCATCATCGAACACATCTTTGAAAACAGTTATTGAAAATAAAACCTCGCCTAATGCTCCTGCGTGATAAAAATCGACAGTTTCCCTTTTGGCTAATTAGTGGCTACCTATCGCCACCTTCAACAACTTTGGTGGCTGCTTGAGAGATTAGATGCAGATGAATAAACAGCCAGCTTAAACATTTGCCTATTTTATTGCGTTCGCTAAGAAAAAAAGGGAGGTTCCTCAACTCTTGCCACACATACATTTCTCCCTTGCCATCCCTCTTAATAGCATTAGCTTGACACTCACGATCCATGAATGCTATCTCTGGAATTCGAATTCGTTTTGGTACGTTAGTTCGGCATCGACTTGAATTTTGAGAATTGGTTCGACAAATCATATAGCAATGCTAATAGACAGAGGAAACTACGACACTTCCGCGGTAGTGGAAAGCACCAGAAAATCCTTGAGAAGGGTAATTTTCATTTATGAATCTTGCAAATTAGGTTAAATCTGAGAGTAATCGTGCTAATTTAGATACAGCAGCGGTCTTTGAAGCAGATAATTTTATTCTCGGGGTACTGCAGGCTTTCTTAAATAGGGTCGTGCATAGGATTAATCTTCATGTTAAATTTTACATAAGTCAAAAATATTGCCCAAAGGGGTGGACATGACCCCCGCGCCACCCTCGAATCCGACTCTGCTCCAACGCATGCTCTTCGGCAGTTTGAATTTCCCTCGCTCGTAGAGAGAGCCGATATGACGACACACCGTGATGCTCACTTCGAAGATCGGAGGCTTGGCTTTGGTTTAGCTCCACCCACTGGCAATCTAAAGTTTATTTTCTACCCGAACGAATGATTGCCTCGCGTATATACCTGTAGGCTCCTTGCGAAATCCACTATTTCCTTGCCAAACATTGTCGTCGATAATCGGTCGGTAGTCTTTTATCCCATAACCTTTTAAGAGTAACGAAAGATTTTTTTAGGATAATATACAAGTTCCTTCATCAGCTTGCTGAGTGGGAGATGATTTTTTAGGGTTTCTCCAACATATACCGATAGTTGGAACCCATTTTTTAAAAGTTTTAATTCATCGATAATTTCTGACAGACTTCATTGTCTACAAAGGCACAGTTGTAAAAGGTTATTTTCTCTACAGGATACCGAAAAGAATTTACGTGGCAGGGAAAGAAAGGTTGAATTAAAAAGAAATGGTATTTACCATTTTTTAATGAAAAGGATATCAGCCATCTAACGTATATCGACGGTCTGGTTGAAACGTTGATGCGGTACCTATTGTGTTCACTCCCCTAAATGATTATCTTGTTCACGATTCATGGAATGAGAAGAGCTGTCGTCCCATTCTGGCCTCCTATTCAACTCGACATATTTAAACAAGTTGGTTTTTAATGGTGTCATAGAACTGGGAAGCATTGCCTCCTTTTCTCTTAGATTAGCAAATTTTTGCTATGGTATTAATCCAGAAGTGCCCCCTTTTCCTTCTTATAAATATATACAGAGGCTTTCTTTCCGTATTGACTTTAAGCTCAAGAAACGCCTAAAGAAACTGAGAAGATAGCGGCGACATTATTTTATCAGCAATCTCTTTGTACTTGAAGTAGGAGGTCTGCTTATTTGTTCCTTGTACATTTATAAATTAAGGAAAAATTAAAGCGTTGGCGTGTGAATACATGGAAAAGGAATATGTATGTTGCAATGTCCGGACGACATAGTTATACCAGTAGAGAAGAAAAAACTGGCATGATATTAACCACTTTCAAGAAATGGATGGAAAATACAACCACAAAATAAATAAGATTAAAACTTAGGTAATAGACTGCAGTCGAAGCAGGGAGGATACGTTATATATATATATATATATATATATATATATATATATATATATATATATATATATATACATATATATATATGTGTGTGTGTGTGTATGTATGTATGCATGTGTGTGTGTGTGCGTGTGTGCGTGCGCGCGTGTGTGTATGCTCGGTGTTTTCTCGGAAAGATACCTAAAAAACTAAAGGTTAAAGTTTTCATTCAATTTTCCAGAAATTTCTTATCATTCTAAAGTGCGCAGGTAACAGACTAAGAGTGACTTCAGTGATGGAATGAAAGATAACCAATACGAATGTCACTATGCCGGGTGGCTTCGTGATTGAGGCGTAAAAATTAAGTCCCGTATTTAAAAATCATAGCCATGCACCTACTTCCAATTTCTCAATTCTTCATTGCCATTTGTATCGCATCGTATTTTGCATTCATCAATCATCATAATCAAACGCCTTGCCATTTATTGCAACCTACCCATTTTATTCGTTCTTCACGTTAGGCTGTTCTAACTTTTCAAAAACGACCTATAACAATATCCCTGTCCTCGTATAACAGTTTCCCTTCAACCTTACTGCTCAGTTCGTCACGTTAAAATTGTTCTCGTTAATCGACCTATTAGTACGAGTCGTATGTGTTGTCGACCTATGAGTACGAGTAAGTACGTAGAAATATAACCTGGCCTGTAGAGAACACGTTGCGAACGCTAGATAAGTCAAGGTGTGGCAATGAACATGCTCTACGCACACGGAAAATTCCTATCAGAAAATCAATTCAGAAACCCGCTCCCACATTTTCCCCAACGATATAAAAAATTCCCCGCGGCAAATGAAAATGAAATTAAGAAAATTTAAAAGCTTGGATAACAATCTGTTCGTTACTGAGGGGAGTGTTCCTGGTGCAAATCTATGTGATGAGAGATCCTGTTGAAAACCTGGCGGGGATATGTCCTAGGCGCCAGAAACTTCCTGGATTTCAGGTCAGGGTTCTGAGTGTGGATCGCTAGTGACGGTGGGTGTCGTCGTCAGGTTTAGAATGACGTCACCCTCCCTCTCGCCCATTTAAGCTAACATTCGGGTGGGAAAGTTAGGTTCTCAAAAAAGGATTCCACTTTAACATAAGGCCGTTTGCAGTCCTGGATAGAATTTTATTTTTAAGAAATAATCACGAAAAATTATAAATTTCAAATATTTTTGGTAAGTTGAAGTCGGAAACAAGTAAAATATTAATTGCATTACAAAAATGAAACAAGATTACGTAAAAAGTAGATTTAAATGTTTCTTAAACATTAATTAGAGAATTGAACACCTGTAAAATTATTATTAACGCCAATTTATATTTAGTCATAAATTATTGTTTACCTTTTTGTTCGATTAGCAATACGATTTCAAGCTCCACACATTTTTTACCAATCACTTTCACCAGAAAATTGAAACTCCTCTTTCATCTCAACATAATATCCCTGTCGACGTGCATACTTTCTTTTCACGACGGCGCCATGTATCCATGGCCACCGAGAACACTTCTGTAGGGCACCTTTTACTCAATGGAAAGTTTCTAAGACAAAAGCGGTCCGAGTAGAACTGACTGGTTTGGTCTCCTTTAATCTATCCCACCCACGAACGCACATTTTCCACATCCACAATGCCCTGACAGCTTGCGTATTTTGCTCAATTGATGAAGAAATTCGATGGGTGTTAAACCACGCAAGCAAACGGATGAATACGCGCTGCTCTTGTCTGCCACGACGCCATTTTAAGCATTGAAAACGCTTATTACTCTAGCGCCAACAATACAACCCCTGTGTTCAGTACGTTACAGCCATCTAATGTCTTGTATTCATAAAGAGCACCCGCGTTTTTTGAACTACATTTTTCTGCTTACTCCCAGGCCTGGGAAAAATTGGAATGCCTAAGAGCTTGTGGATACCTGGTAAGCTAGTTCTCTGAGGTCAGAGATAGGCTTTTTATGCTTCTCAGGATGGCAACTTGTTCATACCTATTTATTTAGGTACCTAGTTTATACTTATGTTTAGAACTTTGCAATATGTCTCAGCTCCTTTCCAAACGGTTTCCACGATAAGAATAGCACCTTTCATTTGGTATTGGTCGGTGATTCATGTCAAAGGCCTATGACCTTTGTTGAATTAACTTAATGTTCGCCCTTCCATTCGTATTATCTCTCAGGTAAACTCTGTTACCAGTGCTGCCAACGTTACGGCTGCATATATGTTTATGATCTCGTGACGTCTTTGTAATGATATATTTTTTTATTTTCATTGGTGTGGCGTTATTTTTTTAATGTCGGTGGTTACTCTTGAACCTGCAGCTTTTCCCATAACTCTTTGAAAACGTTCAAAGTAGAGGTTCTGTTCTAGAATAGCGTTAAGATAATTTTTGATGTGGCTTCATGAGGTTGCCCGGATCTTCATTCAAATATATTTAATCGCCGGGGTCTTAGATCTTGATTTTCCAAGCATCACGGCCAGCGTCTCGCTTGAATTAATTGTAACTCTTCATTTAGTATGCCTACCAGTCTTTAAATTTGTCTTGTGCATCCTAGGCTTTCTGCATGCAGCTATAGTTACCTGGAAGCTTCCGTAAGTTATTTCATCATCAGCCACATAAAAGGCGATATTCCTACACCAGTTCGCGATGGAGCCAGAGCACGGGTACCAGATATTTCGGGGAAAAATACCGGCGGTACAGGAAAATGAACTGCCCCCCGCCCCCTACCAAGCTAATTTCTGTTATTTCCCATGCTGCTGGGCTTAGTGTTAGTTGATCTCTATGGACACCTTTCAAACCAACCTTTGGGTTGATTACTGCGTCTTTTTTGATGCATTTAAAATGTGCGGGAAGATACAGATTTTAAGTAAAATTATTAAGATGCAGGAATGATTAGAAAGAGAAGTAAGTAATTCAAGTAAGTCAAAATTAAGAAAAACCTTTCTCTTCATTAGCTCCTTACCGTATGGATGTAATACGTTGGTCGGCACAGAAATATCTGAGCACAGAATAAAACCAAAGCAATTTTTGCATTAACACTATGTACCTTCTCATGCCTACTACCGCTTTCAGCCATTGCTGGATGTATGTGAAACGTACAAAGTTAAGATTTTAATTTACTTATTTTCATAATTTAGGTATACATTGTAAAATTTGATAAATTTGTTCAATAGTATTATTGTTAATTTTTTAATATCTGTTAACTTTTTTCCGAAGAGGTTGATTAATTAATTTTAAATTTTTCTAAGACTACAATTTTCAAAGTTAAAATTACTTAGTGAAGATTATTTAAATATTCACTTCAAATGATTGTAGTGTTTTTCCCTCGTTAATTTTTCTGCCATTTCTAGAAATCACCCATGTTATAAGAATTGATGCAAAATTATGATTGATAGCCATTCTATTTATTTGCTTAATACATTAATTTTAAGTTCAAATGCTTGACTTGCAATCATGGGGACTCTTTATATAGACAACTGATAGGATAAAATTAGCACCTGACATTACGTTATGGCTCACACCTTAAATCCTGTGCACATAACGAAATGATTTCAAAAGCTCCATTCCAAAAACATTTACAGTGGCTGGGGCATAAATCAAAACCAATAAAGAAAGCTTTATAACGCGTCCTTATCTCTTTCGGCTCCATAGATTTGTTTTTTCCCGACAGACCCACATAAATATTGGAGAGCCAAAATCGGTGTATTGCCTCAGGTGGTCTCCTAATTGGATTTGATTAACGACAGATGACGTATTGATGAAAATATAGCGATCGGGGAATAATATATCATGGAAAAAGTTTAAATGAAATAATTTCAATAGTTGACTTACAGCGTAATGAATTAAAATTTCAATCTTATGTCTGTAATATAAGATGACTACTTCGATATTGAAAATCAGTAATGGAATCACCTGTTTTCTTTTTCGTTATCTCACACCAACCGTGCTTATATCAGTCCAATTAAAAAATATTGTCTACAGCAAACAAATGCACTCTTTTGGTGACTTTGTAACAGCAACCTCATCATCACCTTTAATATCGACAACACGCTATGTTTAACGGTTAACTGACGATCATATTATTCATAGCAATTATTGTCAAACTGGAGGATATCCCTGGGACGTATGTAATTATTTATTTAAAACGTTATCTGGTCATTTAAACTACGATTCACTGGATCACTTTATCACCTCTCTTGTTCTTCTCCTTGCATACGCCCGATTCTATTTGAATTAATTCGAGAGAGTTGTGCTGAACATAACTCTAAAACTCAATACAGAATCAAACCTAAGCCAAAGTACAGGATACTGGTTCACAATGAACCACAAAACATACTTTAACTCCTTATGTTTACAAATAAATGCCGGGACTTCGTCAATATCATCCCTAGTATCCAGGTATCATCAATAGTATCCCTACAGTAATAACGAAGCATTAAAAATGAAGCTTGTTCCTCTGCAAATGGAAACAAATGGATAAAAGTCAACAGCGAAGATGGAGAACATTTAAGAAAAGGAATTTAGCAACGGATGAGTAAATGCGAAATATTTAGCGAATGAGGAACTTAGGAAGAGCTATAGCGATAAAAATTAAGTTATACAGAAAAAAACAGATATTACAGTTTCTTCGGAGATGGAGTGGATAAAACAGATCATGGAAGTCTTTGATAAAAAGTTAGAAAAATAATTAGGTACTTTTGCAATAGTTCACGGGAGGCATTCATGTCGTGAATTAATTAATTGCAAAAAATTTATATGAAAGTCAAGGTTAAACAGCAAAGAGTGGAGTAGTTACGAATTAATGCAGATGTCGACAGTTGAAGAAACATAATGGAAATCACTTATCGGAGCCGATTCGGTAACATTAATTAAAAGTTAATTAAAAATAGCAATTTTCCACAAAAATAAAATTTAATGCGACCGGTTTCAATGTTACTACATCATTGACCTGATGATGATGTAGTAACATTGAAACCGGTCGCATTAAATTTTATTTTTGTGGAAAATTGCTATTTTTAATTAATCATGATATTCCACCATATCACGCCTGAAACGTCTCTTTTTATTAATTAAAAGGTCTAGGTGCCAAAATCTGCCGATATCAAGAATTGAAATTGGCTGACTCCGTTACGTCAAGTACTTAAGAAGACGTGGGGAAATGGAATTAGCTCGATTGGAAGCACTAGAGAAATACAGCCGAGTCTTCCGATAAAACAATGCAAGATGAGACTGCTCTTAAAAGTTATGGATTTCGATCAAAATAACGCTACTTAAAGGATTATACACCTCACTCCAAGCCAATTGAACCATTTTGTTACCTTTGAAAACAGAACTTACTTGCGCTTAACCCGTTTCAGTAAGTAAAATTTTGCATGTGAATTCGTACATCGAGTAATTACTATGCTACGTTCTATAGAGCTAGAGTGGCGCTGTCTGTTGGTATCAAACGATTCTTGAGGATTTTCCGCCTTTAGTTACATATTAATCAATTAAACAACTTAGGATTTATTCAAAGGACCACCATTATGCTCTAGGATTACTCAAGGCAGTATCTAATCAATGCTAAATGATACCTCTCTTTTAACTTTTTCGCTCCAAGAGACCTCACTACTCGTTAGATGAAACCTGATGTTTCAAAATACCTTTTCTAAGATATTTCGAAATTTATTTCGGGCCTCATTCAAACATTTCGCATGAATTTTCCATCCTTGCAAAAAATACTATTGAGCCAGGGGAGTTAGGGAAGTGCATCGCTGGGTTTGTTTTTCAAGTATCAACTCAAGAACCCGCGATAGCGAAAACCTACCCGGCCACTTCCACACTGCAGCTCTAAGACAGTTGATATACAACGGTCCTGGGCGTTTAGTTTACCTCTATCGAGTTACCAACTCACCGCCGCATACGTTGTGGAATTCATTGGCGACCAGCAGTAGCAACACCACAGACAGTATAAACGGGTGGCAACGACAACCACTTCCTAGTTTCGCCATATTCCGTGAGTGAAGGGGTCAAAAAGGTTTTTTTTCGCAGCACACTGAAATAACAGAATCAGTCCCGAGGCTACATATGCGTGGCACCCCGACTCATTTTCTCCGACGGAACGAGAACACTGAGATGAGGAGTATCCCAAAGTCTTGGGTCGACGGAGATAGCTCGAAGTTGGGGACGAATCTTCTGTTACTCCGAAGTTCGATCGGTGCTCGATTAAGAACGCCCAAGGATCGCCGTCCGGGAACACGTCCACGCACATCCCTCCCCTCCGCCCCGTAGTGCAGGATAAGCTCATCCCCGCCAACCCCTCTCACCTTCCCCTCTCTCCGCTTCTGCGTCGATCCCTCTCCCAATTCAGTGTAATCCTTTTTCAGTACCCGCCGGCAATTACCTTATCTACCTGTCAACGCACGCATGTGGTATCTATGTCGCCATTCCTCCCTACTTAGACACTCTTCACTTTATCTCGTAGCGTTCCAAGATGCTTGATGATTAGGTGCAGAATGCTTCACAGGGGTACCTCGGCTTCACATTCGGTGCTCTCGTACGGTGACCACCCTGTTTCCGGTGCTGCAAATTGTACCATAAACTTCACTGATCGACCCATACTCAGCGCTGCACTATGGGTCCCAGCCAAGGAATTCGAATCCATTGTTTGCTTTTTCTTTTGTATGCGTTGGTGCATTTTTTAATTAAGAACTGTGGACTCATATTCTGGATTGATACACTTGCTTCTTAGCACTGCTAACCCTCTTGCTCATACCCCTTTCCTCTCCTTCCTACCCACATTCCTTTGCTTCCGTTCTTACAAAACACACCCCTTTTTGTCGTTTCCTTCATTCCTAATCTTACCTCTGAAAAATATATTTATTATTTTTAGTATTTTCAGTCTTTTAGTATTTATGGTATTTTTAGTACTCTGCAAGCCACCGCTAGGGTGTGTGGCAGGGGATGAATACACACTAGACTGATTTTGGCCCTAGTATTTTTACCCCTACCGCGGTCGGAAAACGTTATTCTTATCCCTAGTCGTTCGCTGAAAAAATTACATCTTAAATCTGTTCTAAACATGATCTCTCTAATTTTATTGACATGATCTCGCCTTTACGATGGGACTAATTTTTCAGTACAATAGTGCATTTTTTATTTTTTCTCCGCAAACTGAGGGAACTCCGATCGCTCCAGAATGCCACGCGTAATGACGGGTGATGGTTGAGTATCCATCGAAAATTGAAATTCCTCCGCAAGTTTTAAGTTTTGTTTTTTACATGTTTCTATGCTTTAAACGACGGTCCACCAATATATATATATATATATATATATATATATATATATATATATATATATATATATATATATATATATATATATATATATATATATATATATATATATATATATATATATATATATACACGAGGGTCATCCGGAAAGTAGTACCCGTTCGTGCCGCATGAAGTGCTGACGACGCGAGTAGCCGCTGGACGAGGTCAGATAGCTTCAGTGGCTTGTCTGCCTTCTCTGAGCCAAGTTGCGTGACGCTAGCATTGCCTGTGTTATTTCTGTGATTGTTTACAATGTTTAAAAAAATTGAGAACGCCGCCAGTTGTGAAGTGAGGGCAGTGATTAAATTCCTCAATGCAAGAAACGTTCGCCCATGTGATATTCATCGCCAATTAAAGGAGGTGTATGGAGACAATGTAATGGACGAGTCGTCTGTTCGGCGGTGGTGTCGCAACTTCAACATGGGGAGGGGGAACACACACGACGATGAGCGTTCGGGGAGACCGTCTGTCATTACAGACCAACTGGTGAGCTCAGTTGACGAATTCGTGAGGAACGATCGGCGCGTCACAATTGATGACATCTGTGAGCATTTTCCCAATGTTTCTCGAACAATTGTTCATGAAATTGTTAAACACCATCTGCATTATGCAAAAATTTGTGCAAGATGGGTCCCTCGCGTATCTCAATGAGCTGGCGGCGAAGGACTATGCAGCAGGAATACAGAAACTTGTCACACGTTATGACAAAGGCCTTAATTTGCTTGGAGATTATGTTGAGAAGTAGTTTAAAGTATCCTCTTTCAAATAAAATTTTTTATGTTTGTTAATATTTACTTTTGTGTCTTTATTTCACGAACGGGTACTACTTTCCGGATGACCCTCGTGTGTATATATATATATAAACCATAAACACAGTAATCAACCCGAAGGTCGGTTTAGTAGGTGATGGTAGTTCACCCAGTACTAAGCCCTAAACGGCATGTGAAATTCACACTTCAGGGTAGGATATATATATATATATATATATATATATATATATATATATATATATATATATATATATATATATATATTTTTTTTTTTTTTAAAGGTAATCTACCGGTTAAGGTAGGTTTTTCGATGGACACAACTACCAAACAAATATTTTATTACTCCTAACAAAACACAAAATCCATCATCCTACTCTATATCAGGTCCCTCTTCATCTCTGAGTACTTTCTTCCTCCCTTCATCCCGTCCAACATCCCTATCCTGTTCCTTCCCTTTCCTCTTTTGCCCAACATTCTACCCTCTATCACAGTCTTCAACATCCCACTGCCGGTCAACACCCCCTTCATCCACTTTTCCTGCCTCCATAGGATTGCTCCCAACAAACCCCTCTCTTCGCCCACCATACCAAGTACTTCCTCATTTGTTTTCTTCTCTGTCCATTTCACCTTCTCCATTCTTCTCCACACCCACATTTCAAAAGCCTCCAGTCTACGTCTATCCTCCTGCTTCAATGACCACGTTTCCGCGCCGTACATAGCTACGCTCCATATCAAAGTTTTTACGAGTCTTTTCTTAACACATATATATATATATATATATATATATATATATATATATATATATATATATGCATCCGCCCGGCAAGTGGAAAGATCCGGTGTTCGAGTCCCGGTTGAGGAAATATTTTTACTCTTGTGATCCGTTCGATTCCGCCTTCCCCACCTCTATTGTGTTCGTCCTTTATATGTGTTCCTATCCCTTTTCCTTATATCTGTTTCTGTATATATGAGTATTTATTCGCCGTTTGGCGGGATTTCGTGTTTGAATGTGTATATATATATATATATATATATATATATATATATATATATATATATATATATATATATATATATGTCGCGGTAGTCCAGCGGGTAGAGAGCGATAGATTACTGATCGGTACCGGGTTCGGTTTCCGAGCAAATCTCACCTACAACCACTTGTACTCTCCTTGCCCTCCTTCACGAAAGACACATACCACGTCCTCAACCGTCTAAATTCTGTCTCTATTCCCTCCACACCCAACCTAATAATGGCTACCATCGACGTTACCTCGCTTTATACCTCTATTCCCCATGCAGAAGGCTTATCCTCCCTCCGGCATTATCTTTCTCTATGCCCCCTACCCCAGCGCACCTCGACTGAATTTCTCCTCAATCTTGCCACTTTCGTCCTGACTAAAAATGCATTCTCTTTCCAAAATTGTTTTTACCTACAGACCAAAGGCACAGCGATGGGAACGAGGATGGCACCATCATACGCCAATCTCTTCATGGGCTATCTCGAAGAGACTTTCCTGTCACAGCAACCCTTCCAACCTCTTTTCTGGGTCCGCTACATAGACGACATTTTTATTCTCTGGACACATGGCTCTGAGTCTCTCAATAATTTCCTATCCGCCTTAAATTCATCTTTCACTGTTAAATACACCTCTTCCATTTCAGACTACACCATCACCTTTCTTGACACAGACATCTCACTTCAAAACAACAAATTCACCACTTCCGTACACATCAAAGCCACTAACCATCAGCAATACCTACACCACACAAGCTGTCATCCTCAACATACCAAACGCTGGATTCCTAACTCTCTCTCTATCCGCGGACACCGAATTTGCAACGCCACAGCCACTCTCAACAAATACCTTGACAATCTACATCTTGTACTCCTCAAACGCGGTACCCAGAAAATCTCCTACATAATAAAATCTACCGCTCCACCCGACCCCACACAACACATAAAAACAAGTCCACATCTAACGCAGTACTCAACCTTTGCACCACCTATTTCCCCGGATCACACAGACTGAAAACCTTCCTTAAAGAACTGTTTCCAATTTCACATGACAATGATGCGACCTCATCCTTACTATCCAAATGCATACAGACGACCCGTCAATCTCAAAAACCTTCTGAGATGCACCAACCCTTAGGCGCCCCCCGTGACAAATGTCCTAATATTTCCCCTACTTGCAACCGCCCCCGATGTAAAATTTGTCTACTTATTAGATCCATTCCCCTCTCCCTTCATCCCCTCACTGCCCCCTCACCTCGTTCCCACGCTAATTGCCTCTCAAAAAACATTATTTACCTTTTGTCATGCAAACATTGCACTTCCATTTACATAGGCGAATACATTACCCCCTTATCCATTCGAATGTACAATCACCGGTACTCCTGCAATTTGCCTCAATCTCTTCTCTTCCTATCCCTTCACACGCCAATGCCCATAACCTTTCATTCGACCTGTGTTTTGCTCTCAGCGTCCTAGAATCCCTACCTGATTCAGCCACCAATATAGAGGTGAGAACTCGTGAATCCGCCTACATATTAGCTTTCCGATCTTTCAAAATTCCCACCCTTAACCGCCATCTTTAATTTACAAACAATATAAGAACACATAAAAAGAACACTCACACGTTATTTCTTAATTATTTCGACCGAAATTAGCTCCGTCTTCCTCAGAAGAAAAAGTAGTGCTCATAGTACTAGTATATTATTATTAGGTAACCTACCGGTTAAGGTAGGTTTTTGGATGGACACAGCTACTAAATAAATATTTTGTGACTCCTAACAAAACATAAAATTCAGCATCCTACTCTATATCAGGTCCCTCTTCATCTCTGAGTATTTTCTTCCTCCCTTCGTCCCGTCCAACATCCCTATCCTGTTCCTTCCCTTTCTTCGTTTGCCCAACATTCTCCCCTCTATCACAGTCTTCAACATCCCACTATACTTTTCCTGCCCTTTCCTAGTTTACCTAACTATACCCCCTCTATTACATTCTTCGACATCCGGATACAACGGATGGCATATATGCATGCATGCATACAACGGAACGCATATATATATATATATATATATGCGTTCATGTGTGCATGTATTATTAAAATGTAGCACCTTTATGACGTTCACTAATGATTGGTGCACATGAAGATATAAAGATAAAAGAAAAAAATTGTTTAAAAAAATAGTTTAAACAAAAATAACTTACTTTCATATTTCGGTGGTCCCAGCCACTTTAATCAGAGTACGAGCAGTCAATAACTGATTTACACATACACACATATTTCATTTCAGTCTCCTGGTTAAGTAAGGTTTTGGATGGACACAATCTCACGTCCGACTCTACATTAAACTGTTCTTCAATTCCGTATGCATTCGACTTCTCTTCATTCCATCCCATGAATATCTCCTTTTCATCCCTCTTCCACGTTTGCCCAATCATCTCCCCTATACGTATATCAATCTTCATCATTCCTACACCTAACAAATTGCTCTGCACCCACTTCTGCCTGGGCTGGATTTCTACCAACAAACCTCTCTCCTCCCCCACCATGCCTAGCTAGCACATCCTTGTTTGTTTTATTTTGGGTCAATTTTACGAGTCCCATCCTTCTCCACCCCCATATTTCAAAAGCTTCAGATCCTCGTCCATCAGCCAGCTTCAATGACCATGTTTCCGCGCCGTTCAAAATCAAGCTTCATATCCAATTTTTGACAATTCGTTTCTTAATATCCTTACTCAACGTCCGTCATCAATTCCCTCACCCTTGTGAGAGGTTCTTTTCCTAACGCAATTCACCATATATTCAGGGTAGGGGGGTCAGTTCCTTTCCTGTGCCGGCTATGGCTTCTCAGGAAGACCTGGAACCCGAAAAATCGCACAGCTTAGGTGGAGCTGAGGGTACCCAGAGAGGTTTGCATGGGAATCGCTTTACCCCTGGACTACCGTGACCTACCGCGACTATGCGTCGGTATTTATGTATATATATATATATATATATATACCTGTCTATATATACCTGTATACATATACCTGTATATATCGTATCTCGTACGAATGTATACATACATGCATAAGTTACATATAGTAACTTAGCTGAAGACAGAAACACAAAAAAAGGACACTCACGAATATGTTTGACGTATTCGACAAGCAGACCGTTACTTCAGACAGCCGTTCTCGGGGGAAGAGCAAAGAGAATACGTATAGGGGTGTGTGTGAAGGCGAGGGGAGGATGTCTAGAATCTAGGAAGAATGGACAAGGAGGTAAGAGTGAATAGCAACTGACATCCATCCCCTCAGTGGAATGAAGAGGGTTATTAATTTGGATAGAGAGATAGGAGGAGCATTCATCCATGCAGGACAATTAGAAGTTGCACGAAAAGCGGTACATAACATTTTTAGATCTGCATGTGGTGTAGATGAGGTTGGCATGAGGATTAAGTGTGAACAAAGAGATCTTTGAGCGAATTATAAGGACGCACAAACATGTATATGATGGTGTGTGCTTCCTTATCCTTCGCCCTCATACATGTTATATCATGGGCATTTGAAAGTTGATGAGCGGAAGAAATAGGAGGTAAATGAAAATAATAAAGACTTCGTTGATTTGAGAATGTAGCGTAAATTTGGGAGTCGCCTGAATGACAATAATCGGCGCTGACTTCAATTCCTCATATTTGTATGATGACGATCCTCATATTGATATGACGTACATTTATTTCAATTTTTTATTTTAATTTTTAGGTGACAGGAAGAAAGTTCGCGATAATTTTAAAATGTTCAGAAATGCCCGTCAATCGTGGACGAGGAGTATAATTTGGCATTAGGGGGAGCATTATATTGATGAGTATTTTTTCAATCAAGACAATTTGCCTCCTTGGTTCTTGAATAAATGAGCGATGAAATGAATGTGAAGCCCATTCATGCGTAATTAGAACACTGATATGATCTGAAAATACCGTTTTCAAGCACTCAAGAGTTTGTGATTAATTTTTATAAGTGCTGTAAAATTATTTTGCACTACTTCTGGGGCGCCAATTTTCAAAACGACGAAATTACGGCCTTTTTTCCTACAAAACAATTAATTTTATTTAAACAATCAACGATAGGTGATGTTATGTTGACACCATTAGAATTCTTACATAATTGCACACCTAATATCAATTTTTTGTGAGATTGACATGCATTCTGCACTATCAATTCATTATGGCTTTGATGTTAGTCCTCCACTACCATGAAATCATGAATGAAATCTTCGATTCCCGATATCAATTTCTATTAAAGCGAGCATCTTAAGATCGTGTTTTATCATCGTTATTGGGTATTCAGCACTTGACACTGCAAAGACGGAAAGTTTATCAAAATTTTACCTTGACATATCGATTAAACCTCCTTAAAGTTTTTATTTGACTCATCCTCTTATATTCGATGCGCAAATAGTAGTGGAGGAATTTGAACATTGTACATCATGCGGAAGCAAAGGGTAATGAAAAATTATGTTTTCAGCTAATGGGTTTCAAGAATAACTGTCTAATTAATAGTAGCGTTTAAACCGCCATGATGTCGTTGACCAGTTCCAATTTAACAAACAGAAATAATAGTTATTTACGCATTTTCATGTTCTATTTTAAAATGAAATTATTGAACTAGAGAGTAATTTACATTGTTTTCCACCAGTAAAAAGAATAGAATGCTGCCCACATTTCGTTTCTTGCGTGCTATAAAGATCTCATCATCAAACCCTAAGCAAAATCAAACTTGCCCTGTCGCAATAGCCAAGCCTATCTTTTCACTATTTTTCCTTCAGGCTAGCACATGACCTTAAGTCCATCTCATGCTCCATTTTCTTGAAGAAAGTAGCTATGGGACGTCCTCTTGGTTTCTTCCCTACAAATTTTCCTTCAAATATGTTCTTTAGGAATCGGTTATGCCTTATTGAATTCTCGATTGGTTAAACTCTTCTTTGTCCTATTGTTTTTAAGAGCGATCTCTTTTCTTTCACTTCTGCTTACACTTTTCATTACTTTTTCCTTCTACTCAGCTTGTTTTTGTTAGCTTCCTTCAAGTTCACATTTCCATTGCCTCAAGCTTTTCTCTTTCCGCTTTGCTGATTGTCCACGTCTCACATCCATATCACAATTCACTCCAAACAAACGTTTTGATAAACTTTTTTCTGGTTTTTATTCTTATATGGTTATTGAATAGTGAATTCTTCTTGCTTTGAAACACTTTTTTGCCAAGGCTATTCTTCTCTCAATCTCTGTGTCACGTTTATTTTTGTTGTTAATAAGACTCCCCAGGTTGCAAAAATGTTTAACCTGATCCGAGATGGCGTTCTCAATTTTATGCCAGTTTTGAGAACTTATTTTCTCTTTTCTTTTGCCATTTTCTTGGTCTTCTAGTTTATTTTCAATTGCAAATCTTGTGTCTCTAGCAGTATTTTTGGTATCTTATTCATGTCCTTTTCAGAGTCTTCAATTATTGCTATATCATCAGCAAAGCGGGTACTGTGAGTTCTTCTTCCATTCAATTTAATACCTCTAGTCCTTCATTTAATTTTTGTAATTGCCTCCTCAATGATTAAACTAAACAGGTTTAGGTATAGGGGACAACCTTGTCTCACGACACTTTTTATTTTTGCTACTTTCCTGCATCCTTAAATTTCGGTTTTCTGTGTCTTGTACAGATTTAAAATTATTCTTCTATCTTTCCAATCAAGTTCGTTTTTCATCAATATTTGGAATAGTAGAATCCAGCCAAATTTGTCGAATACTCTGTCTAAATCTATTAAGGCCACTCACGTATTTCTAATAATATCTATCCTCCTCTCTAAGATCTGTCGTAGTACTAATATTACTTCTCCGGTTCCTCTTCCTGGCCTTAATTCAAATTGATCATCTGCTTAATGTTGGTCGATTTCTCCTTTTATTCTGTTTTCTATTATGTTCAATAGAATTTTGTAAGAGAGAAAGAACGGAAAATGTTCTATGCTTGGAACAGTCTGTTGGGGACTTTTCTTGGGGAATGTAACTATTTTACTATTAGTAAAATCTTCCGGTACCTCTATTGTTACAAAACTTTCAATAATAATTTTGAACAACCGTTCTCTTGTCATATCGCCTTAATCTTTGAGTGTTTCTCCAGGTATATTGTCTGAGCCTTTTGCTTTGTTGTCCTTCTATCCTTTCAAAGCAAAAATAATTTCTTTTCCAGTTACTGAAGGACCTGGCCTATCTTTGTCTATACCTTTCTCATCCCCAATATAGGCATGATTATTTTGTACCCTTATTTCATGGTAGACTTCTTCTATGTATTCTTCCCATCTTTCACCCACTTAATCGTTTTCAAGGGGTACATTTCCATTTTTGTCTTGAATCAAATTTGTTCTGGTTCTTTCCTTCAATGGAAGTGGTTTAAATTTTGTATATGCTTTGTCCGATCTCCTCCTAGCCAAATTCTCTTCTATTTCTTCTCTTCTTCCTTTCACTCATCCATTTTTCTTTCTCTTCCCGACATTTTTGAGTAATTTGATTCTTTAGCTTTTTGTAACCTCAAAAATCTTTCATCCTCATCTTATTTCTTCCTTGGATTAGATGTAATATTTCTTTGCTCATCCATGGTTATCGCTGTTCTAGTTTACTTTTTCCTAAAATTTGTTATCTCCGGCGCAACTTTATGGAGTTTGCATAACATATTAAAATGAAATAATTGACTTTGTAATTCCACACAATTTATTCAAAAAAATAGGGCCCAGGTTTCGACGTTGAACGTCATCATCAGGAGGCCCTCATAGAAGCAAACTTTATATATATATATATATATATATATATATATATATATATATATATATATATATATATATATATATACACACCAAGTTTGCTTCTATGAGGACCACCTGATGATGGTGTTCAACGTCGAAACCTGGGTCGTGTTTTTTTAAATAAAGTGTGTGGAATTACAAAGTCAATTATTTAATTTCAATTCTATTTCCTAGTATTTTTGTGTCGCTGTTGTAATACGTTTATTCATATGTTCCGTCCTTCTTTTTCCCAATTAACTCATTTACTGCTTCAGCCAATCATTGGGCAATCTGTATTTCTTTCAACTTATCCAAGCAGCATTTCTTTGGTGCACTAATTTGGTATTTCTTGAACTCAATATTGCACTCTGCCATCACAAGAAGGTGGTCACTATCCACATCAAAAACAGGATATTTATGACTAGACTTGATCTGATTCCTTTTTCTTTGCTTGACTAGTACGAGATATAGTAACAGTGCATAGTACTAGTACTCGTAAATAGTCAATTTGATATCTTTAAGTGTCCCATGGTGATCTCCAAGTATATTTTCCTCTGAAGTGGATATCGAAGAAGGTATTGGTAAATATCATTTCGTATTGTTCATAGAAATCAATCAATCTTTCCCCTCTGATGTTCTTTTCTCCTAATCCAAACTTAGAAAGATCTATCAAAAGAAAATAAATCATAAATGAAAGAAATAATTTTCTCATGACCAATCTCAAGAATCAATTTCTCCGCTGCCAAAATTTCATTTCTCTTATGTGTACACTGAAGCATTAGTTATCTCTTACCACCGAAACAAAATGAGATGTGACCTCTTGCCGGTCTATCTGCGTGTATAGTATTTCAAAGCTGAGGAAATATGGGTTTTGTCGGATGCACTGTGCGGAGTACTTAAAGCATCATGCCAACGCTCGCGTAAGTAACGATTCTCGCATGCATGTACTATGGTGGGTAATTGTCAAAATACGTAGATGCTGGAGGCAAAGGTACATATACGGGTTTGTAGGACGTAGGTATTGGGTACTCGGTTTTATTTGGGGCTGGGTTTAAGACCCTCAATCCTTCGTGAAAGCAAATATATATTAAGGAAGTGAGGTATTGCCAGGGACAAAAATGTACGTTGATAATACAATTCCCAGCTTAAATTTCGCCTTCCTACCCGTTCAAATTTAAATCAAGGTGTAACTCACACTGAAAGTCTACATATCCTACATTTTATCATTTCTGTATCTGCAATCGTATGCAAAATAATTGGGCAGTATTTTTAGTGCTTAGTAACCAATTTTGCTGGAGGTTGTTGACCACTTAAAAGTAAAACCATTAATGATAGTAGAATGAAATATATTTCCCGTTGATTTTTTCTTACAAGCGAGGTCTTTTGCCGCGTGGTTTGGTCATGATAGAAAATTGGATAATGCCCTTAATTTTTGTAAAAGTATTGAAACCACTCCGCTGGTTTATCGTTCATTTTGCGTAACAAAGGAGCCTATGACCTCGGGAAATTTTTTCTGGTGCATTTTTGATTCGGAAAAATAATAAAAAAATAAGATTTTTAGTGAGAAACCTGGCAGACAAATTACAATACATAAAGTAGAGGCTTCATGCCTGTTAAAACATTGGCAAATTTTCATGCAGTGATTCACAGGCCACTCAGTATGCCCTCGTATAACCAAAATGTGGAGCCGGACATGAACATGTTCAAGGATTTCATGAATTAATAGAAATTTAAAAATTCAATATCTGAAGAATTTATCTTTATAACGTCGTAAACATATTTTCCAGATAAGAACCGGAAAAAGATCATCTTTAATCCCCGCAATGCGAGACACCATACTTGAACGTTCTCATTACTCATCGATTCGGAGATATTTGTCAATCACCCGTCATATCCAGGATGAATCATTATTTTCCAAAGATTACCCTCCTTCATTTTAATAAATCCCAATTCCGCGTATAAATCGTATATCCCTCCCATGGACTATAACCTTGACGCGGTGGAAGGGCTTGTGCGTTCCGATGTCCCCTAGAGCTGTGCTGGCGGGAGTAATGATAATTGCTCCTGGTAGTGTCACCTATGCCAGATAGGTCGAAGGTTAGGAGCCAGAAAAAAGGTAGTCCACGCAGCGTCTGTTCCTCAGTGAGGCGGCTGCAATGGCGTCTGACCCCAGTGGGGCGGCCAGTAAGTGATGGTGTCACGTTAAAAACACTATTGAGGAAGGCAACGGGAAACCACCTCAAAACACTAAACTAACTAACAGCAACAGGACAGAAGAAGAAGATCAAATTAGTTAGAATAGGAATTTGGAATGTTAGGACGAGTTTGAGGACAGGAAAATTAGAGAATATTAAGCGAGAGATAGAAAGAGGAAATATAGATATTTTAGGTTTATTCTAGGTGAGATGGAAGGATATCGGGGGTTACTGGAGTGTTAGTTATAGAATAGTTAACGGCGGTAGGGACAAGAGCCAACGAGAGGTTGCCATGATATTAAATAAAGAGTTAGAAAGATGCGTATTCAACATAAAACAGGCAACGCATAGAATATTACTAGTTGAGGTAAAAGCAGAACCGACGAACTTCGTTATTGTTCAGGTATACATGCCTCCGAGCAACCATAAGGATGAAGAAGTCGATAGGGTATGCGATCAGTTAGAGGACATAATCGCGTGTGTTCCTGCAGGGAAACATTTGATAGTGATGGGGTTAGGAATGCGAAAGGTAGGCGAAGGAAGAGGTGGTAATGAGGTGGCGGACTACAATACATGTAGGTACAAGGAATGACCGCGGGGAGAAAGCAATTGAATTCTGCAGGAGACGGGCCATAGTTATCACCAACACTTGGTTTGGACCCCCGAACACGGCGGAGGTATATAAGGAAAACGCCAGGTGGCTCAGAAAGGTATCAGTTAAATTATATTATTGTTGGGCTCAGATTTAGGAACAGCGTGATCAATTCGCAGAGTTTCACGTGAGCGAATGCAAACTCTGATCACAATTTAATACTCATGAAGTTTAGCGTCCGATTCAAAAAGACAAGGCTGGGGCGGTGGGTTAGGAAATGTAATATCGAAGCATTAAATCGATTTTCAAGGAAGGAGTACCAGCAGGCTCTAGAGAAAAAAAATGAGTGAGGGAAAAGAGCTGAGTGCTATCGGGGAAAATGGGAACTATGTCAAAAAAGGGATATAGAAAGCCGCAAATGAAACTATAGGAACCGTTAGTGGGAAAAGGACAAGGAAATAAATCATGGATGAGATGATTACAAAGATGGATGAGAGTAAAAATGGAAGAATGTAACCGCAGAGTTGGGCAAAATGAAGTACAAAGAGTTTAATAATCAATTGAGGCGGGTAACAAATAAAGCAAAAGAAGCATGGTGGAAGGCGCAGTGCGAGGATATAGAAAGTTTGTGGAGGAAGGGTGAAATTGGGGCGCCGTACAGCAAGGTTAAATCACTATCGGGAAGAAAGAGGGGATCCGTGTTAACAGTTAGAGATAAGTCAGGTAAGAAAATAGTTGACCCTAAACAGATCCAAGAGGTCAAGGTCAGCAGAAAAGATCAAGTTTTCATTAAATTTTCCACTAATTCTTTATCGTTCGAAAGTGCGTAGGTAACAGACTCAGAAAGTGACTGAAACAAATATAATTAAAGTGAATGATACTACGCCGAGTTGCTTCATGATTGACGCCTATAAATTAAGTTCCGTATTTAAATATCATACCTGTGGTCCCAAAGGACCTGGGGTACACCTGCGTTCATGAATCGTAATTTTATTCGCAAATAATGGCCCAGTCATTCCAGCGATTCCGTGGATAAAGTTTCCCCACACCCACAGTCCCCCCCCCCGCACCAATTTGCCTAATGGAACAGTTGCAAATATATTTCGTCCACCAAAAGTTATTTCATCATTTCGATTAAGAACTTTTTCTGTCAACAACATAAAGTTTCCAACTTCCGTTTTCTTACATATAATACTCTTATCGCGGTTTTTCGAAAATTGTATATATTTTGAAGAAGAGGTATGCTATTCCACAAACAAAATTTATACCTGAATTTTTTTAAACATAAAGCTAAAACATACTATTTTTAATATAAATACAATCAATTATGTAAGATCAACATTGCTAGTTCTATAATCGACAAAAAGACCGATTATGTTTAGCATCTATATCGCAGCCTTTAATATTTTGCACTGTGTGGGCTGTCATTTTGCAAAGCAAGAGTAAGTGTCAGAACAGCCTTTTTTTGTCATTTCAAGCATTTTATTTTGGTCAAGATCATAATTTCACTGCCCAGAATAATCATAGCAGTAGGAGCTGATCTTCCATCTATGCGAGAGCATCCCGCGAAAACCCTAGTTATGAATACGAGAGAAACTTGTAGAAAAGATTCGTTATTTCGGGAACCACACGTCTTCGAAAGGATTGGATTTGACAAGCTATGGCAGAAGGCGCTGAGTCACTTTTAGCTTGAACATAAAAATTGACGTTTCAAAATATGCCAGGTAAATCCTGCACTTTCCACCGAAACGTTGGTATCCGCCCCCCTCCCATTTCCCCATCAAGATCTTTCAACATTTCCCCTTCCGCGAATAAGTGCAAACGTGCGTCTGTGTATGAAATCGCTCGTTTAATCTGCGCATGTCACCGGAAAGGATCCCGCTCTATCTTGGAGCAGGAAATCATCAAGATTCTCCCTCCCAAGAATAGCTGAATGCGTCATATTCATGTCACGCCGAATGTAATTGTCCCGTTGGGTTTTACGAGCCAACTAGAGCTGTAAAGAGCAACATCACCGTGTTGACATGGAGTCTCCACGCCCGATTGATGCACTCCGTTATGTTTCCGGTTGTCAGCAGGAACATGAGTTTTCAGTCAATGAATCAGACGATCCAAAAATACATTGTAGAAGGATGTATTGAGGTGTAGTGTTAGATTGATCACGTGCGTAAAATCTGGGTGATAGAAAGTAGAACGGATAGATTTCAAATGTCGTTTTTGAGATTAAAATAGATATGACCGCAGGCGCGAAGTAGAAAATTAGTATTGGTAGTGTATATATTTTTTGTCGATTTCCTGCAAGAATTTTAAATATACCCATCTTTTTAGCCCTTCTCGCGCAAGATTAGAATATATCCTGTTATTGAATGTTCTTGCATGTAAGTACTTTCTGTCGTGTGGTCAACTCTCTTCCAGTGAATGATCAAACTATTATATGTGTTAGGTTGTCATGATCGTGCATGCATGATGAACTAACACTCCCTTGCAGTGGGTTTCGGGGCCTTGTGCAGATGAAGAAGGGTTTGTTGTTGGTTATCACGTTGTGGCTACTCGGGTTGGGCTTAGTAATTAAGTAGCGGTTAGGTAGTAATAATAATTAACCCGAAGGTCGGTTTTTATAGTTCAGGGTACAGCTTACGTGGTGGTCAGATCTGATTCAAACATTGGGGCCTAGTTCATGCTACCTCAAATAGTGTGGTTGAATTTGTAAAAACCGATTTTGAACCCGAGTGCTCCATTAATTATCCGGACGAACTTAGCATGGACGAAGTAAAATCAAGATGAGTTGTAATTTGAATGTTTATCAACGTAAAGTAGTTATAATAGAGTGAACTAAATCACAATTTATATGACTTTTTTAGGTACTCATAGTCTGCAATTTGGCGAAACCTTGAAGTTTTCATCTTAATTGACAAAGAGCACAAAAATCAAATAGATAACACGTAAAAGGACTCATTTAAGAAATGTTAAGCTTCCTGCCTTCTTCAGGTCAGACGGGAAGGTTTCGGAAAGAGGAAAAACGTAAAAAAACATGAAAGTATTTTGAAATTTTTCTACATTACAGAGGGATTACCAACTCCATTCGAACCTGATGAAAAGCTTAGGGAATATTAACAACGTCCTCGTGTACGTCTGTAGTAACATTCAGCTTCTTCAAGGTTATATTTCCTAACTGTTAGGATCCAGCATAATTTTCTAACATCATTGATTTATCTCCGCGTCGATTGACGAGAGTACGCATTCCTTGATAAGGGCGATAGAAATCTGTAAAAATTCCTGAAATCTTGAAAATTCTTTTTATCTTAAAAAATGTCTTCAATCAAGGGATAAAATTCGTTAAATCCAGCTCAGGATATTTTTATCTTTTCCATTGGCTTCTAGCTTTGTGAGTAGTTTATTGAAGTACATCATAGTAAACTACCCACAAAGCTAGGAGCCTTAGGCGTGGATGAAAGTATCCTGGGCTGGATTAAAGATTTTTTTAATGAACAAGTACAAGGAGTAGTCATAGAATTTCTTAGCTCTAATCCAGTAGGATTCTCATAAGGTGTTCCCCTTAGGCGGAATGTTTATCGGAACTATTTTATTCCCGCTTTATGTTGAGACATTAAGTCCATGATTAATAATAAGATACGTTTATTTGGCGACGATGCAGTGGTTTATAGAGGTATGCGAAATCCTGAGGATAAAGTAGCTTTAGCAGATTACCTAAATGCTATTCAATTGAGACACTTAGCAATTGGAATTTAACTTTAAAAAGTGCGCATTGATGAATTTTGGGAAAAAGAGCGATGCCCATCCGAACGCCTACTGCATTGGGACACCGAAATGGAATGTGTATTAGAAGTACCGTAGCCGATATAATTGTAGAAACTGGGAGCTGCAATGTATTGCTGGCTGCAAGACATTGCAGCTCCCAGTTGCGTAGTCAACATAGAGCAGGTAACGGATAGATTACTACTATTAGAGATAAAAGCAGAACCGACGAACCTGGATATTATTCAGGTATACATGCCACCGAGCAACCACAAGGAAGAAGAAGTCGATAGGATATACGATCAGTTAGAGGACATAATTGCGTGTGTTCCTGCAGGGAAAAATTTGATAGTGATGGGGGATTGGAATGCAACGGTAGGCGAAGGAAGAGATGGTGATGAGGTCGGGGACTACGGTTTAGGCACGAGGAATGACCGCGGGGAGAAAGCAGTTGAGTTCTGCAGGAGACGGGTTAGTCATCACCAACACTTGGTTTAGACAACGCAAAAGACGCAGGTATACATGGAAAATGCCAGGTGACTCAGAAAGGTATCAGATAGATTATATCCTGGTTAGACACAGGTTTAGGAACAGTGTGATAAATTCGCACAGCTTCCTGGGAGCGGATGCGGACTCAGACCACAATTTAGTTGTTATGAAATGTAGCGTCCGTTTCAAAAAGATAAGGCAGGGCCGACGAGTTAGAAAATGGAATGTAGAAGCATTACATGGTTTGAAAAGGAAGAAGTACCAACAGGCGGTAGAGGAAATCATGGGGGATGGTAAAGAGCTAAGTACTATCGAAGAAAAATGGGAAATGATCAAGAAAGGGTTGTCTAAAGCCGCAAAACACACTATCGGAGCCGTTGAAGCTAAAAGGACTCGGAAACCATGGATCACGGATGAGATGATTACAAAGATGGATGAGCGGCGAAAATGGAAGAATATAAATAAAGAATTAGGCAAAATGAAGTACATAGAATTAAACAATAGATTGAGGCGGGCAACAAATAAGGCAAAAGAAGCATGGTGGAAGACGCAGTGCCAGGATATGGAAAGTCTGCAGAGGAAGGGTGAAATCGGTGTGCTGTACAGCAAAGTTAAATCTCTATCGGGAAGTAAGAACGGAAGAGCTATGCTAACAGTTAGAGATAAGGCAGTTAAGGTAATATCTGACGCAGGAAAAATCCAAGAGATGGAGGGAATTAAAGAAGAACTGTACAGTAAAGAGCTTAGACCAACAAAGTTAGACATAGAAAAGGAACATGACGTAGAGGAAGATAGCTTAGGTCCAGGCATACTAGACAATGAGATAGAAAGGGCATTGAGGGAGATGAAACTAAATAAGGCCGTGGGGGTGGATAACATTCCCGCGGAACTTTTACAATGTTCAGGAAAATGTGGGAGGAAGAGGCTATATGGGCTGATCCGTAGTATTTATGAGGAAGGAATCTGGCCGAAAGACTTTGTGAGATCAGTTTTAGTTCCTATTCCGAAAAAGGTAAAGGCTACATCATGTGACGAGAGGTATATAGAACACAAGCAGGAGGTATTTGCCTGTTTCGTAGATTTCGAAAAAGCGTTTGATAAGGTGAATTGGGAAAAACTAATGAGTATTCTACAGAAAATAGGAATAGATTGGAGGGAAAAGAGGCTAATCCGCAACCTGTACATGTCTCAGACTGCTCAGGTGCGACTGGGAAACGGGGAGTCCGGATGAGCAGTGTTAGGAAGAGGTAGGGCGGGCAGGGTTGCCCATTATCACCGTTGCTGTTCAACCTGTATGGAGAGGAAATGATTAAAGAGGTAAGGGAAGAACTGGAGGTAGGAATGAAAGTGGGCGGGGAATTCGTGAAATCAGTTAGGTTTGCTGATGACCAAGCTTTAGTTTGTCAGTCAGGCAAGGGGCTGCAAGCATTGCTTAGTGAATTGGAAATTCAGTGCGACAGGTATGGAATGAGAATAAATATTAATAAAACAAAGGCTTTGCGATTTTCTAGAAAGAAAAAGGCCAAGCTTAACATTAAAATAGGAGGGCAAAAACTAGAGCAGGTAGAACAGTTTACGTATCTCGGTACTGTTTTGGGCCAACACGGCCAAGTAGTAAGGGCGCAAGGAGTAGAATTGCGCTACGCAAAGAGGCTTTCACAAGGAGGAGGGAGTTGATGCAGGGACGTTGAGTAAGGATGTTAAGAAAAGACTCGTAAAAACTTCGATATGGAGCGTAGCTATGTACGGCGCGGAAACGTAGTCATTGAAGCAGGATGATAGACGTAGGCTGGAGGCTTTTGAAATGTGGGTGTGGAGAAGAATGGAGAAGGTGAAATGGACCGAAAAGAAAACAAATGAGGAAGTACTTGGCATGGTGGGCGAGGATAGGGGTTTGTTGGGAGAAATCCTATGGAGGCAGGAAAAATGGATGAAGGGCGTACTGACCGGTAGTGGGATGTCGAAGAATGTAATAGAGGGGGTATAGTTAGGTAAACTAGGAAAGGGCAGGAAAAGGATAGGGATGCTGGATGGGATGAAGGGAGGACGGAAGTACACAGAGATGAAGAGGAACGTTTTGTAGAGAAGGATGCTGTATTCTGCTGCATTAGGAGATAGTTACTTGGTGGTTGTGTGCATCCAAAACCTACCTCAACCGGTAGATTACCTTAAAAAAATTACCAAAATGGCCAAAGTAGTAGGGATGTGAGGAGAAGAATTGCACTTGGGAAAGATGCTTTCACAAAGAGGGAGTTGATGACAGGGACTTTGAGAAAGAATTTTAATAAAAGGCCGGTGAAAACTTGGATATGGAGCGTAGCTATGTACGGAGTGGAAATATGGTCACTGAAAAAGGAGGATAGACGTAGATTGGAGGCTTTTGAAATGTGGGTGAGGAGAAGGATGGAGAAGGTGAAATGGACTGAAAGAAAAACAAATGAGGAAGTACTAGGTATAGTGGGCAAGGAGAGGGGATTGTTAGAAGAAATCCTATGAAGGCATGAAAAATGGATGAAGGGGGTATTGATCGACAGTAGGGTGCTGAAAACTGCAATAGAGGGGAGAATGTTAGGCAAACGAGGAAAGGGTAGGAACACGATAGGGATGTTGGACATGATGAAGGGAGGTAGTAAGTACACAGAGATGAAGAGGGACTTGATGTAGCATAGGACATTGGGTTGTGTTTTGTTAGGAGAAACAAAATTTGGTAGCTGTTTCCATCCAAAACCTTCCTTAACTGGTAGAATACCTAAATAAACAAATATTGAGCAACAGAATCTATTACTCTTTCTTGTTTATCGATTTAGCCGGTTGGTGAACACTGGGCAATTGCTGTCTCATGGATTTGTTATCTAAGAACTGCACACATACACGTACAAATGAAACACTAATAATATATAAATGAAACTTCACAATTCGAGTACTAAATATGCCCTTATCATATTAAGTAATGCATTCTAATTATATCCAAATCAAGTATTAAGGGAAGCATGATCCTGATACTAACCCCATAGAATTGCTTTAATCCATAGAAATTTCAATGCAACAATTTCAGAATTTAAAAATTATTCACCTTGACCTTGATTTTTACGCTCTGAAACTGTTCAATTGTAATGCACACTAAGCAGATGACTCCATTAAAAGTTACCGTTGCAACATCTCCAGAAGTTTCTTATAATTTACCACGTATTCTCCATAACAGGTGTAAAAGTATGAAACTAGGATTTTTTTTCAAAAGAGCTTTATTCAAAGTATGCTCCATTGCTAGTTAGACATTTTTATCATTTTTCAGGCAATTTTTTAATACCATGCCAGTAAAAATCTTTCCCTTTTGCTGTGAACCATTCATTGAGCCATTTTTTCACATCTTCCATACAAACCTAAGTGCTGCTCAGGAAGTGCATGATGATCCAATGCAAAAAAGAGGTAATCAGACGGAGCCAAGTCTGGTGATTAAGCCACATGAGGTAGAACTACCCCGCTGAGTGCTTCTAATGTGTCAAGAAATGGTTTGGCCATATGTGGTAGAGCAATGTCATGAAGAAAAATGACCTTATGTTGCCTCTCTAGGTATTCTGGTCTTTTTTCAAGCAGCGGATGGTTGAAATCAAACAATTGTAGTTGGTAGCATTCAGTATTAACTGTTTCACCAGGTTTTAGCAGCTGATAAAAGACCACACCCTTATAGTCAAACTAAACACAGAGAATTGTCTTTCTGCCAAAGTGATTTCGTCTGCTGTCCATGTGGATGGTTTGCCTGGGTCTACCCATGATTTTCGCACTTGGGTTTCTCAAAATAAATCCACTTTTCATCCACAGCAATGATATGATGCAAAAACAACTTCCTTTTTTATCATGTGAGCAAAATTTCACATGTGTTTCTTCACCTATCCATGTGCCTGGCTTTCAACTCAAGTGGTAACCCATCTGCTGGTCTTCTGCATCTTTCCCATCTCTCATAGGCGATTGAAAACAGCATGTTGACTAATGCTCAATTTCTCTGCGAGTTGTTTTTGTGTTTGTGAATCATCTTTGTCCAACAATGCTCGCGATTTCACATCTTTGTACCTTTTTGGTGGTTCTCCATGCTCCTTGTCTGCAACATGAAAGTCATCCCTTTTGAAACGTCTAAACCATCGTTCACAAATATCTTGTGATGGAGCATGTTCACCATTATCTTCTTGAAGTAATAAGCATGATTCAGCAGCAGTTTTCTTCAAATGAAACAAAAAAAATTAAACCTGTCCACAAATGCTCTGTTTGGCATAAATTTTGACACATTGAACACAGCAACACAACAATATGAAAACACTTCTTCAATTTAGAACTCATGCACTTCAGACACTTTTTGATGGCACAAGTGTCAAATATTTATACCACAAACTGCATTGATGCACCATCTGTTGCCTGAAATCTGCATTTCTCACTAGTACACCAGGTACAACTCAAAACTCACTTTAAACAGGGAGCTCTAAAATATTTTTCCAAGTTGCTGTTACATTAATATGACCAGCTCAAAAATGAACTGCACAAAATGCTACAGCAGTAACATTACCAGAGTCACCTGCTCGTAAGCAGAAAAATTCAAGAAATTTCATTTGCCTAGTCCAGAATTCGAGCCCAAATGCCTGAAGTTTTGATTGATTTATTAGACCATATTCAAGCCATATGCTTTGATCAATAACTTATGGCTCCCAGAATTACACAAGCTTTCCTGTTTAAAAGTTGAAAAAAATTGAAATTGCTACGCCCTAATTTTCAATTTAGTCACCCAATCAGTAAACCTTAGCTTATCAACCCAACCTCAATGATAGGTCATATCAGCTACGTTTCATTCCATTTTGATTTATAATCATGTGGCAGGAATATTACCTAAGAACACTTAAATTAACATGCCATTTATATGCTATAGAACAAATATTGTTTATTAATTGATACATAATTATGCTATATGCCAAATGAAACAGTTTTCAAAATATCTCACCCCCAAGAACACTATGAGGAAATCACAGCTATTTGATAAGTGAATCATTTAATATATGTATGTATTGTTTTAAGTCTCACTTTTGTACTCAACAGCACAACAGTAATTATTTATTTTGTGTGATTAACAGCACACAAACAACACACTACACAGAAGCTCAAACATTCTTACTGTAAATTTGTACATACTGTACAATGTTTTTCAATATGTGACTACAATAAATTTAGATTTAAAAAAATAATAATAATTAGCACAGTGAACTATATACATCTTTCCAAGACATTTGCTAAATGACTAGTATTAAATCAATGAAAAATGTAAAACAAAATTTAAAAAAAATAATACAAGTTAAAATCAAATGTTTTAACACACATTGATAGAAACAACTGTAGAGTTAAGTATAAAGGAATATAAATATACCCTTTAATATCTTTACGCTGACTATATTCTTAAAAAATAATATAGCAATTCAAGGGTTACATAATATTATAACTATTTTAATTGTACTGAATTTCAATATGAAAGTCAATGGTTTAAAAGCTGTCAATTGCTAAGATGTCAACTCATCCTTAGCAAACAGCTAGAATTATATTCCAAAAGTCACTACCGTATGGAGTTACATGAGTTTTTTTTATTTGAATCCAGCCACTGAATTTGACAACTTAACACTATTTGTTGGCATCAAAAATGAAATGCTAATCTCATCTTATAATAAGTTTATATTGCTGTAAAAAAAGAAACAGTTGGGATTTCATGGACAGAGAACTTACAAGCAAATTGACAGTCAATGCAAGAACCATTGCAAATTAGATGCACATTCCTAAATGCTTGTCCATGTACACTGAGAAACAGTAGGTACGTACCTACCATGCACATTCAAGGCAATTTTTTTCCATATATTTTTTACACTACCTCTATACTACCTTGTCACTTCGAAGAGCAAACCTACAGGAGTTTATTACCAATTTATATCACCAAAAATTGCTGCTGAATTGATTATGGGTGAATTTAGATTCTTGCTCAAAATACATTAAAGGGACGCAGTTATTACACTCAAAAGAGCCCCACACCAAAGCATATCCTAAAACTCATGCAGCTCAGAAGTTGATGACTCAGTTCATCGCATCATTTGGACCCAGTGCTCCAACCAAGAGGGTTTAGTGGGAGATGGACAAGCCAAATGCTTCAAAGTGACAGAATGGAGAAGGAACGGACAGCTGATGCATCAAGCTTCAATGTGCTTCATATGAAACTACATCCCACAAGGGCCACTAAGGCTGAATAAAATAAGGGTGTCACATTTAGCAATTGACTAAATCTGGAAAACTAAACACCACTGGACTACTTCCTGACTTGGGAAAATAAAAGAGTCTGCTAACTTCTCAAGAGTTGACTCTTTGTCTCCATCATCTCCTCTTCCCACCTTTGACTACCTCATGTTTCCTCATGGATTGCAGCATAATTATATCATGTGCAACAATTTAAATGACTTGACATAAACAGAACTACCTTTCCAAGCATAAGCTTTCATTGGCTTGAAATAAAACTACAGTCAACAATATATATAGCATGAAATATTAAACAAAACAAAATAATCAACAAAAAAAGGAGGCAGAAAATGGCAGTTATATAGGAAAATTACCATAAATAATCAACTGTAAGCTGACCTTCATTCATCAAAATGGCCTTCCAAAATTCAGTACCAGGCTTGTTGTAATATCTTACATTTATTTAAATGAATAAATACAAGTGGCACTATAACCAGGGCACTGTTACAACACCACAAGGAAAGAAATGGCTCTTCCTCATGTACTCTTTGAAAAGAAAACTATAAAAAATTATATCTTGTGTGAAAATTATTTCAGTGGGTGCCCATTTCCTACACTGCATTGGCAGTCAAGCAATACATTAAGCAAGATGCACGACAATAAACTTCTAAAAAATGCAGAGATGAATTGAAATATGGAAAAATGGCTCATAATTTCAGAATGGTGATGATACTTGAAAAATTCTCAGTATACGAGGATAAAATTGAGGCATTAAATTGAGAACAAATATTAGAAATTATAGCGTTGATCTGTGTGGAAATTAATCTGGGCTACAAAAAAAAATTTAAATTCAAGTATTATATAGATTTGGGGTTCTGAGGTTTCACTCCAAGGAAGAATGACCACATTTCTAGGAGATAATTTGATACAGAATTGACCTGCATCTTATGCCCTGGAGGTAAATGCCTTCCAAGTTGGATGGATAAGTTATAGCTGCAGTACTTCCTTCCTAATGCTGAACCCTTCTATACCTCACACATCCTAACTTAGACCAGAGAACTTTTCCCCTTAAACTTCCTCCCTCCGAGGGAGGGAGGAAGTTTAGGGGGTAAATTATTTTGCCACTAATTACCATTTCCTTCAATTTGTCCTACTCATTTTTTCCCTTTCCTCCCTGCTATCTGATGAAATAAATTTGATGGCCTTTTCATGACCAGGCCACAGTGAATTCTTTTTGCCAAATCCTTGTTAAGTAGCATTTCTACATCTTGTAAAATTCTACACAATTTTCTCTGAAGACAGCCATTTCCCAAAACAATGCACAACCCATTAACACATTCCCCACAATTTATTATGATGAGGTTTAATTGCATCAATACCTTTGCCACTTCCCAGTGTTTCAGGTAAAAGAATGTGAACTCTTTCATTTACATATATTAAATTGGTATTTGAAACATATTTCATATGATAACTATGTATCACAAGACTAAGAAATCAACATAGATAGAAAAATTATTGCATTGATTTTTTTTAAAGTGGAAACTAAGGAAAAATGGGTAGAAAAAGAATTAGTCATTAGGAAATGTGGTGGCAGAGGCTCAGCTCCCCTCCTTTACCCCATCCCTTTACTCTAGAGAGGCTTTGAAGGGGATGGCTTAAAACCAAAGTCTGCTCACAATCAATTATTTACAGTAGGCAAGTTCGGCAAATTCATAAAAACAACAAGATATAATATTATTTGCACCACTAACTTCAACAGACTTATACAAAGACAGCAGCTGAAAATCAACCTGAGATAAATATGACTTTTAAGGGTCACACACTCCATGAAAGGTCAAAATGCCTTGGCCATATGAACCCTTTCAACTCCTTGCACTTATGGAAACTGATAAGGAGTGGAGGCAAAATGAACAAGACAAACTACATGACCATATTGTAGCCACGGTTGAAGGCATTTGGAAATATTGGTATGCGGTCAAGATGCCCGGCAGGCACTCCTAGTGGCAAGCACAAGAAATCTGATCGTCATAAAAATGTCATTACAAAAATACATGCACAGTAAACCCAGGCAGTTAACCCAATGGGTTAACAGCACTCTGGTCAGTTTCCAATTATTGATATTTTTTTTCTACCACTGCGGCTTATTGTTCAACTGACTCGGCAAACACAACATCTACGTGGGTGTTATTTTTTTTGCTGCCCACTACCATGACATTATGATCACTTCGGTGTAAACTGAGATTTTTGCAAGCGCTTGAGGGTGGCACCATAGCCATAGCATTTCAACTGCTCATACGGTATGGTCCCTATTATACAATTAAGTAGTTTTCACACCAATGCTTAAGACAAGGACAAACAATGAACACAAGAGATATTGACGATAAAAATGAAAAAAAAAGTGACCCTCATGGAGAACAAGAAAATTCGGATCCAAGGGAACAGGTCAAATGAATTAAATATGCACACAAAAACAATAATTCCAAATAAAATCCCACTTAGGCCAATGTAATGAAACGATTCTGCATTGGGAATCATAAGCAAAATGGTGAATGGAGTGCATTCCAACAGAAGGAGCTCTGCATCAGGGTTACAAATGTGCGCATATTGAACTCTCACATATTTTTTTTTACGTCAATGTTCCCATAATCCATGTTATTCGAGTAAAATACTCGTCATTATATTCCATTGCATCACAACTCACAGCCATTGCACATTGAATGATGTCCGTCAACAATGGAGACAGTTATAATAGCCCTCATTTTGAAGGTTACCAAATTAATTCTAATAGGTAGCTACCCTATGAAATGTCTCTGCAGAAATACTTTGCACACTGAGAACACAGACTAACTGCAAAACATAAAAGTCTTCACCACTATGGGAAGAAAAATAATCTCTGCAATTCGATGATTCTAAGTATTGCACCATTGCTCCCTCCATAGTTCTATTACTACATTTATTATTATAAATAATTACATTCTAAATAGGAATGACTGAATGGGTAATCAGCTTTCTCTCTCCCATAAGCTGATTTACTTCGATGGCTTCACACTAGGCTCCAGAAAATCCATACACTTCAAGTACTCGGATCTCAAAATCTCCAGACTCACACAGAGGAGGATTGTCAAAGGTCTGGCATCTTTCTGTTTTGCCAAAACGAATGTTTTCGTCCATCCAAATGGCTTGTCCTTCCCTTGAAGAAGAAATGAAAAATTAAGTAAAAAAATCAAGAGAGACGAGTGAAAATAGAACAATGAAAGATGATTTTTTTGTCTCTTATTGAAAATGGTATTGTAGCAAAATATTATCTGGAATATTACACAGTTTACCAACTTTTAACTCTTGGAGTTAAAGTAGTTCAAAAATTGTACTTTACATCAAACACTACAACTAATGACACTAAATGGAACAATTAATTATAAATAATAACATTTTGTACACTGAGTTGGGTACCTATGTCATCGGGTGTGCACCTTATTGAGTACTTTCACCTCTTTTATAATTGCATCAAAATTAATGTAGTTAAATATTATTTACTGGGTTCATTTAAAATCTTAGCAAAGGAAAGTCTTGGTATATCAAGAGTTCAAGAAATTGCACCATTAAAACGCAATAAAATTTTACTTACAAAAAGTGCATTCGATATTTGAGATGATTATTGCATTGGGAGAGAGAGAGGCAATTGGAGAACCAAAAACAGATCTGGATTATAAGGAGTTGGTTTCACCTCAGAGGTGAGACCATGGGTGCATTATCATACTTTTCTTCCAGAATTGACATACATGAGTTTCATAACACCTATGTTTGTTATGCTCCTTCATGTCTGCTGAAGGGGTGGGGTTATTCACAGCCGAAATTACACAACAATGAATTACAATTATACTTGAAGGAAAGCATTCAAATGAACAGAATGAATACCTGCCTCTCTTAGGTTACCTCAACCATCTGAACCAGTAAGATTAGACTATAGCATAGAATCTCCAGGCATTTCAAGGAACTTTATTTTTTTAAGGGCACACAGACCTATTTTCAGCAATTTTTTATAATGATTAATCATAACCTGTCAACTTGATCCTCGCGATTCACCCAGATCAAATTATTTCATGTAGTGAAGTTTTTTATACAGCTATTCTTAGTCTAAATCTTCTGCAAACATAGCTTGCCTATGTCATGTGCACATCATACAAGAGCAACTTACCCTCCTCCTACAGTGAGCATCTTGGAATCAGCTGCCATAAATAACTCTGCAGCATGGTCAAAGTGGTCTCCTCCACGCTCCCCTGAAGTGGTCCTGTCCAGGCCAACCCAGGGGTAACGATGTCTCTCGGGTAACAGGGAGAAAACAAATGTCTCGCCAGTGCCAAAGTATGCTTGCCTGTTACCTCTGTCATCCTTCAGGTTCCTCTCCACCCACCGTGTAGAGCAGTAGGCCCCAAATGTCTGAAAACATCACAGCATTTGAAGGTATCATTTGGAGAGGGAACTCACAAAAATGAAACACTCATTCACTAATGCAACCAGGCACTTCCTAAATACCTATGTGCTTAAGCTTTTCATTTAGTCCAACATGACCAAAGAATTGAGATTGTTGGGACAAATGATAAAATATTTTATGGCTACTTTCTCAGGATAGTAAACAAACCAAAGGCAAATGGTTTTTAACAGGGCAAGCAAAGAGAGAGAGTAGCTATGGGGGAATCCAAAAAAAGGCAAAGTGGGCGGAGGAAATGGTGAATGGCAGTGATAGTATATTGAAGGTCATGATAGAAGGGAGAGTATTGGGTAAGGAGGGACGGAGGAGTGTAGGTTTTTTGAACATCATAAAGACAGGCAGAAATCGAGAAGAAATATATAAAGAAATTATGTATGGCAAAGCAAAACAAGGTACTCATGATACTTAGAAGTAAATAGTCAATATGGACCACCTGAAACCTCTGTATCACCAAGCCTGCAGGTTTTCAAAGAGAAACTTTCCACTTTAATCTGCAGAGGTAAGAGGACAAATAGAATTGTTTTGGTATGAACATAGGGTAGACACCTGGATAAAAGACAACCATACACAATCACTAATCATTCCTTCACATATTCCTGTTGCAAAGTGCCCATTAGCTATAAACCGTCAACATTTACTTACTTCTCAGGTTCCACCAAGGTCAAGTTGATACTGTGCCTGGCAATAATAAAGCCAATTTTTTTGCCAGTTTTGATCCCTGGCATAAATAACTTCTTTCCTTATATTTTGTCTTAATTTAGCCAATTTAATTCCAGGGTGTTAAAAGAATTAACTACGTAAAAGATATTTTTTTAATCAATGAAACACCATTTATGTTTGGAGGAAAAAAGAGGTCACAAACTACTCACATATCAATTACTTAGTGGTGCCAACAGACTTATGTTTTTCACTAAGTTGTTGGAAGAGAACAGAACACTTTGTTTTTGAACTTGAAATAGTTTTGGAATACGCATGTTTTTAGGGCCAAACACAACTCACTAATCACTGGAAATGGAACCCCTTTCCGAAAAAGGATTTCCTCAGCTAACTGGAGGGCTTCTTGGGTGGGGACACTCGGAAATAGGCTGCAGACATCAAAAGAGATGAGGATGTATATGGGAGGGAGGATTAACTCGGCAAGGCGGCTGGCCAGTTCCGAGGAGTTTTTGATTCCAAATTTTTGGGCGAACTTGGTGTGTTCCTTGAAGATGGTGTTCGCTCTTCTCGACAGGTGGTGATTAGGGGCCGAAACATTGGGAACCACCAGCCTGATGGGAATATCTGGTTTGTGGGTTTTTGGGAGACCAAAAAAACCGGTGCTTAGGGATTCATTTGCAGTAACCTATGCACTTGTTTGGTTGGAAAATCACAGAGCAGGATTTAATTACTTATTTGCACTCTTTTTAAAATTTTGTAGTTGGATCACGTTGGACTTCGACAAGCTGCTGTCATTCAAGAACACTTCACACTTCTTAATATAACTGCCTTTTCTGAGAATCACCACTGAATTTCCTTAATCAGCCTTCAGAATCAAGAGGTTTTCTGATGCCATAGACTTCTTAATGGAGTTCAAAGCGGCCAATTCCCAAAGATTGTCCTTGTGATTGAAGGTTGGCTTTGAGTGATACTTTTCAAGTTCTCAAGTGACAAGCTGCTTGGTACCTTTATTCTCTTGAAGGAGGGCCACCTCACGGCCCTTTGTTGACCGTAATTGGGACATTTGGGACATAAAAGCAATAGTTTATTTGGAAGAAATTTATGATTTGTTAAATTCAATTTTCTTTCATCAAAGGAATGGGGTACTGGGACTGAAGAGGCTTTACTGCTTTACGGGGACAGCTTCACAATTTCCATCAAATAAAACTTTTAATTTTTGGGAAATAGTTGATCCTCCTCTTCTCTGTCTAGTATATAAAGCTGTGTGTCCTCTGTACTTCACCTGATGATGACTTTGTAAGTCGAAACCTAGGTCGTGCATAATAAAATATAAGTAGGAGAACCAGGTATTTCCTTTCCAAGCTACAGCTAAGTAATTGGGAGCTTTTTGATTTACTACGCACCATAAAAGCTCAGCAAATGATATTAAGCATTAAGACAATGCTGATTTGCTATTTTTGTTGGAGAGGCAGGGGTCCACTAAAGAGCAGTGGACTGGGCATTCTCACAAACAGCTTTCAGGTGTTAGTGAGATACTTTAAAAAGAAAACAGTCTAAAATTTGGCAAAGTGGGGAGTGGTGGTTCCACCATGACAACACAGCCACTCACACCACCTTGCATGTGAACGGTTTTCAACCAAAAACCACAAGATTCCATTTCTCAATCCACTATATTCACACTATCCCACTCTGTATGATGTTTTTCGTTCCCAAGGATGAAAAAATACTTTTTAGGAAAACATTTTTAGACATGGATTAGGTTAAAAAAAATACTATCTTGGAACAATATATCTTTGACAGGTTTTATGAACTGCCTCCAGAAGTAGAAATAACTGGAATACTTTCAGGGTGATTAAGATATAAACTTTTAAAAATAAATACAAAATTTTTTATAACTTGTGTCCAGTATATTTTTCGTCCCCTCCTCTTACATCTTTCCATCATTCCTTCATTCATTATCACTTAATATCATCAAATAACTTCTTAGACAATTTCTGAACAAATACTATTTTAAATTAAAGACTAAAATATGAATTAGATATATATGATGGAAAATAAAATAAAACTTTTTAGAAAATTTTTTAAACCCACCTCCCCATTACTGGTCTTCACAATGAGAATTGTCGGTTCATGTTGCTCCACCCTCACAAAAAATGTGGTCAGAGAGCATCCATGCTCCTCAGTGGTGTACAAAAGGATTGGCTGGTACATCGTTATCCTCACAGGCAACCAGGACCAGAGTGTGATCAACTGCAAGATGATATTTTTTTAAATGCATGAAAGATATATAAAAATTTAGTAGACACTCACATGAACAGCGGTCACCATTGAAACCAATCTAATTATATTTGGCTCATAAAATATGAATTCCTAACCTTATCATCATGGAATTGAGCTATCACAGGTAAAAAATGATAGAATGGTTGATAATGAGTCATCGGTTTGTAGGAGTTATTTCCTATCTACAAGTATGAATTATGTAATCATATAAGATGTATAATAATCATCAATGCATAAATATTTTTAGGCAAATTGATATGAAAAGTTGGATGTCCTATAAAAAAGCTAGCTTTATGTAACCTGTAAAATAAAACTCTAAAAGTATATGATATGATATCAGGTCTGATGTGATGGACTTATCTCATAGTGATAAAAACAGGTTTTCAATTTTGCACATATGTAATCAACTAGTTTCAATAAATTACATCATTTTTCCAGTTCCTACTCAGTATGAGAAGCACATTTATATGCTCCATTTGAAAGGTATTAATAATAGCACCGAACATGCTAATGGAAAGATTTTCAACTGCCTCAACATATTTCTGCAACTAGATTGTCTTTTTTCCTTTTCAATTCGATTCTGGTGACATAAAACTTGTGCATCTGCTTCACACCTTTAACTGCAGTGAACAACTTTAATACACAGTAAACTCTTGATTATCCATGCTAATGGTTGCACAATGAGGCAAGGATAATGGAAAAACAAAAGAGATTAAATCAGTATCTTATTTATCAGAGGTGCATCAGTTTTCCATATTAACAACAACATTTTGAGTAACATTTACAATATTTCCATTATATTTAATAACTGTCAAACTGAGCAGGCCCTAGGAAACATGATGGATCAAAACTAGATATTATAATAAAATATTAGTGGAAAATTGTTCTTTTAGCACTTAAACTCTTCAACTACCAAATGTTAAGAAATTCATTCGTAACTATTGAAACAGGCAATCAATTTCATATTCTAATGAGTCATTCATACATTCTAGTAAAAAATAAATAATTTTGCATTCATTATAAAAACAAGAACTTTACCACAGATCATAAATAAAATATGCTGTCATGTATAATAATACATAAATTGGCATGCAGTCAGGTTGACTCCATCATACATGCATGGAAACAATTATGACGGAAATGCAGAAATTAATGTATATATCAAGAAAAACAATGGATATTACAGGTAATAAGTTGAGATAAAAGAACCTTCAATTAACAGTGATAGAGTGTGGGGGCCAGAGGATATTTTTTCTTGTTTGCACATTAAGTTTCATGCAAACCAGTATTTCATTAATGAGAAATCATCTGTGCTATGCAAGATAGATTAGAAAGTATGAGGCTCTTGATTTCAATTTATTGACCGACTGGCTTACTGAAACTTGATCATTCATACATCTGACTTGATCCCCTGACTACTTCCTTTCCTTTTGTCAGCCCTTTACATTTTTTTCTTACAGTGTATTCCCGTTTCTAACCATTGGTGATACTGGTTTATATGTCTTACTCCCAGGTCTTCACTACCTGTCTTTTGCAGCCTGAGTCATGTACGAGTTTGAAATTAGTAAGCCAAGTATTGCTTTTCATCATACCTGAGCTCAAATAGGTAGTTGAGAGCACTCATATCAATTAGTAGTTTTGAATATTCAAGTGATGTCTAATAGAACTCTAACATGTTTGTTAACAATAGATATGCAGTTTTAAATCCATAATTCCCAAATTTGATAGTATATAAGATGCATAGGCAAATAAAATGCACCTCTATTTTGGAAGGCATATTCAAGAGAAAAACTTTTCAAAACCTGACATTTACCTTATCTTAAATTTCTCACTATATGAAAATAACTTATCTTACATATCGACCCTAGTATCATTAATAATATAATATGTACAGGTAATAATAATTCAAAAAAATCAGCTTTTACATAACTTAATAATATTGAGCCAAGCAAAGTAGTACCAAGTAGACACACCTTGGGTAAAATTATCCAACAGTAGTGAGCATCGGGGATAACATTTAACTTCAGAAGGCCTCAGATGTTCAACCCATGCGGTGATTTGTTGAAACACTTGGGAAATACATTTGCCTAATATAAGGGTTGCTATTTATATTTTGAGCCTTGAAAACACTAAGTGCTTTAGGTGCCATCTGACCTTTCCATCTGAAAGTTTGACCCTTTTAACATCAACTTTCTTCAGAACATTTTGTCGTTTGATCATGACTTGTGTTGTCTACAGTCACTCGAAAATTTTGTCTCAGCAAAAAAATGAAGTTAACTCGTGAACACTTTCGTACGATGATTTTTTTATGACTTTCAATGAGGAAAATCAACACAGGGGTGCATCAATCAACTTACTTCCACTTTTGGCGATGAAGCCCCATCCTTTGCCACTGCAAAACACTAGTATAACCAATTCCATCGTGGCCGCCGTTTACTCGCCATCCAAAATCAGTCGTCGTGCCAAAAAACAGTGATGCTGTGCAAGAACTAGTTAAGGAAGATAGTCATGTGACTTATCGTGAGATTGAGGCATCTTTGGGGACTAGTATGAACAGCATCAATAAGATATTGCATGAACATTTAGCTGTGAAAAAAATTGGTTCGCATTGGATCCCGCATAATTTGACAACAGCTAAAAAGATGCTTGTGTCAATTGGTGCAAAGAAATGCTCCAGAAATAAAATCACGGCGTATCAAAATCTGTACACCTATAACATCTACACAGGTGGCAAATCTTGGATCTATGCATATGAGCCCGAAACAAAACAGCAATCCACCGTATGGGTCTTCCAAGACAAGCCAAATCCAACAAAAGTGATTCATGCACAAAGCACATCGAAGGAAATGATCGCCTGTTTCTTCGGAATAACTGGGCATGTGGAAATTATACCATTAGAGCAACATAGAGCCATGAATTCTAAATGGTACACGAGCATTTGTTTTCCAGAAGTGCTGGATGAAATATGGAAAAAGAAGTGGCAATGTGGGATTATTCTTCATCATGACAATGGGAGCTCTCTCAGATCGGCTGAAACAACTACCTATTCAACTGGCCAAAACGTCGAATTGATTGGTCATCCACCATACAGCCCTGATTTAGCACCAAATGACTTCTTTTTATTCCCGTTCATCAAGAAAATATTGTGTGGCCAACGTTTTTTGGTGCCTCAAGAAGCCATTGATGCATTCAATACCCATGTTTTGGAGGTACCTCAATTGGAGTGGAAGAAGTGTTACGAAAATTGGTTGGAGCGCATACAAAAGTGTATTGATTATCATGGAGAATACTTTGAAATACAATCAAGCCATTTTCAACATTAAATTACTGTCTTTTCATAACTAGGCTGAAAATATAAATAGCAACCCTTGTATGCTGTCAAATACTGTATTTATTCACAACCCAGATATTAATGAGGATACATCAATTTCATCATTATTTATCAACTTGAAAAATTAGAACCCACATATCCTAGGTTATGCATAAATTATTATATTTTTGGAAAATTGCATATGCATGTGTATTTTTATAAAATTAGCAGTTCATCCATCTTTACTCAATGCTATTTTTAATATATGAATACCATAAAAAAACTAATAAGCAAGCAACATAAGATATTCATGACAACTATTCAAATTCTACATATTACGCAGCATTATATTTTACCAGTAATGCTATCAGCCCATATTTTGACTAAGATTGTCTCCATAGCTTTCAACTGGCCCCAGTCACATAGAACATCTTTCTCCCAACATTTTTTTTTAGATGCATACTCTAACTTAATTCTGATGGTCTAACATTGTCAACTGGTATTTTCAACACTTTGTTTTTAACATAAAAAATGAAATTCTCTCAAAATATTTTGCAACAGAACTGTGGAATAAAGATAAATAAGAAATATAAACTAAGTGCCTAAAACTGACACAAGAAGGTAGTTTACCATGTAATACGGGCAACAAAAATTTTTGTCCATGTGATCACAAATTTATTCAAATTCAGAAATAAAAAAGTGGCAATTCATATGCTATTCAATGAGTAAAAGTTTACAATGTAGCAGACAACTTGAGAAATACTATACATAATGTAATTAAAAAATCAACATAGCAAGATACTAAACAGAAGAAGAGATGTGAAACTGCAGGGAGGAAAGGACTTTCTTGTACTCTTATATTTTTCAAGCCTTACGACTAAAGAACAAATTGAATTTTCTGAGACTATATCACCTGCAAACAATTGAGAAGCCCATAATCGAGACATCACTGAATTTAAGGAAAGTATTGGCATAAATCTATAAAAAAAATACCTAGAGATATTAAAACAGAAGCAAAAAAATTAAGCAACAAAAACAGGAGTAAATGGAGGCACACTGCATGCGGCAAAACTTCAAATTAAAAACTGCCAAACCTACAACAGTGCAAAAAATTAAGCAGAACTGAAAAAAAAAATACATTTAAAGTTCTACAGCTGTATGATCCAGAAGGTACCTTTTGGCATGACAAGGACACCAAAAGAACAGAGTTTACTCACGGCCTCTTGTTCCAATATTTGCGAGTTGATGGCTTGTATCGGGTATGTACCCATGGACGGGGCACGAGGCCCAGGGGAGGTAGATCCCTTAATGTGTTCATTTTATACAATCAATTATATTCAATCCCCCAGGCACAGAGTTTCCATATTCCATGCAGCATTAAAGGTAATATAAGACACACACAATAAGGTGAATAAGAGGAAGACACGAACACAGTAAACATAAGAAATACCCTTGAAAAATGGACAGACAGACAAAAGCGATTTCTTTAACCTAGCAACTTGAATAAATAACGATTCAATTCAAATCAATTAATGGAGGGAAAAAATGACAACATACATTTAATAAAAATTACCAACATTTCATCAATTTTTACCTTTTTAAACCTTTCATCCTAACAGATTAACTGACATATTTCACTGATACAGTAACCATAGGGCTCCAAAAACATGATTCCACCTCAAGTTCCATTACTCAGCATAATTGATTTTTCTCCTAAGGAACACACAAACAGAAATGTATACATGGCTCCCAAGACTATGCTTTCTTAAATATTGTGTATTATTGTCTTTTGCTAGGAAAGAGTTGCTTGAACTTACATATCCATGGAAGCTTCAAATCTTGGATATGAGGATTCGAGATGTGAATGTTTGAATCTTTCTTAAACCAAAAAGAGCTAAAATAGGTATTGTTGTTTTTAAATTTCTTAATATATGACCCATTAACTCAAGATCATTCTGTTTTTGGGATGGCTAATTAACACACATCTGGATCACTTTACGATAACTTTTCTGGGACTGACACTGATGATAAGAATGTATTATTGACATGATAATCTGCCATACAGATTTCTTATGTGCATGATATTTGCAAGAAATATTTTACATATACCTTATCAGCAAGCAAAGAGTAAAAGCCAAAGTTTTCTTTCTGATATGACAAATAATTATTAATAATTAAGACATCACTGCCATTTGGCTATATATTTATAAGTGCTTTTAGTCACCATAATACAAATATTTTATAAGCCAGAATATGTAAAAATTAGCATAAGAGGGCTCTTTTTCATGTCTGTAGAAGTGGAAAATTTTCATTTTTTTGGTATAAAATTAACACCAGAAAAAGTAAGCAACACCACCTTCATAAGATATTGCAGCTTCCTCTGGAAGTAGTTATGCCTTAAAAAGATTTCTCTATCCAAACAAGATTTTTGAAACTTGTTTTTTTATGCATAGTTTTGAATGGGTTTCCATCTTCAAGATTTTTCAGTTTCACTAATAAGTTCCTTAATGTACTCCTTTATCTTCTGCCATTTCTACTTCCAGGTAATGTTACAGTTACAACCTTCCCTCTGTGATTAATTCCCTTCAATGCATTTGAGAAACTTTTCACAGTGATTATGAACCTTTTTTCAACACAATTTTTTCAGGATCTTCTGCTGAGCATTGATCATACAGTATTTTTCTTTCAATGGAGAAAATCATCGGGAACTGATGTAATCAGGAGGTAGAAATAAATGCTGAGTTTTTTGAAAATATGTTTAATGCATAGTAGGAAATCCGTAACAAATTATATGGCTCCTCCAATACCCACTGTCTTCAATTCTTACTGCAGTCATTACAACAGACAGGTGCCTGACTCTATGTCATGTGTTTGGTAACTATAAAGTTGGAAGTAAAAAGCAGTACCGCACGTTCCAAATTATCTAGAATATACTTTCATGGGTAAATCCAAACTTCACTCAACGTATAATCAAAAATAATGTACACCACCTTAGCAATACAAAAATAAGTTTTGCTCAAAAAACTATTGAATTCTTTAAAATTCTGTACATTAAATCCTCTTGCTTCGATCTGAAATTCTGTCATGGCTTTACTAAATGAAAGAATTAACCCTTTTCATTTCTTATGATGGGTTAATTCAAAATTCCAAAGAAATCTGAATGGCCCCTTGGTCATTCAGATTTCTTCAGAGTTTTGAATTCCTTTCCGCCAGTTTAATTAGAAGTTCAAACAGTCCCTAATATTTGTTACAATACATTCTAAATTTCTAACATACAACTTGGCTTGATATTTTCCCATGACATCAATGCATAAATACAATTAACATATCTACCCCTCTTATCAGAAGATATTTGCATTTTACCCAAATACAATTCCAATTTTTTGATAGTATTTTGGTGATGGAGGAATTCGGGAAGAAAAATAACAGTAACATTTCACAGCAAACAACTTAAAAAAATTTGTTGTCTCAGGCGTAACTTTGTGGAATTTGCATAACATATTGAAATGTAATGAAATAATTGACTTTGTAATTCCACACACTTTATTTAAAAATGTAATTCTCTTTTCTTCCCAGCTACATTGTAACCTTTTTACCCCTCCAACTTCCCTCTCTGACCAACCCCCTATGAGGACCACCTGATGATGACGTTCAACGTTGGAACCTGGGTCGTGTTTTTTAAATAAAGTGTGTGGAATTACAAAGTCAATTATTTAATTACATTTCAATAAACAACTTAAAGTTCACAAATTATTCCCCGGAAGATCCAACTAATTTACACTACAACTTCTCCAAGCAGTTGTCAAATTTTGAGTAAGTTACCACTTCCATTTTCATCACCTACCCCCTCCTTCCCTTCCATTTCTTTTTCTCCCCCTAACCCCTATTCTTCTAAATCCTCAGCTGTCAATCACAGGATATAATTTTTCATCTCAAATGGCCAAGAGGTTGTTGGAAGAGATATGATGATTTCCCACATATTCTGTCTATCTTTACAATGTATACTGAGGACATTAGAACATAAGTTTAAAAATATCCAAACATTTTTAAAACAATGTGTGAATTCATTTGAGACATTTTCACACAGCACAACAACTTACCTCACGTATGGTCATTGTATGTGACATCATCTGCACATTGACTTGAGATTGGCTAGTTGGCAAGTTATCAGAGGAACGAGAGCGCACCAACTGCCGATTGCCACTCAGCACCGTGCGGCTGCGTAAACTCATTTCAGTTTTTACAAATACCCTAGATATGTACACAGATCTAAGGGCACGTATCCCAAATGCAGTTCTCAGCAATTTCGATGGAGAAACCTGAAACAATGGCACACTGCAATTAATGTGATTAATCATTCCTTTATCTCAGCAATTAAAGGCTGGCTAAAAATAGGCTGTTAGCCAAGAATTACTCAAAGACTGGGTGTTCAAAGTCTAAAAAAGTATTTTATTCCAAATCAACTAAAGTACCAACTACTCTATGATATTTTAAATAATGTAAAAGAACTGTAAATGATGAGTTCAAAAAATAACATTGACAATACTTTAAGGAAGATAAAAAGCAAATGGTTAACTACTCATAACATCATTTCCGAAATACCGATTATATACCATTAGCTGACTGTCAATATGGAACAAATTTTTCTATAGAAATTATTACCCTCTAATATTTACATGGAACAATCCATTTGTGTGCAAGGAAAAAAATATTACTTTGCAAACAATATTCACTTCGGTATATATGCCTTGTAGACCTCATGGTTTGAGCAGAGTTTTGGAGAAATAATTACCAGCGGCCCTTACTTCTCAGAAATTAAAGAATTTACAATTTCAAACTGTACCAGTAAGCAGATTGTACATTATGAAAGAATAAGTTGGGCACAATCAGAAGTCTCCAACCAATTGAATACTTTCCTCAAATGGTTCAACATTTATGGCAGGGTGTTTTCATAACATAGGCAACATTTCACTTGGAAGTAACATTTTCTTCTACGGGAGACAAAGATATATTTGAATTTCATTCAAGTCAATTCTACAGAAAAGGAAAAGATATTTGTATTATATCTCTGTACTATTTATTTGTTAGTTTCACAATTAGATCTTCGGATAAAGAGGGCAGCAAGGAATATTAGGAGGGTAAAAAGCAATAGAAAGCAGAGGCTGAAATTGAGAAACAAAAAAATAATTATACCAGTATAAGTACATGCTTGATGAAAAGCTTAGCTTACGTATCTCAGTGAGAATAAGAAATATAAATTAAAAATAAAAGCGTGAGTAATGCTTGCAAGAATTTGGTGAATGTGTAGCATGCAGTAAAAGTTCAGGCTGAATGATAAAGTGAATGATTCTGTGAGTGTAAAGAAAGAAGCATGAAAGAGGATGATTATAACTAGAAGTGAGGAAGCTTGGAAGATTCCATATGATGTTCTTAAAGAGGTAAAGAATTAATGCAAAACTCTTATAAAAGTAAATATAATGAAAAGAAGGAAAAAATACCTGCAGAATCAAGGGATTATTTCAAAGGTTTGTTTAATTGTGTTGAGCATGAACATGAATCATATTCATTTGGTAGTGGCAATGAATTCGGGTGATTTTATATGAGTGAAAATGAGGTGGCAACAGTACTAAAAATTTGGAATACTGCAAAAGCTGTATGTATGGATGGAATAATTAGTGAAATGTTTAAGTTCAGGGGCAAGAAATGTATTGCTCATCTATGCAATGAGTTTAACTAATGTTTGAAGATTTAACTGTGCCTAATGATTATAAGGATTTGATAACTGAAAGAGCCACTACACTGGGTTTGGCAGCATACTTTGCTGATTTGAATTGGGTGCCAGGAAGTGAGGTTTGATCCCAAGGGGATGTGGATGGTTTAATTTGATTGGGTGGGTTGGGAATTTCCTTTCTCTTTGACTTTAGTACCGAGAAGGCAAAGTGACAGCGCATGTTTCCCGTTAAGGTTTACTTTCCTAATGGTCACTCAATCACCCCACACAGCAAGCATTCAACAGGCAATTCAATATTGCCGCCCGAGCTCATGTTCCTGGCTAAAAATAGATTGTTACATGGGTAAAAGTGTTACTGTTTGTGTTTCATTGTGAATGCACAATTATGAACATGTAGCTGTTTGATGTGTACTGTTGATTATATGGATTATTAGATCCTATTTGTTTAAGAGAATGAGGTTGCAGTTGCAGCGAATAGTGATCGCTATGTGGATAGAATCAAAGATTTTTTTCAGCCCCATCTTGATGAAATGAAAGACTGAACACAATATTAATAGACAAAGTACGAAAGAAGGGCACTTAACTGGCTTGGCAAAATTAAGAATGTAATGCAACAATTTCAGAGTGTAAACATCATTCGCCTTGACTGGGATAAGGCGAATGATTTTTACACCCTGAAATTGTTGCATTGAAATGCATTCTAGCTGATGACTTCCCTAAAAGTTACTGTTGCGGCATCTCCCAGTTTCTTGGAATTAAGAATATAGATTAGAGTCAAATCAGAGAGATACATTAAGCAGAGATGGGAAGGGATAAACTGAGAAGTCACAGGTGAATGTGGTTGAAGAGAGTTTCAAGAGAATGAGAATTAGTAGTCTCGCAAACATTAGATCATATACATTTAGCAATTTGTGATTGTGAGAGGCAAAAGAACTAAACCAGGATACGTCAGAATGGAAGAAATTAGTGACAATGAGAGAGTTTTCTGAGAGAACTTAAAAATGGTGGTCTTTTTGACTCGGCCTACACTAACATTGAATGGCATGATAGGTATGTACGTATATTATTATAACCATTTTGAATAGTAAATAATAAATGATAATTAAATAGTACTAGCGAAGACCTAAGGAATCAACTCCTTAAAACATACATACAGAGTCTACTTTCCCACAAATGCGAGATGTGGAGGAAATTTGTGGTAAAGAAGATTGGAGGCAATGGAAATATTGTGCTAACAAAGATTGGTGAAAACAAAATGGATGGAAAAAGTAAGTACTAGGAAGAGTGGATGCAGAGAGCAGGTAACAGATAAAAATTAAAAGAGGAAGAGGGAAACCAATTGGACACATCCACAGGCACCATAGCTTACTGAAGATCATATTTGAAGAAGACAAAGTGAAGGAATTATTGATGAAGGCCGAGGATGTAGTGGAAAATGTCAGTGCAAGGAGCTAGGTATGGATCGATAATTTTGCAGAGAACAGAATAGTTTGGAGAGCAGCCACGAACCAATTCTCAGGTTGATAAACCATAAGTATGAAGAATTGATTATTAAACAGGATAGATTAAAAAATTAATAAACAACTAAACTCACAAATCACCCGCAATTGCAGTACATTCATTCATACAGTTGGACACAGTGTCAAGAATGATAATTTCATTTAATTGTGACATACTACCTTGAACAAAAAGTTCCCGGAATAACCACCGTGTGGCGTGGTTCTCTCTTACCCTCCGGAACTCATATTTGACACTATAGCCTGACAAATCGTCGGGGTAATTAATTCCGAGTTAGGGATTAACACCACTGTTTGGCCTCCGGATTATCCACGGATCAAATCTTTACAGACGGATTCAAGGGAGTGGACATAAAGGTTTTTTCTTAATCCCCCAGTAAAATTCTGGACCGTAAAAAGTTACCCATTGGACAACGACTCGTGTTTTCATTATGTCATAAGTTTTAATAAGGGACATACACGTACTACCTTGATCAAAAAGTTCCCGGAATAACCACCGTGTGGCGCTCCCATCGTTCCGATTTGAGTTCTGTTTTTTTTGTTAAATTGGTACATCTGTTGTTGATATTCCCTTTAAATCTTAGTGTCATAACTTGACATTTGCAAAAGTTACGTAGCCAAGAGTACATCTATCTCTGTGTGTGTTGGCGATTTTTTACAATTTCAGAAATGGATTTAAATTTGCAACAACGAACTTGTATTAAATTTTGCGTAAAAAACGGATTTAGTGGCGCACGGACGTTGGAAATGTTGGAAAAGTGTTTCGGCAACGATTCTCTAAAAAAAACGGTCGTTTACCAGTGGCACGAGCGGTTCAGAAGTGGTCGTGAGTCAATCGAAGATGATGAACGCAGTGGCAGACCATCGACATCGAAAGTCGGTGAAAAAATTGATAAAGTAAAAGAAATGTTGGTCAATAACCGCAAATTAACCATCAGAGAAATAGCGGAGGACTTGAACATTGCCTATGGATCCGCCCAAGACATTGTGGTTAATGATTTGGGTTTCCGTCGTGTAGCAGCAAAGTTGGTTCCAAAAGACCTCAATTTCATGCAAAAAAGAGACCGTGTTGACGTCGCAAAAGACATGATTTGCGAGGCTGAATCCGATCCCACATTCATCAAAAGGATCATTACTGGAGACGAGACGTGGGTTTATGAGTACGACACGCAATCCAGACATCAGGCAAGTGAATGGCGTTCACCAAATGAGCCGAGACCAAAAAAACCACGTCGTTTTCAGTCAAAAAAGAAGGCAATGCTGACGCTTTTCATGGATTACAACGGTGTAGTGCATCATGAATTTTTGCCAGAAGGCCAGACAGTAAACAAAGAGTATTATTTGGGCGTTATGAGACGTTTGCGTGAAGCAATTCGCCGAAAGAGACCAGAAATGTGGGCAGAAAACTCGTGGATTTTGCACCATGATAACGCACCGTCGCACAGTGCTATCATTATTCGTAATTTTTTGACGAAAAATGCAACAAATACCATCCAACAGCCACCGAATTCACCTGATTTGGCTCCCTGTGACTTCTTTCTGTTCAATCGAGTTAAAAAACCATTACGGGGAACGCGTTTTAGCAGCCGAGAGGAAGTAATGGAAAAATCGCAGGAAGCACTGATGGACATACTGAAAACCGAATATAAAAAATGTTTCGAGGATTGGATCAAGCGCTGGCATAAGTGTGTTGCAGTCGATGGGGATTACTTTGAAGGGGACAATATAGATTTAGATGAATAAACTTGTATTTTTAATTTTCTGAATAAATTCCGGGAAATTTTTGATCAAGGTAGTATATAATCTATGGAAACTTTTTAGAATCCTACATCAAGAAGCACATCTGAACTCCTCTATTATTATTTCCAACAATTATTAAAATTTCCAATTGCTGAAAGATACAAACTAATATGCAACAATTAAGATCTTTTTTGGAAAATAGTTAAGATCAAGAGCAATTTAATAAAAGTGTGATTCTATTAATTATCCCGCCTAATCATTATAGACCAGGTGTTTAAGACAAAAGTCAATCAAAGCAAAATGTGATGCATCATCATCAGATCAGGAGAAATCAGCTGTTGTTTACCTTGTTCGAAAAAGTTATTCAAAATATCCAACCTCTTAAACTATGTTTTTTCATGGCAATAAGCCGGAATGATCATTTCGACCAAGGGCATTCCTTTTTAATACATACTATGAATTTTCCTACTGCTATCTGTACATGGATTCATCCTATGGAGCAATCCTTATGGTATCAAATTTATATTACTTCCACAAAGGAAATCTATCAAAATAATCTATGATGCGGATTCTAGAGATGACTGCAAACCCCTGTATATTGCTGATTGTATTATGACAGTTTGCAGCCTATACATTTATGTGATGAAAAAGAAAATATTGCCAATTACTTGACATAATGTGTCACCTACATACATCATTATGAAACAAGAAACAGATATAAACTAAATGCATCATATCCTCGTTTATCTAAGACCCAGTATTCTGTGAAATGCATGGGCATCACATTATTTAATAAACGACCAGCTACAGCATGAAGAACTATCACTTGAGCATTCAAACCCAACCTGTGCTATTGGATATCAACCAAGTCCTTTTTCACTCGATTCATTTCTTGAGACTGACACTAGTGATTTATCATTCAAGTAAAATTTATAAAAATATGCATATAGATACTCTGTTCTGTGCTTTTCGTAATATTGACACTATTTATTGTGGTATGTAACCATCTAATGATAAATAAATATTTTGATTATAATGCATAAATGTCATCTTTTCATCAAGTTTAATTTGATCAATTGAAGCTGAAGGAAAATGGTATTCCTAACAATAATATGTGGCAATACATAGATAAATATAATGAGAAAATATTAATAAAACTTGAAAGAAAATTTAGTAAGAAGCTAAACAGCCTCAATTCATTCAGGGAAGCAAAATTTACCGTTGGGAAATTCCATGACAAGTTATTGCAAAATTAAACACTGAAGAGCTTGACATGCACGTTTGTGCGACTGGAAGACACCCAAACAATTGGATTTTAGCTTGCTGGATATGGAATCATAAGCACATTTATAATTAAATTTGAGATGCAAACATAAAAAAATGTAGTTATGCAAAATAATCTTACATATATGCAAAGTCTCATAAATGCAAAAATTGAGAAGCATTTATTTATGTAATTGGCTATTTACCTGATAATTAATTTGGCAAAAATTGAAAATTCATTGGATTCCACATGGAAATAACCAGCTGTTAAACCAACACATCCAATAATCATATTGCTGATAAACAATGCAAGATACCTCCCTAAGCACTGAAATATAAAACCTCTAGAGAACAGCCACAGTGTCTATGCTGTTTCCATATAAATATCCATTACATATGAATACAAGCAAACTCATTCATCAATTAAAGCGAGAAAAACTGTTTTCATTTAAATTGTCATGGATTTTCTTCTCCGGCTAAAATCAAATAGTTTTATAGTCAAATAGTCAAAATAGTTAAAATAGCTAAAGACAGTTTCTGTAGATGAGACTTTTTTATTGCCTCAAATGGGCATATACTTTCCTTTTGAACTGACACTTCCAATAATTTCACGCCATTTTTTATTGCAATCCGTGAAATATTAATACATTCCTTTGAAAAGTATTCATATGTAAGGGTACTCTACAGAACTCTCTAGGGTACAAAATGTTGTATGTTTTGTAGAACCCTTTCTCTCAGTAGGTCAGGGCATGACAGCAGCTCATCTATTATCCTCCTAACCTGAGTGTAAATATTATTCTCATCATACCAATGGCATTTTTATGATTTTGAAATAAAAGGGAATGTTATCCCGGAATTTGAGGACGTGCTATGAAACAACGGCATTTCAGGGTCACTCAACACTTGGCCACAAAAAGGGGACGTCCTTTCAAACATATATTCTCAAAGGGACATGATAATATGCAAGGGTTTGGCAAAAAAAAAGTTCAGGTGAAACTGTCATCCCTGTCAGGCCGAACAGAAGGACTAAATTGATTTTGACCAACCTAGAAACATTTAGCATCTCTGCAAGATCAAATTTAATGCTTTGAAATTCCCAAAATTTTAAGAGAATGACTATCCACCATTGGCACTAATATTATGGTTGGTAGCCAAAACGTTAAAGTCTGTTGACAACTAAATCTTGGGGCTCTATTATTATGGATATTGAGAGAACCAGAGATAGGGAAGTATAAAAAGGGTCATTCATCAAAATAACAACCAAAATGCAACAAAAGGTTTCAATAATTTCAAATTGTTGAGAGTATGTTCTGGGCCTGCTTTCCTGTTGAATCTGGAGGTTCTTTGACACACAATAACTAATTTTCTTTTAACTTCTATTATAATATTAGATTGCTAGAAAAATCCAAACAAAATTATGTATTAAAATATTAAGTATGAAAATATGAAGTTAACTTCATAATAGAACAAAACAATACAGCAATAACCTTTAAAAATATTGTACATTCACCCTCGACATGAGAAAAAATGTTACCGAAGTGTATAAAACATTTGCTGGATAAAGAGGAAATATTTGATGTTGATGTACATGATGACAACAGATATTTTATTACAAAAAGAAATTGATGTTTACCAAAGAAGTACTTTACTTCATATCTTGAATGCTTAGTAGTAAAGGCATAAAAACTTCCATACATTCACTCATTCTTTTATGATATGGCTTTTGGATTACTTTTTCCTAAGGACTAAGCCACACATTTCTTATTACATATTAATTCTTCTTTATCCTACATCCACTGGTAAAAACAATTTGATATTATTAAAAATCACATTGATATTTGGCGAAAGAAAGAGTTACACTAAAAATAACAACAGATTCAAGTTTAATTAAAATAAAGTTGGCCATGAAATAATGAACAAAATTAACATTATGCTGCACAGTACACAAAAATTATCAATAAAACATTAGGTGGAATTGCAAAATGCGATTGAAAATGAATGTCTGTACTGAAAAAGAACCTTGTACAAGGCTGAGAAATCATAAGTTTTACTTGCATACATTTTGAGCACAGCAAGCCACTTCTTTTCCATGTAAATCTGGGCAAGGGTGCAAACAGACAAAATAGTGGCATGCTTCATATTCTGAATTCATGGACTACCTATTATAGCTCTGCTTTTCATGAGCTACAGACCATCATGTAATGCTGAACAAAGTACCTAGCTTTTTCCTATCTTAAAAGTTCAACAGTTCAATTTACTGTGTTTTCTAAATTTGAGATACAAGAGTTTTGCATTAGTGCACAAAAATCATAACTGTACATTCTTTTATGCCCTCGTTACATACAAATTATGGAAGCTGAGGACAGAAAAAAAACCTTATATGAAAATTTACCTTCATAACCAACTAAATGAAGACAAACTTATCACTACTTAATTACCATTTAAACCTCATTAGTTTTATTCCATATACCAAGAAACATTTTATTGTATTAACACTTTAAATGCTTTCTTAATGACTTTCATAGTATTAGCAATATCTAACCCAACATACAGCTGTATACGACTTCTTTTCCCATTGAATCAGAAATTTTCCTAGGAAAAACAAAGTTAGGAACCAGACCTCGTGAGCCTATTACTTACAGAGAGTTAATAAATTCAGTTTCACGGGCCTTCCAACTATAAGAATTGATGGGAGAGTAGGAATCAAAATGAAGGGAAATATATTTCTTTCCCTTGTTGAATGAACATTCATAGAATGGATGTTGGACACTTGATGCTCTACAATTAAGCTTAGTATGAAGCTGAAATTAAGAGAGACAACATTTTGCACTATTTCCCACTCTACATCATTTCCAACACACTCATAAGGGACTACTTTACTACCAAAACCTAAAATATTGCAATATGTCTACTGACTGAATTGGTAGACATTGATATTGAAATTACTAGATCTAAGAAGCATAGAAAAGAGCGCTAAACTAGAGTAGTTAGTATTTTGATGGCTGGCTAAGCATCCAAGCAAATAAAGGAAATGATAAAGGCTAAAGGGGTATTGATAATCCCCTACCTTCAATTGGCGGTGACAGACAACTCCAACAATGCACAAGAAATGAAAACAAAAATTACAAACACATGGAGCATAGGAGGAATAAATTTGTGACTACATCTTTAGGCTAGGTAAATGGGATCAAAAGTCTGCATGCAACCAGCCCAATTAAATATTTTCTCATATGAGATGAAAATAAATAGATACCTACATTATCAAATTTTATTGTGCATTTTATAACAAAATATAAGTCTTCAATGGTGTTTAAAAGGTAGTTTGAAATGTTAAAAAGTTAATGTCTTAAAAGTGCATTTCAATTACATCATCAATAGATTTTATTAATATTAAAGTTAAGTTTTCTATAGTAAATTTCACACAGTCATATAATTGGAAAATACATTTAAATAGAAGCATGCTATTTACTGCAAATTTAAGGGGCAAGTGATGCTCACCCAGTTTTAAATTTAAATACATTGAGCATTAATGCACCTCAATGCTGAGACTTCTGGAGAAATGCTATTACTATGCATACTTGATTTAACCAGAAGGATTAATTAGCCAAAACAAACACAACTGACCCAATATTATTCTCTCCAGATATGGAAAAGTTATTTATTAGATATAAAGACATTAGTGGAGATTTTTAGAGCCTTGCTAGTTAATCCTGTATCAATGGAAATATCTTTAATCAACATCTTTACTATAAAAGATATGTCACTGACACAACTCCAATATATTACATACAATCTCATTCAAACAAAACATCTTTTCCCAAATTTCTACTACAAGCTCTTACACTCTTAGAAACACATTTTTATAAGAACTACAACATGACAATAATCCAACAAAGATTCACACATTGAGATAATTATTACAAATGTGATACAACTGAAGCATTGTCACTGTACATGAGGAACAGTTACCACAAGAAGCACTAAATTGCTATGACATCACATGAATTCAAGAACCACACAAAAAATCCAACCATCTAAATAAAAAAAAAGTGATCCAAATTGCTGAAGAGAATTTTCTGAGTGCATTACTGAGGTGAATGAGATGCATTACAAAAAAAAAATGAACAGGGAGGGTGGCACTCTCCGATTTAAGACCAAACTATACACGCGCACACACACACACACACACACACACATAAAAGGACTACACACTTCCTAAAAAAAAGTGATCACGCAACAACTTACCGGCATTTGGCGGCAAAACTTGTTGAGTGCCGCTTCCACTCCATTCAACGAGATTTCTTGGAGCCATGATGAAGAGCAAGTGCTTGAAGAGGATGGAATGGTGGGGTGGGCGGATGCATTGGAGTTTTGTGTGTGCACTGGGCTCGAGCTATATGGTGATGAACCGGAGTTCTTGTGGAACAGTACAAGGATGGCCATGGCAACACGATAAAATACCTTAATTCCCTCATTGAGGAAGCAGTCAATTACTCTAACCTGAAGGAAAGCAGAATGGAATGAAAAATATTTTTATTGCTCTGGGAATGCTTCCTAGAAACTTCTAAGATAGAATTGAACAATTGATAGTAATTGAGTACTAGCTGCCTTTCCATGACTCTATTGAAAGGGTACAGATTGCTGCCCTGATGTAAAATCTGGTGTAAAACCTCAGTCAAGGTAAATATACAGGGCTTTAAAATTATAGAAAATAGCAATTACCTCAAATATGATTGGCGATGGCTCATACATTTCTTAGTACATTACAGCAAACCATTAATACATGATTAAGAACCATTGTGTAATTTTAATAATTACATTGAACAAAAGAAAAAAATTAACAATCTGCCCCATTAGTGATTAAATGTGTCTCTAGGATTTACATTACACACACAACCATCTATCTCAGCACAATTATAAAATGAAATATTAAAATAAATATTACTTTTAGAGTAAAACAATTAGCACCATCAAGGGAAGCACTTTTATCTTCATTATGAAAATGCCACAACCTCAAAAAGAAACAATCAGGCACTGACTAACTATAAAGAGAAAGCACAGAGTAGTTGCAAAGGTTCTTTACCACGCCAAATACTTCAGCATTGAAAAGTCCTCTTAATTAAAATCTGAACTGGTTTAACATACTAAGGAAGGAACAGATAACCAAATTCATATAAGATGTTCATTAAAGTTTGTGACAAAAGAACATAATAAACAAGAAGAATTAGCTACACACGAGCATAAGAAATGGTATCAGATATCACTTGGTGGAAACATTATATGTTCATTATGAAGAATTTGAATCAATTGGTACCCTATCCATAGCCCTTATACCTTGTCATATCTCTCAAATACACTATAATTTAGAAAAAATCCCCCTTTCCTCAATTACAGTTTATATTAGCATTATATATTACTTTTCAATGACCATGTGTTCCCATCTCACTCTCCGCTCCTAAACCTTCACCTAGAAGCCACAGGATGCTTGTTGGTTGCTTTGCATTCCATTGGTTGCTTTCAATTTCTGTTATATAACAACTTTGATCTCTAACCATAGTCCTCATACCTTGCCTTTATCTCTAGACTCACTCCAGTCAAGAAACAATGCTTATGGCTTACTTACCTGACACATTGACAATGCTACTGCGTCAAAACTAAGGCTGAAGAATAAATTAAGTGTGGAAGTATACCAATTGATTTTAATTCTTCATAGCCAAACTAGATCAGCATCTCAAATTAAACATACTACAGTTAAAGGTGGTTCTAATTAGAAACGGTAACAAAATGGGGAACATGGTATCAGTTAGAGGGGAAGAGAGGTCTCTCTACACAGGAAATTGCAGTATTGCAAAGTGTGACACTACAAGAAAGTGTGCATGACCTGATAATTGCTTGATCTTCAAATCAGATTAAAAGACAATAAGCTAAATGCCACTATCTGGTATTAGGGAGACACAAAATTAATGAAAAATCCAAATGAAACAGCCTACTTATTCATTTGAAACAGAATGGGCATGCCATCTGTTTAACTAATTATTTTACATGATGCTGCTCCCGCACATTAGTCCTAAGAGATTTGAAATGGAAGCCACTTAAAATGTCAATGCAAATGTTGAGATGAAAAACATCAAGGTGTTCAAGATGATGAAATAATGGGTCAACGGCACTGTGTATCACCATTAGAGGTTATATTGGGAACTGCTCAATTAATAGTGTATGGGTGAGACAAATAGAAGTAATACTATTAAAATCTGCAACTTCCTGAATGAGTCATGATTGATCAACACATGTGGTAGTGTACATAAGAATTCACAGTATTTCGGAGTGCAGTCACAAGTGCATATTTATGCTCCCGGAGACATATTAGACAAACTGTGAAACATGGCAAGGTTTGACTGGTCTTACTTTTCTGCTTCTTTAAGGGAGTATCAGCATTTTGTAGTTATACGGCATGGATACAGTGCTGTCCACTTTGTCTATGGGTTATAAAAATAAATTCGCACAATTAATGTGATGAACTGGCAACAGAATGATACTAAGGAATACGTGAATTAAAGGCAAAAATCAAGGAAATAGAATTCAAATTAAAAAATTATTAAAAAACCTTCTACACCATCCCTAAAAAATTTTTACGGAGGTAGAATAATTTTATTTCTGCCATTACCCTTCCGTGCAAAGTTAGGAAAGAAGATCAAGATGATTACAGTTATCCTAGGGTATAGGACATCATGACATAAAATTCAAGAGCAGCATTTATGTTGATACAAAGTCAGTGACATGATTTTGGTAAGATGAATTAAAAGGATTGTTTTAGCTGTAAATTTAATGAAAGCTGAATTAAACTGGTTACCTGAAGGACAGTAACTGGCTCAGTGAGGATAGAAGCTGTATTTGAACTCCCATTTGTAGAGGTAAAAATTGACAAAGCTATTCTAAAGATCAATGATTTCACCTATCACATCACATGGGGAAATTTTGGATAATCATATGTATTCATTAGTCCACTTACTAGCCACACCGCTTTTATCAGCTTTAGCAATTTTCTCATTCGCCATTAGTTAAAGAGTGACAAAATAAGATTCGAAATTAAAGACAGCTCAAGGTCACCTGATGTGATATTTGGAGCTTACAATGCTTTAGCAATATAGAAGTCTTGAATGGCAAGCCATGACATTCAGCTTCTAATCATCTGTGAAAAACTACGAAGAAATGATGTTGATTCTTTTTCCATATTCCAGTCCACTGAAAACTTTTCTAGACTATGCCTAATTTAAAAAAAAAACTGAGACCCAAATTTACCAAGTGATGAAAAGGAAGTCCCTGGAATATCCACCACATCCAATCTTGAAACATATGTTCCACTTTGGTATTGTTTGGGCACTGGCGTAACAAAAAACTCGTTGCAGATTTCTGCAGTAAAGGAACAATCATTGGATTAGTTGAACTCATTTTGCAGTAATTCCTTACAAAACTTAAGGTATAGTGATTTTTTCAAACTGAATTGTAAATATCTGAGTTCATTTCAATTTTTACGTGCTTACGTGCTTAATATCCTTACCACATGCTTTTTGCTAATTTGCATTGCTGTCCTCCATGTGACTTCATACAGCAACTTTGTCTGAGTGATGAAAGTTTCCTTAGCTTTTGGGTCAGACTTGACTAAGCTGGTCATGCAATTGTAACATTCTTCCTCTGAAAATAAAAAGAAAGAAGAGAAATGATATACATTCCATGGGCACCAGCATGCTGTTGTTTGAAAGGCCATATAAGTTTAAGTATTGTAATAATTTGGGGATAGGGAATCATAAGGGATCAAAGTATACATTTATTTGCAGAGTAGAAAAAACTTGAGCGACTCATAATACACAGAGATAATACTTCTTATTGAGTTCATCATTATCATCAGGATACTAAAAAATAAAGAAGGTGACAATACCACTCATGAAATGTAGGAGTATAGCTGTAATTGGAAAGAGAGTAGGGCTGTATGTGATGTCAGGGCAGGAGTATCCAATCACGGCCACCACCCTCTCTGCTACTATCTTCCCCTTGCGTGTCAAGTGGTAAGCCAAGCAATGTGATCCCTCCACAAATGGTGGTAGCATGACTGATTTCTCAGGTAGGTCTGGAATAGAAAAATATAGCCTCAAATGATGCAACTTATCATGCAAAAATCACCAATAAAAGGGGGGACTACTAGGCAGTACTCAAGTGTGCTGCACCCTACTGGCCACCAGTGACATTTAGTAAAATGCAGAATAGCAAAAATGTAGTTTGCCCAATTTAAATATCATAAAAACGAACTTTTTCCTTCCCTCTTAAGGTAGGATCACGATATGAAAGCTATAAACAATTCACATTACAATGTCATTGATTCGAAATTTGTTTGCAAGGAGGATATATTTGGAGCATGGAACCTCCCAGATTTTCACTGCCCTTGCATATATATGACAAAACAAGATGCATTTTGCCAACCCAACCATTGGAATCTACCAAGAATAATGCTGGAAGAAAATGGAATCCCTAAAAAAAGGTGGGGAAAGAGAGGTACGAACATTGAGGAGGCTTTGTTAGCCATTCACCTCCCACCCAAACATATTTTGACCAGCATGTTTAACCCCTTGAAGGAGTATGCTCTATTGTAGAATCATTATCAATCTCATCTGATTCCCATCGAACATGGAAAATAACAATCATTACATTTCTGTCACAATCAAATCATAGAAAAATGACATTTCCCAACAACATCATTAACCTTATGTAGAGAATTTTAAAATAACAACAATTTACTTCACTATTATATTAAAATATATTAAAAACAATTTTTTATACTCCATATGTTAAAGATAAATTTCAACACAAAGTTGGTCACATTTTTAGATATTGTACACACTATAAAGGGTTACGATGTTGGGTTTAATGCTTATCTCTCTGGTTTTTGGCCCCATAGAAAAGAGGCAGCACAAGTGGGTAGGCAATAATAAATTTCCTAGGAAATCGTTCGAGAATTTTTTCGCACATTTATCAGTTTTTTTTGCTTTTCAAGTATTGAATCAATCAAAATTTCTAAAATTCTCATTTCTCTAGATACTGAAGAATTAAGAGCTAACGCAAAATGTGAAACATGTTCAATTTCAAGGGGCATAGTAATCCATCTTGCTAGAGGGATGAGCTATTGATGAGAACCAGAGGACTCTGGTTCCATTCTGAGTGATGTCTCTGGGCACCCCAGCTCCATCTAAGCTTTCTGTGATTTTTTGGGAACCAGATCTACCCAGAAAACCACATTTCCACACAGAAATGAATTCCTCCTATCTTGGAACATGAATATCAAATGTCAATGGGCTTAGTATGTGAGCTTTTTTCCTTATCTATCAAACCAACCTTCGGTTTAATGACTGAGGTCAGTGGTTAACTTTCAAACCCAAAATTTACATGACAGAATATCTTAAAGCAATTAAGATGAGAAAACATTTTATTTCGAGAAACATTCTTGGGGAGTATTCGCAATTTTTTCCGCTTTATAAACTCCAATTTCGCAAAACCGGAAAAATGCGTTACAACACGGGAGAATCTGGACAAATGTTTTTATTCGGAAAATTCTATCACTACTCATCCGTATCTGCGACCCTTAAGTGCCCATTTTCGCAGTGGATAGGTCCCAGCAGTCGTTACGCGCAAACATAAATCACCCACGAGTCAACGCGGGATTTGCTCAAGCGGATCATGAATCGGGGACGATTGACGCCAATTAACGGAGAAGTCACCCCTGGGCCCCCTTTCAACGGCCCCCGCGACGCCCGTTGGAGTCGCCGGGAGCGGGAGTGCGTGCGTCCGTGATGGCGGTCACGACGCCGATGTGTTTCCTCCTCCACTCCCCATCCCACTCGTCAACCCAATCCCGTCCTCACAGCCGCATTCTAACCCCTCCCACGCTCCGCTAGCGTAGCTCGCCTCGTCAGGGATCAAGGTTAGAACGTCCTCCGCCGAGGTGCGCGTCGAGTCAATGGCGTGCGCGCCATGCTCGGCGGGTGCGGAGGAACTGAAAGAAAACCCGCCAGCAACGGCAAACGAGTGACGCACTCGAGGCAAAGGAGTGCGTCATACCGCGAGGGTCCCCTTAGGGAAGGGGTGGTGGCGTCATTCCCGGGGGTGATCAAGCTACGAGGCTGTCCAGTCGATTTTATCATCTTCCAGGAAGAGAAAAAACCGATAATTTATACGGTTTGTGCGAAACACCCGTAAACACATTTCTGCAACCATTATCCATACCCAAATCTCAATAGCGATAGCGAAAAAAGCACATCATACTAAGGAACAATTATAGTAGATAAATTCTAATTATTTATTTTGGTAAGCCGTTTAAGGTAGGTTTCGGATTGACAGACTAAACACCCCTGCGATTCTAAGCCTGGCGTCGCAAAACAAAACCTGACACACTACACGACAGTAATCCCTTCTTCAATTCTGCATGCAAATATATACGTACTAATACTTGCATTTACGTACCACCTCCACTCCGTTCAACAAGACTATTTTTTCCTCGCCCTACCTCGAATGCCTAACGTCCTCCCCTCCATCGCAGAAGAATAATATTAATACTTGCCAATTATTTAAATCTGGTAGATACGGATGAAGTCATCAAGATAAAACCTAGGTGAAGAAGGTTTTAAGAAATGTCTGGGTGATTATCTAGATTACATTCCCATAAGCTATGGCCTATGGGCAGCCTCAATTTTAAGTCCACTTACCCCGAATCATTAGGACTATTTGTACGCAGAGAAGACGCATACTAAGCAAGGCATACCCTGGACATTAAGAATTATTAGACTCATTGAGTTCATAGGACTTCAGCTATCTTTTTTGGAATCCGAATCCTAATTTTCTGATACCTTTCAAATCTAAAGGAAAAACTCGCGTAATGGATTGTTTCCGGAAAATTACTTGAGTATATTAAGAAAAATGGTTTTCCACCAATGTACCCAGCAGATAATTGCGGGAGATTTTTAATTTCAGCACACCTAACAAAGTTTTTCTCAAAACATCACCCATTTAACTAAACACCCTTAAGACACGTACAAATACAGTCGTCGGATGATATTATGTAAATAATAAATTCATTTACACTGAATTTTTTCACGATTTAATGGCACAAATCCCAACCACGCCCATCAGATACGAAATGGCTTAAATCAATTAATTGAAGAGAGAGCTATGGAGGGGCTCTCCGACAGAATATTCAAAGGTTTTTTTATTAATATCAAAGAAGGTTAACGTTCAGTGGTGGGTGGAAATAATTGAACTTAAGCTTATTGGATGATTGAAAAAAAGGGTTATCACCATCACTATCAATCACCATCGATTTTGTAAATATTCGAAAGGATGATTGGGAGGGAACTGTGCGGTCACCCGTTTTAAGGACTGCTCCTACCCCCAATTCTTCAATCCCCTCTAGGGCCCGTGTATGTGATACACGAATCCCAGCTCCTGGCGACTCTCAGTGGTCTCCCTCCGTCCAAATTTCCCATCTATGCCTACATAGTACCATGCAAACCACCGCTAGGGGGTGTGGCAGGGGATGATTCAACACCAGGTATGAAACATCAAAAATTACATATATTTTTCTCAAGTGTTAGTCACAATTTATATGTAAAACAATTCTGATAATTTAGACATAACTATAGGTACACGCACTACAGTATTTAAGTGCGAAAAACTTCTCCACGCAAGGAAGACGAGCTGCTAGTAACAAGGACAATAGGCGATGCAAATGAATCAGCAAAAGTCCTTACCACTATGGTGTCAAACTGTACAACGGTCGACACAATTCAATAAAAAATGTATATTCTGTTATGACATTTAAACAAAAACTGAAACTTTTCTTGCTGGAAGTACCGTTGTATTCTATCGTGAGTTCTTAAAAATTGCAGAATAAAATCCGTAAAATATAGAGATGAATAGATAAACCTGACAGTGGTTTGCGTACGATATGAAAATGTCTTGTATTGATGATTTCTTGTAGCAATGCTGGATAACCCTGGATGAAATCCTAATGATATATTTTAAGTCCATACTCGTATCCTGACGACCTCTATGTAACATATATGTGACTTAACGGATCAATAAATAATACATGAATAAAATAAAAAAAATAAAATTAGGTTAGAAGAAATAATCGCAACACACTAGGTTCCTAATAATGAAAAAGAAAAATATTTCTTTCCCTAGTGCCTTGGCTTATTATAGTATATCAGCTCTCGGAGTTCTTGAGGAGTCTTCTGCTTACAAAATCATCGGCAAAAATGGCATAGGAGACCCCTTAAGGAGTCTTCCAGAGTTGGAAGACGGTAATAAATATGGGACTAAGTAAACTCACTACGTCCGAGGTACGGCTGAGAGATGAAGAGGACTTCTGCGTCGATCATACAGGTCTTTATCATTTTCATGACATTTATTTCGGTTCGAAATTTGCTAAAGGCGGCGTCCGTTTACTACTCTTCAAGTACATTACCGACCACGCATAATACGTATTTTGAAAGGAAGGGGTATATTTGAGGCAGAGGCGTAGCAACAGAGGGGAGAGGCTGATGAGTGTGGACACAGGAGGGATAAACCCTAGGCCATGCATTTTAATCGCGGGGAACTCACGGGGAAAGGAATAAAAGGCTGAAATTTATTTTGAAAAGATTAATAACACACACACTCCTTTTTTATCATTAAGTAGGGTATTACGGTATTAATAAAGTTTTTTTGCCTTTTAAAACTGCCAATCAGGACTTCTCTGCAATTCATAGCATTAGGCGTATTTTACAGTAAAGAGGGAGTGTTTGCGCAATATTTTTTCCTATTAACAGGGTTCACAAAGAGTCGCATTCTTAAAAGGAGAAAACCAACATTCACCCATTTTCAAGCAATATTTAAAAATAGATTAATGATATTCGTTCCGAAGGTTCTCAAGTTCATCGAAAAACAACTCTTTATATCCTTGACATCTTCACAGCTAGGTGCAAATATTGCACACGCCATTATTAGATAGTGGAATATCAATGTTAGAAAAAAAGAAACATCGGTTGGCATACGACGGAACTTAATTCTGCAAATTAGGCAGTAATAAAACAGTGTACATTTCACCCCCTCCCCCCGGACTGCCCCTTAAGGAAAAATAAGTGTAGTAGCCAGTCATTTGAGCAACTCGGGCATGGGTCCAGTGGATGTGTGCCAGATTTAAAACATAGAAACGTGTTTAGAAAATCACTAGTTCTCCAGTGCCAAATAGCACAGTCCACAGATTTCACCTAAACGAGGTGCAAGCAGTTCAACAGTTGTGAGTCGTTGAGTGTTATTAATTTTCCTAAAATTGATTGATATTTTGATTTTGATAAATTATCCCACAACGTAAAAACCATGCCTAGTCATTTATATGACTCCGTCGAATCCCGACGAAAAATAAGTAAAAAAGAAATCTTTTTTGAGTGGATTGATATGAAAATGAAGGACGGTAATAGACGCCGCCGATTTTAAACAAAATATTATCCTTAAGATATGGTTCAACATACATTATCTTTATACGGAAATATATATTTAAGAGTGGAATTAAAAACAAACATCGCTTCAGCTATCGTCACCAGTTGGTCTCAGTTTTATTTAAAAAAATATGAATTGCTGAAAAATACTCCAGTAACATTGTATTTTCCTCATGAATAGGTCCAAGATCTCCAGGAACACAAATGCCTTATTTCAGCGCAATCTATGAATACGAAAAAATCGATGCAACCACTTAAAAGCAAAACGCTAATGAGACGGGATCAAACGCGCAGATAAGGTTGCAAAATGATGTAAAGGCGACACCTGCTGGGTGTACGAGGAGTTTTAGGTCCGATTGTCATGATTATGTGGCAAGATATTCTTGAGCTCGACCTTCCGCCCTTCTCTGAAGTATGGGAGAAAACAATACAACAATAAGTGCCAAGTCGTCAAAACTTAGCAGTATCGAAATAAAAAGGTTCGATTTCTATCCCATTGGCACTTGGCATTCCCCTCTTCCTCTTCAGGCTACGTTCTCGATGAGGGACGAAAAGAAAAACTACAGCAGCAAAGGCGAAGAGGTAAAAAATCATTACACCGCAGGAAACCCGCAGTTATCAACCCGAAGATTGATTTGATGGGTCAGGGCAGAGCTCACCACGAACTAAACCCTACGAGCAGCGGCTGATATTTACACATCAGGGTACTTAGGGGTTGAGAGGAGGGGAAAGTTAATTTCACCGTACTATCTCAGGAGGAACTGGAACCCGAAAAATCACACAGCTTGGCGGAGCTTAAATGGTTCAGATTCAGCGGGAATAGAACCCGAACCCTCGTTTTGGTAACCCTAGCCAATAAGCTACCCATCACCACACTACATACTACTTTCATTCAAGGTATTTATCAATAAAATGCAGGTTTTGGAAGGCTCCTAAAAATATTATCTTTTACGTATCACGTGAACTTCCTTTCGTTTCCCCTACATAATGACCACCTTCATTTCTTCGTTACCTTCTGCCTGCCTTCATGCTGTTTAAAAAGCCTATTCTCTTCCTTCCTCAAACCACGTTTATCATACATTTTCCCTTCTACCACAGCCTTCAACATTCCACAACCTTTCATAAGGTCTTCCGTCCCATTTTCTGAATTTCACCGAGCGAATTTCTCTCTTTGACTTAATTACACATTGTTTTTCATCCAACCTGTCTAACTTATGATATTTCCGGTTCCTCACCACACAGACATCTCAAAAGCTTCCAAACTACGCTAATCCTCTCGCTTCAAATACCAAATCCAGAAGGTGCAAAGCTTAACATAATGCGAACATTTCGAGACACGTATTCACACTCCATCGGGGCAACTAGTCAAAATATTTCCACACCGATATACACGCTAACTCCCTAATTTTTCATTTGAAAACGCGTCCACGATAGGTTAACCATAAATCGCAACATTATTAATAAACGAGGAAGGGGAATGATTTTGCGAGATAGTATTGAATCTGAAGGATGAGCGAAACAAGGTAAAACGGATGGAAAGCTCAAAGCAAGGATTGTGGTCCTCAATTAACTCTCTACCGTCATTTTCAACGTCTACCGGAAAAATAATTTCCCTAGTTCGTAAACACAATAACGAGGAGCCAGAATCGCCTTCGCTGCAGTGAATAGAATGGCTGTCTCCACTTATGGCGGCTACATCTCTGGACGAATAGATAATTCTTTAATACTAATTCACAAAACGAAGAACTTGATTTCGCTTAATAAATAATAAGGCCAATTTAGTTCAGGCGTTTCAACAAAAAACTATTTTCCTTTCCTAACCCTCTGCTGAGCTATATTTATAACAATAAAAAAACCATACGGCAATGCAACTGATCATGATACGTTAAGTTCATCCTGAAATGGGCTGTATCACACAAAACTATGCGGAAAATTACTTGCTCTCCTCCAAACTTTAGAAAGAAGTCCCTGTCGGATCACCCAATAAATAATGAAAGGCATTACTTTCCCTTTTTCATAATTCGCGAGCAAACTAGAGAAAATATAGTGAAAATTTCTATTAATTACTTCCGCGAGAGAGAATCTTCATTTTACCGACCGCTGAGAATGAAAACGCAGCGCTATCATTTTACGTCCGTTGATCACATGCAAGCCGAAGGTAAAATCGACAAACGTAGATGGCGTGCTCTCCTTCACATCTGCATAAACGCAATAATTGCATGCCCGTAGTAAATGAAGCTGCTACGTCCATTAGCGTTACGCTCGTACAGTCCGGGATCTAGGGGGGTTCGTACTAAAACGATACCATAGTCTTTAAGACCAGGAACGAACCGGGTTGATTCCAGGTGACGTGATGGACAAGGGAAAGGGGAGGTTAAGGCGAAATTGATGATATTTTGAGAACGTTCGTAAACGACTCAGCTTTACGACCCTTTTTGGCCTCTGATCTCACCCCGCTGTCTAAACTCACCCATTTCTCATACGCCACCTAAGACACTGATGAATCATACTATTGATATTTTACAAAGAAATGTCGTATTTGCCCCTCCTCGAGAAAAGAGAATAGAGTTCAGGATCTGGGAAATATTGACAGCTTTAAAGAGTATCAATTAAGTATTTTTTAACACACATTGCGGCAGGTAGAAACCACCTTTCCCAATCGTATCCCTCGGGAAGATATGCAAGGTTGATGACACTTTCCAATGAGATGCAGAGCTAAGGTTGCCATTAGCTTCCCCTCCTCACCTACCCACCTACGCCATGGCTATCCCATTCACCTCCAGCCAGCATGTGAATAACAGCGAAAACATTTGTGTGAAACTACTACGAGTACATACACCATTACAATGAGTAGAATATTAATGAATTCAGAAAAAATACCGATTTGATGCCAGCGATGGGATTCGAATGGACAACGTTTGCAATAAGCGGGAAAGCAAATCGCCTTAATTGCCCTTTCTCGATATTATAGCCGGCTAGTTTCCAACATAGAAAGTAATGACGAGTTTCACCGCGAGCATGGCATCACCAACAATTTCATACTGTTGCGCAACGTCCTTGCCTTGTTAAAATGATTGAGGAAAAGTGCAAGGCTATTCAACACTGCGGCCAAAGCTGCACCAGGAAGGTGCTAGACGTGCAATCTTTAAACCAAGCGCATGTTTCTTAATTACCGTCTTAAGTGGAGGCTGTCTCTCCTAATCTGGTACATTCGTTGCCCTGAAACACGCAATATCAAGATGAAATATAAAAATTAGTCGAAACAGTCATCTGAACAGGCTTTTAGGCAGCGCGACTGCTCTGGAAACTCCAGAAATATTTCCTTATCTTTTTTCAACTCGCATCGAATTCAAGGTTATTAGCAGAATTGCTCACGTCGTGCAGAAAATGTAAAGCACGCGACATTAATTTACCATGACGAATTGAAATGTTATGACTTTTTTTGGCAGTAAGGTTTTCTGAAAACACGTACCCTTCCCTAATTTTGATAAAAAACATTTCATTTTCCTCAGGGAGTAAGAATACCTTGGGAACGGAAAGATATCGATTAATTAAATATCCTACTGTAATCCCACGGCCTGTTCATACGAGCAGTTGGAGCACAAATTTTGAGGGAGAATTTTGGACGTTTAACGCTGCTTTGGAAGGTTAACGCTGGTAAATGCTGATAAAAAAATAATCATTAAATAAGAAAGAAGAATGAAAGGAAGCAGTAACTCCCATCATATTTGACCCCAAAAAAGGGAGTTTAACATGCCTCTACGACCGCGGAGAAACCAGTTAGGGTGGATAATAATTTCGTCAGAAAGTTGCTTCCTCATTTTTATGATCAAGAATCTCTCCGTGGACCATAAGAAAAGTTTTACTTCCCGCTGATTTTCATCGCGACAAAAATCGTTTTAAAAAGAAGTCCTTAAGTTTCCAAATATTCCCGACAACTCTCTACCAGCAGGCTACGCATAAAAAAATTTTATCGGATGCTATTTCAGCTTAAAAATTCTCGAACCTCTTTTAAAAGTTTTTTGTGTTACTAGCTATTGGATCCTGAGTCCGCTTGATCTTCGTGAAATACTTTAAAGCTTACCATGTAGCTTTCAGCGCGCGCTGACCTCTTTTGGATCTATTCCGACATTAAAAGGCAATAATCTTGCAAGCAAGTGGGAATTTCGCCCGATTCTTCGCAAATAAATGAGACTCAAGATATTTTTCTCATTTCTTTGTATTATTGTCAAACGATTACTATATTGACTAAGGTTGTCTTTCCCCAGGACGAGTTCCAGATAACTGTATACCTATCCGGTAGAAAAATTTGGTTTCCCACCGAAAAATAGGGCCTCCGAAAAATATACCCGCACCCCTAGGCCAATTTTGCAGCCCTACCGCTGTTCCGTAGTTGGAATTGAACGTAATACGCATTTCCCTCTCACAGAGACGTGCGAAACGGCGATAAGAGAAAGTCTTAAATACCTTAATATACAAACAACTGTTGGAATTGTTTTTAGAAGGCAAAACCATGTTATTTTATGCTCCTTTCTCCTCATAGTACCAGCAATGAACTCAACCGGAAAGTTTAATAATACTAATTATTATTATTAGCAGTAAAATTTGTGCGAAGATTTCCGCGACGTTTAACTGCTTGTCTCTTAATTTCCGGGTTCTCCATCCGCGTTGGTTGTCTTCGGGTGACGAGAGTTTCGCTAGCCATCCTGAAGACGCAGGGAGGATGGCCAGCGCAACTGACGCCACCAAAAGACAGCCAACGCGGATGGAGAACCCGGAAATGCAGAGACCAGCATTATTAGTTGTAATCGGGGTCGATAGGCGTTTGATTGACCCTGGCACTACACACTTTTACACTAGGACTTAACTAACAAAACAAAAAAATATCCTTATGCCCCATACAACACATTACATCAATACATTTTTTTAGCCCTACACGCGTACTTTTTACCTCCCTTAATTCCATCTAATTTTCCTGTTCTTTTCCTCCTCCTACCTCGCTTTCCCAATATTCTCCCCTCTGTTATGGCATCCACTTGCCTTCCCTCGACATTATCCCAACAGCCGTCTATCTTCCCCTACCATACCTATAACTTCAGTTTGTTTTCTTTCCGCCCACTTTATTTTTCCACTTTTCTCCACATCCACGTCTCAAAATCCCCCAATCTATGCTTATACTAACGATCTAAAGACTAAGTTTTCAAGCCATGCAAAACTAAGCTCCACACTACAGTATTCACTAGTATTTCCTTTTATTCTTTACTAAAGGTGCACATCAACAACTCCCACCTCTTTGCACACGCTCCTTTACCTAACATAATTCTTCTTTTAGTGTCGCTACTATACTGCCCACTCTCCTCCAAAAGACTTTCTAAATGGGGTAATTGTTCTACCTACTCTATTCCCCCAACTTTCATATTTCTCCGAGACTGTTTATTTCCTATTTAATAATTGTGAGGCATTTATTATAAAAAAATTCAATGCCAAATTTCATTGGGTTCCCAATTTTTCTCATAATTAAAACATTTCATCCTTAAAGTCATAAGGAGCGCAAGTAAAAGTACCCACGCCATTTCAATTCATCAAACATTAAGTGGCACGTTTAAACTTTTAACACCACCTCTCGCACGAATTGGTCCACGCCATCATACATAAGAGTACTCTACTGTGGATAGGCAGGTAGATCCTGAAACTAAAACAACTATCACGCTGGACTTCCCAACCAAACCCTTGTTTGCCTCACATCATGTTCTTCATCGGTACATATTTTCTACCAGCCATCATGCTGTCCCAAAATCTTATTCTATTCCTTCCTCATCCCCGTATTTTCCCTTTAATACGGATTCGAACGTCCTACTAAACATACACGTCCTTAACCTCTCAATATCACACCCATACAGTTTTTCTACTCCCTTCGAATTTCACCGAGTAATATCTATCAACTTTTCCCCAGCAAATATGAAACTACATTGCCTTCCTTCCTCATTCGCCCATGCGTGGAAAACGAAATGCCTCGCACAATCCACTCCAAGCCAAAAGCTCCGGCATCGAATTTTCGTTACCGTCCGCGGTCGCAGTGGTACCACGACATCGAAAAGTACTAAAAAACAACTCGCTAGCATCAGTTAGGTGTCGAAAAAGAGCACTGGTATCGGAAACCACATTACTTTCACCGAAGTTCGCACTCTAGCCTGGACGCCAACCGCGGCGGTTCGACGCTCGTCCAGACATCTCGTCTAGGAAAAAACCCATTTCACTTCTCTCACTCCGGAGACGACAGACGGCAGAGCTCATCGGGGATTCTCGATGAAATCGGAGCGACGTCACAAAGAGCGTGAAAGGGAAGCTCCCTCTCTCCCTTCACGGGCATAAATAAACCTCGCTATCGTATTACGGCGCTCACTCGCACCCAACACTTCTACAGCTGCATGCTAAAGCCTTTCCTCCGCGAGAGGAGGATTCGCACCATATAGCACGAGGAAGAGGAGGGATCAGAAAGAATTTTAATTACGGATGTTCGTCGTTGTTGGGGGAGGGAAGAGGGAGGGGGGGGAGAGGAAAGCGGGGTTATGGCGCAGGTCACATTAAAGGGGAGAGGGACATGTCGGACCCCAAGCTGTTCTCACTCGGGGGGGAGGGGCATAGAGTTGGTGTGAGAACAAATGGATTCCAATTTGTTCTACTGTCATTTCATCTGGGGAATGTCACATGTCTCTGCCCGCAACATGATGGGAAATTGAAATTGATTGAGGCGTGTCGTGTAGCAATGGGAGCAGTTAACAAAAATACATTGCAATAGTCGTGCTGGGAAGTGGTATTTAGGTGGACCGTGAAAACTACTGAACAATGCCGAGGTGCTTCAAGGTAACAAAAACTTCTGCACACATCTACACACCAAAAAAATATTCAAATTAAATTAAATTATTCTCCGGCTCCATGTACTTTCAACTTCCCTCCATCCCTTCCAAATTCTGTATTCTCTTCCTCCCTTACTTCCTAACCGAACGTTCTTTCTTCTATCTCAAGTCTTCGACAGCCTCTCAACATCTCTTCCAACCTACCCTTCCAATTTCTTGCTTCATCTCTCTTTCTCTCCTACCCTAACATATCTAAAACTTCGCTCAACTTCCTTCTCAACTTTATTTTTTCCATGTCCTCATATCCTGCAACAAAGGGTTTAAGGATAAGACTGCAAAATAATATCTTATCCTTGTTTGTATAAAACTATTTGTTTAGAATCAACCCTGTGTGATCACTTCCTGTGTGTTCCTCATGTTCTCGCATACGAGGTATGTTCAAAAAGTATCACGAATTTTGAATTTCCGCGGGTTACGTATATTTGATTTTTTTGTGGCGTTATGTTGGCACGAGTACTTATGTCTCTCGCTTATGCCGAAAATTTCGGCCATTTTGAATGTTCAGTTAATTGTTGACAGCTGTTTTGCTTGGACGTATTTTGGCTTGTCTTCGATTTTTGCCTGTTCCAAAAAATGGATCAAAGAATCTGTACCAAAATTTGCGTGAAAAACGAAATTAAGGGCGCGGAGGCATTTCAAATGTTCACTGTAGCATATGGAGAAGCTACCTAGGACCGAAGCAACGTTTGTCGGTGGTCAAAATGTTCTCAGAGGGCCGAGAAGATGTGAAAGACGAAGAGCGTGCCGGCCGCCAGAGCACGTTAACAACAGACGAAAACATTGATGAAGTGAGGATAATAGTATTGGCCAATCGTCGAATCACCGTCAGAGAAGTTGCTGAGGACCTAAACATCTCGATTGGCTCGTGCCATTTGATTTTTACCAATGATTTGGGCTTGACACGGGTCGCCGCGAAATTCGTACCAAAATTGCTCAATTTCGACCAAAAACAGCAACGCATTAACATTGCTAATGACTCTGTCCGCGACTACCCAAATTTGCTACAGAGGGTCATAACTGGTGACGAATCATGGGTTGATGGTTATGACGGGTAAACTCAAGCTCAATCATCGCAATGGAAGCTGCAGCACGAGCCAAGACCGAAAAAAGCGCGCCAAGTTCGGTCGAATGTAAAAGTTTTGCTAACCGTTTTCTTCGATTGCAGGGGCATGGTGCACCATGAGTTCTTGCCACAGGGTAGAACGGTAAATAAGGAATATTACCTGCGCGTTATGCGCAATTTGTGCAAGCAATCCGCCACAAATGCCCGGATTTGTGGAGGAACAAAAATTGGCTTTTGCCCCATGACAACGCCCATGCTCACATCTCGTTACTTGTGCGTGAATGTTTGGCCAAAAACAACACAATGATGATGCCGCAGCCACCGTATTCCCTGATCTGGCCCCTAGTGACTTTTTCTTGTCCCCGAAACTGAAGAGGGCCATGAAAGGACGACCCTAAGCTACGATTAACGAGATAAAGACTGCATCGAAGGAGGAGCTGAACAATATCACAAAAAATGATTTTTTGAAGTGCTTCGAGGATTGGAAAAAGCGTTGTCACAAGTGTATAATATCCAATGGGGATTACTCTGAAGGGGACAAAATAGATATTCATGAATGAATAAATAATTTTTGAAAAAACAAAAGTCACGATATTTTTTGAACAGAACTCTTAAGTAAATTGATGTAAATGCACTAATTTGTGCCCTCCTACCCAGGTAAAATACTTCATTTAGCCTTCTTACTTATTTATCTCAATAGTCTTGTTAAATAATGATATATATATATATATATATATATATATATATATATTTCCACGGGTTGGTTTTAAGGTTTCTAGAGCGTTTCTGGAGATTAGTAGAGTTGTAAGCGACTATGGAATCTCTCCTGGAGTCTTTGGTCAGGAGCCTTCTGAAAGAAGAAAAATCCTAAGGGCAGGAAGCCTTACGTAACTTCCCCAATAACTCTCTCGCTGATTCTTCAATGCGCCCAGCAATGACTACAACGGAATTGGATATTGGCATGCATTTATTTTTTGCCGATTTTCCGGCAATACTTCTTAAAGCTCAGGCAGCACGTTTTAACAAAGTAATGTTGTAAAGGTTTATTAACAATCGATTATCTCCCAAATAAAAGTAAACACGGTTCATAGCACACCCAGAAAATAATTAGTCTGCCAACATCCTGTCAGAGCAAACAAAACAGCTTAATAGAGGCAATCAATTACTACTTGACCAATCTTCGAATTGAAAATTCCTGACCATGATGAATAATGCCAGATAAACAAAATTTTTTTAAACTTTCACAGACTTTAATATTTTCTGGATATACAATCATTTTAATGAACGACTAAATTAATGCCAAAAATAAAAAAGACTAAATAAGTAAATAACAAGAATTTCTAAAGAGTGTATGTAACAAGATGATTTTATCGAAAGAGAAAAATTAAAATCGCTCATTCAGTTTTATGTTGCAATGTTCACAAAAAAGGACATCATGAATTTATGCAATGGATATTGACTAAATTGTTATAATTAATGCATTATATTTATCATAAATGAGTCCCAAGTATCATTCTTTTTCTGTGTAATTCCTTAAAAATCATTGTGGAGACCCTATGAAACAGAAGAATAGATGAAAACCATGTTCAGTTGTTTACTTCGCATGCTAGAATAACATTTGATAATTTTTTTAGTGATTACCTTTACAAAAAGTACAATCAACTCTTTCAAGGCCGAGTCCTCCGAAAGAAGATTCCTCACTGGGTCCAAACGAATTATGCGAAACCTAGTGCATACACGCGTACCAATCACATAATGTCTCTCCCCTCTAACTTTTTCGGTGATTTTATCAGCTGCCGCTTTCCTTATAAAGGTTCCATAGGCTGAAATTGCCATTGCCACGAAAAATGTTGGCAATTAGTTATGATAGAAACTAAAACTGGCGGCAGAAATAATTTCAATGTGATTTCCATCCATCGTTTCATTGGCTAAAAGTGCCATTGCCTCGAAAAATGTTTGCAATTAATTATGATATATACTAAAGCTGGTGGCGAAAATAATTTCATTGTGATTCCTATTCATCAAGCACATCCAGCTAATTCTAATCGTTAACAAGTACACATTAGGAAAATGCAAATAACTGACGTACTTTATTTATTCTTCTTTGAGAAAAAAATGCATTCCTTGGTTACGTTTCACGCTATGCGTCTGTAGCGATCCAATTGTTCATTGTTCTTTATACGAGTTATGATATAACATAGATTGACGCCGCTAACTTCATCCTAGATCTTTGGCAATTACAGGTGACATCGATTTAACAAACACCTCATTTTGCTACAACTGTTTACCGAGGATCCACTTATTACCGAAGATCCAGGATTTTGTTCGAAATGAATACCAATTCAACTACCAGATCGGCTAATCGTGCGTGGCATAATGTGGACAGGGTTTTCTTGCTGACGAGTGACACTGCAACGGAAATTGGGTTCATCAAGCCTCTTCGACATACACAAGTATATGTACTTTAATCGGAGCATACATTGGCAATTCAGGGCATTAAATACGTTAAATAACTCATAGAAAAATCAAGCATTCAGGTCATTGGTATTTTCCTACTTTCATTGCTTTAAAAAACATGCAGAAGTAACTTTTTCACTTGGGAGACATACTAGGAGAAGACAATGCAATCTGATAGTTCAAAGTTCAAAAGTTTACACATGGACGGCGGTTTACACATGGGTTAGCGATGTTCTAAAAATGCTGAGGAGAAAACCGGAGACTGAATACGTCAGCATGTCGAGCGGATTGTGAGTGGCCTTCCACTTTTCATCGAACCATCTATCAAGGAAATCCACCAGTTTTCCAGACTGATTAGGGAATATTTACAGTTTCCTACAGTGTGCCACATTCCCAAACAAGGTTATGCGAGGGGAGACACTGGCCTGGCATTAATAATTATTGAATGCAGATATCGGCAATGACAAGGAACGATTAACAGTTACATTGCCATATCGGGCGGGACACATACTGCTGGAAACCATCTCTTAAGTGCAAGTTACTGGCATTTATACCTATGGACACTTGATGAATAACTGATTGAAGCACTTTTCCACTTGATAGTGCTTCAATCAGTTATTCATTATGTTCGACTTCCAGCACATAACGCCTGAAGCTACTCAATTTGCTATGGACAGTTGTTGAAAATCACTCATAATTACAAGAAAATCACTTCTTGGCAATTAGACGGTCGAGGAACAAAGGGAAACATTTTGTGGCAGAAATCACAACAAACAGAACCACATTAAAACGGTAGCCCAGGGGGTAGAGCGTTGGACTACTGACCGGAGTGCCCGGGTTAGATTCCCGGGCAAGGCACTCTGGGCGCCTGCAGCTCCAACCAAGCTAAAGTGATTTTTCGGGTACCAGGTCTTCCTGGGAAACCATAACCGGCACAGGGAAAGGAACTGGCCCCCCTACCCTGATGTGTGAATTTTACACGCCGTCGGGCTTAGTACTGGGTGAACTCTATCATCACCTACTAAACCGACCTTCGGGTTGATTACTGTATTTATGGTTTTTTTACAGTAAAAATGAACACACAAAACTGTTAGAACACGAAAGAAAAATATTCAGAAAACATTATAGCCCTGATTTCCACAGACACCTACCTCTGACTCAGTTTGAAGCCCATCTCAATCCAGTTTCTCTGCGTTAATGCACATTCAAAAATGGCAAATACTACGTTTATGAATAGAGATTCTCATGCACGCCTTAGTGATGCCTCTCGAACCAAATCGAGATGGGACATTTTCCTAGGTAGTATGTGTCAAAAACTGATTTTTCTAGCACATGCAACATATCCCCCGATTTTTCCCGGAAGGCTAACAAAATGGTAAGAGCATTCCGCGAAGAATTCGTCCGCAGTCGTATTTGTTCGCATGGGCAAGGAAAAGGATTAGTGTGGTAACTCAAAGTGAACCCCAAATGGTCTCAATGGGTCAAAGCTTGAGATTCGGTCGCAAATACTCGGAAGAAAAAAGACGCAAGGTGAGGGGCTGCCGACACGCGTCACAACCAGACAGGGAATGCGCTCGAATTACACAGCCTTCATCGAAATCTACTGTGGAACGGGGATGGGAAGAAGACTGGGAAAGAGGGGCGAACCAACTCTATGTACATCTACACAATATACTGATAGCCGTCGCAATGGTTAATAGTCGGGAAATTCGAGAAAATGTATTGGGACACGGAGTCACGGAACTATTGAGGACCGTGTCCAGCGACTATACATTTTACTTTTCCCCGGTTTTTCAAGTTTTCCACATCAGTTTTAGCGCTTTCCCAGTGTAATTTTTTTAAACCATGCGGTCGAATTATTGTGTAAAATATCCAAGGAAAGTGCAAATTTCGTTACAGATGCGTAATGGAGGCGAGGGTGAGGGAATAACTGTGTGTTATATATACTATATATATATATATATATGGGTCGCGGTAGTCCAGTGGGTAGAGCGTGGGGAGAGCGTTGGACTGCTGACCGGAGGGTCCCGGGTTCGATTCCCGGGCAAGGCACTTTGGGCACCTGCAGCTCCACCCAAGCTAAAGTGATTTTTCGGGTACCAGGTCTTCCTGGGAAACCATAACCAGCACAGGGAAAGGAACTGGCCCCCCTACCCTGATGTGTGAATTTCACACGCCGAATAGGGCTTAGTACTGGGTGAACTCTATCATCACCTACTAAACCGACCTTCGGGTTGATTACTGTGTTTATGGTTTATATATATATATATATATATATATATATATATATATATATATATATATATATATATATATATATATATATATATATATATATATATATATATATGATTGATTTCGTCGCCGTACCACGGATGTGTTGAATAATAAATTGGACAGCAACAAACAATATATATATTGACTTTGAACATAGAAAAAAATAAGGATACTCATTGCTTGAGGTTTCAACTTCACGACATGCCTACCCACTCTTCCTCAAAAAAGTCAAATAATATGTTAGCGTCCTCTTTTTTGTACTCCCTTTTTAATGTCCTCGTAAGTCGTCACTAAAAATTATACGTCAGAGTATCTGACGAGATAGAAGAAAAGTAATTTTAAGTTAACCAAACCAAATATTCCATGATGCTACATGGATAGCCGGTACCTACAGGTATCCTATAGGAAGATAAGCACTTGGTAGGTACGCTTGGCAACAGCGTCCGCCATAGGGCTCACATTGTCAGCTAAATGTGGAACGCACTGTGCTCATGAAACAAGAATGAAAAGTTGAAGGTTAGTTTCGCGGTGATAATATTTTTTATCGGGTGGTCTCTGTCGAAGTAAATAGGATGTGCGGGTGTGCTCTAGAAACGTGGAAGGTACACAACAAATTTTGGGACAACGAGGACATATTTTGGCCCGAGTTGTGAAGGTTCCAGCTCTATTCAGATCGCGGATACTACCCTTTTCAATTTGAAATTACGAGCGTCAGTTGCTACGTTGAGCTGTACTCACAGCATTGCCATGGGCGGTAATACCATATTTTTAAATCTGAGCATTCCTTCTTATCGGGCAGAACCTGTTTCACGCCTTTCCAGAAATATTGGGAACGTTGAACAAGTACTATGGAAAGCTCGAGTGTATCAAAGACCATTCAATAATACCCTTAAAGAAATCTGATTACTAAATCAAACGACTATTATAAGTATCTATAAATTTAAAAGTAAACATAAGCACAGACATTTCAATCAATTCGATGTTCACCTAAAAATTGTCTTTTATTAATGATTTTTTCCAATAATAATAAGCAAAATAATTAAATGAGGCCATACATTTTTACGTAAGTTTTAAAACTCTGACATAATGACATACCTTAACCAATTTTCCGAAGAGCAAGTAAAACACCATAGATAAACAGAAACTACAGTGTACTATGCATAACTAAAAGAACCAGAACTAGAAAAATGAAAATATAGATATTTTACGCGGGCATAACTCGGAAAACATTTTCCCCCAAAACTGTTCTGAAAAATACTGGCCGCGCTGAGGAAATGACTTTCTAATCACGCACGCAACAATGACAACACATTTAGGGTGATCCAACGCGTTTTCATTTGCTTCATTTCATGTAAGTTTTATAAATTTTATTTTATTTATTCCTTGCATATTAATAATTTAAGAATTTTATCCGGGGCCATGATGGTGTCTATGATTGAAATATTCAACAAAGTACCTGATAACACACTGTGTTAGCGACCACTGTCCGCTTCCCAGGCTTCGGAATATGCTATAAAGAGCAGTTCGAAATATTTTATTTCTTTTGTATATCCGAAATAGAGTTAACGGGAAAGGTAATATTAAATTAAGCAAGCAAAATGTCCGTAGATGCTAGGACCTGAAGGAGTTTTCCCATTTTTCAAGCATATACAAATTGTCACCATTTCTTTCACTTAAATATAGCTTATCCTGCTCTCTATCAGAAGATGTAAAAGTTAAATGAGGTTACGAGTCACTTAACGAAGATAATCATGTCTGAACGCAAGGATGTGCAAGTAGGTTAAAATGATATTCACATAACTAGAACCCACACCTGCATCGATCATATCTTGAAGCAAAAGTGACACGGTTTTAGTGGTAAAAGAAACACCATTATGGCATTAAAGGAGTCATTATATTAAATGAGGGATTCTAGTTCACCTTATGTCACCTTAAAATTAATGTCAAATTTTGGACTGCTTTTTGCTTCATTGATCGTTACTTTTGAAGTCCAAATAAATTTCCGACGCCACAAATTCTGCATTTCATCGACCATCTACAGCCGAATCCAATTTGTCGACTTTGAATTATTTCCAATATAGAAAGTACGCTATTGCCGGCCAAATAAATTTCTAATCCAAAATATCCCACGAATACCCCTGCAAGAGGTGATGTAACTTTTTCGAAAATAGTAGGAGTCCCCCATCGAAGATTTCGCAAGTTGTTGACAATACTTTTTTATAAAATGAAACCCTTTTACATTGCCCTCTGTAATCCCTTGAGCTTGTTAAGAAATCAATTGCTGTCAATTTCACCATAGTCGCTTATTAAACAATTCAAAGGCGCCATCTATTGATTTGATTTGGCTTTCGCGTAGGAGTTTAGGGACCAGGGGGAGTGCTTAGCTAATGGCCGATAATTTAATCGTAAATTTCATATTCTTATGACACTATGATATCTATGTAAATGCCTTAATTGTGCAATTGCCTAACCATTAACCTTCTGTTGGAAATCGTTTTGTCTTCACTGTTCAATATTTTTATTAATTACTTAAGTAAATTGTTATATTTATAAAATTTTTTACTGTACACATAGCTAATGATGATGTTGGAAAACGTTATAATTCTATTTGATTCTATTGTGATAAACTGCAACTTTTACGTTGCTTAATATAATCCATGAGAATTCATTAAATCCCCGAACGATCAATATTCTTTCTCAAGAAAATACTCAAGTTTACATAGTCTACCTGCCTACATGGAAAGTTTACATAGTGTTCGACTTTTTTACGTATCATTAACTGCATGGTGCTGAACGGCCATCTCAGTATTTTAACAGACATCGATACGACCTACGTAATTAACACACGAGACAGTGTAGGAAATATTACAGTTGGCTTTTCGCTTACGAATGCGAGCAACTGATAAGGGGACACTGACGCCGAGCAGGAGTTTCCCGACCTTTTCCAGACGAACGTCCTTTTTCCAACTTGTCTCCCGAAAGTTTGTACTGTTACTGTACTAATGAGGAACATCCTTCTAAAAAAATATTAGGCTGAATTCATGAAAAATACTCTTAAAATTTAATGGTTTCCATTTTTATTACTCTTTATTTCTCCTGGCTGGTATCATATTTTCCGAGAGTGGTACTTCCTTTGGAGGTGGAATATATTTTCTTATTATGGTATGTGGTGACAAAGCTTTATGAGAGACATTTAAAAAATTGAAACAGAAAAAAATACGAAGCAATAACACGCACTCTTCTACAGAAGGTCATCGGGACATACTGTGTTTACTTATTTATATGCACCAAAGATTACGTCCAAACGATCAATAAAGCTAATGAGCGACTTTCTCCTCAAATACAGCAAAAATGGACAGTGACAGGAAATGGATAGAACGGCCTTAATTGCTTGAAACGTAAACGCAGCTATGGATATAAAATCCATTACGGGAGCCTGTCAAGGGACCATGACATATCAACGATGGCGAGTAACGTTTCAATATTTTCTGATTCAAGAGTATTTTCCAGCGTTCCATCAACAAGAAACAAGTATTCACGGAACAATCATGTTAACATTCTATCAATATATTGATATAGGTAATTTGTGTTTTCCGGAACGAATATGGGATATCTGCATTACTGATAAACAAAACTTTGTGAAATTCCACAACAGCTTTTGTTTTGCGCACGACAGGTATCGCCTTAAACGGCATCATCGGGTACATAAAAGCTACACTTCTTTCACTGAACTTTACCACTTTCCAAAAATATAACCTAGTTTCTCTCATTCCAACAATCAACAAATGATTTTTTTAAAAACCACATTAATGGATTGCAATAATCCCCCACGCTAAAATGTGTATTATTAAACAATACCGAAAGAGAATAGTTTAATAATTAATACGCGATGACAGTATTAATAATTGAGTACGATATTACCATAGGAGCATTTCCATTTCACGAAGATCCAGTGAAAACTGTTTGCCATTACACCGTTCACTATTCCAAGTGAAATATTTCAATGCTGCGAGACTCAAGGATGCTTCTTCCCAAGTCAAGGTTTATGCGGATATATTCCCATTTTCGGTGATTTCTGTGAGCCCAGCTAGCATTCCAACACTGATACGCATTCGCCACCGAGAGCTTATGTAGCAAAGAAAAAAATATTAAGCTGGCAGCATAGATTTAGAGAATCTCCTTCACGATTTTCTTCTCTTCACACGTCTTCCCCACGAAGGCATAATATTATTAATGGTTATTTATTCCAGCTTTAATCTTCGTGAATCATTTGAAATTCTCAACATGACCGACACAAGAACAGTGTGTCCCACTTACGCTAAGTACGAGAGCACTCAGCAGTCGTCCCCACTTGATAAATGATCGGGAGATGTGTATGGTAGGGAGGACAAGCAATAGTACCGCTGGCACGGACGGAATCCACTAACGGCTTCAATCCGAGCTAGTCCCATTGCGGAGAGAATACCAAAACCCGGCGAGCTAAACACTTAAAAAAACCGTTTAGTTAGGTACACGACAATGTTTTAAAATTATGACGCGCTCCGACAAAATTTTACGCCTTTCGCTGCAGTCATGGGAAAGCGATGATTTTCCTTTTTGGGTTGCCACCCCAGAAATCTCAAGATCACCGCTTGAATGCCGCAGAGGGAAGTAAGGGTGAAGGCGGAAGATGGACACGGGAATATAAACAACTCCCGGCCTACGTGCTGTTTTAAAACCCCTGCCGAAAAATGTTGCCGCGCCCTTGAGGCGATCTCCATATACGACACGGACACCGGAAAAGAAAAGTGGTTAAAATTCGCCCACCACCGAGAACGGGAACTGTGACCTTCAGCTAAGCTGGTCTGCTCAATGCAGTTCTTCCAGGTTTTTCAACGGGGATGTTTTACGGTTCATTCTTTCCTTGCTGATACTTCAGCAAACTTTCCTATTATGTATATTCATCGCGAACTCCCGCAGACACTGCGCAATTGTAATAAACAATAGGCAGCAATCGCATTATGTTGAGCATACTACAAGACAATGGCCACCGAAGTTCCTGCTAATTATACTGACCAATAACAACAACACTAGCACCGTGTGCACTTAATAGAATCATCGGCATTGAGAAAGTTAACTGCCTCTCGCGGAGAACAGATTCATCGATTCCTTAGACGCTCACTTAAAAACTTTTCACTTAAGAGGAAAGGGTCACCGACAGTAACAGCTTTCTCCCCGCATAAAAAACTTGGAAGAAAATAGTTATTCTCCGACAAATGTCTGTTGACACGTCTGCCGCCCCACCGCCTTTTTTTGTTTGTTGTTCTTCGCATGTTTATTATGTACGAGCGTGTGTACGTGACGCAATTCAGCGCTTTCTTGCCAAGGTCTTCCGAAGTTCCTGGCTGAGGCTCGCGGTAAAAACACGAACCCCAGGAGAACGCTCAGGCGGAATAATCTGATTTATCATTTGGGCTCTAGCTGAAAAGGCCACCCGTAAATAGGTGAAACGGGTTCGAACACAGCGATCCCTCGTTTTTCAGCTGAGGGAAATAGCTTCTTTTGGAGAATCCGTCGAAAATTCTGTTGGCATCAACGTGCCCTACTCTCCTAGCTTCCTTCGCTGCAGTGGTTGAAATATAGTCGATGAGACTAACGCAATTCGAGAAACGGAAACGTACGTAAATAGTACTTGAAATGAGATTGTCACGATGCAGTGAGGCCTCATTATTCATTAAATTGAGAGGATATAATCTAAAGCAGAGGGACAATTCATATTTAGGGAGTATATTAGTATTTAGGGAGAAGAAATTTGGCGTAGCAGTACGGGAATTACGAGAAGAATTTCGTTAGTAAAAGGCATTTTTATACAATCGAAGGAAACGGGACTCGAAAGCAATGACATAGATGAGAGACGGAGACTGGAGCGAAGCGTAGTATGGCTCAAATACTTGATTTTTGGGGAAAGAGAATGAACAGAGATTGGAGTATTTCCAGATACTATCATAGAGAAAATTAGGTATTGAGGGATGAAGACAGAAGAAAATGTTTATGTGGAAGCGGAAGAGGGAAGAGGTTTTTGCAGGAAAGTCTATGAGGGCAGAAAAAGCAGAAGCAGAATGTATATACAATTAGCAGCCTTTTAAATGAAGGGATAGACATTTAATTAAAAAAATATTAGCTAAGCAGGCAAGAAACGGGAAGAGATAAGGATCTTAGGACCGGATAAGTGGAATTGGAAAGTACGATGATCATAAGGAAAAGGTGAAGGCGTAATATGCTTCTATCGTGCTAGTATTTTCGAAGCCCCAACAACATGGCACGCTTTCAAGGACGATCTAAAATCAACCGTAAATGGGTGGTACATTGCCTGTAAAAACGATTGAGTACGTACATCCTAAATATGCAAAGGCAATAGAATTCGTGAGGCAAACTTTTTCACGTCAAATTGCGTGAGCAGAAAGCATGACAGTCAATATTTCAGGAAGTTACAATTTTTAGCAACTACTTTAATCATACTTGATGCGTGAAAATGATTTAAGAGTTTGATTTTTCCCAAGAAATGTTCACTATACCAGGATAATTGTCCCTCGTCACTTAACGCACTTAGATGATCGACACAATCCACAAAACGCATCTGGAAGAGACGATCTTATAACCTTGTATATACGTAAAACCCTTCTCAGGTCGTAATAATTATTGAGTCAAATAGAACTGTCAGTGTTTGCTGGCATGGTTGATGGAGATTAAAATAGGAATTAAGAGTTATAAAAACTATTTTTTTAATTGTAATTTTTCATTTTTCAATATACTACCTTGATCAAAAAGTTCCCGGAATAACCACCGTGTGGCGCTCCCATCGTTCCGATTTGAGTTCTGTTTTTTTTGTTAAATTGGTACATCTGTTGTTGATATTCCCTTTAAATCTTAGTGTCATAACTTGACATTTGCAAAAGTTACGGTCGGTTTTCGGTATGTCCATCAGTGCTTCCTGCGATTTTTCCATTACTTCCTCTCGGCTGCTAAAACGCGTTCCCCGTAATGGTTTTTTAACTCGATTGAACAGAAAGAAGTCACAGGGAGCCAAATCAGGTGAATTCGGTGGCTGTTGGATGGTATTTGTTGCATTTTTCGTCAAAAAATTACGAATAATGATAGCACTGTGCGACGGTGCGTTATCATGGTGCAAAATCCACGAGTTTTCTGCCCACATTTCTGGTCTCTTTCGGCGAATTGCTTCACGCAAACGTCTCATAACGCCCAAATAATACTCTTTGTTTACTGTCTGGCCTTCTGGCAAAAATTCATGATGCACTACACCGTTGTAATCCATGAAAACCGTCAGCATTGCCTTCTTTTTTGACTGAAAACGACGTGGTTTTTTTGGTCTCGGCTCATTTGGTGAACGCCATTCACTTGCCTGATGTCTGGATTGCGTGTCGTACTCATAAACCCACGTCTCGTCTCCAGTAATGATCCTTTTGATGAATGTGGGATCGGATTCAGCCTCGCAAATCATGTCTTTTGCGACGTCAACACGGTCTCTTTTTTGCATGAAATTGAGGTCTTTTGGCATGCTACACGACGGAAACCCAAATCATTAACCACAATGTCTTGGGCGGATCCATAGGCAATGTTCAAGTCCTCCGCTATTTCTCTGATGGTTAATTTGCGGTTATTGACCAACATTTATTTTACTTTATCAATTTTTTCACCGACTTTCGATGTCGATGGTCTGCCACTGCGTTCATCATCTTCGATTGACTCACGACCACTTCTGAACCGCTCGTGCCACTGGTAAACGACCGTTTTTTTTAGAGAATCGTTGCCGAAACACTTTTCCAACATTTCCAACGTCCGTGCGCCACTAAATCCGTTTTTTACGCAAAATTTAATACAAGTTCGTTGTTGCAAATTTAAATCCATTTCTGAAATTGTAAAAAAATCGCCAACACACACAGAGATAGATGTACTCTTGGCTACGTAACTTTTGCAAATGTCAAGTTATGACACTAAGATTTAAAGGGAATATCAACAACAGATGTACCAATTTAACAAAAAAAAACAGAACTCAAATCGGAACGATGGGAGCGCCACACGGTGGTTATTCCGGGAACCTTTTTGATCAAGGTAGTACTATCCATTATTTACACGCATGATAACTTTTTTACAAAAAATATTATTACTGCCATTCAAAGTCAATAAATACTTTGCTGAATACAGTAGATAGCAAATTTAAGACTCGTAAAAAAATGGAGATATATCAAATACGCAAGCAAAATCAACAAATATCTACGAATAGTATAGTACAATACATATTTAGAATATATATGTATTTGTGTATGCTATGAATTATTATTCGTTTAGGATGATATAGTGTAGCGAAACTTGCTGAATGTTAAATATACTTTCTGTATAACGCAAGCATAGACTCTAGTGTGTACTTCCCAATGTTTATAATGGAATTCCTTAAAGCCTCAGCCTCAAGTTTCTCTCATAAATACCAAACGTAAGAGAAAAAAAATGTTCCCTACTAATGTTGGATTTACAATATTACGAGGTAGGCAGTGTAATAACTGCCGCAGCTGGTAATATTCCTGTACGTTTCCCTCCGTTACTGTTAGTTCCTGCGCAGTTAGCAGATGTATACCGTACTAGCGGCTATATCCGGCATCGCCGGACCAATTTATTCGTACAGCTGCAACTGGATTTAATATTATAGGCCATTTTATGTACTTAGGCAGTTTCTTTATTACGGAGTCGCTAGTGAGGGCACGGTTTTGCAGAATCTTAGTGCAAATGCGATTTGACTTCGGCGAGCTCTGCACGCATCTCTCCTGCCTCCTTGAGATTTCTTCCGGCATTCCCCTCTGCTCCCCCACCTTGTCTAGCACTTCCCTTGTTTGTTTTCCTTTCTGTCCACTTCACCTTTTCCATCCTCCTCCACACTCACATTTCAAAAACCTCCAATATACGCCTATTATCTTGTTTCAACGACCATGTTTCCTCCCCCTACAAAACAAAACCAGAAATTTAACAGAAATATATTATGACTAAAAATTAAGAAAGCTTTATTTTCAACCTAGTGTGAAATCACCCCTGCCACACAATGTAGTGGTGGCGGGCCGTTACCATGTCGATAGATAGAAGCCGAGGGTGCCTGGCGGTGTCACCCGGAACCAAACCCAGACCCTCCGGTGAGTAATTCAGGAGTCTATTCACGGGATCACTGCGCCCCAGAATTGAGAAATTATTTTGAAAGTAACTATATTGCATATGAGTCTTAAAAATATTGAAAACCGTATCTCCAATTTTCCTACCTGGACATCGAATCGCAGCCATCAAATATTAAAAATTTCAACTCAATGGATAAATGATGGAAATAAATTGTTAGAACTTAAAAACAAACTCGAACATACAGCCAGAATCTCGATAGTCTTTAAACATCAAAAATGGAAAACAACTTCACCCGACAAGTATTTTACACCAATGATATTACTGACATTTAAAGTTTTGAAAATTCTTGCAACCATTCACACAATTCTAATCTTTAATCTCTCTTATTCATCTCCTGTCACTTCACATTAAAATTGGCCTAAAGTTAAACTTAAAAAGTTCATATTCACCGGAAGATATGTTAATTTCGTTAATAATAAAATAAGTATGTCTTGAAGAATAGGCGACAGAAATATAAATTATCAACTTATACGACATACCCTTCCGAATAGACTTAGAACCTTGACGTGGTGCCACGTGGTGCAGGGGCTTGTACGTTCTCATGACCCGTAGAGCTCGGAGTTCACATGACCTACATTAGGCGCTTTATATTATAAAACTATTTCGGCGAGCGCAGTCTCATGAAAAACCGATGCACTTTCAAAATTATCTTATCAGGAGATAATTTGAGGCCGTAGAATTTCGCAGTATAGTATGTGTTTACCATGCACGAAGCGTCTTCTCAACTGTCGGCATAAATCATAATATAACGTACGTATTTAAAAGATATATGTGAGATGGATAAAGACCGTGGTAGTTAATTGTCCTCCCTTGTTGAAGTTAATGAATTGAAATCTTAACTCGAGTGAAACGCGCTCGCATATGGGTGCAAAAAAAGAACTTTGTTAGAAAAATTTATTTTTTTTATCGAAAAAAAATTCATAAATGTATATCCGAATTAGATATCCTGACCTGTATGTTACTTTCTGAATTTTTCCCCTATTTATGCATAAAATAAGACTCCGTACCGTCATGGCGTGATGTGCCTCCAAACAAACAAACAAATTTACTTCCATATTTATAAATCATTAGGATTTGGATATAGCTTCTATCCATATTTTCTACGCCTCGGTAACTCGGTAACAGAGTGCATATTTCCTCCTTAACACAGGCTAAAAGTTTATACGGTAGACATTTTTTGAACTCCTCCGTTGCATCGAAATGAAATAATACAGATTGATAAGGGTTAGTAATTGAGCTTAAATAAATTCAGTGACAGGGAGTTTTGCTCAGGCCAGGACCCCACCATGATATAATTTTGCCACGGTTGGATATCAAGTATAAATGGATTTATCTGGAGTGGCATTAATCCGCCGCAGGAATTTTATGTCGAAAAATTAGCCCCTTAAAAGCCCCCCGTTCCCTGAATCCCAACTTCAATTATGGCGTGCACATTCGCTATGTGAAAAAACTCGCGTATGAAAGCCCTTTACAATTAATTACGCTGATTTAAGCATTGCTAGAATTTCAGCGACGATGACGGTAGTTCATAATGTGTACACACGATTCTTCTCCTAAATTCTCCATCTCCGTCAATAGATGGGTAGTTAATTTATCGTTCCATGGCATTCCCTACAAGGACGAATAATTGGAACACAAAAACGTTTCTCCGGTTTCTATACTTGTTATAATGGTACAATATGAAAGAACTAAATGGCCTACGTCAAACATAAGAATATTTCAGTTGTCCACGGTTCATATACAAAGCAAATAGACGCTTACTATTTTTGTATATTAGTATGTGTCTGTGAATGGATCGATGTATATGAATGAAAGGATTTTTACAAATGACAGGATTTTGGCATGAATGTATACGCCACCGTTGTGGATAGTTTTGCATGTACAGGTATTTGTTGATTTTGCACGTGGTTTTGTTCCCTTTTACGGGTGGTGACCTAACACTCCCCGCCACACGCCCTTGCAGGATATTATGTAGAGAGTAGAGTATAATTTGCTTTTTAGATACTACACCATCTATTAAAGCGAGTAAATATGTCAACAAGAATAGGTCAAATGATGACAGATGTACTACACAGTATTCGATTTGTTATAAATTGATCAGTTACTAGCCAGCTCGGGAGTATACCTGAGGGTTTATGCGAAATGTAAATTTGGCTTAGCGACACCCAATTTCCAAAATCGATCTTCGATGTAATAGATTCATCTACATCTACTTAATACCCTGCAAGCCGCCGCAAGGGCGTGTGGCGGGGGGTGTTAGGACACCACCCGTAATTTAGAAAAGAAAAAGAAAAAAAACCGCATGCAATAACCATAAAATCATATATAAAAAAAAAACATGGCATACATTCATGCATGAACACTTACAATAGATTAAACGAAGCTAACAGAATATGCCGGGTTATAAAAAGGTTTCTAGGTGACGTACTTATACAAGCCAAGGTTATGGCATCGCCACGTTTTATTCTCTATCCCATTGGATGATATTAGAATTTTGCTGAAAGAAGACCTATAAGGTGGTTACGACCAATCTTATGAACCATGTATTCCCTATACGCATTTAATTATCTTCCATGCTATACCATCGATCCATAAGCTGTACAAAATTAATGACTATAAATGGTCATGACATTACACAGTCCGGGTGGAAGACAAGAACCGACATCAAATGAACAAAAAATATCCGAAAAGAAGAAGAGTCAGGAGAAAATAATGTTTTCCTTTAGATCACTTGGAATAAATACGATTTTCCGAATAATCATAATGCAATTCTCGTAGATAAAAAAAATATATATAATAAAAACAATATCATCCTTCGGGCATTTTCCGGTAGTTAGACAGATGACAATTTCGATTTTAAATAAAAATTACAATTTAATCTATGCACACGTGTTTTTTTAAACGCAACGGTATCCTTGTAGACAAGATGCATCGCAGCTCTCAGGACTTCAATAAAATGGCAAAGTAATTGAGATTTATGAAATATATGCATAAATGATTTGCATTAGTGTCATCTACTAATTATTAAAAACTGCGCTTCGATTGCAAAATAAGTCATCGGAATGCATTCACTAGCAGTATCGAGGGGTTGGGGTAAAGAGTAAATTCAATTTCATCGTCTTTTTCAGGCAATTATTCATCATGAGTCACAGATATTTTATGGTCTTCAATATTTCCGAAAATATTTATGAAAACGATGGCCGACTCATTTTTTACGGCAATTATTAATTGGTTTTGGATTAAATCAACGGATCTTTAGACCAGAAAAGAATTGATGCGAGTGCTGATAAATGAATCATCCAATTCTAACAATTCTATCTGGTGAAGAATAAGGAATAAAAAAGACTGAATGGGGTGCCTTCCTTACTAACTCGTTCAAGAATGTGATGCAAAATTATGTCGCGTAAAACTAGCGATCCGATAATATTTCGTGAAACGTTTCAAGAGGGCTGAATACCGAAATAGAATTAAAAATTACAATGAAATGTGGAATAAACACTTATGACAAATTTGACTGCAAGAACATTAAACTATCATCTGTTCCTAACTTCGTATTTCGTCGTCGTGTCAGATTCATCACCGACAATCGAAATATTCGATTGAGAATCTCGAGGCAATCGAGAGAGGGGGGTGAGAGAATATTCCGTTCTTCAAATTTTTATCGAGACAAAGGAAATCTAACTAATTTCATGTAAGAGGAAAGAGGGGAGGGCAATAAAGTCACCATCCAGAGCGCCAATTCATTCAAAAGCGATAACCCATGCTCGGACAACCCGAGAGAGGGAAGACGCAGTCTTGCGCCATGAACTCACTGACATAGTAACGGGAAAACAACAATCTAAGGACCTCTCGCCAAGGAGTTGCTGAGCCGCATTTAGAGCATAACGACGGAAAAAGACTTTCAACTTTTCCACCACTCCCACGAAAAGAAGCAGCTGGTTTTATCCTTTAATTGTAGTGGTTGGATCGTGGGGAAGTTTCGAGTTTTAAAGGAACGCTCTTACCAGTCGGGATTTCGCGGTCAACGGGCATTCTCCAACAAAATTCAAAGAATTTCAACAAAAAAATATACATACATATATAGTATCGGCGAACCAACTCGGGAACGCAAGTGTGTGGATATATATATATATATATATATATATATATATATATATATATATATATATATACATACATATATACACATATATATATACATATATATATATACATATATATAAATATATATATATAAATATATATATATAAATATATATATATATAAATATATATATATATATATACATATATATATATATATATATATATGAACTGAGAGATAGTCACTTTAAACTTAGGCACACAAAATGCATGTACTCAAAACACTCCCAGTAATTTTAACTTAGGATGGATGGTCAGCCATCTTCTTCAGAGGGAAGAATAGGAACTCGTATCCAACGAAACTTTTAACTACTGTGATTGCTACATCTATTTTGCGATAACCAAGTTTTGTGCTAAACTGAAAAAATCTCTTGAGGAGACTAACAAAATGATTCGCGAGGCTTACGGGGACTCCGCTCTATCCTAAGTTTCAAGGTGATTTAAAGAGGACCGGGAAGAGGTTCACGACGAACAACGCTCTGGGCGGCCCTCAATCAGCAAAACAGACAACAAAGTGTTCGACAATTGTGTTCTCAAACCTCATATCTGGCCTTTTCCCATTTCGGCACTGAACTCTACGCGGAACTCGGCGATCATCCAGCAAAAGCATCAAAAATACCTCTTCTCCTTTCATACACAGGACGATATTAATCACGCGCAAATCAAATATGATCGATAATGAACCAAAGTAAATGAAAACAAGCGCATGGTCAAGATACATTGGCTTTAATTAAAACTCCTCAAATACCGTTGATAACAATCTCCAGCGCTGTCCCGAGCGCCAATTCATCTCCGGAATCCCGCACTTTCTTCAATTACCTCTACACATCAATTTTCAATTACCTCTATACATTTGTTTTAAGGCGATCACTTCCCCATTACACTCGTAAAAACCTGATGACCGGCTAATTGCAGGCAAAATTTTGCCTACAATTTCTCAGTCAACCACCGGAGTTTTTGCAGAATAAAGTGGACAGCTTCAATTAGAAGCATTAACCATCATCTCTCTAACTAGCACCGGTCTCGGATAAAATGACTCATTCTTGCAATAGTGGTATAGAATACGTATAGTATTGGAGTGAAATCCTCAGATTTGAGGCAAATGTGATGGATACAACTTGCCATGGCTCTTTTATCTTTTCCGCATACCGCCAACATCCAAAGACTCTCAACTCTCAATCACTGCCAACGAAGCGTTTCCCAGTCGTGAAGCATCTAAGAAGACGATGCAAGAGCCCGTCGAAAGTGCTCGCTTCATTTATTTGGAGCACGCGTGAGCTAGGATCCAAGTGCAAGCGAAAGTTTCGCCAGGGACGCATTGAAGGATTCAATGAGCCAGAGTATGAGCCGGCATATTCCCTATTAAATTAACGCCTACGCGAAACTCGAGGGAAGGCGGTACGTGAGAATCACTTGGGCATACCATCGGCACAACGAAACGCGGTTAAGGGAGCATTGCGCCCTTCAGCTCTTTAAAATTCTTTTCGCAAGTCATTGGGCTTATTTTGGAGGATGACATTTGGATGGGAAATGATTACTTCAAAGATCGAGGGTTGGAAAGCCATCGATGACGTTAACAGTCGCAATCATTATGATGAGGACAGTTTAACGCGCGTAAGAAGCAATCGCATGAGTACAATTTACGATATATCTAAAAGATTTCGCCAAACTTACATCTAGCCGTACGCTTATTCTGGAAGCCTACATTAGGGTGCTTGGAAGGGAGTACCGGGCCACTGACACTATTATCGGTTGAGGTGATGCGTTCGCAATAAGATGTCATCGAAATGAGGTTTCTAAATCACAGTTCTTGGTGCAATATGCCCTTAAGTAATGTAATGTTTGACGTTTTCGAGGAAAGGAGTATTTCTGTATGTGCTTGAATCTATTTCTTCTACAATACCCTGGTATATAGGGCGGCGGTCAGATTATCGTGGATGTTGGATTCTAATAATCACCAGTGTATTTCTAAACATCGGTTTTGCTCGATTTTTCCTTGCATTGGGGGAAACCCCAAGTTAGACTGTTTTAGTTACAGTTAGACTGTACTGTTAGACTTAGTAACAGTTAGACTGTTCACACTTTTCGTGACGATTTTTCATAAATCTAGCTTATCTTCTTTGAATGTCATCAAAATTCTTGACTAGCACTTTCTCACATGAACCTAAATGAAGAAGTATTACACTGAGTGAATTTAGTCTCTACATATCAAAAGAGATATCAATTTCCTATTTACCCCCGATAAATATACGCATACGATAACCTATTTTCTCATGATTTTGTTAAATAACTAAGGATATTTCTCCATCGAAACACTGCTCGTAGCCTTTGATACATAGAAAATTAGGGCAACATCAATCAATCAATCTTCGGAACAAAGGTTCGACAAGTGAATAAATTAAAATATTGATATTAAAAAAAAATATTTTCTTTGTTGAAACCTCCACAGAGAAGAAATTACTCATGAATTAATTATATTTCCGACGCCACCAACACTGCTCAGGATATCTCAAACGCTTGCTCACCGTGGCAACTATTCAATTCATTGACGGCGATGCACGCCAGCGAAAGCGTGGAAAAAAACTTTTTGCCCGATCCACAGGAAAGTGAAATCCGTGAGGAAAGCTCAAACATGAGGCGATTCAGGAGTGACTGAATGAAGACTGCGTGGCGTTCCCGATTACGAACAGAGAAACGCTTGAGGATTAGTACGCATGGTCAATCCAGGCGTGGCTACCACCTAGTCTGATTCCGTTTGCTACTTCTACTCCGGAAGAACTCACCGAATTAATCCGACCGCGACGGCACACTTAAAATCCCCGACGTTTGCTCTCTCCAACTTTCCTGAAATGTCCGATTAGCCGTCCAGCAAAGAAAAAGGCATTAGTAGCACCGTGCACCTCTCACGACGTAATCTCCTGCCCCAGCGCAACAGTTAATCCACCGCAAAAAAAAAGATTTGACCTACTGGTTCCCAGACCCTAGGAGACGACCTAACTTGAGGCAAATAAAAATGTTTCTCATGCATGGAACCGTTTTAGTGTGAATATCCCTAAACTTGCTCATTATCCTCTCCGCAATATTAAACGGATCCCATACGACCTTTCAGGACACAAGAATCTACCGCTCGAGGGTGACAAAGGAAGGACGATTCTCTCTTACCCTCCGGAACTCATACGAGGGTCATCCGGAAAGTAGTACCCGTTCGTGCCGCATGAAGTGCTGACGACGCGAGTAGCCGCTGGACGAGGTCAGATAGCTTCAGTGGCTTGTCTGCCTTCTCTGAGCCAAGTTGCGTGACGCTAGCATTGCCTGTGTTGTTTCTGTGATTGTTTACAATGTTTAAAAAAATTGAGAACGCCGCCAGTTGTGAAGTGAGGGCAGTGATTAAATTCCTCAATGCAAGAAACGTTCGCCCATGTGATATTCATCGCCAATTAAAGGAGGTGTATGGAGACAATGTAATGGACGAGTCGTCTGTTCGGCGGTGGTGTCGCAACTTCAACATGGGGAGGGGGAACACACACGACGATGAGCGTTCGGGGAGACCGTCTGTCATTACAGACCAACTGATGAGCTCAGTTGACGAATTCGTGAGGAACGATCGGCGCGTCACAATTGATGACATCTGTGAGCATTTTCCCAATGTTTCTCGAACAATTGTTCATGAAATTGTTAAACACCATCTGCATTATGCAAAAATTTGTGCAAGATGGGTCCCTCGCGTATCTCAATGAGCTGGCGGCGAAGGACTATGCAGCAGGAATACAGAAACTTGTCACACGTTATGACAAATGCCTTAATTTGCTTGGAGATTATGTTGAGAAGTAGTTTAAAGTATCCTCTTTCAAATAAAATTTTTTATGTTTGTTAATATTTACTTTTGTGTCTTTATTTCACGAACGGGTACTAGTTTCCGGATGACCCTCGTATTTGACACTATAGCCTGACAAATCGTCGGGGTAATTAATTCCGAGTTAGGGATTAACACCACTGTTTGGCCTCCGGATTATCCACGGATCAAATCTTTACAGACGGATTCAAGGGAGTGGACATAAAGGTTTTTTCTTAATCCCCCAGTAAAATTCTGGACCGTAAAAAGTTACCCATTGGACAACGACTCGTGTTTTCATTATGTCATAAGTTTTAATAAGGGACATACACGTATAGTATTTTACGAAAGCCACTAATTTCAATGAATACTATCATTCGTCAATAGTGTGACTCCGTAAAACATACACGAGGGTAAAAATTGTTATGAAAAAGATTGCAAATATGAATAATATCACTTGTTATAGTCGGGTAACGCCTCAGCCAACTAACTCAGGGGCCGCAGGTTCTATTCCCGCCCCGGTAGGTTTTCTTCCAGTATAGTATTTGGGTTTTTGAACGTGTAGCCACTCCAAATATTTGCTATCAATGAATTATTCACTATGCATGTCACGACAACAATCTCTACAAAGAAAACTACACAGTAAATAATAAAATTTCAAAAGCGTCATTCTCTTAACATTTCAGTCCAACTTCAACGCCGTTGGTTGTATTTGGTCGGTCTAAGTGCGAATTATCACATCGTTCCGATCCAATTCGACCAATTTCATAGATATCAATAGAAAGCCAATTGATGCCATCCACAATTCAACTTGAAACGCAACATTTGACTTTCAGTTGGCTTTTCATTGAAGTGTATGACTATCGAGAGGGCTTGGAGGCCTGACCGCTCTAATTGTAAGAGCACTCAGTCACAGAACGAAGCGCCCAAGGTTCAAATCGGCGGGGAGAGGTGGGGGGGGGAGGATGCGTTGCCAAGCGGCCGTCGTCACCCCGGGAAAGGAAGGGAACTGACGGGTTAATTCGCATCTGGGATTATAAACAATCCAACAAATTAATCCCAGGGTTGATGACACAAAGATGTCATAGTAAAGCGTTTAAATCCAGGGCCCGTTGGAACTAAGTCATCATCAGTGTGACAGCATATTCTCCGCCTTCTGCGGTGGAAATCGGATTCTTCTATATTATGCCGCAGATTCGAGGAGAACTCTTTTCTATGTATCCAACTCCGTTTGCAATAACATTAGCAGGTACAGTCTAAGAAAAGCACAATGATTTTTACCTAAAGTTATCCCTCAATTAGGGTTCCTTCTCAAAGAGTGGCAGAGGTGGGAATAGGCTGGAGAGTAAGGCACGGCTGCAAGCACTTTTCAACATTTATGAGACTATGTTAATTAAAGTATGGGAATGGTTTGAGCTGGGAGTAAAATTGGGCTGAGAGATGACAAAGTTAGTTACATTTCTAGATGATCCAGCAACAATTGATAAGAGAGCCAAGGGATTTCAATTAACGTCGAGAACTCTAAGGAGCAGTGGTAGACGTGAGAAAAGACAATAGTTAACCACATGGAAATAAAAGTGATAAGATTCTCGGGAAGTACGAAAGTTAAGTTAAACATTAAACCAGGAGGAAATCAACTCGATAAAATGGAGCAGATCACATGTTTGGGTAGTATTTGAAAGGTAAATGGGGGAATAGTAGCGGGCACATAACCCACTAAGCTAAGAATTTCATCGGCGAAAGAAGACATTTTAAAGAAGGGAATTGACGGTAGATGCACTAAGCAAAGATGTAAAGAAAAGATAAATAAAATAAAACTTTAAACTGAAGCATACCACTGTTTGGATCCGAAACTTGGTCATCGAGGCAAGAGATGAGCTCAGACTTGAAGTTATTGAGAGGTGGATATGGAGCACAATGGAGAGTCTGGACGGAAAGGAATACCATTGATGAAGTTTTAAATAAATTTTGGGCAACAAGAGGAAGTTTTCACGGGGAAATCCGAAAAAAGACGGACAAAAAAGTGAATGGGGCATTGAAAGCCGGCGGGAGATCGTGATAAAAGAGAGAACGTGGGGTACGTAAGGTAGAGGAAGAAATAGCATGACGACAGGCAATATTTAGACAGCATGACGGTAGGTAGAATTTATGACGAATTGAAGAAGGAAATAATGCAAGGAATTTCTCGCGAATAGTAGAAGATAAAATTTTTTTAGGGAACTTCCAAAACCTGCATATAATGGGCAGAATACCTTGAATTAAATGGATTATAATTGAGAAGTCACGCTTCCGCGGCATACCCCACAATTAAAAATAGGCAATTTTCCACAAAATAGTATTTTTATAATATTAATAATATTTCAATAATAGTTTCCTATTTCGCGGAAAATTGCTAATTTTTAATTAATCACGATATACCATCATATCACGCCTGAAACGTCTCTTTTATCCACCCTTCATCCTTTCCTCTCTATCCCTAACGGCGCAAATGACCTTAGCTGTGGGTCGCCTCCCCTAAATACTACTACTGCTCCGGTGAATAAGTCCAAGGAAGGATTTAATAAAATGTATCACTCACTGAACCACATATAGTGTGGATCCATATTTACAAAGAGAAGTAGTTTTCCATTTGAACGCGAAATCTTGTTCATATCCACCTCAAAATAAAAGGATCAATTCTATGCTTTCCGTTTTTGACGCTTTTGCATGGATATATTAGTCCTTATTTGGTTTAAAGCCATTTCGTTTTGTCTCGTTTTCAAAAAAATCAATAATGATTATGGATCATAGTCTATGACAATGAGAATCTTGGGGTTTTTATTTAACCCTGTCATGTCCCTACATTTAACATAAACGAATACTTAGGTGCGTAAATTCGTTCGGTAAAGACAGCTCCGAAATAAAACGTGAACATTAGACATTACTACCGAATTAACTAAATTTCCTCTCTCTTTACTTCTAGGGTAGACCGCTTTGGAAATAAATTATTTCTACCACGAATACAGCGATCGGCATCCTCAAAATGAACACATTAACGAACCAAGAGTTGAAAACGTGAAAGGAGAAGCGAGTTCTGTCGACATACAGCTTCATAACCTACACCTCTTCCTGTTATCTCACGTAGAGTGAAACGCAGAAACCTGTCAGATAATTTTATCCGTCAATCGTCGACGCCACCGAATGAATTACGAATCTTGGCAAAGGCGTTAACGTAAACCGACAGCGTACTTATGATCAAACTGTGGAAGAGAGAGCCGCGCGCTCTTTATTTGAGTCATCCTGGTCGCCCTTCAACTTCTCGTGAAGTCATTGAGGAGTCATCTGCGAAGGTTGGCACGGCCGTCCCTACATTCTAAACGGGCACGCAACAAAAAACGGACCCTCCTAAAATCGTATTGCCATGGGAATGCGGATATCTATATCGATGCAGTGATGCATCGGTCAAAATATCACTGTTATGCAAGCTATTTGACTACACGCTATGAAAAATGAATTCTACAAATGGGACCCATGTTTACCGCTACAAAGTTTTGTGGCGTTGGAAATGTGGTGATACAGAAGCAGACTTAAAAGAACATGGATTGACAGTGTAAAAAATCAGCAAGTAATTCGAAGAGTGGGTGAAGGAAGACACCAGCATAGGGCTGAGACTTGGATGATATGACTGAAAAGAAGATTGGAGGTGACGGAAATGTGGTGCAACACAAGAAAGATCAAAATAAAATGGATAAACAGACAGAGTAACAAATGATGAAGAACTTCGAAGAGTGGGCGAAGAATAAGACCGGAGATAAATTACGTGAAGCAGGTGACTGAATGCGTCAGCGAAAGGAATTGTGAATAAATGAAAATTTTGCCGGTAGCGAAATAACTTGGACAACTGCTACAAAATAATCCTCGGTTTGATAATGACCACCACACAATCCGCGGATCGGGATGGTAGGATGGCAAATGAAATGGCTTCCGGCCCTGAGGCCCCGGGCTCGAATTCAGGTGGTGGCAGGATTTTACAGCGTTATTCCCGATCCCTCATTGGGGTACTTAGAAAAGAGCAATTTGAGTACGCCGTCCGTCGGATGGGACGAGAATATCTAGAATCGCCAGGATTTGATCCCTGGTGACTCTTTAGCCAGTTTCCGAACACTCTACCTCACCTTTAAGTGATTTCCCTTATTTTTATTTCAACCTTGGTATTGCGAGAACTTCATTCTACTTGGGATCTTAAACAAACGATAATGAATACCGTTAGACTACTGATCGGAGGGCCGAGTTCGACACTCGGGAGGGCCTCTCTGGGCTCCCTCAGATCCACCCGACCTCGGGGATTTTTCGGGTACCAGATCTTCCTGGGAAACCATAACCGGCAGGGAGAAATAAATTGCACCCCCTAGCCTGAATAACAGAATATCACATGCCGTCAGGCTTAGTACCGGGCGAACTCTACCATCACCAACCAAACTGACCTCGGGGTTGATTATTGTGTTTGTGGTTTATTGAATACAGAATGTCTCTTAACACAATACAAGTACGAGGTCTGTTCAAAAAGTATCGCGACTTTTGTTTTTTTTCAAATATTATTCATTTATTCATGAATTCGCCTTAGTGTACCCCTTGGCGCCTTTCGTAGAGAGTAGGCTAATGCCAACGCCGGGTTTCTCTCCACCCTTCATCCTTTCCTGTCCATCCCCTATGGCGCAAATGACCTCAGCTGTCGGTCGTCACCCCTAAATAGCCGAGGCCTTGCCGGCCTCGGTGGCGGCGGGGTAACGTCCTCGCCTACCAACCCAGAGGTCGTGGGTTCGATTCCCACCTAGGTGGATTTCCCTCCATCTAGGGCTTGGTTGTATGTGATTGTCGTCAAATGTCTGTAATGTAGGGTTAGGTGGAAGAAGGGACTATTAGTCCCAACCTCGCCCAGATAAGTCGATAAATAAATAAATACTACTACTACGTATAGAGCGGCACAGAAAACCCGAGTTTGCTAATGACACCGATGGAAATATTATGGCCTCAAATTATTTCTATTCGTGAATTCGACCAAAAGAATAATACAAGAGGGATAAAACCCTCACTGACAGGTTCAAGAACTTATTCCTTCCTCGCCCGATACATAATCGTGATCAAATGAAACATCGCGGCAATTGCATTTTTAATTTAAACACACAAAGTTAAAGCTTTATTTCAACACGCTCATTATTGCATCATGGAAATAGACAAGTAGACGTGTACTTATGGATAAACCTAAATATATATTTATAATTATGCACAGGAGCTAATATTCGTACGTAAAGAGGAAGGCGCCGTAACACCGACCAACACCGCACGCCCTAGGGGCGGCTTGTGGGATAATGTGTACAAGATACAGACGAAAGGGCAAGCACAACACAATGACACAGCCAATATAATCGACACGCGGGCAAAATACCCCTGAGACACATTTTGACAGGTTTATAAAAGCATGATAACACGCCTTATAATATTCATCTAAATACAATTGCGTTCCCTAATTCGTCACTTGGGTCTCAAAACTTTGTGCTCCATTAAACCACATGAGAATCACCTATATCGCGTAGAAAACACTACGCAAAGAAATCGGGGACGAATCACAAACCTCCCACAGGAAAGAATGATATTAAGGGTTGTGAATGTACGACACGAGCGTAAATGGCCATCATTTTCGATAGTTTTTCACGCTGACATGGTGAATGTGGATAATTTTGCGGGGTCGAAAATTATCGTAGATGCAATAACACTAACGAAATGATCGATTTTTTATATGAAAATACGGACAGCACATGGTCGATATGACGAAACTCTCATCATGCTCAAATGGTAGAAATTACTCGATTTATTAGAAAAATAACACCACGTCAGTGAAAATCCCCCGCCTCGACATTTACTTTGTATATCGACGATCGATATTTTTAAACGGTTAATCACAAAACCTAGACGCAAGTCGAAAATCTGACGCGCTCCCCACCACTCGGAATGACGGGAATATAGGAAAAGCGATCTATCACTACTCCCCGCGGAGTTGTGGTCTTCCCACTTCGTTGGAACAAAATGTGACATAGAAATACTCTCGAAATCGTGTCTAACATGATATTTCGAGTGAGGAAACATATCCTCTACATGGCAACACGCGCGGCCATGAATTCAGCACGCAGCATTCGCGAATTCTTACGTCAACGACATCCCACCGGTGCCTAAACGTATTTCCTAAATATTTTTAAAGTTTGGGCTGACGCTAAGCGCGATCCCTTAAAAGTTACCATAGAAATATTTCTGCACCAAATCAAAACACTTCCCATTTTGTTAAAATATCTACAATTATGGCTATCTAAAAAAACACGGAATACGACACGGGTGTTTGAAAAAATGGCTCTTCATTGAGAAAATGTGACTTAAACTCGACTGCAAATCAAGTAACACATACATGAAAGTATCCTGACAGGACTAATTTTATTGATTACCAGAAATATGCTGACATGCAATTTCAGAACATTCTTCACGTAATTACCCCAATATAATGAAGAAATTCTTTTGCAATCTACTTTCCACAGTTTAAGTTATTTTGGAAAATCTTGCATACGAAATTCAATTGGGTTATGCAAACCCTCGCGACAGTCGAGCCGTGAACTGATACATTTTTTAAGGAAAGAATCAACCAAACAGTTATGCTTCCGACACACTTGATACAAATCCTGACTTCTTAAATTTTGCATTCAACGCCAACCTGATTACATTCGATTCTAAAAATATTATTTTGGGTGAAGTCTCTCTTTAATTTACTTGGTTCGAAGAAAATCCTTAAACGCCACTCAAAACCGTCACTAAATTTCTCACTGAAATCTAGCCTTCCTTTTCCGCGCAACACTACATTGCGTGATATCTCATTAGCCGCAGATCATTCGGTTCGAATGGGCATATCGTCATCGTTGCGTTACCCACGCCATCCGCCGCCCCTCACTCGAGTTTATCTCTCGCCTTATGCATCTGCAGAATGACACAGTCGACGGCTCCGTCCGTCAGTGTCTTGTCACATCCAACCCATTTTTTAAAGACACAATATGCCATGCACATCCGCGTCAATGTCCACAAAAGACATTAAAAATACATTCACGATGACTCTACGGATGGGGGCGGAACTCGTGACAGATATGACTCAGAAAGAGTATTGGACTCGACAGAGACGACTATATTTCTTTAAATTTATTTTGAACGAGGACGCAGCTCCTTCAATCAACTCTGTCGTGAATACCGACAGCAGTGCTAAATATCGTCAACCACTTTATATGAGCACCTTTCCGTGCGATAAGGCGAAAATCTAGACTCATTTTTATTAAAAAATAAACTCCCTGTGACAATCGAAAGGCATATAATATTCCATGCTTTCAAGCAAATTTAAACATTACCTTATTGGTAATGGCATTTAACTTAAGACCATAAAAAAGTTAGAGAATTTAAAATTTTCTGGCTAAAATACGGGTACATTTTCGCTTAATTTCTGAAATTTATCTTTGGATACATCCTAATTACTAACGCTTCAATACCAAAGTAAAGAATCGGTGAAATGTAAATAAAAGTTGTAATCAGCTTCAATAAACATCATAACAGGCCTCGAGGTACCGAACGATTACGATACGCACCACTACCAACCAGTTCATACCAAATAAGGTATGAAATGTGGTCAGAGCATTCATTTAGTCATCCTATTATTCAGGGTTGTGTGTGGTGCTACTGAATACCCACAGATATTTCCACAGTGCGTGGTTTACTGTACACGAGAATCGCCTCTAAAATCTATGAAGGGAACACTCCTTCCGATACTGATTTCTGGTCAACCACCAGTGTTCACTTAAATTGTACCATCTCACAGTAATTAACGAAAGGTCACGATATATCATTACTGATATGGATACTGGTTACTGATTTAAGGATCTGGGATCGAAGATAAATATTACCCGAATGAGTATAAATGCAAGCTGAAATAGTACATCCCCAGCGGTGTAGAATCTATGGCACTTCCCTGGAAAAACGCCCAATGACTAAGCTCCGCTCGATATGGGACAACGGCACTTCTCAGAGATCTTTTCTAAATAAACACGATAATTTTGGCAAATTGCATTCCATTCTCAGCATTTTCCCCGATGAGCTCTAAATACTTCCCGAATATTTTTAAAGAGGCCTATCTAATGCGATGAACTATCTCTCATTTTCCTTTTTCATGATATACACCTACGAGATGTCTACAGTATAAAACAGATCTTTAAAGAGTGATTGCACATTGTCTTCGTGTGTGTTCCCCATGAAAGAGAGGAGGAAGAGAGAGGGAGAGCCCAAGGTATTCGACGCAAAGATAACTTTACTCCGAATCTGCTGCTGCAAGACAAATACAAGGCTCCTGGGTCACGTCACATCACGCCGTTCATGGGAATGGAAGGAGGGCCAAATGAAACCAGCTCGGTTGTCAATCCTCAGGTTCGCTGGAAAAGCAAATGCAATTTCTTCCAAGTGAACAATCTCCCGCAAAAACAACGCAGCCTTCCCAACCGCAGATCCACTGCGAGGATAGAATATACCATGACAAAGAGGAGAGAAACATTGGATCAGCTTGCAAAAAAAATTCTTATAGAAATTCGATAGAGCCGAGCAACTGACGCAGTTTCATTTCTATTCCTCGTTTTTCACCCCTATGAGGAGACCTCCTGGGCTCCTTAACAGACTCTCGGTGCCGAAAAGAATACCTCATCGAATAGCCATCTCGGTCAATTGGAGAAATAACGACTTCTACCGAAAAATTAAAGGCGCCGTATTTTTAACACATGAAACCTACGTAAGTGGTGACTGATGTTAGCGTTGCGAGCCACACACGAACTCCCCGGAATACTGCTGGGAGGAATTCTTTCGGGCGATTTTCAATAGGTCTCTTTTTTTGGTGGTAGCATTTTAAAATTCGAATTGTTGCACGTATTTCCTTTGCCGCGATACAAAACATTTTCAAATTTCAGTTAGAATATCACACGAGATCTCAATAATAAAAGTCTACTCTAAACTTTTCAACGTAGTCTGTCAGATCAGTTCTGTGAGTTGACGGTTGTGAACCGAGAATATCATATCTATACGGAGAGCTGTGTGCGGTTCAGATATTACGTAAGAGGAGATATAGGAGAATAATTCACAGAAGCAACAAGCTAGGTCTACTCTACAGTAGCTAAGCTACAGATCATGTCAATAAAATTAGAGAGATTAAAGGTAGGATAGATATATTTAAGATTTCATTTATTCCACGAGCGATAAGGGATCAGATTAACCGCGCTATTACCACTGACCGCGAAATCTTGTGTGTATTCACCCCCTGCCACACACACTGGCGGTGGCTTGCAGGATGCTAAAAAATGCCACACAATCTTTCTTAACTTTGACGAGTCTTGAAAACGACTCAAGAGAAAAAAGATTAAATAATATTTTAATCGTTAATGGCACGAAGTGATTATAATCCTAAAAATGACAAGCCTTTCGTCACCTTAGCTTGAAACAGCCGTTTTCACGGCGTTAATATACTTCATATCATCCATAAATCCAGGAAAATATATTCAATTGTCGGACTGAGTGATGCTGTTTATCACCGAACAAATAAATGCAAGGGTATGTTTTCGTGTAATTCTCATACTTATACCAACTCACTTGTGGGGCTTGAGAGAGTACGGAACTGGGAGAGAGACTTATGGCGGGAATCCATAGAAGATGCAATGTGACAAGAATGAAAAAAGCAAGGAGAAAAACCTCAAAGAGTAAGAAAGAACTCACATATTCGAAAATGAAATAAGGGTTCAATTACCATTCGTGGACGGAAGATGCGAACTTAACGCGTAGATTGAGAAGTCAGTCCATCAAAACTAACTAACCTTTTCTGACAAGAAATATCTTTAAAAATATGGAATAACACAAAGTAGGATTTTCACAACCATTTGATCGATAAACTACGGTGAGGCATTAAGTTGAGAAAAAATTTTTAACTCCTAAGTATGAGCTAAGAAAATTTTTTTCGCCAAAATCTGAGGTTAATTTCCTTCAGATTTCGTGAAATAAGAAACCATAAACATCACTGATAAATCATGAGGAAAATAAATAAAACAATATATCCACCTCTACTATTCAAGACTATTTTATACCGCAGAGGAATGTAAAAAAATGAAAGATATTTTAGTATAAAAAAGATAAATGGAGCGATGTACGATCACCTCTCGTATTATCTCGCTATAAACTCTTCCCTCCTCCACAAGATATCCGATTAAAACAAAGGCAGAAGATTACAAATAAAAACAAGATTAGAAATGCCTAAATTTTAAACACAACTTTCTTTTTGAGAGTCACTGGCTTCAAACAATGGTTCAAAAAAGGAAATTTCAGTTTCTAACTCGTAGTTTGGAAATGGCTTGCCTAGATTTATCGTAAATTCCTCTTATAATGCCCCCTATCCGTCCACATTGTAATATAATGACGCGTTTGAAATTCTTTTCGTAGAAGAAAACAAAATATATACGCAAGACGGAGTGTGGACATAAAAGTCAAAATCCCCAAATGCTACATTTTGGATTGATTTGTTTATGCTGTGCGAATGCGATAAAATCCAATTACGGACCTTGGCACTTACTGTTTATACATTGAAATCAATTCTCGCGAAATCGTGTTCAGCTGACGAGAAGAATTCGTACGAGGGGATACCGTGATCATATTGATTTATGGGATGTGAGGAGAGTTGATGCTTCCATTGCCATGAAAAGGACATCGGATTCTGCTACTAAGAATAGACAGCTAAAGCAGAAAACTGCCACGTTACTAGCTCCGGCCAAGCACATTTAAGCTTTCAGTATCAAGTATATGACTGCAATTAGCTTTTTAGCAGCCATCATGATAGGTAAACCATGGCATATCCTCCATCTCTTAATTAGTAATTCACCAACATTGAAATGAGTTTTTCGATCACATATAATGAAAACAATCGATTAAGACGGATTTGACTTGGAGCAACAGCCTATAACTACCTTCATTACATGAAGTTAACCGAAATATACTTTCATAGAAGCTGACATCGCATTGACGTGTGGCATGAGGTTTTAGTACACTAGTTTCTACAATTTAACTGTTACAACACTAGACATGATACCTTGCAAGCCACCGCTGGGGTGTGTGGCGGAAGTGATTAAACACCATACTACTTTTGAGACAAAATACGTTTCCTCGCCAGCGCGATCGGATCAAGTTATCCTAATCCCATAAAGTTCGTGGGAAAAATGACATATTTAATTAATCGCTTCTACAAGTAATCTCTCTAATTTTATTTACAATATCTCTCCAACCGTAGTATGTTGGAGATAATACTTTCAAGATCATCGCTAAATGGACCTCCTTCCGATTTATATAAGAGGTTTAATCTGTAATTTAACCTTCACTCCGTGAGTGACTTCCAACCTAGTTTCTCTAATACCTTTAATACCCTACTCAGTTTATTATAGAAACGTTTTGCAAATCTAGCTCCACTACGCTGCATGCGATCTAATTCGGCAATCAATCTAACTTCATAGGGATTGCAAGTAATCAGGTCAGGAGCCGTCTCAGTTTTTCTTTTTGACAACGCACTTGTCAGCTAACCCGAAGTTCACAGATTCGAGTCTATCTCGGGCATTGAGGGAGACGATTTTGCAGTAGGATGGGCCATTCTGAATATTACTGCAGTAATTTTCGATCCGTATTTCACACCCCAGTGGGTACATTAACATCAATGCGGGCTATATAACCAACATCACTCATACATTTCGCATTAAAAAAAATTATTTTCCTCCTGTACTCTTAATTATAATAACATAATGATCACTTACGCTGGAAAGAAAAAAGATTAAAACTATATCCAACAATACGTTTCTTGCATATTTTGGTGCATACTCGTATAGGCGAAACCATTGGCAGACGAGAAAGTAGATTAGTGCGAGTATCACAAATAAAGTATCCTGGTATACACAAATGCTGCAAGGTTGATTTGCTTACTTCAGACTATTTATTGGGAAAGATAACGGCAGGACGATTTTCCAAAGTGCACAAGGGCATTGTATGTACAAAACATAAATCATATGATAGCGAAATAAAAGTGAATTGCGCCTGTTTTTTAACGCATTGCTAATGTTTTCCACAGATTATTGATACAACTTGTGGGGGGAGGGGGGTTCAAATATTGGTATTTATTCAGTGTTGTCTTTCGCTCTCACTTGAACGAACTGCCATTGAATTACAGGTTCAAAACTTTCACGAAAATACATTGATTTCAGAAATGTATCTCGGATGGAAATAACACATCTACACGACTCTAAATGTGAACCGTATCTCGAGCCTCGCTTGAGAAAACTCGAAATATGAGGTGGAGAGCGTACTGGAGTCTAGGGAATGGAAACGCGTCGGTATGAGGACTAGAGACGACGAGGGTGCCATGCGTCACGGCTACAAACTGAAACGCGGGGCCCAATGGGGTGGAGACGTGAATCGATGACCGGGGTCGGAGATTGATGGTCGGATCACGCACGATAGAGGGCAGGGCGGGCACGCACCGCACCTGTCATTTACTGCACGTTTCACGCGGGTAGACTCAGAAGAGCAAGGGAGAAGCAGAGAACATTACGCGACGGTTGTCGCAACTGGCCTCTTTTCTTTCATACCAATGTCTTGAAACTCGAAAATAAGAACTAGAGCACGATTTTGTTGGGAGAAGACTATATTTCACGCTGAAGTTACTGCTTGAGACAGTTATGAAGGATGCGTCGAAGGCAGAGGTCATTTTGCACCACATACAACATTAAAGTAATATGCCTTCATACATAAGCGATATCATCAATGGCATTTACAATAACTACAATAATTTTTTAAAGAATCGTGACTGCTTCAAATTTTAAAATCAGCTGTACAGTATTGGTTTATATATTAAATTTTCTTTGAAAAACAAAATTTTTAGGCTGAAATGATCATGGTCGTCCCACGGGGTATGTTCTAGGTCTCCCCCAATCCCACGTCCAAGTATTAGAAGATAAAATTAAGAAAAACTGCTTTCTAGGTTTCAGGCTCAACTTCGTGGAATGTCACTTTGATGGATGGGACATTTTTTTATATTTCAAACAAACTTCATTGGTATTGTGGAAGAGGCAACGTGAACATTTAATAAGGTAAAGAGGAATTTAAAAATGTTTAATGTTCCTGAACCAGATGTGGATTTGGTTAAGTATGGGAAAAATAAATCGGACCGAAGTAACGATGTAACGACGAAGTAACGACCAAAGTAACGACTGCGTTTGCTAGAGTATAAAAGCCAACACGAACCGTCCTAAACCTAGATTTAAATGGTAAAATAATTAAAACGAATGGAGCCCGCGTACCCATTTTACGAAACATTTACTACTGCCTTTTCGTAATCGAGAGAGCCGGGGATAATTGACTTTTTGAAAGAACTTGACAAAATTTCAAATTGTTGGATCACAATCAATAATTCTCAATAAAGCTTTGAATTTCAAGATTTTTCGTAATGATCTCATTTCTAGACACCCTGAATTTTTGAACGGAACATACATGTGGAAAAATACTTCAAAAAATTCATCCGAGTTTACTACTCTTAGATCTGCTGGTTTCGATTACGAATATTGTATTTCGTTCCACCATTTTCAAATTCTTTCCCTTAAGTATATTCCTCAAATGCATAATCTCCGCATTCAGACATAACAAGGCGAACAGGTTCACAACTAAGCGAATCGTGGCGTTTTAAGCTGTTTAACCTGTAAAAAGAACATTTGGTTTTTATCAAAGCAAAACACGAGATATTTAAGGACCTTCAAAACAGATGCTATGCCAATTCTAATCATCATGCCGCTGATAATTGTCTCCGCTACAAAACCAGTTCTAGGACAAAATACGATAAGGCGTTTTTAGGTCAACACTAAAAACGTTTTTCAAAATAAATGTTTATATATTTTTGAATGGTAAACCGATGTTGCAAGAGATTCCTTAATTGTGCATACCATTTGGATTCTTAATTGAAGTACGCCACGGACGATACAATGAAACATTGAGTCAAAATGGAATACAATATCTTCAGTAATAGGTCGAACATGCACTTATTGATTAGACCCCGTAAGCAAATAATATAGGCATTGTCTATTTTTAGTGAAACGCCACAATTAACAAAATCGAATGAAAAGTAAACCATATACATTAGGCGATAAAACGATTTCATCACAGAGGCACTGGATGTGCACTGAAACACGTAAATTACAGACTTTTTGGAGCCATCGCTTTAAATGTCTTCTCTAAACACTGGTGCACGAGTATGTTGCTATATGTTTTCCGATGGGCAATCATTACTAATTGGGAGGCTAATCGATGAACATCGATTTCCTTAATAACAACGTGAAAGATCATAATGATCTTCACAAGCTAGAATCGTAGCGTACACGATAGAGTAAAATTTTTTATCCCAACGCTAAAATTTTCCAACGCCAAACTCGCATGTTAGTCGCCAAATTTTTTTTGATAGGCAACCAAAAATCTTCGCTTGAAGTGTGTTCAGTGAAAAATTATTTTATTAATTCAAGTGGAATCGATAACGCCCGGACATTCGAATGGGGTGAAAATGCTAACTTTTGCGCTTTTCCTTAATGACTTGGGCCGTACACGTCGCCGCACTCTAGCTGCTCGTCCAAGAGGAAAGAAGTGATTTATCCTCGAGCTCTAAAGCGCCCCCCAAAACAAGAAACTTAACACACTGCGACCCAGTGGATGGGGGACGGGCAAGAGCTCTGCGCGGATGCGGGCAACAATAGTAAAATGTAACCACGTGAACGGAATACAATGAAGCAAAGTTTAAGTTTTTTTATTCATACGTGAACATAAGAACGCCATGCTTAACTAGCATACCAAGTATGACAGACGTCCTTCGAGATCCTGAAATTCAGGAACCGGCCCTAGTTTTTTTACAACGAGCTTACCCCACTCTACTACGTGTTCGGAGTTGGTTTGACCCACGGTCGACTCTTTGCAGCCCTCTGACCCAAACGACCGACCTCGACGCATTTCTCGTGGATAAGCAGTTGGACCCACTGTTGTAACATCGCTTACATAAATAATTAATTCACATAATTTCATCACCCCCTACTCTTTGAAAAATTGAAATTTCGTACCTACGTCCGCACAGAGTGTATATGGGGTACGACTGTATGATATCGATGACTGCACAAAGTGCCCTCCCTAGCAATCCAATGAGCCTCTCCAAAGAGATTGTGCCTAAGACTTTAAGAGACAATGCTCTTAAATGTTTCATTTACGTTTACGGTACTACTGGACCACATTGGTTAAAAGAAATCCTATTTCCGTCGAAGACACTTTATCCGTCATGAAAAAGATGTAATCCTCATACCGTGACATAACCTATACGCTCATGAAAATTGCATTTCGAGAACATTACCGAAACCATAATTTCAAGAGAAATAATTAATTACTACCCCGTTCAGTCTTAAAGTTCACATCATTGAGAGTGGCAAGAAATTAGAAGAGTGACTCTCAACGAAGATATTTATTTTTTCGACATCGGCCTAGCTTAAGCTACAGAAGAAACACACCCAAGCTTTTCATACTAGGATTCAAGCCATTTGTAAATTTGTACATACCATAATATTTTCACAGTTATCAGAGAACAAGAGTTTTTCATATCCAAAGAAGTGGGAGAAGTTTGCGGATGGTGACGCTTATGACATTAGCGCGTGAATCTTACAGTCACACAAGAATTGTAGGCCCACTTTTTAGAAGAATGAGGCTCCTGAAATCTAAGAGAACGACTTAAGGAGTTTAATGAACGGTTTATCTCGAGGGGAATACCTTATTATGCGTCACTTAATTTTCCCATATTAACACTGCCGAGTTCTTCGTGTTTCCCAAATATTAAACGTGAAAGAAACAAAGTTTGCTTTAGGTCCCTGAAAATATATGACTCGATCTCTATAAAAGATAACCTTAGTCATAAGACTGTCCAATTATTTTGTCTCAATACATACATATTCCAAATTGGGGTGGGTTACATATATTTCTTCAAAGAAATGGTCGGAACTATGAGGTACAGGCCATTAAGTAATAAGGATTTTACACCTTTTGATAATCACAGCAGTTACGTTGGCATTTCTGTGGATATTTTAAGAATAATTCTTCTTGCGTAAATAACTCCTTTCATTGGAAATATTGTGATTTAGGTATTACTACCATCATCATGAATTATTTGCTAAGCTCGTTGTAAATCTTACTTTCTAGAGCTTCGCTACTACTGTTCCGCCAAGCTATCGGTCCACAACCAATCTATTGCGAACCACGTATTTTTTACTACTTATGTCTTTGAAAGAGACAAATCCCCAATCACGCCTCAAGAAAACGGCATAATTGGAAGAAAGACAGAACTCTATGGCATATCCACGACGAGCCGTAGGATACGTGCAAGCTTCCGTCATCACTATTCCCGAAAAAATATTAATTGCAAATTGCGACTACACTCAACTGCGTCGGTCGCCCCAAAAGAATCACTTGCCACAGCTATTCCGACTGGATCGAAGCTGGCTAATGATTCCACTATCGCAAGGAAATTTCTAAACGGATGGGATCTCGGATCCCTTGTGTGAGCAGAGTGCCCCGGGTCACGCAGAGGTGTGCGTGTGTGTGAGTGGCACCAAATACACCCGGGAAGGTTTCAAGTTGGAGTTGTGGTCGTTATTGTGGAAGGTGACCGACAGCTGAGGTCATTTGCGCCATTGGGGATGAATGGAAATGGAAGAGGGATGGAGAGAAACCCGGCGTCGGCATTAGCCTACGATTAACGAAAGGCGTCAAAGGGTACGCAGTTTAACGTCCCATCCGACGGCTCCACGAAGCGCCCCAACTAGGGATCGGAATACCACTGAAAAATTTGGCCACCACCGAGCTTCGAACCCGGGCCTTCATGCGTGGGAAGCAAGTACACATTAGCCACCGCATTATCCCGATACCCTTCGCAAGTTTTAAAATTCACAATGCGCATCAGTACATTAACGCAATGAGACTTTGTCCAAGAAAGGACGATCCTTCAAAGAGGATTACTTCCCCACTGTCATGGTATTAAAGGACAGAGCAAAAAGTTCGCATAGGGATCTACAAACAAATTTTTTTACGCCCTTGCCTTTCGAGCGATACGTGAGTGGGATTACGCTAGAGATGTTGACCATTCCGGGAACGTCATAAATTGAAAACACTGACACCTAACAGAATTTTTCCTTCCTGCATATATTTGGTCACAAAATTTACCGTAAATATCATACATCATTAAAAGCAATTTTTAGCATAACGATGGCATATGCCCAGCTTGCAACAGCACGGTCACAATCCAACGGATAATCAGGTTCACCCTCACTCGACGAAGATCTTACATTTAGCACGGCTCCATCATCGCCAATGCTTTGAACTGAAGCGATTAGTAAAAAATATTATCTCTCTCTAAAACAAATTGTTTACTTTTTCGTGGAAAACAAGCAGAACACAAACCTTGAAAACAAGTAAATTTTCATTTCGTACAATTTGAGATAATGAACATGCTCTAAAAGAGTTTCACTGCTGGGTTCAATACGGCACCTTCGCTTTGAATTACTAGGAGAATATGGATGGGAAACGATGCAGCGCAAACAAGATAGACGGAATCAAACTAATCTCGTGACAGCGTCTCTACTTAAGAATTAGAAAGGCGACTGCGAAGGAATTACGAGCATTCGTTGTAAAACCAAATAATATGTCATCATGTTAGATTATCTGAATAAAATATGAGAAACAGCCCCGGCATTAATAAATTTAATGTCTTTTTTCCCCTCACTTCACTGACTGTTTAAAAAAAACCAAGGTTATACATCCTATCATTCGTCATGTAGAGAACTTGACGTCGTCTGACTTTTCATTAAATGCTTCATAACGTGGGTGCCAGCAGGTCAGGACCAAACGGTGGGGGACGGGAGAGAAATGGCTTTCCTTAATAGTCGTTACATCCCCTTTCTCCGGTAATCCTTTTGCAGGGATGTAATTTTATTGCAATACAAATAATCTTGTCATGCTTGAGTAGCTGGGTAAACCAAGAAACTGGTCTGAAATGTAAGAGTATCATAACACCGAAAAGCTAAGAGGAGCGCCTAGGCTCTCCTGGAAATCTTTCGATATCCTTGAGTCATAACAATTCACAACTCCCGCAATTGCTTACTGGACGTCCTAATATTCTTAAGCCACATTCCTACATGGTGAATGGCAGGGCGTGATATTTATTAATCCGAAATCTCGTTCCCTCATTAGAGGCTCATGTTTTGCCTACTGGGACGAAAATTTCATCGCAAAATCAAATACTCTGGGGGTTAAATAGAACTTAATTACAACAAATAGGAACCGGAGAAAATCAAAACTGTTAGCCAACATGTAACGAAAGAGATAGTCAACCAGCCCTTCGAATTTCCATTGGCTATCATGTGTCTGAAATGCATTACAGGACCAGAAATACATGTTTTTACAATACACTAGTAGGTATGAAAAGTCGTGATATCTTCACCAAAGCGAGGGATCCAACGACTTGCAACTTAATTAGGACTGATCACATGAAGTGCCTAATTTTGGTCTTATGTTTAACTTACGTGGCCCTTGGATGATATGCACCCCACCAAAGAACCTGCTGCTTACGCCTCTGACCGAGCCTCGCGGCCTGCCTTTCAAAAACACTGCAGGGCACTCAAAGATAGCATATAATCTAATATAAGTGAAATCTTTTTCAAGTGAAGCCCAAAGCTTCCGCAATAGGTTTCCGGATAAACCAACTCCTTCTCGAAGCGAAACACTTTGCGTGCATATCATCAATTACAGAGAGCAATTATATAAACCAAGGGAATTTCAACTTTTAAATTTAGCCCTCGGGAGCAAACACGGCAGTACGTAACTTCATCGAGTGAAAAATGTATATTCACACACCCCCGAGTACATTGGATAAAAATTTAGGTCGAATTAACTGTCAATGACACGTCATTTACAGGTTATCGCAAAACCTTTGCCGACCGAAACAATAGTGATTTCACTTCATTCTCGTCATTAATTAAGGGAATACTATCTCAAAATGACAAGAATATGAGATGTTACACGTTTGGTCCGGCATAGGAATCTTTCAGTAATAACTAAACAAGGAAACCTCTCGTCAACAATATGCAAGGTATTATCTTTTATAACGAGTGGACATTCTATGGCGCCCTATGTAGATCGACATATGGAACAGAGCTTCTTCGACGGGAAACAAACTATGGACTGGAACGCAAAAAGATCAAGAACTAACAATGACTGGCAATCAGCAGTAGTTTTTTATGGGAGGCGACCGACAACTAAGGTCATTTGCGCCGTTAGTGACGGACGGGAAAGGAAGGGTGGAGAGAAATCCGGCGTCGGCATTAGCCTACTCTTGTCGAAAGGCGCCAAAGGGGTCCGCAATTTAACGTCCCATCCGACGGACGGCGTACTCACTCAAAGTGCCCTCCACAAAGCACCTCAGGTACGGCTTTAAGAGGAAAAAAGTAGCTCAATGTAAACAAATGTAGCCATCGACTGCACATGTAGGCCACAAGGAAGTAGACGAAGACTAGAGTGGGTGGGGTCTTCGGCAATCAGTTCTCTCTATCGCGGGTGGTGCCATTTCAATTCGCGGGAAGGTAGGGAAGTACTGAATAGAAACATTTCAACGGTCTTACCAATATAACTGAAATAACAGCAAAATAAAGATGATATGCACCCACAGCCTGAAGATTTTATCGTTGGATTAACGCAAATAGGCAAAGTGGTGCACAAAATATACTTTACTCCACGTCTGCCGGAGTTGTTGACTACTGGATTCGTATACCTTAATATCCACTCCCCGTGACACCCCTCTCTTGAGCGATGGTTCTGGTTATGAGACGAGTAAAATTAAAGTCTCCGTACATTTTGAACCAGGTCAGAAACATAATACATTCAGAAAGTCTCACTCGCCTGAAAAATACTTCGGTCAAAGGAATCCCTCATTTATAGAACGCTGAAATGCAATAGTGAGGCTTCTAGATGCATAAATGTCCCTTCGCCACTCCCCCCTTGATGTCAAAGTATAGTCTCATTATCCAATAAGCATTTCAAGCAGTAGAAGAGAAGGATAATTGACGCTCAAATAATATTGGAAGAAAATATTAGGGGTGGTTAGAAAATTTTGAAACGAAAAAAAGGAACATTAGCAAACCTGTCCAGAGACAATTCACATGGCCTTTTGAGTTTCCTATCTGCGAACCACAGCGTTTAAATTCACTGTCGAAATAAATATTATTGTGTGAAGCAGAACGGTTTTAGAGAGAAATATATATTTTCCATACTGCTCTGTGATAATGCGGGGTTTCAATGCATTTTCCTTGATGCTAAAATGTCTTACTTTGAGGATGTGTTGTTTACAGAAGAGTGGGTACTGAGAGCTGCATCTTGGAAACAACAATTAAGTCGAGTATATCAGGGAGACCGAAAATAACAATAGGACGAAAAAAATGCAATAACATATACTTAAAAGCCTACACACCTACCTACCCACAGTAGAGGCATATAGCAATGGTAAGAACTGAAACATCTTCTATGTATTTGTAAGGCAAGGTGTTGAGTTCAAAATGGCAGCGTCAGATTATGATTTGGTTTTTCAATCACAGTAATTGGGGAACTAACGTTTTAGTTGGGTTGTGAACTGTTTGAGGGAAGGAGTGCCTATTTCAATCAGCCAGGCCAAGAGTCACCGTAGATTATCCTATCCCTAGGTTATTACCACATTAAAAAATAAAACTCTTAGCTCTCAAAAAGCATGATAGGTGGGATGTGATCATGCTTACCACTGCTCATATAAGGAAGTTCAAAAGTTTTTCCCTCTTCAACCAAAGGATGAGGTGGAATTGCAATTATTTACTCTTTAATAATTACTTCTTTTAAGAATAATCAGCATAGACAGTAGTTACTGGCCAAAATCGAAAGGCCGCTGCCCTGTGAAGAAATCATTTCCCCAAATGAACCATTTACATTGATTGTATGGGATATGCATACATCTCCACAAAATGTGAATATTTAAGATGGGAACCACTTAATGGAGGTGACTATCGAGATAGGTTTCACTGCACATACCAGGGTAAGTTGAAATGTTTTGGCCTGACAATGATAGACTGCTATTTTCAATCTGCCAGGCCAGGAGTCACACCCAAATTTATCCCTGTGGTCTGATCTGCCAATATGTTGTTGGACTATGATAATTCCTTCATTGTCTTAAACCAATTCAAGTGTCTGTATCTAACTAACTATTTTGCAATGACACTCTCTTTTTGTGCAAGGAGGGACCTCCCTCTTACTAAAAGTTCTCCCATTAACCCTCTCCCACTTCCTTTTTGCAATATTTTTTCTGGAATTTTCTTAATTTTACCGATTTCTTTAATTATTTCATCAATGGATCTCAAATACTTGCTGGACATTGAAAATATAGCCTTGCCAACACAAAATATCACCTAATGCCTCACACCAATTAATACAATGATGAAAGACTTCCTGGTTTTAGCCTAAGTAAGTAATGCATAAGATAGAGAGGGAGTTTCAGAAATTTTGCTTTCACTACAAACGAGGTAATCTCTGTGTGTGACAATTATTTTCTCAATGAAAGTTTCATTAATAGTAAGCTTTAAAAACAGTGGTAATATATTAAAAAGTCATAAGGGAGAGTGTCTTAAAAATTAACCTCCTGGATGCATTCACACAATATTATTTCCTTTGAAATAGATATTTATGAGCATTAACCAATCACAACTGTTATCTAGACTGTGTACAAAAATGCTTATGGACACCAGAATGAGAAAAAAACCTCGCAAATTGAAACCACGGAAAAAACGCAGACTCAACACACCTAAGATACACTTACATGAAACGGAAATAATATGTCAACCATATAGTCAACAATGAGGCCAAAGGAAAGGGTTACTATTTACTTGGCATAGGTCTAAATTATGCATACAGCCAAAATTTACAACCAACAATTTGATTTTGAAAATTGACTCAATTTTTTTTCAGATTTCTGTTCCTGCTACACCAAGTCTATCTACTAATAAAATGACATCATTTGAGTAATAAAATTGAGGGTAGGTGCATTGACTTGGCAGAAATCCTTGCCATAGTAACCTCATCGTGATGCATTATCATCACAAAGTGGTGTTTTGTTATATTAAAATTAGATGGAATACTACCACATATTTTTTGTGATCATTCTACTAAACTCATGGAAGCATAATAATTATTGTAATTTATTTACAAATAATTAGATATATAAAAATAGGGTTATAGCTGTGGTATTTCAGTGGACAGAGACCTGGACTACTGATCGTTGGGCATGGGTTCAATTCTGGGGATACCTCTGAGTACTTGGAGCTTCACCCAAGCTGTGTGATTTTTCTGATACCAAATCTCCCTAGAAAACCAAAGGCTGAATGGACAAAGCAAGTAGCCACACTACCCTGGCATGCAAATTTCACATGCTATTAATGTTTATACTAAACGGTAACCCTCTATCAAACCAATCTTCAGATTGATAACTGAGGTGGTAAACATAGGAATAATTTGGTACTTGGTAATGTCAAGGGAAAAACAACAACACGGCAGATAGATATTTACTCTGTTAGCCTGAAGTTTGCTAAGACATTGAGGAAAACAAACTACCCATTACAAATAACAAAAATTTTTCAATGCAATTTACAGCCATTTCACTTTATCATAATAATAATAACAAAAGTTATTAAAAACCATTAGTAGTGCAGTGATTCACCTGAATATTAGTTAGGTAGGTGTGCCCTAAGTTGGATAAGTGAACCCTAAGGTTATACTATTTATATTTACATAAAGGGAAACACAAGTGTAATTCATGAATTGAGACTGGGGAGTGAGGGAAAACAGTTCCTCTTCCTATACAGCCAGTAGCTTCCCAGGAAAATCTGGTACCCTAAAACCCCACACAGCTTGAGTTTAAACTGAAGGCAGCCATTGACAACTCACAGAACCGAACCCAGGCCATTCAGTTTGCAACCAAATGCGCGACACACTGGACTACCATGCACCCCAAATTATTGATGCTCACCAAAAATAAAAGTGCTCCAAGAAAAATTACATTATTTTGTCACATCCCAAGTAAACATCTGCATACCATGAATGTTGTAAGCATGTGATAGGGTAGGAGAGCGACCTCCCACGTTCTCACACCCCTTTAAAATATCGACACACCACACTTCTGAGAGACTGCATTGCCCTTACAACAATGAAGTCCTATTATGAATGACTATCAAATATCAACTCATTTTCGTTTTAATAATGGCGGATGAGAATAGATCCTCTTTTCTGCGGAGTGATGATTCTTGATGTAGCATCAATTAATTTCAGAGGCACAATATTTTTCAATGGAACACCTCACGGTGCTTGATATTTTGAAAAACTTAAAACATATAAAAAAACTAATAATTCATAGACTTATACCAACAGGTCTCATCGCAGAACTACCGGGTAATGATATTGTTGTGCGACTAGTTTCCATTTCTATATTATTCCTCAAGAGTCGCGTCCTAATTTCTCCATCGACTACTAAATTATAACACCTACAAATTTCTAAGCTTAATTTGACTCAAGACTTGGCAGTTTAAGAAGCTGAGATGAAACGTTTTATGATTGAGGGCAGTCTTACAAGGATAGCGTTAACAAACCAATCTGTATATTGACATATTCGTTAGCACTTCCGTATGCAAAAGAATGAACATCCAAATTTAAAAAAAGTGGGCATTCATACGAAAAGATACCCTACCGGGACCAATACTCAATGCGATATGTGGGCGTAGTTGGTATTACCCGTGTAACAGATCTCAGGGGCCCTTTTAAATCACAAATGAAAACATTAGTATTCTTCATACCTCGGGTAAAGAGCTGGCAGATTAGGCCTACGCTACGTTAGCCAGGTAACAACGCAGTGGATTAATCCAAAGAAACAAGACCGTTCCGACTAAATAATTGAACACGCTGCCATGCTTAAAACACTAAAAATTAGTTTAAACAAAAAATAAAGAGTTTATGGCTTACCCGTTGTACCAAAGATCTGTTTGACCATATCCCAGTAAAATCCTTCCAAAACAGTTTTATCTTGGGCATGTTGTTGACAGAGCAAGGGCCACAGTTGCTTTCGTATTGAACTATTAATTGGCCAAGAGTTTTCCCTAATGATTTGCTTTAGCTAAAAATAAAATTAATAATTAATTTCCGTAGCAAAATTCTAAACACATTACAGACATTACCGAATTATCTCGTACACGTCCGCCACTAACGTTCGGACGTATCTGAGGCGATATAGATGTTTAAGAATTCACGTTAACATACAAGAATTAGCTAAAATAAATAGTTTTAACTAACCTCTCTTTTCTTTCCTGCTTGAATTAAAGCTTGTAGTTCCTGAAATGTTTTGAGAGATCCTTTCTTGACTGGGCTATCTGACAGAATAGATATTGAACTGGTATCCACATAGTCGGGGAAAATCTCATATATGTCAGATTCTTCTTCCAAAACAGACAGCATACTGTGGATCACTTTGTTACCTGATTCACCATGTTTCATCATTCATTTCCATATACCTAATTTCATTGTAGTTCATACATTAAAGAGAAAAGGCATAACTTGCCGGATCATATTGAATTACCACACATAAAACTATAACTCAAGGCTCAATAACGAATTTTTAATTGTTTTGGTAACCATAGAATCGATAAAATATCAGCGTTAAATATTCCTTTCGAATTAACTTCACGAAATGTCTAACTTAGCTTACCAATCTAAGGAGAAGCTCAGCGTCTGCTAACGAGCCCTCACAACGCGAGAAACTGGTTCAACTAACATCCCTTGCGCCTGCCCCGTGCTACAGAGAAAACAAATTACTCAACATGGCGCGACTTTAAAAGCGCAATACGCTTGGCCTTCAAAGCACGGTAGAATACATAGGCGAGAGCAGTTTCAGAAATGTACTTTTGGTGAACTAGAAAATGTTGCAACAACAGTGCGTAATCGTATTAACTGGTAATTATTTACAGTAGTTTTATAAAAGGCAGTAAGTATCCTTGATGACTACTTCCGCGTTTCTACATGGCATACGTTCCTACGTAGATTTTCGCATCGATTAGTTCCATGTGTCAAACTTCCAAGAGCCAATACAATTTGATTATCAGTAGAGAATTCCGCCAGCCTAATAATATCGGAATAATTATCCATGAGAACATCATCACAGTAAGAGTGCAAGAAATTACTTAGTACAATCGTTCATGGATTCAGTCAATCCGCGCTCACCCATATTAAGCTCGTCACACCGTTAACATTAGCCGCCAATTATAACCTCTCAGGGAAGGCTTCCTAACATTATATTAGCGAAGATAGCATGATGAGAACATGATCATTGCAGCGATAGCTAGTAAGGAACAATTGTACGCGGGAGAATTGACTTCCATATTGATAAAAATTTTAATTGATACCTACCCATCTTGGCGACTCCCTATCCACTTTGAAACACTGTGCTCTTATCCACGAGGCTGTCAGAAAATTTAAAGTATAGCATTGGAAAATGGACAATAATCCTCTACTCCATTGGTGATATTGTGTTCATTAATTAATTGATTATATTGCAACTGCACCTATCCTTCCATAGATATATTATCATAGGTTTTATGTGGCAACTCATAATTATCCACAGAAATTAATAATTGTTTGCTAGATTATTTATTAGGTAATTGGTTATCATTTCATCATTTGAAGAAACAAGTATTCATCATATACCTGAAAATACCTTAAATGATTTTTAATGATCCAAATAAACAATATGAATAACTATTTAAATAATGACCAATAATCCAAATACCAGGTAGCCACATTTAGATCCGTGCTTTAGAATATAATTTAGTCAAATGAAGTGATAAAAGTGCAGACTGTACCTCAGGCAAAGAAGATCAAATATACATTACATTAAAAGTTTAAAATAACTCTATTTACATTAAAAGCCATTTGACAACCCAAAAACACAATATACCGGACTATAACTTAACAGTGATTAATAATGCATGTGAAAAAATTCACATGCCTTAAGATAATGCCACTGAAAGAAAGGTATTCTATCTTAAGGAAGCATACACACAGCCATACAGCAATGACAGCATTGCAATAGAAGGCTGAATAGAAAGAGGAGGAAAAGTCAAATACTTCATGAAGAATCTATGACTAATGACTCCTCTAGGCAGGGATGTTAATCCCTCAAACATTTTTTTCTCTCTCTCTCTCTATGTTCACTTCACTCTCATTCAAGTATGTTGAATAGCTGCAGTTGAGAGCAATTTTTAATTCCAATTTACACAAAATATTGACATTAAAATTTATTATCTTTAGCAGTGTGATTCAACTATACCCAAAATGCTTTTTTCAGTAATGGGCAAACAAGATTACGAACGATTCCAGTAGCCACTAACAAGCTGGGAGAGTGGCAGCTAACTCAATATTTCACCCAGCTTTCCTGGATATTTTTTTTCACTCTTTTCCACACTTTCTCACTTTCACAATTAAATGTGTCACTGACAGAGGCCAAGAAAATAAATCCATGTCTCACATCACTCAATCACTCTTTTTATGTTCCACAGCAGCTGTTTCCCTTGATTAAAACCTACCAGGAGTAAAGCATTGTAAGGGAATACTGGCACAGTCCTAGCTTCTGTAGCACAAATAAGTCTTATCTGAGAATAAAAATATACTAGTAACAAACAAAACAAGAATCGTCTGACAACTAAGTTTTAAAAATTCTCAAATGCCATTATTCTACCGTATGCATGGAAGATAAAAATAAACAAAACATTTTATATCATAATGAACTATTGGTAGGAGGCAAGTCCTTTAGAAGAAACAAAACATCCATTTGGTGTTTTTGTGGCTTCATCCAGACATTTTAGCACCTAGTGCAATCTTACTCAGCACCCCCGCACAGACTTTGGCATTATGCTCCATTTTGATTGCTATATGAATCACTTATGCAGTCTTGGTAGCTTTAACTGGACAGCAGTGAAATGCAGCTCGTAAGTTATCTCAAAGAAAACATGCTGCTTAAAGGCTTACAAGCAGCCAAAACAAAGATTTCAATTTTTGATGATGATATACCATCATGATAAATATTGTATTGCAGTTAAATTGGCTAGCATTCCCTACCCAGCAGCGGGGTGCTTTTGTAAACTTTATTTTGAAGTAGTATGACCACAGGAAGAAAATCTTTTCAACCAAAGAAAATACAGAGAGGTGAAACAAACTGACTTCTGTGCTTACTGAATGGGTAAACTATATATGCTTTATAACCACAAAATTTGTTATTGTGTATTGATTTGACACCAAAGATATCACAAATAACAGGAGAAATTTGTTTCCATAGTAATCGGGTAACAGGTGGAATGTAGGAATTGCAGGTGGCCAGAAACGTAGATGTGCGCATGATATGGGCTATGACAGAATGCAGCTGTCCTTCTTGACTGACAGGTCACTGTTATACACTCTATACAGGTTAGTGCTCAGCAGCAGGTTTCAGCTCTTTTATCTGCTTGATGAGGTAAGCCTTTTCATCATTGAACTGCTCATCTTCAGACCTCTCTGTGTGGAATCTTGTGAGAAAATCAACCAGCTTCTCTTGATTTCGTAGCAAGATGTCCAAGATTGGCTTGGGTTTGTTGGGATTCGCAACAAATACCTGTCAATAAGAAAATATACATTGATATAAAGTGGAATCACATGTTTTTCTTTATTTTGGGGCTACTAGACCTGATGATTTTGCAATTGCACCACTTTATTCTGGCATTATTCCAAAAACCAAGATATACTTAAAATTAGGAGGTTTCACATAGGGTGATTTTGATATAAATGATAAGTTATCTTTGCCAGGAGTGAAGATCACTTATAAGCATCTTGATGGTAGCATGAAGCAATTTCTTTTACTTTTCCTAAAAATATATTATCTAATGCACATTCATTTGGTGGGAATAGCTGCTGCTGGATAGTAGACATTTTATCATGTAATACCTACATAAAGGAACAAAAAACAACTGAAAAAATGAATGCAGTGATTTCCTGTAGATTTGAAAGTGATTTCTTTGTTCACATTATGGTAACCACTAATGTATTACCATATTGCTAATAACTGTGATGCTCAGTTGAACAGTAATTATGCTAAATTCCAAAGAAACTGCGGGAGATGCCGCAACAGTAACTTTTAACGGAGTCATCCGCTATCTGCATCAGCCGCATCCGCTAATTTCAGAGTTTAAGAGGACGCCTCGGTAGCTTAAGTGGCTAAAGCATTCGACCGGATATTGAGGGATCTGGGTTCGAGTCCCAGTCAAGGCGAATGATTTTTACGCTCTGAAATTGTTGCATTAGTAATTATGCTGACTAGCAGCATTCATTCAACACTCTTCTCAATATTTTTAAAAATTTTGCATGAAATTGATCAGAAATTCTATTCATTAGCCATAAACTATACTTATAAAGAGGGGCCAATATTTTTTCCAGCCAATAAATTTAGAAAAAGCATTTATTGCGGTCTCAAGAAGAAAATTCCAGAAAATTCCAAATAAGCTTCTTCACATTAAGAAAATTTAAAAATTTCTATGAAATCTGAACCATAAAATACAGAATGTTTTTTTAATAGTGTAAATGATGGAAATTATACTGCTGTTATTTATGATGAATAATTCTGGTAATAGCCCAGCTAAGATAGTTGGGTTAAACACTTAAAGTAAAGTTCAAATTCACCACGGGTATTAATGTTGTGTAAACTCTAGTGGTTGGCCCCTAAGAAATAGGAAGTGGTTAGCCCCTAATGGCAAGCGAGGAGTGGCTTATTGGGAGCGCAGGGCCAGACAAGACCACCAGTGACATATAGACAGCAACAATGTAATAATATATCAAAAAACTATTTTCATAGCAATGTAGTTTGCCTAAACCATGATTTTGACAGACAGTTAGGAACAGGAGGAATTTGGAGTAAAAACATCCATCAATTTAAAAAACTATAAAAACTTTAAAATCAAAAAAGTTTGCAGCAAGTACTGCATTAGACGAAGAGTATGTTCCCAATTTTCACTGATTTTTGGACGAATGATTGAGCAGTGATAAAAAGAAACTTGCTGTGGCATCAAAGATGCTCTCACTGATTTGTAATAATTTAAATTATCTTTATTGGTAAATGAATCTCCATTCTGAGGAGATATTCCTTGAAAATTATATCAGAGTTGGTTGAAATATCATATAAACGAAGAGAAAATAATTAATGCATGAAGCATTATCAACACAAAACTTCTGTTTTATCTTCTTCATGCCTGTATCATTATATCCTTCATTAGTATCTATCATTACATATATTGATACTGCAGAACTTGAAACAACAAATCAGATGGCTGAAAAATTGTATCAAAGCACCTTGTTGAATCCATAATCTTATGCAATAAAATTTTCCAAAATGGCCAATTTTTTGGCAACATAGACAAAACATGGGAGAGACAAGACCAGATATGGTGGATGCTTTAATTTTTCAGAAGAGATGAGAAGTGGTATGGATACATCCCAACCCTTTTTGGTCTTTCATTACCTTTTGATACCCAAGAAACTATCCCTAATCCTTAGGAGTCCTCGAAAAAAAGTAGTAAGGAATCTATGCTCCCACTTTCGGAAGCATCCCTTTTCATTAAATGATATCGATATTTCTCTGGATGAACTGAAAACTAAATGAGGGAATTAATTTTCTTTATCAAATCTGGAAAATGGTGATGCAAGTGAAGACATAGTGGAAATCCTATTGAGATACTTAGGGGAGATGAAAGTCAGTTGACAAAAATTGGAACAAACCTTAGCATGGCACAATGGACAAACTTTTGCCCCAACAGGAGGGGAATTTTGATGAACTAATTTTGGAATAATTAACAACTTTGTTTCTAAGGAATACCAATTAGTGGATCACTTATACGTTTTTTTGAGTGTGTTGATTGGGAACAGGTGAAAAAAAGACCAGTCAGCTACATGCGTGAGTGTACTGTAAATAATATGCTTGCATTTTTGACTATGATGATACCACCACCAAAGAAAAAACATTCTCCTAACTAGTGCTGGTTCAAGGATTCACCTAGCGCAACAACAAACTTCAGTAAATACATGTGATAAGACAGATTATTGGTAATTCTCCAGTTTTTAGATTTCTCTGCTAATGATACCAGTGGATTTGGAAGATTTTTGCATTAAATTAATTATATTTTCATAATTGTGAAAAAGTCCTTTTACTATTCAGTCAATTTCAGAATTTTCCCTGGAGAAAATGGAAATACCTATCATACAAAAATATTCTGTATCATGATTTGGATGAAAGAATTCTGTATCAATGGTTAGGAGTTGTATACAGCATAATATATAATTGTTATATTGCTGTGTGGTCAACAGTGGTTGTCACAGAATACAGAGCTGTGATTCAATGTTGCTTATACTGTACCTCATGAAACCATTAGCACAAAGAGGCACACTAGCAGTCTCAGATGAACAGAGAGTCTGCTTGAATATATAAATCTATGGCCATATGCTCAAAAAACATTTAAAAAACTCCCAAAAAAAAGGGATAAAAATTAAGACAAGCTACAAATCGTTGGCTGTAATTTCAAAATAGTATTACCATTACCCAAAAAGTGGCCTGGCTGTACAAAAAAATGGTTAAGACTATTATAAAAAAATAATATCTACAAATAAACACTGCCCATAGCTAAGCGTTAGGGTCAGCTGTAGGCAATGCTAAAAAATTACTAAAAAATAGCTTTAAAGTTCCTAGTTGACAGTAAAAATTTAAGGTACAGCAATATATTCTGATGCCATCTCATACCATGGCACAAGTAGCACCATATTATAATACAGAATTTTTCTCTACTATTGGTGACAAAGTTGATCAGTATTTCCAGTATCTTTCTATACATCATTTTTCTCTTGGGTTGTTACTGAGAAATTGACTTTACTTTTCAAAGGGAGGCTGTCATTCAGCAATACATTCCCTCAAAATGGCACAAATTTGAAATATATTTTTTTAAATGTTAAATGGCAAGACAGGCATAATATTGGGGTAATTACTTGAAAATTGTAAAAATTATGGAAAAGAAAATAAAGAATCTAAGGAATGCCTGGTGCACTTCTACTGACGAAGTTGGAAAAATATTTAAAAAAGGGGAATATGCCGAAAACCAGTAAAAAAAAGTCCTTAACCATATAATTCACTTGAGGACAGTACATGAGCACATTAAAAATGAACGCAGAGGCCACACCAAATTTTTACAAAATACAGTCCAGAACTCTACCACATTAAAAAACAAAACTCTAGCTCAAAAAAAGCATGAAAGCTAGGATGTGATCATGCTTTTTGTTCTTCACTGTTCATATAGGGAAGCTCAAAAGTTTTTCCCTCCTTAACCAAAGGATGAGGTGCAATTGCAATTATTTACTGTTTAATAATTACTTCTATTAAGCATAATGAGCATAGACAGTAGTTGGAGCATAGACAGCTACTGGCCAAACATCGAGTGGCTACTGCCCTGTGAAGAAATTACTTCCTCAAATGATGAGCCATTTACACTGATTGTATGGGCTATGCATACATGTCCAAATAAAGGGACTACTTAAGAAGAAAACCACATCATGGAGGTGACTATTGAGACAGGTTTCACTGCACTTACGAGGGTAAGTTGAAAAGTTTCTGGCCTGACAATGTAAGACTTTTAAAAAATTATTTAATTTTTTTACATAATCTCCCTTGACTTCAAAACACTTGGTCCAGTGTTTCTCCAACATCAGTATTCCTTCCTGGAAATGAAAGTCTGGAAGGCTGTGAAAATATCCATCTATTGCTCTGGCAACTTCTTCATTAGACATGAAGCGCTTCCCAGAACCAATTTTCTTCAAGTTTGGGAACAGATGGATGTCTGAGGGTGCTAAATCAAGGGACTAGAGGGGATGGCCGAGCAAATCGTACCCCAAACCCCAGAGTTTTCCCATATTGCCAATGCACCTATGTGAGCAGGTGAAAGCAGGTTGTCCTGGTAAAAGATGATTTTTTTTCTTCTTCAAGTCAGGCCTCTTTTCACGAATTTTGGTATCCAGCTGGTCAAAAAGGTTGGAGTAATATTCGCCAAAAATTTTTCTGAATTTTTCAAGGCAATCAATTAACAGGATCCCTTTCGTATCCCAAAACAAACTGGCTATGACCTTTCCAGCAGATGCCATCAACTTTGCTTTCTTTGGTGCTTAACCACCGGCTTCCACCCTCCACTTCGATTGCTGTTTCATTTCTGGCGTGTAGTGGTAGACCCACGTCTCATCCATGGTGAAAAACCACTGCACAAAATCAGTCGGTTCCCTCTTGAATCGGCCCAAATATTGCTGAGAAAATTATTTGCGCATTTGCTTTTGATCAGCATTCAGCAATGTGGCACCCCCCTTGCGCAGAGCTTTAGCATTCCTAATTCTTTGAGCAAGATGCTTTGCACCCTTCTTCCAATATCCCCACGGCCTTAGCTATCTCACTCACCTTCACTTGCCTATTGTCCAATATGACATTTTGCACCTTTTTGATGGTTTCTGGTTGTGGTATTTGGCCATCCTTAACGCGTGTCATCTTCAAGAGATGTGCGACCATGCTTAAATTCAGCTGCCCACATTTTAACAGTTGATATTGAAAAAGCAGAGTTCTTGTACACTTTTTTCTCCTTTCGGAATGGAACTGCTTAGGGGTTAATCCATTAAAAACAAAGAATTTTATGACCGCACAAAATTCAAGTTTTTCATTTGAACAAAATAGACGAAAGAAGTCTACTGCCACAATGCATGTAAACTATCTACACGAGAGAACAAGTTGAAACTTATCTTACGGACCAATGATACATGCACCCAGACAGGAATCATAAATTTTTGCTGATTGGAATGCCATCTCTGTGTCAGGCCGAGAAATTTTCACCTTACCCTAGTATATCCAAAGATTCATCACTATCAATTATTCAGTGACACCTTCACCTCATTCCATGGATAATCAATTTTCTACTGTACCCTTACGGGAACTCTTGTGAATCTGCTCATTTAGTAAGGAAACAGAGCTCAGGGACCGCTTACACATACGTAATTAGGATTTGCTTTGTACCGGCTACAGTTTATCCTTTGGTGTATGCAACAGGCAATGGGAATCCTTAATGTAGGCAAAATGCGTAACAATTAATTCAAGTTAATTCTTGGGGGCATTTGGTACCAGTCTAATATGATAGCAATGGAAGCAAGGCATGTCACACAAGTGCATTCACAATTGAGCATTAAATGAACTAAATTATTATTAAATGCACTGAAACATCAATTTAAGTATTATTATAAATGTGAAACTCCAATAGCCGTAAACAGTTTACCTTTCTAAGCAAAGTAAAAATGAAATTAGTTGGCTAGCGCCACAAGTCAAGAAGGGGTAAAGGTAAAAAAGGATAATGAGGTAGGTAAAAGGGGTAAAAGGTAAAAAAGGAGAGGATAAGAAAGGTGAATACGAATACGCATATTTCGGCCACAAAGTAACCCTCTTCAGCGTACTGAAGGGTAATCGTCACTACAACACAAGTCGAAATGAGAAAGGGTAAGGGCAATCCAAAGAATATATAGTGTTACATGTGTGGGGGAGGGGGGGGGGTGAAAAAGACAAAAGCCAATGGACGAGGCTGATGGTAGAGGAGTTTGAAACGATAGGTTATGTAGTGAGGGGGAGGGGGAATTACACGGTCAAGGAAATGACCGTTGCAAAAAGGGGAAAAAGTGAAAGGTACTTGACTTGTGGCGCTAGCACAACTAATTTCATTTTTACTTTGTTTAGAAAGGTAAACTGTTTACGGCTATTGGAGTTTCACATTTATAATATATTACTAGCCGTAAGAGCTCATTTCTATCAATATCAATTTAAGTGTTTCATGGCATGACCCAAATCATGCTTTCTGTGCATCAGTAAATATTTCTGAATGCCACCCACATACATATTGAGATATCTTATCATCACCAAACGGTATATCAGACCAATCATTTGTTTAGTAAGTGATATGGAAAACCTTAACCACTCTTTCCAAGTTAACACTTTCATCATGGTTAAATGCGATATCAATTCCATGAATTGTCATTATAACACCACTGTAATCCCTCTGTTGAACCAAGCCAACCAACTTTGAACATATGCTCATTACTACATCAGCACCATCAAGAAAGGCAGGAATTTCTTCATGTACCTTAGTTTAATTTGCCCTGAATTAAATCAATAAGTAATAAAGGCTTCATAAAGTAACAATCAAAGCTTCTAAAACTTTAACAAAAAAACCATAAACACAGTAATCAACCCAAAGATCAGTTTGGTAGGTGATGGTAAAGTTCACCCAGGACTAAGCCTGATGGCATGTGAAATTCACATATAAGGATAGGACAGCCAGCTCCTTTCCCTGTGCCGGTTATGGTTTCCCAGGAAGATCTGGTACCCGAAAAATCACATAGCCTGGGTGGAGCTGCAGGCGCCCAGAGAGGCTTGAACGGGAATCTAACCCGGGCACTCCGGTCAGTAGTCCAACGCTCTACCCCCCCTGGGCTACTGCGACCCACAAAACTTTAATATAATATGAATTTGAGGCATATGATTACATTCTCTAATTAATTTGTAACCAACTCTTTTGAAGAGCTGTCATTACTTCTGAACTGACAATACAAATTTTAACAAGCTTGTTAAATGTTTATCTTCATTCCAGAGATTTTTTGTCATATATGCACATGTTTACTAAACACTTTACAAAAAGTATTCAAATGTTTGAATTTGAATTATTAAGCCAAACTATAAATTGAATTATTTTCCCACTCCATTTTCTAAATTTAAAATACTACCTTGATCAAAAATTTCCCGGAATTTATTCAGAAAATTAAAAATACAAGTTTATTCATCTAAATCTATATTGTCCCCTTCAAAGTAATCCCCATCGACTGCAACACACTTATGCCAGCGCTTGATCCAATCCTCGAAACATTTTTTATATTCGGTTTTCGGTATGTCCATCAGTGCTTCCTGCGATTTTTCCATTACTTCCTCTCGGCTGCTAAAACGCGTTCCCCGTAATGGTTTTTTAACTCGATTGAACAGAAAGAAGTCACAGGGAGCCAAATCAGGTGAATTCGGTGGCTGTTGGATGGTATTTGTTGCATTTTTCGTCAAAAAATTACGAATAATGATAGCACTGTGCGACGGTGCGTTATCATGGTGCAAAATCCACGAGTTTTCTGCCCACATTTCTGGTCTCTTTCGGCGAATTGCTTCACGCAAACGTCTCATAACGCCCAAATAATACTCTTTGTTTACTGTCTGGCCTTCTGGCAAAAATTTATGATGCACTACACCGTTGTAATCCATGAAAACCGTCAGCATTGCCTTCTTTTTTGACTGAAAACGACGTGGTTTTTTTGGTCTCGGCTCATTTGGTGAACGCCATTCACTTGCCTGATGTCTGGATTGCGTGTCGTACTCATAAACCCACGTCTCGTCTCCAGTAATGATCCTTTTGATGAATGTGGGATCGGATTCAGCCTCGCAAATCATGTCTTTTGCGACGTCAACACGGTCTCTTTTTTGCATGAAATTGAGGTCTTTCGGCACCAACTTTGCTGCTACACGACGGAAACCCAAATCATTAACCACAATGTCTTGGGCGGATCCATAGGCAATGTTCAAGTCCTCCGCTATTTCTCTGATGGTTAATTTGCGGTTATTGACCAACATTTCTTTTACTTTATCAATTTTTTCACCGACTTTCGATGTCGATGGTCTGCCACTGCGTTCATCATCTTCGATTGACTCACGACCACTTCTGAACCGCTCGTGCCACTGGTAAAAGACCGTTTTTTTTAGAGAATCGTTGCCGAAACACTTTTCCAACATTTCCAACGTCCGTGCGCCACTAAATCCGTTTTTTACGCAAAATTTAATACAAGTTCGTTGTTGCAAATTTAAATCCATTTCTGCAATTGTAAAAAATCGCCAACACACACAGAGATAGATGTACTCTTGGCTACGTAACTTTTGCAAATGTCAAGTTATGACACTAAGATTTAAAGGGAATATCAACAACAGATGTACCAATTTAAAAAAAAAACAGAACTCAAATCGGAACGATGGGATCGCCACACGGTGGTTATTCCGGGAACTTTTTGATCAAGGTAGTATATATTTTTTAGTCACATTTGATGACCCAAGAGTAAATATTAATTCTTTACTGTCTTTATTAACTATTTATAAAGGAATCTTGAGAATACCAGTGGTCAGTGACAATTTTAAGCACAACTTTAAGATAACTACCAATTTACACTATATCATCAGGTAAGCATTATTAGGTATTGGGGAATTCTGACATGATCAACTCCTAAAATACATAAATGATCACAAATTAACGTGAACCCTAGATAAAAAATATCCAACTGAATTCATATTTTAAAGAGGGAGCTCACTAATGTCCAAATATTACTGAAATTGACACCAGCCAGGAAAAAAACTTAAGGTGTCCCAGGGTATTGATTCAATTGAATCAGGAATTTTAGCCTAACCACGGTAAAGCTGTCTCCCATGACATGCTCTCGGGATAAAGCTTTTAAGCACAAGATGGCTGTTTATAAACCTATCATTCATCATGAATTAATGCCAGAGACTAAATTATTGTAGTAAACAATACCTTAAAAACATGGAAGGCTTCAAATTGAATATTTCGTGATTTTTCCTTAAGCATATTCATCATCAGCTTTAAGTTGTCTGGATTGGATATATATCGAGTCATCACCTGAAACCAAACAATAAAACATTATAAAATTGCTGCTAACCAAAAAGGGTCAGTTACCTCACACCATTCAGTAAAGAATGCAATGAGATTTACAGAAGAAATCATTTTTTTCTTTTTATTCAACTATGATACATTAAAAGGCATGAATGCTGTCCTGTCCACACATGGCATGCAATGCAGACTTGGATTATTGCTGCAGTAGCCCCCACCCTTTCAGGCCTGTAAACCCTCAAGCTCATTGCAGGCTCCAAAAAAGCCAAGATAGAGAAACAGAGTAAGTAGTCAAGCATTTGAAAAGCATGAATTCATGTATGTGGTGAGGTGAGACATTGGTTACATAAGACAGAAACGGAAAGCGACTGGATAAAATAATTCTACCAACAAAAATCCAAGGTATGCAGATGTATCAAAGTGGAGCTATATTGATCATTTATTCCTAAACCTGACTTTCCTGGAAAGAATGAAACAAGTTTTCAGCTGACAGATAGATTACCAGTCAAAGGAAGGTTGCCCAGATCTTAAGTGTTTGTATACGATTCAAAAGAACTTACTCCAAAATTTATTTATCTAGCATATACTTTTTATTTCTTTGTAATTTAAGGAATATGTTAAATTAATAAAATAATTGAAGAGAATTTTTTCTATCAGCCAAAAATGTACACTTCTAAAGCCATTAACTTGAGTAGCCTTGGCCCAAAAGAGTTATTCTTCATAAATAACTTCTAAAACAGATTTTTAAGCAAATTATTTGGTAATATCACAAATTTGTCACAATTGAGTCTAAAACAGAAAAGATTTTCCTAGTTCATGACCAGGTAATGACATTTACACCTCACATAACTTTTTTTCTAGGGAAAATAACTATAATTAGTAACAAAGGAAAATGGTCATAAATTTTGAAAATAAAAAATTTATCAGCATGATACCTCCACAAAATCTCATGACATAGATTAACATTTCTAAACTCAGGAATCAAGTAATGCCCCCCCAGCTGCTGCTTTGTTTCAGCAGTGCTGACCTTACATATTTTGTCAAAAAGAGTCTACTTTGAATTGTCCAAGTATCATCTGTATATGTCAACTGGAGATTTCCTCATTGAAAAATAGTGAATAACTATTTTTTCGTAATTACTCCATTCACACTATGTTTATCTTGGAAGGTCACCTTGTCGCAGGAGGTACTTTGACAGGCAAATAAATCAAAAACAACAATTTATTCAAAGATTTTGGAAACTAATTTTAGGAAACTTTCAATCCTACAAAACCTTCTATTCTTTCGTCACACATTAGTGAGGTTCGTCTGAAGGAGATCAATCATTGTTAATAATGGCAAAGGAGTGCAGGCATCTGATTACATCTGAGATGATCTAGTCCATGTTCTACTTCTTATTCTGATATATAAGCTATACTAGTGACTGCTGTACATGGAGATATTTGACAAAGATTCATAATTACTAATTTAATATCAAAACATTACCCATCATATGTGGATAGAACCATGAATTTGAATTTGCTGATTAGACGCCTACTCGGTACTCAACAGCCAATAATAATTATTATGTAGTCTGCCATTTAAGGTAGGTTTTGGAGGGGCACAGAGGACAGATAAATTTCTTTGTCTCCCCAACAGAATACAAATTGACATATGGCACGACAATTGACAGAAAAAATTTCAATTCTGCATCCTTTCTACCTCCCTTCATTCCAAAATGGCCATCCTTTTCTTAACCCTTCCTCGCTTACCTAACATTTGCGTGTTTTTTTTAATGTCAATCCTTTATCACTATCATCAAAATTACATAGCCAATCAAAATACTCTGCATCTACCTTTTGTTTCCCATATAAAACTCTGCAAAAAGTTCTCATTCCTCCCTCACCATGCCTAGCTATTCTTAATTTGTTTTCCCTTCAGCCCATCATTATTTCCATCCTCCACGTTTCAAGGGTTCAACTTAGGCCTATCATCTTGCTTCAGTAACCATGTTTCTGTACTGAACAACACCACACTCAACATGAAATTTTCATTAATATTTCCTTAACATCCTCACTTTATATTCCTGTCATTAAATCCCTCCTAGTGAAAATCTTACTGACTAATGTGATTCTTCTTCTTAGGTCCCTACCACTTTGATCATCTTGGTTCAAAACACTACCAAGATGATAAAACTGCTGCACCTGCTCTCGTATTTTGATTTTTACTAGGCCTTCTTTCTAGAAAACCATATAACCTTGGTGTTGTTTACATTTATTCTCGTCCCATACCAATTCACTCAGCATGCTTGCAACCCCCAGGCTGACTGAAAAACTAGAGCTTGGTCATCGGCAAACCTAACCGATTCAATGAATTCCCTACCTATTTTCATTCATATTTCCAATTCTTCATGTGTCTCTTTAACCAATTCCTCCACATACACATTTGAATAGCAAGGGTGACAATGGTCTTATCGCTCTTACTAACACTACCCAGCCTGAGTCTCTATCTTCCACTCGTACCTGAGCAATCTGTGACATGTGTAGGTTACAGATAAGTCTCCTATCCCACCAATCTACTTCTATTTTCTGCAATACATTCATTAATTCTACTCAATATACTCCACATTAATTGTATTCTATGTTTCTCTCTACTACTAACCTCGTTACTGCTATGGCATCACGTATATGTATTCTTTTCCAGAACTCAAATTTATTTTCCTCCATGTATTCATTTGCTCCGCTCTCCATCCTCTTATTATTCTAAGAATCACTTTAGCAGCATAAGCAATCAAGCTCATTGTTCTGTAATCCTCACATATAGCCACATTTCCCATTTTTGGCATAGAGACTAAAAGAGAGTTGATGAATTCTTCAGGCAAAATTCCTCCCTCATAAGTGCTACAAATTAGTCCATACCAACTCTTACTACCACCTTTTTCAAATATTTTAAGTATTTCCATAGGAATGTTATCTATCCCATGATCTTATTTAAATTCAATTCCTTGAATACTCTTTTTATCTTGTAATCAAATATATCTGGACCTAAGCTACCCTCATCTATGTCATTCTCTTTCTATGCCTAAGCCTTGTAGACCTAATGTATTTACCATATAGATCCATCATGCATTTTTTCCATCTATTTTGAATCTTTCCTGGTTAAATTAATAATTTTCCTGACATTTCTATATTTGTTAGCAACAATTTTCCCTTTTTACTTCCAGACATTGCTTTCACCTCCTGCAAACCACACCAATTTTACCTTTCCTTTGTAAAATTTCTAAATCTTCACACTGCATCTTCCACCATGCTAATTTTGCCCTATTACTTTCTCATCTCTATTTATTTTTTATATCCTTTTATTTCCTTCTACCTAGTTCTGTGTTTATATTCCTCCATTTTCTTCTCCTATCTACCTTCTCAATCATTTCATCTGCAATCCTTGGATTACTTCCTCTTTTCTTTTTTACAATTCCTATAATTTCATTTTTTGCTTCTCATATCCCTTTTTAGAACTAGAGCAAGTGGAAGCCTTCATCTACCTGGGCAGCAGCACAACATGGGATGGAAGGAGTTCAACCACCATCAAGCAAAGAATAGCCCAAACTAAGAATGCATTCATGAAGAAGTGGCAATTACTATGTTCAAAGAACCTAAGACTGAAACCAAGGAGGCAATTTGTCAAGACTTTCATGTGGAGTGTGGAGCTCTATGATTCCGAGACTTGGAACATTGGAAAAGTGGACCAGCAAAGAATAGAAGCCTTTGAAACATAGTGCTGGAGGAGAATGCTGAAGATTAAATGGACAGACAAAGTAACGAAAGAGGAACTAGACAGAAGAGGATAACCATACCGAGAACACCACAGCAAAGAAGAAATAGATGGATTGGCCACAGATTGAGGCACAATGGATTGATTAGGAATATAATAAAAGGAAAAATAGAAGGGAATATTTCACGAGGAAGACCAAGAGACATGAAAATAGGACAAATTAAGATGGACGTAAAACAGAGAAGGTATCAAGGATTGAGGGAATTGAAATTAAATAGAGTAGAATGGAGGGCTGCAGTAAACCAATCCTAGGATGGAAATACTGATGATGATGATCCCTTTTCAGAAACCTTCAAATCTTTCTTTTACAGTTAAAAATTCAAAATCCACAAACATTAACTGTAATAACTGGCTATTTTGAAGGCAAAAACTTTGGGAAGCGAGTTTTATGATGATGATATGGTTAAGAAATTTCTTGGTACTTAAGTTTATATTTGACCATGTTCACAGTTATTAAAATGATAGAAGTTGAAGTTTACCAAAGAGATTTGAAGACATAATTTTTAATAAGATTTTATATTCAGGCCATTTTAGAACTAACTGATACCCATCCAAGATTACAGTGGAGGATTGTTATGACTTTTGATGGAGTTCAAAACAATTAACATCTAATGATGGACCAATATTTTCATTTGCTTTGTTTTTCACAACTTATCATTCCACTTTTTAAAATAGAAGCATACTGACTATTTAGAAGGTATTTAAAGCATCAGCCACCATCATTAATATTTTTTTAAATAATACAATTACCTTTCTTTCAGTTTATAGAATAATATTTTCCTTACACTTATTTTCTCGCTCTTGTCCAAGCAAAGTATTTATACTGGCTAACTAGAGCAAAAAATCTTCACAATAAGAAGAGATTGACACATTTTATGAAAGGGATATATAAATGGGTTAGAGCCCGAGTGATCAGTTTCAATTGCATATTCTTTCTCTTTGAACCAGGTGTCATTGCTGCATATAACTATGCTGCACCTATGCAGCATTATGAGGCATACTACCTTGATCAAAAAGTTCCCGGAATAACCACCGTGTGGCGCTCCCATCGTTCCGATTTGAGTTCTGTTTTTTTTGTCAAATTGGTACATCTGTTGTTGATATTCCCTTTAAATTTTAGTGTCATAACTTGACATTTGCAAAAGTTACGTAGCCAAGAGTACATCTATCTCTGTGTGTGTTGGCGATTTTTTACAATTTCAGAAATGGATTTAAATTTGCAACAACGAACTTGTATTAAATTTTGCGTAAAAAACGGATTTAGTGGCGCACGGACGTTGGAAATGTTGGAAAGGTGTTTCGGCAACGATTCTCTAAAAAAAACGGTCGTTTACCAGTGGCACGAGCGGTTCAGAAGTGGTCGTGAGTCAATCGAAGATGATGAACGCAGTGGCAGACCATCGACATCGAAAGTCGGTGAAAAAATTGATAAAGTAAAATAAATGTTGGTCAATAACCGCAAATTAACCATCAGAGAAATAGCGGAGGACTTGAACATTGCCTATGGATCCGCCCAAGACATTGTGGTTAATGATTTGGGTTTCCGTCGTGTAGCATGCCAAAAGACCTCAATTTCATGCAAAAAAGAGACCGTGTTGACGTCGCAAAAGACATGATTTGCGAGGCTGAATCCGATCCCACATTCATCAAAAGGATCATTACTGGAGACGAGACGTGGGTTTATGAGTACGACACGCAATCCAGACATCAGGCAAGTGAATGGCGTTCACCAAATGAGCCGAGACCAAAAAAACCACGTCGTTTTCAGTCAAAAAAGAAGGCAATGCTGACGGTTTTCATGGATTACAACGGTGTAGTGCATCATGAATTTTTGCCAGAAGGCCAGACAGTAAACAAAGAGTATTATTTGGGCGTTATGAGACGTTTGCGTGAAGCAATTCGCCGAAAGAGATCAGAAATGTGGGCAGAAAACTCGTGGATTTTGCACCATGATAACGCACCGTCGCACAGTGCTATCATTATTCGTAATTTTTTGACGAAAAATGCAACAAATACCATCCAACAGCCACCGAATTCACCTGATTTGGCTCCCTGTGACTTCTTTCTGTTCAATCGAGTTAAAAAACCATTACGGGGAACGCGTTTTAGCAGCCGAGAGGAAGTAATGGAAAAATCGCAGGAAGCACTGATGGACATACCGAAAACCGAATATAAAAAATGTTTCGAGGATTGGATCAAGCGCTGGCATAAGTGTGTTGCAGTCGATGGGGATTACTTTGAAGGGGACAATATAGATTTAGATGAATAAACTTGTATTTTTAATTTTCTGAATAAATTCCGGGAACTTTTTGATCAAGGTAGTATTCGGTTCAGGAATTGACCCCGTGAAATGGTTACATGACTAACTCTATAGATTTCTATCCTAGAAGCATGCACCAGCAAACAAAAATCATTACATCATAAAACATGATTATTACCATAATATATGTAATCACCAGTGCACCTAAAATTTCATATAGTTGGGACAAATTGGAATAATGAAAAACATGCTTAGAAAAATGGAGATACTTTTATATCAAACTAAAAACTGAACAATGAGTTTTTTAAATATGCAAAATTTTAAATAGAGAACATATCTTTTTTTAAATATGAAAAATAAGGTGCTATTTAGAATGATTTTCTTCCAATAAGGGGGCTTCAAAATGGACATAACAGGGTTAGGGGATTGGACTTGGAAAATAAATTTATCCATAAAAATACACTATATAATTGCAAATAAATACCCTCAATAGAAAAGCAACCTCTAATTTCAAACCATTACGATTTTTAAGTCTAAGTTTTCTATTCCTTTCAACTTTGTTTTTGAGGAATTATATTATATAACTCAGAAGTCTAGATACAAGCATATATCATTGAAATTAGACCACTTGGCTTTTGGAAAAGCCAAGTGGTTTAATTTCAATATGAATATTTTCCATCAAGTGATGCCAGAAACTGTTTTATTTATCATATAACATTGCATCATTAGCAGATTTCATTCATTCATCCATTAATTTACATTGGCAAGGTGTCAATCCTGTAGCTACTATTGAATTTTAAATAAATCTAAAACCAATATTTTGGTCAAATAGTAACCATTAACCAAAGTGAAAATTAGACAACAGGGAAGACAACAATAGCAAAGTATTGCCCATGGTCAAGTGAATATACCCATCCCTCCACCTCAAGAAATCTATCCCCCACTACCTCTCCCTCTTGACGTATTCACTTGACCACAGGCAGTACTTTGCTACTATTATCTTCCCCAATCGCTGTCAAATTCTCACTCCCGTTGATGATTACCTGGTTGAACAAAATATCAGCATTGAGTTCTTGAAAATTAATATTGGCTATAGGATTGACAACTTATTAATTCACAGTCAATGATTCACACCCTCTTCATTTTATAAATTTACAAAAAAACTCCATCCACAATTTTACCCAGTTATTAATTAACCCTGCAGTTAAGTGACCATATTGTGAAAAAGAAAACTTTTTCAATGTAACATCTACTATGACAGCAAAAAAAGCTCTCAGTCTTTATCGTTAAACAACTTATGTAAATGAAATCAAGTATGCCATTTTACTGAATAGACAATATTATCAATGCATCAAGACAATTTTCCAATCTAAAATTTTTCTTGTAAATTAGATGGAAGCAGGGTAAGACAAAATACCACATTTGATAGCTAGATTATTAAAGAAAACTTTACTGTAAAATTATGCCTGTCCAGGAGAAGTTCACCAAGAAGTTTCAGACTCTGCCTTCGTGTCACATAGTTCTCTGAATTAAGAAGACGTTGGTAATGGGAAAATACTTTATCATAGTTGACCTCCAAGAATTCAGCACATAAGATTTTATGGCGTGTCAGGAGTTCCTGTTATGGAAAAAATATTTTAAAACACATTACTATCATAGTATGTTTTACAGATCCATTGTAACCTTAATTAAATATACATCCCATAAAATGTTAACGTGCCCCAAGGCAATCTGATTATTTCTTTGAACAACTTAATTTTTGCAGCATTCATCCTTAATTTAAAGAACAAAATTTTAAAAAGCATGATATATACAAGCTTGTATATGCATAGCTATATCCAAATTATACAGTTGAGGATATTATGCACATGAATTCATTATAAGTATAGAGTTACCTCTTAGGGAGTGATATCATAAATCCAATACCTGGAAAACCATTTCACAACAAGGAGTTATGTTATTACCTAGGGGTGTATAAGCTTTGCTATATTGATTTCAAAGTGAACCAGTCAAAACTCTACACACTAAATATACTAACAAAGAATGGCTAACTGAAACCATAAAACTGGTTGATCAACACAAATAATTTTCTTGAATCTCAAATTCCTAACCATAAGAAAATTTCTAACTCTCAAGATGAATCAGAGAGAAGATTTCCTATGCCTCAAAACAAACCCCGTGCTGGTAATCACAATCTATTCCAAAATTTTTTATGACTGAAGAGTCATAATTACAGCACACAACTTATTTATTATTTCTGCAAACTGTAAAGGGATGAATATTCTTGATGTCTTCTCATTCAGGAGGATATTTAAAGACAATTGGTTTGTGAAAATTTTACTATACTCAGGTGATTTTTAAATTACATTTTGCTTTAATTATAGGGCTAAGTATTTTAATTATCATAAAATTTCACTATCAAGATAATTTTTTTAAAGTTTGAGGGGACCCTTAAACAATCAATTTAGAAACGAAAATTAAAGCATGTATAAAGCTACTTTAAACCATTTGAAATAGTATTTCATTCTAGAGTTACACCACCAAACCAATACGTAACCGTTTCTTTTTAAGGAACTAAAATTAAACTTTTATTTCAATTTTAAGTTACATGCAATGATATATGCATAAGTACAACAAGGTAATGTTGATTTGATAAATGAATGATTCAGTACATAAATCTAATGAAATAGGATATTGATATAGGATATTATTTTCTTATTACTCCAACCACTTATCTACTAAATCATTTAATAAATATCCAAAGGTTAATATTTTCAAATAGGAGATGAACTGATAACTCTTATTGATCAGACATGTTTCTTATATTTACCTTGAAAGTTGAAAAGGCATCAGATGCTATGTCAAAAGTTGACACTTCAACATATCGGAAAAAGTTGAAAAAGTCATCTGAATAAAGCATTATTTTTGCCAATGCCTCATAGCGAGCACATTCCCGGAGCATAGTTCCACAGTTCAGAGCAATTTCTTGATGCTCATACCTAATTTAAAACAATTAACAATATTGTTAATTAATAAATGAAGTTACTTTCATTATCTGCAAGCTACAAAATAATGCATTAGACTTTAAATCCATGCAGGGCCCAGATGATCACTCAATTTTGGATACTCATTAGGATAAATTATAATACACACATTTTGTATTTTAAACATACTAAGTTTAAGGACAACATCACAAACAAATTCTTAAATATGTCACTTTTCAAAAGTTTTAAGGAGCCCAATACTTATCAAAGCCTTCAATGATCATTTCAACATTTTATTTTAAATTACTGATTCACTCGTACTTGAGGAAAATAGTACAGAATCACCACATTCAGATTCTAAATTCTACTAAAAAATAAATAAACTAGTCCAATGCATCTTTAAGCATGGGCAAGCCATATAAGACTAGTAAGTTTTATAAATGTATTCCTTTTCTTTAGACTTAGTTCGGTGCCTTGATAGGCCTAAACACCAAATTACAGCCAGAAAACATCTCCAATGTTTAGTCACTCTTGCTTATGCTGAACATCTTAGGGCAGAGTTATCTCAAATAACTGGGATAGTTAGTTCAGTAGGAAGTCTTAAGGGGAATATCTTTCCAATCACTAGAACTCGAGAGTAGAATTTATAAATATTTTGGAAATAAAATACTAACCCTCTCATTAAAGTGAACAGTATTTCTGGCTTTGTGCAGATATACTCCACAGTTGGTGAACGTGTCCCTATTTGTCTGCGCAATATGTTATTAAACACTTGGGCAACATCTTTTTTCCCCTGAAAAAAATAAAAGATTTTAAATTATTAATGATGGCTATCTTATTCACAAAGTAGCATGAAGGGCTATGAAACTTAAGATATCTGAAATCTAAGTGATCAGAGATATAAACACATACACACAAATGCCCATTAAATTAATATGGGTACAAGCCTAAAGGACCATAACTATCTTCTCCCATCATTTTCATGAAAATAAAAGTATGTTCTATTTAGTGTTAAAACATACTTCAGTACTTTAAAAAAAAACACACAAAAAAGAATTCATAGAATTTACATTTCTTTTAATTTTGGTGACACAATCATCTTCAACCAATTTGAATCATGATGGTGCTGTAACTATTACACATTAGTAGGAAAGGGTCGCTAGCTCACAGAGTTGTAAGTATGCTACTAACAAATATTTCCACCACCCTTTGAAACCAATCTTCAAAATAAGGGCACAAAGAGTTGATACTTGGTTCTGATTTAAGAGTTCTCACTTTAAGATAGTGTGTAGGTAATATTGAAACAATTGCCAATCCCTCAGAAAGATCTGAGTCATACTAATTAGGGATTCAATGGGCAACAAAACAAAGGAGAATTCTGGTTAACATTATATTTTCTGGTATCAGTTGCAAAAATACAGTACCACTCCTATTTCAATGAATGAGACTTACGGGTTTCTAAATTACTGTTGAATGAATTTGGTAAAAAACAAATGATATATCAAGGACTGAATTACCATACCAAAACATGCAAGTGTGTTTGTCTACAGATTATTTTGGGAAAATAGTATTTAATTCCCTAGCTTGACTTATATCTCTGATTTCGTATTTCCTTTAATTATATTATTAATTTTAGGTAATTAATGCAGCATCTTCTTCTGATTTCTTACAATTGCCAACTATATTATATCAAATCTGGCATTTTATCACCATTAAATGTTTTTAATGACTTTAATGAGGTGTATCTCTCCACCAATCACTCTAGAAAAAGAAGGAATTAGAGAAATCTCTCACAACCTTAATTAAAAACAATCAAATTGACTTATTGTGACATAAAATACTTCACTTTGAAATAATCATAGAGAATATAAGCCTACCTATTAATATTTAACTTTTGCACAAAGCATGCAGAGAAATCAAAAGCAGCCTGTGGTGTATCTCAATGATTGGAATTCCCACAGAAAACAAAAATTCCTTCAATTCAGTGACACAAGTTTTTGGGTAAAAAATTTGGGATGTGAATTTCAAAATCAATTTGGAGATGTCAGTCATCTCCACAAAAAAATTTCATGGAAAATTATTCTGGAAACCAGAACTCAATCATCTTAAGTTGAGAAAATTAACTGCATTGCAAAGTATGATGAATTTTCGTTGTAATTGTTGAAAATGGACCAAATAAAACTTTAAAATATAATACGTTCAAATCGTTTCAAAATATTAAATCTTTTGCTGAAACCAGGGTGACTCGAAATCTTATTTTTAAATTGATTTGAAAGGTGAATAACATGATTATTGACCTTCAGTTTTTACGATATAAAGATATCTTATTCAGTGCCCTTAAACACTGATTGCAGATACATGAAGTTGGCAACACTTCTGAATTGACTATGATCTCCAAAATGTTGCCGTTTTTTCTGTAAATCAATAAGTCCCATTTACTGCCTGATTTTATTTTTTCAGAAAAACGCAATCATGAATAATTCATCTCGAGTGAAGCTAAGGTTATATAATTACTAAATTTGCAAAGGGAGTGTGACCTTATGGTTAAGTGTCTATCAGGAAAAGATCTTTTGGATAGGGGCGAGAAACGCCCGGTCTATATTCAGCAACATACAAATCGACGACAGAAAGGGGATCAAATATCTCAAGAGGATATCAACTCCGACTTCTATTCTTTGCTTCAAATGGTTACACCATCTATACCAAAGAAAAGTGTTGTCAAATATAATTAAGTCGTTCTTTAAGAAAAGTTAACCTGATAATCTCCAAAATCTAGGCTTTTCTCCTTACACCAATCTAAAGTCAATTTTAACGTCGCCACGATTTGATAAGAAAGAAATCATCTTGGTCCTCTTTCTTAGCCTAAGACATGTACTTGGCCAAACAATATTTGTAAAACTAAAATCATTAGAGTTAATTACTCACATTGCTTCCAAACGTCATCAAAATATGTAAAAACACCCTTGTTTCTCCAAGGAAAAGCTTACCTCAAAGTCTATTCTATTAAGATTCTGAATAAGAAGGAGAAGAAGATTGCTATTGTACAATTCTTGGGCCAGCTGGGCTACAATAATATCAGTCTGAGGCTCTGCATCCGATGTACCATACAACATATTTTTAATTAATACGAGGTTTTTACTGACATCTTCTTGGGCCTAAAAAATTAAAATTATGGTTCACTGATTCATATGTTTACAGAGATAAAATGATTAGTGCGGGATTACTGAAGGGCACAATCCTTAACATATCTATGTAACTGAGTTTGAAAACTCACCTTTTCTGCTTTCTTGTCCCCTCTCTCAAGAGCATTGACAGCCTCCTTGAGAGCTTTAACTACCTCAGCTGGACTTTTCTGAGACTTTCCAAATAGAGGCATGACTGTCGTTAAGGCTTAGATAATAAATTAGTGAAGACAAGTCACACTCAGGCACTTAATTGAGGAGAAAAATCAAGACGGGCAGTTCTTGTCTGCCGCTGTGATTTGCTTCCCTAATATTTACCCACATAGATGACAAAAATACCTGCGTAGAAGATATGACGAAAGATTATCAACTGAAACTCTTGAGAAAATGAAGAAAAATAAAGTGAAAGATAATTTTAACCAGTTAGAAATAACGATCCATTAGAAATAATCACATTAGCACGACGAAGGCGAAAAATACCCGACCAAGATTATCGTTTCCAAATATCGAATAAAAAGACAACCATCGACCGAACACAGAGCATGCACTCTTTGTGTACAGAAATAAATACACGCAATTTGGCAAAAAATTTAATTGACATTCACACAATAACAATCAATCCATATATTCTCAACTGCATCGAACTGATTACAAGTGAAGGTTGATGGGTAATATTGAATTGAAGGTTAAACACCGAAGCATGGAAAACGGACAGCATTTACAGTCATCAAGAAAGATTACTCGACATTATTTTCAAAGGAATCCCAGAGGTATAGTTCATTCGATATTACACATATTTTTGTCAATTCTCAAATGAAACCTATGAGAAATGACACCATCTATACATACCGTTTTACGACTTCAATTAGTCTTTAATTCATAAATACTGAAAAGAAACGGGTTTAGGAGTATTGCTAACAGTCTGAGCTGTTAAAAACTTGCAGTTATAAGCTTAAACTTTATAAATTCTTATAATTATGACGTATTTTTCCCATTACGAAAGACAGGATAAATACTGCCACCATACATATGTACCTGAAACTTACGAAACATCCTACTAGAGTGCAGTATTTCTTGTTGATTCTAATCGCATTAATTTTCATTGGCTGTCATCCTCCGCGGGCCAAACAAATTTCTTACCTTATAATCATATGTAAGGAGAGAGTATAATTCTGAGACGGAAATTTAATGAAGAAAGTAATCACATAGTCACTAAAATGATGGAAAGCCTTGATCTTAAGCGATTTATTTCGATAGAAAAGTATTTTTTACTGAAATTTGATTTGGAAATCTTATAAACACTGTAAAATATTTTATATCACAAAGCTACTTGAACTATTTACACACCAGGTATTTTAGGTCTTCACTGCAAATTAAAGCATTTTCAAATGATATCGGAATGAATGAAAATTTTCATAGGTTCCACATTATAAAGCAGACATCGGTGTTATTCTTATTTAAAGCCAAAATTTGCATGGCCTGCAAGCCCATTTCCGATTAATCAATCATTGAAGGCATGCCTATAATTTTTTCTCATTTATATATAGTCATTGATTATAAGAAGTTAATATGTAAATATGTTTTTAAAAATGTCTTCATGCTTATGCATTATTGGAAATCACCCCAACAACCTTTAGGCAATGTTTTTGTATTCTTCTCAGTGTAGAGATCTCAGCGCAAAAAAAAATATCATTGTGTAAGAGTGAAGTGAAAATGTTGGCCATTAAGGCATTTTTAATATTTTTTAAACTTTCATTTCAATGCAATATTTACCAGTGATTTGTTCCCTGGATCAAATGCTACTCTCTACTGATGTAAATAAGTGGCTGTACAAGCTTGCAGGCATTTACATAGCTAATAGTAGGTAACTATATCCTCCAAAACAAACTGTATTGGTGAGCTATTAGGCTGTATAAACTTTTATACTGACTGAAATATGTCGTTACACAGATCTGTATTTTGATATATGTAGACAGGAGTTTGTCTATAGTTAAAACCAAGCTCCTCGATATCACATTTGGAAGAAAATTCATGTTTTGTGATCATTTATGGAATATTGGTACATCCATAGGTATTTTAAAGTATCATAGAGTAGTCAAATCGAATTTTTCCAGGAAGAAACTGGTTTAATCCAGCTGAGTAAAGTAGGCTAGAACCCAACCAGAAATGGCAGGATGAAATCCATCAAAATTTTGATAATATAATATTTAAATCTCTTTCTTATTGATTTCTATAATAATCAATATTCAGAGAACCTAAAACAATGCTATCTCCTGTTTTACCTTACTTCTTTATTTAATTATTCATGTAAAACGTAACTGTAGTTTTATTTGGAAATTACTATGATATTTTGTAGTACGATAGTAAAACTACTGAGAAATTGTATATAATTAAATGAAAGTTGAACAAATAGCTCTGCTTAAGAGGGCAATGTTACCAGTGCTAATACCCACCCAATGAAAATTGAATATTGGCTAGCTGTTGGGCTTATTGATCAAATGATAGAAATGTCAGCCAAAGTTATCCTGCATTCAGGCTGCCAGCAAGTCAAAAGATCTGTGGTTCAAGTCTCAGTATACATTCTGCTCAATTCTCCCTTCTCCACCACTACTGTGTTGTCTTTTATGTGTTCCTGTCCCTAATCTGAATCTGTATATATATTCACATGGAAAAAATACACACACATACATATATATGTGTGTATATATATATATATATAATGGGCTGACACAACATAACACAAATAGAAAAGAATAGACACATATAAAAGAACACTTACACGGTAAATTGTTCGAGCTTTCGGCCCTCTCAGGGGCCTTCTTCAAGAGAGACTGAAAATATGCTATGGATCAGGAGAGGGGAAAGAGTTATGGGCGTGGAGGGGAGGTGTGGAGGGGAGGTGTGGAGGGGAGGTGTGGAGGGAATGCTGGGAGGAAAATTAAATATGGTGGTTAAGGGTGGGAATTTTAAAGGAACGGAAGGATAGAATGTAGGCGGATTCACGAGTTCTCACCTCTATGTTGGTAGCTGAATCAGGTAGGGATTCTAGGATGCTGAGGGAAAAACACTGGTCGAATGAAAGGTTGTGGGAATTGGCGTGTGAAGGGATAGGAAGAGATGAGAGTGAGGCAGAATTACAGGAGTACCGGTGATTATTCATTCGGATGGATAAGGGGGTAATGCATTCACCTATGTAGAAGGAAGTGCAGTGTTTGCATGATAAAAGATAAATAATATTTTTTGAGAGGCAATTAGCGTGGGAACGAGGTGGGGGGGCTATGAGGGGACGTAGGGAGAGGGGAGTAGGCATAATAAGAGGACAGGTTTTACATCGGGGGCGGTTGCAAGTTGGGGAAATATTGGGAAATTTGTCACGGGGGGGCGCCAAAGGGTTGGTGGATCTCAGAAGGTTTTTGAGATTGGCGGGTCGTCTGTATGCGATAGATGGGCATTGGGGTAGTAAGGATGAGGTCGCGTCATTGTCATGTAAAATTGGAAACAGTTCTTTAAGGAGGGTTTTCAGTCTGTGTGATCCGGGGTAATAGGTGGTGCAAAGGTTGAGTCCTGCGTCAGATGTGGGCTTGTTATTGTGTGGTGTGTGTGGTCGGGTGGAACGGTGGATTTTATTTCGTAGCAACTTTTCTGGGTAACCGCGTTTGAGGAGTGCAAGGTGTAGATTGGCAAGGTATTTGTTGAGAGTGGCTGTGGTGTTGCAAATTCGGTGTCCGCGGATAGAGAGAGAGTTAGGAATCGAGCGTTTCGTGTGTTGAGGATGACAGCTTGTGTGGTGTAGGTATTGCTGATGGTTAGTGGCTTTGATGTGTACTGAAGTAGTGAATTTGTTGCTTTGAAGTGAGATGTCTGTGTCAAGAAAGGTGATGGTGGAGTCTGAAATGGAAGAGGTGAATTTAACCGTGAAAGATGAATTTAAGGCGGATAAGAAGTTGTTGAGAGAGTCAGAGCCATGTGTCCAGAGAATAAAAATATCGTCTATGTAGCGGACCCAGAAAAGAGGTTGAAGGGGTTGCTGTGACAGGAAGGTCTCTTCGAGATGGCCCATGAAGAGATTGGCGTATGATGGTGCCATCCTCGTTCCCATCGCTGTGCCTTTTGTCTGTAGGTAAAAACAATTTTGGAAAGTGAATGCATTTTTTGTTAGGACGAAAGTGGCAAGATTGAGGAGAAATTCCGTTGAGGGGCGCTGGGGTAGGGGGCGCAGAGAAAGATAATGCCGGAGGGAGGATAAACCTTCTGCATGGGGAATAGAAGTGTAAAGTGAGGTAACGTCGATGGTGGCCATAAGTAGGTTGGGTGTGGAGGGAATAGAGACGGAATTTAGACGGTCGAGGAAGTGGTACGTGTCTTTCGTGAAGGAGGGCAAGGAGAGTATAAGTGGTTGTAGGTGGTGGTCAAGGAATGCGGAGATTCTTTCGGTGGGAGAATTGTAACTGGAAACTATAGGACGACAGGGGATGTTGGGTTTGTGTATTTTTGGGAGGAGATAAAACTGGGGTGTTCTGGGGTTTGGGGGTGAAAGTAGGGATATGTCTTGGGAGGTTAGGCCTTCTTCTGGTCCGGAGTGGAGGAGAAAAGACCGAATTTCGGTTTGGAAAGTTTGTGTTGGGTTTTTGGTTAGAGTGGTATAGGTGGATGTATCGTTCAGGTGAGCGAGGGCTTTGGAAATATAATCATTGGTGTTTAGAATTACAACAGAGGAGCCTTTATCGGCGGAGGTAACAACGATGTTAGGATTGGACTGTAGGGTTTTTAGGGCATGACGTTCGTTCATGGAGAGGTTATTTTTCGGTCTGAGATGTTTTCTGAAGGATTGATTGGAAACTTTTTCGATGAGAAGACGTATGAAAATCTCGACAGGATGGTTACTAGGAAGGGGTTTTGGCTCATGAGTTGAAGCCGGGCGGAATTTGTCAAGTGCGGGATTGGTTTTTAGGTTACTGAAAGGTTTACTTTGTGATTTCCAGAAGGCGCGCCATCGAAGGTTTCGGCAGAAATTGAGGGTATCAGTGAGTATGTTTATGTGGTTTATTTTTGGTGTAGGGGAGAAGGATAGGCCTTTGCTAAGAACGGATATTTCATTGTCTGAAAGGCTGGTGTTTGAAAGGTTTACAATGTCATGGGCATTGTCGGAGGGAGGGGGGGTGTTGGGATTGTTTGGTGGTGGCTGGCGTTTTGGAAAAACCGGAGGGCCTTTGGGAGGAGGGGGAAGGTTGTAAATGCTGCGGAGGTCAGGCTTATATTGAAAGAGTGGGGGTGGTTGAGGAGGAGGTGGCGGGAAAGGGTGAGAGTGTGGAATTTTGAGACCAACTCGGAAGTAGGAAATATACAAGTTGGACAGCTTTTTAAGGAGAGTTTGACGTTTTTGTTGGAGGGAACGTAGGGCAGACGAAATTATGGCGTTGAGTTGTGGAATTAGGTGAGCAGAAGGCAAAGAGATTATTTTAAAGAGGGAAAAAAGGTTTGATTTGTGTTGTTCACGAATGCATTGGTATTGCTTAAGGATAAGGTGGGTGTATTCTAAAGATTTTTGGTAAGAAAATGCATTAAGTATGGGGTGGATATCGGGAAGAGTAGCAGATAGTGGTAGGGAAATCAGCATCCTAGAATCCCTACCTGATTCAGCTACCAACATAGAGGTGAGAACTCGTGAATCCGCCTACATTCTATCCTTCCGTTCCTTTAAAATTCCCACCCTTAACCGCCATATTTAATTTTCCTCCCAGCATTCCCTCCACACCTCCCCTCCACACCTCCCCTCCACGCCCATAACTCTTTCCCCTCTCCTGATCCATAGCATATTTTCAGTCTCTCTTGAAGAAGGCCCCTGAGAGGGCCGAAAGCTCGAACAATTTACCGTGTAAGTGTTCTTTTATATGTGTCTATTCTTTTCTATTTGTGTTATGTTGTGTCAGCCCATTATTGTGCCGCTCGTATGAGTTTTTCCGGACAATCGTTATATATATATATATATATATGTATATATATATATATATATATATATATATATATATATATATATATATATATATAATATCTTCGAAATGGAACGCTCTTCGGCGACACACATATATATAAAAACACAGATGTAGATTTTTAGAATATAGAGACACAAAGAAAGGACACTCACAATTTGTTATTTTACGTTTCGACAGCACGGCTGTCGTCTTCAGAAGGCGTTTGTCTGATTCTGAAGACGACAGCCGTGCTGTCGAAACGTAAAATAACAAATTGTGAGTGTCCTTTCTTTGTGTCTCTATATTCTAAAAATCTACATCTGTGTTTTTATATATATATATATATATATATATATATATATATATATATATATATATATATATCGATGGTATAGAAACACTCACAAGAGCAATATAACATTTGGATGAGACAATAGAACACAAATAAAATTGATAAGTAATATAGTAATATATCAATATATTTGGCAGAAGGCTGAAAGCTCAAACGATCTACAATTTGAATGTCCTTTAAAGTATTATCTATTTGATTTGTATGCTATTGTGCCATCCAAATGCTTTATATATATATAAACAAACACACGATAAATATAAATGTACGTGTATATACATATAAAAATATATAAATATATATTTGGGTCAAGGTAGTCCAGGGGGTAGAGCATTGGACTACTGACTGGAGGGTCCTGGGTTCGATGCCCGGGCAACGCACTCTGGGCACCTGCAGCTCCACCCAAGCTATGTAATTTTTTAGGTACTAGATCTTCCTTGGAAACCATAACCGGCACAGGGAAAGGAACTGGCCCCCCTACCCTGGCCCCATGTCGAAGCCCGACGGCATGTGAAATACACATGCCGTTGGGCTTAGTACTAGGTGAACTCTACCATCACCTACCAAACCGACCTTCGGGTTGATTACTGTATTTATGATTTATATATATATATATATATGTCTGTATATATATATATGTATATATATATATATAAATATATATATATATATATATATATATATATATATATATAAATGTAATGTATATGAAGTTAGCACTATTGAACAAAATCACAGAAAAATGAAAAGACACACATTTTTGAATTTTCGGTGGAGACCACCTTTCTCAAGGAAGAGGAGGAGGGAACTGAGACAAAGGTTATAACAGAAGGGGCTGGAGATGCCGGATGGAAGGGGAAGGTGGGGAAAGGTTTGCCTGGGAAGAGTTGGGAGGGGAATATTTAGAAGTGTGAGAATAATATGGAAGGTGTTGGGAGTGGAGGGAGGATGAAAATATGTAAATATTGGGGTAATTAATATTTAATTGTAATACCTCGGTAATTCCAGGAATCTAGGAGCCAGATAAACACCAGCTCTATTATTTTGAGTTTCAGTGGAGGGTTACAGGGTGGAAGGGATGCTCTAATGGATACAATATAGCATTCATCAAAAGGAGTGTTGCGTTCGGAGGTTAGTTTTGGGATTGGGAGCATCCCAATTAGGGAAGAATTCTTGTATGAGTCCTGGTGGTTATTGATTCTAATATTTAGGAATGTGATACAGTGTCCAATATAAAAGGCAGGGCAAAGTTAATACTTCAGAAGGTAGACTACATTGCTAGGGGTACATGAGGAGTAGGGAATAGGTGGAAGAGTGTTAAAAAGTGGTTGGGAGAGGGATGGGATTCTGGTTTTGAAAATAGGACATATTTAGCATCTAGGTTTACTTCAGGGTATGGGAGTGGCTTTGGGAAGGGGCAGGGATTTAAGGGGTGGATTGACAGATTTGAGGAGATCTGATAAGTTGGCGGGTCGCTGGAAAGTAACAGAGGGGCATTTGGGAAAAAGATTGGTGGGGGAATTATGGTTTTTGAGGATAGAGTAGAGGTTTTTTAGGATTGATCTCAGAGACTTTAGGCCAGGGAAGAATGTGGTACAAATTGAAAGATGGTGGGTTTCTGCGGTGGAGGAAGGATTGGGAGTGTAATCATGTCTTCGGATTCTTTTGTTTAGGAAGGATTCCGGGTAACCTCATTGGCGGAGGGAATAGTGTAGATTTGGGAGGAAATTATCAAGGGAGTCTGGGTCATTGCAGAATCTGTATCCTCTTATGGACAGTGAATAAGCAATGGAGTGTTTGGTGTGATATAGGTGTAAACTGTTATAATATAAGTATTGTTGTTTGTTGTTGGGTTTTATATGTACAGAAATGTGAAATTTTTGGTTTTCTAATGATACGTTTACATCTAAGAAGGTAATAAGGGAGGAGGAAACGGTTGAATTGAAAGAGACAGAGGTCGAAGCATTGAGGTCAGAAATGAAAGTTTTCAGGGAATCAGTACCATGTGGCAAGAGAAGGAAAATATCTTCGATATAGCTGAGCCACAATAGAGGTTTCAAGGGTTGTTTTATCAGGAATTTTTTCTCTACGAGACAAAGAAAGAGGTTTGCATAGTAAGGGCTGAGCCTGCTGCCATGGCAAAACCCTTGATATGCAAGTAGAATTTATTGTTAAAGGAGAAGGAATTACGGGTGAGGATAATGTCAGAAAAGCTAAGGAGAAATTCTGTGTTGGGTATGTGTGGCTCAGGGTGTTGGGAGAGGTAGTATTGGAGAGCAGAGAAACCTTCTGAGATGGGAATGGATGTATTAATGGGTATGGAATCAATGGTGGCCATGGTAATCTCAGAATCTGGAGAGAGGAAGGTTGATTTTAGTCTTTCCCAGAAATGGTATGAATCTTCAGTGAATGACGGTAGGGAGTAGACTATTGGTTGCAGGTAGTAGTCTACAAATGCAGAGATTCTTTCCATTGGGGAGTTATGGGAGGATAAAATCGGACTACTGGGATTGCCAGGTTTATGGATCTTTGGAAGGATATAGAAATGAGAGGTGTATGGGTTGGGAAGGGAGAGAAGGGCCATGTCTGAAGGAGATAGGCCTTCATTGGGCCTGTTGGAAGCAAGAAATTCAATGAGTTTCTACCGAAGTGTGGGATCTGATATTTGCTAGTAGGAAGAGGTATTAGAGAGTTGTATGTTAACCTTACTTACATAATCTGTTCTCTTTAAAACCATAACTGCTGAACCTTTGTAAGTGGGAGTAATGATAATATTTGTATTATTAATCAATCTTCTTAATTATATCTCCTGGTGAATCAGTGCATGTTACAGAAAGGAAATGTAGCAGAAACGGAGCTCCACAATCTGGTAGGTATACATATAAGAAGGGCTGAAGGACATACTAGAGACAATTTTGAAAACACACAGAGAATGAAATGATTTTATTACTTTGATCACAATATATTGGGAAACAGAAAGGCATTTAGTTGACACCCACATTATGAGATTCCTGAGCTGGTCAGGGGTAAAAATTGCTTTCTAATTGAAAGTCATTCTGCAGCAGACAACTGGAAGGTCAATGTCATTTCATATGAAATGTAAAACTAGCCACTTATCTAAGTGGAGTCATTCATAAAATGCTGCAGTGAATTCATCAAACAGAGGAGCCATATGTCTGTGAAACCTGGTGATACCTTAATGCTCAGCAGTTCATCCCAGTCATCTGTTAATGTCATGTCTCAGACCAACTGTCATCTGCATTAAAAGAAAATAATATTTTCATCTTCCACAGAGTATGATATCCCATATGATTTAAAATTCATGAGAGAGGAGTCAGTGTAGGGAAGCAGGGAATAATTATGAGGATCATGACGTCAGAATGGAAAAGTCTCATAACTGCTGTTCCTATGAAAAATGTGCTTATTAGGTTGCATGTCAATTTGAAAAATACTCTCAATTTGGTGATGAAAGCTGATCATTAATCATCACCTAGCATTGATGATATTTTCAATTGTTTATTTTCACTTTTCTTGTTAATGCAAGTGCTTATGCTTGCATCAGCAAGAAAATGAATTGATTAAGTCAAGCGCCTATGCTTGACTTATCCAATGAGTACACAATTAGCAATCAGTGAATTTAGTGGAATAACACTTTCTTGGGGTTTTATCAGTATCAAAGGTTATGCTGCAGATTGAATTCTGCTTTTAGTATATTCCAGTCTGCCATTAGAGAAGTATTAAAAAGGAATAAGGTATGTTAGCACATGACATTATGATTGGAAACTGCTCTATATGAGGCACTTGGGTCATCTAAATGAGCTGGGAATTGAAATTATTTTAGACCAGTGTGCCCTTTTTAAGGTTTCAGTGAGGTACTTAGGGTACTGGTACTGTCTAAACCAGAATGGATTACAACTAACTAGAAGCAAAGCGGAAGCTATATTGACCACTCTGAGGCTAATTGATACTAATCAATGAAAAGGTCACATGGACCTATTAATGACATGTTATCAATGGTTTATTCCAATATAAGTGGGCAATGGGTGGAATGTGACTCAAACTCACTCAAAAGTTGACCTCTCCTTCATGCAGAGCATCCTGCTCCCTCTAATGAGGCCAAACGACTTCTGGGATTGAGGTCAAACCTCTACTCAGGGTCAATGGCCTATTTTACAGGAGATAAGTAGGTTTAAGGGAGCAATGAATTGGAATAGTAGGTCAGGGCACCCCATTACCCAGGAAATGAAAAAATAGGTTCCAAAGATGCACAAGTTCATAAGGATCAATGGCATTGGAATGGGAAGGCAACAGGAAATCACCCCATTCAAGCCTCATCACATTCTCCTTCACCTTGCCAACCAGCTATTGAGAAGACTGAACTTTGTTTTGGGTGATAGCTATGGAGGCATCACTCATCTCCAGGGATGTCCTTTTTTTAGAAAACCTGGAGCAAGTCCCCTACAACTGCAGCATGAAATTCAAGTGAAAGAGATGCTGGGATAAGAGTGTGAGGTCCCAAAGGGGAGTACTTCAAAGGGGCTAAGGCATTATTGTTCTAGGTAGGTTATTTTTCTAAAAATATTGCATGGCTGGATTCTTTCCAGACAGACCCCGTATATGTGAACAAAATAGTATGGAAGACATGGGAAGGGCTGGAAAATAAGTAGGCAGAGAACTCTTCATATCAGTTAAATTTGATCAATCATTAGCTCGCCAGTAAACCTAAGGGTTATAATCATAACTTAGGACATTGAAAAATCAGGTTAATAAGCATAGAATGAAAGGAAATCATAAGAAAATGAATGTAATAAGATTAATAAGAAAGCCAACCTTGGGAGAAAATGAGGAAGAGGTGGAATAAGCACAAGATGAGACAGAAGGAAATGGAGGAAGGAAAATACTTCTGAATGATAGTAATGAGAATTGAACAGTGGTGGGATGAAGTATTAAGAAATCATACGGAATACAAAAAAGTAATGATGCAGGAGAGATACTTGTGGAACTTAACTTCAAGGAGAAAAGGTTTTCAGTGGTATACCAATCCTACTTGGAGACACTAAGTGGGAAGAATCCTAAGTGAGTACACCATCTGTTGGATGGGATGTTACGTTGCAGACCAATGGGCACCTTACGTTTAGAGTAAGCTAATGCCTTCACTCCACTCTTCCTCTATTCCCTGACACATCCTACCCCTACCAGATTACCCACCTATCCTCTCTGGTGCAAATGACCACTGCTGTTGGTCACCTTTCCCTATAACTACAAGGACGATGAGATATAAAGAATAATGACCACAGTTTGTAAACCTGCAAAAAGTTTTTGAAAAGAGTGCATTGGATGAAATGAATGCACAGATTTAGAAAAAGTGTGAAGCAGAGGGATATGAGAATGATTGGAAGGCTATATATGGATCCATGAATTGTGGTGGGCATTGGTGGAGGAATGAGAGAGTGGAGTGAGGTATGAGACAGGGATACTGTATGTTGACAACACTCTTTTTAAGTATCTGGAAGAGATAAAAGATGAGAGTTTGGAGGAGGAAGAAAACGTAGGAGGAAACATGGAAGGCAGAGGGATAAGATACATTATGTTTGTGGATATGAAATGATAGAAAATATTAAAAAGTTGAGCAGAATATCAGGGACGAGGATGAAAAAAGAAACTGATCAAAACAGTGAGGATCACAAGTGAGGAGAGGATACATTTTTAAATATATAGAATAGACATTGAACAGACAGAGAAGTTCAAAAACTTAGGAAATGTGATGAAAAGGAAATCTGGGAAGGTTACAGAAAGAATAGAAAAAGCAAGATGGGTATAAACCTGCAGAAGAGATTGACGAAATGCCACACTTGGAATGAGCTTTGGTGTGCCAACAGAAACATGGAAGTTGAGAGCAGAAGATAAGAAATGAATCAACTCTTTCAAAAAGTGAACATGGATCAGAATGGAGGGAAGGGACAGTAAATTAAAATTGACTTAGTGAGAAATGTGATTTTTTATGTGAAAGAAGAAGCTACCAAAAGAAAAAAAGACTACTAAAGACATTAAAAGAAAGAAAAAGAACTGAGTAGATAAATTTCTAAGGCATGAAGGTATACTAAATTTGGCAATAAAGGTACCAGTGGGATGAAGGAATGTGAGAAAAATAAGAGAAAAAGAAAGGTAATGGATGAGCAGAAAGGATGGGAGGGGCTCAAATATTTATGCCAAGTGAGAAAAACGAGATGTTTGGGAATTGAGTTCTTATTCCCTCTATCTTACAAAATTCGTGTTTGACGTGCTACATGACCACTCTGGTATTATTGGGCCCAAATGATTGGTAGGTCGTATATTTCAAGGGAAACTATCAAAATTGATGCCAAATAAAAGGAATTAGAGGTTGCCTATTTTTCGATAAGAAACATGGATGGTGAAAAGCAGCTGTTGTCAAATAAAGTCGCACTTAGGCAGAAATTAGATTTTTTGTCTTTCAACTTACAAGTTTGCGTTGTTGGTAAATTAAAAAAAACAAGGGGGCGAAAGCTTGGATAATGAATTCTCGCAGAGCTGGCAATATTATGGAAAAATTGTATAATACAGGCATTGAGGGGTTACTACTCATATAAAAGTTACATGGTAGTAAAATAAGTCTGTATTTCACGGTTGTAATTTTTCGCACTTTATATATTTAATGCTGCGTGTTACTTGAATATTTCCAGGAAAGCCTAGGTGCCAATAAAAATTACAATACTATAGCTGAAAAGTGACGTAATAGTGTGAGGTGTTTTTCTTGACAATTTAAAGCATCAAAGAATGACTACACATTAATGTACATCATTACGTTCAGGAGCTACTCCATCCATGATAGCACCTAGATAATCGACGTACATTGTAATACTCTGATCCACATTTCTTTAAATGTACCAAAAGCTAATAATGTATATCTCTTCCTCTTCACTGCGCGATTATTTCGGTTAAACAAAAGAATTTAACCTTGGAATAAGAAGCGGGAAAAAATTTTCCATGATGATAAGACTTGATTAGATGGACGTAAATCTTTTCCACGGAATTCTATGGGACCAAATGTGATATCTATCCTCCGCAGTTTGTAAACCAACAAAAAAACTGGGGGCCATTATCGTCATTCATGTCACTGTAACAGGGGCGGAATGGCGAACACGAATTGAACCCACGAACAATATTTCAAATGATCCATATGCACCTCAAACTTACTACATTTTTTCGCAAAACAACCTGGGCTATATCATTTTTCATCCATCAAGTAAGATGACCAAATGTCATTCACCCTCACACGGGTTGCGAGCACAAATCCACAGATAAATCCGCGGGAATTGGCTGTTTCCCCCTACTTCTTATCAGACGGAAATAGTCGATAGACTAATCGATTTCATTTATCCTTCAGTAAATTCATACGTCTTTCTCTAATACGCTTTAAGGTTTCAGCCGTAGTTTCTTTACTAATATTACCATATATACTTCTGAAAAAATTAAAGAACGAGCTAAAGAAAATTTAACAATCCATCCTTTTTTATTAGCGATTTACCTGTAATAGCTTAATATTTGCGACACCAATCGATATATCGTTTTCTGAAATACAACAGAAAATATTCTACCAGCTGGCTTTCATCATTCACGATGCTATGATACAGCGCCTCTATCGGCGTAATAATAATAATAATAATACATTTATTTGTCCGGAGATTTGTTGCATATTCATACATACACAAATATAGGACACGTCAAATATAATTTTCACAATTTCACAATAGAAGAGATACAATATATAAATATATATATATATATATATATATATACATACCAATACACTAGTATAATTACATATCAATTGTTTAAGCCGGAATTGATGCATTGCGACAATTCAAGGTATTCATTTACAGAATAGAACATATTATTTTTTAAAAGGTTAAACAGCTTTTTCTTGAAAACAGGTACTTTTGTTTCATATTTCATTTCATGGGGAAGTTTATTGAATAACCTTAAGCCCATTGCTTTGGGCCCATGGGCAGTATTGTATGTCCTGACCTGTCCTGGCGTAGTTAGATTAAGATTCAAAGCATAAGTAATATAATAAATAGTTTGAATGAAAGATCAAACACTAAATTTCAAGCTCATTTTTGCTCAAATTTGGGCATTTTTACCTTTGCCTGGTGGTTTATTTTTATATCGCCGATCTGTTAAGCATAGTGCACAAGGAAAATTTCCGTGCGCATTCATAATTACATCGAAACTGATTTTACGAAGTGGCTTATCACTTTGACTGAGAAAACCCTTTGTAGAATTAGACTAAGAATTCAGAATGTTAGTTGATTCATATGTCGAATCAAGTAACTAATTGTAAAACAAGTATTTTCACGAGATCTGAGGTTATCATACGGAAGAAATTAGATTTTTTCATCATTTCCATGGCAAACCATAGCTTTTAAGTGTATATATCTTTTCTCAAAGTAAAAGCTTAAAATATACTAACTAATATTCCTATATTATCCGTTATTTTGCTTATAAATTTAAATAGTTTAACAAAACAGGAATAAATAAAGCTGAATTCCCGCTCTACCATTCCCTTTGGACATACAGATGGCTCTGTTAGCCATTTAGGATTTTCAGTTTCCTGCATAACATATGATTTTAATTTTCTTCAACAATTGTAGTTCCTCATGTGAACACAGATACGTCAGCGCTAAGGGAGAAGAAGGCTTTATTGACCTGTAATGCAATATCTGACGAAATTCTAGTGTATATGTAATTAGTTGAGTTGTAGGCACTATAATTTGGATTCCAACGTTTTATTAAGTTACTGAAGAGTTTTTCTAACTATACCATCGAATTAGGTGGCACTAAAAGCAGTTCGCGCGGTTTGCGCCATTCCGTGCTGTCGCTGATCCTCGAGGGCTGCTGGTCGGGTTACATGTCAAGTCCAACGCATTAAATGCCTATTTCAGTGTTATGCCTTATTTTTTGCATCCAGAGAGACATAAGCTAAGTTGTATTTTGTTTTGTGGGAAGAGTTGAATTGACTGTTAATTGACGTGTGCAGTGGACATACAAGTATCCTCAGTGACGTCACGGAGCATCGGCCATAGTGTAAAACCGGCATTTTGAACGGAAGCATTGTGGTTATCGAATTTGGTTAAAAATGGCGTCTGATCAGCTCAAGAATAGAATGCAGACATTTAAGAACAAAGGGAAAGACCAGGAAGTAAGTGAATGTGATGTGTGCAAGTTTGCTTAGTTAGTGAAAGTGCCATTGTCCCACTAAAATTCATGAGGTATGCCTGCCTCCAAACCGAAAAGCTGTCACATTCAGTGCGACCGTTTCCAGTACCGCGATCTCAGTGATAATATTCCTTTTTACTTATCATGGTACAAAATGACTGCAAATTAAAAACAAATTTGAATGAATATGAGTGTTTCGCTATTGCTGTCACATTGGTGTCCTTGACAGGCTATAATTGAATTCTATCTTGATGACTAATGTCTTCATGAAGCACATGTTGCCGATGAATGTAGTGTGCAAATATAATTTTACCCAGTTTTTTTGTTATAACTCTAATTAATCAGTACTACGCCATTATCAGCTGCGCACTGTGTTATTGATTCTTTCCCAGGAAAATATGATGTTGTCTTCTGAAGGCTGGCTTTTGTAAGCACCTGCGAGAGTGTAGTTTAATTTGATAATGGCCGAAGTTTCTATTTAGAGCTGAGGTTTTCATGATTGTCATTTGCCTTGGGGATATTTAACTATTTCACCTTTCGCACCTGCTGTATGCGTGAATGGCGCTCAAAATGTAGCTGTATATACCACACTACAGGGTACATCTCAATTCTTTATATCTTTATTAAGTTAAAATATAGGTGCCCTGGTCGCCAATTTCATTTTAGTTTTATTCCGTGGTTTTGCCTGCATTTGTACTGTTGAAAAAGTCGAAACTATTAGTTAACTATAGTTTGGAACGTCATATTTCTTTAATCAACACTTAATAAATTCATCGGCTACCCTTAAATTACGATTGTTGTTTTTAAAGAAATTGGACCGATGATATTCTCAAGTTGATGTGCTTGGGGTATGACTTAAGCAGTCGATAGTTTTTATGATTCTGGCAATGATAAGTGTTTTTGTGAAAAGAGGATATCCCATGATTACTGTTACCGGGTCATTATGCATCTGGAATTATGTGCTGTGTCTCCCACTCTTAACTGGGTTAATTAATTAAGTTGGACCATTGTTGATATTTTGGACTAGTAAGACGTAGATTTAAATGAATTGATGAGACAAATTTAAGTTCAGTATAATTATCTGATTAATTTTCTTGCAGGAAATGAGGAGGAGAAGAAATGAGGTTACTATTGTACTTAGAAAAAGTAAACGAGACGAAACACTTCTGAAGAGGAGAAACGTACCTCAAGTAGACTCCACTGGTGAGTGATTGATTCTCTCTTATCCCGGAGATAAATTGTGACGGGAAACAATGTATTGAAGTACTTTCAGAGTGCGAAGAGCTTTTGCGCCGAAAGTTTTGAGCACACAAACATAGCAAACAAAAAGCACTAGCTTTTCACTCTAAGCTAATGCTTTTTGCATTAGAAGGAATCAGCTGTAATTTTTGACGTGCTTAAGTACAGGTTTATTTTTACGCAAAATTAAGGTTTGATTAATGTTAATGTTGCTGATCATGAAATCATGATTCGAGTTTGTTTGGCATTCAAGTTAGCCTTGCATCAGAACCAAAGTTCATGAATCGTGAATTTTAAAATAATCACCATTTTTGTGTAGTACTCTTGTTTGTAATTATCCTGGAACGTTGATCTTTGCAGTTGGCATTGCCATGCAAAAGTAAAATATTGCATCATATCTTTATCAAAAGCTCTGAAAAAACATAAAATGTTTTGTTGTTATAGATGAAGAGGTAATCATTGAGTTTTATATTTTAGACGAAGAAGAAATTGATAGAACTACGACTAATTTGGAGCAGCTTGTAGCTAATGCAAGAAGTGACAATCCTGCAGTTCAGTTAAATGCAGTGCAGTCCGCCAGAAAGCTACTTTCATCAGATCGAAATCCTCCAATAGATGCACTAATAAATAGTGGAATTTTACCAAGTCTCGTCTACTGTCTAGAATGTCATGAAAAGTAAGTATAGAAACACTTAAACTTTCAAATAAGAAACATGAATTATTTTAGTCATTACAACTCTTTTTACCCTTTGATTTTTTTGATAAAACAGTCAAGTTTTTCTAATTGTTTTTATTTTTGGATATTGTTTGCCAAGTGTCTGCTATATTTTCTTTACAAATTACCTTTAATTCAGTCGATTGGATTAAGGTCCCTCATAAAAATAATGTAACTTATTGATTACTTCAAAGAACATGTATAGTTTCCTTATTGTCTGTATTTCAAAAGAAGAATTTAAATAATTGTCATTTCAAAAAGTAGTTAGTAATTGATATTTTCAGTATAATTTCATAATATTGCTAATTTCACGGCTGAGATTAGAACTTTTTGGGTTGTATAATCATCTTTCAATATAGATGGCTGGTTAAAAATATATACACTGAGTGTTGATTCTACTGGAAATAGTGTCATCATGGGTATTGAATGCAAATTGTCTTCTGGATACCCTGTACTCAGATGTTAGGAAGATTATGCGAAGTTCTTAACTGGGAGAACTTAATTTTTTGGGTTATTATTCAGCGGGTTGATAAACTTTGGCATGAGGAGGAAGAGAGTCAAAGCAGCATCCAAGGGTGTTTGCAATGTGCAATAACTTCATTGATGATGAATTATATAATTGTGTGTTTGTAAAAATGTTGAAAAGAAAGTTTCATGATTTTTTGAAGTTTAAAAAATATCCAAACCAGGTTGAACCTCTTCAGGAAAGAAAAATAAAATATCTTTGTAGTGAAAATGAAGGCAAAGACAGGGAATGAGTTACAAAGTAATATGGACAAAATGGAATAGCCAGAGGCTGACCACCGTACCACACAATTCATAACAAAGTGGTAAAGCAGAACATGAGACCAACCCTTTTTTGACATGGTACGTTGAATGCTTATAGTGTGTGCGGTTCCACACTTGTCCTGGGCTGGGCTAAATGCAGCCACTTTTATCAGGAATATGTGTCTGTCATCATCAATAAGAAACAGAATAACAGTGGAGTAGTGGTTGAAAGCAAGTGTTATGTAAGAGAAACAAAGTCATGAAAATGTTTGGGTGTATGTGAAGGTGTTGAAGTTAGACATGAGAGCTCCGGATGGGGTGCTCATAGGGCTGGCTATCTCATAGGGACTGAAGATTACTGGCAATGCAACCTAAAAAGAAGTAAAATTGGTACATTCAAAAAGCATTTTTCCAATCTTACAAGCATAAAAAAGTTAGATTTGCCAGTCATCTTTTTTCAGGGAAGACTTCAAAAGTTTCAGATAATTGCTGCACTATGGATAAGACATGCTACATTAAGCAGATCTCCGAGACATCTGGTATGGACAAATTGAAGGTTAAGGTATTGTTTCTACACTTGGATGTTCTAGTCGATAGAAAAAATGCCCAGGATATGAAGAGGTCTCTAGTATAGAAAAGATACTACTGCCCAGAGAGAGGACATTTTTTTAAATCTTGCGGCCGGCAATAAATCAGATGGAGCATTTGTGACTTGCCATTAACTCACCATTAGGGGCCATTTGGAGTTGTCCAAAGTTCCTAAAGTTAGGAGATCCGAGTGAGAGAGTACATTAATGCTGATTGAGCCAAAGACACAGATGAGAGAAAGTCCTTCTATAGATTCATTATCTTTGGGTTATTATTCAGTGGGTTGATGAACTTTGGCATGAGGAGGGAACCACATGGTACTTGAGGAGGAAGAGAGTCAAAGCAGCCTCCATGACTGAAGCAAAATACATTGAAGTAGAGGAAGGAGTCATGGAGGTGAAGTGGAACTTACTGCATGCAATGGAACGAATTCTATTTTTGGAGGACCCATGTATATGAAGGAACAAAAGGCATGATTGTGATAGTCAAGAACAAATGGACTAGAAAACATGTCAAGGCATGTAGAGATATTGAATCATTTTTTAAGGGATTAAGCAGAAAATGTCAAGATTTGCCTTAATTGTGTCATCAGAATGAAACTAGTGGGTGTGATGACAAAGACTACCAGGCGTTAAGTGAAGTTCACCATTAGCAAAATTGGTTTTGAGTATTTGTAGTCTGGTGTAGATTTTTTCGTTCTGAGATATTTGGTGTTTTTTAGGAAGGGCTTGAGCAGTTGATCTGCAATCATTGAAGGGTTTCTGTAAATTTCAGTTTTTAGATGCTACCCTTTTGATTGCTAAAATATGCTTGGTGAGGAAATGGAGTTTTTTTTTATGCACACATGCAAAGATTTTTTGAACATAATGGGTATATAGGCCTTACATGGACTATACATTAGAAATTTTTGCGTCTTTTTTGTTTGTTTGACATGTTGAAAGATGGGCTATACATTTTTGAGAAAGAATTGATCTCCTTTGCCACAATTCTTTACAAGGAAGGGGTGTTGAAAATAGTGTTTTGTATTTTTGTCACTTAGCTTTTGAGCAGTATTTTTGTTCTTTTTGTTTTTGGGTGCCCTAAAGGGCAGTCTCGATTTAAACATTGGTGGACACAAGTGGTTGTACTTTCTTTCCACTAAAAAAACTGCTTATTACTTTTTACGAAATGAATCTTAATAATAGCTTCACTGGAAGCAATCACAAGGCAAAAAACCTAACAGTTGGTAGAGTAAATAGACCATGTGTTAATAATATGTATGGGGTAATGAAGGAAAGAAATTCACCCCAGCAATGGTACTTATGGATCTTAGATTCGAGTGTAAATATTTCTGCAGTTATGAATTGAGTGATATCATTATTTTTAAAATGAAAAAGCTCCCTATGAAAATGCCTTCATCTCACAGTCTAATTGTATTAATTATTTCACGAAGCATCGCCTAACTTTCTGGTTTGGAATAAGGAATTTTAAGGGGATATAAAGGCAGGAGAATAGCCAATTACTGACTTCTGTAGAGAAATTTATCTATTGTGAGTATTCCTTCAAATAATCCATGTAATTATTTTAATTATACTCATCAATGTCTCCCTGGTACCATGAGTAAATCCGTTACTTCCTTGCTCCTTGTCATTTGAAGGTGGCTTTATTGTTTTGAAGATAAACTGTCATACCATAAGTCCATACTAATAAAATTTGTTGTCTCAGGCGTAACTTTGTGGAATTTGCATAACATATTGAAATGTAATGAAATAATTGACTTTGTAATTCCACACACAATTACAAAGTCAATTATTTCATTACATTTCAATATGCCATACTAATAAGTTATGGAAATTCTGCAAAGTTAATCATGTAATGCACATTTTATCCTATCATATTACCGTGGGAATCAATAATCTATTATATAGTTCAATATGCAGGGAGTACACTTTACAAAGTAGTAATCTGGGGATTATCAGATTAAGTAAACCATTAAATGACCTACAGTAAACCTGAATGTAAATTTGTTAACTGTCACTATATGAATTGTCATTTGTTACCATCCATTCAGAGTAGTTCTTCATTATATGTGTTTGGTGATAGTGAAGTAATCTTTTTAAATGATCACCGATTCTTTTTCTGTCCATTGTTATCACATTTAAATATCAAAGTTAACTACGTGATAGGCACACAGTTTTTAAGAGGTATATTATTGAGCCTGATTTGGTTTGTTTGATAAGTTTTTTAGCCTTTGGTAAGCCTAATTGCAATGGGTTGAAAGAATGTGTGTTTGCTTTCTACAGCTAATAAAACGGTGTTTTGTAATGGATTTTTCTTAGATTGTGTTTATTAACTGATATGCTGTTAGCTAGATTTGGAAGAAAAAGCTAAAATTGAAAGTGATATAAGAATCATGTGATCATAGGTTTCAGGTTTCCTGTCAGCTTTTGAAACTTTGAAGGCTAAGGCCAGTTATTGCTCGCGGATATTTTCTTATTGACAAAGGATATAATCTAAGTCATTCCTTTCTTCCACTCCTAAGTTTGGGAAAATTAATTCTGGCTTATTATATTATTGTTTTTTGTAGATAGGAGAATCATTGTTATGATATTGATGTTTAAGGACATAAAAGTTAGTGGGAAGTGTGGTTATTGTGAGAAATGTGTGTACTAGTGGCCTTAAAACATCTTGTTATATTGTTCATTTTTTAACCACAATTCGTATGCCCTAAGTCCCAATTTCAATGAAGTAACCTTGCATTAAAAATACTAATCATCTTAAATGTTGTGAGTGCCAAGATACTTAGGTTTGTCACACCTTTAATAATGCTGTGATGTTGAAATGAATCATGATAAATTATAAGTATGTAAAATATGACTTGACACAAAATAAGTCTTGGGGAATTAAACACTTGCTTAAGTGTCATATCCTTTGGAATTCCGCTCCTATTAAGTGAATTTATTCTAATTGTATCTTAAGAATTCACAAAATTTCTGAATTTATCTTGGATAGTGTTATGTGCTGTGCAAAGTCAACCTTCTGGATGATCCTCCTTTAAAACATTTCATTGTATGAGTTCAATGGCGAGACAAGAAATCCAAAGATAGTGTGTGAGCTGGCTTTTCAAAGGGGGATATTGCAGATGCCTTGAGTAGTAAGAAATAATATTCATAGAGTATTTGATATCATTTATACAGTTTACAATTTATCTATTCTCATACTGATGAAGCAGGGTGAACCAACTCCTTAAAGGTTTAGGATGGCTTAAGCCTAGAAACCACTTGCATTGAAGTATTTCCTCATTCTGTGTCCCTATTAATATCTAAGTAGCATGTATAGCCTTAAGGGTCTTAGTGGGCCCTTCTTAATAGGAATTTTACTCATCAAACCTGTAATGGTGCTGAACCCTTGAACATTCCATGTACCAACCTAGCCCTGAAATTTTTCTGTCAAATTAGCATCCTGAGATGATCAAGACGTTATTTGTATTACAGTAAATCAAGCAGGTTCAGTAAGCTCATGAAGTGGCTTGGGCCAGCTGAAGCTTAGAAACCATTTAGATTACAATGTCACTTTTCCATTTTTCCTTCCTTTACATAGGAAATGCATGACAGTATGTGCATTAGGCAAGGAGTGTCATTGTACTGCTCATGTGAGACCCTGTTTTCAAATGGATGTTATCCAATATACAGTAAACCCTCACTAATCTGGACGGGAACCGATCAAGTAATGCCAAGTGGCTTAGTAAGGGATCAGGAGAAGCAGCACTTTTGTACTCTCGTGAAAAATCTGACCTTAATCTTCCAAATTTCTTGAGTATGTTGAAATTAATTATAATAGTTCAATCAATATTCCAGTTGCACATTTAAAATTATAACTGTTGCTATATGAACTATAAATCATATGGTCATCTACATGCTGGTTGTAAGTGACCAGTGCAACAAATTTGAGATGTGTAGCAAATTCTTTCCATGTGATTTCGTGGACTAAATCAACTTTGACTTAAAAAATGTGAAGTTAAGAGAAGTCGGGTGCAGAGGTTTCTTTTGGGAGTTGGGTATCACTTAACACGCTATCATATATGAAAAAGTAGTAGTATAAGATTAATCTAACTGACCCTGGGTTAGCATTAAATTTCCACAGAATGGAAAGGCAGGTTTGGGGAATAATGTTCCTGGAAATTGAAAGGTAGCAAGAGGCCAACCATATGTGGTATGTGAATTGATGAAGTGAAATGGGAATGTTTGGCACTGGCATTTAGGACACAGGATCATGACAATCTTTCCAAGTAGAGAACATATTTGTATGTAGTGGTTGGCTATGGCTGTTTAGGTTTATTATTTACAATGAAGGTGCCTCACTAGTGCTGGTAATTACACTGTTGAAACACCTAAGGAACATATGCAAGTACTGATGACTGAATATGATTTGCTAAAATCAAATGGAATTCAAGTGCTGTTCTTTAATTTGTGACAACACAGAACATTAGTTGTAATATTTTCAAATATTGTAGCTGCTACAGCCAATTGTTGGTGTTTATAATTTGACAGCAAATGGTAGAATTTAAGTATGTCGGAGAACGGCAATGACCATGTATTGCATCATTATAAACAAAAACTAGTGCCAGTTTCACCTTTTTATTTATGAGTGCTTGATTAATTTAATTATCTAAATGATTGAAATGTATTTGACTGAGATAGTTCAATCAAGTAGTCATTACCATGGGTTTTTTCCATGTAATAGTGATAATGAGATACTAATGCTTTACTGCAGACTTTATCTTAGGAAAAAAATCCTTGATTTATTTTATTGAAATAAGTCTTTCATACTGTAATGGTTTCTTCTTACACTTAAGGGCTCTAATGCATCGTATGAAATAATTAGAAGCCAATGGCAATCAGCTATTGCCACAATTCAAAGGAGAAAGTGTTTCATGTGATTATGTGTGTAAAACCACCAGAATATCAGAATTTTGCCTGATTTGGATGACTCTTCGCATAGCATACAGATTAGCTATATGGGGAGCCAAGGTTAATTATTAGCTATTAGGGGTTTGCTGAATTGGCTCTATTGAAGATTAGCTTTTAAGAATTTTACCTATCAATATTTTTGTCATTAAATGACTTTTGTGATAATGAAACCTTAATATTTATTGCCAAGTGTAGAGTGAAGTGGACAAATTGCGATTGTAGTATTTAATGTCTATGAAAATAGATGGCGTTAATTTTCAAGCCTTTGAAAATTCCACCAAGTAGTCCACCTCACTGCAAATTTTATTTGTCATTAAAGATGTGAAATATGTGTTTCTAGTTGGAGTGGTATGAGAAAAAAAGTGAAATTTTTTATGCCTATGTACATTTTACTAATTGGAAGGAATAACCTTGTTTTTGACTTGCCTTTATTTAGCCCTGCCCTACAGTTTGAAGCAGCCTGGGCTCTTACGAACATTGCAAGTGGAACCTCTGCACAAACGAATGCTGTTGTCAATGCAGGCGCAGTGCCTCTTTTCCTGCAGCTTCTTCATTCACCAAACCACAGTGTCTGTGAACAAGCTGTTTGGGCTTTAGGTTAGTTATGTTTCCTAATCAGAAATTTTTTGGTGTAGTTTATTTTCAAACATTTATTCAAAACTTACCTTGAACTCTAGACTACCAACTAATGACAATTAATGGTAAAAATGTTCATTGGGTAGTGTCTACATTGTGTTGTCAAATGTTACATTTGTTACCTTGCCTATAATTATAATTATCAAAATACATTCTACAGATTACAGCAAAAAGTCTCCATAATATGATTTGTAATGTCTTCATTTTTTTGCAGAGATTAAAACTATGATTTTTATTATCTGGGACCATTGCATCCTGAAGAAGTGAATCAGAGTCCACTCCACCCAAGTCTCATTGTTTTACAAAATTTTATATGTTCCACAGCTTTCATTCAGATAGAAAGAGCAATTCATTATCAATAAGACCAAAGCACTTGAGAGATATGTACGCTGTTCCACTTGCACAAGTTTATAAACGTTGATTTTGATATTTTACTTGGGACTTTCTCTTTCTGGAAAACCTCGTAACCTTTGTTTTGTTTACATTTATTCTCATGCCGTGTATACACATTACACTCTCATGCCATGTACACACACTGACTTTTCAATGCATTCAGCAATACTTGCTACCAATTGGGTGACTGACAAACTAGAGCTTGATCATTATGGAAAGTAACTAATTTAATGAATTCTTGACAGATATTCATTTTTTATTTCCGTTCTTTCCCTATCACTTTCAATGATTCATATGAATATATGTTAAACAGCAAGGGTGATAATGGACACCCCTGTCTTAAACCTCTTCCCAACACTGCCCAGCCCTATTATCCACCTGCCACTCACACCTGAGCAGTCTGTGACACATACAAGTTGCAGATGTCTCCTGTCCCTCAAAGCTACTCCTATTATCTGCAATATATTCATTAATTCTACCCAATTCTCTTTATCAAATGCCCTCTCGAAATCTACCAAACAGACCATTACATCCTGATGGTATTATATGTTCTTTTCTATGAATGACCTCATTACTGCTATGGTGCCACATGTGCCTCTCCCCTTCTTGAACCTAAATTGATCATCTCCCAAGCAATCATTTGCCCTGTTCTGCATTCTCTTGTACATGTTCCTTAGCTAAGCTGCATGTGAAATCAAACTGAATTGTTCTGTAATCCTCACCTTTGTCTGCCTTGTATTTTTCTGGAATCAGAACTAACACTGATGAAACCTTCTGGCCAAATCTCTCCTTCATAAATGCTATGAATAAGTCCATAAAAACTTTCCTTGCTGCATTTTTCTTTTATTAGTTCTATGGAAGTTTTGTCTGCTACTGCAGACTTATTTGATTTCAATTCACTTAATGATCCTTCTATTGTGGCATCAAGTAAGCCTTGAACTTAAGCTATCCTCATCTATGTCATATTCTCTTTCCATGTCTTAACCTTGTTGATCCAATGTTTTGCCTTAGAGTTCTTCTTTGTGTTCCTTCCGTTTCTCGTGAATATTTTCTGATTCAACTAATATTTTTCCTGACATCTTTGATTGTTTCCAATGGTTTTTCCTTCTGACATCCTGACAGGATTTCAACATAGTGAAAATCTTACCAATTTCAACTTTCGTATGTGAACTTTACTTGTTATTACGCTGCCTCTTCCATCACACTTCTTTTGCAGTATTTGTTACTCACCTTAGTTTATTATTTAAGCTTTTATACTTTCTTTTGCTTAAGTCTGTATTTACATTCTTCCATTTCCTTTCATCTTCTTTTATATATCTTGTCCATCATCAATGGTTTCCTAATGTACTTTTTCTCTTTATAGTTCCTAAAGTTTTGTTTGTTGCTTTTGATGTCCCTATTTTTACTTCTTTCCATTATTCTTTTATAGTACCCAGTTACCTGTCATCACTCATAATTTTCCCTAAACCCTGCTGATACACCTTCCTTGTCAATCCAGTTGTCAAACTATATTTCACTTTCCTTTATCCTGCTTTATCTTTTGGAATATAACTACACTTCATAATTATTAAATTTTGATTCTAGTCGAAATCCACTTTTGGGGAAATGTGGCCATTGATCACACTTATCTTAAATCGGTCGGATCATAATTTAGTCCAACTGATATCTCCCTGAATCCCCATCATTTTCCATATGTACTTTTGCCTTTTGTGGTTCTAAACAAATTTTTGGTGAAAATTAACCTGCAGAACTCAATTGATTTCTCCCTGAATCATTTCTTGTTACTCATAAACATCTGAAGCTTCAATATTTTCCTTCTCCATCTCATACTTTTCGTTTTCTTATTTTTCTGCCTCCAACATTGTCTTAAAATTCCAAATCACTTTGTCTCATTTTTATGCTGATATTTTAGAAAATGGAATTCATATGAAAAACATACTGGAAAGTTATGAAGTGTTGATTCTTAAAGTATCAGCTATGCATGTATTGAGGAAGTATTTACTCCAGAGGCATTAAATGATTTTCATAATAAATATTTGCCAAGTGAAATATTGATTTGCCGTGGATAATCACCTGTGACTTGTGGAATAAATTACAAGGTTATACTATAAAGATTACATTTGCACATTTTCATGGTAGGTCAATTGTTATTGGTTAATATGAATAGAATTGAGTCTTATATTGTGTTGAAAGCATCAATCAACAGTGTGCGAGGAAGAACTACTTACCTAGGTGTTTTGTCTGTATTAATTTCTTGAATATGCTGAAAGAATTGGCTGTAATCGACTTGTTAATAAATTGTTTGAAGTCATTGGTTTCGTTACTTTAATGTAATTTTGACAAAAATCTAAAATGTCTAATTGATCATCTTATTATTTTTATTGCAGGTAATATAATTGGAGATGGACCTGCACTGAGGGATTTGGTGATTAACCTAGGAGTTGTGCAGCCACTTCTCTCATTTATCAAGCCAGACATCCCCATAAGTTTTCTGAGGAACGTCACCTGGGTTATTGTAAATCTTTGTCGCAACAAAGAGCCCCCTCCATCCCAGAAAACTATTCAGCAAATACTCCCTGCTCTGAATGTACTAATACACCACACAGATATTAATGTGAGTCATGGTCATCTTTTGACATTTTTACTCTCTTTTTTCATTCTTTTGAGTATTTTTAGATCTAAAAACAAAGCAAAGCTCTTAGCAGTTGCAATGAACTTGATTCTAAAATTGATTGAAGCCTTAACTGGTGTGGGTGTTAAGAGAGTCCTTTGCTGATGAGTGATCTTCTCTGATAAACTTGAAAGAGTTGTTATGAGAGCTGAGGTAAACATCAGTAAGGATAAGTCCCCCCAGTTAATGAACCAATGAGACACTTAAAAGGATTTCTCTGTTTGGTACCTATGCTGGTAGTTCTCGCCTGGTTCCCATTTGTCCAACCCTCACTATTTTACTACATCTGACCATAAAATTCCATTTTCAAGATTATTGCAAGCATTTAATTGAGCTTTTGGTGTTACCTATTTACTCTGCTGAAATGAGAAATGATGACATTTTTGCTATGATTTTACAAATCCCATTGCTATGTTCAACTGCCATGCTTGTCATTTCAATGGGAAGAGTGGGTACTTATATTCTGTGTGTGTTTGTGTTGTGTGTTAATCGCCAAAATGGTTTGAATTAATATGTGATAATAGAAATTAAAGAAGTAACTTTGTAATTCTATGTACACATTATTTAAGACATTACCTAGGTTTCAGAATTGATCATCATCAATCATGTTTTTAAATAGTGTGTGTGCGAAATTACTAAGTTACTTATTTCATTTCAATATGTGTTGTAAAAGACATAAAATGGAATCTTGACTAACTAGAGGTAATTTTACTGTAGCAATAATGGGGAATTCATCCTATTGAAATCAGTTAGATTTTAATGCTCCTGATAGTGAGGTTAATACAAGTGATGACACAAGTCATCCATCCATCATGGTCAGTATTTACGTTTATTCTCTATGATAATTTTTTGCAATATTAGTTTTTCCTTTTTCTCTACATTTCAGATTCTTGTTGACACAGTGTGGGCTTTGAGCTACTTGACTGACGGTGGCAACGATCAAATACAGCTTGTGATTGATAGTGGAGTCGTGCCAAAACTAATTCCACTCCTGTCTCATAAAGAAGTTAAGGTAAGGACCCATAATATTGTACTTCAGTGGAAGCTTAAGTATTGGTAATTTAATATGGTGGTCATTATCAGGCTGAAGTTGCAGAAATATTCCAAGGAAAATATTGTGCAATTTGAGGTGCTACCTTGACTTTTTGCTCTGCAAAAAATTGATGTTGCTATTGGCATAGGTATTCAGGAACCCATTCAGATATTGGGGATCGAGTTTTATGAGAGTCATGAAGTCAGATATCATTGCTTTGGAAATCAGACTCATGCTTTTAATATGGTTTGAATGGTTGCTATATCATGTTGGCATGGTTTGAGGGAATCCTGAACCTGCAAACCAATCTGCCAAGCTCTAAATGTTAGTAGGTTGGCAAAATAAAGTTAATTAATTTGAAGTTAAAAGGAAACAAAGACTTATAATTTTCTTTCTTAATAAATAGTTCATTTTACATCCACGTTTTACTGGGATCGATGATGGACAAAGAAATCAGTATATGTATAAATAAATTATGTATTCATTCAACCTCAAAGCATTGTGATTTGACAGATGAATAATTTCTTTGGCCATTTCATTAATAATCATTCTTCAAAAGAAATGATGACCAATAACTTATGAAAATAACTGCCTATAAGATATCCTTATTATAATATTAATTACACTTCATAATTAACCAGTAGCCACTTTCCAGCTATTAACTAAACCCATTATTGTCAATGTTGCCCTAAACATTTTTTGTAGATTTTGTATTATGGGATATACTTATGCTCTAAAATTTCGCATTACAGAATAGTAGAGTTCACTGGCTTTCCAATGAACGCTGTGATGAAATTTGTAATTTAAGGCTTGACTTTGTGGAACTTATTTATTATGGAAAGAAAAAATACAGCTTTGTTAATTCCACTTATTGTGGTATTAACCAAGGTCTGTAATGCATGCGACGCTGGCTCACTGGTTAACTGAAGCTTGATCATCAAGAAACTATGATTGATTTTATGAATTGCCCACTGACTTTTGTTCTCATCTCCATTTCTTCCCATTTTTCTTCCATCAATGCCTCCACTTATATGTGGAAAAGCACAATTCAACCATGGCAGAATAAACTGTTCTTACATCTCTTAATTTTTCTGCTCTTCCTCTAGTAAATATAATTTACTTATTTTACAGGTGCAAACTGCAGCTCTTAGGGCAGTTGGTAACATTGTTACTGGCACTGATGAGCAAACTCAGGTAGTGCTTAACTGTGATGCCCTGTCGCATTTCCCTGGCCTGCTGTCTCATAGCAAGGAAAAAATTTGTAAGGTAAAGTTATGAAAACTTAATTATCATTTTATGTGATGTCAAGGACAAATGTATCAACAAATTAATCGGCAGGATTGGTATCAGGATTAATTGTGTGATTTTATTCTTAACATGTGGGTCATTGCATTGATTTCTCTCAAACATTTTAAAAAACATCCTATATTTGATGGAACTCCCAGGTCCTACCAGGCAGAAGTCTCTCATTGTGGAGGCCAAAGACATAACATAACAATTCCTTTATAAAATTTATTGAAACATGAAAAACATTAATGCTATGGTTGTCCAATCCGTCATGGAATGGTTGCCCTATATCATCATTTCTATTGAATAATACTAAGTTATCCTGTGCAAAGAAATGGGTGTCAAAACTGACTCAGAATTCTGATAGCATCTCTGGAGAAAGTGATTTGTTATTTTTTTCATGTGTTTGAGCGGCAGCTTCCATAAGATGTCAGCATTTGTCTCAAGGACAAGTGCAATTATTTTGGTTATTATTTTGGACTTCTAAGACATTAGCGCTTTGGACTTAGGGCATTTAGGATAGAGAATTAGTCGTTAAAAGCTCTGAACAGTGATACTTACAGTGAACTCTGAACAGTGACGTTACCCCGCCGGCCCCGGTGGCGGCGGGGTAACGTCCTCGTCTGCCATTCCAAGGGTCGCGGGTTCGATTCCCGCCTGGGTGAGTTTCGCTCCATCTAGGGCTTGGGTGTTTGTAAAATGTGACCATTGTTATCGTTGTTAATAGTTCGATGTTAAGGCCAAAATGTGCTGTTTTCGGACTTATACTGAATAAATAAATAAATAAATAAAATACTTTTATTTAATTAGTATTTATAAAAACTTTGTTTATCTGAAATAATATGTTGTTTACATGACCTATTTCAGAAAGTCATGAAAGTGCAAAAATGGGATCTCAATGAGATTATATTAAGCTCCAATTTTGAAAAAATACATTCATGAAATATTTTTCACATGCTTCCTGCACTTGTTGGACTATAGAGAGCTTTTCTAAATGCAAAAAATCAATAAAAAACTATAAAGATGACTAGCAAATTGTGATGTCAAAACATTTCTGAACCGTGCTATTTTGTTGTTTGCTCAAACTTCCCTGGGGCATATGCTTCAAAAGAAAGGTTAGAAGAATATTTTGAAGTGGATAGTTCTGAGGATCCAAACATTTGGTTCTAATTGACAGGAACATCAATTTGGGGACTGGCAATAACCAAATGAGGAACTTATTATGGTTTCTCTTGAATTTCTTCTAAAACTTTTAAATCAAGTTGTTAGCAGAAAGCCTTAGTTTTTTAGTTAAAAATTGTTGATCCATTCTCTGGCAACTTCAGTAGTGATGTCAGCGGATAGTCTTAGCATAAGTCATTTAGATGTTTTTCAGACCTGTTTCTGTTAATTTTTTCCAATGTAAATTCATGGGCTTCATCAGCCTTAACCAGGCTTAACACTAAGTCCATCGAAGTCATAGGGAATTTCTGATGAGTGCTAACTTAATATGATTTATTAAAATGAGGAAGACTTTGGAGTTTGAGCCGATTGGTATTTCTTTGCTACCCCTCATGGGAAAAGTTTATGCAGTGAGACCGACATGCGGAGAGTCCCATCTTGCAAGGGAAACCCCCTTGGCTTGCTTTTATTGATCAAATCATGACTTAAGGTTAATTAATGAGTGGGCTTAAGTCTGTATCGCCTCTATAGAGCATAACCTGGCTGCAAAGATGAGGGAATTATCTCAAAGGACTGGAAAATGTCAAAATAATTTGAATTGCCTTACAACTGCACTCTTGCATCCTCGTGATTGGGGTTACTAGACTACCTAGACCAAATTCCTTATCAGCATCTTCAAGGAAGGCAGAAATGTGTTGATGAACTAGATATCACTTAAATTTTTGATTTCCTGACATTGTGACTTCTGGTAGATAATTGCATTCTCAATTCTTATGGAGGTGATGAAAATCAGGGTCTCTCTCCTTCATCTCCATTTTCTAGTTTCAGTATCCCTAAATACCTGTATTTCAATATTTTGTGCGTCCTGGAGTGAATGAGAAGAATTAAAGGGTACAGAGAAAGAAAGTGTAACCTTAAAATTTTTAGCAGTAAAACAGCTATACAATTTTGAACTTCATTCTTGCTGCACTTCAAAAGTTATTTTTAAGTTCCCTGTGCCTCAATTTATATCGTTTCAAGTATGGTAATGCATTTAATTAAATGCAAATTTAAAAAAAATGGGTTTTTGTAATTCCTATGAATTTCCTTTTGAAACATTCAGGTTTCCCTGAGAAAGAGCTGGTAAACAATATATTCTTTTATTCAGATTCAAATAAAACTATTTGAATTTTTCAGAGAACAGGATTTTTTTTAATCGTCTTACAAATTTGTCTATAATTCTGTTGTCATATGTTGAATACCATTTGAAGAACTTAAAAATGATATCATTACTAGCTCTTAGTGAGGGTTCATTTTGAAAGCAATAAAATATTAATCTGTTGTTATTATTTTGGCAAATGTTAATATCCTTACAGCCATAACTAAAACATTACCCATAGGAAAAACCTGAGACAAAATGGAATCCCTTGATCTACAGAACTATCAGAATTCTGAGTTTTGAGTAGATTGCTGAGGGTGAATTTGATATCTATTTGGTTGAGTCAGCACAACCCCTTGTATTTGGCACCTGACAAATAAATTTTGGCACCCATTTATGTTAAAATTTCAGATTGTTCTTATGTATGTATTGTTTTCTGAGAAAAATATTTGGCAATGCATTCAATTGCAATGCAATGATACAGGTTGCTCTTCAGTAATATGAAACTGGGTGTATGCTGTTCTGTAAAATGGATGAACTCCTAAGGCTCCTCAAAGATAATTAATAATTTCAGGAACTAAGCTCCGTCTGATATGTGGACAAACCTGCACAGCTAGCAGCTAATTGGTGCTGCCTCTTAGTGCTAGCTCTAGTCTCATTGTTTTTATGGTTGCTTATTTACAGTATAACTTTTATGATAAGTTAGTATTAAATTTGCTTTTTGCTTGATTCAAGAGTCAAACAAACTAATGCCACTCAGTGTTGCTGAATTATCATTATTGCAATTATTTTATGATTCTGAAACTCTGCTTGGGCTATAGTGTTTTCAAATAGAATGTTATATGTTCAATAGAGTCATTTTGCCATCTTTTTTTTTGCATTCTTACCTTTGCCAAAAGGTGTCTTTTGATGTTTGGTACTAATGGTTTTTACCAAGATGGTTTTGGCTTAGTATCTTTACAGCATTATAGCTATCTTATTTTAGGAGTATCGACAGCCTATGGTAGTGAAGTGGGAAAGAATAGGGATCAGTTTTTTAACTCTTTTCAATATTCTAGTCCTGATTCTTCAGTAACTGTTTCTGGCATGTTATGGTAGATTCCCAAGTATAATACTTCTAAATTATTGGATGTGCATTCAATATATATAGAGGTTATAGAGCATATAATTGAGGTTACTAGTAATAGTTATTTTAAATTTTAGGAAGCTGTATGGTTCTTGTCCAACATAACTGCTGGAAATCAAGTACAGGTCCAAGCTGTGATAGATGCAGGCTTAGTGCCTAAAATAATTAGTAATTTGAGCAAGGTGAGTCCTTAAAGTAATTTTGCTTTATTTTGTAATTTAATCCCTAATGGAAATTAGAATATTTGCAATCTTTATTGAAAGCCATTAGAATGGAAATGCCTGCATAATTTTACCCTAATTTTTAACCTCTTGGCTAAATTGATGGTAATTGTGCTTTTGAATCAAATATTGCAGAGAGATTTTGCCTTTAAATTTATTCTATGTCAGTATGATAACTTAGTCTTAAATTGCCAAAGTAATCATTCTTCGCATGTGTTTCTTTGAAGCCTAAGCATAGTTGATATGTATAACAATTCCAGACATGATTTGTTTATTAAAAATATGGAAATACTGGTATATTTTAGGGAGAGTTCCAGACTCAGAAGGAAGCTGCTTGGGCCATCAGTAACTTAACAATTAGCGGGAATCGGGATCAAGTTGGCTACTTAATACAGGAAGGTGTTATACCACCATTTTGTAATCTTTTGGCTTGTAAAGATACGCAAGTCATTCAAGTGGTACTAGATGGTATAAATAACATCCTAAAGATAGCAGGCTCAAGGGTGGAACAGATCGCTGCTATGATTGAAGAATGTCAAGGTTTGTAGACATCAAATTTAAGTTCCTCATTAAGATTTACTAGTAAAATGTTGAATGTCCATTATTTCAGTGAGGCCAGTATTAATTAGCATAGAATACAGAGAAATGTTAACAATTGGCATATAATTAATCTAAGTAATTCTATTTTCTGTTCTCTTATGACTTATAATTAACTTTGGGCTTTTTTGCAGAATGTCTAAAATTGATGTTTAAAAATTTGACTCTAAGTAAGCTGTTTAGATTAATAGTAAGGTATTATTGTGTGAATTAATCTTCTTAATTGTGGATACATTTTTCAGGCTTGGACAAGATAGAAGATCTCCAAAACCATGAAAATGTGGACATTTATAAACTAGCATATGATATTATTGGAAGTTATTTCTCTGGCTCAGTAAGTATATTTCATTTCTATTGGTATTGATAATCAGTGGTGTATATGAGGATATCTCAGAATAGATAAAGTGTTGGCATAGGTATAGCAATGTGTCAGGATTTACTTTGAATTTGCATTGGATTGGAACACTGGTAATCATTATTTGGGGCTGAAGTGGTGTTACCATACTATGCTGATCTGGGTCCATCTTGGAGCAAAATAATCAGCCTACGTAGAATATGCATTTTAACTTGCTGAACATTGGAATGTGCCTTTGTGGTTCCCAACAATGAGATATGCGGTGAAACCTTAACTTAATGCGTTTTAAAGGGCAGTGTAAAACTACATAAATTCAGGGTTTGTGTGAAAATGAAGCTTGGGGAAAAATACTTGAACCCTTCAGTTGGAGCATTGTGGTTGTTTTCTTGTCTCTCAGTACAAGGGACACAAGAAAACAATCAGAGAGAGAGAGCACATCCTGTGCACACCTCTGTGAATAAAGGTGAAGTAGGCAGAGGAAGACCCTTGAAATTCTATGAATGCATTTCTTTTCTCCCATCGTGATGAATGATGAGAGCATTATGATAACTCATTAGTGGAACTTTAAATTCTAGACTTTTTTGTTTTAATTTTACCTAGGAAGGGTACTCCTATTATGTTTGTTTTTCTTGCGATTGATTTGACCCTGAAAGGCATGTAAATCCGTTCATTTTCAGCCATGTAATATATGCTGAAAGTAGCTGGCAGTCAGAAAGATAGGTCATTTCTAATGATGGTGGAATGCAGGCCCTAATGAGTAATGGTAGGAACCAGTTAGGGAGAGAATATAGGTGACCCATTCATGAAAAGGAGCTCAGACTGTGAAATTGAGAGGGAACTCTGAGCCATTGGGGTGATATACAGTGAAACATAGTGCAAAATTCCTCCCAAAATTTACCATGCATACGTACAAGTATGTATCCCGCAGCTTAAGAGTTAAAAGTTTATTTTTACGTTTTACAAGTGATATGTTTTGCATAAATAATATAAACAGCAATTAGTTTATACAGTTCAGCATAACTTTTCACTCAGTTCAGGTAATGGCTCTTGGAGATAAGTCTCGTAACATATGAAATATGAGGTCAGGGAAGATAGGAATTTATTTTAATTCCTTGAGTAGGTATGAACCCGCAAATTTCTGAAAGTACAGTTTTCCATTGCCTAGTTAATAGGGTCTTGGTGATTTTTTTGAGCTTCTTTGTCTTTTTTTTGCATCTTGTTTAATATATTTTCTTATTTCTCACAGGGTGATGATGATTACAACCTGAATCCCGATGCAGCTGAAGGGGGATACCAGTTTGATTCAAATACCAGCATACCCAGCGAGGGTTTCAAGTTCTGATGTTTTTATCAAGAAAACGAATCTGCTAAGACATCCCGTCCCTCCTGCATAATTTCCCCATCCTCACATGTGCATTGATGAACTTAACTGCTGCTATTATTCCTGGTCTATGAAATTCATTTCCTTCAATTACATTCTTCTTTATGAATGCCCTGCTTCTGACTTTTTCAACAGCCCAATCTCAGACTCACTCTTGGCGGAGTATGTTCTTGGGATTGGGCTGGCTCACCAAAAAAAGAGAAGGGAATGGCAGTAGCTATATTGTAAAAGAGGAGTCACGAATTTTTTTCCCAAGGTTAATAAATAAATAATAATCTTCATTGGAGTTACAATAGTGTTGAGTGAGAACTGAGCGAGTGGGAATTGGGGTCGACATAATTCACGGGAAAGACGAAACAAGAGAGCTGGTGCAGCACAAAAAAAGGAATGTTGTTGAACGTGGTGTTTGAGAACTGTGTTGACTCTCCAATGAATGGAAGTTTCCTATGAAGGAAGTTAAGTTGGAAGAAAGGGAAGGCTTAATCATTGGTGATGAGAAAAAACTTAATGAAAACCAGTTTTTGCCCAACCCAACTGCTTCAAAAATTTGTTTGTTAAAAACTGGAAAGCAAATAAAGCCAGGGAAAAGGAAATCAATGGATTTGCAGTTGAAAAAAATGATTCAAAGCATGTAAAGTGAGTCGAATTTTGGAAGGGAAGTATATGTCTAATGAGCCAAAATTCGCTTCAGAATTTGTTTTTAATGAAGCAGCTGTGTTTATCATTAGGTAGGATTTGCCCAACTTGCTTCCTTTGAGTGGCTGTGCACTAAATTCAACTGAGATTTTTTTGAGGTAATTTTAATTCGCTTAAGTCCTGTACATATATTAATCCTTTGTTTAAATTTGACTGTGGATTTACATGTCATGGTAAGAAGAATGCTATAAATATTAATCTTTCTATTTATATCATTTTTAGAATTTTGTTGGGGTTTAGTTGCAAGATTGTACTGAGCTGCTATATTTTCAGTTATTGCTACATGACGGTCAGAACTATTTTGTGATTTAACACAGTTTGTTTTAATTTCATAACTTGTAAATTAAAGTTAAGTGGTTATCAACACAGTTTCAAAATCAGTAACCTTGCTCAATTCCACTGTATGCATGATATCTCATGTTCTTTCATGTAGCTCTTACCATAAAATGATTCTTCTGACGTAATTTATAATTTTAAAGTGATAGTTTAAATAGGCTGGATTTTTTTAGGTGTTAAATGACTTTCATTGGAGATAATATTTATTTATGAATTCTGGATTTTATGGGACTGTAGAATTTAAAGTGAATTGCTTTTAAAAGCATTTCCATTCAGTAATTAAAGAGTACATATTGTCATATATAATTGAAGAGCAATATTTTCTAGGATTACTAATTTAATTAAGAATATGACAAAGTATGTTGACGCAACTGAATATTTTATTTAACCAGTTAAGTCTCTCCTACTCCGTTTTTAATATCTCAAAGTTTGTTTAGTTCTTTGAAACTAAAAAAAAATTATGAAATTCTTTTAAGGTTTTAGAGTATCTTTTAATGACTCTGTATAAATTAGAGCTTTAGCCTGTACATGAACGTTCAATTTTTTGAAAATAATGGAGTCAATTTGATGAAGGTCAAATCTTGGTGTCAAGTCTTTTTGGATTCTTTGCAAAAATAGGTGAATAAAACACCATTTAATCAATTTTCTCTCTGTACCAGGGATATTGGAACCCTTCTTTCGATTGACAAAATTCATCCTGAAATTATTTATGGCTTCTGTAGTGAACTTAATTTGGTTGCTGACATTAGTTTCAATATAAATTTTATCAAGTTAACCAAAACTGTTGTGCAGTTTTGGTATTGCTGGCGGTGTCCTATGGATTTCCTTGATCTCCCAATGGTTAATGCCCATTGCAAATCTTTTCTTCAGAGAAGGAAGTTAAATACTTTTTATCATAAGGACTAATACTATAATAAATTTGAATTTTTGGGGATTCGTGATAGTCCATGCTTTGTTAATTTGAAAGCTACTTTCTCTTTTCCTGGTCTGTTTCCACGAAAACTACTGATTTAAGCTAATGCTGGCAAATTTTTCATATTTACATATTCCATCTGCATTTATGTTTAAAAGTGCACGTTGTTTGCCAAAATTCCAGTGGTCTTCTGTTGGTAATACCATGTTCTGCACTTACGAATTTAGTTTTGCTTCATTGATTTAGCTGAGACATATTAATGGATTTCTAGAAATGCATGAAATGCTGTGTGAGAAGAAAAAAGATAGTTCTCACCCACATCACATATGCTAAGAAGTTAAGCAATCAATATCTGAATGAAACAGGATATTAAAAATGTCGATAAAAGAATAAAAAATTTTGTAACAAATTGAAAGGATGATGGAGACCAACAAGGGATGGAAAGTTGAGACACATGCCGGTTTGCGTGCGATTTTTAAGTGAATAAGTTCATAATAATGCATAGCATTTCCTCTCGAGGAGCCACCAGGAATTTCCATGAAACTTTTTATATTAATAAATTCCTGTGAAACCTGAAAGGGTAAAATTTTCAACATATGTTTGTATTTTTGGTGATATGTAGTCAATTAGTGTAGCTTGATCGCAAAGAAGTCAGTGGGAAAATGATTGAGCCTGTGATATAGTTAAATTCCCAATTCTGCTCAAGGGTAACTATTCCTAGGTGAAGTGTCGTGAAACATTGTTTTCCTAGGAAACACATTGATCCTGCTTGAAGACATAAATACTGCGGACACTAATTATTGGAGCACAATCCCATGTACAAACCTGTCTTACAGTCAATCAACATTTTAGCTGGTACCTCAATGTGTATCTTCTTACCTTGTCAGCGATATTAAAAATCCTCTATACTGGGAGGGGGATTAAGAAGAGTTAAATTTTCAAATAAGAGGCCTAGTAGGTACAATTTCTTGAATTATTCCGAATATTATTGTTAAGTGATGATCAAGAGCATCATTAATGCTGAGGCTAATGGTCATGTGTAAATCTTTTTGCAAGAGATTATTTCTATGGTGTTCATTCTTAAGGAAAGTATTTTCTTGGAAGAATTTTCTTTTTTTCTTCTTTTTGTAAAGTAATCCATTGAACTTAATCTTGTCATACCTCTTAATTTAGTAAGTCTGATTAAAATTTACTACTTGGCATTTTCCATGCAGTTTACATTTACAAAAACCGGTGATTAAAAGTTTAAAACACATTAGGCAATTAGAGGTTTGAAATCAATTTGTTGTATATTTTGTTTACCGCAAGCTAAAGTGCAATTAGGAATTTACCTGTTATAGTTATTCAAAACACCTGATAATAATGAAACCAATGGCATGGGTTTTTGGTGTGTATATCTGGATACATTGTTGAAGCTTATCCTTGTCGTGCATGATTTTCTTTTGCTCATTAAAATTTGGAAATATCATCCAGTCTTTTTTGGACTTAAACTGAATTTTAAATGAAAATGTTCATTTTAATTACATTAATTTGTTTTGCCTGCCACACAAAAAACGTAATAAGATAATTAGTCAGCTGGCCCATATTATTGACATTGGATTTACATTTTTTGTTTACATTGTCTTTTTATGTGTAACATTCATTAACAATATTGAAGAAATTTGCAGTCTCAGACATTAAAAAGAAAGGTAGTAATTGTGATAAATAAAGGTTAGCTTGACGTAATGGCTAAATTATACAGAAACCTTATATTTATTGAATATTTGGGTTCGACCAAAGAAGTAATTCTTCAATGAGTAAATTCCATTTATTCATTGTTAAGGTAAAAATGAGCATATAAGTCGTGTGTATAAACTTTAAGTTTAATTCAACTGGATGTTCAAACTTTTACTTATTTAATTTGTATGTAAATAATATTAGCTAAGACATGCAATTTTTTAACATGTGATTTTTAAGCATGTGCATTGTAAGTCCACCCGAGCTATAAGTAGAGTAGAAACTTTTGTAGGGCCAGTTTTTTGTAATGGGTGGCTTTATTTAGCATTTAATGTCAACAGGAATGGATTATGACAATTCTAACGAGTGTAGAAGTTCATTTTTCATCAGCCTATTGTTATTAAAGGAGAGAATCTTGAAAAGGAGGTATCTAATTTTTTATCAAGAAATTGTTTTTCTTAATATACACTCAAGGAATGCTTAATAGAAACAGTTCAGTGAGTGAGATGCATGAGTGACTACTGGTCCTCGGTAGAAGACTCGCCAACCTGGGCGTGTGCTGCATGTGAATTATTAAGGGATTATGGGAAAGGTCTGTGACACTCATCCTAAATGAATTTTTAACTAGCAGGTTTATATGAATATGGTTGCAATTATATTGCTTCAATCAATGTTCCAGTTGTGTATTCAAACCAAGTGCCAGGCTTTTTGTAGATGTCACATTTGAAATAGCTTATTATTTCAACGTGATTTTTGTGAATATCTAAATATTTAATCATCAGGAAGGAATATATAGAACTTCATGGTAAAGAACTTAAACCAGCAAGGTTAGACGAAGAGAATCTGATCTAGATGAAGATAGCTTAGGTCCAGGCATACTCTATGATGAGATAAAGTTTAATCAAGACCATGGGGGTAGACAACATTCCGGCGTAACTACTGAAAGGTCTAGGAAAATGTGGGAGGAAGAGTCTTAATGGACTAATTTGAAGCATTTATGAGAAAGGAATCTGGCTGGAAGACTGAAATCAGTGTTAGTTCCTATTCCATAAAAGGTAAGGGCTACATCATGTGAGAACTGCGGAGCAATAAATTTGATTTCCCATGCAGCTGAAGTGGTTCTGAAGATCAACTAAAGGATGGAGAACGGGGAAAATGGTTACCTAGGGGATGATCAGTTGGGGGTTAGGAAGGGGAGAGGTACACATGATGCCATTGCAGTATTGAGATCACGTATAGAGAGGAATATAGAATACAGTATGGATGTATTTGCTTATTTCATAAATTTCAAAAAGGCATTTGATAAAATTTGGAAAAGTTAATAATATATTTCCGAAAGTAAGGAAAGATTGGGGGGATAGGAGGCTAATCTGCAACCTATCCTTGTGTCCGTGGTGTAGATTGGAGGCATTTGAAATGTCGGTGTGGAGAAGTTTAAGGGCACAAAAAGGGAAACAAATGAAAAGGTATTGGGTATGGTGGAGGAAGAGAGGGGATTGTTGGAAGATATCCCAAAGAGACTTAAAAAATGGATGCAAGGCATATTATTATAACCATATTGATTGTGGGGTATTGAAGACTGTGAGAGAGAGAGGACTATGTTGAACTAGTGTGGAAGGGGCATAGGTAATAGGATAGAAATGTTGATTGGAATTAAGGTAGGAAGTATTCAGAGATGTAGAGGGGCTTGTGCAGTAGAAAGTTGTGTTGTGTTTTGTTAGGGGAGAAGATATTTATTTGGTAGCAGTGTCCATCCAAAACCTACCTTAACTGGGAGATTACCATAATAATCATTATTATGGGATGTTATGGGCGAAAAAATAAAGAACCTCTCACAATAGCGTTCAACAAGAATATAAGTTAAGAGGAAATGAAAATTTAAGGTTTAAACAGTGAAGCTTCTTGAGAGAGTAGATGTAGAAGTATCTTTTGGGAGTTGGGCATCTTTTTGCATGCTAATTGAACTGAGATAGAAGACATCTCACAACCGTCTTATTTGCCATAGGTTTGAATTAAATTTCTACAAGATTGGAAGACATGTTTGGGAAATCATGTTACAGGAAGTTGATGCTGATCTCATGTTACATGCATCAATGATGAAATGCAGTAGAAATACATTTCACAGGGTCTGCCCCAAAAATACATTTTTTTTCCAGTGGAAGGCTGGAGTGGAGCCATTTGTGGCGGGGAAGTTTGTGGGAGGCCTTGGGAAAGCTACATGACCAATGTCAGTGGTCTGTAGGCTGTTACAGTATATGAATTGCAGGTACCAGACCGGAAAGCTGTTTGAGGGTGGTTTCAGGATGTCACATTCCACGAAGCAATAATATGACAAAATATTGTGTTCAGCTTGGAAAATAGGGATCCTAGACCATGGAATAATCAAGGAATGGTTTTATGCTGGCTCAACCTGATCTGGGAGGGTAGAGGGAAGGTTGACAATGAAACTATCATCAGCACAGTGCCAAGAAAGTATGCAAAAAGGGAAGAGATATTCTCAATTCTTAGTGTTAGAATGTGAGTAGAAGGGTGCAATATTCCGAAAACCACAGTGCATCACATTTATATAAGATTTAGCTGTGAGAAAGGTATGTGAGTAATTTCTCATCCTTCCTATGAGTCCAGGTGATATTTCTAACCCTCTTTAGTGGAATATTTTTGCATTGAAATTGCATTATTTGTCAGTGTCATCAAATTTCTTAGGTGCATATTACTAAAAGTATTATAATAGTACATAAAGGGTACGCTGTAGACCAGGGGGTAGAGTATTGGACCTCTGACCAGAGGGTCACAGGTTTGGTTCCCGGGCAAGTCTCTGGGCACCTGTAGCTATGTGATTTTTCAGGTACCAGGTCTTCCTGGGAAACCATGACTGGCACAGGGAAAGTAACTGGCCCCCCTACCCTGATGTGTAAATCTCACACGCCATTGCGCTTGGTACTGGGTGAATTCCACCATCACCTACCAAACTGACCTTCAGGTTGGTTACTGTGTTTGTGATTTAATAGTAAATAAACATGGTATTACATATATAAATAATATTCGGCAGAATGAGGGAAAATTTTTGGTCAGCAAACCTCATAGCACAATAGTCAGGTGAGGTATACAATTTCTTATTTAAGTTAAAAGCCACGGAATGACATTGTATGTTTTTCAGTTAACTTGATAAAATCATCTCTTCAGCAATCGTTATCACCTTTGCCAATGATTCATGAAATAGATGATTAAGGGGCGAGTAGGAGCATAATTTCATGTATAATTATTCTCACATTGCCATTCAGATAAGTGCTAAACATTAGACATACAACATTTAGTAAAAGATATATTGTATTGAAATTTGAGGATATTGTTTAGTTGGCACTTCATGTGTTCATTTATTCTAGTTATAAAATTCCTTTGTGCAGTACTGAAACTCATATTTAATGATTATCATTATGTCCTATTGTTATCATGTGCAAGGGTTAGCCTGACCTAATATATGTTTTTTCACAATGCTCTGCATATCCACTTATCTCGGATGCCCTTCATCCACTTTTCCTGCATTCGTTGGTTTCAACAACATCATCCCCCTACTTTGCATTGAGCATAGTTTGTTTTCCTTTCTCTCCTTTTATTTTTTCCATTCTTCTCTGCATGCACGTTTTGAAAACCCATAATGCCTCTGACCTCAATGACCAGGATTCAGAGGCATTCAAAGCTATGCTCCACATTCAAGTTGTCAACATTCTGTTTACTAGAAATATACTTTTCATTTTCACCCAACATTTTCATGACTAGAAAAGGTTCTTGTCATATGTTCCTCATCTTTCAAAACCTATTTAACCCAATTCCTTTTTAAAAGCCATTGCAGCATTGTAAAACTTCCTGGACAGGTGAAGTGTTCGACCTGTTCTATTTAATGCTCTCCAACTATAATGTTTATCTTTTTAATGCTATTCTTGAAATTTTCAGTACCTTCAGCTGCTTATGATTGATTCTAATAGTAAACCTATCATACTGCCTATATGCTTTGCCATGGTTACAATCCCTTGGCTAATTGGTTGACTGAGGCTTGGTCATTCTCAAAAATAAATGGCCTAAAAGTTTTCCACCTATTTTCATTCTTGCCTCCAGGCCTTCCTTACCATTTCCTTTGAAAATTATGACTATTAGGCGAGAACTTAGGCAATTCTGGCTTACATCCCTGTCATATAGTATACCCATCCTGACTGCTGGTTTTTAATATCTGATACACTTACGCAGTCTGAAATGTAGGTAACTATTTGTTATTGATTTCCTTAGTCCATATCCTTAATAATTAAACACTTCTGCACTAAAAAATAGATTTATGCCAAGGAGTGAGTGAATGGAGGGAATTTTTAGGGCACCATTATTAGCACATTTGTTTAAAGATTTGGAATAAAGTATTTTCAGAATAGGTGTATTAAAGGAAATTACTAGTAACAAAGAAGATATTTTTGTGAAATTTGCTTTTAAAAATTAAGCGAGTAGGCTGAAAAGTAATGCCCACATGCTTGTAGAGTGCAAACGAAATGACCTTCAGAAGCTTGCCAGTGGCTTGTCTAAGTAATGTTCCCCCTAATGCTTATGCGCACATTTTAGGTTGTTGCATTCATCCAGTGTATTTCAAGAAGCAGACGTATGGAGATGTGTTCTAGTGCTATGTCAATGCGAGTTAAACAGCGTGCTGTTTCCAATTTTTAACTGCTGATAAAGTGACTCCTGCTGAGATTCATTGCTGTTTAAAGGCTGTTTATGGTGATGGTACTGTTGATAGGTCTGTTGTAAATTGATGGGTATTAAAATTTCGTGGCTGCGAGCCTAGAAAAGTGATAATTGTTGATGAAACATGCAGTTGACGTCCATTCACTGCCACAGACGATAAACATGGCAAACTTGTCGAAGATTTGAATCAAAATGACTGGGGAATCACTCGCAAGCATATCGCGAACCATATTGGAATATCCAAGGGACAAGTTTGTCATGTTAAAGGCAGCCTGGTGCCAATAATCATGCAACATGACGATGCTCATCCTCGTGTGCAACTGGACAGGCCCTGCGAAACCTGAAATTTGAACAGATTCCAAACCCTCCTTATTCCCCGATCTTATGCCTAGCAATTTTAATTTTTTTCCTCAACTCGAGACACCTCAAGGGTAATCATTACTCTTTGGCCAATTAGGCGAAGGCAGCTGTCAAGTCCTGGATTTGAGAAAAGTTGATGAGTTTTTCAGTGATGGAATGAAAAAACTAGTCACACATTGGGAGATGTGTGTTGGCCTTCACGGTGACTGTGTTGAAAAATAAATACATAATTTTGAATATATTCTATTGTTTCAGGCTTCACTTCGGGGAAGTATTTAATATCCTTGTTAAAAAGAAAGACTCATACTTTTCCACAGATTTTATTATACGGTACAATGCATTTCACCGACTTGCGGTATCATCAGGTACAAATTTGCAAAACAGACAGCAAGAATATATACCCTCAGGACAGAGTGGGGGCGGGGAGGGTTGGAAGGATTTGAGAGGGGTGGGGGCTCGCAGGTGCGTTGATGGATTGTTTTGACCATTTCCAGGCTAATTTCTTGGAGAGGAGTGGGGAGGGGTATGGGAATAATTGCTCATTACAAAGTGTCATGTTGGGGTTCACCAAGTGCCTTCTAATCTCTAATTGCTCGAGAGCGTCCATTTTTAATCCTTTTGGGAATGTGTGTAATATCTTTGTTCCTGATGATGCTGCAAGTCGGTGAAACGCTTTGTACCGTATAATAAAATCTGTGGAAAAGTACGAGTCTTTCTTTTTAGTATGGATACATAATTTTGAAACTTAAGAATTGTACTTTAATGTACATTTTGCCCGATCTTGCTATTTGTTTTTGTTTGAGCTCTACAAGCATATGTGCATTACTTTTCAGCCTACCCATGTACTTCTGTTGTTAATCATCTACATCTACATAATACCCCGCAAGCCGCCGCAAGGGCGTGTGGCGGGGGGTGTTAGGTCACCAACCGTAAAAAGGAAAAATACCACATGCAAAAAAACAACACGGAAAATTACACCCACAGCAGCGCACACACTCATGCAAAAATCCCTTCATCCAATACTCATGCAAACACATATACCGCAAAACAACTAAAAAACTGCACCCCATGATGCAGCACGAAAGCCATCCTACAACACGGAAGCCAGGACACAACAAGCAAGAAATTGAAACACCACATGAAAATGCACCATGAAACACTCTACCCCCAAAGAGTCTCTAAAAGGCAGGGAATGCGATCCAACGTTGCAGGTAGCAGGAATTTGCCCCCGCGGAGAGGGACGAGGGATTGAAAGGGAAACTTAAAAACAGATGAACAGAACATGAATGAGGTCATTCGGAAAGAATGGGTTATTATACCAAAACACATAAGGTTAGTGGAAGAGCATGCATTTAAATACAACTAATTATTTTTTAAACGCTGAGGGTGGCAAGTGGAATTTTTGCTATCTATGACCCTGCAGTTGCTATCCCGTATTGTCCGCGGGAAGGAGGAGTCCTTGAGTCGGCTAGTTCTGGCATCTATTTCCCGAATTTTATATGCATGATCCAAGCGACTAATGTATGTAGGAGTACGAATAATTTGCGAGACCTCGGTGCTGAAACATGCGGATCTAAATTTATTTAATAATTTCAATCTTGCATTGAATCGTCTCTCAGCCAATGATTCCCACCCCAAATCCATGAGCATTTCGGTGACGCTTTGCGTTTTATCGTAGGAATTTTTTACAACTGGATTGATTATTGATTGGCTTCTATGTTATCTCTATCCTTTGCCTTTATCTTTACATCTGAGGATAGAGTATATCCCATATATTCCACTGTATGTTTCACATACTCCAATCTGGGTTGTCCTCTGGAGTTTCGGTTTATTTTGTTCCTTCCAGTAGTTTGTCTACTCCTTATAATGCAGCAAATGACCAACTTGCATATCCAATCTTCTCTGTGGTGTCTTCTTCAGGTTCTGATCTTTACCTACTTACCTCAACACGTCTTAATTCACCAACTGCTTTGTCCAACTTGTTGTGGACACCCTTCCATAGTACCATGTTTCAAAAGCTTCTTGCCATTTTGTCTTTGCTTGTCCTATGTGCTATTCATGTTTCAACACGATATAGTCTCACATTCCATGCTAAAGTCAACAGAATTTTCATCAGATCCATCCATACTAATGGAGTCATAAGTGACAGGTCCCTTTGTATTATTAAAATCTGCTTTTTCCTGGAGCATCCTACTCCTTATTCCTTCTAAATTGCTGTTATTTTGGTTAGTAAGGAGCAAAAATTCCACTTTACCTAAGTGTGCTCCACTCAACAGAACCCAGGCATCACCTTCTTTGCTAGCAATGAGATCTTCCAATTTAGCTGCACAATGTATTGACTAGTAACATATTTTCCATTTCTGAAAGAATCTCCATCGACTCATCTCAATTTTATGACAGAAATAACTACTTAGAAATTTTAACAAACAAAAAAATTAGAAGTTTGTTCTAAAGAATTTTGGAAAAATTTTTTTCTTTTCAACTTTGGCACAAAAATTTGGCTCCTGCCTGCTGGGGAGAGTACATGGGCTGTATAAAAAATAAGTAGGATAAATCCAGGAAAAGAGATTAACTGCAGGTCAAAGTACAAATTACTAAAATTCTTCAAAATATCTCCTTGGTGCATAAAAACACCAATGCCTGTGCATTAGCATGTTGCATTATGCTTCCTGAAAGACAAATAGGAACCTTGTTTAGACACCTCATCATGGTCTCATGACATTATCCATTGCTCAAAAATGGTTGCATTTCAAGCTCCTATTTATTCTTGGGAAAAGAAGAAATCTGGTGGTGTCACATAAGGGAGGTGTTGCCACCTTGTCAGCCAGGTGTTAGGTCATGAGGAAGTTGGTGTGGAATTGTGCATTGCCATGGTGCAGCCTCCAGTTCCTGATGCATTACACTCTTCTGCAGCCTTTCATGTTTACTGTCTGTCTCAGAGGCACAAACTCTTGGTTGATAATGCCGTTCGTAACTAAAAAGATGGTCTAAGCGATACTTAGTTTTGGGACAGACCTTATACTATATATATACTATATATATATAGTATATGCCCAGTGACTCAATCTGTATCTGCTCCAGGATGTTTCCTTCCCCTTTAAGTTCTCTGTAGTAAACAGAATGTCGAAAATTCTGGGTATTAGGGTCAAAAGAGACCTTTGTGAGTCATTAGAGTCAAGCTATTTCAAATTTATGGTTTGTGTCATTAAGTTGAGCTATTTGGTCAAGGACTGTTATAATATTCCAGTTGCTTTATGGATCAGTTATTTGATTACTGTGGCGTGAATGAATATCTGTAGTACTTGTTAAATAGTGACAGCTGGTATGAAGTGGGCTGGCAAAAATTGTCCCAGCACTTATGAAAATGCAGTGATCAAAATGGCAATTATGTATAAATTATAGAGGAACATTCAAGCTTCAAAATATGTCAATTTTGGTTTAACCTGTGGACATGCAGCACTTTTTCTCAAGGAAAGTATCATATAACCTCTCCAGAACATCATTTCTTGGGGAATATCACCAACAGTTTCATAATGTGTCATATTAGGGAAAACCTTCAAATCGTTATTTTAAAACTCATTTTGACCAATCCTAATTTCCAGCCAGAGATATTTGTGCTAGATTTACAAAAGCAATTACTCTTTTTGGCCTAGGATTAACTTAACAAATAATATCCCATCTGATTTAGCATGTATCATAGCCTATACCATGACCTCAACTGTGAACTACATTCACATAAATCAGAATGCACTAGGTCTAGCACATATGCTTCTAGGAATGCACCTTCTCACATGTTATGCTGTGCGATGTAATCAATATAAGTGCACTGCAATATCAAATATCCCAAATAACTCACTTGGGATACCAATTGCAGAGCCCATATACATCAGGAATATCCCCATAACAGACTCAGATCCTCATACGGCAAAAAAATCAGCTTCCATGCACTGTTATTCCAATTTGTTTTAAGAGGGCACAATGGGAATCTATGCAGAGGAAATGATTAAAGAGGCATGGCAAGAACTGGAGGTAGGAATGAAAGTCAGCGGGGAATTCGTAAAATCAGTTAGGTTCGCCGATGACCAAGCTTTAGTCTGTCAGTCAGCCAAGGGGTTGCAAGCATTGCTTAGTGAATTGGAAATTCAGTGCGACAGGTATGGGATGAAAATCAATATTAATAAAACAAAGGTTATGCGATTTTCTAGAAAGAAAAAGGCTAAGCTAAACATTAAAATAGGAGGGCAAAAACTAGAGCAGGTAGAACAGTTTACGTATCTCGGTAGTGTTTTGGACCAACACGGTCAAAGTAGTAGGGACGTAAGGAGAAGGATTGCGCTAGGCAAAGAGGCTTTCACAAGGAAGAGGGAGTTGATGACAGGGACGTTGAGCAAGGATATTAAGAAAAGACTCGTAAAAACGTTGATATGGAGCGTAGCCATGTATGGCGCGGAAACGTGGTCATTGAAGCAGAAGGATAGACGTAGACTGGAGGCTTTTGAAATGTGGGTGTGGAGAAGAATGGAGAAGGTGAAATGGACAGAGAAGAAAACAAATGAGGAAGTACTTGGTATGGTGGGCGAAGAGAGGGGTTTGTCGGGAGAAATCCTATGGAGGCAGGAAAAGTGGATGAAGGGGGTGTTGACCGGCAGCGGGATGTTGAAGACTGTAATTGAGGGGAGAATGTTAGGCAAACGAGGAAAGGGAAGGAACAGGATAGGGTTGTTGGACGGGATGAAGGGAGGAAGGAAGTACTCAGAGATGAAGAGGGACCTGATATAGAGTAGGATTGTGGATTTTTTGTTTTGTTAGGAGTCACAAAATGTTTTATTTAGTAGCTGTGTCCATCCAAAAACCTACCTTAACCAGTAGATTACCTAATAATAATAATAAAATGGGAAAGGGCTAATTCCATTCATAACACCAGCAGCCAACCAAATTGCCCATGTATTGCCACCATCTGACTTTGCATCAGAGGCTTAGAGCAGGCATTTCACTCACTCAGGAATGTCCAGATTTGCTCTTCAATATTTTATATTTCTTCACCAACAAGGCAAGACCAAATTTTAGGAAGTCTAGCATATGAAATGTAAATAAGAATTTACAAATAAGGAAAAAAGTTCCTTTTTTGTTTTAACACCATTTGGTTGATAGGCATCACATGGGCATGTCCTAGCAAAAGCTGAAACTAGAGCAGAACATTCTCTCGTGATGCCAGTGGTATGCACAGCAATGAGGGATGACTCAAATGAAACTTTAAGCCATTACCTGGTAGGATTTTTCCATCTTTCAGAATGATTGATACAGCAATTCAACAATTTATGTCCATTATCCACAACCAAGGTTTCACCCGAGTGTTGCATCATCAGGTGAACATGCATTGGCAAGTTAAGTATATTCATTTGAACCTTACTTAACAAGTAACGTTTCCCATAACAAGGAGAGGGGATTATTCATCTGCTCCATCAATCTATATTTACCATTCATTCCGCTAGAATTTTAGTGTTGCTTATGATCACACATTTTTCCAAATAGTGTTCAGACATTTTCGATTTTTTTGAGCAAAGCTTGCTAGAGCCCTTAACAAAATATACCCAAAGAACAAGCTGTAAGAAGACTGCCATTGAGGAACTAAATTGACAATAGAAATGAAAAGTAAAATCACTGAAAATTGAGAATGAGGTGCGAGCAAGGTTGATCAAGCACACACATACAATCAATCTAAATCACCAATTCAATTAGAACTATCATCAAGAATGAGGACAAGATTAAGGAGATAAATGCTTCAAAGGTAATACAAAAGAATATCTACGAAATGGTCAAGTATTCTCAATGATGTTGAAAGGTTGCTTCTCATGTGGATAAACTAAAAGAAATTGCAATGCAACACTAAATGATAATATTCTAAATAACGACAACGTATAAATTATATATTACATTCAATTTCCCTCAGACTAAACAAATTTTAGATCAATATTTCAACTTGTAGCTCACACACTAAACATACCAATACATGACACTTTTGCCAACTAATAGAGTTTTATAATATTGCCCGTAACGTTAAGGATGAACTAAGACCCATTAAAAATACTGTTTAGGAACAATTTTAACAGTAATAAACACATTTTGCAATCAAATTTCAGTTTTCTACTTATTCTGAAAGTTTGTTAATGTGTATGTTACACATACTCTGGGCTGTTGGAATCCTAATGCATGTATGCTTATACCATGACATAAGCAGAGTATCCATAAAATTGGAGTGATTTATACATAGACCCAACCTTGCAACATAAATTGCATTCAGTACTAATTTCTACCTCGAGATTACGGCGGCAAAACTATGATGCATAAAGGTTTTATAGGCATAATATTCTTCCTACCAAATTGAAATAATTAAAGATATTGTTACCTGGAAAACAAAAGTCATAAAAGGAGAAGGTAATCAGAAAAAAAATTCTTAGCTTAGACAACTTTTGAAAACAGTTACATTAACCTGCTTTTTCAAAGGGGGAGTTGATAGCAAGAACCATGAATAAAGATATGTAGAAATGATTGGTTTACACTTTGATATGGAGTGCAGAAACTAGGCCAATGAAGCAGGATGATAGGCAAACACAGAAAGCTTTTGAAATGTGGAGGAAGATGGAAATGGTCAAGTGGATAAAAAGGAAAACAAGTGTAGTACTACACATGGTAGAGAAGGAGATAGGGTTGTGGGGAGAAATCCAAAGGAGGAAAGAAAAGAGGATGCACGACATGTTGATTGGTTAAGAAATGATGAAGATGGTGATACAGGGAAGAATGTTAGTCAGGTGAGGTAAGGGGAGCAAAGGATAGGCATCTTGGAAAGAATTAAGGGAGGCAAGAAGTATATATTTCAATGTAAGGAAGAAGGGTTTACTTTAGTGTATTGTGTCACATCACGTCATGCTAGGTAAGGCTTAGAAATGTAGTAGTGTTTAGTCAGTGTCTCCAGGCAAAACCCAATTTTAACGGTAGACTTTATCTAACAATAACTGTATTATTACTAATAATCACAGGCATGGCTGTTTAATTGATAGTGTCTCCCTACTTCCCAGATGTATTGTTTTGATCCCTGGTGACCAATTACATGAACTCAACTTTCACATATCAAACCAACTTTCATGCTCATAAGTGTGGTTGGCGGTAATCTTAATCACTAAGTTATCTAGAAAGGTTATATATTACAATTAATTACAGAGAAGAGGGACCAAAAGAATCTATGTTTCCATGAATGGCATATATCACACCATCAAAACCAGATCCCTCGATGTCCGACTGAGTGCTTTAGACAGTTAAGCTATCAAAATTTTGGAGTAAGAGGACACCTCGATAGCTTAACTGGCAAAAGCACTTGGCTGGACATTGAAGGATCTGGATTCGAATCCTGGTCAAGGTGAATGATTTTTAAACTCAGAAATTGTTGCACTGTAATGCGTATTAGCGGATGACTCCATCAAAAGTTACTGTTGCAGCATCTCCTGCAGTTTCTTGTAACCTAACTAATATGACACTAAATATCCCTACACCCTATTTTTTCAAGAACTCGATTCTTTAGCTTTGCATACTTCCTGTCTCCCTTAACTCTGTCAAAAATTGCCTCTTCATATCCTAAATTCAACTTGACTTCTTTGGAATTTCCCCTGCATCCTATTGTCCTGACTCCTTAGAATTTCTCCCAAAAACTTTCCCTCTTCCAATAACATCCCTAAAACTTAATCAGTTTTCTTATCTGTCCACTTTACTATTTCCATTCTTCTCCAAACCCATATCTTAAAGGCCTCCAAACTATGTTTATCCTCCTGCCCTGATGACCAAGTTTCTCAACCACATACAAAACTGAACTCCAGATTGAATCTTTTGTGGGTGTTTTCTTTTTGTCTTTACCTAAGGTGCCCGCCATCAAATCCCATTTCTTTGTAAACAGTTCCCTAACTATGCAATTGTGATAAGATGCCGTCTAAGGCATTATTTGGTGGAAGTCTTTCATACTAAGGATAAATGAAGGAAGACTAACTTGGCAGACTCTACTGGAATTTTTATTATACATTATGTTGCCTTGCAACAAAACTGTGGTCATGCACAATAAAAATTCTAGTGGAATCCGTCAAGTTAGTCTTCCCTCATTTATGCCTAGTATGCAATTTTTCTTTCAATATTCTCAGCACTTTTCCCATCATCATCCAAACCAGTTCCTAAATAAATGAACAGGTTAACCAATTATAGTTTATGTGCCCAAACTTTAACGCACATCTTAGCCTTTTTCTTTCATCATAACCTCATTACTTTAATTTTCTTAAGATTAGTTTTCATTCCATACTGATTTGAAGTTACCAACCCACCTTCTGCCCTTCCCATGTCTCTCTTACCATTTTGTTCACATACATATATTGAAAAGAAAATGGACTTCTCTGTCTTACTCCCTTGTCTAGCACTGCCCATGCTGACTCTCCATTTACTATCTGCACCCGAGCAGTGTGAGACGTGTAAATGTTCCTGATATATCATCTATCTGTCCAGTCTACTCCTATCTTCCACAAAATGTACAATAATTGTTCCCTGTTAACTCAGTCAAACACCTCAAAAATTCTACGGCTTCACCCATCTCTTTCTAAATCCTTATCTCCTTAGTACTCACTTGCTCTCTTCTTTAATCTTTTGTTGATGTTCCAAAGTAATATCTTTATCAGGGGTGATATGAACTTCTAGCCCTGGCATACTGATTCTTTACCATTTTTAGGATGGTGTCAATACTGATCTGACACTCATCCACCCACATTCCTCCCAATTACATGCTGCAAATGAACCCATGCTCTTCCTTTCATATATTCCTGACGTCTTGAGTAGTTTTACAGGGATACTACCACTTCCCACAGCCTTCTATCGCTTCATTTCCTTTAATGACTTTTCTGTCAGGTGGTAAAGTATTCTTGGTCCTAAGCTATCATTATCAACGTCATATTCCTTTTCTATATCCGAACTACCTAATATTTTATGCTTGTCAATCCTAATAGTGTAAACAGTATTCCCATTCTAACATCCTGGCAGTTTTTTCACCTTCCTGCATGATGCACTCATTATGTCCTGTTTCTGTAAACTCTCCATATCTTTGCACTGCTACCAATCCATTCATTCTGGTGGTGACAAGGGCCTCGCAGGAGATACCTTGATGCAGTATTTCTGTGCTCTTTTTCCTTGAATTGCATAATAGACGTATTTCAGACATAAGCAATACATACTTGAAACCTAGCCAACATCTATTTCTGGTCAACCACTCATCCAATGAAGCAATATAACCTAAGATAATGGGAAATGTGATTTTAAGAGACCAACTGATAGATAAATATTCCTCCTGCGTTTCAGATTACTTCATTTACTTCAGCAGCTGAGCTCTAACTTTGCTCACAGAAAACTTTTAGTAACAAGTTTTCGTTGTGAATACGTGCAATCACAATCCAAACAGTAACTGGGGTGGACTTCAACAGAGGAATCATGCATGACTGCCTTAAAATTTGATTCTTTAGCTAAATTCAGTCTTTATTATACTAAACTCTCATACAGATTTAGAATATATTATCTACATAGAAAAGTATTAAAAAGATCATAACCTGCATAAAATCACCAACGATACATCACAATGGTCAACCGGAGCACTCCACCCTTTAACTGTAGCAGATACAAACAATCTACTACTTTTCAACATATAAAATTGATTGAGATAGTTTTCTCATCAGTTCCAGAATTTACAACAGCACAAGTCTTCTCGCCTTGAATGACGTATTACACAATCAACTAATGTATCAGTTTAAAAACCATCAATTCAATCATAAAAGTCCCATTTATATACACAGGAAAACTGTGCGTGGCCTAACGATGTCAAGCCATTGTCGAGATCTTGAGTTTTTCACTTGGTAATTTCTGAATATTTTACCACAAGGTGTTTCAAAAAAGTCCATCAAATTCAGCCATAATTTAAGAGTGCCTGCATAACGGACAACTACGAACACCATTATTCTGAAAAGAAGAAATTGAACAGATTACATATTACAATTATGGGGAGACGGATATAATTATTTGCTGCAAACCTTGATGTCTTGCGAAATAAATAGTTTTAATGGTCATTCTGTCATGGGTTAGGGGACAATTTTTAAGTCAGATGAGGATAATTGAGAATAATGTTTCGAAACAAAACACCCATACGAAAGTTAACCTTACTCGAAACCAAAGACTGATACAGTTGCTGTGAAACTCATGCAAACATTGCAAAACTTTAGTTGGCCCATCTTCGGTGTCCAAGCAAATTCCACACCTGAAATGACAACTGTGGCTGAGTGAGGCAAACAATTTTCATAAATTCGGGAAGTTACTGAAATCAATAACAACATTTACTACACTAAAACGCGGTTTAATCGATCAAACGTACTCACCGCACACCAGACACTGAATTGCCACTGCCTCGACGATTCCAGGGGCCTCTTGTGTCTGGGCCATGTCTAGGCACATCGTTCGAATGTGAATGAAGGCGAGGGGTTTCGCGCGAGGAAACATAATACATTACACCAAAAAATAACGCCCCGAATACGACCACTGCTGCCGTATAAACAGGATGCATTTTGTGTCACAGGAATCTATCAAAACTGTATCTGACTGCTCTGGTGGTGACTGCCCCTTTAGAGGCCTACGGATTTTAAGATTTCGTCAACTTGCTCATTAAAATTGTTGTTTTATTTCAAGATCACGTGAAAAAGGCCGTGATTTATATTTTGCTTGGATGTGACTTCATCATAACTAATGTGCAGATACCTTCTGCACAACTTATACCACATTTCAAACGATATATCGATATGGAGGTCCATTGTCAACATAAACATATGAAAATTACGATTAATAAATAGCATGAAGTTACTTTAATTAGATATGGAGACGGTTTAATTTTATTAGTATTTTACAATCAATGATCGAATGTGTTAACCTTACAAATCAATAGGGATATCTAGCAGATACATTAAATAATAAAAAGTGACAGTGGCTCCTTGGTGTTACAGGCTAGACCCATAAGGGGGCACGCGCTTCGAATTACGTGAAAATGACGGAAATATCGTGAGAAACAAGCAACAGTTGGGGGTCTCTGAAAATTCTGACTCACTAATGTCAAATGAATATTTTAAGTGGATAGGTAAAATATAATGCCGACTTCTTATGTGAGTGAATGAATGTAACATCGGCATTGCCTGTATTTTCCGTCATACATTTTGCATTTCTCTGATAGAATTATTTTTTTACTAATGCTATAAAAGTCTCTTTTCGAAAGTTTCGTTGAGTTTAGAACTGTGAAATCCATACTCATTAATCAAACATCTTCGGGTCAATGATGGTAGTTTAGTGAACCCATCTTAACCATTGATTGCTATTTCTGCAATTTTAAAATATATTTTCCTTAAAATCTAAGCCCCCCCTGACCGTCGTTGGCTCCTCCAATTTTTGCCTGTACTTCTCTGTAGCCTAAGGTGTAAATAGAAAGAGTGTCCGTTTCCTGATTCACTTACTACTTTTTGCTGCAAGTCCTTTTTGAATGTGTGAATGACTGTTTTCCTCAGTGATTGCGAGTGTATTAGCTCTGTAGTGGTCCCTGGCGCAAAATTAAGTCCCGTAAACAGTCACGGATACTGTATATCCGTTCGTAAACCCAGGTATCCTTAACCGAGTCCCTTTAACCCTATAAATGATCCCAATTGGGTTTGAGTGTTTGGTCCCTTAGTCGGTCACTGACGAGCATGCAACATTCCCGAAAACTACTACAGAAGGCTGTTCTGGTTGTAAGGTTGAGGTAGGTCATTGTCGTGGAATTTCTTTTCCCACACACCATCACCACAATTTTGTTTTTATTGCGGGACTAGTGATGCTAACTTATTACGGTGATAGGAGTTTTCATTTTATTTTATTATATTTTTTTCACAATAATGTGCCATCAAAATTGGTTTCAAAATAACTTCATGTCGATAAATATACAAAAACCAGTATGCACACATTTTGGCAAAAATCCTTCACTGTCAGTTAATCTCTGGGATAAGGACCTAAATCATATTGACAGCGTTAATTTCTTGGATGATCAGATTTAATCTTCCACAAAATGGTCCTTATAAATTGACAACTGAAAATCTAAACTTAATGAAACTCATTTTCAGCTGAGATATTTGCTTTTTAGTACTAGCTTGAAATTCCTAAAATGTATTTATCATTCAAATTTTCAGTCTTGATTATCATATGGCATTATATTCTGGGATGGCTCAAGCCATGGCCAAAAGATTTTTAACGCGCAAAAGCTGGCCATAAGAGCAATCTTAAATTTCCTTTGGAGCACCCCTGCAGGCCTCATTTTCATGAGCACCAAATTATGCCACTGGCTTCTCTTGATACCTATAATCTACTCTTATTTGTTAAAAATAAAATGCATATTTATACGAAGAAAACCTAAATATTCATCATCATGATACACATTCTAAGCTTGACATACATGTACACATTGAGGCAAGATTGTCTAATTTGAGTAGTGAGGGATGATACCATCAAGGAACCAAATGTTTAAACTATCTTCCACTGGATTTGAAAGTATCTTCTTCAAATAATTTCAAGCATAATCTTAAAGCATACTTGCTTATTAAACATTTGTACTCTGTTGATGAATATTGTGCATTATGTCAAGAAAAGTCTAAAATGTTGTTTGTTAAATATCCATATGTCATATAAATAACTTTTTATCATGAGATGTATTCTAGCAAAGTTTATGCACATTTTTATGTTTTATGATAAAACCATGCTGAACTGGCCAATGGTTAATAAAGCAATAAGTAAATAATAGTACCTTCGCAGCACATTTTAAATAAAACATGTCTTTCAAGGAAATATAAATGAAAGTCCTGCTAACAATTTTCCTTGGGGATATGCATATTTTTTCCAAATTTTTATAATTTTTAAAAATATTGTTACTTGAACTATTACATTTATATTGCAGCTGAACCATTCCATAAAGATGGTTCTCTTCCCTTATAATGCATTTTTTTGCCAAAATATCTTCATATACAGATTCTTGTCCCCAGGTGTAATATAATACATCATTTCAACTGCTGTATCAACAATAAATTGGGGGGACTGCACTTTCATCATTGATATCTTTCCTATACCTGTCTGATGAGTAAAGGGCACATTTTATCCTAGAGATGCTACTGATGTAACATATACAGGATAATAATGTCAATGAATTCAAAGGTCTGCTTTTCCAATAATGCTAACAAATAATTAATTAATGCTTGGAGTTCTTTGGAATGAGTGGGATTGTGAATTATTGGGTCAGGGAATGCAGTCGGTAGTTTCCATGCATTACTTATTTTATGTGTCGTTGAGAGTAGTGCATTTTCTTCCAAATGTTTCTGCAAGTATTTTTGGCATATATATCATCTTAGTTTGCCTTGTGTATTTGAAATTAAAATAAAATCATGCTTAATGTATTCACAGTAATGTTATGAATTCACGTAATTTGACTTTATTTTCATTTGGAATTTTATAATTATCTGACCATTATTATTCTCCTTGGTGGTTCTTATATACTCCTTGAGGGGTTAGGTACCCTTGAAGTAAACCCTGGCTCTACACAATATCTTCCACATTCTCTATTATACATTTATTAGCTTTATTTCAGAAGTCCTTATCATGTTCTATTTTTGGCCAGTATCAAATACTTATTACTCCATTCTTATATATATTTTTTGCTGCATTTCTTACTGGAAATTAGCAATTTGAGTGTTTTCTACATAGTTTTTGAGGCTTTTAAATGCCATTTGTCAATTCATATTACTTTAGCTTATCCCCTCTTCTTAGATAATAGTAAATATTCATTTTTTTATTTTTTTCTATGCCAACTCTTTTCACAATGCTAGTGTCAGTATTCATTTCATTCATTTTTTTGCAGAGCTAATATTGATTTTGTGACACTTCCTAATTATATGTTATTCATGGCTTATTTAAACTACTACACCACATAGGTATTATTTTATCCTTTGTATATTACTCTACTTAACATATTATTAACAAACTAGGCATTAATGAGGGAAGACTAAGTTGGCAGATTCAACTGGATTTTTTATTTTTCATGACCATGGTGTTAATGCAAGGCAACATCATCATCATCTGATGACGTTGCCTTTCAATGAAATCATGATTCTGATAAATGAAGATTTCTGTGGAATCTGCCAAATTAGTCTTTCCTCATTTACGCTTGGTATGAATGACATCCACCAAATAATGGCTGAGACTGGGTATTATATTAATAAAGAAATGATATTTTTATTGTCCACTGACCCTAAATATCATGTTGGTATTATTATAAGGTAATCTACCGGTTAGGGTAGGTTTTTGGATGGATAAAACTACCAAACAAATATTTTGTGACTCCCAAAAAAACACAATCCAGTAACCTACTCTACATTAATTCATTCTTCATCACTGTGTACCTTCTTCTACCCTTCATCCTGTCCAACATGCCTATCCTGTTCCTGCCCTTTCCTCATTTGCCTAACATTCTCCCCTCTATTACAGTCTTCAGCATCCCACTACTGATCAATATGCCCTTCATCCATTTTTCCTGCATCCATAGGATTTCTCCCAACTAACCCCTCTCTTCGCCCACCATACCAAGTACTTCCTCATTTGTTTTCTTCTCTGTCCATTTCACCTTCTCCATTCCTCTCCATACCCACATTTCAAAATCCTCCAGTCTACGTCTATCCTCCTGCTTCAATGACCACGTTTCCGCACTGTACATAGCTACGCTCCATATCAAATTTTTTACGAGTCTTTTCTTAACATCCTTACTCAACGTCCCTGTCATCAACTCCCTCCTCCTTGTGAAAGCCTCTTTGCTTAGCACAATTCTTCTCCTTACGTCCCAACTATTTTGACCATGTTAGTCCAAAACACTTCCGAGTTACGTAAACTGTTCTACCTGCTCTAGTTTTTGCCCTCTTATTTTGATGTTTAGGTTAGCCTTTTTCTTTTTAGAAAATAGCATCACCTTTGTTTTATTTATATTGGTTCTCATCCCATTTCTGCTGCACTGACTTTATAATTTACTCAGCAATGCTTGCAACCCCTTGGCTTACTGACAGACTAAAGCTTGGTCATCAGCAAACCTAACTGATTTTATAAATTCCTTGCCAACTTTCATTCCTACCTGCAGGTCTTCCCATGCCTCATTAATCATTTCCTCCAAATATACGCTGAACAGCACCAGTGATAACAGACAACCCTGTTTTACACCTCTTCCTAAAGCTACCCATCCGGACTCTCCGTTCCCCACTCACACTTTGGCAGTCTCAGAAATGTACAGGCTGCAGATTAGCCTCCTGTCCCTCCAATCTATTCCTATTTTCTGCAATATACTCATTAGATTTTCCCAATTCACTCTATCAAACGCTTTTTCAAAATGTAAAAAAACAGGCTAATAGGTCCTGATTGTATTCTATATTCCTCTCGATTAGTGATCTCATTACTGCAATGGCATCACGTGTACCTCTCCCCTTCCTAACCCAAACTCGGCATCCCCTAAGTAATCATTTGCCCTACTCTCTATCTTTTTGTTGATGATCCTTAGAACAACTTTAGCTGCGTGGGATATCAAACATATTGTTCTCTAGTCCTCACATGATATAGTCTTTACGTTTTTCGGAATAGGAACTAACACTGATCTTACAAATTCTTCCGGCCAGATTTGTTTCTCATAGATACTACGAATCAGTCCATTTAGTCTTCCTCCCATATTTTCCTAAACATTTCAGTATTTCCACAGGAATGCTATCCATCCCCATGACCTTATTTAGTTTCTCAATGCCCTTTCTATTTCATTGTCCAAACCAAGTGTTGCAGATGACCAACCCCTGTCTCCTGCAGAACTCCATTGCTTTCTACCTGCGGTCATTCCTTGTGCTGAAACTGTAGTGCATCACCTCATCACCATCTGTTCCTTAGCCTACCATCGCATTCCATTACAAAAAGGAACACATGATGTATCCTATCGACCTCTTCCTCCGTATGGTTGCTCGGTGGCATGTATACCTGAACAATGGCCAAGTTCGTTGGTTCTGCTGTTATCTCTACTGGTAATATTCTATCTGTTGTTTTTTCTATGTTGACTATGCTTCTTCCTATCTCCTTATTTAATATTATGGCAACTCCTTGTTGGCTCTCGTCCCCGCCGCTGTGTATTATTCTATACTGATCTGATCACTCCAGTAATCCCCGCTATCCTTCCATCTCACTTCGCATAGACCTAAAATATCTATTTTTCCCCTTTCCATCTCTCGCTTAACATTCTCCAATTTCCCTGTCCTCATCATTGTCCTAACATTCCGCTTTCCTATTCTAACTAATTTGGTCTTCTTCTCCTGCATCTTCTGTCCTGCTGCTCCCGGTTTTCTCTTGCAAGGGTTTCGTGGGATGACGACTGCGGAAGCCTTGCCTCCCCTGCTGCTTGGCACAACACACGGTCGATTAGGCCAAATCCCACAGTTGCCAAGACTCATATTCTCTCTAGTGTCCATCTTATTAATCTTGGGAATGATAATTGAGGTGGCTTGCTGCTACCTTCCTCAATAGTGTTTTTTACGTGAAACCATCACTCAATGGCCTCCCCACTGGCGTCAGACACCATTGCAGCTGCCTCACTGAGGAACAGACGCTGCATGGACTACCTTTCGTCTGGCTCCTAACCTTTGACCTATCTGACATGGGTGACCCCACCAGGAGCAATTATTATTACTCCCACCAGCAGAGCATGTAGGTGTAGGAGTTGTCAAATACAAAGGAGAGTACAAAATCCAGGTTCATTTTGATACTGTTAAGATGCTTAAAAAGAGCATATACATTAAAGTGTGTAATAAAACCCCAATGCTTTATGACTGCTTGTCATTTAAAAATTCATTAAATGTACAATAACACTTCAGTAGAGGGAGTTTCCTGATTTCCAATTTGAAATTACATAATTTATCACTCGTTTTCAATGATTGTGGTAATGTGTTATAAATTCTTACACTCATTGCTATTGGCTTTATAAAAGAAGTTGCTGATTGATGTTAACTTGTGTGGATATTGTGATAATTTCTTGTTGAATAAGAGTGAATTGCTTTTTGTGTGAAAGGTATGAATACTATTTGATAAAGATTGACATGGAAAATATATACATGGATGGAATGGTAAGGACATTTAATTTTTTGAATAAGGGTCTACATGATAAACAGCACCAAGTACATATCTAAAAACCTTTTTTTGAATTAAGAAAACTTTGTGCAACATACATGCAGATAATCCCCGGAACACTATTCCGTATGATGCCCTGGAGAAATAAATTAGACGAATAAAAGAGTTGTAGTACTTCAAGAGGTACTGTGTTATGCAGGAACCAAATAGTGTTCATCTAAGTGTGCACTTCAGAACTCAGATTATTGACATGAATATTCCACCCACCAGTTTTTTAAACCCTGAGACCTAAGAACTTAGTATTGGATGCACGAAAAATTCTTCCATTGCTAAGATTTAAATTAATATCCTCTCATAATATTGCCCAAGTAAATGTAATAACCTCTGTCTTTTTGCAATTTAATGTAAGTTTGTTGTCATAACACCAGTTCCAGGCACTGTCAGAACTTTTGCCCTTTAATCAGAAGCATTTGACTACTTTTGTCAGAAATTATATGTTAAAGTATGAATCCTAAGCATATATTATGGAATTAATGCTTTTATCATTTTTAGTTATTAATGGTAGGCCATTAATAAATAACAAAGATGAGATAAGTACCAATATTGAGCCCTGTGGAACTCCCTTGCTAGTAAGATAGGAATCTGATTTATATTTTACAGATTGCAATGTTATTTACATTATTTGTGATCTTCCAAATCAATAAGATTTTACCCATTACAAGGCTACCCTCTGGCATCCACTTTATATCAACTTCACCGAAAAGGAGGGGATGGTTGAGATCAAACCTTATTACCTCTCTCAATTTATTATTTAATTATTTATACTTCCTTCTACCTAACTCTGTATTTTTTTCTAAGATTTCCTCTTCTTGTCTAGCTTTCTAATCATCTCAGTTGTAATTCATGGTTTCCTTATACTTTTTCTATTAACAGTTGCTATAGTTTCTTTTGTGGCTTTCAGCTTACCTTTTTTGATACATTCCCATTTTTCCTCGATAGTACTCTGTTCCTTTCCCTCACACATGATTTTCGCTACATCCTGCTGATTGTCCTTCCTTGTCAATCCAGTTAATGCTTCTATATTCCATTTCCTAGCCCAGCTCCTTTACCTTATCTTTATGAATCTGAAGCCACACTTCATAACTACTAAATTGTGATTAAAGTCTGCATCTGCTCCTGGAAAATTGTTCAAACTGATCATGTTGTTCTTAAACCTGTCTAACCAAAATATAACCTAACTGATACGTTTCTGAGTCACCTGACATTTTCCATGCATACAGTCTGGATAAATCAATGAGGTAGTTTCATGTTGGCCTCTTCAATAGTGTTTTTAATGTGACATCATCTCTCAATGGATACCCCATTGTGAGTCAGATACCTTTTTAGCCACCTCACCAAGGAACAGATGCTGAGCAGACTACCCTTTGACCTATCTGGCATGGGTGACCCTGCTAGAAACAAATATCATCATTCCCACCAGGGTAACTCTAGGGGTCATCAGAACACTTAAGGTCTTCCATCATGGTAAGGGAAAAAAGTGTGTATAGAAAATACATATACATACATATATAATATATATGTATATATATACATATGAGATAACTTTGTAGTCCAGGGTTAAAGTGTAGGACTGCTGACTGAAGTGCCTGCATTAAATTTCTGGGCATGCAACTGAGCACCCTGGGCTTCACTCTAGCTGTGGGAATAGAGAAACTGGCTCCTTTACCCTGATTTACCCAATACTAAGCCTAACAGCATGTGAATTTCACATGCTGTTAGGCTTAGTATTGGGTAAACTTAAAACTTCAGCTGTCAAATCGACCTTTGGGATAATAGCTGATAGATGTCAACGTTGCCTTAGCCACCCTACAGCCACCACATGGCATCGCCGTACTTCTATTTGTTCTCAAGAATGAAAAGGAGCTTCAAAGGCCACCATTTTGGAACGCTGAAGAGGCCGTGACGGGGTGCCAGAAGTAGGTTCCCGTCGACGCCTTCCAGGAAGCGTAGTGTGATGGCGAGGCACAAGCAACAGTGTGTCGATGCACAAGGGTGCTATTCAGAAGAATTTTAGCAAAATATTTTCTCTTCCCGGTTTATTCTATTTATTTTTTCGGACAAACCCTGTAGTGTTTTTTGTGGGACGTTGTATTTAGGCTATACTGAATGGGATCCCCTAATTACGAGAAATTTTAATTGAATACCTATTGGTTTGTGGAATTGTGAGGTGTGGGATATTATCAATGGAGAGCCATTCGTATCAATGCATACGAGGCGAAATCAAATAGAGTTGGGCAATCATTTTACTGCCGTTCTGAAGGATAATACGTAGTTACGAAGGTGAAGGACGGTTCCCATTTTTCAGAAGTATATCGCTTCGGTTATATCCCATTCAATGGGAGGACCAAATCTTTTGCGTCATCTTAACCCTAGAAAGGCCATTTATATCCTGACCGAAGATGATCGAATTACAGGTGAATTCATTGTATCCACCACATCAAAAATGAGAATTTTCGCGGTTGCGAAGTGGTTTTTTTGTCCTCAATTCTTTAAGTTCAGAGAGGCTATCCATATTATTCTATGTAGTATATCTTCTCTAGGAGGCATATGGTGTTATCTCTACGTTTATGAGTTAGCCAGGATTTCGAGACTAATATTTCAACATTTTCTCGAACATTTGGGACAACAGTTTACCCATCGAATGAAATGTTCCTTTGAGGTGGAATTGACTTTAAATGGCACTAAATAACATCCTGGCGCTTCAATAAATCTTTTTTGACTTCACATATTTTACAACTCCCTTCATTCCGTCCAACATGGGTGATCTTTTCCTGCCTCTGCCCAGTTCACACAACATCCTCCCGTTATGTCATATTGCACTGACGGTCACGTACTGAATCCATTTTTCTGCCTCTTTCGAATTTATTCGAACGGCCTTCTCTCTTTACCTGCCATCCCCACACTATATTGTTTTCCTTTCCTTATATTTTATTTTTTTCATACTTCTATACACCCAATCTTCAATTAATTCCACCAATCCCCTCCTATCGTCTTGCCTCAAAGACCAAGTATCAGGGGTATGCATAGCTACGCTCAATATTAGTTTTCAGGGATCTTTTTCTTAGGTATTCGTGAGGGAGATGCAGATTTCCGAACTGTTTGGCATTCCTGAACTCCACGTTTCGCCGCGTTAGAGCTGGAAGTGATCTTAGCCCCATGCTATACATATTTTTGTACCGTTTGATCATGCTAGGCAGTTTAAAGTGCATTTCCGATTCACTTCCATATCGATGAAATGTTCTACACACCTGTAGAACATAACGGAAGAACACCTAAAGAACATAACCTGTTCGGTCATAGGCACATATCATTGAATAGGTCCCTTTGTGGCCGCAATATGCGTATTCGCCGTTTTACCTTCCGTGTTTGTGATTTTTTTCCGCCCGAATGAAGGTCATCAGTCTGTTTACACAATGGTATTTCAACCCTGTCTTGGTGTTCACTTTCCTTTTTTAACCGAGTCGAAGAAATCCGGTGCCAGACAGAGCGAATGCGTCTGTCTTCCCGTTGTTTTAGGTGAGTGTTCCTCGGAGTCAAGAGCTGGTGTCTGGCTTCAGCTCCTCGAAGGCTATCTAGAGGTGAGAACGTTGCGTGTAAGTTGTTCCCTGGAGTTGGATTGGTTTCCTTGGAAAACCATTTCTGTGTGTGAAGAGTACTCTGGAGCGATCGATCTTGTTGGGCTATTGCTTTCTACGTGAGTCTATCCATGATGAGGGATTATTTCCTCGTATATCACCGCGTAGCACCGGGGTTATTATTTATTTAATTTTAAAATACGATCGGAATACACATACTAATTAGAGTTCGTCGTAAATTGATCCCTGGGCAGTAAAATTGACAATCTAAAACTTTTGAAATACGCATACCTCTCCTCCAAATATATTTTTAGACCACTCGATACCATTCCGTTTTTCTTCTAATTTATTGCGCAACAATCAGGAACTATACTTGACGAGGCAACAGCAGGTTTTTTCTTCCCTTGTAACATGATCTGAGCTCAGAAAGATAGGAAAATCACCCTGCACTTACACGTAATATTTCCAAATATTTCATGCACGTCTGAAATAAAAGTTTGATTAATTATAAAAGTTTGAAAAATTATAAGTTTGGCACATCCTGATGTGTCAAACTAATAATTACGCACATCGGATCTTGCAGATTTGAGCCAATGGTGATCAATTTTTCCCCTCTGCGATACCCATCTGTCCAATCGGATGTCAACAATGCTAGTTTATAAAATATCTCTTCCTTCGTTGTTCTTCCATCATGAAGTTTTTTCCAAATCCAAAAGTCGTATAGAATGAACTAATAATACGATTAGTTACGATGTAGCATCAAGGATCGCATTTCAGGATCTTTGAAGTATTGAATTGTTAAAATATAAGAGTGCACGAAAAGGAGTTGTACTAATATAAAGGAACTATGCTAGGAGGCTCTACCCTCCGGCCGTCCATGGGCTATGCCCCCAACTCCTGCTGGGCTGTACTGCCCTCGCTTCACTCTCTCCGCTGATACTCATACTAAGGAAGAAAAAATAATACTTTTATAATCCTCGATTATGGTTGCTAAGAAAAACTTCGTCAACATTTTGATATGGAGTATGGTTTCGTACGGCGCGGAAACATGGTCACTAAAGCAGGATGGTAAGCATACATTTGAAGGCTTTTGAGGTGTCCGTGTGGCGAAGGCCGAGGAGGATGAAGTGGACAAAAAGGAAAACAAACTTGAAAGTGCTAGGCATGCTGGGGAAGGAGAGAGAGAGTCGGGAGGAATCCAAAGGAGGCAGGAAAGATGGGTGCAGAGCATTTTGATTGGCAATGAGATGTTGAAGTCTCTGATAGAGAGGAGAATGTTAGGCAAGCGAGGAATACGATATGACGGAAGAAAGTATTCGGAATTGAAGAGGGCCTTATTGTAATGTCGGATGTCAGGGTGTGTTTTGCTAGGAGAGGCAAGAGAATTTTCGCTGTATCGTTTGGTAGCCTGTGTCCATCTAAAACCTACCTTAACCGATAGACTACCATTGATAATAATAATCAGCACTTTATTTCAAAACATTTTGAAAAATGTTATTTATATAATCAGAATTTTGTGGTTTTATGTTAGTAATTGATCAACATTTGGATAGTGCTACGGACTTTGAATATAAATGGACAGTTACAACCGTAAATTAATAAACATAAGTCGATCGATATACTCGAATGAAGTATTGCCAAGGGAAAGCTTTCCAAATGGCGCTAAATTTTAGTGCATTTTGGGATTTTCTTTTTTAAAATTTTCTTGCAAAACTCCTATGTAAACAAAATTTGACGATAAAAACAAATTTCATGCAATTTTCTTTCTTGTGGCACTTCCTTCGCGTTTGTACGACCATTATTTCTAATTTACTTCGTGAAATAATAAAGCCTGCGAGAGATAAAAATGAACTTTACCAGTATTTTCAATCGAAGTTAATGCAAATGATCTTGGGTCGAACAGAAGAATTTTGGTCTGCAGAAAATAGCCTATTATCTGTGCAACAGCGACATTTAATAATATTAAATTAAATGACTGTTGAGTAGCTTCAGGCGTGATGTGGTGGAAGTCGAACATAATGAATAACTGGAAAAGTGCTACGACCAGTTATTCAAAATGACTGTTGCTGAAAAAGGTACAGTTTTAGGCTTATAATTTTACATAGGATAAAATGTTCGTAATAATGGTGATAAAAAATATATCAGAAACATGCTGACGGCGAGGTAGAGGAAAAGGCCACGCCGACCAATTCCTTTGAATGAAGTCTTCTCGAATCGGATCCACCGCTATTCTAATCAAGTTGAAAGTCCTGTCGCTGGATATTAGTCACAAGTTGAGCCGATGTGTCGCGATTTTAAAGCTTATGAGCCAAACATATTCAAAGTAAATTTATAATGCTGTTTGTGAATGTAATTAAAATATTTTGCTAATAGTTTTTAAAATTAAAAATAAAAGATAATATGAGAGATACATGTGTAACACTTCACTTCTCGGTACTATTTATAGCTTGAGAAAATCAGCTGATAAATTACTTTTTCAAATTGTATCAGTCTATTTTATACTAATCCAAGACCGCCCAGTAGGGGAACCGTTACATGTTTTCACATCAATTCTCCTTACAACCCGTTTAAATTGTTTCATTTGGAATTATAAGGAGTTCCTTCCTTTTCTAGACTTATTTTCTCAATGTTAGCTAACAATTAAAGTTAGTTAAAGTAAGTCTTTCATGTTTAAAAGTTTTGCAAGGACGTTACTTCAACCTTTCTCAGACAGAAAACGTATAGCTCCAGGAAATATGTGGTCCTCAGCGATTCCTTAATAGGATTTACTATGCGTAGCTTGTAGATCTGCGAGCATAGCAGAAATTGTATCTATATTTGTATGTACGTACGTAGATTGCATTTATTGTAATATGTTATTAATGCGATGTGGCAATCTTTATGTTGAGTAAATGTTTTGTGATATAGCATTGAGCGTTTGAATAATTGTTACGTAATTTCCTCTAGAACGAGGCCAATAACCTGCTAGCAGCCTAATCCCAATTGAAGAGATAAAGTTGTTCAAATACCTGGTGATACATATTTAACCATAATGCATAATTGAAAATTTATCATTGGCATTTAAAAACGGAGTTGTATTTAAGCCCGATGGAGTGACTCCATGAGAGAAAATATTGATTAACATGAAGCAGTTTCTATTAATTGTAACGGAAGACGTAGTAATACCTTCTTTTCATGTGTTTACCTATTCCTGGCAGAAAAATTCCAGTATAACTAGATTATGGGAGAAATAACAGGTAAAGAGGGGCCATTTTATAACCCAAATTCGCTTTAAAGTAAGAAAATCGAATAGGGAGTACCTAATTGATGATGATAACACTTCAATAGTACATATTTGTATGATAAAATAAATTTACGAGAGATTTCATTTTTAAAGTCGAGTGCAACCCAACTTCAAACCATCTTAAATCAGCGCGTTGGGTTGAGATACAAGTTGCATTAATGACAAATAGATGGCAGTCGCATCAGCGTTTTCGCCCAATCGTCATGGAAAGGAAAAGTGGTCCTTCCCTGTTCTGGAGTTTCTCAGGGTAGCAAGATTAATAAAATTTGACATTTGCGAGATTTATTTGCTAATTGGTGGAATAACTTAGTATCTACTACGGCCTTTAAATGGAGTCAAAATAACCTCAAATACTCTCACTTTGGGGGAAAAGGGTGGTGATGAAAGTTGAATTTATCAAAAAAATATTAATCAAAGGATGAGAACTTGTCTTAAACAGGTAACGACTACCACTATGATCCCTATTCTGAAGAGGCCTACTTGTCAGGCGAAATTCTTGGGATCGAGATTTTTGGGCCCTGAACATCTTCAAATTTCAATGATGTTAGATATATTAATTTAAAGTGTGTTTAATCATGAACACTGTTTTAAAATATAATAGGATATTTTTGGTGTCTTTAGGCTAGCTCTCCCTTAGTTTATTTGTTGTTTATGTTCCCTGCAATATGATGAATATTCCTCTAAGCCCAGAGTGTCTTTTTGAGCGACTTCCAAGGATCGCCATACATAAAAAAATCGAGCGTGAGAATGTGCATTTACCACACACTCCCCCACTCCGGGATATTTTTTCAGCTTGTATTCGTAAATGTTTTCGTTAGCTTCAATTTTCGTCTCTATTTGTGCCCCCCTACCCCTCCAAAGAGTCAAGGGGTCAATTCTTTAAATTGATTTGCCTAGAAAAATCTCGTCGACATAAAAGCATTTATGTTCTTGTCCATTCTACGAATAAAGATAATATATTATTAATTGTCTCTTTTCAATATATTTCCTTTTCGTTTCATTTTCTTCCACTCCGCATTAATTTGACTCCGAAAATCGTTTAATAAAGAGGTTGATTTTTTCAAATTGTACCTAGAAATCATTTGTCAATATTTACCGCGTTCCCAGCAGTATTCTGGCAAGTGATTCGTGGCGGGTAAGGTTTTTGGGTGTATTTTGGGAATGTAAGGAAGATTTCACGGATATTTTATTGATTATGGTTTGGTGAATAATTACAAATTAAATCTGATGCATAATTGGAAGGATATCTCTTTAGCGATGATGCTGAAAATGTATTATTAGCTCCATCGCACTACGGTAGGAAGGATCTTGGAAATAGAATTAGAGAGAGTAAGTGCAGAATGAATAGATCTAAGATGTCATTTTTTCTCCGAAATATAATGGATCAGATAGAAATTGAAATTAAACCACTTGGCTTTTCTATGTGGAAGATCTTGGTGGAAAATCTTCAATATGAAGATTTTCCACAAAGTGACGCCAGAGACTTTTATTTATAATGAATCAGAATAACGTAGTCCAACCGCGGTAGGGCTGGAAAATTATATTTTGTGTCTTAAGTAGTCTGGTGTGTAATCACCTCCTGCCACACACCCTAGCGGTGACTTGCAGGTTACCATGTATGTACACGAGATAACTTGGGTTCACGAGGGGAAGTGGAAAGCATTTTCTGAATGGAGAGGTAAAAGTGTAGTAGTTCGGGGAACTTCGTTTTGAATTCCAAAAATACACCATCACAGGTTACAGTAGAAGTTAAATGCTTCGGCGACAGTATTAACATGGTTGATTCTGGAGTTACGGTTCAAAGGATGGTTCTTTATTTAATACAGTGAGTTCGTTCTCATCTAGAAGGACGGAGGGAAGGTTTATATTTCGTGGTCAGCTTCGGACCTTTGTGCTTAGGGTCGAAGCTTGGGAAAAACCGGGATGTCGCGTGGTGGGGCGAGGCGGTGGGGAAGATGGTAAAGCGTGGCCTAGACAGGTTTGGATAGGAAAAGAGACGGGGTTCGGGCGGAGGTGGTGGCGTGGGTTCAGTAAGAGGTAAGGAGAGCCCAAGGCGGAAAAACGATTCTGCGAGAGTGGAAAGTTTATCATATCACCTCTGTGTCTTCGCGTAAGGTTTCGAAGCTCTGAGGAAATAATCTGATTCCTCGAAGAAACTGATTGGGGGGAGAAAGAAAGATTTCGACGAAGGAAATAAGTGTGCATTAGTATTCACATAATGGAGAGAGGTAATGAGAGAAGGTAGGGTGTGTAAGCTCTTGTGTTTGGCTCTTGATGAATGAAGCTTTGGCTTTTGGCAATTGGCTCATGGCAATTGAGTATGAAGACTAGGTGGAATGCCAGAAATAGGAAGATTATTAATAAGGTCGTTGGGTATGATTTTTAAAGACAAGAATGAGGTATTACTAGGTGTACGTACTAGGTATGCGTACTAAGTATGACTAGTACATACTCGTATATCGAGCAAACTGGAAAGTTGAAAAGCGATAATTTGTTAGATATTCTGGAGCAGTTCAAGAGATAACGTTTCTAACTTAACACTGTGACTGTCACTGATTCAGAGACAACAGGAAGTAGTCCTAGTCATGGAAAATATTTTTTGATTTTAGGAAGTTCAAAGTTAATATTACTTCTTCGACACAGCAATCAATACTATATACTCTGTGCCCCGCACATAAAATTGTCTACGGAAAGGTCCGTGGTGGTATCTAGATTATTGCGATTAATTAAAAAAATAACGCAATTTTCAAATTTATTTGTCGGGGAAACGCTGTTACATGATTTGTGTTCATATGTTAATGGCCCATTCCCGCAGATCCTGTAGTTCTATTCTACAGGATATACTAATTCTAGATCCTGTAGTTATTATCCCGTGTAATATACTGAAAACATAACATCATCATAGATTCATGAGTTAAGAATGTGGAGTATCGATGAATTCCTTTCGTTTCGCTCAAAAGAGCAACAAACAAGGTTGGGAAATATTATTTAGGAAACGAGAAGTTGCCATTTGTGTTCGGACAGAATATATTAAATATTTCTAAGCTTCCGAAATGTAATAATAGTCCTTCTATTCAAAATAGAAGTCATGTGACTTCACAATAGGCCATTTTAATGCCCGCGAGAGAGAGACGTTCGCATGATCACTCGTAGGAATGCACACGCGAGATGAGAGAGCGGACCTTCCCTCCCACCGACCGTCTTCTGCCACCACGGAAAAAATCAACACTAGCCCCGCGGAATCAGATCCTTCAGCGTGAGTTGAATTTCCTTCTTTTTCCCCGGCACTCTCTCCTCCGACGCCCTTCCACTACTATCATGTTGAAGCTTGATCCGGGTGGAGAGTTTCGAAGGCATACTATACAGGGTGGTTGGCAAGTCATTCCAAATACTCTGTGTTACGCTAGTCTACGTCATTTCAAACAATTTTCCTCTCCATGTCATGTGTCAAAAAGTATTTATTTTGGAGTTATTACAAGCAAATATTAAATTAAAAAAAAATCCTTCGTAACCATTAAAATGATCCATTTTGTCCATGAATATCAACATTAATGCGTTGAATATTTTTTCAGCCCATTAGTTAAAATGTGCATTGCCAATGAAAGGTCATCCGTTGCTGGAAATGACACACTTGTTTTTAGATAAAATTGAAATTATTCAAGATTATTTCAATCGAAGATACCTTTTTTGTCGCTCTCAACAAAGGCTAACCCTTTGGTTGACAGGCTAACTAAAGCTGTATCATCCGCAAATCTAACAGCTTTTTTGATTTCCCAACCGACTATCATTCCAATCTCCGGTTCCTCCCATGCTATTTTAACTATTTTCTCTTCACGTCGGTTGAAAATCACGGGGGAAAGTGGGCAACCGTGTCTCATCCCTTTTCCTAACACTACCCATCCGACCACACCATCAGCCACTCGCATCTAAAGTCTTGGGACGTAATGGTTGTGGAAAAGTCTCTTGTCCCTCCAATCTACTCCCATTTTCTGCTACATACAGGGTCGCATCAAAAAGTGGCAGGACTGATTTTCTCTGGCGCGAATGGAGCGGTGGAGGGGGGTCTGCCTGGCAGGGTAAGGTGGGCGGGGCTCTTAGCAACAGACCGACACCAACCTCAGTCGCCTGCGGGCTGTCGTTGAGTGAGTACACCGTTTTTAGTGAAGCAAGTTTTTTGTCCGCGTCGAAAAACAAAATGAATCTGAATTTAGAGCAACGTTATTCCGTGAAGTTTTGTGCGAAACTCGGGAAGACGGCAATTGAGACCCTCGATATGATCAAGCAGGCTTATGGGGACACTGCCTTAAGCCGTTCCACAGTATTTGAGTGGCACAAGTTGTTTAAAGAGGGTAGGGAGCTCGTTGAAGACGACCATCGCTCCGGACGGCCGTCGACGGCAAGAACCGACACGAATGTGGACAGAGTGAGGACGCTGCTGAACACAGACCGACGCATAACCAGTGAAGGAATTGCAGACCAGTTGGGTCTGTCTACATCCAACGTCCAACGCATTATTTCACAGGATTTGGCCATGCGCAAGGTGTGCGCCAAGATGGTGCCGAAAATTCTGAGTGTCGACCAACAGGCAACGCGTGTGCGCATTTCCGAAGAAGTGTTTGCCAATTTGCACCGAGATGAAAATTGTTTGGACGATGTGATAACTGGTGATGAAACATGGTTTTTCAATATGACCCCGAAACGAAAAGACAATCCGCGGAATGGCACACTTCCGCGTCCCCACGTCCAAAAAAGGTTCGCATGAGCAAATCAAAAATCAAAACGATGTTGATTGTGTTTTTCGACCGTCATGGAGTGGTTCACAAGGAGTTTGTCCCACCAGAGGAGACTGTGAATGCGAACTTTTACGTGCAGGTGCTCACCCGCCTCCGAGAACGCGTGAAAAGAGTCCGACCGGCCATCGCAAACTGCTGGGTGCTTCATCATGACAACGCGCCGTGCCATGGCGCGCTCGTCGTCTGACAGCTCCTGGCCAAATACGGCGTTGCCACGTTGCCGCACCCGCCCTCTTCTCCCGATCTGGCACCACCGGACTTCTTCTTCTTCCCCCTGATGAAAAGACAGCTCAAGGGACGACGTTTTGACTCGATAAAGGCCGTTCAAGAGGCTTCGACGAGGGTCATCAACGGCATCCCCAAAGAAAATTTCCAGCGGGCGTACGGGGAATGGGAGCAACGTTATACTAAGTGTGTAGCAGCTCAAGGAGCATACTTTGAAGATTATTAAGTCGATGTAAGTATATCGTCAATAAAATTCTTGTAAAAAAAATCAGTCCTACCACTCTTGGGTGCGACCCTGTATTCATTGAGTCTACTCAAGTCACTAATGCCTTCTCGAAATCTACAAAACAAATACATTCAGTTTATTTTCTATATTCCTCTCCATCAGTGAGTGGCCTTATTACTCACCATGACATCACGTGTAACCCTCCCCTTCCTGGTCCCAAACTGATGTTCCCCTAAATAATCATTTGCCCTGGTCTCCATCCTTTTATTGATGGATATGAGAACCTTTTTAGCTCCGTGTGAAATCAAACTTATTGTCCTGTGGTCCTCACACACCAAGTCTATCCCTTTTTTGGAATTAGGACTAACACTGAAATGACCAAGTATTCTGGTCAAATTTCTCTCTCATTAATGCTACGCATTAGTCCATAGTCTTTTAGTCTTTCACTCACCTTTTCCTGAACCTTTAAGTTGGAATGTTGTCTGCCTCCACTTCCCTATTTGGTTCGAGTTCCATTAATACTATTTCTATCTCGCCGTAGAGTACGCCTGGACCTAAGCTACCCTCATACAAGTCATATTCTCTTTCTAAGCTGGCCTAAGTTCTTTACCATACAGTTCTTTTACATATTCCTTCCGTCTCTCTTGGATCTTTTCTGGTTCAAGTAGTATTTTTCCCAATTTATCTCTAATTGTCAATATATATTTTCCCCTCTAACTTGCCGATGGTGTTTAACGTTCTTGTATAGCGTACCAATATCACCCTTCCTCTGCGAACTTTCCATATCCTCGCGCTCTATCTTCCACCATTTTTCTTTAGCTCTATTAGTTTCGCGCTTCAGTTTATTATTCATTGTATATTTCTATCATGTGCTTACATTCTTCCATTTCTTCCTCATGTCTATTTCCTTCTCTCATCTATCCTTCTATTCATCCCGTCAGTAATCCATGGCTTCATTGTTTTTTTCCCTATTAATCATTCCCATTGTTTGGTTTGCGGCTTTGATATCCCTTTCTTGATATGTACCCTTTTTTTTCGACTGTACCCGTCTCCCAGTCCCGAATTATAATTTTTCCACTGCCTCCTAGTACTATTTGTTTCCCTCCCGGGTAATGCTTCTACATTCCATTTCCTCGCTCGTATTCTCTGATAAATCCTCTTGAATATTACGTAACACTTCAATATTACGAAATTATTGTCTGATTCCGCATCCGGGAATCTGTGGGCATTGATTTCGCTGCCCTTAAACCTGTGCATAACGATTATATATAAATAAATAAATAAATAAATAAATAAATAAATATATATATATATATATATATATATATATATATATATATATATATATATATATACATATATATGTGTGTGTGTGTGTGTGTGTTTTATTAGGTAGTTGTGTCCATCAAAACCTACCTTAACCGGTAGATTACCTTATAATATATACATATATATGTATATGTATATATATATATATATATATATATATATATATATATATATATATATATATATATATATATATATATATATATATATATATATATATATATATATAAACACACACACACACGTGCACGCGTACACACGCACGAACACACACACAGGCATATATATGTGTGTATATGCACGTACATACGAGTATGTAGTTTATAATTTATATGTATTCATCTATTTAAGCATCACAAACACTGGTATACTTGTATACAGACTATGTACATATATGTGTAGTGTGTGTGCATGGATGCCTGCATGTATATAGACTGATTTGGTTTTCATTTTTCTCCCTCTCTTAATCAAACAAGCCATCGATATTAAGAGACCCTTTGCAGCAGGAGTGAGAGAGAGAGTTATATCAAATCACATCACCGTCCCCCTCCATCCCCTTCCTTTCGTAATTCTCAAACCTCCATTTGGTTCTTCCTAGCTTTGAAAGATGGTATTATTTTCTTCCTTTCTCTCACCCTCTACCCACCCCCGCTCACCGCCACTAACCCCACGTCATATTCCGTTATTCTCGGGGCGGAGGGAGGGGGATCAGTTGGGGAGGGAATAAAATAGGTTGTTGGGTTGGAAGTGAGGTTTCCATGGGGATTCGGAGGGAATGGCGATGGGTGGGAGAGGAGGAGTCCGAGGAGGAGGGGAGGAAAGACATATCGCAAGACGGTTGGAGTTCCTGCGAAAGTGAATTTTGAGGCATGGATTTTCTCTCTGTCTTCTTTCTCTCCCCCACCCTATCCACTCCCTCCATCGCTCCTAATTGGTTCGTATGGTTTTTCCGTACGATTTAACTCCCTTCCCCTCTCCTGCCCCCCGCCGCCGTTCCCTCTCCCCCCCGCCACACCCTCATCCTCCAGACCCACCCCATTCTTCATTCCAGCCAACTCCTCCCTCCGGTCGACCCTCCAGACCCGGTTCTCTCCAGACCCCATTTCCTCCATCCCTCGACACTCCTCCAGGACCCCCGTCCCCAATGCTCCCCCCCAATATGCTAATGTGAAGCAATGAATTTTGGTTTCTTTCCCTTCCTAAAACCCTCTATTTCCGATCCGAAAAAAATGTGGCGTGTGGGGTTGGGGTGTGTTTGGGAGGGGGGCGGGGTACGCAACGAGGGAGGGCAAGACATCTTGCGCTCAACGTCTCCGCCCCTCATACGCCCCTCTCCTCGATGCGGCCCCACGTCCCCCTTTCTGGAGGGAGGAGGGAGGAGGGATGGGAGCGGCGTGAGTTATTTGGTCGTGGGGCTTATGCCACGCGTCAAAAAAAGAGAAAAAGTTTTCTCCTGGAAATATTTGATCATTATTATTTTTTTTCATCATTATTTTTTTTGAAATTCTGCCTAAATTTTTTCCCTAACTCAGTGGGAGGGATTAAGCTAGATAGGGATCGTGTTGGTGTGTTGGATCGTGTGCTGACTTCCCACTCTAAGAGGAATGGTACGGATCCCGCCTGAATTATTAATTCCTATCCAAATATCCTTACTTATGTATAATGCCATGTGGAGAGAAGTTTAACTGGAGTGCACCGTCCGTCGGGTGGGACGTCGAATTTTATGATCCCTTGGCACCTTACCTTTTTAGTGTTAGCTAATGGCGACGCCGGGCTTCTCTTCACCCTTCCCCCATTTCCTGGAAACCATACCTCTACCAAATTACCCACCTATCAATACTGACGAAAATTGTTCTAAGTTGTCGGTCACCTCCCCTATTACTACTACTTCTTAAGGCAGATATTTCAACTATTACGAAGCAAATGAGATCTAACTATGGTAGCGGGTTTTTTTGAAGTTAAATAGGTGTTACTGAAAACAGTCATCATAATCATAATAACTCCTCTCTCTATTAAAGGTATATTTATGGGCGAGTTCCATAGAACTATTGTGTATTACATTCTCCAATGACATCTTTTTTTCTTGCCTTGATTTATTTTCTTTCTCTGTCACTAATAATTTGTTTCAGCCTAAATAAATCTGTCTTGCTTTACTATAGTCGCCTTCATAATCCCACTTGCCTCATAGTATTTCCTACCCCACTTCTCTATTTTACGAATTTCACCTAGCCACCCCATTCTTCTCCTGCCATGCTTTAGACAACGTAGTTTGTCCTAACCTCCACCCACACCTCAAGAGCCTCAAATCCATGCCTATCCTCGTGCTATGAAGAGGAAATCTCAGAGCTCGGGAGGATGGGAGTATTTTTTTCTAAATCCACCCGGCGGCGAGTGGTCGTATTCGATCGTAAGGTGTTTGCGGAGGTCTGAGAACTATTTGAAGATAGGAGTTAGCTCCGTCGCTCCACTGAGAAACAAAACCGCCACCACCACGGACATCCAGGTCCCAGTCTCCAGACTATACCAGGGGGGCAAATTTCCCTCCCTTGCCGAAAACTGACCCTACCTCTATGCACTTCCAGCCTATTGGAGTATATTTTGAATCCATAAAACGTTATGCCTTCTATCACAGTTTTTTCTTTAGGTTTATTAATGTCTTTACTCTATGTCCCCGCCGTCATCTCCTCCCTATTCGTAAATTATTCTCCGACTAAACTATTCAAAATACTATATTTTATGAAATTAGTTAACTGATCTTGGAAGACTGAATGGTAGATTTGAGGCCTTTGCGATATGCATTTTCCAATATCAACTGTCGATATAAATCACGCATCGATGTGTTGGGGATACACTGACTTTGAAATAATTATCAGGTGTATCGGGAAAGGTCGATAATATTGGCTTCAACGAGCGATATTGATACTATTAGGATACCAATCAATATAGATGATACAATTAACTTCGTTAGTATCTTCAACATCAGGCACTAGTTCGGTTTTTTGAATAGAAGCTCCTATCATCATGCTGAAATTACTACTTGAATTACAGTGTAGCGTCTCTTTAGTCTTCACCCTCTGATGAGCGATAATTATAAATTGAGCTCATGTCGTCACAATCTCGATGTTTCAGTTTCTTGCGATTATACATGCCGACATGGGCGATACGAGACAATTAGCTGATTGATGTGGATATATAGTTCGATATTGCTGTATGTATCGTACAGCCGATCTCCAGAAATGCAACCCAATGTGGTGATTCGAATTTTACCAATTTTACAAATATCTGTGCATGAATAAATTTTATGAAGTGAGGTCATTATACATTTCTTATATGATTCCCTGTCAGTGCCAGGCAAGAGTTGACTGTTGCTGCGATTCAATATTCTTTCGTCTCGGAAATTGCGAAATCACGTTGAGATCAGAAGATGTGGAAGGAAAAAATCATTGATGTGATCTCGGTCAATTTGAATTCGGATTCATTAACCTCAAAACAAATTTCTTACTTTTGTACGCGACTTCTACCGCAAAGTTTCTCTCGACTACCATAGCACCTCTTTGAGCACCAGAGAGCATCACACCTGATGACGAGACCCTCTCTGCCCTCTTCAGGGTCCGATTCTTCCATAGACTCGGCTACGTTGACGTCAGTTACTTCTTCTAATTCCTAAATGCATTTTAAGTCTGGAAATAACCTCATAATCCTTCATCTAGGACTTTGCTTTCTTCTCTTTTTTATACGTCCTGAAAACAGAGGGAAAAATAAGGCGAGGGATAAAAGAGAAATGAAAAGCAATTTCGTGGTGTATTCGACCGTGTTGACTTAATTTCGTCTCTTTCTTTTTCTACTGCGTTTTTATTTTTAATTCTCTGCTCTGAAGTAAAAATAGAAGACTTTTATACGTAAGGAATCGTCGGAGAATTTTTAGGTAATTCTGGGAATGGGCTTTAAGTATCTTAAGCGAAATCAAAAATTATATTTAGGTTCATGGCTCATACTAGTTTTTCCTGGGTCTTTCCGTCACAACTCAGCAAGATTCCGTGGACGTGAATTGGATTACTATTAAAAACTAGTTCATTTGTTGGGTTACAAATTTTCCGGGAATAATTAGTAAACAATGGTAATGAGAATTGTCAGAAAATGCGGTGGAAGGAGCACTACAAGGATGTGGCGAGTTTACTGAGACTGCGTGAAATTGTTTCGCTCTTGAGGTGAAAGAACTAACTGTCAGGGGGATAGGAAAAGGAAATACGTTCGCAATATCAGAGAAAAAACAGAAAAAAATTATTAACGGAACCGAAAAATGTTCAGGAAATGTTGCAGGATGTACAAAGATGTTTACATCTTTATGTAGGAGTAAATTGTACTTACAGGTATGTATGATTTGCCTGTATATAGTATATGATGTGCGTTCAAGAAATGAAATCTCTTAATTTTTTCTAGCGAATTACCTATACTAGAAAGTTGATACTTCCATTGTTTCTTAAATTTATCTTTCTCTAGAGGTATACATTTTACAACGTCGACGCCATGATTTCAGAGTCACCGAAAATGCTTCTGCAAGGCTATCTTTAACCCACTGGGAAAACCGTCTGGCCCGTGGCAGAGGCTTCTTGGGCTCGTTGTCACACGCTATGGGTTTGGCTTTCTTTGAACTGTCGTCCCTAATTTACGCAAATTTTCACGTCCACAACACCATCACCTCATGTTTCACTCAATTGACGATGAATTTCGATGGGGTTTAAACCACACGAGTTGGGAAAACGGATGATCATGCTGTTCTTGCACACGTCACGACACCATTTTAAGTATTGAAAACTCGTCTCACTCTAGCGGTAGCTATACAAACTCTGTACAATGTTCTATACAGCCATCTATATACCTTGTATTCCTAAAGGGCGTTAGTGTATTTTAAGCCTAACAGTTTACATCTTTATATCGACTCACATTCCCGATAAAAAAATCGGTGACGTATAAACTTGAACGATCCTCGTTTAAGAACTGTTATTAATATTATTATAAAAATACTCTACCAGTCAAGTTAAGTTTTGGATAGATTCAATGCTTAAGCTCCTCTATATTTCTAAGTCCCACCTAACACATTTTTACATGTCTAAAACCTACATTACAACAAGCACTCTATTCTTATGCACATATATCCTGCCTCTACCACGCCTACCCAACATTCTCTCCTCTACCACAGTATTCAACAGTGAATACCATTGCATCCCCTGTATCCCCTGCATCCAGTTTTCATTCTTAGCTTTAAATCCATCATTATCTATGAGTTTCTCCCAACCATTCCTCCTCTACCAGTATTTCCTCCACCATGCCTGGTACTTCGTTTGTTTTATTTACACGTTCATTTCAACTTTTCCAGCCTCCACTAATTCTACAGCACACTTCCTAAGCTTCTTGTCCACTCTTATCCTTTCCTCAACCACCAAGTTTCCTTACCGTATGATACTGCTATTAAGGTTTTAAACAGTATTTTATTTAAATATAGTATGACATATAAAATAACCCCCTTTTTGGAAAAACTACAAGAATTATGTGATTAAGATATTATGCTAGCAAGTTTTGGCGTGATATCGATGAGCACCTTAGGTGAGCATTGAGGGTAAAAGTGGGAATTCTGCGATACTAATTTCTAGGAGGGCAAGGAGTTTGGAATAAATGGATTTTTGAGGATGTGCTACACTTGAACTAGTCGGAAGGGTGAGAAAATCAACCATGTCGAAGACACAAACGTGAGTGGTGCATATGATTGTATGAAAGGAAAATGCGTTGAGTGTACTGAAAGTGTAGACGGAAAATATTTGGTCCCTTACGGTTGATCTTCGTTAAATAAGTTTAATAAATGGGTTGAATTTCCATCACCACATTGGGGTGCATTTCTCAAAGATAATGCTATCATAAATACGATATGCTGATATTATTCCACTCTTCCTTTCGTGCAGAGCGAATGGATATGAATAATTTGAAGGAATCAAATTATCGAGGGTGTCACGATGTGAGATGAATTTCGACTTATCGCCGATATGAAGATACGGACTGAAAGGACGATAGTTCCGATGTTCAGGATATTGAGGAAATGTATTGTATTAACTATACTCATATGTCGAAATAAGCTTGAAATGCATCGATTTATGAATTAAACGTGTTTGGGCTAAGAAATTTAAAGCAATACATGAGACAGAGATAAATGTAGTAGATAAAAAATGCCCTTCGCCCGAGGGCATCAAACTCTTGCGTATTCATTTCAATTAAGAAAATGTCAAAAATCTATAATAAAAATGCATCCTTAGTCCAAAAATAATTTTTTCTGTCCTGGTAATCGGTTTATCTATCTATATAGTGTCGAGGAGCCCAAAAATGGTATTTATGACAAATAGTTGGACCCGGGCAAAATTTGAGCAGATGTTAATTAAAAAAAAAATAATAAAAAGTTCTTGAAGAATGCATTCGCGGTATACATTACGTCGTAATTCCTACTGTGACTAATCAAACTATTATTTTTAGCACGCATACAGGTGTTATAAGTTTACATCATTCACACAATGAAGTGGGAGTACAATTGCGGCTCCATGCGTATTTAAATAATATTTAAGCGTAAATACTAAAGCTGATGTACATGAAATACTCGTAAATAAAATCATGTCTCTCAAATTGCACTATTTATTAATATAATATGCTTTTTTATTTGAGTTTGTGTTGATTGAGATCATCAGTCTCACAAGAACCAATAATTACTTGCATTGTATGGAACAAAAAGGATGAATTTGGGACCTCCTGATATGAGAGTACGTTTGGACAGACTTCCTTTGTTCTCTTAAGTTCTAAGAATATTTATTATTTTAAGATTAAATTGAAAAAAATACCTTAAAATGTATTATTCCATCGAAGAATTTATGGGTCACTTGTTTTTACTTTGTAAATAATCCCGTTATTCCGTTAACAGCTTCAACGTATTTATATTACATGATCTGACGCAACTTATATTTTGCATAGTCTCACTGCATTTGATTTCTTGGGTGAAAATTATATTATGATAATTATTATAACGTGCCATGTGATTTTTGCAAAATTTTTGCAAGCATCATTATGCTAGTGGAGATTATTACTCACAGAGTTGGTCTGAAACGCTCGTCTTATGTTCACCTCCCGTTTAAACCGCTCGAAACAATATCGCGCAATGCCTTCTACATCTCATTTTTTTCTGATCATATTGCGTGACTGCACTACTCCGCTACCTACTACTCTAATAGCCTGAAGAACAGGCCAGCGAGGTCAATGCTTTCTCTGTTTCTCTGTCGGAAAACTGCGGGCTACGAAGAACATAGGCCTCCTCCGTCTGTTATGTTTTAGCATTCTCACCTGGGATTTTTCAATTTCATGGCTAGAGAAGGAGGACCTGGCGTTTTCCTCTGCTGCTGCCATCTCAAAGAGTTCCCCTCACACCTCTTTCTGAGTGACAAGGAAGAGGTTTTGCAGGAAATCCCGCAAGTTAAGAGAGCGCGAACAGTCCCCCAGAACTTCCCGCATTCCAATAATTACAAAACAATATTTAAGAAGGATCAAGCAGAAGCTCTTGGGAGGAGGTGAGCGGGAATAAGATGGGTGGAGATGGAGATGAGGGAAGAATGAGTTTGGGCGGAGTTGAGGCAGTGGGGATCTCGAAGTGGGCGGAGGAGATACTGAGAGGCAAGGGGATGCTGAAGGCCGTGACGGGAGAGAAGGGTGGATGGGAGAGGAAGAGAATCAAGCGCTTTGGGTAGAGAGGAGTTGGGAAATATAACAAGCTAAGAAGGGAAGTATTGCAAGGAGAAATGTGTATATTGTCTGTATAGTTGTTTCTACAGCTAAGGATAATAGTATACTGAGATAATCCCTTGGCAGAGAACGACCCGAGGCCTTCTATTTCATTAAATGCTCTGATAACTAAGTGGAGAGGTAAGAAGAAGGAATAATGCAGTTTGTTAGGCACGGGGGTGCGTGGAATGTATGTGAAGACGGAGAAGGCTGCAGAGTAAGACAAAAGTTCTTTTAATTGTTGAGAATATATTTCGAAGTCTACTAAGAATTGTAATGTTATTTTAGACCTCCCAAGACCTACCTCTACATAGTTGTCTCCCTGGTATAACATTATCATAATATGGTCATTTATTTTCCACTGAGTTAAGTCGTCTACGAGTTCTTTCCACCCCTATCCAATAGTGCCAACCTTCAAATGGTGTCATCTTATGTTAAAAAAAATCCTAGAAAATGTGGTGAAAATTGTGAGTATTTATTTTCAATATCCCGTTGTCGTTTACAGCTCAAATTTCCGGCGCCGGAAATCATTACGTCAATTAGAATAATTGAGGTAGTAATTTTCTCTTAGGAATATGAAGAGGGAGCAGGAGTTTCAAATTAGAACAGGTTCGCGCTTAATTGCGGAAAACATAACCTGTTAATCCTGTGAACTTTGAGTAGAAGTAAAAAGAGATCCGCCATTTTAATTTTGTTCCCTCCATTCTTCCTCCTAAAAATCACATCTCTCATTTCGTTTAATAAGCTATGAGATTACACCAGAGCCTAAATCTTAGAATTGCGGGGCCGAGGGCGGATTGAAAGGGGAGCGGTGATGGAGGGGTGAATTCCTCCGCAAGAATCCCCGAACACTCAAATAAATTAACCTTTAAATCCTTCAGTTCCACGTGCGTAGATTCGAGCTAATAATTTGAAATATGTTTCAGTAATTCCATTCACTCACCATTTACATCTTTCCGTTAAGTATTCCAGTCATCTGCGATAAAAGTAGTTAAAAAGAAAGGATTATGTTGACTCGTAATAACGTTTCATTCTGAAATCACCTTATCTATTTTTTTCCAGCCCTACACTTTAAACATAAACTTCAAAAGCTTTTGACTAAATCTTGTAAATGTTCTCCGTTTGATAATGGTATGAATTAGGAAAGAAAGTGGTCAAAATATTATTTTGCAAGCATAAATTTACTTCATTCTATCCTGGATGAAGTCTAGGTTGATGAATGAGTGTTCTTCAGAGGAAGTTGGACCATGGATTGGGCCAGATGCTTGAAGATATAGTTAAAGGTGTGACGTTCCTAATCAAGAGGAGGGTTCTCAGTTAATTTTTCTGAGAATGAGGAGGAAACAAAGAATAAAAATGTCTAACTATTCGTCGGGAATTTGATTAAGATCCCTTGGATACTACGATAGCTCTTGAGTGTTACGCTTAAGAACTTTCAACGGAAGAATATTCGGAGAAAATCGAAGACGCGCAGAAAAACGCGCCGAACCGAATCCAGGCTACTACCACCCTGGATAATTAGGTAACTCTCCGTTTCATTAGTCTAAGCTCTAATATTAGCTCGGTTATAGTACAAGGCGCCTTGCGCAAGAGCTCCTGGATAATAACTAGCTCTTAAGTTGATTAGCACGTTCTGATTTGAAGTAATAAAAATAATCGAAAACCTAACGAAACTCAATTCGGCCCTTATAAAGACTCGTAGATTAGTATGTGGTGGGATTGAAAAAGAAGAATTGGGACTATTGAAAAAAATCCATTCCTAAAATAGCGTCTCGCTTCACTTAATCTTTTACGTAGCTCCAATATGTTTCCTTCATTTTACTCCAACAATTTTTTTACTCGGAAAGCTTCTTTCCGTTGAGTCCGAGAGAAAACCTTGGCCTTCGCTCGACCCTGAAAATGTTACTCCCCCACTCTTTACCAATAGACGAGAGTATTTTGATTTCTTCAAAATAATTTTCATAGCTACTCTCATTGAACGCATCAAAGCACTCGTGACAATATAAATCACTGATCAAAATAATTACTCTTTCTTAGATTAATTATTTGAACATGTAAAAAATTATTTAGAACAAAACATTTATGTCAAAATTCCGCATATTCGTCATATTTATCGACTTTTGAAGAGATATAAATTGACTGAGATGCAGTTGTCAACCTGCCCGTCAATGAAGTCAGTGATTAGTATGATCGACTGGATTTCAATAATAATCTATTAGAGCAATGCCTTGATCGGCATTTATCGACGAATCATTCCTTATAATCAATTCATTAATTGATATTTTAGCTGCATATGAATAATATACTGCCCACTGCCTTCGAATACACCCAATTCTCAAACGTACGGCGGATTTAGATGAGGATATCATATAAGGACCACTGCAGTAAGCAATTTACGTCACACAAACGAATAGTATTGGCGGTGCGACAGCCATTCCGCGTTTGTATTTGTGTCTGGTCTTATATTCCTTCTTTACATCAGGTTATGGAACTTATCTTAACATTTTCCCGAGAGATACTGCCCTTGAGTTAACATATGAAGCACGAGGGAAAATGTAATAGTTACTTGCGTCACAAATTCAAGATGGCATCTCTAAAGAAGTGGCCCCGCACCTTCTCTGATGTAAATATTAGGTGATATGTTTTCACTCGAAGATAGATATATCACAATCTCGCCACATGTCACTCCTCAGCCGAAGAACTGGGCGCCTTAGATGAGAATTATCTACAACTCAGTGGAAAGATTTCCGGCGGCACTCGACGCATTTCTGCAAGGGAAATCGCTTAAGCGCATGCGCAAAACGGATCTAATGGATAGGTTCGTGCGTACGAAGATCGGTGACGCGGGCTACGTATCACTTCGGTTGCCACACCGAGGGAAAAATCTACATTTTCGTCCATTAAATTTCTCGGATCAAAATCCTCAGGATACGGATAGCCGTCATCTTCTGTTTCCTCATTGCATACAACGGGGTGGATACGTGGGTGGCATAGTCCACTGCAGCGGTACGGGAACTTAATTCTTACCAGCAATGTGCCTTCAAGTTTCTAATATCTTAATAATTTTTTTCTGACTCGCTACTTCTACCAGAAAGTTGATACTTCTGCTATGTCTTCATATAATCTCCGTACGCTATAATTCCATGTCATCTGAGAATTCATTCACAGATTTCGCTTTTGTCCCCTGGAAAAACCGGCTGGTCCGTGGCCAACGCTTCTTAGGTTCGTTTTTACCCGCGTTCGGCCTTTTGTGAACTGCTGCACCCACAAGCGTACATTTCATACACATCCATAACACCATCATCGCATATCTCATTCACTTGGCGATGAATTTCGATTGATGTTAAACCATGCAAATGGAGAAAACGAATGATTACACACTGCTCTTGGGCAGTAAACGACGCCACTTAAGGTATTGATAACGTTTCTCACTCTAGCAAAAGCTATAGAACCTTGTTCACTATAAAGGTGGAGCCATCTCTGTTTTATATTGAAATAGAATTCCCGCCTACTCATCCTCATTTTTACCATAATTTACTCCCAGATCCGAGAAAAAATTGACATATCTTAGATTTTGAAGGCACCTTGAAATTATTTAAATAAAATATTGTTCATCGTAAAATAATCTACTAGAGCCAGGTGAAGGTTAACGATCACAAAAAACCTTAAAAATGGCTTCCTCGCTTCAAATCGGGAATTTAAGTACCCAATTGGTGACCCCGGTTATTTGCTGACCATCCGATTGACGGTTAGATTTCGGGTTAATTTTGATTTTCATCGTCGAAATGCAAATAATGGCCCCCGCAGGAAATGATCGGCGATCAGTCATTTATTGGTGTTCCTGGAATCGGACCTAGCCATCCCAGACGGCAATCAATGCTTCATTTTCTAACGTGTCCTGATTTGGTCACTGTCTGCGTCCCGCCAGCAAATATCAACTGGGACGTGACCAAACTATTAAGCTGATGGGCAAAGAAATGCTTGGCAATCAATGGATATCAATGAATTTGACAACTTTTTTGTTGATGCTTTTGTCCCATAGGTCAATTCTACTGTATTTTTGTATATCCCCAATGACTTAATGGGCGCAACATGTAATAAACCTTAAGGCGTGCGAAATTCATTAATTAATGGTCAACGAGATACCTTTCCCTGTGAACCCGCTTGATTTAGTGATCAAGTTTCATAATCCTGAAAGTCTTTCCGCTTGAATTTCTGGTGGGATGTCAAATATCGTTATCCGGGACTCTTAGGTCAATAGCTGGGCAGCCGCCCGTTAACCGCAAGTTAAATCGCTGCGAAAAAATTCAAATGAATGAAATGAATATCATTAATTTTCCTGCACTGCTAAACTTTTGTCACTGGGCATTAGACGAACGGAGCCACTTCTGCTTGCGCTGTATACGTATTCAAGGGGCACGTAATTGAAAATACTTATTTGCATTCAGCGAAAGTATGTATGCGGTTTGTGAGAGCAGCAGAAGCGTCTAAAAGTCATTCGGTAATGTTAATTTAGAGAAAGCAAAACTCTAGATGACCACAGCATTCATATGAATTGGATAATTAAACTGAATCATCATTATTAATCTTGCTAGTTTACCGATTAAGGTAGGCTATGAATGTACACGCTGATTCTCAACCGTTACATTTCTAAGTCTTACCCAGCATGAAACAATGTGGTACCAAAAGCAAATAATTGCGGTAATAAATTATTAAACTATATAATACGAGGGTCATCCGGAAAGTAGTACCCGTTCGTGCCGCATGAAGTGCTGACGACGCGAGTAGCCGCTGGACGAGGTCAGATAGCTTCAGTGGCTTGTCTGCCTTCTCTGAGCCAAGTTGCGTGACGCTAGCATTGCCTGTGTTGTTTCTGTGATTGTTTACAATGTTTAAAAAAATTGAGAACGCCGCCAGTTGTGAAGTGAGGGCAGTGATTAAATTCCTCAATGCAAGAAACGTTCGCCCATGTGATATTCATCGCCAATTAAAGGAGGTGTATGGAGACAATGTAATGGACGAGTCGTCTGTTCGGCGGTGGTGTCGCAACTTCAACATGGGGAGGGGGAACACACACGACGATGAGCGTTCGGGGAGACCGTCTGTCATTACAGACCAACTGGTGAGCTCAGTTGACGAATTCGTGAGGAACGATCGGCGCGTCACAATTGATGACATCTGTGAGCATTTTCCCAATGTTTCTCGAACAATTGTTCATGAAATTGTTAAACACCATCTGCATTATGCAAAAATTTGTGCAAGATGGGTCCCTCGCGTATCTCAATGAGCTGGCGGCGAAGGACTATGCAGCAGGAATACAGAAACTTGTCACACGTTATGACAAATGCCTTAATTTGCTTGGAGATTATGTTGAGAAGTAGTTTAAAGTATCCTCTTTCAAATAAAATTTTTTATGTTTGTTAATATTTACTTTTGTGTCTTTATTTCACGAACGGGTACTACTTTCCGGATGACCCTCGTAGATAGAAATGTACGAAATCTATATATGTGCCCATGCTCCGGTTTATTGAACTGATAAATTTCAAATAGAGTTTGCCGGGATGCTAAATTTGGCGGACTATATTTCTTGAGGAAAAATTATTCGAGGGTAAAAATCTAAATTATTTTTTGTAGATGCGTTAACTCTTTTCTTACCAATAATAACTTCCTGAAAGTTTTATTTTAATGAGGACCAAGGATGAACTACGAGGGGGATGGTGGTAAATGTCGTTGAAAGGAAGTATGAGAGAATTAAGAGATAGGCTCGGAAAAGGGTATAGTCTGGAGAGCCCCTACAAATTCAGTCTTCAGGATTGATAACCCGTAAAGATGACGTGATGTGTCTTTCCATTTCTAATTGTTTCAGTTCTTGAGTAGTACATGAGTATATGCATACGGACATCTGCTCCAATTGTTTCGCTGATCCTTACGTTTCATCAGTAACGACTGCTTAGCAGAGTATATTATCCCTTAGCGAATCCGCCACTCGTTCGTGCACCCAAGTGAACACTGAGTCGTACTCCTTTTCAGGGAAAGAGTACGGCATTGACTAGCACTAGAGAGAGGGGTTGGGAGAACTATCACATTTTTCTACGCCTCCTTGGGGAATATAAATTGAATCGGAACGAGGGAGAAATAAATCTAAGAGCAGTGGCAAAGAATAAGGAGGAAAGAGAGAGAGAGAGAGAGGAGGGAGAGTTGTTGGGGATGGGATTTGAGGGAGGGTGAAAATATTTTATTTTTTTCTCCCCTTTGAGTTACGGCCAAAGTCCGGGAGATGGCGTTCGTCTCCTTTTTACACCCTCCTTCCCTTTCCCATCCTCTTCTCCATCCCCTCATCTCTCTCTCTCTCTCTTTCCTGCATTCTCTCTTAATATATATTTCTTTCCTCTCTTCGCTCCTCCCTCGCCCCGCCGTGCCCTTTCTCTCTCTTCTCTCTCCTTTTTAATCAAGGGACTATAAGGAAAGGGAAAAGATCGATAGGAGACTCCAATAAAATTAGACTTTGAATTACTCCTGCAAGTTTTGCAGTGGCATTCGTCGGGGGCAGGGGAAATTGGGAGGGACGAGAAGGCTGATTTGGAGGAAGGGGGCGACTGGCTTGGGAATAGGTTAAGGGAGTCGGGGATACGGGGTGCCGTAGGGGAAGGGAGCGCCATTGGGGTGTAGAGTGATGGGGATGGCCGCTCCTCTCAACGCGGGAGGGAGGTTAGTGGGAGGCGGAAATGGTTATAAACGGAGCCACCGCTCTATTCTCCCAGAGGGGGGCGGGAAAGAATTGAAATGAGGTTTGATTGAGGGTTTTGGTGTTAGCAGAGAGAGGTATTGCGGGGAGAGGGATGACATATCGGGGCAAGTAGGGAGCGAAAAGGGGTCGGAAGTTTATATATTTAGCATGATCAGCTAACTGTTGTTAAAGAAGTAGGGAGTGACCCTGAGAGTCACTGCAAAGCTTCATATATTCCACTATTCGATCAGATGCATGGGGAGTTCTTTCGATTTATATACTAGGAGGAAAGAGTCACCATTCCCGAATGGTTTACATGTATACATACAAGGTTAGTATAAAAAGTATCGGTGAACATTTTGCCTGACGTGTGCGTGAAGTACTGAATTAAAACCATCGGTTTAGTGTGCACGTGATCGCAAATTGTATTGGTATTGATAAATGACAGTGCTCACCATTACCACTGAAAGTTTGGCGATGCGAAAGATCTACGCTAAACTCGTCCAGGACGTCTTGACGGACGACCAAGAGCAGAGTCGAGTGTCTGCTCACGAAGACACTCTGCAACGGCATGGCGACGATTCCCCAATCCCCTTACAGTCCCCGCTTGGCACCAGCAGACTATTTCCTAATCCAAAAAGCTAAACACTCTCTCAAAGGATACCACCATGCGCCGTCAAAGGAGCTTGCACGCGTGTCCTTAAAGACCTTCCGGAATTCACCTACCAGGGAGCCTTCGGGTCGTGGAAAAGTCTCTGGCAAAAGTGTGTCGACGCTCAAGAGATGAACTTTGAAGAATTTTGAGGCATTATTAATCAATGTAAAGAAGAAGGGTGGAGAGAAACCCGGCGTCGGCATTAGCCAACTCTTAACGAAAGTCGCCAAGGGGTCCGCAACTTAACGTACCATCCGACGGACAGCGTACTCACTCAAAGTGCCTTCCACAAAGCACCTAAAATAGGGATTGGGATACAACTAAAAAATATCTTGGATTCGAACCCGGGCTGACTGGATGGGAAGTCAGTACGCTGACCACCGCACCATTCCGATCCTCACGTGAGGAGAAACTCGAAGGACGGTGGTGACTTTTTAACTATTTCATCGTTTCAAACACTATGCCACGCCTTCGTTTAGATTAACTGTGATCGTTCTCTTTGGAGCTCTTTCATGTGAATTATCCACTAAATGGACCTCGTTTCATTAGCAGTTTCTAAACAAACACCGCGGTTTGTAGTTACGGACGAGTCACGTGGATTCTGCTAGCACTTGGTAGAGCGCCGCGTTCTGAATGCTATAAAATGGACGCCCTTATCATCGTAAGCTCTTGATTAACGGTTTCGAAAACAAAGTATCTAACAATCGGTCGTCATAGACGTAGTACCCCTCGCCACCACTTGAAATACCATCACTGATCGCGGAGCTGATTGCTTTTTTTTACGTTCATAGGTATTTCAATAGTAAAACGTAATCAACGGGCAACTATCTAGGAATCAAGGGTTATCACCGCTGACATGGTATCCAGCGTGGAGACCGGTCAAAGGAATTCAATTAACCACGTTCCCACCCGTATAATTCATTATTTATTCTCTGCATGAGCCAAAAAATTACCTCACTTTGTATTTCACTGTTAATTCTGTGCCCATCGGATACGAAGGCTACGCATTGTGGATCGAGGAATTCGTGCGCAGTCTGTAGGCGAGAGTTTCAAGCCTCGGTTTCATGATCCTGCCTAAAACGTGGCCTTATTCTCTGTTTCTAACTCAAACATCCACATAATTGAACCTATTGCGATTTTCATGTTGACCTAAAATAACATCGTTCATCAATCATTGTCGGTAATCTCTTCAAGAATACATAAAAAACAAATCTCTTAATCATAGTATAATATTTTCCTCCTTGAATCCTCACTCCTGGATTATGATTCTCAACTTTGAAATAACGTGAGGCCACGGGAAATACACATAGAAATCTAGTTTTCTCATAAAAAATTTGCATTGATGGTTGCAGGTCCATTTTTCACTCCATAGGGAATGTTAAACATGTCTTTCCTTGAAAAAAACTCAGGTCTTCATATTTGAGCAGGTAGTATCTTTTCATATATAGCGATAGTTCAGGGGGTAGAGCATTGGACTACTGAACGGAGGGTCCCAGGTTCGATTCTCGGGGAAAGTCTCTGGGCACCTGCAGCTCCACCCAAGATATGCGATTTTTTGGGTACCAGATCTTCCTGGGAAACCATAACCGGCATAGGAAAAGGAACTGGCCCCTCTACCCTGATGTGTGAATTCCATACGCCGTCGGGATTAGTACCGGGTGAACTCTACCATCACCTACCAAACCGACATTCGGGTTGATTACTGTGTTTATGGTTTTTTATGGATAAGTAAGTATATTAACCAACTTCCACTCCCAACCCCCGCTTTATGTGTAAGATAATAGGGTATCCTTTCCAAAACTATCGTTCTCCTTCCCTCCTTTTTCAAAATCTCCCCTTAATTTCACCTCGCCCCGCCAGCACCCATCCTAGTCCCATATACATACGAGATGTGATCAAGAAGTAATGGGAATATTTGATCTTCACATTGAGCATAGTATAGTGCACCTTGAGTTCTAGCGACAAGGTCAAACGACCAATAAAGAGTACTAAATACAAGTTCAAAGCCATTTGCGTGTGGAGGTATGAAAAAAACACCCACATTTGTGGCGAAACAATTCATGACTTTTGCACCATGAAAACGCATCAGCTCACACTGCTTACTGCTTGTTCGTGAATTATTGGCCAAAAACAGCACTTTAATAATATCCCAGCCTCCGTATTTGTCAGATATGGCCCCGTGTAAATTTTTTCTGTTCTCAAAAATAAAGAGAATCTTGAAGGACCGTATTTTTATCAGCAAAGATGATATTAAAAACGCATCGCTGGGAGGGCCAAAAACTATAACAAAGATCTAGTTCCAGAAGTGTTTCGAGGATTAGGAAAAAGTGCTGACATAAGTATATTATATCTAATGGGGACTTATTTGAAAGGGATAGGTTTGATATAGACGAATGAATAAAATTGTTTCCAACTGACTCGAATTCCTATTATTTATTGAACACACCTCGTATATAGTCGACTACACAAAACACGTTTTTATGCAATTGAAGATGATGTAGTAACGCTGAAATATGTTGCACATCGTAGTAAATATGCAGCAGAAACGTACAACCCTAAGTTATTTATTTATTAGTAAATTATTGTCCAGCATAGATCCTCTATCACATAAAAGTATAGCAGTGATGAATAATCGATGTAAAGAATCGATATTTTGACCATCGTCCCTATCGATATCCTTCGTAAGGCGATGAGGGACTCCAGAGCAAAGTGTCAAAATAATTTTAATAAAAAGTAGAAAGAAAACTTCACTGGACCTAATTATAGCCGTATAATTATGTGCATTGGAGTTTTATTTCCACTTCTTAATTTAGTTGAGGTCTTACAAATCTAATAATAAAAACCATAAACACAGTAATCAACCCGAATATCGGTTTGGTAGGTGATGGCAGAGTTCACTCAGTACTAAGCCCGACGGCGTATGAAATTCCCACATCAGGGTAGGGGGGCCAATTCCTTTCCCATTGCTGGTAATAGTTTCCCAGAAAGATCTGGCACCCGAAAAATCACATAGCTTAGGTGGAGCTGCAGGCGCCCAGAGTGCCTTGCCCGGGAATCGAACCCGGCTCCCTCCAGGGAAAACTCATAGCCCTAAGTCGATATGCAATGACATCCATTGCATTGTGAGATCAAATCTTCGATACTTTAACGATTCTCACTGTCGCATGTAATCGATCAGAGATCCGAGAAAAAAATTTCGTGCGATGCTTTTTTTCCGTCAATGAAAAATTTAGAAATATATTTGACCTCACGCGAGAATGTTTATCTTCCAGATGTTTTACATGAATGGCCGAAGAAGTGCCTCTCGAAAAAAAATTTGGGAGGAAGGGGACGTGGGTGATGATTCTCATTGGGTGCCTGGAATGGAGCGGACTTCACTATTCCCTCTCCTTTCATTCTGGGGGACAAGGAAATCCCTCCGAACCTCTCTTTTACCTGCCTTCTCACCTTCAGCTTCCCTCCGCCACCATCCTGCCCTTAACATCTTGTGCCTCCCTTCCCACTTCATCTCCTCAGGAAAGTCGAGACGCCTTCGTCTGAAGCAGGGTTGCCATTTCTACTCGTATGATCTCGAATGGGATAAATGACACGAATTCTATTCCCAAATGGCTCCCTGGTGGAACATCTCTGTTGCCACGGAGCGGGACGAATTTGCTACAACCAGGGGAGAGTTTGGACAACGAACGTCTTTCCTTAATCCCTTCATGATTATAATGAAATTTGAACAAAAAAATGACATTTAAACCTTTCTCTCTTTGACTGTGTAAATACTAAGGGGGGGGGAAGTTAAGAGACATGCTTGGGCTCCTTTATCTGGTGAAGATCCCCAGCTTGGGAAAATTGCCATAGTAATGCTTACGATGTTGTTATGGCTATGTCTCGGTGAAGACTTCTCTTACGCTAGGACCTTGAGTACCTATAGGTCTTACTTGATATATTATAAGTTATAGATCAATCGTGAATGTACTAGGGGTATCTATATTGGCAAAAACCTTCCCGAATGACCCCATGGGAATGCTATTAAAACATTTAGTACTCGTTATAGTATTGCTTGCTCTGCTTTGTTTGTTTTTAAGTTTCCCCTTCCATCCCTCGTCTCTCTCTGTGGGGGGACCCTCCCGCTCCCTACAGCGTTGGGTCATATTCCCTACCTGTGTCCTTGGGGAGAAGACCGTTGAAAGTTGCATGTCTTTGTGGTAGTGAAATTTCGCTTCTTACTTTTAAAATTCTATCGTACACGTTATTGGATAAATATTTTTTTTGCATCCTTAGGTGCAATTGTTTATCAGTTTATAGTATACACATTTTTATGCGTGTAAGTTAAAAAGGTTTTTGCATGAATATGTGTGACAATATGAGTGTATGCTTGCATAAATATGTAGATTTTGCATGTAATTTAGTTCCCTTTGCTGGGTGGTGACCTAACACCCCCCGCCACACGCCCTTGCGGGGTATTAAGTAGATACAGAGATTTATTTTGGAAATAGGAACGTGTTTAACGTCAATATTTTGAAGACCCTGTGCACGAAACAAGAAGAAAATATAAAAGAAACGGAACCCCATTTTATTACGAATCAATCGCGAAAGGTTTTCTCCTTATTTTAAGGTTAGGTTTCGGACGGTCCATAGTTACCATTTATTTCTAAGTACCGTGGGATTCCTTTATCTTTCTTCATTTCTTTGAAACTTCTGGCTGCATTCATGCTGTTTAAAAATCCCACTCTCATCCTTCCTACCTAGCTTTCTGCTTAAATAATGAATAGATGCGATTAATTTAGAAAAGGGTAATACAAAACATATTCAAAAGGAAGGGCTGTTTTTGAAAATTAAATATTGGTGAGTCACGACAAAGTTGTGCCCATGCAGCGCCATATATTGATTGTTTCAGAAGCCAATATAGTTACTATTTTGATTCAGTAAACGTTTGCCTTTCGGTGAATGCAAGTAAAAATGTCCGCGAAATTCGTTGCTCCTACCAGTTGTAAAGTGCATGCTGTGATTGAATTTTTGCTTGCAAAAGAATACAAAAACTACTATCTGATACGTATTCAATTGATTGGTCTGGCTGATAAATTTTCTCATGCGGACGCACCGCTATTTACACCATTGCTTCGGAAAAGGTCGGATATCACAAAATGTGTGCAAGGCGAGTACCGAAAAGTATGCCAACCAGCATAGAGAGCGAAGTACATGAATGGTGAGTGGACGCGCGGTTTCGGACCACCAGTCCCCACCTTACACCTAGTGACCATTTTCTCTTCTTGCACTTGAAACAATGGTTTGGTGGACAACGGTTTGAAGACGACGAGGAACTCAAGGCCGCCCTTGTCAACTTGTTCAATTGCCAGGCAGTGAACCTCTATTCTGAGGGATTGAAGAAGCTGATGGAACGTTACAAAAGGTTCTTCGAAGTGAAAGGCGATAATGCAGAAACGTAAAGTAGGTTTGCAAGAAATTAAATTCACCAATAAAAACTTTGTCTAAAGAATATACTTTTTATAACAAAGTGGCCCTTACGTTTTGTTACCTCATAGAATCGATATTCTTGGTGACATTTTGATTCTTAGAAATACCACTCGTTAATACCGTCAAGTTTTAATTAGAACGTATCATAGTCAAGTAATAGACACTAAACTTTAGTTATTCGTGAGAAAAGAGCAAATTGAGGCATCAATTTTTACGGGTATTATTATGAGTAGTACATCACTCTCTCTCTCTCATACCATGAAATCGTGCATTTACATGATATTTTTTCAGATATTTTTGTTATCACGTTATACATTATTGTGTTAGCCTAAATCTGCATTTCTTGCAAAAAAACTCTCTACACAATGAAATATTTTCCTCCGTCGCATAATTCATATTACTTTATTACCTGAATATTTAAAATTTATCACCGTGATTACCTAATCAGAGAGTGCTTATCAATCAATTTCAAGAAAGAAGAAAACCATTCGATTAAAACGAACTCAAGTCAGGCACGCGTTGAACGGGGTCATGTCAAATCCCTAACCTTACACGCGAACATAAGTGTTAAGGAAACCTTTCCACAGGTGAACTCGAGTCAATATCTTTCTCCCCCATTCTCTCCAATCTCCACCTCCCAACCTCCTCCCACACTTCCTTTCCCAACCCCCTTTTTCAAGGTCTTCGGGTTACTTTAGCCCTCCACCTCTTGAAACCTTCCCTTTACCCGGCGGGATCGCAGAAGTAGCCCACCCCCAACCTACCCCCAAACTCTGCCACCCACGTAGAAGCAATTAATTACTCATCCCCTCTCACGAGTCACCCCCGTGCAATATATATATATATATATATATATATATATATATATATATATATATATATATATATAGAGAGAGAGAGAGAGAGAGAGAGAGAGAGATTTCTACTGAAGGAATTTTATATACATGTATATATGAACACACGCACATATATGTTTTCCCTGGAGGAATTTTTCCTCCAAGGGAGATGTGTCTCGGCCTCCTGATTCATTGTCTGCCCCTTTCTTAATAATTCCATTTTTTTCTCATTCTTCACATCATTTCCCACCCTTTTCAAAGCTCCGAACGCCGCCTAAGAACCTGAACGATTGGCGGTGACGTTTTCATTAAATCCAAAGGAGAAGGAGATGTTATAATTATTAATGAGTGAACACGTTTGGATTGTTTGAAAATTTTCCTTATTTTTTCTTTATGAATATTGGGTGTTAAATGGGGAAAAAATTGGTTTGGAGAGGAAAACAAAGGAGTATCGGATGGAGGGCAGGTTGAGAGAAAGTTTGTGGGAGAATTTCGGGAAAGACGACTAAGAGGTGGGTGGAGGAGAGATATTGAGGGATAGCGAACTTTAGTTAACGTAAGATAACGACTTCAAAAAGATTCTGCGGAAGGAACTGAGGTGTAATCAGCCACCGGCGGAATGGCAAGGGACTACTGCCTTCTCTGGAACGTGCAGGTTTCCCATTTCATATAGGTTGAAGACCACGATTATGGACGTCCTTGCATCTTAACTCACTTTAATTTAAAAGAGAACAGGTCAGTAAAAGAAGTGACTGGGATGAATTTATTACCACATTTGGTGCTCAAAAACTATAAACAACTCCAATCGAGGTAGAAGCTAATTGAAACCAATTTTCTGAAAATTTATGTCCACCATTATCGGATTCGAATTTAACCGATTCATAGATACTCCACGACATGGGCTACGTCGGGTGCTTTCCGTCAAGTTTCATGCATTCAGTGTTTCAAAGCGGCTTGTTTAGGAAAAAATCATTCATTATATATTTTAAGTGCCCTATAGTACCCAGTATTCGGTAGATTTCCGCCTTAGACAGGCTTCACTGATTTTAGCGCAGATCATGAACCACAAGATTTCGGACATTCAGGGATCACGTCAAAAATGTATACCTGCTGTCACGAATAGTCAGTCAATGTTTATTTCAAAATGCTGGGAGAAATAGCTCATATAGCCAACATTTTTATAAACCATCACATTTCTTATAATTTTAAATAATTTTCTCTTTAAATATCAAAAAGTCATCACCATGGCACTAAGAATATACCATCGACGAGAAATTAATTTCCCGAATGCTCGCATTTCAGCTGGGCCGAGTTTAAGGCACATTTTTACTAGAAAAATGAAAAACAATTTTTACTTGAAATAAAATAATTTTTCAAATACACGCTAATTTTGAATTTTTCGCATAAAACTTATGTAAATTTTACTAAATTTAGCGTCAAAATTAAGGTTTCTCTTAACTCTAAGTACCCTCTGAGACTATCATTTGTGGAAAGCAGAGGTAGAGGAGAAAGGAAAGAAGTTTAATATTTATATTAATGGATTCAGACGTCGGTTTTGATTTTTTAAAGTGGAACAAATTCTATTTCCAATATTTTGTTGAGTGTTGAGAAATTTATTTTGAGTTTTTTTTTTAAATTTGGACTGTGATGTATTTGTCGGAATCGACCATTTGTAACCGAATTCTCGCAGAATACATTCTTTCGACATTGAATTAATATTCATTCATCAGGCTTAATATTAAAGTTCCCTACAATTTTCAAAACCAAAAGTTAGGAAAACTTATGCTTAAATATACGTAAAAAGGTATGAGACGGTAAGATATGGAATAAATATAACCAAAATGATATCAACATTTTAAGTAAATTAGTTATCATAAAATTTGTACTTGCATATTATTAAATATCATATGTTAACAGCGTATCTATTAGCTATGAGAAACTTTTTTAAGCGCTAGTACTATCAACTAAAAAATTTCGCCAACATGGAATTTTTTGATTTTTATCTCAATATTTTTGAACACTCTGAATGAATGATTTTAACGGAATTTAATAATGAGGATTAATTAGGTACTAATGCATAAATTGAAGTGGCTGGTTTACTGTAGAGAAAGTCATTTAGCCTAATATTTACTATCAGATTCTAAATTTTTGAAAATGTTGAAACAAAAAATAAGGTACTTGTGTTATTCGAAGGCACGTGCATTGGTTATTGAATTTTTCGACGCTCGTCCGTGAGAGAATATTTTTTTTTCTCCACATTTACTACATAACCAACCTATCAGCGTCCCAAATACATCAAAGAGCATGCATAAAAACTTCGCTCGGGAACGAAAAAAAATTTTTTTTTCTCGCGCAAAACGAGAATTCGCCGAGTTAAAAAGTAGTATATTTTTTTCGCAAACCTCGTCATGAAAAGCGTAACCTCGCTGTCACGGACCAGTGGGCCCTACGAGTTGAATTTTAAACTACCTAACTGCGGGTGTTTAAAAATAAACGATTTAAATCTGTTTAAATATTTCCTACACCTCTCCCTTTCCACCTCCCATATTCAGCCTGCTGTGTAGTTCGAAACTTACGGGGCACTCGAGACAGCAATCACTCGCCACTCGTAAGTGGCGGAGACATTGAATTCCAACGTCCAACTGACCGCTGTTAACGACACGCGCTCATTCGCTCCACGTCAAAAGGCCGAAGTGGTCATACAAAATGCGGCTCGTCCCACAGTTTGAAGAAAAACATCATGGTGAATGCGATTGGTTTAACTCAGCACCCCACTCAACTATCCTATCCCCATCACATTTACTCGCTTTAACATCAGTCATTATTCACTTCTAGTCCTGGGCCCTCATCTGTATTCACCCGCGTTTCTTCTCCTCTCATAATCTAAATATCAGCATCGAACTAAGTTATAGTTCCTAAGAATGGAATCGATAATTTCATCCCATCTTTTTTTGCAGTGCATTGAGGCCCTTCTCTCTAACTTTCCGACACATTTTCCCTGATTAATTGCCACTCAAATAAAAATGCCAGCGAGTTAATGGCCTCTGTACTACTTTCTGTTGGCCATATCTAGATTCGCAATTTCATTTAAAAACCCTTTTGGGTTTGCTAGTCGGTGTGAAGCTTTTTCCGATGATGGCTAACTGTTCACAGGCTGGGAGCCTACTGAGTAGAGCAATCGTCCTCCGATTAAGGTGACCAAATTCGACTCCCGGTGGTATATCACGATGCTAAATCTGAGCTCTGGGTTTTTCCTCTGGCTCCCTGTGCCTTCTGAAATCCAAAAGCGGTACTGGCAAAAAACAGGAACATCTTATTTCTTCTGCAAATCCTTTAAATCCCGTAGGAAAGAGTTTTAAGTAACTGATGCCATTTGAAATTGAGTTTAATATTAATAATGTATTTCCATACTTAAGGTGGGTTCTTCCAAGGATGGAATCGTACCCCTTTCTGAGCTTTATCCATGGATATCATCCCAGAAATAAGGTTCAAAAATTACCCCAGGCTCGGCAATTCATGACGATGATGCTTGTCAGAATCTAAGTATATGGTCCTATATGACTGCCGCGACTCAATCCATCGGCTAATATATACGTAAAGAGTTTGTAAGTGACATAATTCTTTTAATAGGAGGCGTCTGAGTGTCATTTGGAATCCCCTCGGCCTGATTTCCTCCCCACTCCCATGTGAGAGAAAAATCTTCTCACCCGATTTGCACGAGAATTGATGAGCCATTGCTTTCCATTCTCTTTAAAGGCGGTCCACATTGAATAGCGTATAAAATTTAAGAAATTTGGATTTAATGATATGAGTGAGAACGGGACCGTTCAAATCACGCCCTTAAAAACTTAACACAAACGCGAAAGATGGGTCATGTTTAGCTTTCAAGTCTAATTGTAAGTCGCTAAGCTAGCCAATCACGAATGATAACGATTTTTAAGTTCTAGAATTACGTACGATCATGGCTGACGCTCCAACACCGCGAGTGACTTGAAACATGCAATGCTGATAAAAAAAACTCGATAATTTGGAGGCGGAGTTAATTGAACTTGTGAGGGCACAGCCGTTTATTTATGATAACTTAATTGGTAAAATTTATGAACGAGCAATTACATAAATATCTATCAACTCCTCGGCATCCATATTCACCCTACTACTGCTATTACGACTTCATTAGTTGCTACGGATGACCTCCCTGAGCCGGTAGGGACGGGTTTTCCCTCCTGTTAGTGAGCTTAGAAAAGACAGACCTGTGCTCATAATGGCTGAAGTTCTGATATTTTTGGTCATGAGAACGACGCGAAGATTTCTGTGTACGTTACCTTTATTGTGCTTATCGTATTAAAATTTAGGCTATTAGAATGGGATGGATCAATGGTGACAGGAATTTAACATGCATGAGTTAACATTTCTTTTCCATTGACGCACGTCGACGACTCACTTCTCTTACCCTTAGCAAGGACCACGCGTTAATGCGTGAAGACAACACGTCCTCCGTTGTTCACTTTTTGGTACCAAACAGGAAATCTCACGACCTTGCGACCCATTGACCGTGTCCCCTCGTCGATCCACGTAACCTGGACCTCGATGTACCCCAGGGGTGGCCCACTTGTCCACCGTTTCCTCTTCCCTCCCCTCCACACAAACTGTCTCCCCTCCTCCCTCACCATTATCCGTCCCCCTCCCTCCCTCGGGCCATCAGGGGTCAGAACGTTCGAGGGAAATGACACAGAAAATATCCTTTTAATTTTTATTTATTCATCCCTCGCCATCAGTGCTGATTCCAAAGGATGGTACGACGGGACGCTGCTGGATGCACGGGCAAGAAAGGAAGGGATGGAGGGAAAGCGGCATCTAGCCTGAATTTTAATGTATCTTTCGATGCGGCTGAGTGCATTTTGGGATCTCCCTTCTCTCCCAGTTCTGCTCAACCGATCCTTGCCCAGCGCTCCCAGGAAAAAAAAAACGTAGTGCACCACTCTGAAACCGTCACTCGACTCGCGAGGGGGGGAAAAATGCAGCGGAAGGAAAAAAAAACTCGATGCCTGAATTATGCAGAGTGCATGCGCGCCATGTTCCCCCACTCGTGTTCTTCCATTCTCTTCCGTGGACATTCCCTCCGTCGCTCCTCCCTTTTATTCCCTTCTCCCAACTTCGCACCACGCATTTGCATGGAGGAGAAAGTGGTGCTCTCTTTATTATTATTATTATTATAGACGCATTATCGTCATCATCGCCGACTAAGAGCATAGCATCGGTTGCTCCGCAAGGCCTTTCTCCTCTGTCAAATCTCCCCCATTTCGTCTTCATGGCTTCCTGGTTCTTACTTTATGTGTCGATATTTCCTTTATTTTCGTTGTCTCCCTGCGATGGAAACGATCAACCAGTAGATTTTCGTAGACAAAATGGAAACCGCGGTGAGAGGATGAAGGACAGAAGCATTTACATAGATCTAATAATAGGTGTAGATGTAGGTGTGGATGTAATCATGCCGCGCGATCACAAGCTGGGGAGAAGTGGAGGTATTTGGTTGCTTGGGAAACGGGATCGACAACGATGGACGAAGTATGGGTGTAAAATCACGGACACGCACAGACCAAGCAGGGTTTCTTTGGAAAGAAAACCCCACTCGCAGTACAAATCATGTACCTCGATATTGAGAAACCACCAGGATGGAGATGTGAGAAATTGATGGAAGAAGTTATGTAGAAAAGAATATTAGCAGCAATGGGAATGTGGTGGCGAAGTAGAACGATGAAGATGGAAGTTAATTATTGAATAACTAACGAATAAATTTCACGAAGTGCGGAAGAAGAAGGAAATTTATAAGAAGCATATAAGAAGAGGAAGCATGGGCTTGCGGTAAGCATACCTATAATGGCATTGAAGCTTTTTGGAGAAACTCGATGAAGGATAAATGTACGGAATGAGCTCCTGAGTGTTTCCAAATGGAATTAATGTAACAAATAATTGCTATTACCTGTAGTCTACTGGGTTTGAGTAGATTGTTGAGAGACCATAGCCCTCTACACTACTGTACTCATAAACCTAAACTAACATTACAACAATCATTCTTAAACATTTTGGTATATGTGTGCATTACAATAGTTTGTTCTTTAGATCTGCATACTTCTATTAATTCAATCAAAATGCCTACTCGTTTATTTCCTCTATCGCATAAACTAACATGGCAACAATAATTCTTAAACATTTTGGTATATGTATGCATTACAATAGTTTGTTCTTTAGAACTGCACACTTCATACCTCTGTTAATTCAATCAAAATGCCTAGTTCTTTATTTCCACTATCTCGTTTATTTTTTCCTGCTCCACACCCACATCTTAAAAGCCTCCAATCCACACTTACGCTTGAACTCTGGCCTCAAGAAGCAAGTTTTGTAATCATAAAAAACTACTCTCTGCATTAAATTTTTCACCAGTCTTTACTCTATATTTTACTTAAGATGCCTGTAATCAACTCAGGTATCTTTGTAAACACTTATTTAATAAACACAATTCTTTGTCAATGCCTTTACTTCTCTATCCACCCTCCACCGAAACACTTCTTAAGTAGAGAGCTGTTCTATCTACTCTAGTTTATGTCCTCCAAATTTCCTAGCCATTGTAGCCTTTCTATTTCCTGAGAACCTTACTGAACGTTGGTTTCCTTTTGATAAATGATCATCCCCCATCTATCGTACTAATTCTGCAAGATACCAAATAATGATTGTAACTCCTTGGCTGACTAACTAACGAACGCTTGATCATCGTGAAATTGAACTGATTGGAAGAGTTCCCCACCTATTCTCACTCCAGCCTCCAGCCCTTCCCGTGTCTCCCTTATCTTTTCCTCCCTGAATATATTGAAAATAATAGACGTCAATGGATACTGATGCACAGGGTTTGTCCCAAAAAATAAGTAGAATGATGTTTTGCCATCAATGCAGATGGATGATTGAGGGGTGATTTTCATTGGGAAAGGTAATAGGAGATCTCGCAAAAGCAACGCGACCCATGTTAGTGAACTGTGGGTATTTACAGTGTGCGGATTGCTGCTAGTCTGTACCCCTGTTCGTGGAGCAATGATATGTGATAAAATTGTGTATTAAGCTTGGAAAATTTGATTCGGAGACCATGACCATGGCTAAGAATACGTATGGAGATGGAGAAATGCCCCAAGTGATGGTTTCCTGCTTGCACAGGAAGTTCTGAGAAGGTAATGAGGAGGTTAACGATTAGGAATGCCCTGGACATCCATCAACAGCACAGTGTGGTGAAAATGTGCCAAAAATGAGACAAATGCTCAATTCTTATTGACTCCCAAGTGTCAGGATGTTAGCGGAATAGTGAAATATTCAGATAACCACAGTGCATTGCATTCTCACAGAAGATATAGCCATGAGAAAGGTGCACCAAGATGTCCTCCAAGGTGCTGTTAGAAGACTGATTGTGTAATAACCTTGTCTCGGACCTTTGGGCCACTTTGAAAGTGACCTAAATTGTTTAGAATTGGTGGTTACTGGTGACAAGCCTTGGTAATTGAATACAACCCAAGTATGACCCCTTATAAGTACTATGTCAGACGACTGGATTATTTCAACGAGGTCATGACGAGGTGCCTGAACGAGATTTCTGTCGACGCCTTCCAGGAAGCGTACCAGAAGCGGGTCAGATACACTGGCATCGGCGTGTCGATACATAAAGGTGTGCTCTTATTAAGAATTTTAGCAATTTGTACTTTGATCTGTGATAAATTTTTTCCCTCAGACTTATTCTACTTATTTTTTGCACAGTCCTTGTACTAATCCCCTGCCTAGCACTACCCATTCTGAGTGTCTATTCGCTATCCTCACCTGTGCAGTCTGAGACATGTCCAGGTTCCCGATTAGTCGTGTATTCGAAGAAAATAATGGCATATGCAAAGAAAGTGGAATATTAAAGAGTGAAAGGGTATTAGAATATGGGTATTATGTTGAGAGCTACACCATATCTATTCCAGAATTAATGAATACTAATAATGATAGTTATATCACCGAGAATTTCATCTAGATCTTCTCATCACACTCGCCTAGATAGGTGGCTTTTCTATCCTATCATTCATGACTATTACCTATCCCTAAGCATCAAAATTATTAGTAGATGTGTGACTGTATTGACGACTATTATCATTCTCCACCGAGCAATACACGGAGCATTCGCCTGGAGAGCAGAAAAAAGTAGAGATCAGTACTCTGTGCATAGCTGGGTTCTTAAAAGCTTACTGCACCGTATCCAAAATGCTTGGGTTCGACCCAATCCGGGAGATCTGGGGTATCTCGGAACTAGAGCGCCGTGAATCCCCGCCCCGGCAATCCACTCTCCCTCAGCTGCCCATTCATTCTTTCGCATACAGCTTCGCTCAACAACCTCCCGCCTCTCCCTACCAATTCTCCTCCGATTCTTCGCCTCCGTTTCCCACTCCACCTTTTCTTCCATCCGACTCTCTAGAGCCTTTTACCCGCCTTTCCGTCCCTCTCTCTCCTTTCGTCACCATCACCTGTGAAATGAAAAATCGGTGGAGCCATGGAGGTCGTTGACATTAACGTGCATATCTCATTTCAAGGGATTAAAAAAAAATCATAAACACAGTAATCAACCCGAAGGTCGGTTTGGTAGGTAATGTCAGAGTTCACCCTGTACTAAGCTCAACGGCGTGTGAAATTCACACATCAGGGTAGGGGGGCCAGTTCCTTTCCCTGTGCCAGTTATGGCTTCCCAGGAAGATCTGGTATCCGAAAAATCACATAATTTGGGTGAAGATGAGGGTGCCTAGGGGAACTCGGACCCGGGCCCTCCGGCCAGTAGTCCAACGCTCTACCTCTGGACTACCGTGACCCACTCAAGGGATATACAACCAGTAAATAATTGCATTCAAATACTTGCGAAGTTATTAGGCAAATGGCGGTGGAATAATGCATTGACTTTAGCTCTGTTGTGAATACGTGAATTTTCCAACGAAATTAGTATACTTTCACAATATTAAAAATACGAGGTGCGTTACCCTACTATGGCCTTTTAATTTTTTCTGACAACCTACATGAATCAAAGATTAAACCTTCTGAGAATTTCCGCATAGGAAGATATGTGTATGTTTATGGTTCCAGGAAAGGGTATAAATAGGATAGATATGCTAGAAGGAATAAAGAAATGTAGAAATCATGCAGACATGAAGGTTTGTTTTGCTGTAGGGTGCCAGCTTGTGTCGATAGGCAAAGTTTAGAAATTTAGTGGTTTCAGTGTCCCCATTTATCCATGGTTGACTTATAAACAAAATTGATGAGGATATGATATAACTAAGGGTGTAACTTGACTACATCTCTGCTTCAGGAATATTTCGTTTCTTTGAAATAAATCGACATTATATGAATATAAATATCAATTATAACATCATATTTTGTTTCCTTTGGACCGAATATAAAGAATGATGCGATTACAAGTGAGGCTAATGCATAATATTTTACATCCGTCATATTCCGTTCACTGTGAAAATGCTCAAGTTAAATATGCCACAAATGCTACACACTGTTGAAAAATAGATACAAATAAAAAAGTAAACTTTCAGAAATATATTCGAGTGGGTGGTCAAGCCGTCTTTGTCCAACTAAGAAGAATCTTCTTTTTAATAGCTTCTAGAATACATAATATGTATGTGCATACATGTTTGTACGCGCGCGTGTGTGTGTATATATATATATATATATCGTATATATATATATATATATATATATATATATATATATATATATATATATATATATGTATATATGTCTATATATATATATATATATATATATATATATATATATATATATTTAAATATATATAGACAAATCGAAAAAAGTTTAAGCTTTCGGCTTTATCTGAGGTCTTCCATGCACAGGTCAAACTGGAAGGTTTCGGGCGGAGGGAATGCGAGGGCTGGGGCGGTGGAGGCGCAGGGTGTACTAGTAAGGCATCTAGGGGTGATGGTTGAGCCCGAGAATTTCATAAGATTAGAATGCTAAAACGAGTATGTACACGGATTCACGAGTTCTCACCTCTATTATGGTGGCTGAATTGGGTAGGGATTCTAGGATGGTTCGGGAGAAACACTGTTAAAATGAAAGGTTGTGAGAAGTAGCGTGTGAAGTGATAGGGAGAGAAGAGAGAGAGACAGCGGCAATTGTTCTTGCGGATAGGCAAGAGGGTAATGCATTCACCCATGTAAAATGAAGAGAATTGATTGCATGTCAGAAGATCGATAATAATTTTGGAGAAGTAATTAGCGTGGGAATGAGATGGGGAGTCAATGAAAGGATGTGGGGAAAGAGCAGCAGATCTGGTAAGCGGACATGTTTTACATGGGGGCGGTTGGAAATAGGGAATAGGCGAGGAAATTTGTGAGGGAGGGGGCACCAAAGGGTTGGTGGATTTCAGGATGTTTCTGAGATTGGCGAGTCTGTATGCGAGAGTGGGACATTGGGGCAGTAGATATGAAGTAATATCATTATCGTATAAAATAAGAAACAGTTCAATGCAACAATTTCAGAGTGTAAAAATCATTCGCCTTGACTGGGATTCGAACCCAGATCCCTCAATATCCGGTCGAGTGCTTTAGCCACTTAAGCTACCGAGGCGTCCTCTTAAACTCTGAAAATTTGGGGCTTTTAAAGGAACTAGATGTTGTGACGAAATGCCGTACATACAATGTCACAGGCATTCGTATTCGTGCGCGAGGCGCCACAGTCCACGAGGTTAAAGCCAACTTTAAACACTTATGGTGTTTATCCTTTGACAAATTCCAAAGAAACTGCGGGAGATACCGCAACAGTAACTTTTTAACGGAGTCATCCGCTAATGTGCATTTCAATGCAACAATTTCAGAGTGTAAAATTGTTGTTTCAGAGTGTAAAATAAAATTGTTGCATTGAAATGCACATTAGCAGTTCTTTAAGATAGGCTTTCTATCTTTGAGATCCTGGGGAATAGGTGGTGCAAAGGTTGAGTCCTGCGCCAGATATGGGGTTTTATTTTCCGTGGCCTGTAAGGCCAGTTGGAGTGGTAGATTTTATTTTGTAGGAGCTTTTCTGGGTAACCGCGTTTGTGAAGTGCACTGTGTAGATTTTGAAGGAATTTGTTTAGGGAGGCTATGGTTGTGCAAATCCGGTATCGCGGATGGAGAGAGAATAGGGCATCGAGCGTTTGGTGTGTGTAGGGCGACGGATGGTAAAGAGTAGGCGTTGCTGATGGCTAGAAGCTGATTTGTAATCCCGTATACCTTTTATCTACCTTCGTTCTGTCCGATATGCCTATCCTTTTTCTATCTCTACCGTTCTTGGCATACAGGGTTCGTCCGGAAAATAAGTGTATTGAGCTCAGGAAAAAAAATTATTACACTTTTACATATCTTAAGCTAATATTCCTCAAAATAGGACCCTTGTGAGTCGATACACTTGTTCCAGCGGCGTTCCCATTCCTGGAACGCTCCCGCGAAGGCATCATCGGGAACCTCTCGAAGACTCGTCGTCGACCTCTTCTCTGTCCTCCACGAACATCTTGTGGCACCGAAAGATCATGTTTCTGGACATGGCTGACTCCCCGTAAGCCTGGTTAATCATACCGACAGTTTCGGTAGACGATTTCCCAAGCTTTACCGCAAATTTGATGGAATAACGCTGCTCCAAAAACTTCGGCATCGCGTTCCGTGACGTGGGTCGAGCGTGGAGGTTCGCGTTAACAGAGCTCCTCACTACACCACAGCTCAGAGCCGACTGCCTTTTTCAGCGTCGCTTGCCAACATACCCCCCTCCAATCGCAGCCCGTCAGAGCGGTGCTGGGCGCGCCTGGAGCGGCGGGAAAAAATCAGTACACTTATTTTCCGGACGAACCCTGTATTCCCTTCTCCCAGAATCTTCAACATTCCATCGCTAATCAATCTGCATCCTTTTTTTCCTGGCGCTTTTTGATTTCTCTCAATAATTCTCTTTCCTATCCCACCATACTTAACACTTCCTCATTCGTTTTCCTTTCCATCCATTTCGCCTTTTCCATTCTTCTCCACACCGATCTTTTAGAAGTCTCCAATCTACGCTCATCATCTTGCTTCAACTGCCATATTTCCACGCCCTACGAAACCACGCTACATATATAACTTTTAACGAGTCTTTTCCTAATGACCCTTGTGAGCGTTCCTGTGATTAAATCCCCTTCCTAATGGAATCTTTTATCCCAGCGCATACCATCTTTTTATGCCCATGCTTTTTTTACCCATCTTGCTCCAATATGCTTCGGAGATAGGTAAGATTTCCGAATACTTTTATTCTTTTCTCCTATTTTTGCGTTTAACATAGCTTTTCTGCTACTCGAAAAACATAAAATCCTTTAAATAGTGAAATTTTGCATAGTTTGTTCCTTTCCATAAAATCCTTTGTTTTTTTTTACATAAATTGTCATCGCATACATATCAAACTGATTTAAAACTGCGCTCGGAAATGAATTTAATCCATTGGCTGACTGAAATGCTAAATCTTGAACATATGCAGCCTTAATTGCTCTTTTTAATACCCCAAATACTTTAATTCCAATTTCCAGTTCTTCCCGTCTTTAACCATGTCCATCACATATGCGTAGAAAAGAACGGGTGATAATTGGACACACCTGTCTCACCCCTCTTACTAACTCTGCCCATCCCGACTGTCAATCCATCGAACGCACCTGAGCTGTTTGAGACAAGTATAGGTTACCGATCGATACCCTATCCTTACAATTAACTCATTTTCTTCCCATTTTCCGAGAGTCGGTATGGTTTCTTTACAATGCACTCTCTTTGGGTTGCCGTGATGAAGGCTCAGGGCATAAACGAAACTCACCGGCGACACTTGAGAATCGATGGTTTTGTGAAAGAAATCATCAAATATCAAATCCTTGAATTTGCTTGGATTTGAACGACACGTAGAGTCATGGGTCCACATGTATTGATATTTTGTATGGTTTACATCTATTCTGAAAAGACAGGTGTATTGAAAGTACTTGTAATATGCCAATTAAAAAAAATTAACTTCAAACATCAAGCATCAATTTGCTCTGATTGAGGAGAATTAGTTAAATTTATGATTACAACATTATTATTGAATGGGTGATAATGGAGCTATGATATCTTAAAGGCTGCAGTTTGCGTTAAAATTACGTTAAAAGGCCAAAAATAGTTAATGTTTTTGTCCTCAGAGTTTTATTTCACACCTTGCCTTTTGATATGAACAGAGATAAACATATTACCAAGCAGTATAACTAGTTCGGAATGCTCTATAAAAAGCTGATGAATTACCGTCGAACGTTACAAAACTCGTTTGAAGAATTTCAATATTATAAAAAAATTACGAAAATATTTGTTTATATATTTAAAGCCTGTGTTACTGTAGGAATAAGTCTTCAATGACAGTATTTTCAATGGTGCTAGTGACTATGACCGCTCTCTAAATACTAATGCAGTTGCTAGAAAATATTGTATACGTAAACCCACCTTTGGTAAATTATCTAAGATTAGATAAGATACTAAAATGAAGTAAATAAGAGTTTGCAAACTTTCACGTGAACTCGAGTCAAATGATAAAGTTTATTTTATGCCTAAACCACGGAAGTAACATGAAATGCTCAGAAATTTTCATCTTTTCCCTTTTTTCTGCCAAAAAACATACATTCAGAGTTTAAACCGAGCTTTTCTTGGGATTTTCAAAATTTTCGGATAATTTGGCTTTCATACGGAATTAAGAAAAACGTCAGTCTGAACCAAGTCTAATTTTGTCCTTGAATTCTAGCAAACTCTTACCTGAATGGCAATCAAACTTGTATTTAAGTTCCCTCGGAGCGATTTCCACGAAATTCACGAGCAGGTTCGGTAATAGGGAGCGTTGGAAAGCACTACCAAACTTTCCATATCGAGTTCGAAGGCACGAAATTCGGTTCAAATGGCAGGAAGTAACGGATATTGCTTTTGTCTGTTTGAATATTTGTGATTTTCAATGATTAGGCATAAAAATATCATGACTCTCCGTTGAAGAATTAACGAATGCCATGCACTTATTAGTAATATCTCAGCTAGCAATAATGTTTAGTTAAAAACCAATTAGTAACGTTTGAACCAAGGTTTAAGGAATTATTATGAACTGAGGTTGTAATAATTCCATGAAAACAAAATCTCTAAATTTGTTTGAAAAATAACAATTTGTATTTTGTCTACGCGCTAAGAGGATAACTTAAAAAAAGTCGATATTACGATTTCACGTGTCATTTGATATGTAATACTGGAAAAGTACGATTGGCTGTTCAAATGAAAGCATTACAAAAAGTCATATTATTTAGTCGCGTACCTCTTAGCCGACTCTAGCGCTGCAAAAATTCTGTCAAATACCTCGCAAATTCCGGCTCCACAGCTCTGGCTAGGGCAAATACGAAGACTATCTAGAAAGTAACTTACGTTTCGGTCTAGCGTGGCGGTGGTTAGAGCTAGAACCACCATATTGGTGTGTAAACGTCCCTGTACTCTGTGCACATCTTATTGCGGTAGTGTTCTAACTGCAGTTTTTCTACTTTGCTCCCTGCGAACTGTAAACATGTGCGCTGCTATAGGAAACCCCGCGAGTCGTTAGCGAAAGCTGTTCAGAAAGTAACTTACGTTTTGAAATAAAATATGAACCTAGTAAAAAGACAAAGTTTTATTGCATAAATTTGGATAACGTATTTAAAAATATTCTTCTACATATTTTCCATTCAAATTGAGTCATTTTTCATGACGATACACAAGATTTTTATTGCCGTCTCTGAAGAAATCTACCGCCTTACATTTAAACCACTTTTTTACACCAGCACGTAATTCTGCGGTACTATCACAGCGCTGTGTTGCAAGCCACGTCTAGAGAGAGATCTTTAATCGTAGGCCGCGATTGTTACGAATTTTTTCTTTGATTTTCACCATCAGTTCATCTGGCACAAGGCTAGGACAGTCACTGCGGTCCTCGTCGTGAATATTGGTGCGGCCATTTTTAAACTGAATTCGCAACTTCGCAACAATCCGCCTTAACTCATTCCGTCTCCGTACACTTTACAAACTTGCCTATAAATTTCAATTGGCTTGTGGTTTATTTACCAGTGAGAACCTAATCACAGATCGCACTTCACAACTCGCAGGATTTTCTATTGCAACGCCCATGTTAACAGTTCGCCATGAGCAAAGTAGAAGAATTATAGCCTGTACACTACCATAGCAGGGTACGTGCTGAGTGTAATGACGTTTAGACAGCAAAATGGTGGTTCTTGCCCTACCCACCTCCAATCTAGACCGAAAAGTAAGCTACTTTCTGGACCGAAGGGTTATTAATCCGAGAATTAGTTTTGCAGCAGCTCTCCAAACTACCGTGATACCTGCCAATATCTTTATTCTCTTATCTTCCCTTGCACCGACATATTCCACCACCTATCTCTCTTAGTTTATCCTAGGTCTTCCTCTATAAATTTTGACTTCAGTTATGGAATTATGTCTACCTTATATACAAGAAACAGCCAAGTCCTTGAATGAAGCTCCTAATATTACGAACGTCTATCAAATAGAACATTGACAGTTACTCAGGGTTTGTATTAACAATGCTGATTAAATGACCCCCTTACATATGATCGTTAACAATAATCATAAAAAATTAGCGTTGTATTATTGAAAACAGTCTTGGATACTAACTACGACTAACTCGTAGTTTCACTGGAGCAGATTGGTGGAGATATAAATACTAATGGCGAAATGTATCTTACCACTGTATCGCGTAGCATTAATCGTCGGTATATGTATGTGAATCTGATTCCAACTCATTATAAACTGCTATTTTTAAGTGACATTTTGTTCATCATACTTATTATAGGTATAAATTGACTTGGTGTGACTGGCTCAATTTTTCGCGCAAAATTTTCAAGCTTCTAATATACAATGAGCATTTATTGCCGTAATTTTTATTATAACGGAGAGGTGGAAGCTTTTAATAATGAAAGACCGATATAAAGCTTAATTTATTTTATTCCATTGGATTATTCGGGACGGTCATTAAAAAATACACTTTCATTCATTAATTATGAAAATAAAAGAGACCGGAATCGAGACAGAGAGAACTCTCGCTTGTTTCAGAAGAGAGCAGTGATTAAAGGATAACCTTGGGAAATAGAAACTTGAGATGATATATTCAATAAAATTAATTAAGGTGGTTTGAAATGAATTGAGAGAAAGAAACCCTTTTAAGGATAATCCTTTGAGAAAGAGAGAGAGAGAGAAATAGGGGGAAAGGGAGAGAGAGAGAAATAGGGGGAAAGGAGAGGGAGAGAGAAAGAGGGGGAAAGGGAGAGAGAGAGAACGAGGGGGAAAGGGAGAGAGAAAGAGCGGGAAATGAAGAGAGAGAGAAAGAAGGGAAAGGGAGAGAGGGAGTAAAAGAGGGGGAAAGGGAAGAGAGAGAGATATATAGAGAGAAAGAGATATAGAGAGAAAGAGAGAGATGGATAGAGATAGAGAAATTATTGAAATTCAGTGAAAGGAAGACATTTTGTACAAAATGCACTCAGCTTCCAGTGGTAACAAAAGATACTCCAAGCTGTTTTTATCTAAAATAATCTCTTTTTAACGGATCACAGCCCATTTTGGAAATTGAAAAAATACTGCCAATATATTGTTAGAAAATGATTCTTGAATATGATAACAAAGCCATGACCGCGGAGAACTTCAATCGATTGGAAGGGTGGATAGTGTACGCGTTTTTTTTTTTTTAAGGGCTGGGAAAATTTCATTTACTGGAAGTTAAAAGGCGTAGTGATGGCAAATAATGCATTATTATCAGTAATCAGCCCTTGTTACACGGATGAAATGAGGAAGAATCGTATGAGATCAATTTTAATCCATTTTGGATTAAATTCATAGCCGCGCGTTAATGAAATGGTTTGTTTTGAAAGTTTATTTTTCAGGAGAGTTAAACGTGGGAACGCTCGGATGCACAATTTCTCTCCAAAGATTACTTGATATATTTATAGTTATCATTACAGCCACGTGCCATCTTTATATGCACTCTTTGAATACCACAGGATAGCTATTTCCCACAGCCACATATTTTCCCTCGGTTGCAGTAAGCTCACTAAACGGGGGCTCGGCAATAACATTCCTTATGCTCTGGTATTAAAAAGCATCAAGTTCCTAAATACATTGAAATACGCCATCAGCGCAGCGTGCATCTTTTCCTTTTGCGTCTTATCGCTGTCGCTATCCATAACGGGATATTCCCCTGTAGCACCGTACGCGATTGCGTATCTTACAACCGAACTGCAATGACTCATGGCTGCTGAGTCGCCAGGACTGGCGTTTCGTCATGTTCTATAGTGCGAACTTCGAAGAAAAGTGAAGAAATATTCGATATACATCGTAGTAGTAGTTTTGAGGTGAGGCGACCGACAGCTGAGGTCATTTGCGCCATAGGAGATGGACAGGAAAAGATGAAGGGTGGAGAGAAACCCGGCGTCGGCATTAGCCTACTATTTACGAAAGGCGCCAAGGGGTCCGCAGTTTAACGTCCCAGCCGACGGACGGCGTACTCACTCAAAGTGCCCTCCACAAAGCACCTCAAATAGGGATCGAGATACCTCTGAAAAATATTCAACACTGCCGGGATTTGAACCCGCGCCCTCAGGGTGGGAAGCCAGTACGTCAGCCCCCGCACCATCTTGATCCCCGATATACATCGTGTTTATACTGATGAGGACAGCGTTATGACGATCCATGAACGCACGTCAGCTATCTAAACGTCACTAGGCAGTCCGTTGTGACAAAACAGGGCAAGACTTGTGTCTCTGAGATTCATTCGTTATTCTCATATTTTGCGTGGTCATCTGATCTTCATGAACTGCCCGTGGCCCTCATATAAGAGGCTCTGGAGACTTAGATTTTCGGCGTATGATTTATTTTATTGCAAAAATTTCAAACAAGTGCGATTTTCATAACGAATTCGATGGAATCATACAAATCCCGCATCACTAGGTAGGGCAGAAAATAACGATAAAATAAGAGAATATATTATTATTATTAAAAATACACTTGTGCTGATAGACAGTGTCAGGTGGCACACAAGTCCCAAATAATCACAAAAGATAATAGATAAAATCAGTCAGTAAAACAAAAGTACACTTAAAGGAAACTTCAAAGCATGCATCTCTTTAACAAAACAAGAGAATCCCCATCTCATTTACATCCATCGATCAGCAAGAAAAAAAAGATAGATTAAAAAAATTAAGCTTTTACATATAATACAATACACCACACATCAATCAAATTATTACATATATTCCTTACATCTTTTCTTAAAAGTATGCACTCTGTTAGGAAAGGGCTCGAATATTTTTGCAGGTAAGGTGTTCCAATCAACAATTGTTCTATTTAGAAAAGAAATTTTTTTAAAATTTGTTCTCTGTGCCCGGCATTTTACCTTAAATTTGTGATCATTTCTGCCTATAAAATTTGGGTTCCCCGCCTCTTTCCTAAGATCTGCCCAAGCTTTCTCCCCCTTTAGAATGCGGAACATTCCACAAAGTCTGCTTACTTACCTTCTAGTTTGTAGAGGTTCCCAGCCCTGCGTTTTTAGCATGTCAGACACACTCTCCATCCTCCTATGCTTCCCCAGTATGTATCGGGCAGCCTTTCTTTGTACCTTTTCCAGTTTTTTGATTTGTACTTCTTCATGAGGGTCCCATACTAGAGGTGCGTACTCTAAAATTGGTCTTACCAGGGTCTGATATGCCTTCTCCTTAGTTGCTCTAACGTTCCCTTTGAGGTTTCTCATCACCCAATGAAGAGTTTTGAAAGCTTTCTTGAAAATGTACTCCACATTTAGCCCCCACCCTAAATCCTTAGTTAAAGATACACCTAAGTATTTGCAAGTATCACTTCTACGAATGACATTTTCTGAGAATTTATATTCCCTATTGTTCCCATTTACCTTGTTACTAAAAGTGATGGATTTGCATTTGCTAACATTAATATCCATCCCATTATTTGTCACCCAATCCGCCATTTTATTAATGTCCCTTTGAAGTATTTCGCGGTCTCTGTCATTTTCGACTTTCCTGTAGATAATAAAGTCGTCTGCAAAAAGTCTCATCTGAGAATTAATACTTACTGGGAGATCATTTATATAGATTAAAAACTAGAACGGGCCAAGTACGCTTCCTTGTGGGACTCCCGATGTTACCCTTGTTTTTTCAGAATACACTTCTCCTAATTTGACCCTTTGTGTTCGACCTTCCATGAAATTTTTCATGGAAGTTCGCTGGCTTCCATGAGTTTCGCTGGAGTGCCCTTTTCTAAAACCGTATAGGCTACTGTACACTATATCGTATATCTATCGTTTCAAAACATAAATTCGTTTTATGTCTTACAGAATATCCAATCGCAACAAAAAGGGTGACGCACTAAGCATCATCAGCATCAAAAACATCACAGAATCATGTGTTTCGAAGTTCGCTGCTAATTACGGACGCCTTCAAATCACCCAGTTCTTTGCCAAAAATACTTCTACCCCCTCTCTTTTTATTACGTTGCCCATTACGTAACAAGATAATCTGAAAATCTTTTACGTGGTCGACCTTCTATGATTCTCTTCTTCTATATTTTGCATCTCTTCCTACAGTCACTGTATGTGTTTCTTTCTTGCCACTTATTCATTCCATTCATTTTCCCTTTCACTTGTTCATTCAATTCATTGGGTAGTATTTCATATAAATCTGAAATTTTCTCTTTCTAAACCTTTCCCATCTGGTCTTCCAGACTATTTTTCTAGTTGATTATTTCTGCATCTTGAGTTTTTTTTGCATGCTTTGGTTGTATCTGCTACTGCTTCCATAGAATATCTCACGATGGATCTGATACTTGATTGTATTCTTACGTAGTGCAAATATAAAGAGTAAAATGGTTGACGAGTGTGTGTATGAATGTATGTATATTATTGGTTTTCTACCGATTCAGATAGGTTTTGGGCTACATAACGGTACAACGACACACTTCCTTAGCACTCCTAACAAAACACTCCCTGAAATTAGCCCCTACTCAGTCCCTCATAGTTTCTTCCTCCCTTCATTTCGTCCAACATGCCTTATCCTATTCCTACCCAGTCTTCACCAATCTAAAGCCAATTTAAATTCCATTTCCAATTTTTCTGACAATTGTACATCTTTCCCGACAACTTTCTCTCCTCCCAAATCATACCTGACACTTCGCTATTTTTCCTATCCGTCGATCAGTTCTACTACTCCACTCTATCCAACTCCTTCCCTAAATGTAAGAATCAAACAAAAATATCATAGATGTGTTTCCCTCGCTATTAGTGACCTCATTACAGCAATTACGGTGTATCACCCCATCCCGATCCCGAATTGATCATTTCCTAAGCAATCATTTGTCCTGCTCTCCATCCTCCTCTTGATGATCCTGAGAGTCACTTTAGGTGCAAGCGAAATCAAACTTTGTTCTGTAGTCCTTATATGATATAACCTATTAATTTTTTGGGAAAGGAATTAACACTGATCTGACGAAGCCTTCCGGCCAAATTGCTCATTCAAATATGCTTCGAATTGATCCATAAAAACTCTTCCTCCCACATTCTCCTAAACCTTTGAGTAGTTCTGAAATAATGTTGTTTACCTCCATGGCCTTATTTTATTTCAATTCCTTTAATGCCATTTATATCCCGCCGCTATGCTTGGGTCCTGGATTCAAGCCATCCTCATATACTATACCCATATTTTTCTTCCATGTCTAAAAATGCTGGCCGAATATGTAGGCCCTATGCTCTTGCCTCTCCTGCTGTCGGGCACAACACACGGCCCGGCGGACTGGGCCTCGCATTTTTCAGAACTCATGCTCTGATCTCTGTCCGTCTCTGTTTCATTTGACAATTAATTGAGGTGTTTCCCTTTGCCTTGCCAATAGCGTTTTTAACTTGGCACCAACACTCAAATAGCCCCGCAAGAGTTAGATGCCTTTGCTATCGCTTCACTGAGGAACAGATTATGCACAAATTACCTTTCGTCTGGCTTTCACCCATTGAGATATCTGGTATGGAGGCAATTCTTATTGCATGTGTCAGATCCGCTCTTGGGTTCTTCTGAACGAAAGTTCACTTCCACCGCGTCTAGTTTGCGGTCCATGAATAAGTTCACGAGTACGTGTGTGTGTGTGTATATATTTATTTATTTGGCACTGGTCGGAAAACAGCGCTTGCCCTTTACATCGGACTATTTGCAATGATAACAATGAACATAATTATATACACCCAATCCCTTGTTGGAGAAAAACCCACCCAAGCGGGAATGGAACCCGCGAACCTTAGGTTGTCAGACGAGGAATTTACCCCGCCTCCACCGGGACCGGCAAATATATGCTTATGTATTTATTTATGGTCATCGTTGCAAAAATTATCCATTCATTCTTTTCTTTTTCTCTCCCGAATCATCCCACCAACACGTACGTATAACGTGTACCACCAACACTTGCATAAATAGTGTGTATTTATGTATTTTCTACTCCTTTCAATGCTCTCTCTGTGACAGAATATCAATTTTATAGGTTTGTATTTGTTAATTGCTAAAAATATTAGAATAGTGTAATCGAGGCTAACTTCGGTTGCCCTTGGATTTTCAACCGTATGTAAAGACATCTGTGGTCGAACATGTTAATGAGAATGTGTGCTGATGAGTTTCATGGAAATCATCGTGAAATGAGTAAGGCCATGTTGTTATGAATGTGATGAATTTGCGTTCATGGGTGCGAAATTTCATTGAAGGAGGAGCGTTATTGGACAAGGAACTCCACAAACCTCGGGTGTGGACCAGCTGATTTTTTCAGTGGGCGGAAAAAATCACTACAGAAGTGTTCTCGGTGGCCATGGAATCATTGCACTGACCTAATGAAAAATGTGTGCGTTTACTGATGATTATGCAGTGAAACGACATATTGTCATACAGATTTCTGGATAAGTAGTTTGCCAGAAAAAATAGATGAACTTGGAATCTAAACGACCCTCGAACTGTAATCAGTTAACTCGTCGCTGAAACAGGTGTGCGCAATTAATTGGACCCTGATAATTCAATTACATGAAGAAGTTATGCGCCTCTCAATGAGTTCATTATTGTAAAATGTATGTCTGGAATAGGGTTTGTAAGCTTTATCTGATTTCACGTACGACCTTTCTACATTCCGAAAGTTTAAGAGTAATTGAATAAAATGCTTCGTTAATGATGTCTCTTTTTATATAAATACCTGGTTGTCTTGGCTGATCAAACGTGATATGGACACGCCCTTCAAAAATTTCATGAAACGTAACTGATGATGGGGATAGTTTACTCATAAAAGGACCAACACAATGGTAGTGAGGATGAAAGAAAAATTCTGAAGGGAAGATAAATGTTCCTGAACGGGGGTCGAACTTCCGACTTTGTTCTTTCGGGCTGATTCGCCGATCATAGACTATTTATTTATAGAACCTGATGTGGACCACTTCCTCATCTTATCTGCCGTTACAAATGTAACGGTAATACCACCGGTTCAAAATGTGGAACAGGGGCAGGTTTAAAATACTAGGGATAGAGACTTGAAACCTACACAAGGGTGTCGTATCAATCTAATAAAGAATTGGAGAACTAGCCTGGGCATGCAGGTTGTTTGCGGACTAAATTTTTAGAGCGATAATTATCTTCTTCCCTCGAGCAGGAAATTTGTGTTTATCCTAGAATCATTAAATTAGCATAGGCGATGCGACATCACCTAAATCTAAAAAAAATGCAGGCGAATGTTCTTAATTAACTACAAGGTATTAAACCGGATTCGCGCTTTTTTGTGAATGTAAGCGGAAAGAAATAATTTGCGAAATGTGTGTAATTAGTTCAAAGTTGGTGAAAGTTACCTCCGGCATCCCTTAAAGGCCTTGCCGTTATTTTCCAACGAAACTAATTACATTAATTCTGAAATAACAAGCGAAATAAGATTATTCTCTGTCGATACGGTCACTTGGGCAGAGTTGTATAATGAAATGGACTGCGAGGCTCTTTCCAAAAGATCGCAACAATATTATTGCACGACATTATTGGTGATATCTCTAGATGTATTTGAAAAATTAAGAATTAATTCAGTTTTGAAAAAAGATATCCCGTGATACACCCATGCATGGATACAGAGTGATAAATAATGGAGACGTGCTACTCTTACCGCGGTAACTTTGATGTATTATTCCGCGATAGTTTAATACTAATTCGCGAAGAGGTTTATCAGTTGTGGATTTCTAATTTTGCAGCAAAAGAAAGATGAATTAAATCTTGTTCCTGTATTTTTATTTTATGCTTGAGTTAAAAAAATTAAAGAGCATCATGATTAGATTAGGTATCAAACTACCCTTTCCTTTGTCACTGTCTTTTAAATTTTAATCTTAATTAATTGTTTGATGTTTGAAACCCAACTCACTAAAAAACGGCGGTCATATGTCGAATATCACCGTAATTCACCTTGGTAATTTACCCTATGTGGAAATTAAGTTATTTTACTAATCTCTTGATAGATGTTGCCGTGATGGAACAAATAAAATACACTGAAATGATATTTAAAATCGGCCGAGCATAGAAACTAAACACGTTAGAATTATTTACGGAAGTACATTAAAGAAATTAGGCTTCATTAGGTGAATTATGTAGAATTTTTTAGTGACAAAGAAAATAATATTCGTAATTAAATGTTAATATGATAGTTATTGAATATGTATCATGCATTTTGGACGAAGGGTAAACTGATTACAGTTCTAAATAAATAAATACCATGGAACACTCTTCGATTCGTTAAATAAATTTTACAAAGGAATAGAATATGACTCCGATAGAGGGATCTTAAAATCTTTACTTGATTTTAATCTCCTTTATAACTGCAAATTATACCTTTGAGTTTAATTCTGATGCCCAGAAAAGTATTCTGACCTCCACATTGTATTAGTAGCTAGAGAAGCACACTGAAAAAAGAAGGCAAAAGTATATGGGCCTAATTTCGTTCACACTATTCATCGATTACAGCATTAGATAATGTAGGGATAGCCATTCAGCCTAAAATACTACGTAAAGTAATTGAAAATGAAAATTCCCTCGATGACGAATTGCCTGGCACCCCCTGTCACACTCTCGTGGAGAATCGCATGGTAATTCGAGGGTAAGTCCATAAATAAGTCGCAAACCTCAGCAAAATAAACGCAGGAGCTCTTACGAATATTTCATTCGAAACGCTTGAAACATCCACCATACAGTTCTGACTTAGTTCCCCGTGATTTTCATCTGTTCGAACCCCTAAAAAATAATTACGATGGCCACCGTTTTGAAAATGATGCCGTAGGCCGTAGACGTACCTTGTTTGGTACGACAGCAAACAGAAGACTTCTTTGCCGCCGGCTATCAAGGACTTTTAAAGAGATGGGAGAAGTGTATGAATGTACAGGGTGAATATATAGAAAAGTAAAATAAATTTCAGGAAATACTTTGATTATTATTACCTCTATTCAATTTTGCGAGTTTTGTATTGACTTACTCTCGTACAAATCAGAGGATAAAATCGAAACATACACGTACCTCTGCCAGCCAAAGTACAAACTTGATTGGCCATGTGTAAATTCAAAATCGACCAATTATATTAAAACAAATTTGGACTTGGCCAAGCAGACTCTGACGGATACAATTTCAACGGCTCTTCATACTACGCTTCGGTACACAACTTGCTGTTCATCTACAGTACACTTACTTTTTTTCGCCACTACGTTCAGCCTAACATTGGAAAACATTAGTGGTTCGTATGGCGCGGTGAAAACTTCAAGGGACATGTATGCATTTGTTGAGCTACCAAGTGTACCGTTCATTGTACATTACTTAAATCAAATGTTTTATCATTAGCATTAGCCTATTGGCTTAGGGTAGGTATTTGATTGACTTCGGCACTACGGATCATTGTTTTCTAAATATTTAACTGACAGAACACGAAATATCCTTAAACATCATACTGCATGCAACAATTTCAGAGCGTAAAAATCATTCGCCTTGACTGGGACTCGAACCCAGATCCCTCAATATCCGGTCAATGATATCCCTCAATATCCAAAATTTCAGAGTTTAAGAGGACGCCTCGGTAGCTTAAGTGGCTAAAGCACTCGACCGGATATTGAGGGATCTGGGTTCGAGTCCCAGTCAAGGCGAATGATTTTTACGCTCTGAAATTGTTGCATTAAAATGCACATTAGCGGATGACTCCGTTAAAAGTTACTGTTGCGGCATCTCCCGCAGTTTCTTTGGAATTTATCATACTGCATATTACCATAACCCATTATTTAACCCTGCATACTTTTTACCTTCCTTGATTCAATCCAAATTGCATATTAACTTCCTCCCTCTTTATCACTCTTTCAACAACATTGTCCCCTCTTTTATATTTTGCAATATCCCATTGCTTTTCCGTTCTTCCCTTGCCCACTTGCTTTGTCTTCTTTGAATTTCTCCCAAAAATCGGCCTATTCCTTTACGAAGCTAAAAACGTCATCATCTATTTTTCTATCCGTCCACTTTATTTTTTCCATTCTTCTTCATACCATAAAAGCCTGACTTTCTTGCAAATGGGTGAAATGCAGTGTTAGTCATTTTTACCTGGCCAAAAAATAAAAAAAGTTCTTTTGACAAAATATTTCGTCGGAATCGCATAAGTCGAGACAGAACTGAAAGAAATGAACATAACAGAGCAAGGAGTGGGGAACCGGAATTAATATAGGAACAAAAATGCATCATAATTCAGAAAAGATAAGATAAATAACAAAGGAGAAGCTAAAAAATAAATATGGTGGGATATGAACAGTAGAGAGGAAAGATCATCAGAGAGAAACTCCAAGAAACTGCGGGGGATGCCGCGGCAGTGACTTTTAACGGAGTCATCAGCTAAATGTGCATTACAAAGCAACAATTTCAGAGTGTAAAAATCACATTCGCCTTGACTGGGATCATTGAGAAAGAAAAGTAAAAATATAGTAGAAGGATAGAAAGGACAGAATCATGAAAACGCTGTGGTACGTGGTCCACAGATGGCCAAAACGTAGAAAGAAGGTCATCGGGAAGAGTGAAAATGGAATTCTAGAATTTAACTAATCGAACTTTTGAGTAATTATTTAATTTTTCATGAATAACCTGGTTTCAGGCGTAACGTGGTGGAAATCCTTTACGATGAAATAAGATATTTTGCTTTTCCACGTAGAATATTTTTATTACGACCAAGGTTTAGTTACAGCGTAACATCTTCCTGAAGATATGACACTGTAACGAAACATAAGTCAAAATAAAAATACTCTACTTGGAAAAGTGTCTTCTTTAATAATTTTATCATTATCAAACGGCCATACATTTGGTTTTATGTCGATAAAAATAAAGGTAAAAACACGCTTTTTCTCTCTAGTTGGACCACAATAGGATTTTTTCTGCGAGTAACAGAAAGCGTCATGCTATAATGGGAGTATCCAGGAAGATATCCCTTAATAAGCACAAATATTCTAAAACAAACATTTCAATTGCTTGTGTTTACTTCTTAAGGCGTTGAGTTAATTATCCTAGTCCAGAATAACATTGTTACATGAATCAGTGGTGCCAAAATAAAGAGAAAAGAGAGGACTGATTGTCAAACAGATCCCACGGCTCGCATTTCCCCTCGGACGAGTCGCGGAGATTTCGCAGGCATGAAATAATAATTTATACAAAATAAATTATGAAGTTTCGCTCATGCATGTTAATTTTTCTTTATTTTTTATTTTTATGTTCCATGAACTCTGCTAATCTCCCCTCCGTCAGCTCTCGAAGAACCATGCCGACATTGATGTATAAGACTAGCCAATGCTGTCATGAGCCACTGATAAAAGATAAATGTATCTCTATAAAATGTATACTTATGATAAAACTCGGGGTAGCATAATGGAATGATGCACTTTTCTATTTTCTTAAAATTTTGATCATAATAGTTGGACTGAAAACTAAGATTTGTAATAGATGGATATCATAGCTTCTTTTGTCAGCTCACTGATTAGTTCATTGGTTATCGCCAGTATTATCGTGGGTATTATTAACTTGCATTATAGCGGTTTTTCCTTTTTCTTATATTTATATGAACATATCCTGTTCTAAATTGAATGTTCCATATTCAGTTTATAAAATATGATAATTTTATCGGTTACAAAATTCCGTCATTCGGTGGCATAAAATTAACATTTGCGTCTTTTCCATAATATTGCTAACATATATTTATTACTCTTTCGTAATTTACTAGCCGCATTTTTACATTTGCACCTACACAATATTTCACAAGTAGCCGAAAGGACGTGTGGGGTCTATCAGAATACCGACATTTAATGCGTAAATAATCAATTATGTAAAAATATATATTTGGCATAGATACGAGGGTGCTCTGAAAAGTTTCCTACCTCAAAAATTTCAAAAAAATGTCTTGCGTCTTTGTTAGGTCGAAAACTTTTCAGACCATCCATGTATTCGCATAGATATGGCATAGAACACTTGCACACATGCATGGCTCGTATAAATAGTATCGCAAAAATAGATTTATTTCGGATATTGCTACAATACCTCAATATTCTTCAAATTATATCTCTTGGGCGTCGACACACTTCTGCCAGCGGTTTTTCCACGACCCAAAGGATCCCTGGCGGGCTGATTCCGGAAGGTCCTCAAGCATACGCGTTCAAGCTTCTTTGAGGGCACTTAGAGTCCCACAGTGGTGTTATTTGAGGCAGGATTTTACTTTTGGGTATAGAAAATAGTCTGCTGGTGCCAAGTCGAGTTGGGGAATCGTCGCGATGCCGTTTCAGAAGGTCTTCGCAAGCAGACACTCGACTCTGCTCCTAGTCGTCCGTCAAGACTTTCTGGACAAGTTAAGCGTAGATCTTTCGCATCGCCAAAATTTCAGTGATAATGGTGAGCACTGTCATCTTATCAAAGCCAATGCGATCTGCAGTCATGTGCTCACTCAACCGACGGTCTGAATTTAGCGCTTCACGTACATGTCAGGAAAAATTGTACCGATACTTTTTATACAATTCTTGTTCGTGCCAATTACAATCACGCAATAAAAGGTGTGTTTGAGCTAAGTTTTAAAATTGGTTTTTATAGCTTAAAAATAAATAGTGATTGCGTGCGATTTCTGCAAAAATTTCTATATAATTAAGGTATTATTATTATTTATTATATAATTCTCATTGCAATTAGGGAATTGTCCTGGTGGAAATGGTCAAGTTTGGTCAACGGTCACTCTTACAATTCACTGGATACATACACAAGAAAAACATATATGAGACAAAATGCACACTTAAAGATTACCAACCGCACCTTTACCATCACACATGGGCTATGTTGACACCATACATACAACACGCCGTCCATCGCCGCACTCCGTCCATAATTACGCTCTCTTCAATTTCATAAACCGTTGAAAATCAAGCACCGTTAACACATCGTTCTCTTTTGCAATACCACTTCTCACGTCATCCACATCACATACAAACAATATTTTTAATAAGATAACTCACAAGTATAACTCATAATTATTATTATTAAAAATCCACATGTGCTAATAGACAGTGTCAGGTGGCACACAAGTCACAAATAATCACAAAGGTAATATTAGTCATTAAACAAAAGTACACTTAAAGGTAACTTCAAAACACAAATCTCTTTCACAAAGCAAGAAAATTCCCATATCATTAACATCAATCAATCGGCAAGAAAAAAAGATGAATTAAGAAAAAAATTAAGCTGTTACATATAATTTTACTCACTTACACATCAATCAAATTATTACATATATTCCTTACATCCTTTCTTAAAAGTATACACTCTGTTAGGAAAGGGCTCGAATATTTTGACAGGTAAGGTGTTCCAATCAATAATTGTTTTATTTAGAAAATAACATTTTTTTTATTCGTTCTTTGTGCCCGGCATTTTACCTTAAATTTGTGGCCATTTCTCCCTATAAAATTTGGGTTCCCTGCCTCTTTCCTAAGATCTGCCCAAGCTTTCTTCCCCTTCAGAATGCGGAACATTCCACAAAGTCCGCTTACTTTCCTTCTAGTTGTAGAGATTCCCAGCCCAGCGTTTTTAGTATGTCAGGCAAAATCTCCATCCTCCTGTGCTTCCGCAGTACACATCGGGCAGCCTTTATTTGCACAGATTCCAGTTTTTTGATATGTCATTCTTCATGAGGTCCCTCTTAAAGGTGACTATGCAGAGAATGTTAAGAATAACACATCAAAATTAAGTATTTATGTCGATTGTGTTTTAGTAATAATCAAAAGTTTTCGATACCCCTTCGTATCTGGTGCCAAGGAAATCTTATAGCACGGTTGTAAGATCGCTTGCATAATTGGATAAGAATATAATATTATTATGGATAGTCTACTATTTAGAGGTTGGTTTTTGGATGGGCTATTAAATATAATTTCTTCCTTGAGTTGAGAAATACTTCTGGGTTGAGAAAACGTTCTTTTTCCTCCTTCGGCTCCTCATAATTTTTACCCCATTATATCTGTCCAAAATGCGTATACCCTTACTTCATCTTTGCCTTGTGTCACATCCTTCAGCACCCCGCTAATTTTTAATATGTCTCCCGTCCCTTCTTTGGATTTCATCCACCATATTCTTCTCTTCCTCCACACTTATACATTTGTCTTCTCCTCCGACCAACTCACCCCTTTCACCCTTTTCCGCGTCTCGAAACCCTCGAATTTACGGTCTTTCACTTTCCTTTAAGAATGATTTTCATCAACTACATCCACATGGTGCACCATAGACAATCACTAGGTGTGTGGCAGGGGGTGAATCAGCATTGAAAAATTATATTTTTCTATTTGATAATCACGATAAATGTGTAAAATAAGTCCAGTAATTTAGTTTGATAACTAAAAATATATGCACTATGGTATCCATGCGTGAAATACTTCTCTACGCTGACGAGACGAGCTGATAGTAATAAGAAGGACAAAAATTACCTATCTTATCGAAAACATTTATATTTAACCTTCCCATCACATTTCCTCAATGTTCTTTTAATAAAGTATAATTTTTCGTCGAACGCAATTTCTTCTTAAGTTTTACAAGCAGACTATCTTAATTAAAATCTTGCCTTGCAATTTTTTTTCTAATGTTCTCCTTAGAGTTCCGGTAACTAGTTCACCTCCTCCATGGAAGCACTTCATCAGTTATCAAAATTCTTCTTCTAATATTCTTGCTTCATTGTGATGTCGGATACAAAGGTAGGGACATGCCAATGGAAATAGAAAGTGCCGATGAAATTTTATGAGCCGGGATGAAGATTTAGATTTGCCGATGTTCGACTGAAGTGTAACGAAATCGAGCTTTTATGTTCGCGTAATATGAATCTCCTTGGTATAAATCATAAATAGGTTTATAATGAGAATTTATTATTCTCAGGGACGACATGGTGGCTGGATCAGTTCCTCCTCCAATAAAACGAGAGAAATTCATTTTCTCTTTAATGGATTTCAACAATCGAAAAATTATCGATTTCGACGGCGAAAAGGTTAAACCGCTCAGTCATTTTAGATTCAAAAATGTAGTTTGTCTGCCAAAGTCTTATGAAGGTTAAAAAAAACGCTCAATTCACTTAAGTAGACAATAAAAATTGAGTAACCTTTTTTGGATACACACGAAGGTATATATCCTCTTGCAGGGCATGATTATAATTGTAACTATACCTGCTTTGCTATACGTGTTTGCCCATTTATTTGGCTCTGTCTGTTATTTGATAATGGTAATCCAAATTTAAATTCGTTTTTTCCTTAAAATAACTATGCCAACTTTGGATAAAACTATGGATAACTATGCCAAAACACGATATTATCCATGCCAATACCAATTACGCCATCTTTAACAAATGGCTGAAGATTTAAAACTCCTCTCCTGTTGTTCCACTGTGACGTCTCATTGCTATTATTTTTAATATTCATAGAAACGAAAAGTTTTCAATTCAAAGTTTGTTGTCTTGCAGCTCTCCACCTCGTTCTCCACAAAACGTAGTTTCAACAATTTTTTCGTAATTTCCTACCTTCACATCTCTCATTTAGACGTATTTCAGTTCTGATCTTCCCCTTCAGTTCGTCCTGCCCATTCTTTCTCCCGTTATTGCCTCCTTGAGTTTATATGAATGCCTTCGAGTTTGGCCTCCTCCTCAGCAAACTTCCATCTTCCCTTTCGCCCTTCCGTTGGAATTCTTCATTGGTGATTCATTCCGTCCAGTTAAACAATTCTGTTACTGTAATCAATTTAATTTAGCCGATGGGGGTTTATTCAGTATAGTTAAATGATTATTGGGACCAATATCATTCATTCCAAATGAAGCTAATTTTATTTTCTCAGTATTGACAGAGACGATTACAGACTTGGCGGTGCTTACATCCAGGTCGTTTCCAAATCTTAATGTGAAACTGTAGTGAACATTTCTGCTGTCGCAATAAATTCAAGCTATATCTGTCCATTTCCATAAGTTTTCAGTTTCCCTTCTCCGGAAAGATTCAGGGTGTTTCAAAGTTTATCCAGCGTAAGGTTACAGTGTATGAAGTATTATAGCTCCTATGGTCAAATAGGGTTTGGTTTAATGGTGCACGTTCACTGGCCATAGTGATTTTATGTTAAAATGGGTGACCCGCTGCTTTATTTAGGACGATTTTGGACGTTATTGAAAACTCTTTCTCGCGAGGTCACCCTTGAACAAAAAACGTGCCCAGCCTATAAGGGAAAATGATGAATACGAATCCTGACAGCGACACCCTGCAGATTGGTCGTAGAGGGACAGGGTGGTCAGTGAAACTACACCGATTAATCATACCCTAGCGAGGAAGAGATTTTGCAGCATAGCTTTATTTCAGAGCGTTCTCTCTCTCCTTATTATATTTCATTTGGATTTCGGACAAAAAAAAGTTAACTCGTGCTGCGTTGTGAGAAAATTTTAGTATTGAATATTATTCGTCTCAACTCGTCGGGCACTCGAACACGGGATATTTTCTCCCTCAAGAGGAAAGTGATTTACGCGATTTTTTTTACGCTTTCAGAGAGGGGGAGGATTGTTGAATAAAAAAAAGTCGGTGACTGGAGTTGTGTGTAAGTCATGCGTTAAGCTTTCGCTCTCTGGGAAAATTTTTGCCTTTCTGACCGCTCAGTGCCGGGGTGGGCAAAAATAACCTGCTTCTCGTTCTTCGCATTCGATGCCTTCTGTGATTTACGCCTTCCGCTCCCAAAAGTCTCGGCTCGGGGCCTGCCCTATTTTCTTTTTCTCTCTCTCCTTTTTTTTTAACGGTCTTTTTCGGTATTCGTTCGAGCGAAATTTCGCATACTTTATATTTCATATTCCCTCAACAAACGGAATAGCAGTCGTTTCGAAATTTCACATGGGAGTTACGATAAAAAAATGTATATATATATATATATATATATATATATATTGGATTAGTTGGACAGCAAAAAACAATATAGAAATACATAAATAGATGACTCACACGTTATTTCTTGATCAATTTGATAGATATCTGCTCCGTCTTCTTCGGAAGATATAGTAATCATTACTTCATATCTTCCGATGAAGACGGAGCAGAATTCCGTCGAAATGATCAAGAAATAACGGTTGAGTGATCTTTTTATATGTTTCTATATTGTTTATATATATATATATATCGTTGGCCGCATATAACAATGACTCTTCCTCTTAAGTGGTTCCTAGGCAGACTAATTTCATTCAGAGGGTAGCGAATGGTGACAATGGAGACTCCCGGGGATGTATTGAATGAGCACAGTCATTTCTAGCCTTCACATTGATTCCCGAGGAAAGGGTGGGGTTGTGAGAGGAAAAAATGTGTCGTTCGTTTTTGCTGACGACCGTCGCGACCCAAAATTTGTAAATTTTCATGAGGAGCGAGTGAGTTAAAGCTAGTGGAAACAAAGATGTCTATTTCCCGGAGCGCTGCATAGCAGCTTCCGACATTTTCGTTACCCATGGGGGAGAGAGAGCTCTTTTGGAGTGTCCACATCGACTGGGATTAGATCACTCGTTTTTCTCTAACACGATACAAGAAGGCGAAACAAAGCGATGCTAAAACACAAAAAAAATCTGATGGAACGATCTTGTTGTCATCTGTCATTGTGATTAGGAACATTTAATAAAGACGAAAATTGGGCCATTACTCTGCAGTCTCTCCCAATAACGTGTCGAACCTCCCCTTGGGGCTGACAATGAGGCATATTGAGCAGCTGCTCGGCTCAGATTGCCTTCTTAATAATCATGTGCCAAAATTTCTGCTTATTTATTTATCACTTAAGTGCGGAAACCTATCGGTGAATTGACGGAAAATTAGTCCTGGGTGCACATTTTACCATGCTTGTACTCGTATGTTACCATGATTGTCTCTCACGAGAGATGAACTGGAACTTTGAATGGTGAAAAGTTTTTGATATTCTGCGTTGGATGATTATTTTTACGTTTAAAAACAGAAGCTGATGTGACCTTTTTGTCTTGTTGAAATATTAATTTGCCTCATCTTGCCGAAATTTTGAATAAACCCTGTTTTTAAAAGGTTGACTAGACTCAGCGGCCAAAATAGCAATGCGGCTGACTCTCGGGTTCAACTATTTTCCGAATCAATAACAAGGTCTGTGGTTGATATTTTCTATCTCTATGATAAGCATCGAAAAATGGATATATGTATACATTTATAAAACACAAGTAAGTCATGAAGATGCAAAGAAAAACTAAACTGAATTGTTCATTATAATTATGTAATGGCAATTCCCTTGGCCCTTAGAATAAATGAGTCTGCCGCACTTTTATTACCGTAATGGTAATCTATTATTATAGTTCATAAATACATTCGTAGTTGCTTTACTATAATTGCGACAAATCTAAATGGCAGAATTAGTTATTTGTCGACCTAAAGGTTGTTTTGCATACATGCTTTCCCTGTCAATGATCCCAATTGGGTTTGAGTATTCGGGTCTGTAGTTGGTCACTGGCGAGGAAGTCTCATTCTCGCAAACTACTACAGAAGGTTGTTCTGGTTGACAGGCTGTGGTTGGTCACTGTCGTGGAATTTCTTTTCCCACAAATCATCACAACAAAATTTTGTTTTCATTGCGGGACGAGTTGTGCTAACTTATTACGGCTATATGTAGGGGTTTTATTTTTATTTTATTGATTTACGAGTCCTTAGAGCTCAATTTCTTTTATTTTATACATGTTTTCAATTACTATATCATATTTGTACTTACGAATGCATTTAATGTTTTGTAGCATTGAGAGTTTTTGTCTAGATTCCGTTTCTATACTTGGTTTAATCTTCATGAAATTATTTATTAAGTGTAATATACATTAACTGATAGCGGAGATTGTTTATCTTTTAATTACAATTTAACCTTATAATAGTCTGATTTTAAGTTTATTGCAGAATTCCCATTGGTAAAGGAAGAGTAGAATTATCCTAGTGAACCACGATGTTCCGATTATATTCCGATGTGCAGTTAGGGAAATATATGAAACATGTAAATTAAGAAATTAAAATTTTATGGGAAATGTTTTTACGACAATTATAAAGTACAGGTCTAATTTTTTGTCTTACCGTTTGTCGGAATGGCAACATTGAAATTACAATGTTGCCAACCGTACATCGGTAACAAAACCGACGAACTTGAGGAAAATACATAAGTCTAGTTGTGGATACTTTTAAATTAATCGTTAGTTTCAAATTATTTTCATGTACTATATAGTAGCTGGGAGGCAGTCTCAGAAAACTGGAAATGAGTATGCTATTTGGGATATGTTATATTTAAGCATTTTTTTAAAACTAAATATCATTGAATTTTCAAAGTATTAAAATTGGATGAATCAGGTGGCTAATTAAGTGATGCATCAAAATTATTATTGGGGTCACAATGGATTCTGAAAGATGACAGCCGAAAATATACCTGAGAACGTTAAGCATGGCTAGACCGTGACGTCAATTTTCGTTTCGGTTAGCAACAGTTCGCTTGTGTGCTGAACTGGCCTCATTGTTGTATTTTCTCCCCTGAACTGTTTGGGATTTCGAGTATTAAATAAATAGTGACGGCGCGGTGTCCCTACCTTGGCTATCACGACCTCGGCTCCAACATTATTTCACCGTTGCTTACCTAAGGGTCACTCGTTACCTCACGTCTCTCCTCTCCGAAACGCAATGAGCTCTGCTTGTTTTTCTGGACGAGGATTATTGGTGTAGGGCTATGGTTTGGTGATTGTCAAGGACTTTTTTATTTCATGTGTAAAACTCAGGCCTGAGATTTATTTAAGTCAAATTTTTTATTGGTATAACTAATATTTTCTGGTGTCAGAAGTGAATAAAATGTTTAAACTAATATTAAATGGCAAACGAATTTAATCTTAACGTTCATCCTGATATCCAGGCTGGTTTTGGGTTGGCAATACCAAGGATGATTCCTCCTTTAGGTCACGAGTTAAATCTAATGCCATTGATGCACCATTTGTGTTAGGAAGTAAAAGAAGTTGGCTCCACATATTGGGGCTAGAACGTTATTGGAATATGCTGCATGTGCATAATTATTCTATCGAATTTTTTAAAAATAAATATATTAGATATTTTAGGAGGCGGCAAGCCACCTCTAGGATGTGCGGCAGAAGCTGAATACACTGCAGACTAATTTGATCCGAATATGACCCTACCGCGGTCGAACAATACTACTCTGATCCCTTATCGTTCGTGGAAACAATGGCATCTTAAATGTATCTATTGTGCTCTTACTCTCTCTAAATTTATCGACATGATCCTTGCTATCGTAGTACGATGGACCTAATAATACATTTTCAAGATCATCGCTAAAGAGGCAATTTTCCAATTTATGCAATAGATCCAATCTGTAATTTAACCTTCGCTCCGTGAGTGATTCCCAGCCTAGCTGCTCTAATTTTTTGGATACGCTACTTCGTTTATCATGGCATCGTTTTACAAATCAAGCTCCTCTATACCGCACGCAATCCAATTCGGCAATCAATCCAACTTCGTGAGAATCCCATACACTAGCAGCATATTCTAAATGAGACCTGACCAGCGAAAGATAACATTTCTCTTTGACCTTTTCATATCACATTTACACAGTACTCTTCTAATAAATCCTAATTATTTGCTGGCTTGTTCACACATTCCTCGTATGTGTTTCGCCCAGGAGAGGTCGCGACTGAGGATAACGCCGAAGTATTAAATCGAGTATACAAATTCCATTTCGGTTTCCCGATGCAGTAGGCGTTCGGGAGGGACTTGCTCTTTTTACAAAAATTCATCGCTACAAACTTTTTTAAGTTAAATTATAATTGCTAAGTGTCGTAATAGCATTGGGGTCATCTGATGAAGCTACTGTGCCCTCAGGATTACGGACATCACGGTAAATTACTTCATCGTTGACAAATAAAAGTTTCTTACTAGTGATTACGGAGTCACGTCGTTTACGTAGAATAGGAATAAAAGATTCCGATAACACTTCTCTGGGAAACACCTGAAGTATCTTCTACCGCATTTGAGCTAACTCCATCTATCACTACTCTTGGTACCCGACCATTCAGAAAGTCTTTAATCCAACCCCGGATATGTTTATCTATGCCATATGTTTCTAACTTTGCGAGTACTTTACTATGAGGTACTTTGTCGGAAGCCTTTTAAAAATCTAGACAAACTGTGTCCCTGGAACATTGCTCTCTCCCGAAATAAGAATATCACGAACGAGAAGCGCAAGCTGTGTCTCACTGGATCAACTCTTTCGGAAACTGTGCTGACTTTTCATTAATAACTCCTGACTGTCGAGGTGCCTCACGATCGAACTAGTAACTACCTGTAAATGTTCCACAACCTTACACGATATGGATGTGAGGGAATCAGATCAGTAATTACTCGGTTCGTCCTTGTCACCGATTTTTAAATATTAGTGTTACCTCAGCCGTTTTCCAATCTTTGGGTATTTTGTGATCTGCCAGCGACTTCTTAAATATGATTTTTAGATACGGTGCAATTTCTGACGCTTTATCTTTAAAAACACGAGCTGCTATTAGATCGGGCCCGTAGGAACTATTAGGCTTAATATTTTTCGGCAAACGTTCTATTCCATTAAATGAGATTCCAATTTCGGGCATCGTTTGGCCGGCACGATTTGGTAAGCTATCTGAGGCATTTGGTGAGATATTGGTGAATACGCTTTGAAAGAAGGAATTGAATAAGTTAGCCTTTTCCAAGCTGCTTGTCATTCTTTCGCTTTTATCATTTTTGAGTGAATTAACAGGTGACTTATTTCCCTGAACCTCTCTGTCGCCCGACCAAAATGCTTTCGGATTCTCTTTCAAAATTTCCACCAATATTTCACTTTTGAATTCTCTTAGCGCTTTTCAAAATATCTTCTTGACATGCGACCTAAAAACCTCGTAATCATAAAAGATCTAATTCTTTTTGTCAATGGAGGTATCATCCTTAATCTTTTATTGGCGAAATAAGAAAAAAATTTATTATAGGCTTCATATTTCGGACCCTATGTAGCGAAAACTTAGAATTTACTACCCTGTGGTCACTAATTCTTTTTATAGTTTCTATATTTAAGACTTTTTTGGTAATATTCGTTTATAACAAATGAAGAATCCCCTATTTGATTAAATTACAAGTTAATTCAATGAGTTCAACGTAAAAGAACTCAATAGCGGTTCGCAGATATCTTTGCCTTTACCGCCCGTTTTAAAACTACGTGTTCTCCAGTCAATTGATGGGACATTGAAATCTCCACCAATTATAATGCCGCGATCATTGTATTGGGATATAAAACCTTTGATTTGCCGATCTAATTCTAGCATTGAATTGTCTCTGTCGACAGGCGGTCAGTCAAAGGCGCATGCATAAATTCTTTTGGATTGAGGACTTTAATTTGAGCACCAAACGCTTTCCAAACCATTACCCGGAATTACCTCAGCCCTGCTTACGCAAGAATATTCAACTGAAACAAAGACTCCGCCCCCGATTCTATTTGTTCTGTCATTTCTGTAAATGGTAAAGGATTGGAAAAATTTCACCGTCGGCAATATCAGTGGATACCCAGCTTTCTGTCAAATAATTTATCTGCTCCTGTGCTTTGAATAAGGTGATAAAATTCTGGGACTGTTTTTTTTTAAATTCGGCAATTTACTACCAATACAGATAATGTTTCCTTAAATTACGGTTTCTTGTATTTCCACAATGATCGTTTCTTATTAACATTGAATCCCTGATGAAATTTTTCGTTCGATGCTATACGATTTAAAAAAAATGAAATATTGCTAGCACTGACCCTCACTTCATTTAAAGCTAAACAATTAGGTAAAGAAGACTTTGGAGATCCACTATTTGACCTACATGTTGACCTACATTTTTATATAAAAAAGCCCTGCGGGCTCGAAAATCCTACCCGATACAATCCTGAAGGCCTTAGACGTGTAGTGAACACCAGATCGGTTCAAGAGTTTCCTACACGATCCCTGTAGAAACCGCATGGTTGGATATCCCTGTAGAAACCGCGCAACCTCTGTTTGATGTCTTCCACTTGGCTCCAAACCAGATGTCTACGATCAATCCTCGGGACAAGGCTACAGATGGAGAACGTCACACCAAATCCCACGACATCCACCTATCTGCTTCACCTCCAAGTTCAATTCTGTGATGGAATCTAGAATTTCTTCAGATCCACAGTCCATGGCATCGCTGATGCCAACATGAGCAATGGCAGATATCAGCAAAATAATTTCATTTGGAAATGCTGTGACATTTCACTCGGTTTTTTTTACGAGTTGCGTGAAAAACAAGCGTTGTAATCTTCGAGTTCGAGACAATCATCCATTGTTATAGTGTTTTAATCGATAGTTTCTGTCTCTTAATAATTTTTTCGCTCTCGTAAGTAATCTTGAAAAAGTTGTACTCTCATAGACCGCTTACTATCGTGTGAAACCTATTGTCAGATCAAATGGTTACAGGCGTGAAGTTTTCATAATTAAAATAATATTTTATATTATAATATTAGTTTTCATAATAAAATCGTAACTTTGATTTCCTCATACATTTTGTTTAAAACCCGGATTTCGTTTAGTCGCGACATCTTCAGGTGTAAATTTGGTGTCAAAAACATGGGTAAAAATAAGTCTGGTATATATTACTCCCTACCACATACCCTAGCGGTGGCTTGCAGTGTACTGAAATAAATGAAAAAAATTATATTAGACTTTACTTGTATAATGAAGGAAGTGATGGCCCTAGATCCCACTTCCTATAGCCCACCTCATTACCTCCCACCTATACATAGTTTGCATAAAAAGTATCGGAAAAATAGAATTATGCCGGGTATTGCTACAATGCCTAAAAATTCTTCAATGCATTTCTCTTAAGCGTCGACCCACTTTTGCCAGCGGATTTTCTACGACTGGAAGGTTTCCTTGTAGGCGGAAACTGGAAAGTCCTTAAGAGTACGCTTCCAAGCTTCTTAGACATCACTTAGTCCCATAGTGGTGCCCTTTAATGGGAGGATTTCACTCTTGGGAACAGGAAATAGTCTGCTGGTGCCAAGTTGGGTCTGTAAGAGGGTTGGGGAATCGTTGCGAAGTCGTTGCAGAAGGTCTTCACAAGAAGGCACTCGAATTTGCTCTTGGTCGTCCTTCAAGACCTTTGGGTCGAGTTTAGCGCAGATCTTTCGCATCGCCCAATTTTCAGTGATAATGGTGTGCACCGTTATATTACCAATGTCAATACGATCTGCGACCATGTGCACACTTAACCGACGGTCTGAATGCAGCGTTTCAGCCACACGTCAGGGAAACATTATTATTGATAATTTTTATACGAACCTAGTATTTTGATGTAAATATCAGATGCCAATTATGAAGGCATTGATTTTTTTGTGAAAGACGTCATCTATAGTTCATGTTGGAACTTTTAACAACTAAAAAGTGTTGTGTGAGTATGTTTATCTACAAAAGACTTCATAAGGGTTCTCTTTTCATGGTATGGAGTTAAAAAAGTGCGGGAAACCAATTGATGGTACTCCGGGTAATCGACATTTTTCATTCAACCAGCTGTATTGAGCTTCTCGTGCATGTCCACCTATTTTTGGCCGAGATTGAGTTACAATCGTGAATAATTTTATACCCCATTTCACTCAGAGAAAAATAAGAGCACGATTAGTTGGACCTTAAAGTTTACCCGTTGATCTGTCAATATCTAAATCCTCTGGCACCGGAATTCGTCTCTTTCCAACTTGAAGGTAAAAATACGTCTCGAAGACTTTCCTCTGCAACCATTGATCTACGTGAACGATACGTGGCTCCAAGTAAATTCTTTAACAATCAATTAACCTTATGCAGCATTTTTAGATCTCACCCTCGTTCTTTTCAAATAATTTACCTCAACGCCCAAAGTCTCTCTGCGCACCTTGACGAATTGTGTCAACTTCTACCTGACAACGACGTTCATGCAATTTCCATCGCTGAGACTTGGCTTAAGCCTCATATGCCTACCTCATCCATCGACATTCCTGGCTACAACTTCTATCGACATGATCGTATCGGCAAGGGTGGTGGAGGCGTAGGTGTCTACGTGAGAAAAGATCTCTCATTCAAAATTATATCAAAAAGTTCTTCCGTTTACTGCAAAAGACCCGAGTTTGCATTCTTAGAGATAACCTTCAACCTACAAAAAATTCTTTTAGGCATAGTTTACCGCCCACCCAAGATAGGTTATTTTTCCGACTTGGAAGAAGCATTATCTTCCCTCATTCCGAACTATGACCATGTTATTATTACTGGTGACTTCAATGCCAACTTTCTTTCCTCAACTCATGACTCTAAAACAATTACTAACTCTATGTCATCCCTCGGTCTTAGTATACTTCCCCTAGAACCTACCCATCATACATCTTCATCAGCCACTTGGCTTGATGCAATAATTACAGCCAACCCTGACAAAATCACAACATATGGGCAACTTTCTGCCCCAGGAATATCCATGCATGATGTGTTATTTTTAACATACTCAGTTAGATGTCCTAAATTTAAGCAGAAATTCATTCTTACTCGCGATTTCAAGTCCATAGATGACAAATACCTGGTATCCGATGCGGCTACCATTCCATGGCAGTCTATAGAATTCATCAACGACATAGATAAAAAAGTAGAACTATTTAATACGTTCTTAAATGATCTAGGAGACAAACATGCACCGTTTAGAAAAATCCGACTGTCCAAACCACGCTCCCCTTGGATAACAGATGAAATAAAATACTTGATGCGTAGGCGTGACGCAGTCTATAGCCTGTTTAAAAAACATAAAAACGAAAATGTATTCAATATCTACAAAAAACTGCGTAACAAAACTAAACAAGTCATTAGAAATTCCAAAATCAGATATGCCTTCCAAATATCTAAAGAGCCCCCGTCACATATTTGGAAAAGCTTGAAGTGCCTTGGTGTTGGAAAAACTAAAAATCAACACTCCCTACCTGCTGACATTTCTCCAGACGACCTAAACCGTTTATTCACAACCCCACCGACGGAAATCGACTTTAATGCAAAAAATGAATACATATACAGTTTGCAAAATTCTGAACCAACTCCAGTTTCTGCTGGAAGCTCATTCAAAATTTCTCCCGTCACACAAATGGAAGTCCTCCAGGCCCTCAAAAAAATCAAGTCCTCCTCAGATGGAGCTGACGGAATTTCAGCTATTCTCATACAAAAGTTACTTCCCATTGTACTTCCTGTTTTAACTCATATCTTTAATTGGTCTATTTTAACTGAAACATATCCCTCCCTCTGGAAACGTGCCCTCGTCCGTCCCATCCCCAAAAAATCCACACCCACTAACATTGCTGAATACAGACCAATCAGCATCTTGCCTCCTTTATCAAAAGCATTCGAGAGACTCATTCACGAACAAATTTCAAAGTTTCTGAATGAAAATAACTTACTTGATCCTCTACAATCTGGCTTTCGGTCCTCTCACAGCACATCTACCGCTCTCCTTAAAATAACAGATGACATCCGACTATCCATGGATCGCAAAGAGGTGACAATAATGACTCTCCTAGACTTTACCAAAGCCTTCGACTCTATTGACAAAGATATTCTCTTAGCAAAACTTCAAAACCTGAATTTTTCTTCCTCGTCTTTACTGTGGATTCGCTCATACCTAAGTAACCGATTCCAAAGTGTCACTACACATAATTCATCCTCTAACTGGCTTCAAATACACAGGGGTGTTCCACAAGGATCCATTCTTGGACCTTTGCTTTTTTCCCTGTATATAAACGATATTAGTAAATGCATTTTAAATTGCAATCATCACCTTTATGCCGATGATTTACAAATATATCACCATTCCCGCCTTCAAGACCTACCTACAATTATAAACGAAATTAATGCAGATCTGGCTGCTTTGTCACTATGGGGAATAAAAAAATTATTGAAAATAAACCCAATCAAAAGTCAGTCCATCATAATTGGATACCATAAAATACATTCTAAAATAAGTATTGATAAACTACCACCACTAAAATTGCAAGGATCTATCATACCATACCTAAGGACAGTAAATAATTTAGGCTTAACCATAAATGAAACATTATCTTGGACTGATCATGCAATTGCTATCTGCAGAAAAATTAACTCATCCCTGCATTCACTGAAAAGGTTAAAGCACATTGCTCCCCCCTCCTTAAAGATGCTTCTTGTGTCCACTCTTCTCATACCCCACTTTGATTACTGTGATGTAGTATACCAAGACCTTTCAGGCGAACTAAAAACCAAACTCCAGAAGACCCATAATTCCTGTGTGCGGTTCATATGTGATCTTAGGAAGTACGATCATATTTCCGACTCATTTAATAGAATATCCTGGTTAAAGCTAGAAGGCCGCAGGCATTTACATATTCTTTCACTTCTCTACGGAATACTTTCAAAGCACACCCCTAATTATCTATACAAAAACTTCCTCTTCATCAACTCAATCCACAACAGACATACCAGGGGTAATAACAAACTTCTTGTCCCACACCATCGCACGGAAATCTATCACAAATCTTTTCATGTTACAGCATGCCGTCTGTGGAACTCTCTCCCAGATGACATAAAAAACTCTTCATCAACAACAACATTTAGAAGAGCACTTCACAAGTTCATTTTCCTCAGGTACTTAACTTAACCAGTATCCCTCCGTCATTCCACTCAGCTGTTATACAGATCACTGTGTCTACTTTGTTTTTTACCCTGCTTTTTGTTTTGTCATCTCAAGCGGTAGGAGTTTGCGTAATTATTTTTAGAAACATCACGCTTCTCATTACTCCGCATGTGTTGTCAATGTATTTAATTTCTCCATTTCAATTTCAGTAACTTAATAATATGTATACTCTGTAAAAATTATTGTTACAATGTACATGTATCTTTCCTCTAATTAATAGGGTTTTCGCAGGTTTTTCACACCCCCCTTCTCTTCGTGGGTGTTTTTCCTGCGTGGGTTTTTACTAGTTGAGCAATGCCACGCTCTCCCTAGCTTTTCCCACAAACCTCATTCTTTGCTCAGACTTTCCTCATTTTATTGTACTGTTGACTTCACTGTCATTTAATTTGAGTATATGTAGGTGTATTCTTAATTTATATATGTATATGTATGTATGTATGGGTGTGTATGTGCGTACTTATGTTTGTATTTATGTATGTGTATGAATGCATGTATGTATGTTTATGTGTGTATGTGTATGTGTGTGTGGATATGTATGTATATGTGTAGGTATGTGTATGAATATAGGTATGTATGTGTGTGTATGTGTATGTATGTGTATGTGTGTGTCTATATATATGTATATACTGTTTTCTTTTCGATGTGCAAATCTGTGTTAATGAATTGATGTCTGTCTATATGTATTTATGTGTACATATGACTGTATTTATAAGTTTAATGGCTAATATAATATGTATATGACGATGGGTTAAATGGAAGAAGGGACCATTTGGTCTCAATTTCGCCCAAATAAAGACCACTATCTATCTATCTATCTATCTATCTATCTATCTACCTGTCATTATTTTCATCATTTGCGAGTTACATCTATATCTACATAATACCTCGCAAGCCGCCGCAAGGGCGTGTGGTGTGGTCACCACTTGTAAAAGGGAAAAAAACCACATGCAAAATCAACACATCCATGCAAACCTATACCCAAAGTTTCGTATAAATACATAAAAAAATCTTTTCAACTTGTACAAATGCAAATATATGTATATTCTATCAACTGATAAACAATTGCACCTTAGGATGCAGTAATAAATTTATCCAATTACTTACACGCTAGAATTTGACAAGGAAGAAGCGAAATTCCATACTACAAAGACATGCAACATACAACGGTCTCCTCCTCCAAGGACATCGGTAGGGAATGTGACCCGATACTGTAGGGAGCGGGAGGGTCCCCTAACAGAGAGAGACGAGGGAGGGAAAGGGAACTTAAAAACAGACAAAGAAGAGCAAGCAATACTATTGTACCGTTAAGAGCACTATATTATTTAATGGCATTCTAATGCGGTCATGCGAGAAGGATTTTGACAACGAAATACACGAGGTTAGTGAAAGTGCATGCAATTCAGTAGAACTAATTATTCCCTAGACGCTGAGGTTGGCAAGTGGAATTTTTACCATCTATAACCTTGCAGTTGCTATTCCGTATTGTCCGTTGGAAGAAGGAGTCCTTGAATCTGCTAGTTCTGGCATCTATTTTCCGAATTTTATAATATGATCCAAGCGACCAATGTATGCTGGAGTGCGAATAATTGGCGAGACCTCGGCGCTGAAACATGCAGTCTTAATTTATTTAGTAAGTTCAACTTAGCATTGAATCGTCTTTCTTTTAATGATTCCCACCCCAAATCCATAAGCATTTCAGTGACGCTGATCGTTTCATCGTTTGCGTTTTTAACGAAACGGGCTTCCCGGTGTTGAACCTTCTCAATTTCCCGAATGAGGCCTTTTTCACGCGGATCCCATACACTACATGCATATTCTAAATGAGGCCTTACAAGGGCGTGTAAACAACGTTCCTTGACCTTGGTCTTGTCTTGCCTTGAGTCTCTTATGCCGACAATGCGTCTAATAAATTCCATTTTTTTATATGCTTTCCCGAAGACTTTACGTATGTGGGTCCCCCAAGTTAAGTCTTTAGTGAATGCAAAACCTAGGCATTTCAACGTATCAACTACTTCTAGGTCAACTCCTGCTAATTGGTAAACAAATCCCGTTGATCTTTAAAAAAAAATTACCACCGAACAATTATTAAGGTTTAATGACAATCCCCATTTTGAACACCATTTAGTAATGTAATCTAGATCCTGTGCTAGAATTAATCGATCCTCATCCCCAGATCTCTCCCGATAGATCACCATATCATCCGAGAACATTCTGATCTTAATTTTCACTTCGCCGTTCAAATCGTAAATAAAAATCAAGGAAAGATTACACTTTCACTTAGATTACCCGATTACACTTCCCTGAGGTGCCCCCGAGGTCACTCGTAAGCTGTTGGAACTAGCGCCGTCAAGGACTACCCTCTGTTCCCGCTCTGAAAGAGTCTTCTACCCAATTTATTGCGCCCTTGTTTATACCTGCGACCTTTAATTTATGAATTAGTTTACAATGGGGAACCTTATCAAATGCCTTTTGAAAATCTAAAAAGATCGCATCCACTTGCCTACCACTTTCACCCGATAAAAGTAAGTCTTTAGTGAATAATCCTAATTGGGTCTCGCATAAGCGGGCTTTCCTTAATTCGTGTTGATTGTTACTTAAAAAGTTAATGTTCTCAAGGTATATTATAATAAAACTGACAATTATGTGCTCCAATATTTTGCAACATAAAGTAGTGAGAGAAATGGGTCTGTAATTAATGTGGTACTCCCTGTCACCTCTTTTAAAAATAGGCATTATTTGCGCGGTTTTCCAATTATTAGTTAATGAAAGGTATTTTCCGCATACATTATTTTTGTTAACAATAGCTTTTCCTGCAAGTTTTCATCAACAGAGCGCACTATTAGGGGAGAATGCCGTCATACCTTGGAAGCCTCCCAATATTTACTGCCAGTTGACGCCAGCGCTCCGTTTAATCATCATGCAAAACGATCAAGCTACCTTGGTTGGCGTTAGCCTGTTATTTCTAAAGGTTGGGCGTCAGTTTTTGTGATCCATCCGACGCAAAATTACTAATGACTAATTTTCCGTTTGAGTCACTTTGAAAAAAGTGTGACAAATTATTGTAAATACATGAATGTTTACCTTCTACATGGTTTATTGGTAGAAAACCGAATCTAGAAAATAAATCAAATTACGTATATAATATTTAAATACTGGTAAATCATTATTTTTACTTTTAATAGGCATGGTAGATTAGGATGATTTTTCATTTGAAAAATAGATCCATGGTATCATCAAGAAATGGATTCGGATTATACAATAAAGAATATATTATCATCGTCATTTAACTGCTGTAACAGAGATGAAACAATAAACGCGCATTGTTAACATTGTAACGAATTTGTACGGCAGGAAACAATAAACGCGCAGTTATGACACTGAAAACTAAATTAACACAATAATATAGCTTATCACAGTAATTACGAGCGTTATTCCAACCGTGATCACTTTCAGGGAGGCACTATAATACCTCTATTTTAGTAAAGGACATGAATATATTTGAGTTAGTTTGTTATTGAGCTATATAAAATTGAGACAGAGATATAGTTGTTGTGTCGAGTAGAGGAAATAAGAGAATTGATTTGCCAGTGTATAACATTATTTGAATCGATGTATTGGTGGTGATATTAAGAGCTTATAGCAAACCTAACATGCTTATCTTTTTTCAAAACGATCACATCTAAGAGTTAATGTATCCGCAAGGTGGTACTAGCAGATTTGCTGCCGTAAAGAGTGATTTACCGATGATGTGGACTTGAAAACGTTCTTTAACAGGCTTGGTTCGCACGGAAGAATAATTGATTTTTCATTGCACCAATTTGTTTTCGCCGATATGAGATTAAGAAATGGATTCATTGCCTTCTTAAGATCATCGGAAGAGGCACATATAGATGTCTTAATCTCCAACTGTAATTGATGAACACTCTCTTGGTTATTTCCTTGCCGTTTCACCGTTGTAAATGCTAATGCTAAAGCTAGCGGGCAGCAGCATAAAGACAGTAGGAGCCTTAATGATGCGAAATGTCAGAACTGTGGCGTCTTTAAGATTGAGAGACGAAGTAAGATGTACTATATATTCAGATAATAATCCTACAAAACCCTCACCGTAGGTGGCCACCTGTTGACCATAATGTTATTGCTTGAGTAATTATTCGGAAGAAAACTTATTGGAGGAATTGACTGATTTACACTTAAAATTGGGAAGGCATTTCATAAATGAACGATTACCACATAGTATATTTCTCCATTCTTAATCTTTAATAGAGCTTATTTACATTGTAAAGGTTCATTTAAAATGAATGTGATCTGTATTAAATATTAAATTTGGAAAAATACTAAGCAGTGTTTTTGCACTTTGAGGAAACCTTAACTTAAGATTTTCTTCATCAGTAGTACTCTGAACGATTTTTCTCCTTAATGTAGCGGTGGCTCCGAAACTTGATCCATGAGGAAAGAGGAGACTTAGATTGAAGACGAGTATTATGTTTGTATGAGTGTAGAGTATTAGAAACTACAAAATGAACAGAAAGGATGACGAAGAAGTGCTAGACCTTGTGGGGGAGAATAGAAGGTTTAAGGGAGACTTACGAAAGGAGTAGGAAAAGTGGATGCGGGGTATATAAGTGATAGTTGGATGTTGAACACTGTGGTAGACGGTAAAATATTCGTCCAAAGAGGCAGCGGGAGGTTGAGATTAGGCATATTTGCCGGAATTAAAGGGGGGGAGAGGTAATGGTAAGGTAAGCAATTCCTTGTAATATGGATCTTAGGATATATGCATATAATGTTTTGTTAGGTGTGGGTTTAGAGGCGTAGCAGCACTCTGACCCTGTATCCATCAAAATAACTAAAATTCACCGGAAGACTGCTTCTAACCACATCAGCAAACATTGGCCATCCACAATATCCACAATTTGCATTGTATCATTAAAAAAAGCGAATTTCACCATAATAAAAACAGGAAAATCGACTGAAAACCTCCATATCTGACTCACCATTTTAAATTTTGTCATTTTCACATCAAATTCAAAATCAAACACCCATGTTAGTGTACCAATTTTAGCGATTTCTATGAACCTAAGCTCAAATTAGTGTTTCATAGATTTTGTCCCAGCATTGTTATAATTCCGAAGAATGTGCAAAGTGGGCGGATATGTTTTATTTTTTAAATTTGAGATGAATTAAAATTCTTCCGCCTTCCCGTGGACTGTATAAAATGAGTTAGTTTCCCTTAAGATAATTATTTAACCCCTCAAAACCTAATCGTTTTTCTTGCTCCTGCTACAATTTGTCCCCTGGCACATGGCTATGGCGGGTAGTTTGGGAACTAGATTGAAATACGTGTGCTTTCTCACAAAAATCGATTATTTTTAGCGTACAAATTCCAACATTTTTCAAATTTCGAAGAAAAAGACCTGCCCTACCGTTTTCCGATCAGTTTCGGAACGATTTTGTAGCAATAGCGGTCCAGGCGGTGATTTTTGGCATTTAATTCTATTTGTCAATCGTTTTTACTGATTACCTTCATGAACTTTATCCAAATGCTGTTCGTTGAATAGACACATTAAGTACACGTAATAGGTGGGAATAATGAGGGTAGTAAACCAAATCTATAGCGAAGTACTCTCCAACGCAATCTAATCGCAACTTGCAGTTGAAACTGAAAATTTTCAGATAATGCTGGAGTACAATTTGTCATGAGGTATGGTGTAAGGAACGCCCACCCCATGGTTTTGACACTCATTTAGTGGGACACTTAAGCGAATTATTTTCCTTCTTACGCCATCAAGCCGTGATTAAAACTTTGCTCCACTTCTGGAATCAAACATAAGCACTGTTGAGAGCACTGAATACACAGTATCCATCTTGCCAGTATTCTTCGAAAATTCCAAATTTTCTTGTATTCCCCTAACTTGTTTATAGCACTTTAATACCTTATGTGTGGGCTCAAATCGCCATCCTTTCATTGGATCCAGAGCAGCAATGAACTTCTTCATGCTCGTCGTTTACGTCCTTGTTGTCGTGACAACCAATCCAAAGACTTCCCTTCGATGACGTCACGCGGAACGACATTGCATTAAAAGGGCTGATAGTACACATAATAAAAAGATATGAACGCGGAGTCCTCCGAAAGGAACTAATTTTTTTTTGAAGCCATTACAAAGATTTCTCTTCCAATGCATTCATTTGTTTTCGCCGAAGGAATTGGTCATGAAATGCAATCTTTAAGTATCAGATAAGACGCAGTAGCAGCGACCATTATGCCGCCATTACGCGTCGCGCGAGATTGGCTCCCATTTTACAGTAGTTTTTAACAACAAATTATGAAGGAAATGAGGGAGTAAACCAATGACAAATGTGCAAAAGCGGCGTCTTTACTGGCGTGGTGTTTTATGGACTCAAGAAAAGGAGTATGGCCTATAAAGAATTGAGTCGGCGGAGAAAAATATAAAGTCAGTTTCCGCGCACTGTGACCACCGTTTAATATTCGCCTTAAAACTTTTATTGGCAGACGGTTCGCTTGCGTCATTTATCTGGCACTTTGAGAAAAGAGTTTTAGCTTTATATGTGCCATCGAGGGTACATAGGATAGACTATTCTTCATTTCCGCTCGCTTCTCTTTAGTGAATCTTTTTATCTCCTAAAAACATATTTTTTGCTCGTCTCACGAAAAAATCAACCTTCCCCCTTGGAGATTCAATCGTATAAAATGAGAAATAGAATCATCCTAAATAGTTTAGTTATTATACATTTGATGTGAAACATGAAGTTTTGAATAGCCTTAGTATATTCTCAATATTTCTAAGAATTTATTATTGACCAACTATAGGCTGTTCTTGTCCTCTCACCTTGGAATTTTTTTCCACTTAATTTTTTTGGCTAATAATTATGGTACTCGAAATAAGTGATTCGATTCAAGTAAACCCTGATATAAGTAAATAGTTCAATTTTCAAAGCAAGGTACAATGTTTAAATCTTCCGGAAAATATGTTAAGATATGTTCTACAAAGTATTAAAGTAAGTAATATCAAGAGAATCTATTGCGTAAAATTAGGATAATCATATACTTTTATGAGATTTTTCCCACTACTTCCTCACTCATACAAGTACGTACTTGAAGTCAAACTAGTTTTACCAGGCGTACGGCTGAGAGAGTTAAGATTAAATGGTTAAATCGAATAGTCCATGTCGATTTCTTTAGCATAATCTATCGTATCAGCAGTTATCTCAGCTACGAAATTCAATTTCCTGTAAATTTAAAACGAGTTTTTTTTTCGTATCTTTGGGATTAAAAAAGTTTTGAAGGAATATTCTCATTTATAGAAGAAACATCGATGAATTTTCGGTTCCATATTGAATACATTGAAGAACATAAAAAAATGCATTACTTGAGTTTTGTCGAAGATAGGCAATTTAATGAATGGGTCACAAATGATTTTTTTTCGTATTTCTGCCGGCTCAAATCATTCATTCTTTCAAATCTTCTCACGATTGCTGAGAAATGCCTTGAATTGAAATTTATTCGGCACGGTAATTTCGTAACTACAGGTAAGAAGCTATTTGGACCGTATGTCCTAACTTCTAACCAGCTCTCAACATTATTGAACACTTTTAGAATCGTAAAAATTAGAATTTTTGAAAAATTGTCTTTTGTAAAAAATTGATCTTTATTTTTTAAAGTTTTATGAAGTCGAATCACACGAATCTATCCTGAGGGAAATGGCGCAGAAAAAAAACTGTTGGAAAACGTTGGTGAATCGAAAGCATGAGATCAACTTTTTTCTAAAAGAGGACGGTAGGCTTTATCCCGAAACGTTTGGAAGAAAGACGTGGAAACTGCGGATACAAGATTGTATGCCAAAGAATAAAAACCGGTTCCTCTCTCCGTTCTTCTCAGAAAACCACCGGTCCCTAATCCCTTTGAAGGAAAATAAATGCCTTTCCTAGTCGAGTTATGGGAAAAAAAGACTAACGAATAGAAGTTTGAGTGCAGGATTTCATAGATGACAGTTACAGAAAGGGGTTGAGTAGTGACTTTAGCCACAACATTTTCGCCACCTTTCCCTGCAAATTTGCGCGTTCCCGTTGAAGCGACGCTGAAGATGCAAACGACAGGACTCAATCGACTCATCCAAACAGCGAGACAGAAAATCAATGCAGATAAAGTTCTGCGGAACGAAAAGGTCATAGGAGTGAATGCGTCAAATGACTAAGGCGTCGAGTACCAGTTCGCTAAAATTTTACAGTCGAGTGAATATTTTGATTTCGGTACATTACGCTAGGTAAGTGAAAAAAATGTTATAAAACCATAATTTAACCATGTTTATGGCATTTTGAATGACGCGGTCTTACATGAAAATGTCCTATGACATAAGGGGCTTAGTTTTACAGATGTTGGGATTGCAAACTCTTCTGGGTTCTTTATAATAGCGAATTAGGCTCGTAGCCAATAGGAGTATGTATGTTTAATAAATGAGCAACCGAAAGTCTAATAAAAAGAGAAAAAAAGAGACGTTTCAGGAGTAATATGGTGGAATGCCATGATTAATTAAAAATTGGCAATTTTGTGGAAAATTGCCAATTAATTAATAACGATAGTCTGATGTCTGCCAGTGGGTGCATGGAAGCATTATATTAATCTCTCTGAGTGAGCTATGAGGTACGATAAAAGGTCTTTCAACTCTCCAAGAGTTTTGTTTTTTCTCTTCGGGACTGTTTGTGCTTTCTCTGGTGAGAAAATTTACGTTTTTCATTCTCGCAGAAATGTTCTAGTTATCCTGGGGTTATTCCAAGAAATTATTTTAAAAACACGATTAAAGCAATTCTGCGATAACTTCCTGAAACTTCTTCTCGTACCCTAGGTGGGACTTAACTACCTAAAATTAAGTGTCTACCATAAAATGCTTGCCGTTCAAAGGTGTCCAGAGTTCATTTTTTAAATTTCCACTGGTAATTATTCTTGACTGGATTTTCTTTCCACGAAAACGCTGCGTAAATTACTTAAACAAAGGTAATAATGCATGGCTAGCTGGTTTTCCACAATGAATATCATCGGTTATATTTGCATTGTTTATTATAGTCAAACATTCATTTCAGTCAACATGTTGAGCGCTGGTTTTCCTTCTTTTTAATCTATAAAAATCACCTTGAGAAGTTAGGAAATTGTAAAAAAATAAAAGATAAATGAATATTTTAAACGACTGCATTTCCAAGACAATATTCATGGGAAGTGATATTATTCATTATCAATTATAAAAACCCAGACTTGGGAGCGTCTTTGAACTCCTACAGGAGCCTGTCGCATCGTACGGACTTAACAACAAAACCTTAATGCAGTTCATGCACAAATTTTCCAATCAGCTCAAAGTGCAGGAGTTAGATGATGACCTCCCACGTGATATCCTACTCGCATCATCGTTAATGTATGGACCAAGCATACACACATACCCGCACAAGACCGGGGCAAAATATTTCGTTCGCGCACGCGTGTTCAATTGTTCAGTTTCGTTCGTCCTGGCAAAGTCAGAGGGGGGGAAATCTTGGGGCGGGGTTATGTGGGCCGCGTGGGATCTCCATGTACGTGAAACGATGTTGACATTGTTGATTGTTTGCGGCGAATTGAAGCGAAACGGGAGAGCACCGAGACATGCTACTCTCGGCGAAGGCATTGTGTGCCCTTGTGACCCAGTCACCTGGACGCTGTTAGGAGGTCGGTTCACGTCCCACAGGTCTCCGAGGTTGTCAACGTTCTGCGATAGCGTTCGATGTTCCCACGGTTACGTCAAAAAAAATTCAAAAAATCCATAAACTTGGTATGATGCTCTCTCGTCACACATTTCCTACCCTTAAAAACTAAAGATAAGTGCTAGTAATTTTGTTGATTTATAAATGATGAACTCCTCGTGTTAAGGACTTCAGTGCCTAATGAAACCATTCCTCGAGGTCAAGGTGCATTTCTTGTAAACGGAATGGTTACGAAATAGGAACACATGTAAGCATAAATACCAGGGGTGTAACCATAATTCTACATGCCTCTTCCTGTCCTAAATAAGTCCTGTTTTGTACTAAAAAACTCGTGTTTTCAAAATTTTGTTTTGATTGGCGCTATGCAAACGCTCGTTATTTGCTATTTTTACGAATGTGTACTTAAGTTCATATAATATTTTCAGCTTTATTAACTTCTAAAACGGGCCTCCCACCTTTGATTGTGAAGGAGTTGGATTAATCTGATATTTGTTCCCGGTTTAAAAAAAAAAATCCATCAATCTTAAACCTTATAGCCATGTATAGACATAAATGGAAACCAGCAAGGATTCATCGAAAGCCTCACCCATTGGTTGAGCTTAAAAGAATTACCAATTAGTTTCTAGGAAGTGATACGAAAAAAGTTTAATTATGGAATAATCTTATTAGAAATATTTAAGGTAATGAGTTAATGATGACCGGTATGGTCTTTGATTTAGAATTGGATGCTTAGACTGGACGGTGAGGTATTGAAACGTGCAATACATTAGTGAATTATAGATATCTCTTTGTGTGAACTGGTCAAAAGTGTCGTCCTTGAATCGTATGGGACAGTGGTCACAAAACAACAAGAAGAATAAAAACAGACTCACCTAAGAAAAATATTTCAGGGTTTCCACCACCTGCATCAGCACGAGTTCATTGCATTAACCCAAGGTATCTAAGAATATTCAACCCTTTGAATTAGATGTTTGAGGATACCATGAATCATTTTCTTGATAAGATAATTCAACCTTTTGATTCAAATTTTCGTTGACGACTTAGTAACTAAGGAGTTAATGAAACACGTAAAGAGATAAATGGCCATATAATTTGCAGATTATAACACCCCTAAAATATTTACAATAACTTTTTAAACATCCTGCGAATATATGTACACGGAAAAAACAGAGACACACTCATATTCGTATGTATGCGTAAAAATTTCATAAATGACTGACAATGCAAGGCTCTATGTATTTTTTTATATTCAATTAATTTCACTTTTTTCAATTAGCCTACCCCAAAATATCAACTGGGATATTTCAGGGGGCTCTCCACATCGGAAACTATGGCCCAGTACACTTGCACTTAACTGTTAGTTGTTAAGTAAAAGGCCCTCGTGGAAATTTCAGGGGTGATTGGACCGGGTCGATATATAAGTGACCTTGGCTAAGTGACCTCACCCTCACCCCAAACTCGACTATTTCGCCCTTCCAGACCTAGGTTGACCCTTGCAACCTAGGAGCTATTAGTTTGCTGACTTAAACTGGGACGGACCGGACAGCCATGTTGTTACCGCCCCACAGCACAACCGAGCGGCCCTTCCTTTCGATTGCACGTGAAACAGACTGCGAGACTTACGAGGGCGACGTGCCGGGAGCCAAAATGTCCGTGAGACCCTCGTGAAATGTTGGGATCCATTTAGAATGACCGACCCGGATTGTTGGCCATCCCCTGGCTCAATAAACGTCATACCATCCGAGGGAGACCCGAGTGGTTCTTGGTAAGACGATGCGAAATATTTAATCTTTTCACCCACCACCAGTTTACCAGGACAATTTATTCTGTTTATTAGGATAGTCCGTAAAAATTACTCAGTCGGGCTTATTAACCAACCTGATTCATTTTCATCCCTGATTAATGGTGCCCTACGCGAAAACGAGAGTATGGAAAGTGATTTGAAGTGGACTCGAACGGTAATCCAGATTGGCGGCGGCAGAAAGTTTCACTTTTAACCCTTTATTAATATTATATTATGCTATTGGGGTTGTGGCGTAAGGGTATGGTGTAAAAATCACATGGACGATAATTGATAGACACAATCATTACGTTTTAACTAGTTTAACCTTGTTTTCCCTCCGTATCATGGGCGTGGCTGCTATTTAGAAATGTAACGTTCTCTCTTTAAATAGTTAATTGAAAACACCTCGACATAGGTGGGCCTCGACTTGAAAACACCTCGATATAAATAAATATTTATATTTATGCACACATTAATATTTATCGTATGAACTAAACTATAAACTGTCGGCATCCTAACACCCTTCACTACACGCCCTCGAGGTGGTTTGCAGTGTACGAGGGACGTGCGATCGTATTACCTGGCCACATAATTTTATCTCCAATCCACGGAAAATAGGAATATTTTACCCCAATTCATTTTTCGGAAAGATTTTTCTTTTAAATTGAATTCAGTAGATACGGCATAAGGTATGAGAATGAGGTTAAGGAAACGACCTTTTATGACTTTGGTATACTTCGATGATGCAAATATTAATATAACAAATACAAGGTGTGGTGCTTTATGCATTTGAGATCTGATCTTTGATGCAAAGGGTTGAGAGTAGATTGGAAGCTTTAGAGGCGCGTCGGGCGAAGAATTGAGGCAATAATTTGGGGAGAGAGAAAGACATACGATGAAGTATTACATATGGTGGACGGAGAGAAGTTATTAGGGGAAATCTGAAAGAATCTGGAAAAGTGGATGGAGAAAATACTCAAAGGTATTGCGAGGTTGAAGGATGTTGATAGTTGGGAGAATGTTTGGTAAGTGGAGTACGGGACATCAAAGAGAAAGCTTTTCATACAGTCTGGTGCGATTTGTATTTATTATTATTTGTATGTGTGTATGTATGTGTGTGTGGATATGCATGTATATGTGTAGGTATGTGTATGCATATATGTATGTATGTGTGTGTATGTGTATATGTGTGTATATATATATATATATATATATATATATATATATATATATATATATATATATATACATATACTTTTTTCTTTTCGATGTGCAAGTCTGTGCTAAATGAATTTATGTCTGTCTATATGTTTTATGTGTACATATGAATGTAACTATAAGTTTAATGCCTAATATAATATGTATACGACGATAGGTTAAACGGAAGAAGGGACCATTTGGTCACAATTCCGCCCAAATAAAGACATCTATCTATCTATCTATCTATTTACGAAGAAATTTAAGTAGAAATAATGCAGGGTAATAAAAGTAAGTTTTAGTGATACTTAGAAGATAATAATCGTTAGACACCGTCCAAAACTCATCTTCGAATAGGTAAAATACCTGTTCATGAATGGAATAAAATGGGGAAATATTAATGCCTATTTTCACTTGAGATTTTCGAAACTCGTTCAAAAGTCCCGATTGAACGTTAAATGCTACGCCTTAGCTTTGTTACTGTTACATTAATTAAGCATTGAGTACGTCCGATCATCCTACTCACAGTAGATGCAACATTCGGTTTTAATTAATGAGTGAAGAACACTGGGAAAATTTTTATTTCCCTAAAGCTGAAAAGGGAAATTTTTCGTACACAATTCCAGAATTAAAAAATGGGAATTAAAAAATTTAATTCCGTCAATAGCGAATCTACAACTCGAAATGGAGTAAATCGGGTCATCATAGTCTTATCCGATGGTCAGTATTCTGTACTTGGTGGTACAACTGGCGCGTTAGCCAAGTAGTGATAGGAATACCATCGGAAACACAGGAATTATTAAACCTACACCATTGGTATGAGAAGCCCTAGGACTAGAAATAGTGATAGAACGTCCCATGCTCTCTCCCATAATCCCATACCACTGACAGGGAGAGTCGTCGGAACGCCCCATCCTCAAACTGGGCCGTGATAGTCGACGATTTGAAATGGGGCCCGGCAGGAATTTACCATTGGACCTTAGGGTATAGACGCCGTGAACGATGCCTCATAAAACTGAGCCGGCACGCACGTCGTAAAGTGCGTGGTCGTCTCATTATTAATGGCGGCGAGGGTCCTTCACGAATCTTCGAGTTCTTTATTTCCCATTTTGCGCTCTTTGATTGCACAGGGTGAGTGTGTATCTGGAAATCTTCAATCGGGTGAATCGAGAGAACGGTTCTCTCATGCGAAAAAGAGAAATGGTGAAGCAATAGCTTCGATACTATGTTGGCATTGTTCATTCAATTTAAGTGAAAGGATAAATTGGAAAAGTCTTTCTTCTCGTTGGGTTTCTGATTTTCTCACCCAACGGATCGAATCTCAAGCTCCGCTCCTAACAGCTACCGTCCGTTTCGGCCATTGAAGTGTTTTTGTTGCAATTAAGGGAGGCGAATTAAAGTTAAGATCATTTTCGCGAATGGGGAAATTGGATTATCTGGTCCATAAATTCAAATTCGGTTGGAATCTGACTTGAATTGTATTTGAAAATTAAATTAATACAACTGCATTATATGTCATTTTTTATTTTATTCTGAAAACGCGATTAGTTTGGCTAATTATGATTTACAACTTTAAACGATTGGAGTTAAATGTAACCAGTGATTGAAAAGTATCTTCAGATCAATTAATGACGAATGGGTAGCATTAAGGAGTTTTTAACATGGCGGCATTTGCTTAATTGGGTTTACATATCTCGTGGGTTTCACAGGATCAGTTTGATTTAACCCACCTCTACCATTTTGGCTACGCCACTGCTGTCGTTTATAATTCGTCAAAGATGAATTAACACTGCGCGTATATTTTCATCGACGAATGCGTCTGATACCATTTAATGGTTACTGATGTGTGTAATTTTGAATTAAAATTATTTAATAGTCGGAAGTCCCATTGAGGTGGCATGAATGATGAAATGGTACACTTTTATTTAATTGGGTCAACGTTTTTGATAGCCGCTGATTCATCACCCCGGGCAAACTTCTTGTTTTTGTTTTAAAAAACATCGAACAGATTGTGGATATTGCTTGGTCAGGCGATGTTCTACGCGGTATAAAACTTTCCTCTCTCTCCACTGCCCACCGCTAGCGGCCCCATCAAACTTCCTCTACGCGCCTATTTCCACCGACCTTATAAATAAGTTTAGGCGAACTTTCGAAGAAAAGGGTCGCTAAAAATTAGCACAGATAGCGATATTTTTCCTCTCCATCTCCCTCCGCAAAGGACGTCCGATGGCATTCTATCCCAAAACATCATTTCGCTGAGATCTAGAATACAAATTACGGGAACACATACACTCTCATCCTCTCAAATGCAGCGAGGTTTACTCTGAGCCGAGCTTGCGTTCGAGCCTTGGGTGAGAAGGAATGCGACAAAAAGCGTGAAAAATACTCGTATTGTGCACTGTAAAAGTAGAAGAAAAAAAATGGTTTTCGGAGAAGTGTACGCGGGCAGGGACACGGGGAAGAAAGCCATTAATTATGATGAAGTCGCGATGGAAGCGAAGGGCGTGATTCTTCTTTTGTTCCGCTTTCCTTTATTCTTTCATTTTTATTTCTGGGTGGTGATCCAGCGGGGGCTTCTAGTTGTTGACATTTTGAATTCTAATGCGGTCGAACGTTTCCAACCCCCTGCTACTGTTTCGTTTTATTTCCTCTGTCCTTCCTGCCGGGGAGAAACCAGCGTGGCACCCACCGACGTTCCAATCTCATTCCCTCGCTCGCCCGGAAAGTTTAGTCGAAACTTCCCGGCAGATTATGCGTGAGCACGCCTAGAGGACAAACGCGTGCCCCGCGGGATCCCATCCTTCGCCCGCGGTGACGTTGACTATTTATGACGCGCTTTGCTCGCTTTTTATTCCGCGCCTCCGGTTCGCTTCTTTCGACGGATTATGCATTCCGCCGGGGTCCCGTGGGTAATTGAGTCACGTGGATCGCACCCGATCTCGAACCGCGGTGTTGTTCCTTCCGTCCGATTTGTTGCGAATATTTCCAAGTTTCGCATTCCTGCGCTGTGAGCGTCAGAGCAGATTAGTAACGGGTGACCGCGGTACCTCTATTAAGTAGGTCGCTGGTTCGAATCCAGCACACAAAACCATTGTCGTTGCTGGATTCGCGTACCCATATAATTTTCTCTTACCTTCGTACAATCGTTTCCAAAAGTCTATGGGTAGTAAATTGGTGCGCCGAGAGTTTGGTAAAGGTGATAAACAGTCGTTATGTTGGCATTCATTGCCTGGCAGGCACTCCGACCTCACGGATCTATTTAACTATCGAACCCCAAAGTATAGATGCAGGATTGGTAGAGTGCGCAACTAGTGCTCAAAGAAAGAGAGAGAGATAGAGCTAAAGTGGGACCAACCCAGTCCGAGGCTTTTCTATATTTTGTGCGGCGGTTCAAATATTGCTTACATGCAAAAATGATTTAACGCCAAAAATACGATCATCAGCCAGCTGAATCCTATATACATATCGTCATGTGTCACATGAACGGCATCCTAAAGAAACAATTGTGAAATATTATCCACCTCTTGATTCACCAAAATTCGTAAATACTGCTTGTGCAAAAAAAGGTGTCCCACTATCGCATGGGTAAAATGAAGTATCCTAAATGTTTACCGTAATTTTCAACGTCTGGGCGGCTTTAATGACCGTATGCAACGTGATGTGGACAGTATTTGACAACGGTTTTGTCGCTTCGTGTGACGCCATGCTTTTTAACTCTCCGACTCCAAGTACTTGACAGACACTGAATGACAACATGACGAAATATTTCACCCTTCCCAAATTCTCGGCGCACCAATGGCTGCCAAAAGACTTCTGAAAATGTCATTGCAAAATAGCACATCGATTTTTCCCTTTAATGAATAAAAGGGTGCGACAATCTGTAATTCGATCGAACTCTGTTTCCAGTTAAAGGTATGCACGTCAGATTTTGAATGATGCTGGCTCTTATCAGTTGTATTGAGCTGGCCTTAGGCACGTGCATGTTCAATCCATTGATAGCAGACAGCTGATTTAACTTAAAAACAAGTCTAACGGGTAGATCCGAGGAGAATAGGGTCGCAGGGCTCAATAGGTGTGTGTGAGAGAGATGTCATGTGGCCATCCCCAACCATTCAAGACAATTCATTTCTTTAAAGAAAGAGTTTACGATATAAATTTTCCCGCGATTTCACATCAATTAATTGAATCATTGAAAACTTATCTCTAAAAATAACGCATGTTTTGTAAGAAAATTTTGATGGATTTGCTCTTCCGAAATTGAGAATTGAAACAAACATCCAAATTTAATTCTTGATCACTTGAAACAGCCACTTGCAAATAATGCTGCGTAAATTATCAACTGCTGAAAGTCCTCACCCTCAATGTGGCCTCCTTGATTTAAAGTCTCCTTGCTCTTATCATAAAGCAACCAAATTACTCTATGCCAATCAGGTTTCGGATGATGGAATAATGCATAGCAATTTTTATGAAGACGTTCAGCTGCCAATTTGTTACCGCAATTTAATGCTTCACTCGCTCCCATTTAATTCGCAGACCAATGCTACAGTAAATACTCACATTAAATGAAAAGTGCCCAGGTGTCATCTACCATCATATTAACCAATCATTCCATCTCGTGGAAGTTTATACATATTAATAATAACCGACCCGGGTGTTTATAATTGAACTGTATTTGATACAAGCTGTCTTCATGTGTATATTTCTGAACACGAAAGAATACTCGTACATATTACCGAAAGAAGAATGAAACAATTTATAAATATATTATAATTATCCCATGGATATTAATTGATCTTTTTTCTCTGCACTCAATAACTCACATTTAAAATGAACATTACTTGAATGTTACTCTAAGTTGATCAAGATTAATAATCAGCCCTTCTTCATTCATTATCATCAGACATAACCAATGTCATTGCTATCACAAAACAAACTCCTCGAACGTTCTTCAGTGAGTATCTAGCCATTAAATTATTAAAATCGCCGAACATAACACGAAGTTGTTCACATTTTAAATAATTTTTATTCAAAGAATCATACTATTTATAAAAAGAATATGCTCTTCCTGCGTTGTGATAACACATTAAATATTGTACTTTGCTGTAATTAAAATCAAATAACTTTCTAAATTTTCTCAGATATATTTTCGGGTTGAATTTAAAATAAATACCGGTTTGTGTTTAACGGGTCTAGGTTTCGTACAAGTGTGCACACGGAAATTTCGAAAGATAATTTACCTACGGGAAATAATTAATTGCTTAAATGTTAAATGTAAACATGCAAAAACAATCTTCATGAAATAATATAAATAATTTAACTCCGCTCATGAGGCTGACATACTATTCTATCCTATATACAAAGTTAAGCTATGATGTCATCTGTGTGAAAAACGATTTTGTCAAAAGCACCGATATTTTCGATTTATTAAAATTCCAGCAAGCTCTCCGTCTCCAACAAGCAATTAAATTAATTTTCAGATTTATGTATAATAGTAAGATTTAATTTGATGTGTTTGTGTCTATTTATTTAGACGTAGACAATTTGCCATAATTGTACTGCCGCAAAGTTAAAAACAAATGGATTGGGGTTTAGAATGAATGATTTCATTAAACATGGCAGCTCGAATGGACGAGGATTACTTAGACTCAGCGCTATTCCTAATTCGTATTTTAAATCCGTTCTTTTCGTCTTTTATTTAAGTATCGCCAATGTAAAATGTCTCCGCTGAACAGGACTTATATTTGTCAGTGATTTCCCAACGGTAACCGCCATCTTCCTCCGACGGCTTTATGGACCCCTTAAATTGCATGCTTTCAAGGACCAAAATTTGTGTTCTCCCCGCCCGATAAAACTGCGTGAAGCCCGGTGCTTTGCCGGAGCGTGTTAAACTCCCTCTCTCCCCACTGATTTAAATCCGATCGGCGCACATAAAACGCTCCCTTTTCGCTCCGTGGCAAAGGTCTAAAGGCCGACAGGTGAAGTGCATTCATGGCCTTTGTCCCATTGCAACATTTCTGAAAGCTGGAAGTTCAACCGAACTCACCATTTGAACACTACCTACGTTAGGGTTAATCTTGATGGGTGATCATAGACTTAACTCGGGTTTTGCATGCGTCCTAATTTTCCGAGTAAAAATAAACGCTCACAAGCAGTTTCGAAAACAGTATACTTTTTCGCAATTGGTTGATGTTAAGTAAAATTCCTCTATGTAATTTTTGCAACGTTATTCATAATATTATTACTACGAAAATGGAGGGAGCATTTATATGTACAAATGCGTATGATACCTAAACTTCGAAATTATTTTTCTTTCGGCTGTTTTTTCAATTGAATGCAAAAAATATTAATTTTAGCATTAATTCTTTTACTGATTTTTGGTCGAGATTCTAGTTGAAACTGACAAGTAATCTGTTTGCCCATTATGATACTTTCGATGTGTGTGTGTATACATGTATTATTATTATCTATTATAAGGTAATCTACCGGTAAAGGCAGATTTTTGGATGGACACAACTACCAAATAAATATTTTGTGACTCCTAACAAAACATATATAATGTATATATATATATATATATATATATATATATACACATATATATATATATATATATATATATATATATATATATATATATATATATATATATACACACACACACACACACACACACACTTATATATATATATATATATATACACATATATATATAACACTTTTTGAAAGTCTAACGGACGTGAATAATAATGTATAATACTTAGCATTAGTGGACACAGACAAAAGCACACAGAAACACACAAAAAAGAGACTCACTATTTTTCGTATTTTCGGTGGTCGTGGCCACCTTTATCAAGGAAGAAAGGGACAGTTCTGTCCCTCAGGAAGTACACAGAGATTAAGAGGGACTTGTTGCAGAGTAGGATGTTGGGCTGTGTTTTGTTCGGAGGAACAAAATATTTATTTGGTAGTTGTGTCGGTCCAAAACTTACCTTCATCAGTAGATTACCTAATAATAACTTATATGTTCTAATTTCAGTGGACCACAAATCGGGACCCAAAACCGGTACCCAAGTCATACTTTCCCTTACAAACTATACTCTGGCGACAGTGATAACGGCAATAAAAAACAAGCACGCATTGACGCCATGGGCTACTTCAAACTAAGAATGTTTTTACAAATTCCACAAAAATTTTAAATGGATAACGCATATTAAATAATATCATAGGAACAAAGAGCACTTTAAGAATACGCAAATCTGATATTATCATCGATTTCAGTAAAAGGAGATGTGCTAAAACAGAATAACGGTGATTAGGCTTTTATTTGTATCCAGCCAAGATCGGATGCGATTTTAATAAAGCTAGTTTACCTCCTGAATAATCATTTTATTCATTCGGCATATTTTTCACGCGCAGTATTGATATTATCAAAGCAAATGCCAATGCCTTTGAGCCAATGCTATGAAATCTGTTATTTTTTAAAGGGTTGTTCATGCACAATGACGGTTGTTCAAGATGACGCTTCGAAATGTTGACACTACCAAGTAACGAGTCAATTTCAGCTTCTGTTGGTAAAACAGTGGTTGTTTACAAGGGTTGAGTAAAAATAAATAGTTTCTCCCACCGCGTTTATTCCTTCCGGTTCCTGAGATTTTGCTGACTGATTGACAGAAGGAGGAAAACAGACATTCTGGGGATATTAAAAAAATCTTTTATCGCGATATTCGGATCATATATTAAAAAAAATGTTTTTGTGCTGTTTTAATGTTAACATTATTAATTTAATAAATTGATGACACAATATGTATATAGAGCTATTCAGCAAAAATAATAAGAGAAGTTAAATGGAAATGTATCCGAGGCATGCGAAATAAGAACCGAAGTAAGTAATATTTCTCTTATTCCTCTAATTAGAAAGTACTGTCAACGGGACAAGTTAATCAGCTCGGTAATCTTAATGTGTCTCTATGGTTTTTATATTTATTTTGGGTTGCTTAGTATTGGCCAGGATCAATTCTTGAGTTTATTATTTAAAATTTTATTCATACTCTCTAGAAAAGAAATATTGACAGCATTGATATTCAACCTATTTGGGGTGAAGACATTCGTATGGAATTATTATTAAAAATACACATGTGCTGATAGATATTGTCAGGTGGCACACAAGTCCCAAATAATCGCAAAAGATAATAGATAAAATCAGACTTCAAAACACAAATCTCTTTAACAAAACAAGTGAATCCCCATCCCATTTTCAACCATTAATCATCAAGAAAAAAGATAAATTAAAAAAAATTAAGCCATTACATATAATACAATACACCACACATCAATCAAATTATTACATATATACCTTACATCTATTCTTAAAAGTATACACTCTATTGGGAAAGGGCAAGGAAATATTTTTGCAGGCAAGGTGTATTATATTTCACAACTTATGAACGAAATCTCATTCCTAGCCTATAACGTGGCACACTAAGAGAAGTACCATCGAAATGTTCATTGACTACCCGAACAAACAAGTATAAAACGTCCCGGTGAGTGAAGTCTCACCTTTACCGGTCATTGCACAAAAGGATCCATGGCCCTGAAAGAAAGAAACATGGCTGAAGTGAAAGTGTGGTTTGCGAGAAGATGAAACTTAAAACTTGGAATGATATAACAAATCTTAACCTAACAAGAGAGGAAAACCGACAGGGAACGGATTTGTACAAACAAGAACAAATAAGAAGGTCAGTAACAGCACTAACTGCCCATCGGCACACTCAGGGCATAGAGCGGTACAAAATGGAAACGGAGGCTAGGGGCGTCAATTTCTCCCCAGCGGGAAATCACACGTGGGCAAGGAGAAGAGGGTGGTAGCAAGACTTGCGAAGCCGATAAAACGATACCAAAAATAACATGGAGGATGGAAAAATATATCCGTCAGGCAGTGAAGCGGCTTATTGCTATGAAGAAAATTAAAAGACACAGGAAAGACTCATATGCGAGTAATATCTTATAGCAGTGTATACGTACCTTCTACGATTCCTTTCAGTATTATGAAATATGCCAAGAGCTACTCACTTACGTAAAGTTGTCTTAATCTGCATTGTATAAATTGCAAATATTTAAAATAACACGTTACTGGACTATGTGTATGTGATTCGCTGTCGCATAATTAGTAATGAGGACGCGCAAATGCAATTACCAATGTTAATTGGCGTTGTCTACAGGATTCGGGTTGGGATGGACCTAGCTGGCACGCACTGCTGTATTAACACCCCATGACTAACACGGTACAAAATATTCTTAAACTCTATATTAAGCCTTAAAAGAACTCGTTATTCAGCTCTCTGCATACTTTAAAATTTACCCTTTGTTTTTCACTCTCTACCTCTCTCAAGATTCTCCCCTTCGTGAATGTAACATATTGGGGAAAATTCGAGACGATTGGGGTGAAAACCACTTGGAATCTTTAACTAGACCTTTAACTTCCACATAGGCTGATCTCAGCGGTTACATTGTGCAAACATTTTCCCAGGTGTCAGTTTCATTAAACCCTCATTCATCTAGCTCGTTTGACTTCTTACCCTGCAGATGATAATATCGCGGCTACCGTTGGACTATCTCTCCAAAATCGAATTCAGCTCAGTAACCGAAAGGTAAAGAAAAACCAAATTGCCCGTTACCCACAAACTCTCGGATCATGATGACATCATGAAAGGAGTTAAAGAAATCCTTTGACCAGAAAAAGCGATAAAATCCGACGATCTCACCACTTACATTCCATTACTGGGCCTTCTATGTTTTGTTATATTTAACAGTGGTTTGGGTCTTGATTTCAATTAGTTCTCAAAGGCTGATCGCTCTCAGTGCAACTAAAATCCATGCTACGGCGGACAATTGCAACCAAATTGCGAGTCGCGATTTATTTCTTTTCTTGTGCACATAATGCATTTGATACTATTATTTACTCCACTGCCTCTCCACGATTGATGTTCCCTCCTAGTAGTCTCCAACGGAAGATCCGATTGTGGAACTATTAATGCCTCCGAAACATTCTACCGGGAGGAATGCCATCACGGCACATTTGAATTCAAGGCTTCATCTCCTAGGGAGTATCTCATATCGCAGTTTCGCGGCTGATAACGGACGGATCTTCTTAACCTGCTGGTAAAACTCCTGCCTTACACCATTGGTGCGGAGTAATTTATTGTAGGAGCCACTTCTCTCACGGCCTCGTTTCGGAAAAAATTGAAAATACCCTTGACCAAAATCTAAACATTTTTTGCATCTCTGAGAACTTTAGCTCCTTAGTCAAACCCTTTGGACACTCCCGGCTGTTATTACTTATTCATTGATCACTAAACGCTAGCCTCCCTTTAACAGAATTTTAGTCTTAATTAATTTTCCTTTTGCTATAAAAAATCCGAGTTATTTTCTCAACTTGTACGCGTTTGTTGGATGTGGTGAGTGGCACAAGGAAAACAAAAATGAAACGCCTCATTCTTGGTTTATATTCTTGATACCTCGCGTTCTCCGAGATTTCGGCCTAGACTCCGACATCATGCCCCTACCAAAGCACGTTTCGCGAGAATGGACGTGGGGGCATTAGAACGGTAGACAGACACACCGCGGCAATGAGCGAGGGATTTGATCGTCGCCGACCGGATCCGCGATTCCAATCCCACCACACGTGCACTTTGGAACCTTATGAACCAAACTCGGGAGAATATTTTATCGGATTTGTTTGTGCACCACCGCAGCGTCGGATGGACTCACTAAAAAATAATCCACCCTTCTCGACGGTGGGAAATCAAGTGCGGCGGACGCGCGAGACGAAAAAAAATGCCCCTTTCATACTTCACCCTCGTGGTTTCATTTTATTCTTTTTAAAAGTCCCGATCGCATCCCTTGTCATTTTTTTGTTAATTTTTGCTCCTCTTTTTAAAGTTCAAGATGTGAATAGAAAACTTGACGCACGAGCAATTGGGTGGCCACGGGCGTGCGATGACCGACGGTGGGAATGAAAACGTTCGCGGCATGTGGGGGAGGGGGGCAGAGGCAAGCGTAGGGTGGGTGGAGGCAGCGTCTCGTTTATTCTGGATAGCCCCGCGGTGTGTAGTGGGGTATTTGTTTTGAAATGGCGTCCCCATGCATGCACCGATGATGATTGAGTTCATGTCCGTTTCAAACCCTCATCCCACGAAGCATCCCAATGAATCCTTTCCCCTTTCTTCCCCCTTTCCCCCCCCCCCACTACATCCCTCCCCTCTTCCTCCCCATCGCCCACCCCTTCCAAAACCCCTCCGTGGCAGTTTACACAAACACACGCATTCGTCCCTCTGCGAATGTTTGTGCGCAGCAGGATGGAAAACAGATTAGAACACCTACCTACCTGCCCTCTCTTCTTTGCCCGCAGGTCACTAGCCACGCGTTATATACGAGTTCCGCCTCTTGTATTGACAAACTGGGAACACGCGATCCGGATCGTCAACAATGGAAAATTAGACGGTAGCAACGTGACAGTGGTCCCCGCTCTTCCTCGGCGGATTTTTTTCGGTTCACCTTTGACCCGCGCTCCTTTTGGATTTGTGTAAGGCAGTAGAACGCGCCGGGAATGCGAGTGAGATATTAACTAGATATTCATTAACATCTTGCGATGTCCACCGATAACGGTTGATTAGTCGATGTTAACGATCGCTCCTCTCCCCCCTCCCTCTCTCGACACTTCTATCATCGCTGTGTTTAAGCCTCTCAACAATTTAAGCTGCGTTCGACACGCGATTGAACTAAGATGGATGGCTCTGGAATTTCCTCCTCCGTGGAAGGATCAGGAAGTCCTCCTCGCATTCTACTCCGAGGCAACAATTTTGATATTACTATCTAACATCCTCAAAAAAGTCCTGGAATACGCGACCAGTGTTTTGGGAGTATTTTCAGGACTTAATTGATCAGGGAATGAAGCATTAATGAGAGAAAATCAGCCCTTTTCGCGAAGAATTGTTTTAAACTACCATAAAGTGTCTCGTCATTGGAAGGCTATGGATGGGTGAAATTGGAAAGACTTATTTTACAGGTTGGGTTTTAAATTTGGGAAAAGTACAGAACACTCGAGTTGAACGTACACGCGCCGCATTGTACTGGGAGGCGAAAACCAATCCGGGGAAATTGGCAAATGAACCGACCGCTCCAAGGTTTTATTTGTCCCTTCCAACCATTTGAGACCACGATAGAAAGTAACATTATTTACGAAACTTCAATAGATATTGAATGGTAGCCTAAAACCCCCTGCCACACGCCTCTTAGCGGCTTACAGGTTAAGATGCCGATGAAGATAGGACTATGTTATAATTATAACAGGATATGTTTTGCACTCAAGTTTGAATTATGATATAAGATAAAAAAAACCTATCAACTAGCTAATCATAATAGTAGTTTTTAGGGGAGGTGACCGACAACTGAGGTCATTTGCGCCATTAATGATGAGAGTGGAGAGAAACCCGGCGTCGGCATTAGCCTACTCTTAACGAAAGGCGCCAAGGGGTTCGCAGTTTAACGTCCCATCCGACGGACGGCGTACTCACTCAAAGTGCTCTCCACAAAGCACCTCATGTAGGAATAGGGATAACACTGAAAAATATCTGTCACCGCCGAGATTCGAACCCGGGTCCTCTCGGTGGAAAGCTAGTTCATTAGCGCTGCACTATCCCGATCCCCACTAGCTAATCATCTAGGGTTTTTTAACCTTATAGAGGTCCTTGTAGTTTACACCAACAGTGTGCTGTTGGTAATAAATGTCACAGGTACTTGCTTGCTCTATTGCGAAGTGTGAGTACTATAACGTTTCATAATGTATTTTAGACTGATTTAATAAGACTAGCCAATGAACAACTAGCTATGGGAAACAGGCTTCAGTTCTTCCATTTTAGTGATCGAGGATGGAGAGCCATCTTTTCTTTAGTGAAGAACGCAGAATGGCGTCTTTCGTCTCGAGGAGCATCGCCATTTTTTCGGCAAAAATATCCAAGTATACTCCTATATTGAGGATTAAAATTTCAGTGATAGATAAAAAAGTAAACATCTGCCCAAGACACATATGTTCAAAAATTTAATATATTCAAAATAAGCTAATAATATCAAACATACTTTTCTTCACGAATTTATGTTCATGTTTGCCTTCAATGTACTTCAAGGGTTTATTTTTGCCGTCCACGCCACATATGCCCACTAATGTATCGCTAGAAATTATTTGGATTCCATAGCTGAAGATTTGTATTTACTGCTGCGCGACTGCAGACTTTATATAAATTCAAGGTGTATTGAATGCTGCCTTGATTTATTATTGCAGATTTGATATCAGCACATATTATCATTCATGCTGCTTGTGTGCTGGTACTCTCTCGACGTAAATGCGAATGAAGTGATTTTTCCATCGGGCCAAAAGAGCCATGAAGTTTGACTGACTGCCGAAGTAAATCGGGTGCAGCATAGTGGAGATATACTTGTATAGCATCAATCAAAATCTATCAACATGTTTGCTATGATAAACTTAGTAGCGTATCCAAAATATTAGAGCAGCTAGGCTGGGAATAACTCGATGAGCGAAGGTTAAATTATAGATTAAATCTCTCTCGCATTGATTAGAAGGATATCTCTTTAGCAGTGATGTTGAAAATGTATTATTACCCCTATCGTACTAGGGTAGGAGAGATCATGTCAATAAAATTAGAGAGATTAATTGGAGAACAGATAGATTTAAGATGCCATTTACTCCACGAACGATAAGGGATCATAATAACATTGTCCGACCGCGGTAGGATCATATTCGGGGCAAAATTAGTCTGGTGTATATTCACGCCCTGCCCCACACCCTAGCGGTGGCTTGTAGGGTACTAAAATCAAGAGATAAAGTAAACAAATATGTTCGCGATAGAGTTAAATATCAGGAATTTGTGGGTCAAATTTGAATTATCGAAATTTCTTAAGCCGCGGACACTTCGGTTTATGGAGCGCATTCATTTATGAAGTGCTTTTATTACTCATGGTAAATCAGAGTGGAGGTCTTTGAATGGGCATTGATTCAATAAAAGTCCCATTCACGGAATTGAGAGTTCTAAAAATAAACCGATAGCGTCCATTGTCAAAGAATATAAATCCATTTAAATTCATATCGGAGACGTTGTGTGTTTGAATTTTTGTGACGGTAAACGAAAAGTTTGATCTGAGATGAGATGACATAAACCCCGCTCCATATTTAGGGCATTTATTTTCTTACCTCGAAAACTAGATGCAGACGTTTAATAGAGAAAGAAAGACAGAAATCTCATGGATAAACTGGTTCCCAGATGAATATTTTATGGTAATTATCTCTTGGTTCTATTTTAGGAAAACGCGTCGTCACTGTTTGATTTCTTCCAATATATTAGATACCAGTTCAGCCACCGTTATCAGCCCGAAGGTTGGATTAATATGTACCGGCAGAGCTCGCCTAGCATTAAAACCAACGACGTGTGATACTCATACATAAAAATATTGGCTCCAGTTGCTTTCCCTGCGTCAACCCCGTTACTTTCTCCCATGAGAAGCGACTAATATCAACCTTAAATGAACTTCTAAACGCAGATTATTGAATTAAGACAGAGAAATTGCATCCACATGAAGACAACGTCTAATAAGACAAAGTTTAAAACTTATCTTGAATCGCGCGGAAACATATGGATATTACAACTGTAAACTTTACAGATACATTTCAATTGATTCACCAATTGCCCATACAATCGTGGTAGAAGTGGAGCGCAGTATTATTACACAGTTGTTTACAGTTTATCAGGGAAAAATACCTTATGATAAAACCCGGTTTTGTACATTTTTTTCTGGCGTGAATGTATGTATCGAAAACTTTAAAGACCATAATTCCCAAATCACATGAATTATAAATATTGACCCGATCATATTGTCATGTTTTCAACATTGATGTACTCCGGTGAAAGTTGTTGATGAGGGTGTGTCACCCATGAAAATTTAAAATTAGTGTGACCTTTTAACATACAGAATGGAATGTTCCCGTAGTGTGCTAAATTTTTCTGGCCGAGGTTTCAACAGCCAGTCCCCATTGTTCAGCCATGAATAACATTGAGTAAAACTAGAATCACTCCAACATTTCGGGCAATGTGACTGGCGTCCGAATTATGGACACTCCTAGCTCGTGGAAAATTATGTTTCAATGTTGAAACTGTAATTTTGAAACGTTTGAACAATGTAGTGCTCTTTCAAGTATTGCTTGCTCTGCCTTGTCTGTTTTTAAGTTTCCCCTTCCAACCCTCGTCTCTCTCTGTGGGGGGACCCTCCTGCCACCTGCATCGTTGGGTCATATCCCCTACCTGTGTCCTTGGGGGAGGAGACCATTGTATGTTGCGGTGGTGGAATTTCGCCTTCTTACTTTTCAAATTCTAGCTTGCACGTTATTGGTTGAATTTTTTACTGCATCCTAAGTTGCAATTGTTTGTTAGATGATAGTATTTGTGTATAATGAAAGGATTTTGGCATGTGTGTAAAATGAAAGGATTTTTGCATGAATGTATACGCCGCTGTGGGTATAGGTTTGCATATCGTGTATGTATTGTTTTTGCAAGTGGTTTTGTTCCTTTTTACGGGTGGTGGCTGAACACTCCTGCCACACGCCCTTACGGCGGCTTGCGGGCTATTGTGTATGGTTAGATGTAGATGAAACTAGGGTTGAAGAAATAACAATGTATGAAATAAATATATCTCAAAGTCATTATTCATTTAAACTATGGATAGATTCATCTTGGTCAAACTTTATATATATATATATATATATATATATATAATGTATAACACTTAGCACTAGTGGACACAGACAAAAACACAGAAACACACAAAAAAAGAGACTCACTATTTTTCGAATTTTCGGTGGTCGTTGCCACCTTTATCAAGGAGGAGAGGGACAGAACTGAGTTCTGTCCCTCTCCTCCTTGATAAAGGTGGCAACGCACCGAAAATTCGAAAAATAGTGAGTCTCTTTTTTTGTGTGTTTCTGTGTTTTTGTCTGTGTCCACTAGTGCTAAGTGTTATACATTATTATTCACGTCCGTGAGTCTTTCAAAAAGTGTTATATATATATATATATATATATATATATATATATATATATATATATATATATATATATATATATATATATATATATGTAACCGGAAAGGATCTTCGTTTTCCGTTTAATTATGATTTTATTGCGGCTAGTTTCCATGGTTTGCATCATTAATAAGGAAAATTTTGCAAGTAAATATTTTAACTTAAAACTAGTTAAAAAAAGCTTGAGAATTTCTTGTCAATTGGAATGGCACAACACATATCGAATGCCGTATGCACTTGTATGAAACTTAGATATAAATAACGAATTCTAAAATAATTATATTAGCGTGTGAGCTCCATTTTCACCTGTCAAATCAACCTTCGGTCAGGATACCATGTGATTTTTCATCGTGGCCTTGTGAAATTTCGAATGAGTTGTCGTGGGATTCTCCTACTTCATACGATATTTACGGTTAGGGCCTTTAAGTACATGCAGCAGACCTGCAGTATAAGAAGGCAATCGATGTCGGAATCGAAATACGGTTCTCTATGAGCTGAGTGGTGTTTACAGTAAGGGTGGGATGAAAATACCTGGTGCAGGCGTGTTGGGGTGCTAAGGGGTGCGAGGGTTGAGGAACATACTCGTGAATTGATGGTTCGGGCTGGATGAGGAAATAGATGGGAGATCTTTAAATGGATTTCACACCTGTTATCTTTCGGATCGTCCTATGCATTTGTCGGCGTTTGTATGTATGGCGGCCTCCAGGAGAGGGAACAGAGACGGGAGGAGGGGATCAGAGGGGCCGGACATATGTGTGCACAGCTGATTGGCAAAGGTGTGCTTTCAAATTGAATTCCAATTCCGATGGAGGACTATAGCTCTGAAACGTGGACTAACCGGTTATGCGGAGCAGCATGGCGGGAGGACGCTTTTATCACAACAGAAGGGTTTACGTGAGGAATCAATTAGCGCTTTCCGAGGATTTTGGTTTATTTTTTTGGGACGTAAAAACACATTTGCCTACATCAATATGTGTATTCAAGGGGCGGAGTGCTTTTGAATCGCGGGAGAAAAAGCTCTTTCGAAATTTATTGTTCGCGTTCAGTTTTTGTACTTCAAGTATTGAAGTCATGGTCTTATTTTTTTGCCGCTCACCGAGAATATACACTTTTGTGGTTAGTGAGTTCAAAGAGATTGCGGGAAAGTTCGGGACAATAACTTAAGCGGAGTCGGAGCTTTGGTGTGCGCGCAAGTACGAGACTTTCACAGCGTACAAATCGTTCGCCTTGACCGGAATCGAATTCGAATCCCATCGATATCCGGCCGGGTGCTTCATTCGGTTAAGCTAGTGAATTAGCTCGGTATATTATTTGGCCTAATCCGAACCCAGATCCAGGAATCCGGGTTCGAATCCCGGTCTACACGAGTGACAATTTTCCCATCGGTGAAGTTTCTGGAATGTGTTCAAGTTCGGAGTGCGGGATTAGTTTCTGTTTGCCAAACGTCTATTGAGCGAACTACTCTGAAGGGCGACCTAGTTATATTTCATAGTGATAATAACGGCTTGAAATCAAGAATCGTGTTTTAGGCCACGGTACCCACAAGCCGAGGGAAAACAGGAGAATTGATTAATAATATATCAGGGTATAATGCACACCTAGGGGATATCTTAATTTGTGGACATACGGGGAGAATTTAATTCTTTGGTTTATGATGCTAAATCGACCCTTCTGGCTTACGTATTGCGTTTCCAGTTTTGTTATACCATATTAATTGCTGAATTCTACATTACCACAAGTATTGCATTCATGTATTTAACTTTATATTGCAGATATTCATTGATTTAAAGTGTTCTACCCAAAAAAGGTAGGCTATTTGAGGTTTCCTAACGCTTTTATCTACTTTATATCGTGAGGATTACCTCTTGTTGGGCGTATAGTATTTCCTTCGTGAATTATTACTGACTGCCTTCGTACCTTGCTTCGTATCCTACTTTGTATCCTACTTTATTCATTCTGTCTTGAAAGATACCTGGCCAGGTTGACATTATTTCAAGATCATTTTCATAGTACTTGCTGCCCAAATAAATGATTTATTAATAGATTTCTAATGAAAAATATGAATTTATTTTTTAGGCCACATCCACAGGTGGGGACATATTATTTCTCTCTATAAAAAAATAAATGCAATTCCAATATCACGTGGAAAAATTCACACTATATAAAATTGCATAGAATTTGCACATATTTAAAGAGATAGTTTGATGCGAAAGGGAAAAAAACATTTATTATCAAGTTAACGACAAGTTAATACTTCTGATTTTTGAATTTGCAGCAGAAAGGAAAGAAATTTATGTTTTCATTTTGCAAATACATTAATGATATTTTCTAAATTTTTAGTGCCTGCATATTTTTCATATCCTGTGACACTCAGGCTTATTTCTCATTGCAGTAGTTCTTGAAGTAATGATTAGAAATTAATATAAATTATTGCATCTCATTTTGTGCATTACCTCTCGGTTTCAACGAGCAGCTCGTACGTCTACACCATGGGGCATTTTATGATTACAAAACTCGGGTCAATGCTAGTGACCGTCTAATCAAAGACCAGTTACCTCGAAGATATATTGTTTATCGTCTAATCGAACAATATTTTGAACATCCATTTATACTTTTACTTTTAATCGGCAAATATTACCTCAACAACTTTAATTACATAGAACATGGCCAGGTTTTTGAGTTTGTGTAGCACACACTTCGTTGACCACACGCACCACAATAATTGTCTGACAAATAGCCAGATGCATCATTGCCGTTTTCTTTCTGATTTCGTGATCCGACGTGAATTCATGTAGCTCGACGTTATTTTCAAGTATTTCCAAAATTGTCTCAATTTGCTAAGCTAGACCAAATCAGAAACACTCACCAAATGTTCAAAATTACGCGTATAATTCAATCGCGCAATAATTAGAGTTCGCAAAATAAATTTAAAAAATATTGAATGTTAATTAGAAATATTTAGCAGTGTTCCAATAAATCCAAGAAATATCACAAGTATCAATATTTTATATGAGATTTTACCTTTTCCTCCACTAAGTGACGCCATTTTCAGAAACATATCTACGAGCTATATAGTTCAAAATCTGGGTACTAGTTCCACATTAGTGAGAAAACGTAGGATTTTTTTTCACCGCAGTTGAGCATATTGCCCAGTGTACACATAATTTGACACTTGTACCGTAAAAGCCTATTCTCTCCTTTCCTCATCTACACTTACCTAATATTCTCTCTGCAATGACATCTTTCAACATCCTTATACCTTTCAAAATTTCCCCTTCTACTTTTTATGCAGTAAAAATTGCAAATGCGTTATCTTGACCACAGCAAAGCGTGAAGATACAAACCGCATTCGACTAAAACTTTGGAGCGATTTCATTTGGGAAATAGGTAATAAAAGACAGTTTCTACCCCTTGGATTCACTCTGATATTTCGAGAATGTATTTTATGGCCGAAATGGCAGCTGGATTAACCCTGACATTGCATTTCTCCTACCATTTCCGCCACCCTATCCGAGTGAAATTTACAGGACGGGGAGTGAGAATTAAAGTTTTATATCTATAATGAAATGGCTAGACAGATTACCCATTGTGACTCAATTTCCAGCTTGCTCGCACTTGGTGCACGAGTACGATTACTTGAAAGACTTTTTATTTGGCTCAATATAGCGTTGAAAAAAATATACTAAAAACTCATTGTAAAGCAGTCTTGGGAGCATAACAAGACTCATTCCTCAAACCACATCCAAGAATCCTTTAACGAGGTGATTTTTAAGACTTCCGATGGGGGGAACTTAATCTTTTCACCTGCAATCTCGTTTTTTACAATCACCTCGCTGAAATCCACGCCAACCCATAAAAAAGACCGAGGTCCACTCGCTTCCAGCGACCCAAATTAGTCTGGCCTTCACGATTGCCCAGACAGCGTCCCCTTACTCGTGATTTAAACGTTACCTTTAGTGAATTGTCGCGTTTAGTAGATATCGTCATCGGAAGAGCTTCCCTCCAACTTTATTCCACTTTATTCCCATTTCTATATCTAACCCCCAAGTGTATTAATAAGAATTGGTAAAAAAATTCGCATACTTTAGATGAAAATTCATTAAAATTAAATTGCTCAAGTGCTTTGCTACTCAAAGACTTCGTTATCTTTGAGTATCATAATCACCTTGCTCCGCATATATGTCTCGTTGATAATTGAAAACTTACGTAATTGAGTTTCAATTAAGCAGAAAACGGTTTCATTGTATAATTCCATAGTTATTTTAACGGAATATTCGATGAGAAGGGGGAAAAATATTGTGAGCAAATGTAAATTAATAGTTTTTTAGTTCCCACGTTGACGTGTGCATTTTAGATATGTTTATTATATTATTCGCAATATATCTTCCAATTAATATAAGCGATGGTAGGTAGCATTGATGCTATGTTAGCACAGTGTATGAGCAAAGGCTATAAGCTTGACGATAAAGGGGAAGGCTAAGTCGAATTTAAATTGGAGGGATAAACTACAGCAGGTTTAACAGTCCAAATGTGCAGAAAGTGTTTAGGAGCAAGATGGTCAAAATAGTAGGGATATACGGAGAAAAATTGCCATTGGCAAAGAAGCATTCATGAAGATGAGGGGGTTGACCACAGGGACAATGAGTAAGAATGTTAAGAAAAGATTAGTGAAAACTTTGATATGGAGTGTAGTTTTGTACGGCACGGAAAATTGATCATTAAAGAAAGATGATAGGTGTAAATTAGAGGTTTTTGTGATGTGGAGACGGGTGTAAAAGATAAAGTGGAAGGAAAAGAAAACAAAGGAAGAAGTAATAGGCATGAAAAGAGGGTGGGGGGGAAGGATTTGTTGGAAGAATCCCAAACTAGTCAGGGAAGGTGGTTTCGAAGCATCGTGACTTTCGGTGGAATTTTGGAGACTGCGATAGAAGGGATAACGTTAGCAGGCGAAGTAGGTGGATGAAAAAAATAGACATACGAGGGTCATCCGGAAAGTAGTACCCGTTCGTGCCGCATGAAGTGCTGACGACGCGAGTAGCCGCTGGACGAGGTCAGATAGCTTCAGTGGCTTGTCTGCCTTCTCTGAGCCAAGTTGCGTGACGCTAGCATTGCCTGTGTTGTTTCTGTGATTGTTTACAATGTTTAAAAAAATTGAGAACGCCGCCAGTTGTGAAGTGAGGGCAGTGATTAAATTCCTCAATGCAAGAAACGTTCGCCCATGTGATATTCATCGCCAATTAAAGGAGGTGTATGGAGACAATGTAATGGACGAGTCGTCTGTTCGGCGGTGGTGTCGCAACTTCAACATGGGGAGGGGGAACACACACGACGATGAGCGTCCGGGGAGACCGTCTGTCATTACAGACCAACTGGTGAGCTCAGTTGACGAATTCGTGAGGAACGATCGGCGCGTCACAATTGATGACATCTGTGAGCATTTTCCCAATGTTTCTCGAACAATTGTTCATGAAATTGTTAAACACCATCTGCATTATGCAAAAATTTGTGCAAGATGGGTCCCTCGCGTATCTCAATGAGCTGGCGGCGAAGGACTATGCAGCAGGAATACAGAAACTTGTCACACGTTATGACAAATGCCTTAATTTGCTTGGAGATTATGTTGAGAAGTAGTTTAAAGTATCCTCTTTCAAATAAAATTTTTTATGTTTGTTAATATTTACTTTTGTGTCTTTATTTCACGAACGGGTACTACTTTCCGGATGACCCTCGTATTTGGCGGAATTAAGGGAGGTAAAATGTATGCGGAGTTAAGAAGGGTTTCTTTAAGGGTGGGCTGCCAGGTTGTGCCTTCTTAGGTGAAGCCATCAAATGAAGGTGTGTTCAGCGTGCCCACCAAAAACTTACCTTTAACGGTAGGCTACCAAATCGTGGCAAAGTAAGAATATTTGCTTAAGTGAAGACCCTCTAGATTTTTACTGATTCAAGTGAAACGGTAATGTAAGGAACCAAATATTTTTCTAAGTATAGTTTTATTGTTGTGTCTTACCCATTTAAAGATTTAATCATTATTTTTTGGAGCCACGTAAATCAGGTATTCGTCTATACCTAGCCTGTTTTTATGGGATAGTTATTTTTTTATAAAAGTACCCACCAAGTGGTTCTGAATTGGTCGAACGCGTATCGAGGTATTTTGGTGAATTTATAATGATAATGGAGAGATTTTTTTAATGATTTGATTTTTATTATTCCTTTACTTATCTTTTAAACTATAATTATAATTTTTTCATACATTTTACGCTAGAATTGATTTGCTCAAATTTTAAGATGAATTTACCTGTTTCAACGCAAGAATTGGAAGTTTAATTAGCAATTAAGTTTTCTATTTGTACTAATATTTACAGTATCTTCTTTTAAATAATGTTATTTATTTGTCCAACCTAAGCTTTATTTTAAACATGATGTTAGAGGTCTCGATGTTACGACACGACGTCGTTCAGCAAGTTATCATTTTGTAAAACAGGTACAGGACCATGCATGAACAAATAAAAAGTATGGGTAAATTTCGACAGAAAAAATATAACAAATCCTGAGTCTGAACCTAAGGTGTGTATAGATTGTAAAATGCCTCGGTAAATGCATACTTTGCAAGTCATTCAAGAGTATTCATCACTATAGTTTGAAATTTCAAATGGGTTGGAAACACTTTGATTTTGGGATATGGACTGGCGAACCCATTCTTGTTGAAGCGTTGTGAAATGGGACATACGCCGTCCCAATTTCAGAATGGGGCCTACGCAGACCTTAGTGATGCCCCTGGTGTAATCTCGGGACTGGGGCCAGTTGTCATTTAAATGCCCGACTTCTAAATTTGAGAATTAATGGTCTTCAATATAACAGAAAAGGATACTCACTCCCCTCTCACTCGAATTACTGACTTCGGAAATACAAAGATCACCTTGGAATTATATGGCCCTCACACAAAAACGTTGGATGTCATAATTAAAGGGTATCGGTCATAAAACGGTCCCCGCAATGGGTCCACGAAATAACCAATAAACATGTCGGTCTGGGATCAAAGCGATTTATTGCCGCGATCGCATATGCATTGATTGAAATCGATAGGGCGAGTTATATTGTTCCTCGAAATACCTCACACGATTTCTGTCCTTGGTTTCGAGAAAAATCCCTTCTCCATTACCCTCCGATTATTCAAATCGTTTTCTTTTGGCGATTGTATGATGAACGTGAATGAAATCTTTTAGCATTTGGGCATTCACGGGACACAATTCCGAATACCGAGGAATTTTGTATGCATGTGTAAGCTTGAATTTCGTGCGGAAAAGAGATTTCTTATTTTTTTTGGTAATTTTTATAGCGCGTAACATATTTCGATGCGAAAGGCATTATTGAGCGATCTGGATGCCTTTTGTTTGCAACTGTCGGAGGCATTTGAGGAGTTGATCGGATTCAACTGATACCGATGGAATTCTTTTGGGTTGTCAGAAATGGTAAAGCGGCTCGACTTTGGTGTCGTTAAGAAAGGCATTTTCGAAAGTGATCTTTTGTATTCTTTACCATCGCCTCATTAATATGTAATAACAATTGTATGTTCCGTCTCAAGAAATGCGCCCAAGAGGAAACAGGCAATCAACAATTTATTTTGTCGATCATATTTTTATACTTATTTCGTGGGAGTGAAACCCTTTCGGTGTGTGTCCATTTTTGCAAAGCCTGCGAGTGACTTTTGGCGGGAAGGTACCATTTCAAATAAACGCTCCATAATCCATGCTACCTCTACGAATATTTGATATAAAAAATTCAGTGTGATAACAGGTAGGCAATGTGCTCAACGAGGACGTATCTGCCAACTGAGGGTAGTGAATGTGGCATAATAATTGAAATTGTAATTTGTCTATTTTTATTGCGAAAACATCAAACATAATGATGGAATGGTTTCAATCGTTCATAAATTATTTATTTTCTAAAAAATAGTCTGAGTAATTATGTTTAACAAATTATCATTGCGTAAATATAACTGCGTGTGAAAGAGATTATAATAGCTTTTTACAAAGTATTCTTCCGTTAATATACCCCTTCCCTCCCAAAGAGTTGCCACCTTAGCATGACGTGGGGGTCTGTGTTCCAAAGACCCCGAGAGCTATGCTGGCCCGAGCAATGCTCCTAGTAGCGTCGCCCACCGATGAAGGTTCATGGATAGGGGACGGGCAAAGAGCGGTTTCGCTCTTTGCCCGTCCCCTATCCATGGGAGCGAGCTCCCGACCTGTTTCTCCAGGTCGGGAGCTGGACGTGAGGTGCAGAACCGCACCCTCCATAACAATAAATATGTTAAGAAAACCTCGAAATGTGCTTTATTCACGAGGACTATTATGCTTACTTAACTAGACGTCAATCGAAACACAAGGCCATGATAAATTCAGAAATAGAAAATCAGCGTGAATTCTTCCCAGAGCTGCATACATACGGGAAGGATATAAATTGTATAATTAACTGAACTTGGCTCAAAAAGAGGTAGCCCGCGACACTATCCCGGCCTGTACAGACTATACATAGACATTTCAGTATTCTCAACGTGATCTATCAACAATCCCCTCTACTCCCCACCATACCAAGCACTTCCTCGTTCGTTTTACTTTCCGTCCATTTCACCTTTTCTATGCTTCTCCACATTCACATCTCAAAAGTCTCCTTTTTACGCTGATTATCTTGCTTCCACGTCGTACAAAATGTTTCGTCGCGGACCATGTTTCCATGGCCATGTTTCCACGCCGTAGCAAACCACGCTCCAAATCAAAGTTTTGACAAGCCATTTCTTAGCATTCTTACTCAATTTTCCTGTCAAAAATCCCTTCCTCCTTTTAAAAGCTCCTTACTTAACGTATTATCGGTTTTATTTCTCGAATGCGTTGACTATTTTAGCTCAAAATACTCCCGAGATAGGTAAAATGTATTACCTGTTCGAGTTTATGACCTCCTATTTTAACGTTTAACGTAGCCTTTTTCTTTCCCGAAAACCGCATTACCTTTGTATTAGTCACATGCATTCTCATTCCATATATTCCTAGAGCCTTCCTTCTTTCCCCTTCTTAAATTTTGCTTCCCATCACTCTCTACCATATTTTATAACCCCTCGCCATGTTTTATTTTCCTAAAAGTTTCCTTATTTCGCTTTCCGTCTTGACATCTTCTTATTTAGGGTCCAGTCCAGGGGTTGGCTGACAGCAATTCTCTTATGCTGTTATTTTCCGCCTTGTTTCACATTGCGAAGTAGCTCCTGTATCCTGCATCTTTCACTATCTTTCCTAGGAACCGCAACGGGACCTTACCTTGCCCCCTTTCTCCTCCATACGCTCCTTATTATTAAATTTTAGAAGCCCTTTATGCCTCAATAGCGGTCCAATGAACTGCTTTCTTCTTTGAGCTAGGGTCTCCCAGTAACCACCCCCTAAAACTGAAATGAATTTGCCTCTCTTTCCGAGGATCCAAATTAGCATCTGACCTATTCTAAACTCCAGAATCAATTCTTTTGAAGCTTTTTAAACTGTTTTCATAGGATTTCAAAAGCTTTTTTTATAAGGTTTTATTTGAGTGTTTAAAATTCTAACTTCAGCTTTACATCGTCCATCCCTAGGGATCCTACTTCCAAATAAATAAGCGAGTTAACATCTTTAATTTGCTCGTCACCAATAACAATTTGTACTTTGGCTTTCTCGTCCTTGTTACAAACATTGAATTTCGTTTATTCTCATTTGAAACCTTATTCTCCCATTCCTCCTTTCATTTTGTAGCATTTTAATGGGCCTTCTTCATTATTCGTTAAGGTAGGAATATTAAATTCGTAAATTTGAGCATGCCTTCTCTTTAAAACTGCACAAATTCTCTTGCCTTTACTTTTGATCTCAATTATTTTATTGAAATGTAATGAAATAATTGACTTTGTAATTCCACACACTTTATTTAAAAACACACGACCCAGGTTTCGACGTTGAACGTCATCATCAGGTGGTTCTCGTCTTCTTTTTGCCAAAACGTTCCCTCTTGACGCTTGGCTTGCAGCTGCCCGATGATTTAATCATTCAGCTGCTGTGTTTGCGGCTTCTTAGCCCGTCGATGAAGGAAGGTCCAATCAACTCCTTTTCCTTTTCAATGGTGGTTGGTCGTCGTCCCGTCCCGTTGCTGCTCTTGGGCGTTTGTGCCTTTCCCAGGAGACAGGTTTTAAGCCGCCGATCGACCGCAAGTGCTCTTCTTTTTTGCCTTCAAGCTCCTCGTAAAAGGCCGTCGCGCGAGTCTTGATGACATCTCCAATGGGCGCAGTTTCAGTTAAGGCGTGGAGAATTTCTGCGGCATAGTTCCAGCCAAGCCCAAGTACACTGTTGAGTGCCCCTCTTTCCGTTACCTCCAAGTGGTGGAAGGCCGTCTGAGTCATTCTGCCACTCCATGCCGGTGAAGCGTACATCAAGATTGGGCGAATTGCCGCCACGTACAGATACGTCTTTGTCTTGATAGAGAGGGACGGTGAACGCAGCAGCGGCGAGAGTTGTAGTCGTCTTCCTCTTGCCTTCCTGGTGGCAGCGAGGGCGTGACTTTTGAATGTCAGTCTTTTATTCAGTATCACGCCTAGATAGGTCACCTCTTCCTTCCATGGCGCCTCCTCGGTGCCCACGAGGATTTCTCCTGGTTCTCGCAGTCCTCCAGGTGAAAAAAGAATCGTCTGTGTCTTTGCGCTGTTGACGCTGATTCGCCACAGGGCGTACCACTCCAGCAGTTTGTCTACTGCTCGCTGTAGGTATGTTGCCGCCATGTGTGCTCTCCGCGAAGTGGTCACTATTGCTGCGTCATCCGCATACAGGGCAACCATGGTATGTCGTCCAAGGTCTACCGGGAGGTCCGCCGTATATAGATTAAAAAGTATCGGTCCGAGCACCGATCCTTGCGGCACGCCTGCGTGGACCTGTTTCGGCTGTGACAGCGCGCGTCCCCAGGCGACACGGAAAGTCCTTCCTGTCAGGTATGATGTTAGCAAGCGGCGCTGCCAATTTGGAAACCGCTGTATTGCAAGTTTTCGCCTGAGACCAGCGTGCCATACCCGGTCGAAGGCTTTCCTGATGTCAAAGAACGCCGCCGTTGAGCAGCATCGCCGATTGAATCCGGCCGTCACCTGTTCCACGAGACGGACGAGCTGGTGTGTGGTGGAGTGTTCCTCTCGAAAACCGTACTGTGATGCCGGCAAGATTGAGTAGGCCGCGATGTGCTTCAGGAGATGTGGCAGCAGTACCCTCTCAAGCAGCTTTCCCAGGGTCGCTAGCAGGGCGATCGGGCGGTAGTTCTCTACGTTCCTAGCGGACTTCGGCGGCTTCGGCAATAGGATGACTTTTGCCGATTTCCAGATGGCCGGAAAATGTCCCATGGAGAAGCAGGCCGTAAAGAGCGTAATCAGGTGAGTTGCGAGCGAGACAGGCATCTGTCGAAGGGCCTCGTTCGGGATGTTGTCCTCTCCTGGTGCTTTCTTGCAGCGTAGTCGTCCAAGGGCTGCTCTCAGGTCGTTTTCGGTAACCTTCGTTACCGTCATGGTGCCCTCCTCCGTTGTTTCATCCTCTTCAGGAAAGTCGCTAGGATCATCCGGTACCAGTGGATCCGGAGTCGACGTGAAAGTGGCCTCCAGCGTAGTTGCTGCAAATTCAGCCTTTTCGTCTTCCGTGATAAGAGGGCCACCAGGTGAGTCGATCGGTGGGTCGATCCGAATGCTGTGGCGAAGAGAAGCTGCCATTCTCCAGATGCTCCCATCTTCGGTTCGGAGGGAAGCAACCTTCCTTTCCCACGTCGTCTGCCTGTGGTCCTGGATGAGCTGCCTCACTTCGGCTCGTTTTCTTCTAAACCGTGCCCCATCCGCGGGACATTTGGTTCTTTGAAATCGTCGTCGAAGCCGATTTCTTTCGCGGATGCGGCGAAGGATGGAATGAGGCAGCGTCAGATGTCCAGAAGGGCGGATCAGTTTTATTGGCACGGTGTTCTGTAATGCTTGGTCCACGCCAGCTGTTATGACAGAAGCATATTCGTCCAGCATAGCTTGTGACGTCAGTGATGGCGGCTGTTCCGGTAAAATGTCGGACAGGATCTGCCTGTACCCTGTCCAGTCTGTTTTGTCCAGGCATCGCACCGGCCGTGGGGGAAGTAACGTTGGGCAGCATCCCAGATAGGCGCAGACTGGGTAGTGGTCGCTGTCCAACGTCGGTGTCGCCACGAGAGAAAGCGAACTCGTGAGCCTACGGTGCAGCGCAATATCTAAGACGTCTTCGCTCCTGCCGTGATGCTGATGCGTTGGCCCATGTGGACCCGCGACGCGTACTCCGTTGTTCTGAGCCCATGTGAGCAGCGCTTCACCCCGAGGGTTCGGTGTAATTGAATGCCATGCAGCATTCTTTGCATTTAGATCCCCGAGAAAAAGCGACGGCCGTGACCCGGAGAAGATGACTTCGAAATCCTGTGTGGCTAGAGGTCGTTTTGGGGGGAGATAGAGTGACCCCACTGTGAGAGAGCCGATCGAAGTATCTACTTCAATGGCTGTCGCCTCTAGATGCAGTCGAGCTGGTAGGTCAATTTTTCTCGCAGCCAGGTCAAGCGAAACGAGGACCGCCGTGCCCCCTCCTCTTGTTTGCCGGTCATCCCGGTAAACTGCATAGCCTGGAACGCCGTATGAAGTTCCAGGACGGAGATGAGTCTCTTGCAGACAGACGATTGAGATTCTTGCCTTCCGTAGAAAGGCAAGCAATTCAGGGGTCTTTCGCTTCAATGCGCCGCCGACATTCCATGTGGCTAGGATGATAGATTTATTTAATTCTCGCCTATGGTCCATTTTGGCTTGGGAAAATAGTGGTAAGGGCGACAGTTAAAGCTTGCAGCTGTTGTTGCAATAGCGCAGCAGAGGACGTCAATGCTTCCAGGATGGAAGAGAGGGATGTAGCCAAAGTTGGAGTCGGCATCTGCGAGTCTGCAGCCCGCCTCTTCTGGGGAAGAGGAATTTTTATTTCTTCTGCTGTCTCCCTGGCGACCGGAGCCGGCGTCGAGAGTGGAGGAAAGTCAAGATGCTTGCACATGGTCGGACGTTGGGTTGCGTTGGTTGGGTCTCCCGGCTTCGACGCGTTGAAGGTACCAAGCGTCTTCTGTTGAGGAGAAGGCAGCTCTGTTTCAGCGGCGGTGTTCTTCGCCCCCTGGGTTGGTGCGCCTTTCCTCCGGAGGCTAGCCATCTTCATCTCCTTCTGTTTGGCGTAGACAGGGCAGGTCCTGAGAAATGCAGGATGGTTTCCTCCGCAGTTACAGCAACAAGTCTTCTTCCTTTCCGTATCCGGACATTGGATGCCTTCATGTGCACCAGCACACTTGTAGCATCGCGGGGCTGCCGTGCAGTTGGAAGATGCGTGTCCGAATCGGGTGCACCGGTAACACATTTGTGGCTCCCTGTGCTGATATTTTGCCACCCTGACACGGGAATTGCCGATGTATCTTATGGCAAGCATTTCTTTTGTTTGCCATTCAGGGTTTTCCTTGACAACGACAAGGAAGAAGGTTCCCTGCCGCACCAGATGCACTCGTTCCACCGGAATCCCCATGGCGTCCATATCTTCTTTCAGTAGCTCAACTGGGTAGGTGCACGGAAGTCCACGAACCGCGTAGAAATTGGCTCGTAGGGATTTCGGGCCCCAGGTCGAGAATTGTGCATTTGACTGCACCAACAGCTGCTTTATGGCCGCATAATCAGCCGCAGTCTTTAGTTGAAGTCTCGTCGAGTCGGTTGTATGGATTGCAGTAAAGGACTTGTCCGTTGCCTTGGATCGGACAAGTTTCAGCAAGGCCGCGTGGTCTACAACATCGTATATGATGAGTGCCGGGGGGCGTGGTTCCTTTTTTCGGCTTGCCGGGGATCCAGATGGTGCAGATGAATTTTCAGCCTCCATCGCCACGGGAGCAGAAGAGTTGTCCGTGTCCGGATCCGTGACGAGCGGTGAGAATTTATTACTCGCACTTACCGGGCGCTTATTAGTTGCTTCTTCAATGGAAAGGAATGGTGCGCTACGCTTCCCGGCTCCTCTGGGATCCTTGACGTGTCGCCAGTCGTCGTTGAATTTCGCGGCAGGGGCAGACGGCCCGTTCTGATGCATGGAAACGTCCATATTTAGAGCGCCGGCAGTATGAACAGGGTTTGAAGAAGTATTTTCCAGCTGCTGGTCGAGAGGAGTCCTTATAGTGTCCGCTGGCAGCGGCACGATGTCCATATTGGGCGCCACCGGCGCCTTGCTTCGCTGTCCCTCGATTATTTAATGATGTCAGCAACCAGGGTTAGAAGTATCCAGTAGAATATTCCAAGGGAGGCGTACGTCGAAATTTCTGTAGGTATATCCAGGTCTGATGGTCTATCCTCCGTCTCCAACGTTCCGAATCCAGGTCCAGGTCAGGTCAGGTCAGGTCGGAGGTCAGGTGGTCCTCATAGAAGCACGCTGGCTATATATACCTTCTGATCATAGGAGGGGGGGGGTTGGTCAGAGAGGGAGGTCGGAGGGGTAAAAAGGTTACAATGTAGCTGGGAAGAAAAGAGAATTACATTTTTGATTTAGAAGAGTGGTAGGTCTAGGAGTGGGGAGTGGGAGGGATACAAAATTTCGTTGGCAAGATCATCTTTCCAACGGACACATTTCAAAATTTCTAACTGCTCCAAAGCATCGAGCCTTTGACCTTTTTCTTCAAAATGAATAATTTTTGTCACAAAGTCACTTTTGTGATCACTTTCGATGAGGTGTTTTGCAAAGAGGGATGTTATGTTCTTATTTTTTACACATGTTTGGTGTTCTTTAATCCTTTCTTTAAATTTCCGTCCTGTTTGTCCAATATACTTTGTGCTACAATCCGAGCACTTTAACTCATACACTCCACTCCTCTCGTTTTCGGGGACTTTGTCTTTAGTGTGAGAGATCAGGTTCTTAAGGCATGAACGACTGTAAAAGGCACATTTAATTTTTTCTTTAGGTAAACTTTTAATTACTTTTTGAGAAATAGTCCCAAGATATAGTATTCTCCGCCATTTGGCAGTGGGATCTTTTACATGTTCGGGGTTGTAAATGTGGCTTAAGGCTATTTTTGTAAGTTTATTCCGGTAAAGTTTATTTATTAGATCTTCTGAATACCCATTGTTTACTGCTAACGTTTTAATTACATTAAGTTCCTTATTTACATTGAATTTTGACATAGGGATAGCGGTCAAACGGTGGATCATTGCATGAAATGCCGAAAGCTTTTGGGTGAAGCAATGCCTTGAAGAGGAATTAATTAATTGGTCTGTATACATTTCTTTCCTAAAAATGGAATACTGTAACCCATCTTTGTCTTTAGAAATGGATAGGTCGAGGAAATTCAGGGAACCTTTTTCCTCTTTTTCACACGTGAATTGTACATTAGAATTGATAGAATTTAGATGTGCTAGAAACTGATCTAGTTGCCTATCAGAACCTGTCCACACACAGAAGACATCGTCTACATATCTTAACCAACAAAATACATTATTAATGAGAGGGTAGGCTGAGGAGAACAAAACTTTTTCAAAATTGTCCATATACATATCGGCCAGGAGTGGGGACAAGGGCGAGCCCATGGCTAAACCATTGGGTTGTTAGAAATAGGTACCATTAAAAATGAAATAATTTTGGGAAACACCCATGGAAGCGGTGAACCTTGCCGAAGACATCCTCATCCGGAAATCCATCCCAGTTCCAGTTATAAGTGAACTTTGTGCATTACTTAAGACGTGTGTTTCCCAAAATTATTTCATTTTTAATGGTACCTATTTCCAACAACCCAATGGTTTAGCCATGGGCTCGCCCTTGTCCCCACAGGGCGGCCTTTTACAGTCGTTCATGCCTTAAGAACCTGATCTCTCACACTAAAGACAAAGTCCCCGAAAACGAGAGGAGTGGAGTGTATGAGTTAAAGTGCTCGGATTGTAGCACAAAGTATATTGGACAAACAGGACGGAAATTTAAAGAAAGGATTAAAGAACACCAAACATGTGTAAAAAATAAGAACATAACATCCCTCTTTGCAAAACACCTCATCGAAAGTGATCACAAAAGTGACTTTGTGACAAAAATTATTCATTTTGAAGAAAAAGGTCAAAGGCTCGATGCTTTGGAGCAGTTAGAAATTTTGAAATGTGTCCGTTGGAAAGATGATCTTGCCAACGAAATTTTGTATCCCTCCCACTCCCCACTCCTAGACCTACCACTCTTCTAAATCAAAAATGTAATTCTCTTTTCTTCCCAGCTACATTGTAACCTTTTTACCCCTCCGACCTCCCTCTCTGACCAACCCCCCCCTCCTATGATCAGAAGGTATATATAGCCAGCGTGCTTCTATGAGGACCACCTGATGATGACGTTCAACGTCGAAACCTGGGTCGTGTGTTTTTAAATAAAGTGTGTGGAATTACAAAGTCAATTATTTCATTACATTTCAATATGTTATGCAAATTCCACAAAGTTACGCCTGAGACAACAAATTCAATTATTTTAGTTGCTCTTTACATAAATGCTATAACGGTGATTGTTCAGCCATTTTCCTCGCCACTTTCAGGATTTTTGATGACCTAATAATAGCACTTTTCCACTAGATAAAAATTTTTTACCGACCAGGTTTTGATGTTCTACATCATATGCAAAAAATTCCTAGAAAGGAAGGAGGGGGGGAATTGGTAAGAGGGGGAATTTGTGGCGGGACGAAGGGTGGGGAAGGGAGATAGGTTAATAATTTTTATCTGGAAGGAAAGGACTGTCATTTGGTTATTACATTCCGATTCCACCATTGCACGCCTAAAACTATAAAATTCGTCAACATTTACAAATCTTCTTTTTGCTACCCTCCTCCTATAATAGTTCTCACCATCCTTCATAAATGTATTCCATATAAGTTCCCGGTATCTGTTGTCAATTCCAGATTTTCTCATAAACACAGATCCATCAAGATCGTTTGAATCTATTTTTCAATTCTGTTTCAATAATATTTTAAGACATCTTTTTCTCCTAACATAATTTTACACTATATGCAGTATTTCCACCTTATTATGATTTCATCATTTTTATCCAGTAGAATTTCACTCTTTCTCCATCACTACCTTGACTTTATTCCCGTATTTCCCAACTCATTACTTTACTAGCTTTTAATCCGATTCTAGTTCTCCCGTTTAAGTATTCATTAACTTTGATCAATCAATCAGGCTAATACGCTGATAAATATGTCACATATTTCAATGAATCCATCGTCGAGTAAGACTTAGAAGATGCGGATCGTGGTAACGCATTCACACACCTAGAATACAGGAGATAAATTACCGGTGAGGATGTAGATAACGTTTCTTAAGGTGCAGGTGGCAGGTAGAAAAATAATACAAAATGTACAGCGAGAGGGATCACAAAGTGCGCAGAGGAGCACAGAAGAGACGGTGGGTTGCGCAGGTGGCCTTCTCGTATGTTAAAGCCACTTAAATAAGTTTCTTAATACAGAGACCCAAAAAGAATTAGAATAAAGAATATGGTGAAGCTTTGGGAGTTGCGGGCTAGGAAAAAGCCCCGCAATGCCCACCCCATCCATTAGGAGGTAGCCTTCCTTCATAGTGATATCTGTTTGATGCATGCATGCATTCATATACGATAATGTTTCAACCGGTGTTGGATTAACAGGTATTGCATTTTGGAGAATTGATCTTTCGAAAAACTTCATCGTCAGTGGAAACATTGCGCGATATTTCTAATGAAGGTGTTTGCAGATAGAAAAGTCAAATATTTAAAATTAAACAAGAAAAACTAAATTGGTAATCATATGATATTTGATCGCGTGGAAATAAAATATAATTTCTCAGTTCATTTATATGTTTAATGATTTTATACTTCCGTATTTATTTCGTAGGAATGTCATGTGCCACGTGGAGATGTATTCGAGTTAAACTTTCATATATGTCACACCACTACGAACATAGAATTATATCATCTAGATCTACCAAATCAGTGATTTAATACAATCTCTACATGCTATGATACAGTGTATAATTATTTTATTTTTAAAATTTAGGGAATGAAAGGAAAATAGCTTGCAAAATCACTTAGGGTAAGTGCCACATTGATGGATGGCTTTCGTGCGATAAGCGAGAATGCATTTCTCGCATTACTATTGTATATTGCTCTCATTCCGTCCTCTTTGAGATTTCAGCCGATATTCCAACGTCATACTCGCCCAAGGCCGTTTACCAAGAACGTACTAATGAGCACTGAGAAAAAAATCTTAATTTACCGTGATTCATTGCTGTGCGAAAAAATTGCACATATAACTCTGTTTTTCTCCACCCTTACGTATACCTAAGTAAATGGTCACTCGCTCTTCTCTTTAGATTTAGATATCCCCCTAAGGCTAGCTAGCAGAGCGTAGGCCACTTCTTTCGAGATATTTAAGAGACGGATGGCCACTAGTTGGGACATTTCCTTAAAAATTAATTTTTTTTCAATCAAATAGGACGAAGGCAAGCTACAGTTTTCACCAGAGTTTCCCCTTCAGCGCTCTCGGAGAAAATCTTTTACCGAGTCCATACTCTTGCGAGTTAAAACCTCTGAGCGGAAGCGCATCTCGGAAATAATGAAGAAGTAAAAATTCGAGGCCAAGAAATATAGTGTGCTCCTACGAAGTGCGTACCGCTCCCCTTTTGTATATGCTTCGTTGATTCATTAGCCCTTTACAGGAGCTGGCAATGGCCAGAGGTGGAGGGAGAGGGAGGAAAGCTCACAAAAAAGATGGAAAGGATGTGTATCATTTAGAAGGATGATCTAACGTCCCCTCCCACAACTCTTTGAGCTCTGTGGGTCTCCTTCCATCCCCAACCCCCGTCTACCTCCACCTCCTCCTTACAGCCTCAGTCCATCTACACCCTTCCCCCGCACCCATCTCTTCCCACAACTTCTCTCTTCGACAACCGTAATTTCCCGAACTATAAATCCCCAGAGACGGAGTAAGGAGGGCTTTTTCTCAATGCACTTGCTATCGCCAACATCTCCGTCAGCTGTTCTTCTTTTTTTTTAATTCCTTTTTTCCGTGGAGGGAAAAAATTCGAGTATGAAACAAAAATATATAAAAAAAGAAAAACACTTCGCTTCGCTTTGCCTTTTTGCACTGCCTTCCCCTACCGACCACTTTTATCTCGAATGCTCACCAAGAGATGTCTCTTGAATGATGGAAGTGGGATGCATGCCACTTCTATCATTCAGGATACCCGCTACCACAGAAATTCCTCTTCCGTCTTATTTTCATTGAGTGTTTTCTAAAATTTCAGTTGATATCATTAGGCACTAATTTCATTTATTTCGTATATCTATATAGGATCCGGATATTTAGCTCTAGACGCCTATCCGGTTCCTTAGAGTATTGATTATTAAGGCAGTATTTATGCTTAAAAATCTCCGAACTGAAAAATGTGGCGGAATGGATTTCCATCATCGATGCACTCACAAGCCAAAAGAAAATTCCCTGAATTATGTGTCAGTATGGTGAAAAAAAATCAATTGCTTTCCGGAGAGTCCTTGTTTTTCATCTGATTTTTTACATCTGCATGTAATCATAGTTTTATTCACTACTAAAGTGGTTCGCTGAAAAATGTTTAATTTCGAGGAAAGTTATATTTCCTCCACCCGCAAAACGAATATGAGAAGATACGAAAGATTACTCCCCTCTCTGAATTGAATAGTGGTCAGGCGAGATGGAAAAAATATTGAAGTAATAGGTCCAACTAAATGGCTTGACAAGGGTAGATAGATGTACCGCCGTGATAATTCTTTGGAAAAAAATTACACTGAGGTAATGGGTAATCGTCAATTATTATTCAATTATAATGCACTAGGTTAGCCGATTCAGTTGTGCGATACGAGATTTAAGCCATTGAAAAGTTAATTCTTGCACCTAAACTTATGTCAAATCATGCATTCATATGTACACATAATTTAAACATCTTGCACGCGGATGCGTAAAACTACATTTCTTGACAGGTAATACGGCACAGCGTAAGAATTATTGCAAAATCCAACGACCCAGGAGAGAGGAGTTAAATTCGAATAGATAGGCTGTAATTTTTACATGTTTTTCCCGTGTATGACGAGTTTCGAAGGTACGCTTTTATTATAATAAGTACTGTCATTTTGAATTGAATAGTGGTGTATTTTGGCGTATCAATCGTTTAATTCGGTAAAGGATTACTTGACAGTTTGTAAGAGTATACTCAGGCATGCCTAGCCATCATGGTTCAACTTACCACAGAGGGAGTGCTGTTAATTTTGTGCTACCTACAGGCACATAAGGAATTCTGGAGATGTCACACTGATCCAATAGTGAGGAGACCGATCAAGAGGATGTGAACATTCTAATCTTGTTAATACCTGACGGTCCGAGTTTTTGGTTATTGAAACTCAATCATAATAGCAACAAGAAGCATTTCATCTAAGACGAAAAGTGAAAAAAGAAATGTTGCATTATCCTTTAGCTGTGCGGAAGAGGTTTTTCCGAAGGATTCGAAAGATTTCTCAACCAATTTTATGGTACAACAAACTTCCCAGCTCAATCAAGCATTCGACGTGACATTTCAATTCCTCGCCACCCTCGTGGGTGTCCCTAATGAATTTGTTCTCACCAACCACTCAGGTGGGGGGAGCAGTGACTGTTATTGGTCAAAAAGGCGGAGCAAGACCGAGGCCAATCGATGGCATTAATTTGCCCTGCATCTTTGACCTCTGTATTTTATGATACCTCTTGTGTGCTCGGACCTATAAAAAGGAGGTGCAAGGGTGGAATTTCAACTGAGGGGGGGTAATAAAGGGAACTCAAGCGGTGTCGTCACCTGAGGTCTCACCGTACGGCTACGCTCAGTTAACGAACTTAAACAAAAAAAAATGATTCTCCCTCGGACACCGAGATTTCTGTGGTAGAGGACTTGAAATTAAGATTGTTTATTGCGGGTGCGCCCGCAAAGAGTAGTGGAACAGTTGTTAAGGGATAAAACCTCCCAAAGATGTCTTCAGGCCTTTACGACTGTCCCGCAAATGCTGCCTGTAATGACGTGTGGAAAAACATTTGCGTGAAAAGGGATCTTGTAAAGGAACGTTAGCTGCGTATTATATGATTTGGACTTAGTGTGAAGACAGTAATTTAATTTGCTCTTAAAAAATATCATGTAATTCAATCGATGTCACGTTAGTTAAACTTACACATGTTCCAGGAGTCGAAGGTATAATGGACTCCAACCAGCCACATGACGTAACAAAAATGGGGATTGAAATTACGGTGCTGGAAATAAAGATGATAATCGTTACTGCCTCCGCCATATACGTACGAGGGTCATCCGGAAAGTAGTACCCGTTCGTGCCGCATGAAGTGCTGACGACGCGAGTAGCCGCTGGACGAGGTCAGATAGCTTCAGTGGCTTGTCTGCCTTCTCTGAGCCAAGTTGCGTGACGCTAGCATTGCCTGTGTTGTTTCTGTGATTGTTTACAATGTTTAAAAAAATTGAGAACGCCGCCAGTTGTGAAGTGAGGGCAGTGATTAAATTCCTCAATGCAAGAAACGTTCGCCCATGTGATATTCATCGCCAATTAAAGGAGGTGTATGGAGACAATGTAATGGACGAGTCGTCTGTTCGGCGGTGGTGTCGCAACTTCAACATGGGGAGGGGGAACACACACGACGATGAGCGTCCGGGGAGACCGTCTGTCATTACAGACCAACTGGTGAGCTCAGTTGACGAATTCGTGAGGAACGATCGGCGCGTCACAATTGATGACATCTGTGAGCATTTTCCCAATGTTTCTCGAACAATTGTTCATGAAATTGTTAAACACCATCTGCATTATGCAAAAATTTGTGCAAGATGGGTCCCTCGCGTATCTCAATGAGCTGGCGGCGAAGGACTATGCAGCAGGAATACAGAAACTTGTCACACGTTATGACAAATGCCTTAATTTGCTTGGAGATTATGTTGAGAAGTAGTTTAAAGTATCCTCTTTCAAATAAAATTTTTTATGTTTGTTAATATTTACTTTTGTGTCTTTATTTCACGAACGGGTACTACTTTCCGGATGACCCTCGTATTAGAATCAATGTAATAAAAAATCAACTATATTACCCTTATTTTCTAGTATACGCTCCCTTTAACCTATTCTCTTCAAATGTTTGGATAGGCATAAATTTCCAAATTAATTCCCACAAATTTCTGCGGAATTAATGAATGAAATCTGTCTTCAGAGGAGCAGTGCCTCACGAAAATTACCAGTGAGGTCAAAATTCACAGTTATTACCCAAAAGCTGAGTTAAAATCATTCAATTAAAAATAAAACCTCAAAAATTTCATAGATAGACAAAGTTACCTCAGGTGTAAATGAGCCACCACTGAAGATATTAGTCATTGTTACTGGGTGAGAGTAAACTTTTTTCTCGTTTTGTTGTCAATAATAGGGAGTTATTCATATAACGATTTCAATGCAGTATGAATATATATGGTACCCAGCATATCTTTGCAAGGGTATATTTGACCGAGGGCACTTCGACACCTACCATACGAAATGCGAAATGCATGCAAGAAAAAATATCAGGACTGAAGTCATGTAATTCGAAGAAAAGATGTAGCTGTGGTCAAAAACAACTTTATATGCGGTACAGGGTATCAGGGTAATTGGTTTTCTATTTTTAAGGGACGAATAATTGGTAGAGATAATGAAATAAAACATAACAGCTACATGAAACGCAATTCACACCACTTATACCAATAAATATAGGCTCCAATTTTTTGGCACGCTGAATGCCCACAGTACCCAATGAAGAACAACACTATCACGAAGAACTAAAAAAAGAATGATTACTTGAGGTCAAAAACGGATTCGCATATTGCGATGTTGCAATGGTTGAAGAGATGAAGAAAACTTGCAGAAAACACTCACCAGAAAACGGCCTTTGTAAATAGGAAATCAAGTCATGTCGTACGGGAACTTATTATTCAAGGTTCTCAACTGAATATTTATAGGTTTGGACACAAACTAAATCAAAACGCAGATTTCCGGAAAATCAAATGAGTAAACAGTAACTTGTGGAAAATGCAGCATATGCGATATAAAGCACCACTATTTTCACTCAATTGTACACTGGATTAGCAAAACGTATCCAAAGAGTCAGATTCAAGACGCACAGTGTATTCCGAATATGTTCTTGATTGGGTGAGTCGTTATAAGGAACAAATCTGAAATACGGAAATAAGTCGAAAAATAGCTCTAGTTTTCGTAACTTATTCGGGAGAGCAATAGAACAGCCCAGCAATTTTGATGAGGTGACTGCAATAAGTACTCGTCAACAATCCCTGGGAATAATAACTGTAATATTTCGGAATTGTGAACCTGAGTTTTAACAAGGCACAGCTGAGCAAAATTAAGATACCGCAGAGGTTGCCGGGGAATATGTTGATCAACTTCGTCGATGCTTCATGCAAGGGGGGGGGGGCAAAATCAGCCTGAAAGACCGCCCTGTTGTTTTTCACGCGAAGTTAATAAACAGAATGGGTATATTGGATAAACTTCTCCTTGTCTATCTAAAAGTTGAAGAATAAGGGTTTGTGCACGTTTTTAATACTTTAAATATGTAGGTTTAGAGGTAGAGAATATTTTTCCTTCATATTTCGTACATTTTTCTTCAATAGGATTGCATCGAACTGTAAAATCAATAGCGCATATGTGGCTATTAATGCCGGATACCGGATGGGTTTATTTGAAGACTATAAATAATGCAAAATAATTCATGAAAATAATTATTTATTTATTGGCTTCAGTTTATCGTGAATTATATATATATATTTATATTATATATATCTTATATATATATATATATATATATATATATATATAACGATTATACGGAAAAACTCACACGATAGTAGTAGTTTTAAGGGGAGGCGACCGACAGCTAAGGTCATTTGCGCCATAGGGGATGGACAGGAAAGGATGAAGGGTGGAGAGAAACCCGGCGTCGGCATTAGCCTGCTCTTTACGAAAGGCGCCAAAGGGTCCGCAGTTTAACGTCCCATCCGACGGACGGCGTACTCACTCAAAGTGCCCTCCACAAAGCACCTCAAGTAGGGATCGAGATACCTCTGAAAAATATTCAACACCGCCGGGATTTGAACCCGCGCCCTCAGGGTGGGAAGCCAGTACGTTAGCCCCCGCACCATCTCGATCCCCAACTCACACGAGCGGCACAATAATGGGCTGACACAATATAACACAAATAGAATAGAATAGCAACATTTAAAAGGACACTCACACGGATCGAGCTTTCGGCCCTCTGAGAGGGCCGAAAGCTCGAACAATTATCCGTGTGAGTGTCCTTTTAAATGTGGCTATTCTATTCTATTTGTGTTATATTGTGTCAGCCCATTATATATATATATATATATATATATATATATATATATATATATATATATATATATATATAAATTTGCATGAAAACTTCATCGCTCATTATAGCCGTACTCTTCTTCTTTATATCATTTGAACTATGCGTTCATGTACTTATTATCTAAGTATTCATTAACTTGACAAGTTACACAGTTGGGACAGCATCTTAATTGGACCGAAGGCCAATTATCAGTTTTTTCCCCAAAAACCTTTTTACCGTATCCACTTCCCTAAACTATTCCTAGTAGCTTAGTATGTTGTCATTATTTTACCAAATCCTTATTTCATTGCTTTTCTAGTAACTTGATATTCGTCACCCAGGCGTAGAGAAATATTTTACATTTAATGCACTACATCTAGCTATAATTAATACGGTTTACATAATTTGAAATAATTTACATGTTTATTTACGCCTCCCAAGCAATGTTTAAGTATGATGTTGCATGCCTGGTACGGAATTGCCTCCTGACACGCATCCTATCCCTAGTTTGCAGGGTACCATGTAGATGTAGAAACTTGCTTTGGAAATCATCACCGGTTCGAAAAATATGTTAGCCTAATCCCAGACATAAGTAATTATGAATTACTATTACTACCGAAAGAGCTTCAAATATTTCTTCACCAAAGTTATCGTGAACTGGAAAAGAATACTCGGATCCGTTCCAGATACCATTATGGCATGTTTTTCTCGCATTTAACGAGAAATCTGTATTTCTTAATTTTTTCCCTCCAAGTTCCGTCGCTTTCGAGAATGATGCATTTTTGAACGACCGTCTGCATCTTGCTTCGGGCGCCATGGAGACATTAAGGCGGGGGATTGAAAAAAAAGGAAGAAGACGGCCAAAAAGGGAATTTCAGGGGAAGGGGGAAAATATATCGTTCCTTTGTTTTACGCGGCTCCACTCAATGGCTTTCTCTTTATGTCCGCCATTTTTCCTCCGACTCCGAAAGATAGCCAAAGTGATTCTTTCATTGCTTCATAGATGGTGAGCTAAAAACGAGTCGAAGCCCGACTCGGGAGTCCGTGGCTTTTTCGACCCGACTCCGCTTGGCTCGCATACACTCGCCGTATGAAACACAATAAATTTTATCGACGTTCCCCGCAAAATTGTTCGCGTGAGGGAAGGCCCTGCGAATTGAAGTTACGAGAGGATCCAATATTTTCCAATCTCCCATTTCTATCCGTTTCGTATTATTTTCCTTCATAAGTCTGGAGCTGACAGTAAATGCGCCGACGTATAAAAAAAAACATGGCCCTTTCTTGGCGCTGGTAATAAATCGTTGGCCACGGTCGTTTCACGCTGGTGTGGCCCCTGGAGTATTTTGGATTACATCGTGCGATTCTTGCTAGGTGAAGGCGGTAGGTAGGCATATATGTAGAGATATATACTATATATTTTATCCAAAGGTCTTGTAACTTATAGTTAGATTTTTTTCTTGAGTTTAATGACTGGTAGGGTGCTTTGCGATGGGGCTATGAGCAAACACACCAGGAAAATAATTCTTCTTTGATGGATTCATTCGTGAAATGTAACTCCAAGTACTCAATTGATACCACTTTAGCCTTAAAATTATTTATTTTATTAGTACTCATGAGCACATACGCATACTAATATGCCCGCAGAGTATTATTACATTGATGGGTATAATGTTGGAGTCTAATGTGAAATAACACCAAAAAATATTGGGCTACAGAGCGAAGGAATATGCGTAATTATCACATACAAAAAATGGGAAATAATAGGATAGAGAAGATTTCGAGAGATCAATCTCCAGAAGGGAAAATAAATGTTGGGAAACATAGGAAAAGAGGGATGTAATGTTCGCGTGAATAATGATTTTGTAAAGAACGGACTGAAAACCCCTAAGAAGAATAATAAATAAGTATAGAAGTTTTTATGTTAGTACACATACATTGAAAGGTCACATATACATTAGAATGGCCATTTTTGACGAGTGGACTTAGGTTTAGCTAATGCGTTAAGCCATTGCACCACGTATATCTTACTGTGTCTCTCTCGAATCTCTAAATCTCAAAGGGAAATGATGAAATTTCAATTAAAAAATCGAGCAATTTAATAATATCGGCCGTGAGGAAAGTGAGCATTTGAACGAGTACGTAACATCTAATTTATTCGTCTTCTCTTAAATACCTACGCCAATTTATTCGCATTATTTACTCAAGTTGGCAAGAAAAACAAAGTCATACTGGACGGAATGAAAAGGAGGCTGGAATTATGTGGATTTCAATAATGGCTTACACTAATGTAGGTTTTAGAGTATTTAATTACTGTAGTGTTAGATGGGGATTAGAAATCTAGCAGAGCCTAGGTATTTTGTAAACAAAAAACAGCATAGACCGGTAGTTTAATTTTATTATTAGTAATTTTATGTTGCTCATAGATCAGAGGTTGGATTTGTACAGACCTTGGAAGTAATTTGTAAAGCCTTAGACTTAAAAAGTCACATCCGCAAAGCATGAATACCTTCAGACTTTCACCTTACTTTCTATGGTGTTACTTATTTTCTAGCAAATGCCATTTCCGTCTTCTTAACTTTCATCAGCGTTCTCCCTTCCACCGATGCACCCCTCTGATTCTCGGAATTTCCTCCACCTGGGTTTCTTTCATTACCATATTTCAAGTGCTAAACCAAAAATGTCTACGACTGAATAAAGTCATTATAAATATCTGACGTTGGTGTAAAAGTACAAAAATATTTTTACCAAATGCATATCCCTAATATTAACTAATAAACCAACCTATATAATAATTAATAAAAACAAAATGTTAATAATTTGGCATCCAAGCATTAAATAAAATACTTGAAATTAACTACATTCAAATCATGAACTGAGAATCCAATTTGTCTACTAATTATGAGAGGTAAAGGGGTGTATTTAAGTCTGGGAATTTTAATTTTTCAGGGAAATGTCTAAATATTTTTTTTCTTATAATAACAACATCAGTAATTCTAGTTTACTGATAAAAATATGTGTCAAATTAACTACTGTCATCATTTGGAAGCGTTTACCGTTCAAAATATATTTATTTAAATATAACTAACTACATGATTCAAAATTTAATGTTTTACCCAACTGGGTTCTCCTGGTCATAATAAGCTGGATAGCTTTTTAGCTCGTTCCGCATGAAAATGAAAATGTTGTTGGATAAGTATTTTCTCTCGTTGCATATAGAGGATTTATATAATTCCATGGATTCCCGATGCCTTAGACATATGAAGAGGGTTCGTTTACTCTCATCGTTTTTTACAAATTCAGCTGATGAACGCAAAAAGCGTTTTAAAAATAGTTCTCTTATATTAGGTAATCTTTAACCTAAAAACGAAAACCAAAGTTAAGGAAAGTTCCATTATAAGAACGGGTACAGCGTCTTTGGAGCGTGATATACACGGGATGAAGTGAACGAACTCTCATTTCTTAAGAAGAAAAATGCATGTATATTGCGCAGAAATAACCCCTTGGAGCATAAATGGTATCAACACATAAGATTGAGTTCAGTCAAGCGTATTCGAAATAAGTGTTTTAGACTTATCAATACATCAGAGATAAAATCATCCATTGAGTAGCTAATGCATAGATGCATACAAGATTCGCTCAATAAATACTATATATTAATAATAAAACTTCTTTATTGGGATGAGATTGAGACTAGATAGTCCCTTCTTCTACCTAATCCCAAATTTAGGGAGTGCAAGAAAGTAAAGTTAATAAAAAGAAATAAAATCTCTGTTACGCTGAGCGTTCACTATGAAATTGTTACAAATGTAGAATTAAAAACAATCATATAATTTGAAAAACGTAGGACAATTTATCAATTTACATGAAAGTGATATTGATAAGGTTGCGGAAGCAAGAGATTCCAAAGGAAAGCACGTAAGTTATAACAAACTGGAAAAACAACAGCAACGACAAACGTTTTTGAAAATAGATGCCGCACCGAAGCCATACAATAAATTACGCTTTTAACAACAATAGGCATCGGCACACCTCTTTCAGCGTGTTTTCACTTCGATGTTTCGTTACCTAAAACTCGAAAAATAGGCCAAAAAAGTAATGGAAGACATCATAGAGAACTTTTTTAATTTTACTCTAATGACAGTAAAAATAGTAACATTATATGACATATGAAACAAAAAATCATTCATTTAGTATGATGGACGGTCAATTTGATCATTAGTACATCGGATGGCCATTTTAGAGAGATTTGCGCAAAACATGTCAAAATTAGTTAGCTCTTGTTATAGGGCATGCGATTATTTTCTTTAAAATCCATGTGGTGTCAATGGAACCGATTCCATTCACTTTAGGATCGGATAGTGACCTAGTGAGAGTGATAAAATCTGTGGGTATTCATGAAATATTTGGGCTCTCTCTGCGTTGTAGGTTGAAAAGACGGTAATCGAATGACTCAGTGACATTTGAAAAGGGGCGCTATATAACTCGGCAGCGCTTGTTATACTATTACGAGTACATAACCTAAAACGTGCTCCTTCGTACTTCGCGCGCTTATCATGTCTAATGCCATAGGGAGGTGACATTCAAGTGGATGAAGGGTACGACTACGAACCTGAGAGTCCACGTTACAAATCCCAGTGATCCGAATCCAAATCTTGCCATTGTCAGGTCCACTCAAGCTGTGTTATCTTTGTGTGGCGTATATCCAGATCAAATGAAATCTCAGGCAACTGGTGACTGAACGATCCACATGAAGCGATGTTTTTTTTATATATATCTTGGGATTCTCCTTCGTTTTCCTTGTCTTACTCTCCAGACCTGCATGACCTGTGCAAGTTTCATGGTGGTCTCTAATATGGTAGTCTGTGTTCATTTTTGTTCCCTCCTATGTGATATGGGAGCTTCTGTGGTGGCTAGAATTTAGACTTTTTTTAAGCGGGTTTTAGCGCTAACATTTGTATGTGTGTGCACGCTTGGGTCGGCGTGTCATCAGGTGACTGCCTCGCGCGTGATGTTTGGGGATTTTTGGTGGATTACACCCTTCCTTTACCCCTCAGAAGCCCTACCTTAATTATTTGTCCATTTCTCCTGGTGCTTTCAACCCATGCCATACACCTTTTTGGCGATTCACGGGATATTTACGTATGTGTAGAAACGACGCTATTTAAAATATTTAAATGCTTCTCGCTCTAATTGGCAGCTATTCAAACCCTGTTCACCGCAATTATCTATGCCTTGCATTTGTGTCGCGTACTTAAGAGTTCAATTATATGTTTTCTACCTCTTGTCATACTGAAAGGTTTTGATGCCTTGGAATTGGAAGGCACCTCGTACGAAGTGAGCTATAGCATCACATATCAGACCGATCTTTTGATCGATTACTGTATTTTTTATCGCAAATCGATTTATTCATACCCGTCTTCGCTGAGGGGTAAGAGGGCACCACATTGGCAGTCAGGGTATGTCCTTAAATGACGCAAGACTTAGGGGAGAGGGGACAGACTCTACCATTTCAATGCTATCTCTCACTGGGTGAAGAGGAGTGGGTTCAGAAGGAATCATATTTAGTAAATTTGCAATATTGCATATCTTTGATCAACAATTGAGCATAAAACTCTAATGAAGCTGCCGCTTTAGAATTATTCAACTGGTTATCCACCTGTTAAAAAATTATCGAAATATTTTACTCATTTCACCGAATGTCTTCGGATATCACTAAGCTAAACGAAATTATTAGTTGCGTTGTAATATTTTTCAGTACAAACACGTGAAATGAAGTGACCAAACAAAATGCACTTTCGAAAAACCAAAATGCACTTTCTTCTGCTTAATGAAAAAGGTGTACCTTTGATATATTAATGATAGAAACGTTTATTATATAAGGCGGAGCAGACGGGATTTTTTTCTTATCTTAAGAAAAAACAAAACGTGAAATTTAAAACTTTACTCGAACACATACATGATTACATAACGTAGATAGGAATTTACGTATTTTTATGATGGGAAATATCTTTACTTTTATTTATTTAAGTGAAATCATGTACAAAAGACAGGTGACCTTATACCCTCCATCAAACACTACTTGCGGGGATTGTGTAGATGTAAATGTACAGATTCAAATGGGAGGGAGGGTAAAAAAAATCGAAAATTCCCTCACATAACTTTAGGACGATCCCCTAGCTTCGAGGAGAGCATGGAAGAGATGAAAGATAAGTCCTCTTTCAAAGTCTGAAGTTGATTAAAGATCGAATAAGGGTACTTTCTCTGCGGTAAAAGAATACCGGCGTCATAAAATCGCTTGAAAAATATCATTACAGTAGACATTTTGGTATCGAGTTTCAAAGGACGATGAAAAATATATATTGATTTCGTCGGTATCGAAATGGCGGCAGAAGGGACATGTCGCCGCACTCAATTTGGCCACAAACTGTCATTGGGGCGTACGTTTCGATACATTCGGAGCGAGATTGGTTTGTGTTGCGATAAGTGAGAGTCGCCGCGATGAACTGACACGGCAATAATAAGAGCTCACGATAAGTCAAGGCAAACCCCTAAATTACCCGAGCCTGCAGAAATGCTTCCACGCACGGACGTGAAATATCGCGCAATTATTGCCAATAAATTCCCAAAATCGAGCGGAAAAGTGAATAGAGAGATCGGATTAGGAGGAGAAATTAAGTCTCTCTGCGCAAGGATCCGAAAAAAATATGACGGAGAGTTTTCTATCCCTTCAAATCGCCAGCATTTTTTTTATAACGTATCACTCCTCTCTTTCCTCCTTTCTTTATCTTCTTGCCCTCTTTCCTCCTCCATTTATATTTCGAGATCTCTCCACCCCAAACATACCCATATGCCTGGGCACATAGGTATAGTCCCCTCACGCATACAACGTATATGATACTCATTCTCCCCACACGGTCGCCGCAGGCCATGGCAACCACCACTTACGCACGGAATGAGTAAACCCTCTATCCTCCCTCCTTCTTTGCCTTCTCCTGCTAACCCTATCCTCCTTCCCGTATCCCAAGGGTGGATGGAGTTGAAGGAGGGGGCGTGGGCGATAGAGAGAGAGAAGGAAGGGAGATATCTATTTCTCTCTCTTGTGTAGGCTGGGTGGTCCTTGGGGGCTTTTCCACATATTGAGCTTATTCCTTTCGCCGGTCACGAGCTCCGTCAGAGGGCAGTAGATATCTTGAAAGACAACTCCACGCACCCGGATATATGTCGGACTTATTTTGTATGTGTATATACATATATGTATATATATATGGTTGTGGGCATAATATATATACTATATATATATGTATGTCTACATGTATATATGTGTATATATGTATATATATATATATATATATATATATATATATATATATATATATATATATATATATATATATATATATATATACACACATACATATAAAGGGCGCGGCAACATAACCTCCTTTTTTTGCACGCAAAACGCTTTCAAAAAAGAAAGTTATGTTGCCGGACCTTGTATTATATATATTCAAATACATAAAATGTGTATGTTAAATGCATGTGTGCATAGGTATATTGTGTATCCATGTTTATACGGATATATATGTATCAAATTATGTATTTATGAATACACACACACACACACACATATATATATATATATATATATATATATATATATATATATATATATATATACTATATATATATGTGGGCATATAAAAATAACATTTATGCTTTCTGGATTTCGGCTTTATTTGTGCGCGCGTGTGTTAAAAGGAAGGGGGAAGCGGAGAGATGATGGGATGAGGGAGGGCTGTGCAACACATAAAAGCCCCTTGGCTTCCCATCCTCAATTTCCAGAGTTTTCCTTTTCTCCTCCTTCGCCTGCATCTGTATATTTCTCCGATTTCTCTCCCTTTCCCATTCCGTTCTTCGCATTATCCCTCGCTGTTCCCTGCAACATTTCTCGTCTCCCCAATGACTTCGTCTGGTTGCGTATTCTTATCTCCGCGAAACACTCTCTTGCGACTTCTAGAGGGATCTCGGTCCGCTGGCATTGTTTTCCCTTACGAAGAATTGTATTTGAATGCTCGAAAAATTAACGCCCAATGTCTAATTTTCGAGAAAGAGATATGTGCCCATTAACAATTATATCTGCTAAACTCTGGAGGCGTATTTGGTGAAGTGGGTTAAACGGCTTAAATATACAATGGGATTAAAAAGCAGAATATGCCTTTCATTAAAATCGCAGAAATTTGGCAGTGATCTGCAAAATGCTGGAGTTCAAGGGCTAAAGAGAGAAGACTGAGTGATATGAGAATAGAAAATATTCCTGTTCTAAGGGCAATATGAAATTTGCCCAAAGTACAAATCCTAAAAGAGCGTGCAGTGTTACCGATTCTTTTGCGCGTTTTGGGTCAACCGTCTCCGTATTTAACGTCTTATACTTAATTTTTTAATTTTTGGACCCATTTGACCAATGGTTTCCTGGGTCCACTTTTATCTTACTTCAGTTAGTTGCGGATTCCTTTGAATCTTAGTTCCTCTTTTTACAAACAATAACCAGACATAAGGAAACAACATAAGTTATCCTTAAATTTTAACATCAACAGGTGCTTATATATGTTAGGAGTTAAACTAATGATAAACAATTCAAGAAAAAAAAATCACTCAATAGACAAATAGGAGAATACATTGCTACATTTCGTACCAAATATTTGTCAGTTAGTTTACTTGTTGTGGTTCAGTATTTGCCGGTTTTCTTATTGCAAATTTTTCAAGCAGCTTATTGTTGTTCTTTAGGCAGAATGTAATCATTTCTCTAATGCTTGTTAGCTTCTCTTCCATACTGTTCCATAAGAGTTGTCGCTCTATCTCATAGAATACACAATCCTACACTCTATGTTCTTCTGTGTCTTCTTTTCCACAGTGATACAGAGGGGTAAAACATTTCCCTATGAAGTGTAAGTACGAGTTGAAGTTCCCATGCCCAGTTAACACTTGTGTGCTTGCTGGAGAGTGTTTGATATTTTATTTTATCCGGTCATCTATGTTCGGAAATATACGTGCGTTTTCCTTCCCTTTTCTGTTATGTTCCATTCTCTATGTGTTTCCTGCCTCAGTTGTAGTTAGCCAAGAGTCTTCCGAAGATAGCATTAATAAAAAAAACGCTTGCCCTGATATCGATAGAACTTTCGTTTATTGCTCGACCGACCATAACTTCCTTTTCGCACGAAACTAATATCAAAAACTAATTTTGCAACGGTTTCTCATCAGTGCTATTTCAACAAAACTAACTTCGGGAATATTATATCTCGTCATCTACAAATAATCAATCAATTCCTACTCTTAACGCGAATATACATTACTGCAATCCGACGACCTTACGCATTTACTGAACTTCACGATACAAGCTCAAATTAAATGAATGTTTACCATTTTCCTAGAAACGCCATCAGAAATGACGTCAACGGTAAATTTTAAAGAATTAAGAACGTTAATTTTTTTCACTATAATCTTTTGGAAACGCTCAAAAGCAAACATTGAAACGACCCCATCACTGCAATTGAATGCACTCATTTTTGGAAGGTTCATAGCAACAATTTACTTCTTCATAGATATTACGAGAACTTCCCCTTACTTTGCCCTGCAAATTTTCCCTTATTCACTTCGTAACTTCAACCTGCCTTCATGCTGCCTAAACATTTTATTCTCTTCATTCCCTTCCCTCAACTACCCAGAATTCTCCCTTCTATAACTGTCTTCAAACACCCTTACGCCGAAAAACCGTATTGTGTTCCTTCCTTTTCCCTGCTTACTTAAAATTCTTCTATTCCGCAATCTTTACTATCCCACTACCTCTCAATATTTCCTGCTGCAACTTTCTCTGCCTCTGTTCAAATCCCCCCCAGCGATTTCCTCTATTCATTCACCCCATTAAAAATACAATATCCGCCCTCTCTACCTAATTTATCCTCTCCACTGTTCACCACTCCCACATCTTATAAATCACCAATCAGTGCTCATCCTCTTGCCTCAAATACCAGGTTTTGGAAAATACCTAGGGGAACATATTTTAACTTTCAAACTAAATATAGTAAAATTTGTTGTCTCAGGCGTAACTTTATGGAATTTGCATTACATATTGAAATGAAATAATTTACTTTGTAAAAGTGTGTGGAATCACAAAGTAAATTATTTCATATCATTTAAATAAATATAGTAAACCGAAAATGTTCATAATTTACTGTTTTGAAGCCATCTTAATCAGCAATATACTGGCGAGATGAATTCGTGAATATCCAAATGGCTATGTGGACATTGTCATTGATATTGCAATGCAGCGCAATAGCCTCAAGTAAGAGCGGCGCTCTTACAGTAAGTACATAGGGACGTTTCTAGGACTCCCTCGCGTCAATTCATTACGATTTCAGAGCAAGTGGCGGCATCTCCTGGTCGCAAGAATGTTTATTGCGTTGATCTGGTGTCAAAAATCCCTTCATAGCCATCTTGCGTCAGCCGACTTTGAGCATAATGGTAGAAGGGAAATAATTATGAATCGCCCTTATTTTTGCAGGTGGTTTGTGTGGTTAATTCTCTCTATTACTGTAGACATGTTCTCTTGGAGTGATCCCATTTCCTTTTTAGGAAACCTGAATCTTTCAAATTTGTAAATATATTTCAGGAGGATCGTTGTGGCTCGAAATAAAACTTCATAAACATGTCAGGGTTTCGGAGGACCATGACGCTCCACTCCGCTTTAACCAGTATCATGTTTCAAAATGATTTTCTTACAGGCTCCAGGCACTCCAGACTATTGAATTTATTTTCTCATAATATACGTTAATATTGACGATTGATATCTCTCTCAGTCCTAATTATTTTGATATACATGAGAAACGTTCACTTCAATACTTGAACAGATAAGCACACATATAAAGTTTTACACTATAAAGCACACATGCAAACTCATGGTATACTAGAGTAGTGGTAGTGGTTGAAAGGGCAAGCGACCAATAGATAAAGTAATTTTCGCCATTAGGGATATAGTATGTTATAATTTGTTAGAAGACAGGATGTTCAGGGAATGGAGAAAGGGTCGAGAGAAACCAGGAATCGGCAGAAGCCAACTCTTGGCGATGGGCGTAAAGGGGCCCACTATGATACGTCTTATCCGAAGGACAGAGCACTCGGCTTGGGGTGCTCTTTACATAACACCTCAAATAGGGATCGGGGATACCACAGTAAAATTCTACCTGCGCTAGAAACCGGGCGCTCTGGGCGAAAATCTATTAACTTAGCCACCGCACCATCCCGGCCTTCGTAACTCCAGATTCGTTCTTTGCAGACATCAAATCCACTTTGAAACGTTCCGTTAAAGGGTGAATTACGATATCTGTATTGCTTAAAACTTCCCACTGCGCATATCCATTTGGACATGCAATAGGAAAAGGAAACACCATACCAACGGATTCTTATATTGTGTGTTGGTAACCAAATACATATTTTCCGAAGCAACTGATACTCTTCTCAGATAAATGTGTTTTTTTTTCTTGGAAATAACCCAAACGATGAGGGAAAAGGCAAAGTGTGTGATCCTTTGTTTCGTAAAAGAATATATTTTAGTTTAGAATTTAGAGAAAAAAACAATGGATCATGCAGCTAAGTGATTTTTGTATGCGTTCCTTCGCAAATGGGAGGAATAGGAGTCGTTTCCATTGTCTGATGATGGGTCTTCCAAAGATACACGAAGAGAACCTAAACATCCAAAGGAGGTGTATTATTCCTTTGGGTATACTATAGCAGGAGCAGTCTCGGGTTATGCTGCGAGGACAAATTAGTCGACGGAGGATGTTGCAAGTCCGCTGACCAAGTGTTTGCGCCTAGTTTCAGCAGTACTCTGTCAATCCTATTCATTCCAGCCGTCAAGCTAAGTAAAATGGTGTCAATTTTAATGTAGAAAGTATACCGGGTACTAGAATACAAGTTTGGAAGTAATTTATTCCGTTTATAAACGTGACACTTCAAAATTCATCAGTCAAAAGAAAAAGTTAAGTATTATCTTTATTTTAACTTTATATACTTTTTACACTAACTAAATTTATTTATTTTAACTTATTTAAACATAGTTCATGCTAATTTATTTACAAGGATACGATTTCCAATGAAAATAAAAATTATTTTATTCCTTCGTAAGTTGTCATTTAGATCAGCCACATATTTATAAATGTAAAAATTACAGGCCGCAAAAATGGTTACAGCAAACGATGGCTTGAAATATTGTAACTTAAATCGACGCAGGCGTCTTCTTTTTCCGTTATGCCCTCATGGTGCGAGCAAACGTCGAATGGAAAATTTTTTTGGCTTTGACTTTGCGGGAGTTAACAAAGAGATAGGTTGTAATAACCTTTGAATTCAAGTGGGGACAGTCTCAGGCATTGACGGTGGAACTTCCCAAGCTCCTTCCTGGAGTCTTAAAAATTAATTTCAGAATAGTTTCAGTTTTCACAGATCTCCATTAGTAATATTAACGATATAATTTTACCATTACGCACAAATGGTTTTCTTCATGTATTTTTTCTTTTTTTTTGTGTGTAAAGAAAATGTCGTTCCTGAAATACTCCATCTTTTTTACTTAGAATTATATCAAAGTTTCTATTTTTGCCATAGATACACCTGGGAGAAACATGAACCAAAATAGTCGTAAAAATATTAGTAACATTACACATTGAAATCATTTGTGCTTATCATATTTTTTTTTATTTTTCATCTAAGGTAACTGAATATATTTTAAGTCAAATGCTATTGAGTTAACTGACCTACTATTAGGTTAGCTGGCACAGAAGACGCATAGTACTTAAGCTAGCAAGGAATAGGACCGTAGCAATTATTGAGCTAATGACTTCCCAGTATATTCATATGTATACTGTCTTGCTGTAGACATTCTTATTGTCATCTTCATGTTATGGCGTTTCATATTAATGGGGTGACATTAAAACAAGAGCTAGCCGAAGGAAAGAAGCCAAAATCGCATTATGAGATCATGCAATGGCTTGATGTACACGAATAAGTACCTTTATTCAACTTTAGATGGCGGCACAAAACTTTGAAGTTCCTAATAAAGATTACTGTATTCACATCCAACGATATAGACAGATATTTTATCCGGAAAAAAGAAAAGCGATCCACGATTTTAAAATGATGTTAATTAAAATGTTATCAGAACCAGAGGGGAAAAGACATTTAGTCGTGTTTGTAAATATCGTTTCCATTCCTACACGTATGTGAACGTTTCAGGGGATAATAAGAAAGGGGTCGTTTAACAGAATTAACGTCTTTAATCTTAAATATAGCATGAAATTGAAAAGTATCAAGTTACTTTTTATGGAAAATGTATATTTGTCTTACTCCTTTTCTTGCAATGTTTTCAAATATAAACCCCTTGATAATAATGAAACACCAGTTGGCTTTGGTTAAATTTGCACACATTCGTGGTCATTGATGTTCGATGATTTATTATTAACGGCTTAGGAAAACATTTGATGAGCCCTGACACTACACAACAGTATTTAAGCCCTAACTAATATGACGTAACCGAATTCAACGCTACATTTTACAATAATTCTTTCTTTAGTCAAGCATACGTTCCCTTTATTCCATCCAAAATACCTATTATTTTTCTCCCTCTAACTGTCTTTCACAGCATTCTTCCTTCTATTACTGCTTTCAGCATCCCATTATCTATCAGTATTTCCTACCTCCTTATTTAAGAGTGATTTGCTGGCATAAAATGTTTGAATTCAGACCACATGCACCAAGAAACACGTAAGCCAAACTTCATTTCCTCCTAAGTCTCTCATAAGTTTATTTACGTACTCCGTGGAGCATTACTGCTATAAAGAAGTGAGTGGGGCTAGGAGGCAAAAAGCTATTACAGTTTAGGATGAGAGAAATGATGGTATGAGGGTAAATAGTGGATTACTCTCTGAAGTATCTCACGTGCATACGTTTGCCTAACTTTCACAAGATTTCAGAATTATTTCCACAGTGTCACCGTTATACTCATTCGATTAATGAGAAAAGCAAAATTTGTCCTTTTCCACAGATTAAAACTGTGGAAAATTGCAAAATTTGATTTTCTCATAAATAATGACGGACTTCCACTACATGTCGCCTGAATCTGTTGAATATACTCATTCGAGATCTCGTTTATGCGAGATATTAAGTAGCGTAATCTCGTAATTAAGTAATACCACTCTCGCAATCCACGTGCCTCCATTGGCTCCAATATTAAATTAACAAATATTTTCGTGGCTTTTTCTATTCGTTCATAAAAATTTAAACGAATCAGCTTGCTTTTTAATGTATTTTCAGCCACACTCTCTGCATTTAATTCCAAATGCTTGAGGCAGAGTTACTCTGAGGTCTAAACATCGCGAAATAACAACTCCATTTAACTTTTTCATCAGAATGTTTTCTCGCTATTGCTTCGATAAGCCTTATTCATCTTTAGCGCTACCTTGCAGATATTTTGGACGTATTTTTCCCAATTTAAGGCTCAAAGTTATAACGGTAGACAAATGTTATACTTCATCCACTATACTTATGTTTACTCTTTGGATGCAAAAATGTAGGATTTAGTGGATGCTATAGTGCGGTTTAGCCCACGCTGCTACTTCCCGAGGAGGCGTGGTACTGTGATAGCGGACGGAAAAGTTGTAAAAGAGATTTAATTAAGAAACATAGAACGAAATGCTCCCGGATTAATTTGTGAATTTGTTTGTTTTCCCTCTGATAGTTATTAAACCAGTAAATGAAACTGATGATTTTTTATTGCGTATACTAAATGGCGACTACTACTTTAGCAAATTTCAAAATTTTTAATTTTGATAATTCTTCATTCCTTACAGTTTCGGCACTTAATCATTTGTTTTCCTAAACAGTTACTCCGTGTGGTCTCTTGAATGTTTAATTTGAAAGAAATAAATGGTGTTCCATGTCCCATGTGGATCCGGTAAAATTTAAAATTTTACCCGATTCACATGTTCTCCTCATCGTTCCATGGTATCCATGAACCGCATTTACTACAAAGGTATCAGCAAATATTACTTCATTCTCAAGGTATTTTTATCATGATAATCTCCTTTGAATGTTATCATCAAGCAAACTTTGGCACAAAATTACCGTTTTATACCTTCTTTGACAGACCCTCATTCATTGATACTCTTCAGCAAAGTAGGTGACCTCTTTAAGTTTAAGTTTTCTATCCGTCCTAGTTATAACCCAACTCCCGACCCCTCTCGCGTTCCCTATCGTGAATACTCTTTCAAAATGTCACCTGTAATATTTTTATTTACTGTCCACACTCATGATGTCCTTTAATAATTCATTAATGCTAAGAAAAAAGTCAGTAGGGCCGTACTCGGCTTTGGAGACGCTTGATTCTATCTTCACTGAGTTAGCATTCACTAAAATAAAATTGGATTTTAGCCAATGCCATGGCGAAAGCGACTATTGGAGGGCAAGAATTAGGAAAACTCTGCTCTTTAAGCATGCATATGAGGGATGGGTGAAAGAAGATACAACGAGGATGAAATGGCTCAGGAAAAGATGGAATGCTACTCACTAGAAGACCGCAAAACTAGTTTGGAAGCATGGAAGCTCTTCATTCATAATATTTGGACCATACCTCATTACGTTAGAGGGACATGGGACAATAACAACAGAACAAATGAGAAGATTAGAAGCAATGGAAATATAGTGCTAGGGAAGAATAAAGAAAATTAGATGGACGAAAAGAGGTTCCAATGATAAAAGTCCTAAGAAGAAAAGGGGAAAAAAGATGCTTGTTGAAAGTGCAGTGAAGAAAAAGACCAGCTCATTTGGGCATACTCTGGAGGATAACAGCCTTCTGAGAGTAATGGAAGGAAGAATGGATGGGAAGACTTTACTTATTTGTTCATTTCCTCTCGAATAAAGGTCTCTTGAGTTTGACTAGGCACTCTTTTACAGCATCAGTCATTAATGAATATTTCAAACTTGGAGCGTGTTTGAAAAATTTTTTTTTCTTATATTTCTGTTTATATACTGTCTGGTGGGAATTAAAAGAGTGGGAATATTTTCTTTACTTGCACAGAAGTTGATTGGATCAATGGAACGAGGCCTCGAGTTTTAAATAGAGGGAGCTGTTGATCATTTTTTTCTTTCGTTCGTGGTGCTTCCATCTTTGCCCGTTGAATTTTTTTTTGCGTGGGGAAAAAATTATCCAAACTATCGAGTTGCGGAAGCGATCATGTGATGCCGGGATCCGCCAATGCCGAATAATATGTCTAAATGCTCGCCTTATCCAAGGGATATCTTTCGTTGAAAAAAAAATTTCTCTCTCGTTGCCAATGAATAAAAGCGAGCAATTTTATTTTCGATCCGACCAGAATTTCTTTACTTTTTCCTTCCATATCCACTGGGCACGGCACGGGAATCTCGATCCTTAAGGGGCAAAGACAGGAGGCCCAGATCCACGAGGAAGAAAGAATCGGAGTAGGTTTTTTTTTACCTCCCTCGAATTCGTAGAGTAAAAAGAGACAATCGGCTGTTGAAAAGGAACAATGGATGAGCGCCCGCGATTTAAAGCGAGAGTTCTGCCAAAAAAAAATAATAAGATAATAATTGCAAGGGAACGACCACGAGCGGCAACATCAGGAGGCCGCGGGAATGAAGAGTTGATTGATTTTAATGAAGTTTCTCGCAAGCCAAACTCCTTCTCTTCCTACTCTATCCCTCCCTACCCGAAACTCCCTTCCTCTATCCCACCCCCCCGGGCCGTCTCCAGTTGCTTGAGACGGGCGGACGGAGCTGGAAAATGGGGTGAAATAGAGTGGGTTGGGCGGAGAGGTGTGAGTGGTGTAGTTAGGCAAAGAGTTTGGCGGGGGGCAGCATTATGCAGCGGGATCGCGAGAGGGGGAGGGAGGGGTGGGGGGGTGGGTGGGAGAGAAGCAGGTCTGGGACGGGAGCGAGGAAAACGATGGCGGGCATAAAGCTCCCTTTTAAACTTTATAATCACATTTCCTCGAGGCTAGATCCAGACAGAGTTTTCCGAACGGGGTTAATGAGTCAGATATTTCGAAATTAGATCTAATATCTCTCTCTCTCTCCCGCTTTCTTTTCTCTCTTTCTTTCTTTTTTTTCCTCCTTTTAACCGTGCACTCTCCCAATTCTTTGTTGAAGCTCGTAGCCTTTTTTTTGGGGGGAAGGGGGAACGGGAGAGGGTGCGGTTCCATTACGATCCAACTTCTCCTTCTCCTTCCATCTCTCTCTTTTATCCCTCCCCCACCCCACCCTTCACCCGTCCGTTTGAAATTCACCTCAATATTTGCTTGCCATCTCCAACACTTTAGGCGCGGAATATATTCATTTATTTTTTTGAGTTAATCATTTTTTTTTAATCTTTAAAGTATTTTTATTTATTTATTTTTATCTCGCGGTGCGAAAAATAATATAATCATCTTCCTTCGACTTCCAGGGCGATCATACGAGAGGGCAATTCCGTTTCTGAGAATTTAATTAACTTCGTTAATAACGCGTTTGCCGACTCTCTTTGGAATAAAAAGGCTCTATCCACGGATATCACCGTTATTATTTTTTGGGAGCTCTTTGTTGACAGTTATTTGGCCGTGATACCCAATAAATTGAAAACAGTCGTTTACTGGTGTTAAAGCATGTCCATTTTGTTTATTATGCTTCTGAGAGAGGAAGGGAAGGAAAGGTCAAAATGCTACTTTATTTGGATGTTTATTTCCGTGTATTAATATTTGTTCTCGTTAGCCACCATTGAGCTGCTCCATCGATACATGATTGCGACGTATTCTCTTTAGTTAAGTAAATTTCAAAACATTTTCCCCACGAAAGAGCAAAATGACAAAACCTTTTAATGTTGGAGAAAGATTTGCGTTACTTTTTACATTGACATTTTCTCTCAGTCATTTCCCCGAGTAAATTTTGTCCAATTTGTTATTGATTGTAAAATTTCATATTTGTTTTTTAGCATGAATCTTTTTCTTTTAATTTTGCTTCCTTTAAGTACTGCCTTACTTGAGTTAGTTTAAATTTATGCTATCCTTATTGCCAATTGGTTTTCACATTCTATGAGTTTTAATTTCTCTCACCCTCCGTAATTTCTGTCTAGTGACGCTAAGCCTTCCTTTCTTTCCTCTCTCACTTGAGAGCCAAAATTTTATTTTGGAAATCCGCTCAGATATTTATTGCCATTTGGAATTTTATTTTTATTTTTATAAATATATTAGATTGATTGTTTTGAAAGAAAACAAACATGAAAGATTGCATCGAAAGTTTGATAAGTTTAAACGCTGTGATTGAATTATTATCGAAGACTCCAACTGTTTAATGTGTAATTTTCTAGATCTTTGAAGTCCTTAGAATGTACGCTATACTTGATATCTATTGCGGGGTCTCATTGCATTTGCTTTGTATTTTGGGAAAAGTTTAGGTGTATATCAATACTATTAACAGGGCTAGCATGAAGTACTTCGATGACATATCTTAACTTACGAGTATTGTCTGTTTTGAAATTTTGAATCATTGCCAATTCCAGGGATTAATTTTTATTCCCTTCGTGAATCTATATTTTTCCGAATTTCAAGAATTATTTGAGGCGGTTTCCTTAGAGGTTTACGTGTGTGTGTATATATATATATACATATGTATGTATATATATGTATATATATATATATATATGTATATATATATGTATATATATATATATATATATATATATATATATATATATATATTTATATATCTACACCCATACATACATACACACACACACACACACACACACACACACATATATATATATATATATATATATATATATATATATATATATGTGTGTGTGTGTGTGTGTGTGTGTGTACATACTTGCATAAATGGTCTGTCCAAAAAAATAAGTAGCATGCATCAGGAAAAATTTGTTGCAGATCAAAATAAAAAATAATAAAACTCAAAACAGCAACCTTGTGCATCAACACACCGATTTCAGCGCCTCTGCTACGTTTCTGGTACGTTTGCTGGAAGGTGTCGACAGAAATCTAGTTCAGGCACCTCGTCACGACCTCCTCGACATAATCCCATGGTCCGAAATGGTACTCAAAGGGGTTGTACTTGGGTCGTGCTCAAACGCCCACGTCTCGCCACCAGTAACCTTCTGTTCTAAAAATCCGGGTCACTTTCACAGTGGTCCAAGAAGTCTAGGCAATATTGTCACACTAGCAGTCTTCTGAGAGCACATTGGGGACCATCTTGGCACACCTTTTTCATAGCTAAATCTTCCCTAAGAATGCAATGTAGTGTGGTTTTCTGAATATTGCACCCTTCTGCTAATACTCTGATACTTGGGTGTAAATCAGAATTGATTATGTATTTGTCTCACGTTTTGCACATTTTTATCACACTGTGTTGTTGATGGATTTCCAGGGCATTTCTCATCGTCAACCCCCTCGTTAACCTCCCAGAAAACCTATTTTAGATGAAAACCATCACTTGGGACATTTCTTCATATCCATAAGCAGTCATAACCATGGTCATGTTCTCCAAACCCAATTTCTCAAGCTTAATGCACAGTTTTATCGCATATCATTGTTCCTTGAAAAGTGGTATCTTGAATTTATGACGCGACCCTCAAACAGGGGATCAGTCTAGCAGCGATCCGCAGACTATAACGGCCCGTGGACAACTGACGCGGGTCATGTTGCTTTACCAAGATCTCTCATCATTTTTCCCGCCACAAATTGTCCCACTCCAGTCGTCCGCTTCGCCAGGACGTCCCATAAAGTAAGTAAAACGAAAAAATCGTTTTACTTACTTTATGGGACAGGCCCTATAACCGCATATTTAAATAAATGTATAATTTGCCTTCATGTTTCAAAGTTGTGCACAAAATGGAGAGAGAAGAGGATCGATCATAAAATGTCAAAAAGCTTTTAATGAAACATCCTTATCTCTTTTTATTTTCTAAAGGGCGTAGTTTCCGTCCTACAGGCCGAGTTTTGTAGTTTGAACTACGTTACATATGAGAAAGAGAGAGTGTTAATTTGAGGAAGGAAAACCTCACCGAGCACAAGAAGACCCTAAACCGCGACTCCCGGGTTTCCATCAATTAACAAGGCGTCACTTTTTGAAAGCGTTTAATGGGCATATCAATGAAAATCAAAACGCATATTAGTATTCACAGTAAATTTTAATTTTAACCATCTACGAGACTAACAGTGATAAAACGTTTAGCAACTTCTTGTATCTATTTAAAAAAGAATATACAGCCGGAACTTATCTGACGTCTTCCCGGTCTCCCTTCCTCAAAAATGCTGCGAATGAGTCCAAAAAAACCCTTCATTCCACATTTTCCTGAACTTTTAAGAAGTTCCTCGGGAATGTTATCTACTCCTACGGCGTTATTTGATTTCAATTTCCATAATGACCTTTCCAATTCAGCATCGAGTAAGTTTGAATCTAAACTATCCTCACCGCGTCATACTCTCTTGCTATATCTAACCTTGCTACCTAATGCTTATACCTTACAGTTCTCCTATCCACAATTCCTCTCTTGAACCTACCCTCGTTTAGATAGTATTTTTCCTGGCTTATCTTTAATTGTTTGCAATGATTACCCCGTTTTACTTTCTGACAGCTTTTAATTTGCTATATAGTGCACCAAAATTACTTTTTCTTGGTAAACTTTCATGTCCTCCCCCTGAATCTTCCACTGAGCTTCTCTTGTCCTATTTGTTTCGCGCCCCAGTTTATTTTCGAGCTCTTTATACTTTTTTCTACCGAACTCGGTGTTTATATTCTGTCATTACCTTCCTTCATCTTTCTTTCTGAACATCTAGTCCGTAAGCCAGGGTTTCTTTGATCTTTTCCTATTGACATTTCTTAGAGTTTCATATGCAGTTTTCGATATCTCTTTTTTGAAATGTTCTCGTTTTTTCTTTATAGCAGCCAACTCTCTTTTCTCACTCATGATTTTCTTTGGTGCCTGCGGATACTTCTTCACTGTTGATCCAATTTTTACCTCTACATCCAATTTCCCTTACCACCTTCCCTGTTTTATCTTTTTGAATCGGTTACTATCTTTCATAATTACTAACTTTTGATGCGAGTTCGCATCCGCTTCTAGGAAACTGTGCGACTATATCACGCTGTTCCTAAATCTGTGCATAACCATAATATAATAATATTGATACCTTAAATAATCCCCCGGCATTTTCCATGCACACCTACTCCTTTTGCGGTGTCTAAACTAAGTGTGGTGATTATTAAACTATATCTCCGGGAGAACTCTATTACTTGCTCCCCGCGGTCTTTCCTTATTCCTAAACCCAAGTCCACCACCTCGTCACCATCTCCTCCTTTCCAATACCGTCGCATTCCAATCTACTATTAGTATCAAATGATTTCCTCTAGGAATATCCATGCTTGTATCCTCCAAATGGACGTACACCCTATCGATTTCTTCTTCCTTATGAGTACTTGGTAGCATGTACAACTGAATATTCACTAAGTTCGTTGGTTCCGCTTTTACTTCTATTATTAATTTTCTGTCAGTCGTCGCTCTATACCTACTACGCTTCTACCTGCGTTTTTCTTCAGTTGGTTAGCCACATCTCGCTGAATTTCTCTCCCTTTGCTGTGTTATTATTATTTTCTCTCCCTTTGCTCTATAATTATTACTCCAGTATCCCTCATACCCTTCCCGCTCACCTCGGACCGTCCTAAAACATCTATATTCCCTCTCTCCAGCCCTCGCTTTATATTGTCTAATTTTCCTGTCCTCAGCATTCAACATTGCCCATTACAAGTTCCTATTCCAACTAATTCGGTCTTCTTCTTCTGCATTTTATGTTCTGCTGCTTTCGCTTTTGCTTTGCAAGGTTTTTGTGAGATGACGACCGTGGAACACTTGGCTCTCTCGCCGCCGGACACGACACACGGTCGATTGGGCCAATTCCCATGGTTGCCTGGACATATTCTTTATTTTACCCATCAGAAAAGTCTTGGGAATAATAGTTGAGGTGGTTTTCCTTTACCTTCCTCAATAGTGTTTTTAACGTGACATCAACACTTAATGGGGAGACGCTTTTGAAGCCGCCTCACTGGGGAACAACGCTCCGCGGACTACCTTTCGTCTGGCTCCTGCCATTTGACTTATCTGACATTGGTGACCCTATCTGGAGGAAATATGATTGCTTCTGCCAGCACAGGTGCAGGGGTCATCAGAACTGAAAAGCCCTTCCACTAGGTCAATGTTGTAGTCCATGGGGACGTATGAATTTAATATAATTACTTTAAGAACTTACTTTTTGAATTTCATCTTTATTCGCATCAAAATTGCACCCAGAACCAGTTTTGAGATTAGCACAAGGCTGAATGCTGGTGGTTGTTTACGATGGCCTTAAGTATGGAGCTTTGCTCTATTGCCTCTGAATGTATTAGACGAGTAAAACATATATTTGCTGCACCGAAACATACGAGACTAATATAAAAAAATTATTTTATATGTTTTCATAGTCTCGTGAAGCTTGTGTTACCTGTACTTGCTAGGTCATTAACGTATGACAAATTTAATGTGAGTGTAAATGTAAATTTAAAAGAGAATGTGATACGGTATGTCTTAAATAAAGGTATGGCATTAAAAGGTCAAGCAAAGTTTAGGTTCGATATTTATTGTCTACGAACCGGTCATCGTTTTATATTCTCCAGCCTCGCAAGCCATTTCTCCTTCTCACCAATTCCTACCAGAGTTTTTCCATTCGATACGGGGGTTCGAATATTCGATTATTTCCGAAACCGAACGCTCCATCCCCTTCCCGTCCCCAATGATTCGCCGTCAGTAAACAAACGAAATGCGTCTGACGCATCAATTACCAGGGCTTTAAGGCCCCTTTTACATCACAATAGAAACCCGGATCAGACTCCACGCTTTCGTTCCTCAGACTGATGCGTTCCGACTACCCTCCTTAGCCCTCCCAGCAAAAAGGGGCGTCTTGCTACACGCACCTGCTCTTGTGAGTTTAGAAAATACCCCCTCTTGGATCTCCTTCGTAAGTTAAATCTCCTTAAGATAAACACCTTCGGATGTCTATCCCATAGTCCTCTCACAACCTCGTTTCCCAATCATTTGCATCCGATTTTCTCGGCTAATTCGATTGACGTTCGGTGCGTCAAGAATCGCTCTCCGATCCCTAGTCTCTCTTACCTTCTTCTCATTCCTTCCACTTTTGGACCCTCAAGACCCTGATGATATCAATAGGTTGTCCCTTTCAACCACTCAATCCAAATCGGTCTGTCATTCACACTTCGATGCCTCTCCAAAGGAAAAGGTTTCGCAGAAAAAGTACGAGGTGCGTTTTAAGATCACCCAAATATTTTCTCGTAACTAGGAGTAGATATCAAGATGAGACTGAGGTTATAATACGCAGGCAATATTTATGAATACATGCCGCAGATGGCTGAATCGTCTCTATATACAGGATAAATTTAGCTGCCGCTAGAGGGATAAGCATTTTTATGACTAAAAATGGCATCGTTTAGTCTATAAGATCAGATTATGATAATCCGTTTTCTCCACTTGCGACATTTAAAACATATCGAAATTCATCATCAATTGTATGAAACATGCGAAGGTGGTGTTATGGATATAAAAAAATGTGCGCCAGTTTAAATAAGGCTAAACGTTGCGAAGGAGGAGCTGAACAAGATCACAAAAAATGATTTTTTGAAGTGCTTCGAGGATTGGAAAAAAGTTGGCACAAGTGTATAATATCTAATGGGGATTACTTTGAAGGGGAAAAAATAGATTTTATGAATAAATAAATAATTTTTGAAAAAACGCAAAAGTCATATATATGTAAATATAAATAAATAAATAAATAAATAAATAAATAAATAAATAAATAAATAAATAAATAAATAAATAAATAAATAAATAAATAAATAAATAAATAAATAAATAAATAAATAAATAAATAAATAAATAAATAAATAAATAAATAAATAAATAAATAAATAAATAAATAAATAAATAAATAAATAAATAAATAAATAAATAAATAAATAAATAAATAAATAAATAAATAAATAAATACATAAACACATAAATAAATATATATATATATTTATATATATATAGATAATAGGCATGGTACAGTAGCTAACGTACAGGCTTCCCACCGAAAGGACTGGAGACAACAAATATTTTCAGAGGTACTATGCAGTATGCCGATTCCTACTTGTGCCCTGTGGAGAGCACTTCGAGTGAGTACGACGTCCGTCGAATGGGACGTTAAACTACGAATCCCTTGGCGTCTTTCGACAAGAGTGGGCTAATGCCGACACCGGCTTTCTCTCCACCCCTCCTTTCCCATCCATCCTTAATAGCGCAAATGATCTTAGCGGTCGGTCGCCTCCCAAAACTACCACTACTCTATGTATACTATATATTATATATGTATACCCGGTAAATGGTGAACACGTATTCATTCTTATGGCTAATAAATATAAGGAAAAGGAATAGGAACACACATGGAAAAGCAAGGCAAATAGGATTGGTGGAAAAGGTGGAAGGTAATAGATTCCGAACGCAAAAAATTTCCTTGATAGGGACTTGAACCACGGATCGGTCAGGCAAGTCGAAACTCTGTGTTCAGGCTAAGACTCGGAGTCTGACCTGAACAAGGTCGAAAGCTCAAACTACCAAAAATGTTAATGCTCTTTTACGTGTTTACTGTGTATATTGTGTTATATTGTGCCGTCCATGTGTTATACACAAAACATAGTAACCTAACCTAAGGTCGGTATGGTAGGTGATGGTAGAGTTCACCCAGTTCTAAGCCCGATGGCGTGGGGAATTCACACATCAGGGTGGGGGAGCCAATTCCTTTCCCTGTGCGGGTTATGGTTTCCCAGGAAGATCTGGTACCCTAAAAATCACACAACTTGAGTGAAGCTGAAGGTGCCCAGAGAGACTTGCCCAGGAATCGATTCCGAGCACCCCGGTCAATAGTCTAACGCTCTACCCCTGGACTACTGCGTCAGAACAAAATATGAATGGACACGTATAAGGACACTCACATTTAAGAAAGTTTGAGCTCGCGGCCATCTATTAGGCCTTCTTCAAGTCAGACTGTAAGGCTCCGGGAGAAAAGAATGCGAGGGCTGGGGTGGAGGGAGCTGGAAGAGGGGGAGTAAAGCATTAAGGATCTAGTGGTGACGGCTAAGTCCGGGAAATTCAAACGATTGAACTCGTGTATGCGGAATTGCGAGTTCTCACCTCTATATTGGTGACTGAATCGGGGAGGGATTCTAGGATGGTCAGGGAGAAACACAAATCAAATGACAAGTTGTAAGGATTGGCGTGTGAAGGGATAGGAAGAGAAGAAAGTGTGGCAGAATTACAGTAATAACGGTGACTGTTAATGCGGATGGACAAGAAGGTAATGCATTCGCCTGTATAAAAAGATGAGCATTGATTGCATGGCAGACGATAGGTTGCATTTTTTGAGAGGTTATTAGTGTGGAAACGAGGTGGGGAGGAAATTAGGGGATGTGGGGAGAAGGGGGAGATCTAATAAGCGGTCATATTTTACATCGGGGGCGTTTGCAAGTTGGGGAAAGATGAGCTAAGTGATTTTTGGGGTACCAAATCTTTCGTGGAGACCACAGGCGGTACAGGGAAAAAACTGGACCTCTAGGTCATGTCTGTACTCACCTATCAGACTGACCTTCGGGTTGATAACGTGGTGGTGATTATTTTTCCTTAATCCCGTAGTCCCGTAAGAAGAAATTTAATGCGTAAGCTGTTTTGTTATTCCGCTAATATCTTATGAAAACCAATTTTCTGGAAGTATTCTAAGGATATGTATTTACAGATTTTCATAGCATATTTTTAGCGGTTCAAACTCAATGTAATTGTTACTCAAATATTCAGTGTGTTTGCTGGTTGGAATTTTATCAGGGTATTGGTAATAAATTATCAGCTTCAGTTTTCCAGAGTTTCGTACGCTCTCAAAGTGTTTTTGAATAAAAATCCCAGAACAATATTTTTGATTGTTTTACGCTCTTATCAAGAGTAATGCGGTCAATTGGTTTATTTTTGAAAATATTTTTTCCTCGATCAAAATATGGCTAATGTACGTTTAATTACATCATATTTCACCTTCATATACATTATTATTACTACCTTATCATAATGCTACATTTGATCGGTTTGTTTCATTACTACGGCTCAGTATTATATCGGATATGGCATTTATTTCGCAGAAAATCATCACTGTTTTGTAGAATCCCATGCATTACTGGTATATTTATTCCGTCATGACCGAAGAATAAGGTGTCACATGGTGAAAATAATGCAGTGTGAAATAATAGCAACTTTCATGTAGAAAAATATTTATTCCTTTCAAAAAATGCTTTTAATTGTTGGAATACATTTTTTCATCCAGTAAAAAAATTATAAAATTGCTAGTATTTCTCACAGTATTATATCCCCTTCGTCATGTTTAAAATATTAATGTCAAAACATATTTTTCCCATCGGAAATCTCATATAGTTCCGTAGAAGCCTTAAAGCTATGTTCCCATTGCGGTGATTGCTTGTCAAGAAGTCCCAGTGCGCCGCGATATAGAACTCGGTATTATACTCCTGCATTTGTCATCATTATTCCCTCACGATACACGTAGGTATCCGAGGAAATAGTAATACGGTTAGGGGATTCAAATAGGCTTGCTCGGGATTGCCTCCTCTAATGACGTGATACACGTTCAGTGCAGGAATATCATCACCATATGAGGGTTTGCGGCGAAGATGAATCTTCTTTCGCGATACCTCGATGAATACTTCCCGATATGGTTGATGAGAGTGTCACCCATTCATTTGACGATTAGACCGAGACATTACTCAGGACCAGTTTCTCATTACAATCTGCGGTATTCAACAATTTCACCACCGGCTGGTGCTTTCGAGTGTTTCGGAAAATGCGATTACCTGAGTTAAAATGTTAATGATGCCATTTTGAGGAGAAATCTGCTGCACATGATCCATCAGCACAGAGCAAACAGTCAAGAAAAATTGCATTCTGGTCATCAGGTTAAATATTTTACCCTCGGGACTAGTTGTTGAAGTAATACGTGCCAGTGTCAATCCCATGCCCTCAAACTTTAGGCGACAAACGATGGAATAAACTCACTTGGTGGGAATAATATGACGTTAGTTGGCACGGTCTTTTGAGCATTTTTGAAAATAAAAATAAGTTACTATGATTTTGTTTGATTTTATTCTCGTTTCAATGTGAAAGAGTGTGATTGGAGACCTGAGATGTGGTCACTGAGATGGTTGAGAAAATGAACTAGGTAGTCAGGACAGAATATCGAAGAAATGGTATGTCGGGGAAGAATAAAGATCGGAGAAGAGAGGAAATTATGCGAGAATAAGTAAAAAATGGGAAAAAAATGTTTGGAAAATATCTGAAGAACTATTGGGAGCTGAAAGCTTTTGGAAGGAGGATAATAACGCGATAATTGGGAGGAGGATGGGAAGAGGTCAATAACGCGAGAGATGAAATGAACAAGGCAAAACGGAGATAGTGAATTCTATGATCGAGTGAAGAAGGAGTTACGTAGTTGTGGATTATAAGATGTAAATAAAACAGAGAAATTTCACAAGTTTCGTTTTAAACATTCAGCCAGTCCTCAAGCTCTAAGTATCACCAACTATCAACGTATTTCCAATCATACACTCAAATAAACGGGTCGGAATGTTTAATGCCACATTTACATGAACAAAGCGCTCTTTTTTGTTGCCAAAGAGATATATTCAACGAAAAAATAACTAATTTTCTGAGAGAAAAGAATACGAGTTAAAAAGTATTCCTTACGAAAATTAAGCTTTCTCAACCTTCAGCTGCTGCAACACGAAAAATAGTTTTAATAGCTTTATAAATTCTCCCCTTGGTATTTGATTTTATTTGATTTGCGAGTCACAATGTATAGCCAAATGAGAAATCCGATTGTGAGCCGAGGGTATCGGCGTCACATGGAATTTTAAGACCAGCAGGATTTTCCAACCACTAAACAAAAAAAACTGAGTTGAGCAATGTACTATAAATTCGAGTCGTGTTCAATAAATAACGGGAATTTGAGTTATTTGGAGAGAATTTTATCTATACATCTATATTAATATCATACCCTTTGAAATAGTCCCAATTGAATTTTATGCACCTATGCCAGCGCTTTTTCCCAGTCCTCGAAACACTTCCGGAACTCGATCTTTGGTATAGCTTTTGGCTATCTCAGCGTTAAGTTTTAAATATCATCTACACGTATGCTTGTACGAGTAAGACGACGACCCTTAAAGGTTGTCTTAATTTTTGGGAAAAGAGAAAGGTCACACGGGGCCATGTCTGGCAAATACAAGTTAGAGCCTGGGATATCATTACAGTGCTCTTTTGGGTCAAAAATTCACGAACAAGCAGTGAGAAGTGTGAGCTGGTCCGTCATCGTGGTACAAAAGCCATGAATCGTTTCACCACAAACGGCAGTTTTTTCGGATTGCTTTCAGGTGCAGGTGGTGTTTAACTTACTAGGTCTCTTTATTGATCCTTTGACCTTGTGGCAAGAACTCATTGTGCACTATGCGAAATTATGATCCAATCCAATATCTTTTTGAACTTACCTCCTATTTCAAAGATCACCCGTTAGATTTGTGAGAAACTGTTGCAAGGAGAAATCAAATGCCATAATGTTATTTCAAGTACTAGAATGGAAATCCCCTCGAGTCACTTAGTCAACAAGAAAGATTAAAAAGTCCAGAAGGATAGACATAAAAAATTCTATTTATGGTTTCTTGGCCCTTTTCTTGGTTTACACCAAGGGAATCATTGAGACCAAACTATATATTGGGGCGCGGTAGATGTAATAGCCAATATTCCCTCGCGTTTCAAGTTTTTAATAAGTTCAGTGCATTTTTACAGACGGAAAACAAGAAGCTGAAGTCATCAGACGATTATTATAGTGAAAAAAGCGTACGTCATACCTAAATGTATTTTTTTCTATCTTTTCTTCGAAAAAAGTTCATCCTTCTTAATATATTAATGATAGCTCCAAGTGTGGGGGAGGGTGGATACATATCTTGCGGATCCTGGAAAAGTGGAATTGGCAATTTACAGGTCGAAAACGACCTCATAAAAATTGAGGTCAGCTCTGAAAACTCACTCATCTCTAGGTGAGTTTTCAGATCCATCGAGGTAGCACCAACACTACTTGTAATTAAGGACATTGATATCTAAATTACCAAAACTCTTTGGCACGGTAGTAGAGTAGTTTTTTAGCACTTCTCCTAGTTCGTAGCTTCTGTGTATGTCGAAAACTAAATTTTTCCAAAAAAATGAATCTTAGCCCCTTCGAAATTTCCGCTCTTCAATTGTTCAGTAATCCAGGCATGGTATCGCAACTATCTACATCAGAAGTGGTTGACACCCTTTGACGATACTTAACTTATATCCTTGCATCCTCGATCGGTCGACCTCCGGAGACGTATCCCCTGATGGAGTTTGCTATTTGATATGGGCGCCCGAGTGAACGGTGTTTCTCGGTTAACGCGTTCCTACTAGCACATGCTGCCATTACCTCTTTGATGTGAAGAAGCCTTCATATATCGACGCTGAGGCAGAGCGTGCCTGGCTGTTTCACCGCATCAACCTTGCGGCACGTATCGGTGAAATGGATCCGCTCAACACTCCCACGATGAGGTCATGCAATAGGGGGTACATAACACGTGTAGGACCCTTGGCGGGTTCAGGATTTTTGCAAGGGCGTGGAACGCAACAGCTCCCGGCGTGATACCTGACATAATGTGGTGAGTACTTGTTTTTGCCAATTTAACATGTTGTAATATCTACATTTGACTAATATGAGTTGTTTCTGCCGATGAATTGAATGCTTCTGAATTAAAACTTAATTTATCCATTAAATGGGCGGAAATGGAATGAGAGGCGAAAAATTCGCGACAGCACAGTCAGCAATTGATATTGTTATTATTTTTTAAATCGGTTAAAATTTTTCTTGCTATTTCAGTTAATGTGGTAGACGAGATATACGAGGGTCATCCGGAAAGTAGTACCCGTTCGTGAAATAAAGACACAAAAGTAAATATTAACAAACATAAAAAATTTTATTTGAAAGAGGATACTTTAAACTACTTCTCAACATAATCTCCAAGCAAATGAAGGCATTTGTCATAACGTGTGACAAGTTTCTGTATTCCTGCTGCATAGTCCTTCGCCGCCAGCTCATTGAGATACGCGAGGGACCCATCTTGCACAAATTTTTGCATAATGCAGATGGTGTTTAACAATTTCATGAACAATTGTTCGAGAAACATTGGGAAAATGCTCACAGATGTCATCAATTGTGACGCGCCGATCGTTCCTCACGAATTCGTCAACTGTGCTCACCAGTTGGTCTGTAATGACAGACGGTCTCTCCGAACGCTCATCGTCGTGTGTGTTCCCCCTCCCCATGTTGAAGTTGCGACACCACCGCCGAACAGACGACTCGTCCATTACATTGTCTCCATACACCTCCTTTAATTGGCGATGAATATCACATGGGCGAACGTTTCTTGCATTGAGGAATTTAATCACTGCCCTCACTTCACAACTGGCGGCGTTCTCAATTTTTTTAAACATTGTAAACAATCACAGAAACAACACAGGCAATGCTAGCGTCACGCAACTTGGCTCAGAGAAGGCAGACAAGCCACTGAAGCTATCTGACCTCGTCCAGCGGCTACTCGCGTCGTCAGCACTTCATGCGGCACGAACGGGTACTACTTTCCGGATGACCCTCGTATCTGAGTGTTTACAAGAATATAGGTAGGTGGGCGTAATTTGGCAGAGGTAGGATGTTTAGAGATTCGGCGTCGGTATTAGCCAATTCTTAACAAAATTTGCCACAAGTGGTAATACAATTCAACGTCTCTTCCGACGGACAGTGTAATCTACTTGAAGTGGGGATGGCAATTCTACCAAAAAATTCTGCCCTGGGCTTCAAGGAGGAAAGACAACTGCACTAATCCGATCCCACGTTTTACTTTAGTTAGAAGAAAATATATTTCTCGTCAACTTTTAAATTTTAGAGAAAAGTATTCCCATGGATTTATTTCCCCATCCGTGTCCGCGACAAAGTAGAACCGCATTACCAATTTCAACTGCAGTTAAAATCACAAGTATTTCGCGGTATTTTCACTTGCTCCTCACTTGTCTGTCGATTTAATCTCCAGCGTTCCCCTCAAACACCATTTTTTCAAAGGTTTCTATTCTTCACTGGTCCAATTTTCCAATGTTCCTTGTCTCTGATCCGTAGTGTGCCTTGCTTCATATGAACGTCTTGACGAACCTCGTCCTCTTTTGCAACCTTCTGTTCTTTGATAGCCAACCTTTGGTTCTCTGTGGTAGTTCTCTCTTCATGAGTACCTTCTTAACTGACCGGTGGCGTCATCTACCTATATTACAGATCTAGGCAGTCGACGGCGCTCACTTTTTGAAAGCAGTCGAGTAGTTAGTCGTGGTTGAGACGGTGTAGGAAGTGAGGAGCCGAAGGAAGGAACGGAAAGAAGGGCAAAGGAGGCAAGCTTGGTGAAGAAGAGGCCTATTAATCGGTAAGTTAAAAACTTAAGTTACACTCACAGTTTAATTAATATTAAATTTTTCTTTAAAATTTAATATACTGCATATCATTATGGTGAAATGGAAGTGGCGTCGATTATCTTGCCGGGCGTAGTTTAGTGGAATGACTGTATTCGGTTGCCGTTAATGTCTATCGTTTGGTTAATAATTTGCCTATTGTTTCCATACGTAAATTAACATGCTAATATAATTAGTTGGTTTCATTGTTTGCCTGAAATGATTGTTGTACCGGCAATTTTCGACTTGACTTTGTTTTGACCTAACATTTCAACCTCGCCTTTCCAGGCCTGGTACAAAGTTTGCTTATCGATGTTTAGTCATTTAATGTCCAAACTGTTAGTTATTATAATTTGGTGTTAAATTTTGTTACCGGTGCGATGGTCAGTGGTGAAGTAATTGATGTTTGACGTGAATACATTAAATAGAAACTAGTGTAAATTGTGAATGCCAGTCCAAACGGTGGGAAAAATTATTTTTGCCTTTAATATGTAGAGGGACTGATCTTGTTATAAATAAACTACGAGATGTGTGGAATAATGTTCTCGATCAAAATGAGTGTCCCATACACGCATTTATCAAGGGTTTAAGGTAACTACATGACCAAATTATCTTTTCGCTTCCCAAGCCGCTAAAGGTATTTTAGTGGTATAAAGTTATGTTTAAGCCTCGAGATATCGTTCAGGGTTTCAGCAGTGGTCAGGAAGTGTGCGTGTTCTATTTGTGGGGGGGTAGCAAGCTAAGATAAAAACCTCGCATTGCGCTCGAAGAACGTGCAAATTCAGGGGTCGATACTGATCGTGATGGAATCTTCAAAACAAAATCTTATATGCCATTCCAATACGGTGTTTTCATTGTACGCACGTATATCATTTTCAGCCTCGCTACCTATACGTGAATTATTTCTGCGAAGAATTCTGCGGTGATGATGACTCGAGATGTTTCGAGTTCTTTCTGCGTTGATTCATCCTAGTGGACAAAAGTTTGGCAAGCCGGCACTTTTAGATTTTGAGTTAAATAGTACCCTTGAAGCCACCCCTAGGGTGTGTGGAATGGGTTGTTTACACTGCCCATTACTTTGGCCCAAAACAATTTTCCCCTCCTAGCGCGGTCGGACAACGTTATTCTGATTCCTTGCCGTTCGCGGGAAAAATGGCATCTTAAATCTACCTGTTCTACAATTAATCACTCTGATGCTATAATTTTCGCTTGTCTTTTCTAAAATCTTCACTTGGGGTGCATGTGATCAACTCTCACCTCCTCATTAATATGTTTCCTTATGTAACGTAATTCTTCTTTTAATGCCTCCACTACATTCTCCACCTCTCAAACACGTCCAAAGTAGCTAAAATGTTCCTCGTATAGTAACTTTGTCCCCCAGTTTTAATGTTTACCTTAGCTTTCCCATTTCTTGACATTATCCTTACCGTCGTTTTGATATTATTGATTCTCATCCCATGCCTATCACACTGATCCTGAAATGCACTAAGTAATGATTATTACCCCTTGTCTGACTGGCTAATGAACGCTTGGTCATCCTAGATTCCCACACCATTTCCTCTGCATATACCAATATTGTAAATAACAGATGGCAATGCACATCTGTATTATTCCCTGTCTAGTAATGTTCATCCCGACTCTCCATTTGTATATTCGCTCTTATGCAGTCTGACAATGAGACGCGTTCAATTTCCGCGTAAGTTCTCTATCTCTCCATTCTACTCGGGGATCGAGATGGTGCGGGGGCTAACGTACTGGCTTCCCACTCTGAGGGCGCGGGTTCCCGGCGGTGTTGAATATTTTTCAGAGGTATCACGATCCATACTTGAGGTGCTTTGTGGAGGGCACTTTGAGTGAGTACGCCGTCCGTCGGATGGGACGTTAAACTGCGGACCCCTTGGCGCCTTTCGTAAAGAGTAGGCTAATGCCGACGCTGGGTTTCTCCCCACCCTTCATCCTTTCCTGTCCATCCCCTTTGGCGCAAATGACCTTAGCTGTAGGTCGCCTCCCCTAAAAACTACTACTACTACTACTACTACTCTATTGTACTCCCTTCTTCCGAAAAATGTTCATCGAAAAATGTTCAAATTTTTAATCCCTGTCCTCCCATTTCTAGACGCAAAATTGTCAAGTACTCATTTGCTCGCTTTCCCATGATTTTGTTGATAGTCTTGAGTAAGACATTTTCCGCGCGTGAAATCAAAAATGCGATTCAACAGTCCTCGCGTAAAATTACTTTAACCTTTTTTGTGATGGTATCAATATTGATTTTCCAAGACCTTCCGGCAGAATACCTCCCACATAAATGCTAAAAATGAGCCCATAAAAACGCTTACTTCCCCGTCTTGCGAAAATTTTGAGTAGTTCTGCGGTGATGATACGTATCTATCCAATCCAACTATCCACAGCCTCCTTCAGTTTCATTTCCTGTAATACTTAGTCTATCTCGCGATCAGGTATTCTCGGTCCTGAGTCATCCTCATCGATATCATATTCCCATCCAACATCCAAAATCCCTGACCAATTGTTCTTGTGATACAGTTCCATTTGTTTTGGATGTTATATCCATCTTGTCAGAATCTATTCTTTTTTGAATGGTATTTACGTCGCTGTCTCTCTAACAAAATACAAGAAATATTCAAACATTACGCCAGTAGTGTGAGAATCTATCTTTTTTAATTAATCATATCTTTTTACTCAGATCCAAAGGGATATATTTGGTGCAAACAAACTCATAAATTAAACTATAATGGTAATAGAATATGTTTTCGGTTCGCTTTTCACTTCATTGTCAAATTGTGAAATGACCAGAAATGTTTAGGGGAATAGGCCATATGTACAGTAATCAAACCGAAGGCCGGTTTGGCGGGTGATGGTAGAGTTCATGTAGTACTAAGCCCGACGACGTGTGGAATTCACTCATCATATTAGAAAAATTTGAAATTTCGATATTACTGTAATTTAATGGAAAGAGAGAACTGTGAAATTGCATTCATTAATTATGCTCAGCAATCACATTCATTGACGGTGCATTTGAGGATATGGAAATGTCTCAAACGTAAAAATTCTTAGCTGGATTTGAAGAAAAAGATGCATATTTCAAAATTTTGTTTCTGCAGTTATATTGATGATTTTTTCGTCAACATAAAAACTATGCCCACTAGTGATTGTGCAATTTTTTTTACATGCAAATGTGTAAATAGAACAGGTTATTAATCGAAAATTAATTCTCGGAATTTATCTTCTGTTGTGCAAATATGTATAGTTGAGTTTTGTTTTTGCTAAGCAGAATTTTCAAGAAGTTCAAAAATTTGTTTAATAATGAAATATTTAATCGCATAATAAGTTGTGAGTTTGTTTCTTTGTGAAAATTACCGTAACCTTACCTATCACTGAATGTGAACTTTAGTTTTTTTGGTCATAGGTAGATTCATCTCGCGTCTCTCTTCCATGACCGTTAATATCCCAATCTGCGCAGAGGTTTAAAGCTATTTGCATGTTTTACCCTACTAACAGAAATTTGACGCAGACCATGGGTTCATTCGCCTTTGAAGTGCATAAAATATGAGAATTGTCCTTGGGATGACAACAGTATGCAGTGACGCGCGAGGCTTTATCGCGGACAGGAGGGTAACTTTGCAATTGGAGCCCCAACCGCGGCCTGCGAATGAAAGCCATCATCCTTGTACCCGCGTCCCTTGGGTGGGTAGCCGAAACGGGAAACGGCGGACGGGGATTAGATTTCCCTGGACTTATTCAATTTCGCCGCTTTTTGCTCGATAGCCTAGCTCAACTTTATCTGGCCGGAGGCCTCCCGTGTGCGGTGTAACCCATTGTAACCCGTGCGCCATCGGACTAGGACGCCTCAGATAAGAGGCCTACTTCCATGACGACACTGATTCAGCCGGGTACTGTGGTGAGGAGATGGGTTGGTGAATGGTGGCTATTTCAGTTTTGCTTCCCTCCGCTCTTTGACCACCTAGTTCACTTAACGGCAATCGCTGCTCGGGTGCGAGTGAGTACACCAGTTTATCCACGCTTCATGCGATAGCTTCCGCGTGCGGTAAATATGGAGGCACCGAGCGACGCTGACGTTAATGGGTTAGGTGCATCCATTTGACACTTTTTAACGTTAGAAATGATTGCTTCTTGATAATTATCCGAGAGTTTTCGTGGGAGGACGACTTTTTTGGGGATCGTGGGAACTCGTGTACGTGCAGGTGGTGCAGGTATATTTATTGTTGATTTGGATTGAAGATCGGAGTATATGAAATGAAATTTCGTTAAATTTAAAATGCGCCTCCATTATTTTCACTCGTGCGTCTTTTTCTACTCGGCATCAATACAAAATACTATGAAGACATAGGTTAGTTTGATAAAGTCTAGGGTAGACTTCACCACATTCATATATACATATATACGAGGGTCATCCGGAAAGTAGTACCCGTTCGTGCCGCATGAAGTGCTGACGACGCGAGTAGCCGCTGGACGAGGTCAGATAGCTTCAGTGGCTTGTCTGCCTTCTCTGAGCCAAGTTGCGTGACGCTAGCATTGCCTGTGTTGTTTCTGTGATTGTTTACAATGTTTAAAAAAATTGAGAACGCCGCCAGTTGTGAAGTGAGGGCAGTGATTAAATTCCTCAATGCAAGAAACGTTCGCCCATGTGATATTCATCGCCAATTAAAGGAGGTGTATGGAGACAATGTAATGGACGAGTCGTCTGTTCGGCGGTGGTGTCGCAACTTCAACATGGGGAGGGGGAACACACACGACGATGAGCGTTCGGAGAGACCGTCTGTCATTACAGACCAACTGGTGAGCACAGTTGACGAATTCGTGAGGAACGATCGGCGCGTCACAATTGATGACATCTGTGAGCATTTTCCCAATGTTTCTCGAACAATTGTTCATGAAATTGTTAAACACCATCTGCATTATGCAAAAATTTGTGCAAGATGGGTCCCTCGCGTATCTCAATGAGCTGGCGGCGAAGGACTATGCAGCAGGAATACAGAAACTTGTCACACGTTATGACAAATGCCTTCATTTGCTTGGAGATTATGTTGAGAAGTAGTTTAAAGTATCCTCTTTCAAATAAAATTTTTTATGTTTGTTAATATTTACTTTTGTGTCTTTATTTCACGAACGGGTACTACTTTCCGGATGACCCTCGTATATACATATATAAATATGTACATACATATATATATATATATATATATATATATATATATATATATATATATATACCTTGAAGGATATTAGTAAAATCGCTTCTATTTTCGGGTTTCTGTGGTAAATACTGTTCTTTCTTTTGAGCTTAAGCTACAACTATGGAAACGGCTCAAGATCTAATGGCAGAGAGTGCTACGTCACTATAGAAAAGACTAATTATTTATTTAATAATGAATCATTAATATGTAACATGTTTAAAAAAAATACTTTGGATGGTTGTACTTGATGTTTTCTATTTTCCTCTGAGTGCGGCATGGTAATCCAGTTGGTTGAGCGCACAGTTAGTGACCGGAGGATCCGGGTCCGATGCCGTGTGATACCTCTCGGCACCCTCAGCCTCATTTAAACACCTTTCTCGGTTATAAGATATTCATGGGAAACCGTAGGCGGTACATTGAAAGGAAAATCCACCTAATTGCCTGTGCTTGAATTTTACACTCTTTGAACTTTGCACGGGGTAGGCTCAAGCAATGTTCACCTATCAAACCAACCTTAGGGTTATTACTATGGTGGTGTTATCCGAGATTACTATTAGTTAAAACGCATTCCTTTTATCAATTTGTACGGCACTCAATTGCCTTTTACTTTTTTACATGGTTTCGCCATCCAATACACCTAGTTCGAGGTTGAAGCGAAACAAATAATTTTCATCAGCATTAAAGCCATTCGATTTGAACATTTACAATAGGGTAATAATTTTGCATACAATATATACTCGCATGCATATACACGCACACTCGTGCTTCCAGTGGCTCATATCCCAGACTTCATCATATAATTGCGATGGTTTATGTTCGTAGATAACAATATTTAACGAAACGATTAACTTTTCGTTCCACCTACCATGTTCAATTCAGAAAGTACTTTACTGTAGGAAGGAAAATGGTCGATGTAATTTAAAAGTGAGATCTAACATACGCGAAATCACTGTATTGACGTATTAAGTATTACCCTATTACTCGTTTGATAATTTCCTGAGGGCCCATTAGGTACGAAATGTATAAAAAAGAGTAGAAAAGACGTTTTCAATCTTATATTTGGAAATTATAATGTCTGTTACTCAACTGTGAAGGTTAGATGAAACGTAATGTGCGTGAGAAAACAAATAATATGTTTCTTTGGATTTTATATAAAAATGTAATACTCACTCTTAGTCCTTTTAACTCAAAATTTATTTTTCTGCTTTTTGTTTCATCGACTCGAACAAATATTGCATCTTCTATAAAGTAATACGGACCACGCTATCCTATGTGAGACAAGGTTCACCTCGTTATGATTAGTTGAATATCGACGTCCCAATATACCTAGTGTGAGGGCTATCCCCATTTGACTGAGAATCTGTAAAAGAGCTAAGCCATTTTGCATTTCAATTTTAACGTCCGCTACTCTTGAAATATCCCTGTAGTCTTGTTGGATGGATACTTGTATATAAATTTCGCAGGATGCAGCTAATACTAACTCGATTGCGCTAAACTAGGATTTTTTTAAAATGATTTGGCAGAGGAAACGTAGTAGTAGTTTTGATGGGAGGCGACCGACAGCTGAGGTCATTTGCGCCATAGGGGATGGATAGGAAAGGATGAAGGGTGGAGAGAAACCCGGCGTCGGCATTAGCCTACTCTTTACGAAAGGCGCCAAGGGGTCCGCAGCTTAACGTCCCATCCGACGGACGGCGTACTCACTCAAAGAACCCTCCACAAAGCACCTCGAGTAGGGATCGAGATACCTCTGAAAAATATTCAACACCGCCGGGATTTGAACCCGCGCCCTCAGGGTGGAAAGCCAGTACGTTAGCCCCCGCACCATCTCGATCCCCATATTAGTTAAATATAAGACGCTGTCCTACGATATAATTTTCCTCCGTTTTAAAGTTTGAAGTATGGTGATGGTTCTAACACGAGGTGCGTTCAAGTTCTATGGTCACCCAATGTTTTTCTCGTGACAGAGAGTCGGGATGAATATGAGGTTAAATTTGAAACGTGGGAATTTTTTATTAACACAATAGTAAGATGGCTGCTCCGTTCAGAATGCAGAGTTTGTATAGATACCGATAGAGAGAGAAGCGTTTTCAATACTTAAAATGGCATCGCTCAGTGTATAAGAACAACATGATCATTCACCTCTCGCCTTGCATGGTTTAGCACTTATAGAAACACATCGCCATTGGAGTGAGACGTCTAGTGATAGTTTTTAGAGTATTAGTATGCACAATGTGCCCCCAAATATGGAAAAAAAGGGACCCCTATAGATGCATTCCTTCGGCCGTGGAATCATAGCATCCACGTGTTGATAATTTTCCCCAAGAACGATCAGGAATCAGAATAACACTATCTGACTGCGCTAGGGAGGGAAAGTATTTTGTGTCAAAGGTATTCTGGTGTTTAAAAACCCACTCTCACTCACATCAGCTTTGGCTTAAAGAGTACCATGTATGGCATAGTAACTTTCATAATGTGGAAGTTACGTTAGGATTTTTGATGTTCAGTTTGGAAGCTCAAAGTTGCCTTTATTGTGTCAGACATTTGCGTGAGAGAAAGGGAATTTAAATGTTTCATCGCTGAAGTCTCCTTTATTTTATACATGTGGTCGAATACACCTATAAGGAATCATGGCTGGTGACGAAACACCCCCCGCCACACACCCTTGGAGCGGTTTTTCGGGTTTTAAGTACGTTGTAGATGATAGATGTGTGCGTCTAAAGGGAGATTATGCTGAAAATTAACATAAGTTTCAGCTTCCTGATTTGAGTAGTTTGTCAGGAAATCATAGAACTTGAACTCGCCCTGTGCTAATTAATGAATATTTGAATGAAAAGGTTTTTCATTCGTCATATGGAATTATTCATTTTGGTTCTTGCCCCCTTAGAAAAAGGATGGATACACATTTACCATGGGCTACACAAACGTTGCTGTAAGTATTTCACCAGCGCATACCTTGTCAGGAATTCCTACCAGCACCCGAAGAATTCCATTCAAAGGCACAGGGAATGGAGAAGCTCTTCTCGGCACTTAAATAGTCAGACCAGCGGTAAATTCTTCAGAGTACCAGCCATGCAACGTGACCTCTTACACCCGAGGTCCAAAGCTTCGCCATCCACTTGACAATTTTGTTGGTTCAAAGGATTTTGAAGTGAGCCTCGCGAATTATGACAGATTTGAAGGTTGGCCATCACCATGCAGTTGATGTCGGGTGCACCTTTGATGAGTGTAAACTCCCTTAGTTTGACCTATTTTTGGAATGACAAAAGTAAGAATTAAAATGCCAAAGCAGATGAAGAACGAGAATCCGAAATGTGGGTATTTGGGCGAATATCAGAAATGGAGAATAAACATTTTTATAGTAATGTTGCTCTTATCCCCTCATTTAGTAGGGGGAGGCTCTTACCCCTTCATTGAGGGGATCCCTTGAAAATAATTTTCTCTGCCTAAGTTCAATTCCTTACTTGAGACTAAATTTCCTTTCCCCTTCAATTCCATGCCTTATTCTCGTGCTTCCTTCAACTCTTCCAGTTTCGAGGATTTTCTGCTACAAAAATCTGGGATAGGTTGCACCTGTGCCAGTTGGTTCGTTTTATTGTTCCGAATTTTGTGTCGTGAATGTTTAGCGGTGAAATCGCCCTTTATACGTAAAACCGTGAGACACGTCTCAGAAAGGTGTGGCAGGGGGGATATCGAATAGAAGCCATGTTATGTAATTGCAGGGAAATTTGAAATGTTCAAAATGAGATTCATAATTTAGGGATGATGTTGAAAATGTATTACTAATCCCATCGTAATACGGTTGGAGAAATCATGTAAGGAAAATTTGAGAGATTAAATGTAGAGCAAAGGTATAATTTTTCCCCTGAAAGGTAAGGCAGATGAATATCGCTGTTCGACCGCGCTAGTGAAAAAGTATTTTGTGTCAAAAGTAGTCTGTGGTGTAGTCACCCTCTGCCACACCCTAGCCTGCGGAGTATCATGTAAGTTGCATAATATGAATGACGACGCTAGGATGTTTGATATACCATTTGGAAACTTAAACTTTCTTGATTGTGCCAGGAATTTGCGTGGGGTAAGGGTATTTTAATTAGTCAGTGCTAAAGTTTCCGTATTTTATAAATGTAATTTAATGTCATACATGCAGTATTGCATAGCCCTCGATACTACCTCGGTGTCTCCAGACAAAATTGGGTGCTATTCAATTTTCCAAGATCTCTTACGTTCACTTTGTTCCTACAAGGATTTCCATAATTTTCATATTAGTTCTCTCTGAATTTGCTCCAACTATCAAATATCAATTAAAATATTTGATGTATAAGGACCAGTTGTCTGTATATATTTTTAGGCATTCGAATAAAAGTTCCAGGTTCTTAATTCTATTACCCATAACTATGAAGCGGCCTTCCTTCTGATCCTCCATAAGCTGGCTTGTCAACCATCGTTTCTTATTGAAACGTCAACATGGTAAAATTATCCTACGAACGTATCCTATTTAAGTTTTAATGCATTTCCTCCTCGTGACATTAAAGACCCAAAGGTATATGTGGAAGTTACGAGCTTTTGAAATGAGTAATTTTGTATAATGGTGGGTTAAAACGAGATCTGCCGTCTCTTTTATTTCGGATGGAGACTGGCATAGATCGAAAGAACACCAATTTCAAATTCTCACTAAACAAACTGAAAAGCTGTCGCTTTAACCTAATGAATTCAAGTTAAACGTATTTATTTAAGGTGAAACTATATTCATGCCTCACATTCCAATCATTCCGTCAGACTAACCTTTAGAATTTCGACTGTTGCTCACATTTACAATTCAATTCGCGATGCCATTGAGTTTCATCGGAGAAAGACAATTCGTTTTTTTTTTCGCTGTCAATTTAATCATAGCTCGCTCATGGATCAGTGAAGTAAGTTACTTCCTGATATCAAAGCCATACGATAAAACAGTGAACGGAAGTGTACCTAATGCATTAACTAATTCTTTAACGTAGTTGATTGAATTGTAGAATTTTAATAGAACTTTTAAAGGAGTTAATTCAAACAATATTTTAACCTGTCCTAAAGACGTGGTCTATACTTCAAGTGATTGTTTTTTCCAGGATGTAGCCGACTACTTTTCATGACACTTCGAACTCTAAACTTCGAAACAACCAATTTAGACAGAATTTCAGTGATAATATTATTTGTTTTTGTTTATTTGTAATCATATTTGAAGTTATTCATCTAAATTTGATTTGGAGTCATCTCACATGACTTGGAACGTAGAGAAAGGGGTAGAAGGTCGGCCTAATTTGATGGTTAAAGTTGGTAATGTAAAAATGAAATCGCAATTGATATTTGGGAAATTAAGTTAACGTGAAAATATAACTAAGATAATGTGACGGATTGGTTCCAATTACTGTGTGTGAGTAATTGCGCTGAGGAGAGCCTAGAAGAGTGATTATTGGTTAACTGATATCGATATTGAATTAAAATTTGATGCATTCTTAAAGAAATATTTAGTTGTACCAGTTTACTTATTCAACCATTTTATTTGATTATAAGAGAAATTACACTTTAGGCAATTTAGGAAAATAAAGATTACAGAGAGTATTCATTTTAGTTGAACTTGGAGTCATAGTTAAAATAAATCCGTTATTTGTTGATAGTAACAGGGTTTAGTTGCCTTTTAATATCCGTAAATGAAATGATGCAGTTATATTTTGTATTATAGGTGCATTTTTGTTTATTCTTTTATTTCTTTGCAAAATATTTCCTGCATCTATACATTAATTGTTCCAGACACAGGTTAGATTTCCGGCAATGCAACAATATTGAAGGAATTCCTTGAAGAAATTCAACAAGAGAAAAGTTATAGTTATTGAGAATTGTTCTTTAGTAATGTTTATTGAACGTGTTAGCCATCATTGAACCTCGCTACATTTCAACGATATACCACCATTTTAAATGATTTGGCAGAGGAAACGTAGTAGTAGTTTTGATGGGAGGCGACCGACAGCTGAGGTCATTTGCGCCATAGGGGATGGATAGGAAAGGATGAAGGGTGGAGAGAAACCCGGCGTCGGCATTAGCCTACTCTTTACGAAAGGCGCCAAGGGGTCCGCAGCTTAACGTCCCATCCGACGGACGGCGTACTCACTCAAAGAACCCTCCACAAAGCACCTCAAGTAGGGATCGAGTTACCTCTGAAAAATATTCAGCACCGCCGGGATTTGAACCCGGGCCCTCTGGGTGGGAAGCCAGTAGGGCAAACGTTTCTGAAAAATGGCTTCCGTGGCCCCATCACATTAATAATTTCTTTTGCGATGCTAGATTTTCGAGCTTCATATTTGAAACGGCGTGACAATCCAATGTGCATACGGCTATAGTTCTTAAAATCGGTTTGATTTAGTTATTAAAAAAATTGGAAGTAAAATTAAACTTGCTGTTTGTCCGCGATTTGAAAATGGTTTTTGAAATACGGATGAAAAAGCGGTTGCAAGCGGCAAGTTTATTGATACCATGCTTCGGCAATTTATTTAAAAGTTATGAATTTTAAAGGCTCGTGAATCAGGAAGTTGTTTTAAAGGAGCTCTCCACAAGTAACCGTAATGGCTATTCTCTTCTTGGTTGCATACTTTTCATTTTCATTTCCCCTGCTCTTCATTTCCTGCATCTGTCGAGGTCTTCATTTGTTATTTTCTAGTCCACTTTTCCTTACGTAAACTACTGCCTTCGTCCCGTTACAAAAAATCTCGGATAGGCATCTCTTTGTCTTCTCAGTGTTTTCAGATGAATTTGTTCTTGAATTAATCTTATCAATCCTGCTTTAGTTAGGCTATCTGTCTACTGACAAATTTATATTTTCGCTTCTTGCGACACATTTTTATTGGTTCCTATTTCTCTTTTCTCCCAATGTAAATGTCAAACATTGATTCATATTTATCTTAATATCCGTACCATTTCATCCCGGGAAAATAAGATGCTGATCGTAATATTTTTAATGTAGCTTTTCCTGTTTTGCAATGTTGTGTTGTTACCTACCTTATGACCCGACAAATGAATTAATTGGGAAAAGATTAATTAAATCGCAATATACTTCCTTACCGAGATTCAAATACCTGCCAGTGGAAAGATGCGAACGCAAATGTTTAATGCGGTAAGCTTATATTCTTATGGTCTTGGAAAATTCATTAATCATAGATCAAAAGAGTTTGGCAACGTGTCGACATTCTCGTTAAATTTCCAAGTGAACTCCAATGAAAACCTTGATTATAACTAACAAACGTGAACAAACTCAGAATTGATAAAGAAATCCTATCCAAATACTTATGGAGTGATTTAACGACGCTTCAGTATTCTAATACATCTTTCCAGTGAAATAAATATGAAGTTTCGACGAACTTTTATTTGTAAAGGGCTGCTTTTTTCCTCTTCGGAATTAAGGTTGTGGAAATGGAGGAATGTCACATATTGACTGCTTCGACATTTTCCACTCCAAGAAATCCCCTTTTTCTGGTTTCCCGCCGTAATGACGACGTCACGGCCAACTCTCGGTGACGTACATAAATCCTGAAGTGGGTGGGGCAGAAGCGATTCTTTCTTTTTTTCTAGTTTGATGGTGGATGACGAGGCCTTAATCCGGGAATACATCGGCCGTGCTGATAGACGCAGTGCTCTCTGCAATTTTATTACCTCCTTGAATTTTCTCTGCAATTCCCTCTCCCCATTTCATATTACTTCCGAATATTTGATCCTCAAGTTTATCTTTTATTGCCAGTTCACTCTATCGTCGAAGACTCGACCAGATACGAGGTTTGAATCTCTTTCTGGGCGTTCATACGTGTTCAGGACCTTTTTATTTCTACTTTCATTCATTTGAAATATCGACGACCCTTGAATACAGATCGTGAATGCAGTGAGATTCCAGATGTTCGTTAAAAAAATAAAGTAGAGCAAGGAGAGTTTTTATGTATCCGCCTCGCCATCATTACCAATTGTGTTATCTTTGGCTTTAATTGAGTGGACTCGTTCTCTACTAAAATCATTTCATGCGAATTACTCCTCTTCGCTCTCAGATATTTCAAACGTGACGATCCGGTGATTAAAATGTTGTGTGAGAAAATATAGAATAATAAGGGAGATTGCTGGGAATGTGACGTAGAAGGAAGAAATGGATAGAGATTTTGGACGGAATGAATGTAGATTGCATGCACATGTATGTAGAATTGAAGAAGGGTAAACTGTATTGTTGGGTTTGGGATTTGTTTTATTAGGCGAAGCAGAGACATTTCTCGGTATTTAGTCCTTGTCCAACCAAAGCCTTATATCTTTGACTATAGAATAACAAATAAAAATAACAATTATATAAATTATTGTGTATATGCAATGATATTTATTAGCTTTGATTCACAGTGTTTATAAATTTACTGTATCGATATGATCAATGCATTGAAATATTATTAGAATACTGTAGCAACAGTTTTCATCTGATTCCAACGACGGATTTTGCGACAGTTTTTTTCCTCACTCTCAGTTGTCATATTTGTTTGAAGGTTTAAAGTTTGAGAAATTTATTTTGTTAGGCTCCAAAAGGAAATATTCTAGTGGTTTGGGAGGAAAAAACAATTGTCTTGTATGATGAATGCTTCTTGAATGTAGTTTGCATAGAATTAAATTTTTCTGAACGTTAGCAGTACTGCTGTGAGTGGTTGATAAGATGATAAAGTATGTATGATCCTGGTCTATGATGGTAGTTCTACAATTAGGTTAGCATCAATAATCCCAAATCTGTGTCATGTAGCCCTGAATATTGTGGAGGATTGAAATGTCAGATATGTTTAATTGCTATTTTAAATTCAAAAAGTTTTATGTTTGATAAATATGAGAGATAGCTCTGTGTTTAAAACGTAAATGATCAATCAAAATTTGAAATAATGTATTTATTTTTTGCGCAACTCGAAGTAGAAGCTTTTTTGGTTTCATTTTTGTAGCATTGCGGAAAATTTATTAATTCGATTCATTCAAACCAATTAGTCATTTAGAAAGTGACATTAAGGACGTTTTAAGAAAAATAATTATATTAATTTGGTGTGCTCTTTTAAGCTTAATTTCGAGCGAAAAATTCGTAGAATGACGTAGATATATTCATCGTGCGATGAAGTTCCTTATTCACTCGATGATAAATCTGAATGGGGAAATGCCCACGCTATCTCATCCTGTCTCACGCATATGACAAGAAGACTGGCATAGAGCAGGTTTTTACCCAGTTTATTTTGGTTAAATCGTAACTTAATAGCTACTTATCTCTATGACGAATTCTCATCCTATTTTGTCTATTTCTAAGTTCTTCCGATAAAATCTTCCTTCTATTGTAGTTTATTGATAGCAGATACCATTATTGTGTGGTAGGTTGCCATTTGAGTTAAGTTTTAGGTGAACACAGACTGAATACACCTACATTTCTTAGCCTCACCTAACAAAAGACAACCTGAAATCTTACGCCATAAGGGACCCTTCGAGTGCGCATGCATTCTTTCGTCCTTGTTTCCGTCCAATGATTTATATTCTTTTCCTTCCCCTGCCTGTCCTAATGAACGCTATCCTCTCTATCATACTCTTAAGCATTCCACCTTCAATGACAATACTCTGCATCCATCTTTCTTCTCATTGAGTTATCCCAAAAGTTATCTCTCCACCATCATGCCTAATACTTTTTCGTTTATTATTCTATCCTCCTTCATACCCGCATTTCAGAGGCCTCCACTCTACGTGTACGCTCAACATATTTCTTCAACGATCAAGTTTCGGAGTCGTAAAAAATCGTACTCCATATCCAAGTTTTTATAAATATTTCCTTCACCTCCTTATTTAACGTCCATGCCATCAATTTCCTCCTTACGAAACCGTATTTACCCAGTGCAATTCTTCTTCCAACATCCCTACTACTTTTCCCATCTTGGTCATAAACACTTCCAAGGTTTGTAAAGTGACCCACCTGTTGTAGTTTTTGACCTCATATTAAACGTGAAGTAGTAATTTTTTCTTCTTTTTTGCATTCTTCTCTCCCGATCTATTGTAAATGATACTAGTGTGTGTATGTATGATTCATCGTCCAAATTTTTGCCTGAATTTGGGGTTATTTTATTCCTTCAGTTTAACGATACATATTTCAACTGGGAGTAATTTAGATATACTTTCTTCCCATTTAGAAGAGGAATGGACATAATAAATCTTATCATCTTTAAATATAATCATCGTAAATCTTTTCCATTTCTAAATGGGGAAATATCCAATTTTCTTCAAATTTCCGCTGTGATGAAATCATTTCATGCTTGCTTTCCGAAAAAAGGATTATGTTTTGAGGTTGATGACGCATTCTTGATCCAGCTGTTCCCCATTCTTTTTTTTCCAAACGTTTCGGACGGTGGCGAACAGACTAATTGGCGTTATTGAATTGCAAAATAGTCAGAAGCGCGTTATCCGTCATGAATTACATTACTTGGATACCGTCGACAAACTGACCCGCTTCGGCTCAGGCGAAACTTCCAACTCGTCCACAACTCCTCTAGTCCAAATTCCTACGACGCCGATACGAATTCCCGGCCTCGTTTCGTAGGGGGTGGAATTGTCGCCGAGAAGCATCGGACGCCATTTACGTGCTCAATGGCGATTGCATGCGCGCGAGATGTTTGGTCTCCTCTGCCCATTCGTGAGTTTTTCAAAGGAGCCAGTCACGTTTCACGCAGCCGAAGCGGTTTCCCCGTCACGTGTTACCCGACATGTGTCTTCCTTTGCACCGTTAAACTATTGTTTAGTAGGGCAACGGGTATCCTCGAAGTTACTCTTCTCATCTAGGCTCTCGTCCGCGTAGCTCAGGTGCGTGGGGGTTCGTCGAGAGCGTAGGATTTGCGGCAAGAACAGGGAGACATGCCTTGCACGAGTGATTGGGAATCGTTGAGAGCTCTTTTCTCGAGGGATGCTATGGATGAAAAAGTTTATCCTCGAGGTTTTTTGTGCTTAAAAATCAAAATTCTCGATTAAAAATTCCCATAATCACTTTCACATTTAAATCACTCAAATGCATTTAAAAAAAGTATATCCGAATAATTAAAATTCATGTCACCAACTAAATAGTATTATAGGTTCAAGGTTTGGTTATGATATTCCCAATATAATATTAAAATAACATCCAAGTATTTCAGTTGCTATTCAAACTTTTTCATGTAAATTATCTTATTTATCATAACCATAATATTCACTTAGTCATAAAACGTACTCTAGTTACAATGTATGAAACTTTCCTAAAAAAATGCAGAATTGGAATATGTGAACGAATGTTTAGTTCCTGTCAATGTTTTATTTTATTTTCCATGACGACACGTAACCGGGTGTCTTGTATTATTGTTACATGGCGATGGCTTTAAGGACTATTTAAGAGCATACAACTGTCCTATGTCTTTTGGTGCCTTCTTTTTTAATAGCAATGTTCTTCAAGAAGTATGATATTCTTATGTTCAGCAGTTTCTCAGATACATTTCTTGTTTCATAGCCTATGAAAACTGCTTAACATTCTTCAGTTAACAAAATTCTATCAAGTATACAATTCGATATGAAAATGAAAAGAGTCAAATGAGCAATCCTTACATGTATTTGCTGTTCAAGTTTAATGAAATTTTAATTATCTGTATTTGTAAATGAGAATCGTACGCCAAAGTAGTAATATCGTATTCTGTTCATGTGTAAAGAAATAACCGTATGCAAAATCATAACTATCATCTTATTCTCTTCATTTTGCTGAACTTATTCGAGTGTCAAGTGGTCGCTCCTCAGTAGTTTTCTCTTGTAATGCATCAATATGTAAATTTTGTCCCATTTATTTATATATTTTGTATACTGCATGACATTTGCATGATAGTGAAACTTAGCATTCTACTCGATTGGGGTAGTTTACAACTCAGTTGGGAGAGATTATACGTTTTAAAAGGAGAAACCCTATTGCCAGGTAAAATGCCAGCGATTGCAAGCAAATGCTTCTTGGATTCGCGCGAGTGGATGGGAGAACGGCGCAGGACTATAAAGCTTTCACCAAACACTTTCCCACCGATTGTTCCTTGTCTCCAGATTTTCTAAAACCTCCCTCCTCTCAAGCAACCTTTCACTCCCTTTAAATGGCTTCATCGAGCTTTAGAGTAGATCGTATCCTGGAATTTCCATTTAGTTTTAACAAAGCGCTCCCGTGAGAAACAATCTATAAAATTGTGGACGGAAACTGTGATATGAATTTATTTACTCGCTTAAAATATTTCAAAGTTCGTTTTAGTTTTCCCAGAATTGTTGTCCAATAGTTTAAGAAATTTGACATTGTATTTTAAACTTAGGCTTAGGATTTTTATTCCAAAGAAACTGCGGGAGATGCCGCAACAGTAACTTTTAACGGAGTCATCGCTAATATGCAATTCAATGCAAAAATTTCGGAGTGTAAAAATCATTCGCCGTGACCGGAATTTAACCCGGATCCCGCAATGTTGGATCCGGGTTCTGGAAGATTGAGGGATCCGGGTTCAAATACCAGTCAAGGCGAATGACTTTTACATTCTGAAATTGTTGCATTGTAATGCATATTAGCGGATGACTCCATTAAAAGTTAATGTTGCGGCATCTCCCGTAGTTTCTTTGGAATTTGTTAAGGTATAAACAGCCTAGGTGTTTAAAGTTGGCTTTAACCTCGTGGACTGTGGCGCGTCGCGCACGACTACGAATGCCTGTGACATTGTACTTAGCGTATTTCGTCACAAAATCTTGTTCCTTTAAAGCCCCTATAATTTCGGTGAAATAGGGCGCCTCGATAGCTCAACTGGCTGAAGCACTCGATCGGCAGTTGAGGGATCCGGGTTCAAATCCCGGAGAGAGGAATATAACTGCAGTTCTATCCCTCTCTTCCTTGATGAAGGTGGCTACGACCACCGAAAATTCAAAAGTTAGTGTGTCTCTTTTTTGTGTTTCTGTGTTTTTGTCTGTGTCCACTAGTGCTAAGTGTTGTACATTATTATTCACGTCCGTGAAACTTTCAAAAAGTGTTATATATATATATATATATATATATTTATATATATACATACATATATATATATATATAGTAATCTACTCAGACTTGAAAATAACTCGGAGGGAAATTATTGAGAAATACTCGGGAGGAACCACACGAGAAACAGTAAATGGAAAATGTTGCAAGAAGCAAAGGGGGAATGAAGAGATGAGCAGGCAGTGGGATAGTTCATTCATGTTCATTCACTGGCTTCGTTCTTGAATTCGATTAAAACTTCCAGGTGGTAAGAGAGGTGCAGTATCATGGGAACAGAGCGAAGGAAGGCTTGAGAAACGGGAGGCTTACCTCGTTCTCTAAACGAGTCGCCCCGCGATATGTGGAGAAATGGAAGAAGAACGGGAAGTATGAAGCATGCTGTTACGAAGGCTTTGAAACTATTCCGTTGAAAGCTTTAGTTCCGCTGCTCTCGTCGAAGGGGGTCCACTCTCTACAATTAGAATTGAAAAGTGGGGCTAATCTATGTTCACTCCTCTCCATTCTCACGCAGTTATCACATGACGTCGGCATATTTCTCGGTGTGCACTCTTTTTGTTTGAGTCACCAGTCTCCTTTTGTTGTTTACCCTCTTCTGCGATTCATTCAGGCACCCGTTCAACCTACTTCAGTTGTAATTCAAACGCATTTGTATGCCTGGGAAAATTGTTCATTTCGAGCACTTGTGTGTGACGCATGTCAATTAGACGATGAGTGGTAGATTTTGATGCCATTGGAATAGATAGTGCTCGTACAAGTAGTACGCGTTAAATGTTCCTGTTTTTGCGCGTGTACACGATCGTTTTCTGTACCCCACAAGATGTGTTGACGTGAAAGACCTTGGAAAAAATTTCCTGGGTCGCCGATGCTCTGTAGATGAAATTGTAGAGAATGTTGGAGAGAGGTCAATCTTGCATAGGAAGGCAATGATACCTCATCAGCGTTTACTGTTCAAATTCTTTCTCTCTACGGCTCGATAATTATAGTTTTGATGAGGCCTGTGCTCATGTATGCATTGGATTTTCAAATGAATGAAGTTACCATTTCCTTTAAACGGAAGATTAATTTAATAAGAAAATATACTTATTTGAGTGCGTCTGCTTTTACATTGGACATTGTAGTCCAGGGCTAGAGAATTGGACTAATGTCGGAGGACCCGTGTTCGATTCCTGGGCACGCCTATGAGCACCCTCAGCTCCACCCAAGTTGTGTGATTTTCGGTACCCGACCTTCCTGGGAAACCATAGGTGGGACAGGAAACCAGCCCCCCTACCTTGATGTGGGAATTTCACACGCAGTAAGGACCATTCGGTTGATTAATGTATGAATGACTTTTACATAAAATCAGCTAAATTCCACATTTTTATAATGAATTTTATCGAGTGAAAAATGCTTAATTTTGATCTAAAAACAACAGTGTTTTGAATAAATTACAGTTCATGGTGTTTTGAGTGAGAAATGATGAGAATAACCACATCCAAGCAGTAGGTTAATTTTTTTAAACTTACTTTCATTTTCTGTCACCGTATTGTAATCACGCAAACGTGTGTGTTTGCAGATTCAGTCAGCTGTTCTATTTGACGTTAGAGACGTCCTCTTAATTTTGCGATGGACCTTCCTAAGGTGCATGAAGCTTACCCCGTTGCATATGAAATTGCTGTTCTCGTTGAGGTTCATTCTTTTATGGAAGGAAGTCTTAGACTAAAGGAGAAATGACTGAGGAATACGGCGAGTGTTCCGTGGTTTCTCATTACCATATTAATTTAAATCCAGCAGCAAGCAAGCTCTTCAAGAATACGTCGTACGGAATTCCTGCTCCAGTAGAAAAATGAATACCATCTACATCTACATCATTCTTATTGTTGACTTTCTCCCAAAATCAATGCGATTCCATATCTAAATGATATCTTGCGGAAGGAATGGGTTGTCAAAGTCGCATTTAATACACAACAATTCGTCGTGAGTGCTTCGCTCTATGAAAACGATATTATCGCCATATTACAATTACTAGTTAAAAAGTTAACTATGGACAATCTTATGTTTTGATTTTTTAAAACACTCAAATGAGGTACCATTCCATTCTATTATATTTCATTGGTTACTAGAGTCATGAGACGTCGGCCGTCTATGCATACTTATCATTTTAACTGAATAAAATTTATCATAGTTGAATTCACTTTGTGGAATGAAAGCTATAAATTAAATAAAAATACTTCGTTAGTTTTGATACTTTTTCATACATAACAATAATTCAAACAGTTTCAACGCTTCAGGTCCAAAAACATGGAAATGTGGCTTAACCCACGTTCGTTGCTTTGTCTTTTTGCCAGTATTCTCATGAACGGTTCATATTCAGGTGTGTTCTAGGGATACCACAGTATTACAATGTATCGGGAAATTTCAACAGTGTCAGTGATAGTTTAGAAAAGGCCTAGTAAATTGAACTAGTTTTCTTGAGTAATGAGTTAGAAGCTAGATAATGTAAGGAGATAGGTGATTTTCCACTAGGGTCATCAAATTAAAAATTAGTTTTTAAGATACATCTAGTATACAGATCTTATGGTTTTCATTATTTTAGCTTTGAACTAATACCCCTATCATGCATAAAGTACAAAAAATATTGACTCAAATCATTATTCACGAGAACGGTCCATTAATCCATCAGTATTTCATTTCTAATGTTGGTTTACTGCAGCCCACTATTATTTATTGTTCGATGTGAATTTACTCTTTCCCTGATAGTTTTACTGTTTTACGTCCTCCTTAATTTGTTGATGTACTTGTCTTTTGGTCTTCCACGCGGTATGTTAACTAAAATGTTCCGTTCTATTATGTTTTTAACTAATACATTTTACCTGAAGGTGCGTCAAATCCGCCTGGTTCTTCTTTCTATTAGAATTCTCTATATAGTCCTTCCCCCTTCTGCCATTCTAAATAATTTCTCTTTCCTCACTTTGTCATATTAATCTATATTGTGAAAGATTGCAAGGAGGCATTTGAAAAATGCCAGCGTCATCCAGCCCCGGTGCATCCAACGTCACGGAAACGACTCAGGAATGCCTTGAAATTCTCGTTAAGAACCCATTTAACAAATGACGCGATAGAAAAAGATTAAAAAGAATTTACGAGCCTGGAGCGTGACAAACATCTGCACGATGCTTGTGACGCTTCAATATTTTTTTGAGGAATTTCAATGGAAGAAGAAAAGATATTCCATTTAACTCACACGTAAAAAAAAGAAGAAAGAATGTTAAATAGGCAAATACGTCTCGCTATCTCGGAAAAATTCCTCCATTTCGGAAGACATGAGCTCTCGTTGTGAATACGTCCAGATTCCGAGTGTATCAGTGCGTCTTTTGCCAAACGATAATGATGTAAATTTCAGCCCATGTCCTAGATATCGAGCAATAGGTGGAAAGATTTTTCTCGAGTGCATTTACATCCCAGAGGAATTTCTAAGCATGTTAAGCGGCTGAATTGGCCAACAAACTGTTATCATACTCAACTTGGAAGGGGACAACATCACAAAATGTTTAACATAATAGGATGACGTGATCATCAATGTTATTGTTAACCGAATGTGTCTGCACTCTCATTGTAAAAAGAATACAAATGCCATCCACTCTAGGTAATTAGTAGGGTAGGGGGAAGAAAAGCATATGCATGTTGGATGGAACAAAGGGAGGAAGGAAGTTCGCGGAATTGAAGAGGGGGGTCATTGTAAGTTCGAATGACGAGCTGTGTTTTCTTAGGATAGCCTAAGAAAAGTATCGATGTTCACTATTCAACCAAAACCTACTTCAAACGGTGGACTACCTAACAATAATAATGTTTATAATAACTCTGGAACATTTCCTGACATTCTTCTTGGTGATAGATGTCACTGGAGTTGTAATAACCCAAACAATTGAAAGAGGAGCTTTGAATGGTGACTTTAAATCGCCAAGAATATGATGTCGTAAGTTTTATCACACATTGAAGGATTTTGAAGTGTGGGTGAGGAGAGGAATTGAAGAGGTAAAAATGGACACAAACGAGAAAGTGCTAGGCTTGGTGGGGAAAGAGAGGGGGTTGCAGGGAGAAATTCAATGGAGTAGGGAAAGATGGGTGCAGGCCATTTTGATTGTCGATGGGATGTTGAAGATTTTGATAAGAGAGGAGAAATTCGGGCAAACGAGGAAGGAATAAGAATAGGATAGGCATATTATAATGAACATAGGGAGGGAGGTAGTCAGCATTATTGAATAGGGGCTTATTGTAGTGTTGGATGTCAGGTAAAGTTTCGTTAGGAGAGGAGATATTGTTGTGCTGGTGTACACTAGCCTCTGCCCATCCAAAACGTCCCTTAATCGGTAGAATATCAATAGTAATATGATCACTTCACTTTAATCGGTAAAGCAAAGATGATTGATAATACTTGTGGTTCGGAAAAATCGCTAACTTTGTAAGAATTTCCATCTCAACTTTTAGGGTCTCTTTAAAATGACTTAATGTATTGAAAAACCATTTTAAAATTTAATTAAAATGATATATATATATAGAAATATATATATATATATATATATATATATATATATATATATATATATATATATATACAATTATACATTAATGGAAAAGGGATGAGCACGATAACGACATTTGTTAAATAATCATGAAAAACGGAGTACCATATTAATGACATTTGTCACGGTAAAACAAGTAGCCCGGTTTAAATGATTACGTGGAGTGAGAATTTTGCGTGCTGTTCGAGGTGACATCTTAGGCACACACATAAATCTCGTAAATACGTCATTATTCATTAAAAAATGAATAACACACTGCGTATCATTATGAGTTTAACTCTAATTTGACGGTAGGGTATCAAAACAAGACGCTTTCACTGAAAGCGTCTTGTTTTGATATTCAGGATGTTGTGTAACCTTTAATAATGAATACTCGTACTTTTGAAAATATTCTTAACTTAAGCGACAATTGCCGCATTAAAAGATCCTAGGGCTGTATATTGTAATTTCAAGCATTTTACAAACCTATGAATGAATACCACCAATGAATTGAGAATCTTTGATAATTAGCTTCTTTGGCAGCTGAGTAGGTTCGTAGCTGGTTCGCTCGATAAATGACACGTGAATTCAATTGAAACGCCCATATTACGGAAGTTTCTTGTAGGTAAAAAATATAGGTACTTTTTTAATCTAGTAAACTCGTGCTTTTGAATCTAAGAACCCGTCTTGGAGATTGAATAAAAGGCCAATGACCGACTTAGCGATATACGCGTGTATATACAATCCCTACTCAAATTTTTGGGCAGTCAATTATCTGGTTTAACTCGGTCTCCACCGAGGACAATTACTAGCTACGCAACTGCAATTAGTTATCACTCCGGGGAATGGTTTACGACATCCCCGCAGCCACTCTCCATTTCGTCAGAGTTTATAACGATGAATTTGACCATCATCTGTTTCTTATTATCAATCCGAGGTCTTCTTTTTGTCAGACCTTTTGTCCTCTACCCGATGAAGCTTTCCGATGACTTCAAAGCGCCTTTCCCTCCAGAGGCGCGATCCTGGATTTCGATAACTCCCGCGTGTTTTAATTATGAACATTTTGGATTAGGAATTCGATCTAACTTTTCTCGATGGGACGTAAGTTTACCCTACCATTGCGCGAATATTGAAGTTACTAGTTAGGAATCATTGATGCAGAGTCGTAGAGTACCGTGATCACAAACTCTGCCGCGGAAGAAAATCGCGTGGTGAACAGCGATCGTGACAAAGTGCAAAAAAAGATTTGATGGTCGTGTCTTATATTTTCATTTTATTGATTCATAGAAGGCACCACATGTCCGTCCCTTTCCTTTTTATTTTTATTATCTCCTACTTTTCTCCGCTGCTACTATTCTCTTGGTAGGAAAATAAATATTTTATTTTCATGAACCCTCTCAAATTCTCATGCTAATGCTTTTTTCCTTTAGTTGGTTATTATGATAGGAAGCCTTCTTCAATTTTTTTGGTTAATCCAGGGGTTAACTATTCTACGGAATAAGCTGTGGTAGACACAGAGAGAATTATTTTAAACGGAATCATCCGTAAAAATGCATGAAAATGCAGCAATTTCAAATACGAATGATTTTTACCCTTCGAAATTGTCGCATTTTAATGAGAATTAGTAAACTCAGTTAAGGTTGCTGTCGCGGCATTTCCCGAAGTTTCTTTTAATTTGTCTTTAAGTTTGAAACCCCATCGTGCTTAAACGATGGCTTTAACGTTGTGGATTGTGGCGCAACGCACACGGCAACAAATATCTGTGCCATTGTGTGTTCGGTATTTCGTCATAGCATCTTGTACATTTCAAATGGCTAAAATTCTGATTGTAGAGGACCCCTCGGTAGCTTAATTGGTTAAGCCACTGAATCACGGATTTTGAGGGAACCTGGTTCAAATCCCAAGGCCAAGGCGAATGGTTTTTACTCTTTGACATTGTTGCGTTTTGGTTGTATGCTACGGAAGTCGCTTAAGTGAGTTCTGTCAATCAAAAGGCTCTGTAGATTTATGTTATAACCATCTTTAGCATATTTAACGTCTTCAAATGCCCCTACCTCAAGTAAATGGTATATATCCTTTGGTTATGCGTGAAGCATAAATTTCAATCGCGTGTCGTTTCGCTCCAATGCGACGCAGGTATGAGGAACGTGCTCCTATTTAGTCAAAGTTGATGCGTATCACATCTTTCGTTCGTCAGTTTTATTTTTATCCGTTTCCAATTTCTTTGTAGATATGTTTCAAGGCTGTCTGCCGTTTATGAATTCGTAGAATATATTTCCTTTGTTTAAGGTGGTCTAATTATGCCCTGGAAGTCATGAAACCTTACAAGATACCCTGGGATAAATTGTATTGAAAATATGTTTACACTACAGCTACCAATTAAAAATACCACCCTTTCAAGCGTAGTATAGATGTAGCATTTTCCTCGCAAATTGCATTTTGGCATTGTAGAACATATTTCATTTCCACGTATTCCCCATTGCAAAGAAATTTTCTTCAAGAACGTACGCCTTTTCCCGTCTTTAGTCCTTTATCGCCCACTCCATACTCGTACGTACCTTTTTGCGTCAAACCTGAATAATGAAATTCATTGTCACCATTTAATTTTATTTTTTGTATTCCTTATTTTTTAATATCTGCGCAAAATTAATTATCTAATTAAATAACATGCAACAGAAAAAATTTATTTTGTCAAATCTTACTTTTTAAAAATTATAATGTTATGCTGAGGAGGAAAAATCAGGATGACCGTAGACTCCCGTGGTTGATCCAGTTTTAGTTATAAAATTATAATTTGACTCAAGATATTTAGTAAGTCGCAAAATATTAAAGTTATATGACATGGCATTATGGTAAATAATGTTGATGCTTTGTTTTACCGGATTAAAATATTGAAGAATATGTTTTCGATCATAAGTAGATAAATTTTCGATAAAAATTAGTATAAGAAATCACAAGGTGCGGCAACATAACTTCCTTTTTTCAAACGCAAAACGCTTTCATAAAAAGGAAGTTATATTGCCGCACCCTGCATAACGTTATACGTAATATGAACTAAATTAAATAATCTAGTCAATAAAAATGAATTACCAACTTACGTTGCAACTTGCAAGGATCAGCCAAATCAGCCCAAAAGGGTGGATAGAAACCCAGCGTCAGTGTTAGCCTAATATTGACGAAAGGCGCTATGAGGGTTTCACAATTCAAATTCCTATTCGACGTACTCCAGTTAAAGTGCTCTTCATATGGCACCAAAATAGGGGTAGGGATACTCCTGAAAAATATCACCGCGTGTATTCGAACCCGGGCTCTCGGGGGGCGGGGTTGACCCCACTAGGACATCTCGATTCACGTCATTAGGGACTCTCCCTTTTAAAACTGCTCTTGACCTCGGAAGAACCCGTCGTTTCTGTGCATAAGTATGAGAATTTCTTAATTACTTTATCAAAATTAATTCTTTGGTAGTCCGACAGGTGTAAATTTTTGGATCGTATATGTGTTTTCTAATTTTATTTGTGCATTCCAGGGACTGACACGTTTCCCTAGTTCTTGCATTGTTGTATATATTAATATAATACGCCCGTCAATTTGGAATAATACTTTTGCTATAACTTCCATTCGAGAAACAAATAACATAACGAATTGCGTAACGAAATTCATTGTATTTCGATTTGGATTATGACTTCATATCATGAAGTTAAGCTGCACCATTCAATGGTGGTAAATCATCGTAGCGCAATGTATTGTCCCGATTAAAATAAGATTTGCCTTCCAATTTTATTCCCTAATTTTTCAACAATATACGTACCAATCGTGTAGTTTAATTAGTTCATTTTACTCAAATTCAAATTACTCTTGCATTAATTACTAGAATCAAATTATAAAACCGTCTTTCTCTATGCTTTGAGTTGTTGATAGATTATGCAGTGCGAAAAAGTCGCATTACTTTTATGTGCATAAGGGAACGAGGAAATGGTAGTTAGCATAGGGGACCAGTGAATCATATGGCCAGTGACGCCATCCGTCCAACGCTCAGAGATAGATAAAGGGGCTTCGCAGCTCAAGTGAAAAACGTTTTTTTTGTAATTTTAACGGCGTGTTTTTTCCAGTCGGTTGTGTATTTAGCTGCTGGTAGGAAGAATCACTTCAAATCCTGATTGAATTCTCTGAACATCCTCGTCTATAATCAAAGTGGTTTGATAATAGTGTTTTTCTAGAATTTGTGATAAATAAAATTGTGACAAAGTTAAAGGAACTACAGGCCTACCTTTTATACATACATGTATATATATGTATATATATGTATATATGTGTATATATGTATACATGTCCCTCCTCGGACTGCAACCTTGACGTGGTGGAAGGGCTTGTGCGTTCCGATGACCCCTAGAGCTGTGCTGGCGGGAGTAATAATTATTGCTCCTGGTAGGGTCACCCATGCCAGATAGACCGAAGGTTGGGAGCCAGACGAAAGTAGGCCACGCAGCGTCTGTTCCTCAGTGATGCGGCTGTAATGGCGTCTGACCCCAGAGGGGCGGCCAGTAAGTGATGGTGTCACGTTAAAAACACTATTGAGGAAGGCAACGGGAAACCACCTCAATTATCATTCCCAAGAAATATATGATGGACAATAGAGATATTTTGATTCCTGGCAACCACGGGGCTCGGCCCAATCGGCCGTGTGTCGTGCCCGGCAGCGGGGGAGGCAAGGCTTCCGCGGTCGTCATCCCACGAAACCCTTGCAAAGGAAAACCAGCAGCAGCAGGACAGAAGACGCAGGAGAAGAAGACCAAATTAGTTAGAATAGGAACGTGGAATGTTAGGACAATGATGAGGACAGGGAAATTGGAGAATGTTAAGCGAGAGATGGAAAGGGGAAATATAGATATTTTAGGTCTATGCGAGGTGAGATGGAAAGATAGCGGGGGTTACTGGAGTGATAAGTATAGAATAATATACAGCGGCGGGGACGAGAGCCAACGAGGGGTTGCCATAGTATTAAATGAAGAGGTTGGGAGAAGCGTGGTCAACATAGAGCAGGTAAAGGATAGATTACTACTGGTAGAGATAAAAGCAGAACCGACCAACTTGGTTATTATTCAGGTATACATCCCACCGAGCAACCATAAGGAAGAAGAGGCCGATAGGATATACGATCAGTTAGAGGACATAATCGCGTGTGTTCCTGCAGGGAAACATTTTATAGTGATGGGGAGATTGGAATGCGACGCTAGGCGAAGGAAGAGATGGTGACGAGGTCGGGGACTACGGTTTAGGCACAAGGAATGACCGCGGGGAGAAAGCAGTTGAGTTCTGCAGAAGACAGGGGTTAGTCATCACCAACACATGGTTTAGACACCACAGAAGACGCAGGTATGCATGGAGAATACCAGGTGACTCAGAAAGGTATCAGCTAGATTATATCCTGGTTAGACACAGGTTTAGGAACGGTGTGATAAATATGCACAGCTTCCTGGGAGCGGATGCGGGCTCTGATCACAATTTAGTTGTAATGAAATGCAGCGTCCGTTTCAAAAAGATAAGGCAGGGCGGGCGGCGAGTCAGAAAATGGAATGTAGAAGCATTAAATGGGTTGAAAAGGAAGGAATACAAACAGGCGGTAGAGGCATGGAGGATGGTAAAGGGCTTAGTACTATCGAAGAAAAATGGGAAAGTATCAAGAAAGGGTTCTCTAAAGCCGCAAAAGACACTATTAGAACTTTTAACGCTAAAAGGACTAGGAAACCATGGATCACGGATGAGATGATTACAAAAATGGATGAGCGGAAAAAATGGAAGAATGTAAATACAGAGTTAGGCAAAATGAATTACAAAGAATTAAACAATAAATTGAGGCGCGCAACAAATAAAGCAAAACAAGCATGGTGGAAGACGCAGTGCGACGATATGGAAAGTCTGCAGAGGAAGGGGGAAATCGGTGCGCTGTACAGCAAAGTTAAATCTTTATCGGGAAGTAAGAAAGGGAGATCAAAGATAGCAGTTAGAGATAAGGCGGGCAAGGTAATAGTTGACGCAGGAATGATCCAAGAGAGATGGAAGGAGTATATAGAAGAACTGTATAGTAAGGAACTCAGACCAACAAATTTAGACATTGAAAAAGAAAATGACGTAGAGGATGACAGCTTAGGTCCAGGCATACTAGACAATGAGATAGAAAGGGCATTAAGGGATATGAAACTAAATAAGGCCGTGGGGGTAGATAACATTCCCGTGGAACTTTTAAAATGCTTAGGAAAATGTGGGAGGAAGAGGCTATATGGGCTGATCCGTAGTATTTATGAAGAGGGAATCTGGCCGGAAGACTTTGTGAGATCAGTTTTAGTTCCTATTCCGAAAAAGGTAAAGGCCACGTCATGTGAGGACTATAGGACATTTAGTTTGATATCCCACGCAGCTAAAGTTGTTCTCAGGATCATAAACAAAAGGATAGAGAGTAGGGCAAATGATTACTTAGGGGATGATCAGTTTGGGTTTAGGAAGGGGAGAGGGACGCGTGATGCCATTGCAGTAATGAGATTATCAATCGAGAGGAATATGGAACACAGCCAGGAGGTATTTGCCTGTTTCGTAGATTTCGAAAAAGTATTTGATAGAGTGAATTGGGAAACACTAATGAGTATATTGCAGAAAATAGGAATAGATTGGAGGGAAAAGAGGCTAATCCGCAACCTGTACATGTCTTAGACTACTCAGGTACGAGCGGGGAACGGGGAGTCCGGATGGGCAGTGTTAGGAAGAGGTGTAAGGCAGGGTTGCCCATTATCACCGTTGCTGTTGAACCTGTATGCAGAGGAAATGATTAAAGAGGCATGGGAAGAACTGGAGGTAGGAATGGAAGTGGGCGGGGAATTCGTAAAATCAGTTAGGTTTGCTGATGACCAAGCTTTAGTTTGTCAGTCAGCCAAGGGGCTGCAAGCATTGCTGAGTGAATTGGAAATTCAGTGCGACAGGTATGGGATGAGAATCAATATTAATAAAACAAAGGTAATGCGATTTTCTAGAAAGAAAAAGGCTAAGCTAAACATTAAAATAGGAGGGCAAAAACTAGAGCAGGTAGAACAGTTTACGTATCTTGGTAGTGTTTTGGACCAACACGGTCAAAGTAGTAGGGACGTAAAGAGAAGAATTGCACTAGGCAAAGAGGCTTTCACAAGGAGGAGGGAGTTGACAGGGGCGTTGAGAAAGGATATTAAGAAAAGACTCGTAAAAACTTTGATATGGAGCATAGCTATGTACAGTGCGGAAACGTGGTCATTGAAGCAGGAGGATAGACGTAGATTGGAGGCTTTTGAATTGTGGGTGTGGAGAAGAATGGAGAAGGTGAAATGGACAGAGAAGAAAACAAACGAGGAAGTACTTAGTATGGTGAGCGAAGAGAGGGGTTTATTGGGAGCAATTCTATGGAGGCAGGAAAAGTGGCTGAAGGGGGTATTGACCGGCATCGGGATGTTGAAGACTGTAATTTAGGGGAGAATGTTAGGCAAACGAGGAAAGGGAAGGAACATGATAGGGATGTTGGACGGGATGAAGGGAGGAAGAAAGTACTCAGAGCTGAAGAGGGACCTGATGTAGAGTAGGATGTTGTGTTTTGCTAGGGGCCACAAACTATTTAATTAGTAATTACGTCCATCCAAAAACCTACCTTAACCGGTAGATTACCTAATAATAATAATAATAATAATAATAATAATAATAATAATAATAACAATAATAATAATAATAATAATAATAATAATAATAATAATAATAATAATAATAATAATAATAATAATAATAATATATATGTGTATGTGTGTGTATACATATATATATATATATACTTTTTTTTCTTTTCGATGTGCAAATCTGTGCTAAATGAATTTATGCATGTATTTATGTGTACACATGAATGTAACTATAAGTGTAATGGCTAATATAATATGTATACGGCCATAGGTTAAATGGGAGAAGGGACCATTTGGTCCCAATTTTGCTCAAATAAAAACCTCTATTTATCTCTCTATTTACCGTCATCATCAATATCATTAATAAACACACAGGTTAATTTATATGGCGATGGCAGCTGAACGCCCTACCCACTGATATAAACTGCGATATCCGGCCCTGAAGGTATAAATCTCCACCATGCCACAGGTCTTACCTCGGGATGAGCTCTATCCTCATCTCTCTGAACCGACCTTTGTGTTTTAGTTGTTTTCTTTGCTTTGATTAATGTTTTCAATTCAATTAAACTTTTTTAAAATATTCCATATCCTATAAGTCTGGTCGGTTATTTAATATATAAACTTTAGTTTTACCACTATTTGTTTAACAAGAACTGGAGATGACGTTGTTGGTGTTCTATATGTGCAAAAGCCGCGAGGTATAAAATAAAATTAAAAGACCAACAAATTGTTTTCTGTAGTATACCTCTCTCAGAAACACTTCATAAAGTCGTTTCCATCCAATTTCGCTCTACACACATTTACGGGTATAATGTACACCATTCCCCACAGGTCCACCTTAACGACATGTGGAAAGGGAGGTTAGGATAAAAACCATGCAAAAGGGTAGTAAGGAGTCTTTAAAGGGGAATGCGTGTTAATGTGTTAGAGCTCTCCGCCCTTTGTGGCCGTGAATTGTATCCGAGGATGATTTAATGCCATATTTTCCTAACTTTCCGTCATAATGATTTGACCGGTCGATGGTGTGTGAGGCTAATACTATTTACTCGTTCTCTCGAGTGTAATCACGGGATTGATATTTTATGTAAGTTATGATGTATCGTTGGGTCTTAGTGTCTAGGTGTTCCTATCACAGACTTTGTAGTGATTTGCATCCATTCATGACAGATTTGATATTTATTTTACTCACTTTGGAATCAATGTTTTGTGCGTGTGTTCCAAATACAAGAGTACAGCTTGTACGTGGAGGGTATTAGATCTTGAGTCTAACTAAAGAAACATGTCCAAGTGAAATATTTCACCTTGACTCTTCAATATGAATTTCATCATCAGTTAAGCGATTTAAAAATCCAGCATTCTTTGAAATGAACATGTCCCACGGAAATAATTTGATTGTCCGTCACTGTCGGAAACCCTGTAGCAAATACTATATTAAAATGAAACATAGTTGTAGTAGTAGGACTATTGGCTAGATTGGTGGAACTTGGGATATACTTGTGGGTGTAGTAAATATTGGAAAAGGTAAAATTGATGGATAGAAATCCAAAAATATACCAGTAATGTTTGGGGAGAAGAGAGCGTTGGTGGGAAAATTGAAAGAAAACAGAAAAAAATAGATTGAGAGAATCACTCGGTCGGAAAGTCGAGGGATCTGGTTTCGAATCCTAGTCGAGTGATTTTTTTTGCCCTGTGAAATTATCGAAATTTTGTGCACATCTGGGTTCGACTTCACTTAAGCTAGTTTTATGGCATTTACCAAAGTTTATTTAATGTACGATCGTGTTTCACAATAGTGGATATTATTATTTTAGGTGAATTTATACTGATAATGAAACTGCACAGTAGCTTTTTTAGTCGTGTCTTACATCTGCACTCTTGGAAAAAGTGCATTGCAAATCCTCGCATATTTAAATATTACCATTTGACTCTAAAATAAAGAAAAACATATGCTATGGGGTCTTGTGCTCTTTGAAATTTTATAATGGTGAAATGAATGCTTCTAAAATGCTTCTAGAATTAATATATTTTGAGATCGAGTTTTCGGTTGGTTATTCCCTCACCGAATTCTTAAAGAAAATGACTGGAAAAAAGTTTCCCGTTAAGAGTCCGCTTGGTGACTTTTATAACATTGGACACTTCCGGAGACGACTGGAATTGAAATCCAATATATATAATACACAACCGAGACATTCAAAATGCTCGAAGATTGGAGTTTAATGGAGATTAGTCGGTGAAACCATCTTTTGAGATCTCCTGCTACTTCTCCAATTTTTTAAATAAATTGCTCTCTTAATTCTGCGTTCTCAGAGCTGTCAATTTAATTGCACGGAAGTGTCCTTTTAAGTTTTCGGTTCCATAACCAAGACAGGATAATCTCTTTCCGTACCGTATCTCAGCTATCGCTCAAGACCTCCCTCTCTCTCTCGCTTCAGCTCAACGAGTCTCCTTATTTCTCCCTTTCCCTCTTATCTCTTTAGAACCTCTCCCATCCTTATTTTACTCCCCTTACCCTCTTAGGAAATGACTTCCCGTGAGATTACCCCTGCTCTTAGCTCGTCAATCTATTTTTTAGATCCTCCTAACACTCGGCGCTAATGCCTTAGTTCCATCCACCCTTTCCGTACCTCCCCAACCTTCTCCGAGGTCCCTTGCGTCTTTCCTCTGTCATCCCCTCCAGCTCACCGCCCGTCATTCCACCCCCCCGTCCCGCCCTGCCACCCCCCCCTTCCCCATCTCCAACCCCTTATTCCGTTAGTCATCCATTCGTATTCGGAGTATCATCCTTTCCAATTTCCCGCGAAATTTTCGTGAAAGAACGACGATATTCTTATCTGCTTCGTGCTGCTCACTCATTGTAAAGGTTGTCGCGAGGGCTTATTCCTCCTCCATTAAAAAAAAATGGTTCTCTCTATAAAAAGATGTCTTTCATTTGGCAAGGGGAAGTTGGAAATGAAATTGTCGTTAAAATAAACCTGAATTAAAAATAATTAACATTAAAGTTTCAGTGTCCTGTCCTGAGACATTCGAGGAAAGCGTATGAAGAAAGCCACGCGTAGAAGCTCAGCCGAAAAGGTCGGATTATTAAATTACAGCTAGTAATCCGGTTCTTTCTAGTATAAGGGATTACTTTTACTAATCCTCAATACCAGGAGGGGAGAACTAAGATGATATTCGGGGTAGCTATAGACGAAATTGTCCGATTAGTTGCAGGAGGTGTCTCATTTATCCATGGAGATTGATAATGATAATATTTCATTAAAATATAGATCACGTAAAGAACTCGTAACGTTCGTAATTACGGATGGATATTCGAAAAATTATCATTAAGTAATTTGAATTTGGAGAGGCAAGTTAATTGAGGTGATGAGGAAGTGTAGTACCCTCACGGTCGCGTTTTCACTGGAATTTCTTCAGTCTGTTTTCCAATGATTCGTCTACATCTACGTCATGCCCCGTAAGCCGCCGCAAGGGTGTGTGGCGGGGGGTGTTAGGTCACCACCCGTAAAAAAGGAACAAAACCTCATGCAAAATCAACACATACATACAAAACTATACCCACAGTGGCGTATACATTCATGCAGAAATCCTTTCATTCTACACGCATGCAAATACATATACTATTATCTAACAAAGAATTGCACCTTAGGATGATGTAGTAAGAAATTCATTAAATTACGTGCTAGCTAGAAATGCTTGATCTTAAGCGAGAGTACCTTGGAAAAATAAAACAAGAGGAAAGAAATCTGGAAGTAGAAATCAAAATAATTTTTAATATTCTACCCAATTTTTTTCTGCCATTATTTACTTTTACTCTGCAAAATATTTTGTTTTCATATGCACTTGATTAAAATGGTTGAAAGGGGGTTTTATTTCTTGTTTTACTACTACGTCTGTCAATCCAAGTTAAATGAACTCATTTCTGTTATTAAATACACTACTTCACTCGAGGAGTGGTAGCGCAATTTATCGTAATCTAACATCATTATTTATATATTTTATTTCAATATGACTATTTAATTTTTTTAAAATTTTGTTTCTCCGTCATACCTCGATGTACATGATTAGTACTAAGTTTTTAATTTTGACTAGCCATTAACTTGGATCGATACCCATATTTTTTACCAAAAATCTCCGCCTCAGTTCCGCACTGTACCTAATACAATATTCGCATTTCATTTAGAATATTATTAGATTTTATCGTTTTGTTCGAGCTCTAATACTAACTCAAATGTAATTTACTTTTTGCCAAAGATTCTACAAGTTAACCACCAATCGTAAAATATTCTAGATACGCTTTATTGAATATATATCATTACTACAGATTCATTTATGGCCATTATTCATTTTATAGCCGTTAAAAATGAAAATATTACGTGGTAAGAGCTTTTAGGAATACATCCATAAAGGATTGGGTGAAAATTTAAGGATTATCTTTGCTATAGGTTTGTTGAGGTAATGAAGGAATGAAAAACGAAGTTAGAATGATTGTCTCCGTACCAGAGGTGAGTAAACTCATACACATTCATATAGACACTATAAATCAAGTGAATCGATAAGGGTATTTGTTTTAATTTTTCAAACATTTCACAAGAATGCCTTGAAGATAATTAAATTATTACTTTTATTGTTTTGTCTGAAAAGTTAATATATACAATTTGTTGTCCTAGGCGTAACTTTATGGAATTCGCATACCATATTGAAATGAAATGATATAATTGATTTTGTAATTCCACACAATTTATTTAACAACATGACCCAAGTATTGACGTTGAACGTCGTCATCAGGTGACCTGATGATGACGTTCAAAGTCGAAACTTGGCGCGTGTTTTTAAATAAAGTGTGTGGAATTAAAAAGTCAATTATATCATTTCATTTCAATATCGTTTGTGTACATATACTGATGTAGCCTGGCTAACTAAATGAAATCTCATTTTTTAATCTCTAAGTGGATTTTGCTACCACCGCGCTTGCTTAAACCCCTTCTGAATATTCACTAAAGGTGTTTTCCTTCAAAAGATGTCTGCAAGTGTCATTTGGAAGTAAATTTGTTGTCTCCGCCAACTTCTTCATTCTCACATATTCTCTCTCTCATATCCATTCATCATTTGTTTCTCGTAGTTCATCCTTGGCTTCTCTGAGTCATTCTTGATTTTTTTATATTTCCCTCTATTACAGTCTTCAGTAAAATATTGTGCCTCAGTATTTATCCAATCAATTTCTAAAAGGCTCTTGGATTTTTGTCACGAATGAAGGAGACTTGCAGCAGGCGAGTATTGATTATAACTCTCGCAATATTTCATCGAGCGGACACCGCTAACCCAGTGGGTGAATTAACTTCCTTGCCTACCATGAGTATTTTTGATCAACTGCGTGCAGATAGTATTAAATAATTTAATACATTAATTTGTGACTTGTTAGTGCTATCTTTACTATTGCAAAAACACCACTCCCTCATACTACCTTACCGCGCTGCACTTTTACTTATCTGTGCCTCTTGCTGCTCGAAATTCCTGCCTTCCGTGCTTTGTGCCTCTACCTTCCTGTCGCCCACTATCCAGCAACTGCTCCTGATCTGCCTTCTTTGATTCTGTGCTCGTGACTTCCCACCTTACTTCTGTGACTTCACATCATACTTCTGTGTTTCTAACCTTCTTTATCCTGAGGTCCTGTTGTTCCTGGATCCAGCTCACCTGTTCCTGATATTTTTATTTGGGAAGGTTCAACGCTGGGCTGTCCATTTCGTTAAAAACTCTTACGATGAAACGAAAAGTGTCACAGAAAAATTTTCTGGAGTTGGGGTGGGAATCATTAGAAGAAAGACGATTCAATGCTAGGTTGAAATTACTAAATACTCAAACTGCATGTTTCAGCGCTGAGGTCTTGCCAATTATTCGCACTGCAATATACATTGGTCGCTTGGACCATGTGTATAAAATGCGGGAAATAGATGCCAGAAATAGCAGACTCAAGGACTCCTTCTTCCCACGGACAATACGGAATAGCGACTGTAAGGTTAAAGATAACAAAAATTGCCCTCGCTACCCTCAGCGTCGAGGGAAGAATGAGTTCTACTCAATGGCATGCACTTTCACTAACATTGTGTTTTGTTGCCAAATTACATCCCGCATGACCACATTAGAATACTTTTAACGGCTCGATTCCTCATGCCTATGCGAGTACTATTTTCTCTAGTTGTGTATTCTGATAGAAACCTTCCTTACTGTTCGTATTCTGCTTGCTATATCTTGTTACTTCTGTCCCTAGTGTTACTGCCACGTACATGTGTATAGCAAAACTCTTCCATTTGTTTCCGTCTCTCTTATCCTAGTCGGATATGGATATTACCTGCCTTACATTGATTGCAGCTTCTTGGTTTTGTTCTTATTACCTTTTGGTGGTACTTATTCACTCCCTTCTTCATCGTTCCCAATATAATTGTAAGGGTTTCTTTCTCATCTGTATAATTAGAGAACAAAAAGATACAAACGTTTTATTCCTGGTGTACATTTTTATTACTCGTTGCCATGGTGTACGTCTTTGGTGATTTTACGCTGATATCTTTGCGAATTAGCTGAAATAATATGAAATAGTGTTTCATCTCCTCAGAATTTAATGTGTAGCAAAGTGTGAATACTGGGCCCATCTGAATGACATTACTATTTCATTACTACTTATTTTTCTCCTGCGTTTAATTACCCTCTATATTTGGATTTACTCAGTGGATAATTTCCTTGATAACGTAGTGAGTTGGTCAAAGTTTTCAGGCTCGAATCATGACTCTAGAATTGGTTTCATCTAGTAAGGAATAATTTTTACAAGAAAAGACCAAATATGTCGATATTATTAACTTAATTACAACTACCTTTGCTTCGGGATTCGCTTGAGGGGAAAAGAATGATAGCATCATCATTTTCCCCTCACCTAAGTCTTATCTGCAGTCTATGTATCCTTCTAACGTTTTATCCACTTGGTGCGGGAGTAATCCGCTGTTTGCTGGCATTTATATCCCTTTTTAAATATTGCGTCGTTGTATAGCCAGTCACAAGGGTGATCTACCTGTTAAATTATGCCGTATATGCTTATTGAAATTGGGTCAGTGCTGAAAAAATTAACTGGCCCAAAATCTTTACAACTAATCCAAATCAATGGAAGTTAAATCCACTGAAATACCTGGAAGTATTAATTATTTTGTAGAATTAATCTCGATTCCATCAAATTAATGCAGTGCAATTTATCCAAAAGGAAAAAGATGATAGGAGAATGATGTATGCATGAAATACAATATAATATTCTATTATCTTCGGCTCTGAATTAATTGAAATTTCAAAATAATGATATAGTATAAGAATCAAAAAACATTAAATACTATGTTTTTTGCTTAAGTGACCATTCATCCCCGGAGAAAAACCACTCTTCAAATAGCCAGAATATTTGGCGTTTTATTTACGCATGCAAACATCCTAATAATTCCATAATACGTATCGTTCGTTTAACTTCAATGATTGCAAGGGTGCAAGGTATCCTGCGGTCCATGAATGAACTGTTCTTGGAGGCTACTTATAAGTACTGAAGGGGAAACTTCACGACATATTTCCGTTTCTGGGTTGGAAGGACTTTTTGATTTCCTCCAGCCCACTCGCTCCAGCACCTCCCTTGATAAAGTTCCGTGATACGTAAGTGAAGATCAGGGGTCTGAGTTAATTAGGGTGCATTATGAATGTTAAGAGGCTGGGAAAAATAAACATTTATGTGAATTTACCACGATATAAGCGAGGCACGAAAGAAAATGCAGTTTTGAAATATTTCTAATAAGATTCCGTTTGGAAACTCTAAGCGTGACCGACCGTCCCCTCTCTCCCCGCCTTCTGAACCGATTCACCGGGGATGGCTTATTGACATCGGCATCCATGAGTATCGGATTACGATTTCACGGACCGATTTCGGCCCCCCCATCCACCAAGGCTGCTAATGACTCGTGCCCATACGCCTGACAGAGAGCATATGCGGTGCAAAGGGGTTGCTCCAATGGTCTCATTCCGCCGCCTAAGAGCGGGGGTAGCTTTCCGGCACAACACGCATACATGTCCCTTGGTCGAAGGATTAAAAATTGGTTATGCTTATCCAGATGGTGCTTCCCATTCAACCCGTCTCTCTCGCCCACTTCAACCCTCGGATCCATGTCTGGCGGCTCCGTATCTTGACCATCCAAGTATTGATGCAATGCTCTTCGGTTCCCCGCGATGGCCAACTCCTTTCAGCAGTGAGCCTCTCGCTGTCGGATATGGCAATATGGATATCATTGGTCGTTGCCTCACTCTGGTTGCTGATTACTATGGGATTGGATTCACTTATGCTAATGGAATAGCTTCGGTATGGAGCAAATGCATCAATTGGAAATCACGATTAAGACAATTACGCCGTTAAGTTGAAAATTTTCAGCGACATGAACGCTGTGTGGGGTGTAACCTGAAAGTGGAGGAATACCCTTCGAATATTAGAATAAGGGTATGAAAATTCGGCCAGATCCGACCTCCATAGAAGAGATGCGATCTCAGACCCTTATTTATTTCTGCACAAGAGACTGCGAAAAAGTAATGGACGATTTATATTGAGTTAATGCCCAAAATGACGCTTTTTTTTCAAAGCGGAACCGAATGCATTTAGATTTTGGCTCTGTATTTGTGATACGTACCTTGTGGATCAGTAAGGTGTGTTTCTTCACTATGTAATGCAGTTTTAATTAATGTCAAGAGATTTGTACTTGCATTGCCTGATTTTTGATATATTTAATTGATTAATTCACTGCGTACAATTAAAAAAAATTGAATTATGAATTCACTTTTTGCGCATCCACTTCCACATGTCATTCATTATCTTTTCCAATCACTTATGCAGTTACCTAATGATGATTAAAAGAAGTTTCTTAGATATTGGATGTTTTAATGCCTAAAAATTTCAGCCTTGATTTATATGGGATAATATTTCTTTGAGTATGGAATTATATTTCTTTTAATCTTGAGCCATCATGCTATTGAATCCCGGTTCGTTCCAAATTTAGTTTGGAATGTACTAATTAGCGATAGGATATTATTATTTCATTAAAATGACACATTATTATTGACTCTTATTATCATATCAAATTATTACTGCTTTATTTACTGAAATCTTAACCTCACCAATTCTCTACTTTGAAATATCAATTGCAATGAATGTAATATCTTATCTTTCAAGCTGGAAGTAAATATAACATTAGGGTTGTAAAGGCTGAGCCCTTCAATAGTGAGTAAATTATTTGACGCTGTTATCTTTTTCTTTTTTGTATTGTTATAGGCTTAAGTTTTTTACCACAAAATACGTGAAATGTTTTTATCATGTGAGACTTTTCTAACTCTAGTTATGTTCTGCTCCACCTAAGATATCTCATCTTTTGTAACTATTCGTAATTTAGGGTGTTTAATTGGTTTCATTTAATGTCTTTGGATGGAGTGGGGTTTGAATAATTGAAAATTGTTTTTGAATATTTTTACAAAGAAAAAATATCCAATTATGTATTTAAATTTGAGCTATAGGATAATTCTGCATACATCAGGTTGTTTTTATCAACACCTACGTGTAAATTATACCAGCTGGAAACCTCTATGGTGTATGGCAGGGAGTGATTCAACAAACGGAGTACCTCATTTAAAATTTTCATTTTTATAATTTCTAGTTACCAATGTTGTAAAACAATTCAAATAGTGGATAATGTTAACTCAGGGGCATGTACTGCGGTATTTAAGTTCGAGATACTTCTCTACGCATTCGAGATGAGCCGCTGACAGCAAGAAGGGGGATAAAGGAAAGGATAGATGAAATAATGGCAAGATACAGGGATACTTAAAGAAATAAAAAATATTTTTTTTCCTTTAGCGCTGTCGTTTGAGGTTTTTATTATCCCTTATCGTAAATGAGAAAAATTACATCTTAAATCTGTCAGTTCAACACTTTATTTCTCTAAAATTATTGTCATGATCTATCTTGCCTTAGCACGACGGTAATGATGGCCTATGTACATTTCAAAATCATCGTTAAAGATATTTTTACTAATTATGGCTTATGAAGTTGATTAGCGCACTCAAATTGCTACGATTTTCAGATAACCACAACCACTTGTTTCCAGCGTACATCGAAATGTACTTGCTCTTGACTGATACATTAATATTCGGTGTCAGGTTTTGTCTTGTGATAAAATTTTAGTGATTAAAACGCCATTTTGCAATTGAATCAGAGTATTGTTGATTTGGTTAGTATGGTGACCCGTATTCCTCTTAAAAAAATTATTTAAGTCATCATGCTCAAAGAATGTGATTTCGGGGTAGATCAGGGCCGGTACGATCCGAAGAGATTTTGTGATTGATGAAGCGGCGGACGTACTCGAATGCATCAACGCCGCATTGCTTGGTAGTCGAGCGCTAGACTAAATCACCGAGCTAACATGAAAGCTATGTGGGCGTAAATATTTGGGGGTTGAGGGCAGCGCTGAATCTATCACGACTTTGGTGCAAAGGAAGATAAATCTACCTGTTTATAACAGGAGCAGTCATATTTCAGGATGGATTTTTTCCCCTTGAGGAAATGAATGTACGAAACTATTCGCACTGCTCTGATTTCTCGCCATTCGCCTAACTTGCGAATGTCACTGAAACAAAATACTTCGTGTTATTCCCGATTGCCTCGTCTAGTGTCAACACTAATGCTTAGTTCTTTTCTCGTATATAAAATCAAATAAAAAAACCATCTCTTTAACACACCATGCTGAGAGCTTTTAAATCGATAAACAAGCGAAATCATCAAACAACATTCATTAAATAAATTTAAACTTTTTTTAGCCATAGTTTTGGTCCACAGTGATCATCAGTTGTTTAATTAACATGGGTAATTTGAGTTTTACCAAGGAATGGGTAAATTGACTGTGTAAATGGGTAATTTTCTACGTAAAATGGCAAGTTTATTTCGTCTTTATCTTTAATTATCTGTTTTGAACTATGCTAATATTTTAATCAGCTAATGGCGCCTTTATTAAGCCTCTCTCTCACGCGCACACTCTTGCTCAGGGTATACAAATGTGTCCCTGGAAATTTAAAGTAATGGTGTCTTGCGATTCCGATACGAGTTTAATCCATGATTTTACTCACTTGATTGATTCGAAATGCCGTTATGCTATACAAAGTAATATTTTATTTGCAAATTACCTGTGATACAAAACCTATCGTATGTAATTTTAAAGTTATTATAATGGGTATTAAGTCGAAAAGGTTGAATCGAGTGCAAGCCTTAAAGCTGCGCTACAATTTCTTAACATCGTGACAATACAAATTTTCGTTTCCCACGGTGATTTCCATGATTTCATGAGTGGCCTACAACTGGCAGTGTGATAACAGAGTTCGACAATACGGTGCAAGAAAAACGTAAATGTGGCCGCCCCTCTTTCAACATATACCACAGAGAAACAGCGATCTTTCATTCGATTATTCAGTATTAAGGGGGATACAACATCTAAATTCATCGAAGAATGAAAGGTAGAATGGCGGTTGACCTATTTTATTTTGACAAAGCCGTCTGGACAAGAAGATCTTAAACAGTGTTATTTCTGTATGATGTTCCTTCGACCAGGCATTGTGAAGGCAAAGGCTTTTAGTGTAGCTAAAGATATGGTTTTTCTATCGGTATCCCTGAACTTTAGGAGATGTGAAATACAAGGTTTGTACAAAAAATACCGCAAAAAGATTCGGAAAAATAGATTTACTTCAAATATTTCCACAGTGTCTCAAAGTTCTTCCAAGTACATCCGTTGAGTGTCGACACACTTTTTCCAGCGGCTTTTCCACGGCTTAAAGGATTCCAGGTAGGTGGATTCTGGAAGGTCTTTAAGGGTACGCAGACACATTTCTTTGACGGCACTTAGGGTCCCATGGTGGCTTTCTTTGAAGGAGAGTTTTACTTTTGGGATAAGGAAATATTCTGCTGGTGCCAAGTCGGGGCTGTAAGAGGGTTAGGGAATCGTCGCGATGACGTTTTGTCAGGCAGTTGGTTACCTTGGAGGTGGTGTGGCTGGGTGAATTTTGTGTCCGGATTAGTGAGTTTAGTGCGGATATTTCGCATCAACAAATTTTTAGTGATAATGATCTGTACTGTCATTTTACTGTCATGCTAATTCGATCTGCCATCATGCGCACACTTAACCGACGTACTTAAACCAGCACTTCTTGCAAACGTGCACGTTGTCGTCGGTTCTTGACGTCGACGGCCTTTCAGTGCGGGGCTCGTCTTCCACACTCTCTCGGCCATCTGTGAAGAGCTTGTGCCGCTTAAAAACTGCAGTTTTTGACACTATTTCATCCTCAAACACTTGGCGAATCATGCTAGAAGTCTCCGTACTCGATTTCCACCGTCCAACACAAAATTTGATGACCTACCGCCGTTCAATCGTTCGCTGTATTTTGCGCTTACACATAGTCACTCGGCAGGGGTCCACTAAAAGCATCAACTAGCCCAAACGAACGCTCGTAGACGATTGACGCTTGGAGCGTGAAGTTTAAACCCCCCAACACCGAGCCTGCGCTGTGCAAGCGCGCTGCGACGTACAGTCACGTAAGGAAACTATTGTTTGCGATACTTTTAATACAAACCATGAACTTAAATTAAACGCCAAGAGAACTGCATATGAAAATTGTAAGAGTGAAAACATTTAGTATAAAAGGAATTGCCATATAAAAATATTTTAGCTTAAAGGTTTTAATTTGACTCACCCTCGTATCTAGTAATGGAATGGTCTCCCGAAAGACGTTTTAGGACATGCACTCCTACTTATTTATAAATACTTAGCATTCATACTTTCCTTTGAAATATGTTAATGCAACAGTTACGTTTCACGAATTAGGATTCCCATCTGTTGCACTGCGGCGATTAAAATAGTGCAATTTTGTAACGCAAAATAGAGTAATTTCAAGATCAAACACAGTGAGCGTCTGCAGCGTCATTTTAAATGTGTGCTGTTTTTACCTTTAAAAACTGATTTTTCCAGATATCTTTTATATGCCGGGAAGTAATGCCGGCAATAACCGGCAATGTATGTTGTTGAAAAGGTTCCTGAAATTTATTTATTTTACCCGTATTTTACATTCGTGCGACAGGTTTCATATTGAGATATATTGAAAATGGTGAAGTATTTCCTCCGGTTTAATACACTCGGTCTTCATCCTAAACGGCATAATTACATACAAAAATTTCCCTGTTGATATTTCCTTTCGTATCTTCTCTCTGGCGTTAACTGAAATAGCAAGTCATTATTTTCCTTAAAACTAATATAATTCAAGTTCATTTAGTCACTTCTCTTTCAAATTTGGCCTGTTTGTCTTCACCGTCTCGTTCCCACGCTTCTCCCTTATTGCTCTCTCCACCGACGACCATTCAAAATTTGTTAATTTTAGAAAAATATATTTGTTATTATTGTACCTAAAGAATGAAGGGTGGAAAAATTATGATGGACTAATATAAAGTTATTCGGGAAACTGAAACTCATCTAATCACAGAATGATTCAAACAGCAAAATTAAGGAAAAATGTCCATATAATTAAAATTCATGCCTCCATTCAAGTACGATGTGGATTCTGAAATATGAATCTTCCGGTAACTTATTTATGAATACTGTGTTAACTTTGCCTCAATGTTATTTCGAAATATCCGTCGGACTTAGTACAAAGTGAACTCTTTCGTTCCTCACCTATCAAATCAATCTTCTGGTCGATTAATGGTGGTTGGAATACAGATAATTTTTGAAATGTATATTTATTGTGTCATGGGTACCTCAATGCCTGAAATATTACTCTGAGAACAAGAAATAGCAATCTTCTCTAGAATTTAAATCTTTAATTAAATTTAATCAATTTGAATAAACTTTACCCACCCAGCGTAATAAGAATAGATTCTGCTGCAAAAAAATACTCCCAGCATTAAAAAAAGCATGTATAATTGATTATGAATCACTGCCATTTTAGTGTAAATTTTAATCAAAAAAATTAAATTCCTCTTCAGTATATCGAAAGAAATTATATGATGGTTATTATAATTACTCTAAAAAGTTATTTTTTAAACTGAAATTGAGTATTAGCTTTCATAAAAGTTAATTAATCCTTGCATTTAGAAAGCGGGAGTAGGTATTCCCCAATTTAAAATAAAGGGAAACGTATCCCATAAAGAATAATTTAAAAATGTGATTTACCTGTTTAATATACATCAAAACACTAAAGAAGTAAACTAAATATTTTTTCACCAAAGGTCATGTCACCTATGCATCGACACCGGCAGTAGTATAATAACATTTTAGTGAAAAAATACAAAGCACACTTATACAATGATCACGAATTTTCACAAGTTAGAGCCTGAAACCATCGAACTAATGCACCATTAAAATATGAACATCTATTAGACCTATCAGTTACGATCATAGCATCTCAAAAGAGTAGTCTGCCTCCCAAACTACTTTAGTTTCATTGCTGGAATGATATTTTACTCAGATCACGACAGCAATAATTAAAATTCACGTGCGGGTCTTAAGACTTCTCAGAAAAAATCTCAGAAAAAATAATTAATTATGATGAAACTCCATTTGCGTGTACATTGTCTATATCCATGCATGAATTTTAGAATTCTATACAAGAAATATTATTTTTTGGATGCAATAGAGTGAGTGAATATTAACATATTCAAATACACTATTTCAAGGTTATAAATGCGGGGGGAAATGTTCCCTAATAAACCAGGTTTTTGAAAACGGTTGTTCTTTGCATTTTTATGGGAACAGAGGAAGAATTTACGAATGCAAAGATGTTTATCTTACGTCATCCTCTTTCTTTAATTAAATTTAAATTCTCTGCACGTGCCATTGAGGAAACGCCATTGCATTCTGCTTGTTCCTATTAAGTTCATATCATGTTATCAGGACAGTTGACAATTTATTTTTAATTATTTCTCTACCGTAGTTAGTTTAATAATATCAACACGAATATGCAGATGATAGCGTGTTGAATTTTGTACTGCAAATGATGATTCGACTGCGTCAAAGTTTTTCCAAATATTAAAATAGGGAGGTGTTGTCAATTGCATTAGGCCTGGAGTAGTTTCGGTATTTCCCGTATGATGAACTAGCTTAGGGCAATGCTAGAATTTAGTTTCAAGAGATTATTTAATAAAAAAATATAGTCAAACAGTGGAGTTTTATTTTTCCACTCAATTTTATCCCAGCGAAAAGAAATAAAATTAAAATTTCATTACTTCTCCACACTTCATATTATTTTATTAGTCTTATTTAATAAAGTGAACGAAATTGTGAGTTTTGAAAGGAAGGAAAAACAAGAGGAAAAGAGTCTGGCAGGTATATTTGTGGAAAGGAAGTGAATTTTAATGCCGATCACTTAAAAAAAAACAATTTTTTCCCCTTTCAAAGATATGTTCCGTAAGTAAACCAGGACGGTGTATGCGAGACTCGATCGCACACATGAACGAGAAAAGATGATTAAATAAAAGATTTCAAAGCTGTCCATCTTGTCCTTCTGTCTCTCTCTATTTTTCCTCAATCTCTCTCTCTCTCTCCCTCGCGCTCTCTCTCGACCAAATCTCCACATTCGTTCATTTTTGTTCTTCCTTTCCTTCCCTTGTTTCATCTCTCATTTTTTTCGTCATTTCCGTGATAGTTCGCTCGTAGGTATGTACGTACGTACGTATGCATGCGTCCGTACTTGTGTGTGTGTGCGCTTCCACGTGATACGTGTTTCATTTTATCCACCGCTCCACCGTCGCCCAGACTTCCTCTCGGTCGTGGGAATATTATGCTCTCGATGCCCGAACGCTAGCTGACCTCTCTCTCTCTCTCTCTCTCTCTCTCTCTCCCTGCCGGCTCGTTTTTCGGCCCACGGAATGGAAACAAAAACGGCGCATAATCACTAATCCCTGGCACAAACAACAGCGGCACCCACCGCCGCCGCCACTACTCTGCGTCCTTTTTTCAGCCCCCCCCCCCACTCTCTACTTCTCTCACTCTCCATTCCCTCCCTACCGCCTAGCTTCCTCCTTCCCCAGCACCAACCTTGCAGCGTAGGTGACACTGCATTTTCGTTATTCCATCCGTTTATTTTTGTTTTGCTGTCGTTTATTTTGCAACTTTTTTTAGTCTCTCTCTCCTAGTCGCTGTCGGTAACATTCAGTACTCCTCTCCCCAGGCTGTCCGCTCCGCTAGCTCGGTGGACCGGATAGAAAAAAGTCAAATAATAATGATTATAAAAAAACGTAGCGGGGTAACGTATCTCGGCGCCGCCCTCCTTCCCCCGTTCGTCCTCTGAGCATCAACCCCGGACCGTCGTCATGATTCGTGCAGTCCGAATGTTATTTTTCTCGCAGAGTTTTCAGGGCGGGGGGGGGGGGAATAAAATAGTGTTTCATTTTACCGTTATATTTTTTTTCGGGTCATTATATCCTTCCGCGTTGTCGAAATTTTTTTTTTAAACATTAAACTTTTGGTTCCGCGTAAATTTCTCGATCGTCGAAGCGCAGGCGCACATTATGTGGTCCGCCCGTGTTTTGTTTTTGGTTTCGTAATGTATTATTATTATTATTTATTCCGTCTGTTTGAACATCGAAGAGAACTCGAATTAAATTGTAATTTTATTTATTTATATTTTTTTACTTTAGTTGATGTCACAAGATGGTGGTCGTGATTATTGATTCCGCTCGAGTGATGGTACAGTTTTTCCCGTATGTTTCCGGGGTTTTATGCGAGTGAGGGGGATGTTTCTTCTATTTTTGCTTTAAATGTGAGACCTAGGCATGAGTTTGAACTAAACATTCATTAGAGGAAGGAGGGGGGGACTGTTTCGGCCATAGGGAGGATTGAAACACATTGAAAAAAGGTTAAACTTGGGTTGCAGGGATGAGTATTTGCGCGAAAATTCTGCATGCCGTTCATACATATTGCTGTTTATTTTTCAACTTTTGTCACAATGCCTGAAAGGTGTTGGCTACGAAGTGATGGATGGACGATTGAGGGCTGGGGAACGGAAGGTGGAGTTGAAAACAGCGAACGTAGCGAAAATAAAAGAGAGGATGCCATTTTTGTTTTGTGCGTAGCAGTCACCAATTAGTGCGCGTCACCGACAGTGCTGACCGAGAGTGCCGAATTTTTTTATTTACCATTTACATTGACCGTAAAATCCGTTTAATGTGACGTAACACAACGTGGAAATGAATGTGCATTGGACGGACGCATGCGTACTTGGGATTACTCCTTCTATGCAATGCTCATGTGCTTGTTTCCGGGCATGCGGTAAGGATTCCATATTGCGAAATAAACCATCCGATTGGTAGAATGCAAATAAATGGATTTGCATATTAATATTTTATACTTGGACTACAATTCTTGAAAAGACTTTTTTCTTTGCCTGACAGCTTAGATACTTGATCCATAATCAACGTATCAATGGACATAGAAAATGCAGATAACCTAACCATTATAACACAAAATTATCTAAATGAAACAATTTCAAAGTTTAGCAATCATTCGCCTTGACCTGGGTTCTTTATAATTCTTTAAAAAATATATAAAAATCAGATGGAAGCATGTTGTACAACAAGGATTGACAGGAGTGAGCGTAGATTGCGGGACTTTGAAATATAGGCTTAGGCAGAAACGAAGATGACCGCGTTGAGGGCGTTGACCCAGTCGGATTCAAAACGATAGAACCGCAGGTCTTGAAAGAGTGCTCTTCAAGCCTCTTTTGTCATAGTAAAAAGTATTACCGCTGTTCAATATAGATGGGTCATCAATTTTCATTCGTAGTTGTTTTTTTTTGTGCAAAAATTTAATTTGAGATTTGTGACAGGTAACACGCGTGGCTGCATTAAATTTTTGCTTTCGTCTCAAGAAATTGTCAACCGAGGTCCATGTTATACTACAAGCGGCTAAAGGAAACACTGTACTTCCCTACAACACGAATGGAAGATGATTTGAATGTGTAAAGGGGTGAAACGATCAAATTTAAAGAAAGGTTGACAAGGATATCCACTCATTGTTTTAGGGATTTGTGAACACCGCGTCTGCAAGTTGAGAGGAAAAATAGTTGAGAGTTCAATCTGCAAGATTGAAAATTTGATTGGAGAACACCCATGGGATGATGACAAATATTGCACTTGAGACGCATTTTGGCCCGTTGAGTTCCGCGATACCCACCACGAAATCTCTATTATTTCACAAACAATGTGAATTTTGTTCTTCATCGTCCCTATATCGTACAGAAGACCTAGCGTCATGTGATTCCTCAATGAGGAGAAACACCTTTGTGGAGAGCTCTTCTTGTATTCAGAGGCAGACGTAGATGAGCTGAACATTTCAACTCGCAACAGTCATTACAGACTCAAGACTGGACTAAAATTGATGAAATATATACCATATATACACTATTATGCATTGAGCTAACATTATAATAGAATCAAATTTTGTTCTATAAATATAATCCGATAGCCTAGCATTTAATGTACGTTATAGTTGAACACAAGCTGAACAAAGACATATTTACTTTAAACTCCTAAAGAAACGACTCTGCATCCAATATTGCAACAGATCCTTCCTATATTTCGTAAGCTTCATTCTTAAATCCCTTCTGTTTCCTACCATTACTTTTCCTATTGGTCTCCCTCTATCAAAGTCTTCAACATTCCATCCTCAATTAATATGCTTTGTATCCAACTTTCCTGTCTCCTTTGGTTCTCCGCCAACAATCCTCTCTCCTCCCGCACCATGCTTGGGAACTTCTTCGTTTGTTTACCTTTCTCTGCATTCCAACTTTTCCATTATTCTCCACCCTTATGTTTTAAATGCTTTCAACCTATGTCTATAATCTCGTTTCAACCACCTATTTTTCAGGCCACACAAAACCACGCTCCGTTTCAAAGTTTTCACTTAATTTGTCGTAACATGCATAGTTTTCCAAAGTCCCTGAAATGAACTGATTTTATGAGTTTTCCGCCGACTTCAATTCTTACCTCCAGTTCTTCTTATGACTCTTTTACCATTTCCCTCAAGCATAATTGAAAAATCATCGTTGATAATGGATACCCCTACCTTACTCCTCTTCAGACCACTGCTCATCCCGACTCTTCATACGCCACTTGTACGTGAGCAGTCCGAAACATGTACAGGTTGAGGACAAGACTACCATCCCGCCAATCTACACCTATTTTTTGCAATTAATTCATTAATTCCACCGAATTTACTTTATTAAACGCTATTTCGATATCTACGAGGCTGGTCAATACATTCGAATTGTATTCAATGCTCCTCTATATTAGTAACCCCATTACTGCTATGGCATTACGTCTGTCTCTCCCCTTCCTGAACTCAAAATGATCATGTCCTAAATATAAATTTGCCCTGCTCTTCATCCTCTTGTTAATGATTCTGATTACCACTTTAGCTACGAGCGAAATCAAATTTATTGTTCTGTAGTTTTAAGATGTTGCTGTCATACCCTTTTTAGAGATTAAAACTAACACTGATCTGACGAAATCTTCCGACAAAATTCCTTCCTGAGAAATTCTGAGATTTAACTGTTGATAACTCTTCCTTCCACGTTTTTCTAAATCCTTGATTCATTCTCCGGGTATTTTTATTGTCCCACGGCCTTAATTTATTTCAATTCCCTTAATGACCATTCTATCTCGCAACGGTGTATGCCTGGACCTAACATATCACAATATACTTCATATTCGTTCTGAATTTGCTAAAATAATATTGATTCTCCATGTATTCTTTCCATTTGTTTTGAATCTTTCCTGGTGCAAACTTCCCTGATAATGAGGACCAATTTTACTTTTTACCTCTGAAAGTAATTTTACCTTTCTCTGCGATGAACCAGGATCAACCTTCCTTTTAAAATTTTTGCAACATTTCCATACCTTCGCACTCGGTCTTCAACCGCGCTTCTTTCACCATTTAATTTCCCCACCTCAGTTTATTATTTATGTCTTTGTACATTCTTCTACCAAATACATTTTTTTGCAATTTATTTCTTTGTTTTCCCTCCCCTACATAGTGTCCCTATTTTTTCATTTGCGGCTTTCGATACCCCTTTGTTGACATGTTTCCAATTTTCTGCTACTGTGCCACTCTTCCTGTCCTCACTCATAAATGTTTACAGTGTCTCCTGGTACTGCCATCTTTTCTTTTCGGTTTATACTTCTACATTTATTTCCATTTCAAATAAACTGAACGAATGCACACAATTATAATCGCTCGTCATTGAACAGAACTCGAATTTTTCAGTTTCTGAAAGCACTGTATGAGTTTAAATATTGCATGAATTCATTACCTTAAATTTAATTAAAAGACTTTCAAGAAGAGAAAACCCTACTAAGTGGACGAACATTGGTTTGAAGTGCAGATTTAGTTCGATTTCCGTGATCATACAAGGAAAAAATACAGTGGTAAGGCTGAAAATTTCGTGGAAAACAAAAGTGGCTAGCTGATAACCTATAAATAAATTTGGGTTCATCGAATGAAGTTTTTGCCAGCTAAAATAAAAAAATAAACACGGAAATAAACATATTGTTAGAGGGTTCAAATTAACTTGATTAGGAATCCTAGCACCATTCGTATCACCCAAAAAACGGTACAGTTTCAGTGAGGCTGAAGAAGTATGGCATAGTGGCTGGCAGAGACATTATTCCTGTGGTTGAGAGCAGTCAACTCCTGGTCTTTTTCAAAACCCACTAAAATTCATAGCAATGAATTCTTACCTAATTTTTAAAGCGCAAATTAAACGTTAGGAATGTTAATTATTACTTTAGATGATAGTGACAAGATTAGCACTACTTCAAAGTCCACTTTAATATAATTTTCAAACCGATATCAGGTGAAAATCGAAAAATAGAGTTTTGTTCTGAGGGAATGTAAAAGGCTGAGGTGGAAAAAAATGTTGGGCAAGCAGTGAAAAGGATAGGCACATTGGATAGCATAAAAGTAGATGGAACGCGTTAATAACTGAAATAGAAAATAATACTGGACATACGAGTATAAGCCCGAGGAAGTCCATGAAATACGTAATATACGAGCCCTGTTCAATGAAAAAGTAAACTTAATTTTTAACAAGATATCTTTGCCTTGTTAAATCCTATGCCTTTTAAAAAATAATTTCTATTGGGTGCACTACATGTCTTTATTATTTTTTGCTGTCTTAGAAGAAATTCTGCAAGTATTTTTTGTTAAATCTTTAAAGATAGCCTCATCGGGATTAACCACAACTTTTGAAGATGAAAAATGCACTCTAAGTTGTTTCATCACATTCGAGAACAGGAAAATCTCATTGGGCTAGGTTGAACTATAAGAAATATATATGTGGAATTCACATTGCTTTTTCAAAATATTCAGCAACGAAATTTGCGATGTGCGGCCGTGCATTAAAGATTTCTATGAGTAGCTTTGCTCTTTGGTCATAGGATTCAAATGATGCTGCCGAGTTTTATCTGTAGGTGTAGTGTGCGAAAGAAACTCCTCATCTTCATGTAATGTCCACATATACCGTGAAAAAATCTACAAATGAACGCTGTAATTTTGTTATTCGGGTATGAACAATCTAGAAACCCACAAACGGGCACTCGCTATTGAACAGTTCTCATACAATAGTTCCTTAGGGACCATCCAAAACCTACTTTTAATAATGCTGGCGGTAAAGTGGATTTAACTCGTTAAGTCATTATTGTGATTAAATGGATCAAGCGTTTAGTGAATTTGTAGAAATGAATTTTAAAATAATTTATTTACAGAATAGAAATAGCCGAAACACATGATAAATTATGCCAATTTTACATTAATTTTGAGCGCGATGCTCTTAAAAAATGTCTTGGAGGGAAGATGATGAGTGGGTTTCTATATTTTGAGGGCGGATCTGGAAAAGGATGGAAACAGTTAGCTGCTCAAAAGTATACTGTACATTGCTCGAAAGCAATTGGAGAAGCATTTCATAGGGTACAGAAAACGAGTTCGCAGGATAGTACCGAAAAAGCCGAATTCGGAGGTTCTGGGAATTAACCCTTCCTTGAAACCCGTTATAAAAATTATATTCTATGAGCCGGTTGATTGAGGAACGAAAGAGCCATTTGATTGATGGTGTAGATCGGTAGAAATTATTTGAGCCTAAATAAGGCAGGGGGTGTTTTCCTATTTAAAAAATATTTTGAAGTTCTACATAATGGCTCATTTTTCGGACAAATTACAAAAACCGTCTTCTACGCTTAGGTAGATCGAAAGACCCATGTTGAGTTAAATATTTTAAAAATGTGGCTATCATATCGGGCTTCTGAAACGCTCATTAAAGCTAAGCATGAAATTTGACCTATGCTAATATCATATTCAGTAACTAATAATTTCCATCAAACAAAAATTCGTATAAGTGGTAAACTTTTCAAAGAATATATTCGAGGGCAGTGTCGTTCAGGTCATTGTCAGAGGGATGGAAGGAAGGAGATGGAAGGGAGGGAAGGAGATGGAAGAATGAGTGAGGGACAATGAAGATCGTTTATATCCGTAAGGGCTTATGTAAACCTAAATAGGTGCTGTAACAACTAAGGAAAGGGGAAGATTTAGAGCAGGCAGAGATTCTAATCTAATTGTCGTGCTAACTGACCGATAACTTTATAACCCAAAATAGTTTGCCACGAAAAATCTTAAGTAATGCTAATGTTAAATCCTAAGTAATATAAAATAGTGAGCTTTTTCCCGTTAACCCAAACTCTCTAGCTGGCATTAGAAGTACGTAAGAAATTAGGGATACAAGAAGTAATTGGAGAATGGATAGAACGAAAATATTCCATCAGAGGAATGAAGAAATCAAGTTTGCTAGATTAGCAACAATGTATTTATTATCCGAACGATGAAGTTTACTTGTACGGATAAGTGTAGGAGATTATACATATTCTAAAACTAGCATGGCAGATTTTTACCAAAGAAGGGCGTGCAATCATATGCCTTTCTTGAGGTTTGCTTACATACCTAAAGTTTGATCTCATCAAGGAAATCAACTTACATTAAACACCAAGATAATGTAGGCCATATTAGTCTGTCGCTAACCTAATATTTTCTAACCACTCTGGATCTTCCAGGCGTATTTATCGTTTCAAAATTGAAATCCTCCAGCGTTGCCCTCCAGATCGCTGATCTCAAATGGAAACAGAGTCAAGTCAGATTGAAAGGAATAAACGTCAATGCCAAAGTTTCGCGGATAATTATACAAATAAAACTGTATGAAAAAAATATATTTGAATTCTCAAATTCGAATAATAATGTCAAATTAAGTCGAAAAACAAATTCATCTTTTATGGGAGCATATTTTTTCAAAAATTTGAATGAGAATCAGGAAACACTCAAGTCCATAATATTTGCAAATATTATGAATAATATTTGATCAATAGAGGGATTTTTGATAGTAAATGAAGTAACCGAAGCCATATACGAGGGCGATTCGAAAAGTGAGGTGTCCTATTTTTTTCATGAAAAATGAAATTTATTCTCAACTTTGCGTACATCTTAGGAACGGCTGAACTTTTAGCTATTTTTCGTATAGAGTCGCCTTGACGATCAATCACTTTTTGCATCCTTGTAACCAGCTTTTTAATACCGGCGTCGTACCTTTCTCCCGCCGCGTCACGAAGCCAACTGACGACTGCTTCTTGCACTTCCTCGTCTGACTTGCATTTCTGTCCACGTAGGTGTTTTTTTGAGAGCGGGAAACAAGTGGTAGTCGCTGGGGGCAATGTTCGGGCTGTAAGGAGGGTGGTAGATGGTATTCCAGCTGAATTCATTCAGTAGGGTGGTCGTTTGATATGACAAATGTGAACGTGCATTGTCATGATACAAACACTCTCCTTTGGTGAGACACCTTGTTGTAACAGATGACCTCCGACACAATATTCTGCACGAAGAAGTAGCCACTCTCTTCATTAAGGCATTCCTTTATCTCATGAAGGGTAATTCTTCGGTTATTGCGCACCCTCCTCAATTCAATCTTCGGTTATTGCGCACCATTTCAATTGGAGCCACCGTTGATTCCGGCAAACTCGTCCGCCCCGACCGTGCTCATCGTGGACGTTTTCCCGGCCATCAAAAAACTCTCTGTACCACTTTCGCACGTTTTTGATGTCCATATACTTCTCACCGTACGCTTCCACTAAATGGCGATGAATTTGACGTATGTATTAAAAAGCTGGTTACAAGGATGCAAAAAGTGATTGATCGTCAAGCCGACTATGTAGAAGAATAGCTAAATGCTCAGCCTTTCATACAATGTACTTAATGTTGAGAATAAATTTGATTTTACTTGAAAAGAAATAGGGGACCTTACTTTTCGATTCGCCCTCGTATTTAGTGAATATCCTTATTTGTTTCTATTCTATCGTCAAGCAATAGGAAACTTAAATAAAAGAATTATTTCATGGCAAAATGGGATGTCATGACCGCTAGCAAAAAGCTACAAGAAGAAGAAGACGTATAAATCGCCATGAATAGGTGCAACATAGTGGGTAGGCTGTATGATAGATTAGAAAAAGGAGCTGTTACCCCGGAGCCCTACTAGTATCTCACACAGTGGCACGCTAATTAGGTTCAAATGAGAAGACACCTTCCCCTTTATTACTTTTAATAAACCCGCCCTATTATACATTGAACATGAAAGGGCTTGATAAAAGAGCTAGTCTTGTAAAAAAGTGGTCTTATAAAAAAATGGTGGAAAGAAAGGAGGGCCGCTTGGTACCGTGGGAGGGGGTGTAAAAAAGAGAAGGGGGCCATTCATCGTATAAGAGAGGATTTATTCTTTTTAATTCTAAAACTTTCCACTCATCTCTCCACCCAACCCCCCTTCTCCCAGCCCCATTCCTCTCACCTCTTTCGCTAGGGTCGTATCTCTTTCCGCCTCCCATTACCCATTAAACGTCCTTTATTGCCGGTTTTCAAAACTTTTTATCTCCATTTCAAGTAAACCAATCCATATTCAAGGGTAAAGCATGTGCTCCCAATTGATTACCGCCGTAAAATTTGGGATAATTTTTAAAATAAATGCTCAGATACATCCCTTGTTCACGTCAGCAGAAGAGCGCTTTGCTTGTATTTTTGACTTTTAAATGTTGTAACATTTATCCAACTTTTAACCCCTTGTGCCTCATCACAAGTTCTTCTCCTCCGCCTTTCGCTTTGGTGCTTCTTGAGTTATCCTTTTGAGTAACTAAGGGAGGGATGTGGACTCCAAAGGAATATCAAAATACAAAGAGAAGAATGAGAAGTGTTGATGCGCTCGAGTGGTTTTTTCATTCTCACGTTGTTGGTGCTGGAAATCAACAAAACCGCTCAGCCTTGAAAGGAGATGCAAGTTGGAAAGTGCCCAACCTCGAGGCAAACAACGGTTATGAAGCTTCCACATTGCAGATAGGTGAAAGTAAGGACAAATTAACGATGAACTTATTTGAACGTCGATGAAAATGGTTGTTCTTTTGGTTTAAATGTTATTTATGAAAAGAAATGTTTGCCTTTTTGGTATAGGGCGACAGAACGGGTATTTCGGGCAACTGAGTGATTAGACTGCGGACGTTGGGGTGCCATTACAGTTTGATAGGTCTCAACACCACACGTCGAGACTACATACCAGAAGAGGTGAAAAAGTCAATGAGTTCGTGGGGGAGGGAATATAGGTTCGAACGTTTTTGACTTCGTTACGTGCCTTAGACAATTTATGCTGCTTTTAAACCTTATAATATGTTAACCATCGTTATTGCTATCTTGATTTTTAAGTGGTTGTGGTAATCCATTTGCTAGATAGTTGAGCTACTGAACAGAGGGCCTGGGTTTGATTGCCGGGGACGCCTCTGGGTACCTTAATTGTGTGTAATGTTTGGGTACCAGGTATTCTCGGGAAACCATAGTTGGTGCAAAGAAATTAACTGGCACCTCCTATCCTAATGCGCGTATTTTTTTCTCGCCATATTTCACTTCAGGCTTACAATTAGTACGAGGTGAGTTCTACCCTCACCTGTCTGCTAACCTCGGCTTTGATAACTGAATTGAGACACATAAGATAATGCAACAATTACGAGGGTCATCCGGAAAGTAGTACCCGTTCGTGCCGCATGAAGTGCTGACGACGCGAGTAGCCGCTGGACGAGGTCAGATAGCTTCAGTGGCTTGTCTGCCTTCTCTGAGCCAAGTTGCGTGACGCTAGCATTGCCTGTGTTGTTTCTGTGATTGTTTACAATGTTTAAAAAAATTGAGAACGCCGCCAGTTGTGAAGTGAGGGCAGTGATTAAATTCCTCAATGCAAGAAACGTTCGCCCATGTGATATTCATCGCCAATTAAAGGAGGTGTATGGAGACAATGTAATGGACGAGTCGTCTGTTCGGCGGTGGTGTCGCAACTTCAACATGGGGAGGGGGAACACACACGACGATGAGCGTTCGGAGAGACCGTCTGTCATTACAGACCAACTGGTGAGCTCAGTTGACGAATTCGTGAGGAACGATCGGCGCGTCACAATTGATGACATCTGTGAGCATTTTCCCAATGTTTCTCGAACAATTGTTCATGAAATTGTTAAACACCATCTGCATTATGCAAAAATTTGTGCAAGATGGGTCCCTCGCGTATCTCAATGAGCTGGCGGCGAAGGACTATGCAGCAGGAATACAGAAACTTGTCACACGTTATGACAAATGCCTTAATTTGCTTGGAGATTATGTTGAGAAGTAGTTTAAAGTATCCTCTTTCAAATAAAATTTTTTATGTTTGTTAATATTTACTTTTGTGTCTTTATTTCACGAACGGGTACTACTTTCCGGATGACCCTCGTATTATTTATTATTAGGTAATCTACAGGTTAAGGTAGGTTTTTGGATGGTCATAGCTAACAAATAAACATTTTGGCACTCTTAACAAAACACAAAATCAAGTCTCTTACTCTAAATCAGGTCCCTCTTCATCTCTGAGTACTTTCTTCCTCCCTTCATCCCGTCCAACATCCCTATCCTGTTCCTTCCCTTTCCTCGTTTGCCCAACATTCTCCCCTCTATTACAGTCTTCAACATCCCACTGCCGGTCAATACCCCCTTCATCCACTTTTCCTGCCTCCATCGGATTTCTCTCAACTAACCCCTGTCCTCACCCACCATACCAAGTACTTCCCCATTTGTTTTCTTCTGGGTCCATTTCACCATCTCCATACTTCTCCACACCCACATTTCAAAAGCCTCCAGTCTACGTCTATCCTCCTGCTTCAATGACCACGTTTCCGCGCCGTACATAGCTACGCTCCATATCAATGGAACAATATGAATGTGATATTAGGAACTCCCAAGAAAGCATGTCTAGTTTACGCTTTGCCATTAATTTCAGAGTTTCTAATAATAAAAAAAGTTATGACGACGGAACGTGAGATTTTTTCCAAATTATAAGGGTACAAAAACTGGTGTTCTCATTTCTCAAACACTTACATGTTACGTATTTTAGCAACATAGTATGAAATTAAAGTTAGGCTCACATTGAAAAAAAATAAATATAGCTTTCCGTTAGTTCCCTAAGCATTAGCATTAAGATTATTTATTTCAGTGAAAGCAGTGACGCTCTCAAATTCCAAATAAATTAAGCCTTCTTTTCAAAGGACTTAGCATTTAAATATGTGCGTGCGTCATTAAAAAAGTCCTTCGTAAAAAATAGAACAACATTATTTGGGTAGATTTTTTTATTTTTCTAGTCTCCTTTTAGATCTTAACATTTTATAGAGGTTCTCATTATTATTTAAGCCGTCCAATAAGTGGGATTTCAGTGGGTCCTCATGATAAGCATCTGTGTTGGCGATGAACTCCTCGTTCGACGTGAATCGTTTTCCATGGAGCCATTTCAAGTTTGGAAATAAAAAATCCACAGGGAGCCAAATCTGGTGAATACGGTGGATGTTAATAATAATTCAAACTATGGTTCCATAATTGTCACTATCAAAACTGCGCACGTGTGCACCTTTGTATTGTTATCATGAAAGAAAACATTTTTCTTTGCCTTACGAGGACATTTTGCCTTGTTTTTTCTCAAACGGTGCTATAACGACCCATAATACTCTCCAATTATCGTTCGTACTTTTTGATAGTAATATATATAGATAATTCCACGTGAATCCCAAAAAACTGTAGCCATTAGTTTTTCGGTGGATTTCACCATCTTCGCCTTCTTCGAAGCCGGATCGCCATAGGAAATTCACTATTTAGATTATTACTTTGTCTCTGAAGTGCAGTAGTGTGCCCATTTTTTACCAAGTTTTAATTTCGACCGATGGCCACTCTTTCCCTTGTTCATTTATATAAGTTTATATCTTCTGTAGAAAAGAATTTCCTTTGGTGCACACACATTTTGAATGGTGTTCATGACTTCTAATTTTTCAGTAGTTGCTAGTTGATAGTAGGTTATGCTCTGGGTATAGGAGATATGTACCTTGCCTGAGTGATTATGCTATCTTTATCTTCCATCCTTTTTTTCTTTCTTTTTGTGAATCCGTTTCCATGGTGAACGATTTCTTTCATTTGTTCAAGGTCTTGTTGTCGCATTCTCATATCAGCCTTGCCATTTTAGATATTATATTCAATTAAATTTTTCGTGGGCATAATATCTGTCATTTCTTGAAACGATTTTGTGCCTTCAGCTATGTGAAACGTTCTAATTATTTCTCCAAGGTGACGAACCCTTGATTCAAACTTGTATCCAATTAATCAATCGATTTTTAGATAAAAATACACTCGATCGCGTGCGTTTCAGGGCAAATAATTTTCATGCACCGTGGACACGCTATCCTGTACGTTGTTTCAACTATTATTTCATTCAAAATAGCCAAGTTTCTGATACGTAAACCTCACTCTTTTCTGTAACCTTCTCATTGCTAAAATGTTTTCTCGTAACTCCACTTTGTCTAACCCAACACCTGTTTATCCAAGAGTCCCCGTCTCATATTTATTCCTAAAATACATTGACACATTATTTTCTTTCCTTCTTTCAGGTTTAAATTTCATATTTTTGTCTTACATTTTATTTAAATATCCACTAAATTATTGGCGTGTGGCACATTTCAATGGTGGTAAAGACAGACCAGGGACACAGGAATATTTTATTCAAGAGGGTTCTATCATACATTATCCATGTGAAAGAACACAACTAAAAGAAGTGGTGTGGATGACATATTTTCGTGGTTATCACAGGTTTGGGGACTCAAATTTCTGAATACCTCGTAATAATTGACTTCAAGCAGTTGCGTCACCGACATCTTCACAAACTCTGAAGGCTTCGTGACATATGTGATTTTGTTCAGCTCCTCCGGTAAAACACCGGATTTAAAAAAAAATACTGTGTTGCTACTCATATTGATAATAATTTCGCCAAACTCCGATGTTTCCTTTCACGTTATTCCCGCCAAAGCGCATTTAACGCTCTTTAAATTAAATTAATCTTGATAATATTCAATGAAGGAAGGCTATTGCTTTCTCCTCTTCTCTCTTATGCTTATGCTTACTCCTCCTGACCATTTATTGCTTGACAAATTCAGTTACTTTTAACTTTACTGGAGCCACGACAGTTACGTTAAACGGAATCATCCACTATTGCCCATTACTATGAAACAGTTTCAAAAAACAATAAGTCGGACATCGAGGGATCTGGGTTCGTATCCAGGGCAGGGTGAACAACTTTTGCTCTTTGAAATTGTTGCATAGGCTTACTGTTTGGTTGAAGCCATTATTTTTTATCAAATATCTCCTTTAGCCACGATTTCAGTTGATCGGTGTTATTTGCGTAGGAAATAAAATCCTCGACAGCTCGTTTTAAAAAGATTCATGTAAAACCTGTGATTTCTATTTTCATTTAATTAGTTTTGATCCTTGCATAAAATTACGACCCAAAATATCTACGAAAAACAGTCGATGTAAATTAATCGAAGAATTATTTACGCGTACTTTTAATTAAAAATCTCATGTTTTTCTGGGATATAATTTTGCCCGGGAGTTATTTTTCAAGGTATTTATTTATTTATGCATGCCCAGTTTCTTTAATCTTTTCCTATTTCTGTCCACGGCTGCGATAATTGAAATGTAGATTTTCAGTGGTGAATTTCGATGGAGAGATGAGGATGTTTAAGAAAAAAAAGAAGAAGAGAGGGAAACTCGTGGGGAAACTTCATTTTCATTACTTTTAACGATATTCATGGCCATGTGTCATAAGGAGGCGAAGGGTCTGTTTCACTTTGGGAATATTTGAAGGAGGGCGAAAGTTTTAATTTTTTTTAATTCAAAGGAGATAAATGAAATGATTGAAAATTAACATTCATGAATTTTTTCTTAAGCAATTATAACTTTCGTGTCTTCAAAGTTTTTTTCGATTAATACATACCTAGGCCGATTTATATTCATTGACAATGGAAAAAATATTGACCCGATCGTTCGAAAAACTTGCTCCTTTTTATCAATTTCCATCTGTGCTTGTATTGAAAGAGAAATAATTTGGTAATATTCTTATGTACTCAATATTACACGAGTATATTTATCCTCTATGCATGTAAGGTTTCTCTTATATTATCTTTGTATTTCTGTGTAGCCCAATGGACTTAATTTTATTTCGTAGAACGACTTATAATTTGAATAATGTTTTTTTACTCCAAAAAGCTGTAGTATCAAATGATATTTTTTCCGGTAATGTCTATAGTGTCTTTACTGCTATTATGATTCTTTCGAATCGTAACTTGATCTGTATTCAGTCTTAATTTATAAGGAAACTACAATTTAGATGAACGGCGTTTATTTTATTAAAAAGTCGTCGGAGCTAAAATTACTTTTCCAAAAAATGCACAAACTGGAGGGCATTAATCAAATGGACTCGAAATTGATATTTGAAAATGAGAGGAGATGAAGAATTTTCTCCAGAGCATACATTTGTACAGTTATAGACGTTATGCCCATCTATTAGGTAAGAGCATGTACTTTCTCACATGTGAATATATGAATTCCTTTAATAATCCTCTGGGGTACCCCATTAGATCAAAGACACAAAATGCGAGTCGTACATTCCACTTAAGGAGTGAGGTTTTCGTGGGAGGGGAAGGTTAAGTTTACCGGTAAAATAGTGTGGCAGAAACTTGGCCAGAAGAAGCAGTTAAGGTATCTTGGGTTTGTTTTGGACCAAGTCGATCACAGTAGTTGGATATAAAAAGAGGAATTGCGCTAAGGAAAGAAACTTCAACTAGGAGATAATTGATGAAAGGGACGTTAAGTAAGGTGTTTATGTAGAACTAGTGAAAACTATGTAATGGAGCGTGGTTTAGTACGACGGACGTTGAAGCTGCAATATTGGTGTATGTTGGAGGATTTTGAGATGTAGTTGTGCAGAAAGATGGGAAATGTGAAGTGGAAAGAAAAGAACAGCAACAAAGCATTAGGGCAAAGCATTGGTGGGGGAGGAGAGAAGATTATTGGGAGGAATCGAAAGGAGGCAGGAAAGATTGATTCAGAGCGTTGTGATTGGCAATGAGACGTTGATTATAGTGGGAAGGACGTTAGGGAAGTGATGTGAGATTAGGAAAAGGATCTTACATAAAGATTAGATTTTCTTTAGGAAGTAAGGATTAGGTTTTGATGTAATTACACAGAAGGCTGTTGGACGAAATGGAGAGAGATATAATGTATGGGGAAATGAAGAACAATTCATTGAACGAGTGTGGTGAGTAAGGTTTCGCCTTGTTATGCGAAACTAAGAAATGTAGGCGTGCACAACTGTATATATCGCAAAAACCTGCTGTAAACGGTAGTATACAAATGTATCACATTTCCCCAGGGTTATTCATTTTCAAAAGGTATTAATCCATCCCACAAACACAAAAAATCAAAGCAAATTATATCAACAAAAAAATATAAATGAGAAAATTGACCCTCGTACAATAAGTGAAACAGTTTTAACAATGAAAATGCCAATATGCAGACAAAAATGCATAGATGTTGGAAATAATAGTCTGAATAATATTGTACATAGATAACTGTTGTGTAACATAAATAAATGCGTAGACACGTGTATTTTTTAAAAAATATCACGAATTGAAAGCTTAGTTTTGCGGTATCAGTATAATTTATCTTTGACGATTGGGGAGTCTGCATATATCATCCTTGGGGAGTACAGAAAGATTTAATACGATACATGAAAGGGTAGTACGTTCCAAAGTTTGAAGACGGTAATAAGGATAATTGGATGTATTTGGAAAACTGGGATCAGAGTGGGTTGGCATACAAAGGCTGTGCATAGGTGTCCCCTTGTACATAGATCCACTTGTGGTAAACATATTATAAAGCTTTGAAATATTCCGCTTACAGTAAAGTTTGTATGGACTCGACACGGATGGAGGGATTATTGCATGAATGTAAACACCCTTGTGGGTATAGGTATGTACGGATGTGTTGATTTTGCGTGTGGTTTTGTGTACCCTTTTACGAATAGCGACCTAACACCCCTGCCACTCGCCTTTGAGGGGAATTGTGGGGTATTTATGTAGATGAAACCTTTAACGACAGATCCAATGATATATACATATAATTTGTCATTACTACTTAATCTTATACGACCATATTTTATAAGATCGTTAAAATCTAATGTCTACGAGAAAAACAAGATTGAGAGATAGATAACCTTGCATGGAGTATCCTTTTTATGAGAACGAGCTTTGGAGAAACAGGCGTAGATGTTAACATCTAAGCCAGTTAATATTATATATTTTTTTAGCCATAAAGTTATATGATGATTTTTCGGTGAGACGATCGAAGGGGAAAGCTTAATTAGTTTCTTATTCATGGGTACGAAGGAATATGTTACGTGAAACACCGGTAACATGTCAAAGCGTACTCTTATTTTTTCGCATATAACGCAGCATCTTCAAAATACAAGTAAAAAGGTGGTTGGATATTGTTACCACAAAGCCTCTCCTTTGTAACTAAGAAAACTGTTCGACATGTCACAAGAATGTTGGTGGAAAAAAATATTTTTAGAATAGTCCTACATATTCAAGTAGACACTGACCACTTGCTCGACAACACTCTAGGTCAGTGACTTACTGACCTGCTCCAATTATTATCAGCGAAATTCAATGTAGGCTGTTAAAACTGGCTTTCGTACATTATGTTAAACACATTTTATCGCTGTCCTTTAATAATTTTTCTTTTAATATATACTACTCACTTTCTCAAAATCAGAAGGAAAAATAGAGGTAGTTTTATGGATTAAATACATCAATTGAATAAGTTCAACAGATTCAGGCTTGAGGTCGTGGAAGTTCATCATAATGAAATAAGGACAATTTGCACTTTTCCACAGTTTATTTAACGTACGACGCGTTTCAACTCACAGTGTCATCAGAATCTTGTACCTGATGATGACTCTGTGAGTTGAAACGCGTCGTACGTTAAATAAACTGTGGAAAAGTGCAAATTGTCCTTATTTCATTACATCAATTGAACTTCAGTTTGAATTCCCACGAGCACAATTTAGTCATAATTTACAATACTTATCCTTAGTCACGTGGAAGTCGTGTTTGAACTTTATGAACCACCTAAACTTTGCAGTTTTGTATTCCCACGAGCGCGTTTATTTCCCTAAATATCGATAAAAGTTTCTGGAAAAATAAATTTTGATGCAATTACCATATCATGAAGCCAAAACCCGGAGAGAGATGTTAACGAAACGCAAGGAAATGTGAGTAGAGTAAAAAAAACTGCAAAGTATACCTGTAATCTTTTATGATATGAATTCCGCGGTACATTGATATTTTAAAGGGAGAATTAACGAAATGAAACAAAAATTCACAACGGTATACGAGAAACCAGTCGTCACGATCGACAAAGGAGGCTGCAATATCATTTATGTACAAAGCTTGACGTTTTCGGTCGATAAATTTACATAGCCTACGTTCCTTGTATGAACATGTCGTAGAAAAAAAATAGACGCAATGGGAGATTCTCAATCTTTTATATTGTTACAAAGGTTTCAGACGACGAAGCGGGTCGAGAGAGGAAGAGAGTTTGGAAACGCTATGTGGCGCTGTGGTTATTGTTCATTCGCACAAAATCGGATTTTCTCATTCCTCGTAGTCGCATTCACCCTACTACCTTCTTCTCGTTCCCGTGCATACGCGGCGCTGGTGTTGCGGGGAGGGAGGGGGGTGGCTTATCCGCTATCTTACGAATGATAATGAACACGGACGCCGAGGGAAAACAAAAGGAGAGCAAAAAAAAGAGAATGCGACGCCAACGAGCAGCCTTTAAATATGTGAGGAGGAGAGAATGGAGGCGTTGAAGGATTTTCGTATTTTCTTTTTGCTCCCTAAAGGGGGAGGCCACGTTCCTCCCTTCTCTCCTTTGACTGTGTTTAATAATCGATGACGATGCGATCCATGAATTGGAAGCAAGCTGGGCGTTGAATTTGTTGTTTGGGCGTCGGCGTGTGTTTTTTTTTATTTGGTGCTCTCTCGTCTTCTGGAGCGTCGGAATGTTTACGTGGATACGGGCATAAATAAATAATTTATACTGCCGGCATGAAGCATTGTTGGTGAGACTGACTCCACACGATGATGATATCGAGCTTGAATATGGAGATACTCAGGTGGGGGGCCTTGTGGCTTATTTTCATCTCTCAAACTATTATATTCATTGCTTTCGTTTGCATTTCGTTTTGGAAAGCTTTGTTTCGAAGGAATGCCCCTGACTTAAAAGCCTTTCCAAGATGCTCGAATTGTCTACCAAGTTTGCATCTGCGGCCTTGTGCATAGCTTTTTTTTGCGATTAAGTGCAGTTATGTGGTTGTTTTTATTTCTCTTCGCCCAGTAGAACCATTTAAAAAAAATTGGGTTAAGCCATTGAAGGTTTTTGAGCTTTTGTCAAGGGGTACGTAGCCTCTTCGGACGGAGTCGTTTACATTTTTGTGTGTAACAATGATATTTTACTACCTGCGCGTGAATTTGTTCGTCTGCCTGTAATTAAGACATTTTCGGATATGGAAATGGGGCAAATAATAATGGGATACCAGCCTCTTAGAAATACATAGTGTAGAAATGAATGAACCTGAGTAATCCTGGATATAAAGTGAAGAGCAAGGGTGAAAAAATGCAATTTGGAATCCGTTCATCTAGTTAAAGAAGCATTTGCACTGTTCATGCGGTGATTCTCAATCTCTTCGATTATCGATAATTGAGTTCTCCGATATGCACGCGGAGGTTTCTTCTATAAACATTTGAATAAAAATTTTGTTGAACTTAAGTCACATACTGAAAAGAAAACTTAGGCTGATATATCACGGACGGAAGGAAACAGTCTAGAAAGCTAATTATTCGTCAGTTTAACGAACATTTCTACCATTGCTTAAGGCATATATCGCCATTGCGAGAAGTCGCTGCTCTAAACAATGGTCCGCATTCATGGGCCTTTTTTTTCGCGTAAGACCTACTGCTTTCTTCGAGGCAATTCCCCTCCGTAGCGCAGACTGCGATCTTTGTTCTTAAGTTCCAGTTTCAATGATCCGTTCTAGAGCCATGATATGCATTATAATGGGTTCCAGAACTCCGACTGTAAAAAATTGGCGAACGCGTTATCGTTCCCCGTGCTCCTAATGATTGCGTGCGATCCATTCTCAATACCTTGCCTTCGCAACAAATTCAGTAAGGGTAATGGTAAAAGTTTGAAGGAGCACCATTCCGCAGTGCTATTTAATTAAAAATCCAACAGGAAACTTAAATAGTATACCATAATAAATACAGTTGATCTGTAACTACAGTTTCTACGGTCCTCCTTTCCAATGCTCACCGTACTTCGATAATGTCTTCCTCCTTTGAGATCTTTTCTCATTTCATTTCTACAGGTACTTCTTCCTCCCTTTGACATTTCCTTTACTTAGCGTCCAGGTAGTTCTCTTAACAGGCATTCTTTTCCCAGTATATGCCAGATTTCTTCTCTTTTTTGGTTCTATATGGTGCTCATCTCTTGAAACTTTCCCATGTGAAAATTGTGTCACGTTTAACATTCTTTCCCAAATCCATATCCAAAAAATCTCCTCTTTCTTTTTAGTATTGGCCACGTTTCATATCTGTTCAAAACTACCTTAATGTAAGATATTGCCATTCCATTTTTTTTCAACTCTAACTCCCATTCATGGTGAACGTCCTTCTTTTATTTCCTTGCGAGTTCTTATTTTTGTCCCAATTTTTTTTACGACTAAAGAGTAACATTACATGGAAGAGAGAAGACATGCACATCAGGGATTATCTAGACAAAATACGATTTGGGAGCTCTAGAGATTTCTGATTAATAATCGTGCTTTAATTACAAAAGGAATGTTGAAATACTTAAGATACATTCAAATAGCTAATTTAAGCCATCGATGCATTGGTCGTAATGGGTAAAAATTGGGTTATATGTAGGTGGAATGTTTATCAGGTGAGAAATATTGACTTGTATGAAACATATATCATGTATTTTTGAGTCTCTCTGAAAGATTCGGTGACGTTTTCAGTTCCTACAAAACTATGATCACGAAAAACAAGCAATCTTTCTTCGTCATCGTAAATCCATAACAATGAGCTGTATTGTTTCTGATTCCAATGTGCTAATTAGCTCGTAGAATTTAAATATTACATTGCTCAAAAATAGACGAATAATTGAAAAAGCGATTTCGTTCAACTGTTGTTTCAGTGTCAGTGAAAATTTACTTCGAAATCATACGCAAACAAATAACCTTGCCCAATTGGCAGAGTATTGCTCTTGTTACCTATCGCGTGGAGTTATGGCTGCCAAGACTAAACGAGCTGCACATTACGGTTAGAAAAACAGGCTGAAAGTCGTGTTTTCTCCACAATTTATTTAAAGTCGTAAAACACCGTAAAACGCCATCATCTCTGGCTTAGTGTTATTCATTATTATGTTCCTTGCGTATTGCGTTTTAATAATGTGGTGCGAACCAAGCCAAATACAGTAATCAACCCGATGGTTGGGCTGATATGTTAGCGTAGTGTTCACCAAGTACTAAGCCCCACGGGGAGTATAATTCACACATTTAGGTTAGAAAGGGGGGGGGGTAGTTTCTTTCTCTTTGCCACCTATGGTTTCCCATGAAAATCTGGTACTGAAAAATACCATTGCTTCGGTGGAACTGAGGGTACCCAGAGCCGTCACCGAGAATCAAACCCGGTCCCTCTGTTCAGCATTCCACTGCTTCACCTACTGGACTACCACGTTCCCATACCTAATATGTGGCCTTTCAATTAAAAGTGTTTTAAATCCTTCTCGGAAATATTATAAAATATTTCTGAACTAAATAGATACACGGCATTATTTTACTGCCTTCATTTCCTCATTCAACGTTCCTTCATTTTAGCATATTGAAATGCTTATATCCTCCCACCCCATTCCACTCAGATTTAAAAATCTTTCTTCCATGTCACAAATTTCTATATCCCCCTACACAGTTATTTCTCCCTTATGAATATTTAATACCTTCTACGAATCCACCGAGTTGATTCTCTCTCATCTCTAATAGTATCCAACTCTTCTTCGTTTGTCTATTTCTCTATCTTGCTTATATTTACCATCATTTTCCGTTATATGGCTGGATTGGTTTCATAATTTAAATCTGAAAATAATATGCTGTTTAGTACCAAAATTTTAGAGTATAAATTAAAGCTTCATTCGAGTTTAAAATAGACCATTACTTATGCTTTCAAAATGAGAAAAAAAACATATTATTTCTTAGTATATTAATCCCAAGGCTTCTGCGAAGTCTAGTTGATGAATTCATTCTTCTTTCGGGGATTTCCGTCGCGTAGGTGAGTTGATGGACAACTGTTTCGCCCCCAGTCCTGGAGGTGAAATATTTCTTAGTGTGCTTAGGGCGTTGAGGTTGGAGTGCAGACAATAATATTTTTTTTAATTTAAGAAACTTTAAATTAAATTATCGTGATTGGTTAAGTATTTCGGTGATGAAACATTGAGTTTAGTTGGCCTTGTTGCACCTATCTCATGACTCGATATAAATAGCTAACAAATATAAAGCTGGAAATATTCATCCATTTACATCTACCTAATACCCTACAAGCCCCCTCAAGAACTTTGACTAAGATAGATACATTCATTAATCTATTTATTTTATATATATTATTCCGTTCATACATAAATCGAGGTTTGTTCAAAAAGGACGGTGACTTTTCAAATTTCGCGGGTAACATATATCCGATTTTCGATTTTTTTGTTTTGTTGTGTTGGTGCACATGTGCCATTTGTTTTATGCCAAGCAGTTGTTTTCAGTTCCTACAATGTAACATATTTATATTGCTATTGACAGATACGAATGTTAGACGTGTTTTGGTGTGCTCAGCGATTTTCTGCTAAAAAAATTAATCAAATATTTTACGCCAAATTATGCGTACAAAATGGAATTACGTGCTCCAAAACATTAGAAATATTGACAGTGGCATACGATGACTCTGCTCTGAGTAAGAAAGATGTTTACTAGTGGTACAAGCTCTTCCAAGATGCCCGAGAAGATGCCAATTACGAACCTTGCTCTCGATGCCCCAGCAAGTCAACAACAGAAGAAAATGTTGAATAAGAGAAGAAAATTGTTTTAAAAATCGTTTGCTCAGGATTTCAGAAAAAAAAGTTGCTCAGGATTTTTGCATAGCGGTTGGCTCGTGCCATACAATTTTTTCGATTGGTGAGAGATTTTTTGGCCAAAAACTACACCACAATCATGCTTCAGCCACAATACTCACTGGATTTGACCCCTAGCGACTTTTTTCTGTTCCCAAAACTGAAGACCTATCAAAGGATGGAGATTTACAACGATTGAGGAGATAAAGATTGAATCGCTGGAAGAGCTCAAGGCTATAACAAAAAGTGCTTATCACAATTGCTTCAAGGATTGGAAAAAGCGTTGGCACAAGTGTATTATAGCTAGGGGGGTATTACTTTGAAGGGGACAACTTGAATACTGAAGAATAAATAAATTTTCCATAAAAACATTAAATCACCTTACTTTTTGAACGCACCTCGTATTACGTTTGTACAAGTTTAGTTGAACAATTGTTTGATGTATATTTGAATAAAATAAGGAAATGATCAAAATTGGGTGAAATCAGAGAACTCAAGAATTATTTTATTACTATCGCATTGGAATATGATTATTTATTTTAGTTTCAGGTAAAAATAAAAGATATTTCTCGATGGCTGTTGAATTATAACCCTCGCCATGAAATCCAATAGAGAAATTTTGGGCATTATAAAAATATTTACCAAAAACTCGAAAGCAGCTATCCTACTCTTCCAATTCATAAGCATCACATCATTGAGCCGCATAACAATAGTTTCGATATGTGCCTTCACTAACTTTTTTTCGTACATTCATTAAATCCAATGCATTTTTAGAAAAATTGCACGTGTGTAGCATACGCATAAAGGTATGATCACCCAATTTCATTTATAAAACAATGAAAAATTTTAAAAATCGTGCAATATTTTGATACATTATTTATATCTAGATTATATAAGCATAAAATAAAATCCGCATAGTTGAACGACAACCCGAAGAGCCGTGGCATTAGCCAACTCTGTTTTTACATTTTGATGCAATACTATGAATCCGCTCTGTCCACTTACGATGAAAATGAAGCACTTATATAAATATTACTATACGCTCAGTGTACTTACACGTTATTTAAATTAGTAGTAGTAGTAGTAGTTTTGAGGGGAGGCGACCGACAGCTAAGGTCATTTGCGCCATAGGGGATGGATAGGAAAGGATGAAGGTTGGAGAGAAACCCGGCGTCGGCATTAGCCTACTCTTTACGAAAGGCGCCAAGGGGTCCGCAGTTTAACGTCCCATCCGACGGACGGCGTACTCACTCAAAGTGCCCTCCACAAAGCACCTCAAGTAGGGATCGAGATACCTCTGAAAAATATTCAACACCGCCGGGATTTGAACCCGCGCCCTCACGGTGGGAAGCCAGTACGTTAGCCCCCGCACCATCTCGATCCCCCGTTATTTAAATTCCGAGGCTATCATTTAAGTGAGTCTTTAATGGAGAGGGCTTAAGTTTTAAAGTTGATAATTAAATACTCTCCCAATTTCCAAGAAAACATTCAAAACAATCATTGTAAACTGCTTAAATTGACGCTGGAGAACACCATAAGAGTATAATTTCACAACTTATTCGTAACATCTTCACTGTATATATTCACCATGTTGAATTGCTAAGGATTTCTTATGCTTGCTATTTGAAAGATTATTAAAAATTTATCTTACTTTAAATAGACATGCTTTTGATGGCATGAGTTAAGGAAATAAATAATCACAAAGACTGGAATCGGGTGAATCGGGGTGGAGGGTTAATGGATCCACAATAATTCTTTTTTGGTCAAAACTTGTTAATGAAGATTGGTCAACTGACAGGGGTCGTTGACGTGGAGGAGCATCCAAGTATCGGCATAATATGTGCTCAAACAAACCCACCAATTCTCAGAACCTCACAAGAGCTTTTTAACGAGTAAAATGCTTGGATCACAGTTTTCCATCGAGGTTCAAATTCTTTGTGATCAATCCTGTTACTGTTAAAGAAGCAAATGAATATTGACTTGATTATAGACTTGCTCATTCGAGCTCTCTTCGATCCAGAAAATTTGTCAGCAAGCCAATCTTGACTTTGATATTTTTTTATCAGGATAGTACCCAAAAATTCACGACTTTTCGCCCCTGGCTATAAGTCTGAATAGACAAGGGTCATTGTCCTCACTGCTAAGAAAATTGAAGCACGCGTTGATTCCATTTTCATACGATATTTCGTTATATTTTTTAATTCGTGTGATTTTAAGTGGACTCATCACTCCTGCCGACCGAACGCTTTTTCATGTGATTTCCTTTCTAATAGTTAAGCATTAAAAACATTGGTATCTTAAGTAAAACTTCCTGAGCATAAAGTTTCGAACTCAGGTTATTTTTTTCTTTTCTAAAATTTCATTCGAAAATTGCGATGCGGCAAAATCATTAAAACGGAAGGGCGAGTTCTTAGAAAACTACAAACGATTTTGCAAAATCAAAATTTCTTTCAGTATCATATCAAGTTATGCCACATATGCTTGAAAGTTACCCTCTGTATTTGGTCTTGAATGTAAGTCTACCAATATGATATTCTGACATGGTGAAGCAAGTAGCCTTTTCTCTCATTCCTTTGGGGGCGCTCCTCGGACGTACGTCGTGAGGACATAACTTCCGTTCAAATCCCTAAAGTTAGTAACGCTTTCATTTCGTGAGTGAGGAAGGAACCGAAATGGTAAGCAAGACCGTAGGTAAGTAGGATCGAGAAAGGAGTGTGCCCGCAAAGAGCTCGTGTATTTATGTTGGGCAATACGTTACTCTTTCAGTCAGTCTTCAGAAAAAGACGACTCAATGACTGACACCCTTCCCATAGAATTAGGCATGATCAACAGTTACATGTATGCAATTAGATAATTGAATACTTATTATGAAATAGGTGCCATATTAATGGAAGGTCTTTAAAAAACATGTATTAGAAGAGGGTGTAGGAACATTAAACTACATCGGCATTCCAAGTTAGGTGTTCCGATGTAAATAACAAAATTGATTGCTTTTTCAGTATTCAGTTCTGCTCTCGTCAACCGCTTTTGTTACGTTTATCGAATTAAATTGGAAAGTCTTCATAACTCCTGATTGTAATTTTATTTACGAATAGTCGGGACGAAACGATAACCGCTGCGAATGAATCGGAAGTGATATGGCAGCTGACGCCACGTCCGGAAAAGCGAAATTTTACCGAAAAAACTAGTTTGAAAGCGCTATTTACTAATCTGGCTAAAACAAGTGTGACTGTGTAGTGTTAGAACAATATGATCTTGATAAGAAATTCTCACAATTGGTTGACTTCAACGTGTTATATGCCATGCTTGCATCTCTTCTCTGTTAAACACTCATTTAATGCCGAAATGTTGCTCCAAATTTCCGTTACATTTTCGTGACACACCGCAAAACACTACTTCACTTATGACACTGTCAATAATCTTGTAGCAATCGTCAAGAAATGAAACTTCTACAGTGTGTCTAGAAGGGACTAAAAATCATTCTTATTGAAGGGAATCTCCGTAGTAATGCAAACCTATTAATTTCCTTCCCCACCTAGTAATTATATTTTCCATTAAATTTCGGAATACGAGACTTTCTAGCTGAAAATTCGAACCAAACGTTTTATCTAATAGCTAATGACCTCTTTGTATCAACTTACACGACTTGATGGGAATACCCTCGGGCTACCTTAAGGCCTAGTGTCATGTTCAGGCTGTATGTTTTGTCAAAATATTGAAACTTCCGGCTTATTTGCGGATGAGTAACATCTGCATATGCTCATAATACTCCTGCATCAAACACACAAAAAGCAATCCCTATTTATTTTTACATTAATATTCATGACAATAAATATTAACTTGATATACTGATAAATATCTTATTAAATCTGACGGACCTGTGGCGAATCAAGTAAAATATTTAGAATCGCTCAATCGGTTCTAACGATGGGAGAGGAGCATTCAGCATGAATCTTCATTATAGTGATCCCTATTATAAGGATCCCTTAAAGACACTTAACGAGGGCACCCTCTGCTGTTCAGATAAGGCGTCAATAATCCTTCATTAACGTCACTACCAAAGAACACGTAGGTCACTGTTTCATTTGGGATTTAGGTGCTCTTAAGGGTACACGTTATACCGTTCCCTAATCCTAATTTGGCGGAAATCATCTCATGAACCCTAGGGATTCTCTGCGGGATTCAATCCGCGACCACCATCACACCCATATGGTAAGAGTACCACTGGGCTAATTAGGCCCACAAAATTCGTTTATCGGAGTCAATTATCTTTTTTGTCCTACTTTTTTTATGGCTCTGGGAATGAAATGCATTTTCTCATGAGGACACCAGTTTAATCAGGTCGGCAAACTCGTGAATCGAGATGAACCATTTTTGCTCCTCATTTTGAATAACACGTTAACTACCTTTCCTTACGAGGGCTCTTGTAGAATTTTCCGGCGCTACGGTCGCGATTCGATGCGAGACCGCGGCGACAGACGAGGGACTCGGGGCAATCGGCATTCCGCCTGGTCGAAATCCCCAAAAGCATACGATCCGGACAATCGAGGGTGTTGTTAGGCCATCAATAATGGGAAATCACCTCGCACAACTCCCTACCCTCCTGGATATGTAAAGCGGATCATCCCGTCAATGAATCACCCATGTGGGTGTGAGGCAGGCGAGGTAGCATACGGAAAATGACCCTTTCAGGCGGAAAATTTCGGGAGTGATGATGCCCACGTACGTACGCAGCGCATAAAATTGGGACGTTGAACAGAATTTCAGGATGTAAAAGCTGTATCTTAATTCATTACGGCCCGTTGGTGAAAAAAGTTGGGTTGAATCAACAAAAAAAAACATAAAATCGACGATGTCACCCCGCGACAAGTCTCGACAAATGTTAACGCCAATTAGTTTAAAATACGTACTATTTATTGAATGTTAATTGAAACTAATTTATTCATGTGACCATAGGTAATCCATTATTTATAGGACTATGAATGATCATGTAATTTTAATTTATATGCATGAGTTCATTTATGCTGATGGATGAATTTCCAGGATTTAACTAAAATTTATTAACAATGGCCGCTATGGCATGACAGCAGTGACTTATTATTTATAGTTAGATCAATCGATTTTCAATTATCCTTTTACAAAAATACAAACACTCTTACGTAGGCTGATGGAATGAGTTGCGCATACCATATTTTTCCCCAGTAATGGAAATTAGTTATGCAGTAGTTGTAGTGAAAATGTTTTCGTAAAAGTTAAGCTTTTACCTGACCGTGCCAACTTCTACTTATGCTTTTTCCAAGTTGGAATTATAACCCACTTCGTGAAAATAAATCATTATCGCGTATTTAAGCACATTTGGCTTCTTTAAACTTGATGGCACATGTTGAATTAATAACCAGATCAATTCCTCAACGAGTAATAAGATAAGGAAGCGGTGCTTGTGATTGAACGGTCTTGTATGTTTATGGAAGTTGCTGAAGAGAATAATTGGATGGGAAAATAGTGAAACTATTTCTGAGCGCTCTTCAGTCCCGCGCCTTCATAAGAAGTAGGCAAGGGATATTTAATTCTTTAGCAGTGCCTGCATTCCTTGTTGTTAATATAATAAACAAGATTCATGCTCATCTAAACGAGGACGCAGTTTCTAATAGATTTAAGGAGAGGGTATCTGTTAATAACAATAAAAGAATCGCTTTTGCAGATATGTGGCAAAGAAATAGTTTCTGCGTGCTATCTTTAAAGGTAAACATTATTACCCGCGGAATGTACTCATCTTGAGTCCTCTTGGCGAGCTTGAATGTTTTCAAAATTAAATCCTTAAGATCCCTTTAAGATAAAAAAAAACCTGTTGGGCATTATGCATGTCGGGGTGGATTACTAATGGGAGTGAATCCTTCATATTCTCTCACTTTTAAAATTCTCGTTGAATTACGGTAATAAATAAAAATTTGCGAAGATAATTAAAAACAGTTAATCAAAAGTTTTTTTCAATGAATAATAAATGTTAAGCCACTTACTCTGGATTTAATGCCTGAGTACTTCAGTGCCCATAGAGTAGGAGGCACTCCTGGAATGCCATGCAAAATTTATTTTCGGAAATCTTCGACACTTCACGAAAAAATGATTTGAAATGGAAACAAAGGATTTAGAATGTACGCAGGCGAATGATATTTTGTGTCATTATGTATAGTTACTTTAATGGAGGAGGTTGTTGTTTTAAATGGGATTTAGTTAATTATTTTTTGAAGGAAATACTGGTAAGAAATGATTATAACTTGAATATTTACGTTTGACGAAGTCCGATCACATTTTCCTTCAGAAAAAAACTAAACGCTTAAAATAAAAAAAATACCAGGCCTATTCATTTTTCCTAAATTTATGAATGCCATAAATGAGAACTGAGATTTAGAAGTTTTTTTGGCAAGCGCAATGGTAGCGCATTCCATTTTCAGCTTAAAATATGGGAACATGCCACGCGAAAGTAAATAAGTTTTAATTTCGCATCCATCATGCACTAGCCAAATTGCATAGATTTAAAAAATTTGTAATGGAGACTGTAATTATCCATGGTATGTGCATTGGATTTGTTCATAGTGGGCTCACGTCTGAGTTCAAATAGGATCAGCAAATAATATGTGCGTGCAAATAGTACAGTAGTAATGAATTTGCAGCTTTTGCAAATAAATTCCTCTTTGAACTTGTATTAATTAAACAGTAACAAGGAAGTCCCTTTACTGGAATAGATGGGTCATATGAAGATAGATAAAAAAATATACATATTTTTCTGCGGTCGCATCCTTCACTGTGTCGTGGAAATGAAAAAGTTGGAGAGAGAGCTGTGGGCAAAGCAATGAATAGTTACAGATTAATTCTGATATTTGTTTGCAGCTTTGAATATTACTCTATAATACTTTAGCGCTTCATTACTTTAGATAAGCAATGGATGGGTTTAAGCTGCAATTTTATTTAATCAATGCCCGAAATAAACAAGGTATACATAAAAATTAAAACATCGCAGCGAACGGTAAAATATTAAGGACCCCTAGATACTTGGCTATAAAACGATGCCGCCGAGTCCATTACTAACTCCGATTACTACCGCACCAAATTAAATAAATAATTGATGTTTTTACCATAATTTGGAATAAATATTGAATCTTACAATTTGATTATAAATTTTACGTCAATAACTCCGAAAAATATTTTAGAAATCTGATGATATTTAACCCTGTCTCTTTGACCCTGAAAATTGACATTTTTAGAAATTTCAGGCGAAGTTTACGATAAAATGACTTGCCAAGGATGGGAAATTTCAACCACCGGACGATTCTCAACACTAGTAGATACCAGAAGTCTAATCTACTGTGTGATAAAAATATAGTAGTCGTACAACATCTGTTTCTGCCTTTCTGGCGTGATATAATTTTTGACAAAATTTTTAAGAGAGGCCACTCGCACAGCCAGCATGCTATCTTCCGCGACATGTATTGATGACAAAGTTTTGTAATTTATGGGCCATTCAGCAGTAAAATTTCACAATTTTCTACATTAAACTCATTTTTCCAAGTTACAATTTCAGTTCCAATTTACTTGCAATCATGAGGGAGCTCATTCTTCATCATATTTACATTTGTATCATCAAGGATGACCTATGACGCAAAACAAGAAATACCCCCAGAGACTTATTCAAAAAAATTTTCCTTTGCCAGATGAGTAACCTAAAGACAAAGAGATAAGAATGTCAAAGAACTGTGATATATCTTGTGAAGGATCCATGCTGATTCCGGGAATTACCGTCGCTTGGGTGTGTTGATGGACAACTGTTTCCCCCTCAGTCCTGGAGACTTCTTCAGGTCGAAATGATTTGCGCCGTTCAGTTTCAGTTTAAAAGGTTTTTATTTACGTAACGATATGGCATACATGAGATGTCTAAAATTTAATAGAAAACCTAACAAAACAACACGGAAACCCCGTTTTAGGATTAACTCCTCTTCGGGGTGGAAAATAACATTAGAAATAGGGTAGCGGTTGCTCGCGATTTGGCCACTATGTACAGTTGCTGACTGACGCGCAGCTCTCTGATTGGTTCTTTCCTGGCGGCGAATAGGAATCACCCTTTTCCATATTAGTCGGGGTGTAGCCGTCCTCACAGTTGAAACTGTTGATATTCTTCATTATATCCACCACTTTTCTTATTAGTTTCGGAAGTTAATGCCTCTCTCTAGCCCGCACTAGTTTGGTGAACCTTAATCGGGTGTCCGGGATCCGATTACGTATATCCGGCAATTGCCGAGAGTGGGAACTGTTTTCTGTCTGTGGCCCATTGGTACTCCTTGGTCCTACATCTGATGGATTTCCCTGTTTGGCCAATATAGGGTGTCCCACATGTGCTCTTGATCTCATATACGCCTTCGTGCATGAGCTCGGAGATTCGCTCCTTCGGTTTTAATTTTCACATTGTATTCGATCGGTTTGAACTGCCCCACCTATGAACCCGCATTTTCCACATCTATTTTCTCACTACCACCGCATGTCTCATTCAATTGAAGATGACTTTTGTTGGGCTTCAAACAACTCAATTTGGAGGAACTAAATGATTGCACGCTCTTCTTGTACACTAAGGACGCTATTTAAGTATAATAGTGTTTCTCACTCTAATAATATGTACGTGAGAATAACCCGGTGCACTGTACAGTGCGGCCTCGTACAGGTATGTGTTGTATTTATAAAGAGTTCTCACGTATTTTAACCTTGAACACATCTGATATTTTGTTAATCTAATATTTTGTTACTATAGTAAATATACAAATGGAATGTTTTTTACAAAATTCGTGATTAAACAGCCTAAGAAATCATTTCGGAACTTATCGCCTGTGACTTTTAATTTTATCTTCCATGTAAAAGTATTTTCCACGTACCTCATCAAATACGTACTCATATCAACCATCCAATTCTGTCGCATACATTGTGTACCTATGTATTTACATCTTTACAGTCAGGAAGTGAAGATATTCATCCCCTCGAGAATCAGCCAACCTTTATAAGAGAAGTTATATCACCCCTGTCTAGATACATACACTTAGGTGAATTTAAGCATAGCCAGTGGAGAGATATCCATCAATCTGTCGTACCACACACTACGCAGCAGTAAAATAAGTTTTCCAAATATTTTCCTGGTTACTTGAAGTAGCTTACAGGAAACGAACAGTGAGGGAGTAGTTGGATGAAATATTTAAGGAGAATTGCCATTATGGGTTGGTTAGGCGCTTAAAGCTTTTTTTTTGGTTCTGGTAGGGACTACGTTAACGGGGTACTTTAAGAGTACTGTGTGCATCGTCTACAACTCAAACTAGCCGTGAAAGGAAGGTTCTCCGCTTGTTTGGAAGAGGAATTAGGGCAATATCGGTGGTACGTGATGGCGGTGGCTATGGAGGATTTTATGCTTTCACTGTGGACTTAAAGGAAGACTTTCAGATGGTGGTGGGATTACCTGTAGCCTGTTTTCCCGTTCACCGCTGCTTCCCTTCAATTTTTTTAGAAATAGTTCCTTTCGACTAAAATGAGGAGGATCAATTATCCCCCACCGGCTCATTTCGCTTTTTTGCCGCTAGTGTCGCAGTATTAAGGCCTGGGTGCCAATATATAGTACGAATAGATATAGATTTGAAATTTAAGAATATCTCGCATGCGAGGACATCTTTCTGTTTTGCGTTTAAAGGATTTGAATGTATGCATTCAGTTGCACTGAGATGATCTCCTTTTGGATAGATACATGGTTTTTTTGAAAAAAAACCTCTTGTATTTTATTAGAATCGATTGTGATGTGGAGAATGTTTTCAAAATGACAGGGAGGCTAATGTACTCAATCAGTAATTTCCGGAATTTTTTGTTTGTGAGAATTTGTAAATTGAAATTGATCCATTTTCTAATCTTGCAAGACTTTACCTTCTTTTGCCCATGTTTTGGGCAAACTCTTTCCATTCATTACATACACATGTTTATAAGATGAATATTTGACGGTTATTTGAATGATAGTTCTCGTCACGGTTTCATAATAATATCCAGTTAAATTCAAATTTGTTGGTAAGTGCCTTGTGATTACGATTACCGTCCTCTAGACTGAAGTCGGTAATCTTACAAGGGAAATAGATAGCCGAAGGAGGTAGAATTAACTTTTTCGGGTTGCTTTTTATGAGACCGATATAATGAGTGTTTTTTTACTACTTCGAATGACTTAATTTCTTACCTAATAGAAAATGACTCTAATTTTTTACCTAATTTATAAAATTTCTCCATCGTGGTCAATTAGTTTGCTTCTACAGAAAGGAGTTATGGTATGTTCCATAGATATTAGACGTATATTTTATTCCCTTTATTATTCAGAAAAGTAGGTATCTTTTCTCTTTTTAGAGAAGATTCTGGAAGAGCGAGAAGGTTGACAACATGACAGAAACTATATTCAATGAAACATTGGGCTCTTTGCTTTATCTCGAAATAACCGCATTGTTAAGGGAGAAGTTATCGTAGAATCTAATACTAAATTCCTTCTCTCGTCCTCTTGCTCCCGAGATAGCCTTTGTTTCAAATTCCTTCCTCTATTGAGAGTTGATTTTCTTATCATAGGACTGAAACTCTTTGAACAATGATGTGTGATCATGGAGTGAAAAAATGATATAAGGTGAAGCATTAGTAAAAATCATTAAATTAAACTAAAGTAATACTTTAACTGGGTAATTGAAACAAGTTAGCTCAGTAATGTCGTCTTTGCAGTAATTTTTCTTAATCCCGTAATTAAGGAAACGGTTTTGGAGTGAATAAATGAGAAAATCATTCTTTTATTTAGACCTCTTTTCTTCTTTTTACAGCCAAACTAGATGTTAAAATAGGTTTTTTGTAGATACTTAAAAAATGGACGAGACCATTAAATACTTCAATAGAATCAAATTATATCATAATGTACTAAAAACCGTGAAAAACGGAACAATAGTACCATTAAACAAGAAAAAAAATATTATATTTTTGAAGGGGACGTTTTCCTAAGAAGCATACCTACAAAAATTTTAGGGCCTACACGAAACGATTTGCAATGCCTTTTATTTATTTAATATAACCATAAACATAGTAATCATCCCGAAGGTCGGTTTGGTTGGTGATGGTAGACTCACCCAGTAATAAGCCCGACGGGGTGTGAATATTCACACATCAGGGTAGGGGGACCAGTTCCTTTCCCGGTTATGGTTTCCCAGGAAGATCTGGTACTCGAAAAATCACATAGCTTGGGTGGAGCTGCAGGTACCCATAGTGCCTTGCCCGGGAATCGAACCCGGGCCCCTCCTGTTACGCAACGGTTCAACGCTCTACCCCCTGGACTACCGCGACCCATTTTGAAATGCAACGATTTTGAAAACATTCACTTTTTCATCGTAAATGTATGATTTCTCGGCTTAAGCTCACTTTGCGTATGAAATTACTTCTCTTGCCATTTTCAGCTCAAAATAGATCATTCTGCCATTAGTTTCTTGCAATTGATAATTATCTTATAAGACGGGATTTCAATAGAAAATAGCAGGAGCTCTAAGATTGTTCTTCAAGAGTTATTTTTAGAGCTGCAGGATCCCTTGGAATACAATTTATTTTTCAACGGAAGGGATATGATGATGTAAAAATGGATGGAGCAATGCATAGGTGCGTAGGCAGCACGGTACGCTTAGCGATGCTGAGTCACTTAGATATGCAATGAGTCAAATTGCGATGTCTAAGGCAAAATGTGAATTACATAGTATTTTCTATCTACCTAATTTGGAGAATGGGGTTCTCTGGAACTATAATAAGGAAATATTAGAAAAAGTTGACTACAAGCCTTAAAAATATATTCTCTATTAAAGCTATGGGGAGTCATGCAGAAAAGAAGTTGGAGAAAGAGAAAGACAAACGGTCAAGCTTGAAATTTGGTGGGTGAAGAGAGGAAGTTGCTAGGTGTAATCAGAAAAAAGGTAGAAAATGTGGATGGGGTAAATAATGAGAGGTTGGGGGATATTAAAGGCAGAAGGATAGAAAGGAGGATGCTTTGTAAAATTGACCCAAGAAGGATGATAGCACGTTTTTTAGGTATGGAGATTTATGAAGAGATGAAGGAGAAAATTATGTAGGGCAAGAGAGGGAACTTTCTCCCGATGCGTAGAATAATTGCGTTTAGAGGCTATGCAATAATTATTTTAAATTTATAATGATGCAATACTTATCTGTCATTGATAATAACTTGAGTAAATATTCCATTTAAGATTTCGATCTTAAAATTAATGAAGAAGTTTAATATATATTTGCCGACTGCAGCTAGTGCCATCATAATATCCTATATCGATATTCTCAATGTGGGTACTTGGTGTCAGATGATATTCCACAAACATTTTTCATACCATAGCTCGGCCCGGCCATCTACACGTATTTTGTCGTATATAAGTACTTTTACTCCATTCATTGCAAATGAAGCTGCGAAGTTCTGTTGTTCTATTAGAGCGATAAACAGGAAAATATGGAGGCTGCTGGTCCTCGGTTGCCTTGATGGCGATTTCGAGAGAAGGAATGGAAGTAATTTAAAAATGAGAACTTGACCCAGAATGGAACATTCTCAAAAAGATTAGCAAATTTCAACTGCTATTATTAACACATCAATTTATGAGTGAAAGGCATTCTGAAGGCATTCTTCCTGTATCATAAAAACAATGAAAAATATCGATTTAACTACAAGTATGTTTGCCGTTAGATTTTGAAACGATTGTTGAAGCAGAACTAGAGAAGGGGATGATTTTAAGAGAAATTAATGCCATTGCGTCGCATGCCTTTGAAGCCGACACAGAAAAAAATAGTTACTCGTCGTTCTATATCTTCAAGTTAAAGTTAAAAAGATATTCCTTGATTGCTTTGAAGAAATGAAGAAAACCTGACAACAGAATTGAACTGTCTCCATAAGGCCTTTCCGTCAGATCGATGTCTGGTAACGGGAAATTCACATGTCCCAGAAAAGGAAATTCGGTGCGAGGAAAGAGACGAGTGAAGAGGGGTGGAGTGGTCCCACCATTCAGTACTTGCCCGGCCTACGTACGTCTCTGCGATATCCGGCGGCGGTGGATATCTCAAACACTCCGGAAATACATACGAAGAGAAACACACATGGTCGTCATATCGGAAAGCCGCCAAAGAAGCTGAAAGATATCTCCCCACGGACATCAAAGATAGTCAGAACGTAAAAATTGCGTGCGTCTATCGGATTCCTTGCGATTGGCGGAGTCCTCTGCCTGAGAGACGAACGGCACCGTTGAAACAAGGCTGTAGGGACAAGAAAGGAATACAAAACTCATTTCAATCAGGAAAGTTGGCTAAGAATGTGTAGAGAAAGGCCGCATAGTTAATCCTGAACAAACAATATTAGATTCTTAGATCAGGAACGACAGCTCATAAAGGCTCGACAGATCGGGTAAGTTAACCAACCGCGACTGTCTTCTTTTCTTGAAATTTGCTTGGGAATTGGTTAGAAAAAAATAAAGGAATTGGCCATCAATGAGCGATTACCAGAATTGTGTGCGCGCATCATTAAACAAATAGTTGCTATTAAATAGGATAGGAAAGATCAACGTTAAACTCATGTTTGGGAGCAAGAAGTTGATAATTCCGTCAACAGCAGGCAGACTGACCGTCATTCAGTCTTCATTTGCTGGAAAACTGTTTCAAAAATATTTTAAATTCTTCTCTTCTTGTGATGGTGAGTATATTTTTCCGAAAAGTTTTTAATATAAAACTTTGATAACAATGATGCTGAAAATGATCAAAGAACAACTAAAAAATTCCCAAAGAAAATGTTAGGTGAAAAATCGAAGCAAATGAATGGAATTATTGAAAGTGACATCGTATTTTACGTTGGCCTGGAATATTGCCAGTTGAAAAATTTTAAAATATGCTATTGCAATAGAAAACTTTCAAAGGCAAAGATAAAATACAAGGCGTATAAAAACGTTAATTATCACTTAGGGAAAATACGAAGTTACTAATTGAAGAACGCAAATGCGCATTTGAGTCGAAGAACAATCATTTGAAAAATCATTCGCATTTTTTTAAATAGGGATACATGACAAATTGACAGTTTTCTTTTTAAAGAAGTATACCTTTTAATAATAGAACAATTGTATTCAATGATACCTACTCATAAGAAACTGTCTCAGGCGTTACTTGGTGGAAGTATTTCCTACTAGGCGTAAATGAAGGAAGAGTAACTTTGCAGATTACACTAGAATTTTCAGTTTCCACGACCATTGTTTGGCTGATTTTTGTTGCCTTGCATACGCAACCACGGTCGTGGAAAATAAAAAATTCTAGTTGAATTTGCAAAGTTAGTCTTCTTTCATTTACGCCTGATACTTCCATTGGCAACCCTCCTTGTGGTGGCAAAGTGACAGGCCATGGCGCTTAGTAATATTCCTTGAAACAAGTTATTTCCTTCTCCTAGTTAAGAAGTTAGAAGAAGAATTAATTTTCCCTTCCCATAATTCAATACATATTTTTAGAAGCTATAAAATATTATATAGTAAATATTTTATCTTCTTAGTGGGTTATTCAAATAATAAATCACAGAATTTTGCGGTAATTATACTGAAAATCTACCTTTTCGAAGGCTTCTGAGCTAACCAATAGCCAAAAAGGACTTTCTCTGGCTTAGTTTCACTGAATATTTGTTTAAAACTGTTTATTATGTATTTAACTTTATAAACTTATGTGTCTTTAATTATCAATTAATGAGTGCTAAAGAGCTGCGTATCGATAAAAACAACAATTCCCAGTAAGATATTTGATAAATGTGCCAATGAAAAAGAGGGAATAATAGAAGAAATATGGGTTCACGTGGCCTAAACCTCATCATGACATCTGATTAGGTATTAAATACAAATGTTTTTACCTTTTTCGTAAGCAACATATCATGCCATGAGGGATTATTTTCTTTCTGATCCAAGAAGTTACCTTAGAATTATCTTCACGGGGAGGAATACTGTTACTCAACATTAAAACATTGCCACACATTGAATAATTATTTGAGCAGTTGTGAAATCAATAACTTAAGTTAATTTGAATCTTATTTAATGCAAAGGTAAAGTTTTTAATATTTGTGAAAATTTTGGTGCAGTAATTTTTTGATGATCATCTTTTGACTGACACTGTAATAAACCCTTAAAAGGTTCCACTGGGGTAAAGGAGTACCCCTGTATGGAGATGGCCGTGAAGACGGAGAGCAAAGAAGGCAAGGGTCCGAAAGCGATGCTATGAGGCACATTACTCTTATGAAGATAAAATATGTAAGTATATCCTTCGGGCCTTTCTTTTGATCTGTTTTTTTTCTACTTCTTCGTTCTATTCCCTTTCCTTTCGACGCACTGAGTCCCTCCTTTTTCGCTCAGCCTTGCTTCCCTTCCCTTTCCCCGACGAGATGACCGCTACTGTCACCCATGAACAACCGTAGATACGGAAACGGTGGAGGGTAAAATTGAATCAAAAAGAGAGGAGACACGATTATACCACGGAATCATGAGCTGACCGAATTCTCTCCCTATTTCAAATAGGTGTATGTGTTTATAAATATACATATCTGCTTATATGCCTACCCTTTACTAGAGCTGTACGATCAAAGGACTCTCCTTCCTTGCGCAAAAAAGGAAAACTGTCGCCGAGATATATTTATAAATGTATATATGTGCCTAAAAAGGATCCCTCTTATTTCTTTTTTATCCCGTTGTTAGAAAAAAAATCGCATTCTCATCACAAAAATGACGCTGAGAGCGAGGATCTTGGTGAGCTTTTCTCGCTCCGCTTTTTGTTCAGGAATTTCCCAAGGTTCCAGTGGCCCTTCTCAGAGCTCTATAGATGATCCACATGCTTAAGCTCCTAGGGGTTGATATGAGAGTATTAGAAAACGGATTAAATAAGAGCTTTGCGACTTAATATGACCGTTCTCCACGGCGTGAAAGATTAATTCAGCTAGGTTGAGAAGGGAAGTTATGTCATACCCCCAAAGGGGATATTTCTGGTGATGAATGAAATTTGTAGAATCGTTAATCTTTGTTGCCAGTAAACTAGATAAATTTGCCATAGTGGATTAACGTTTACAGAGAATTCAAAAGAGTAATATACAATGAGAGTTTCTGAAAGAGTTATTTAATTAATTGGCATAACTCCAGGAGGAAAATAATTGCAACATTTGTGACAAAATTAATCATTCCTCTTGTAATTTAATGAATGTTATTTTCACTCAAGAATACGAATTTTTTCAAAAGATCTTTTCCCCATATTAATTGAATATATATGCTTCAAATATTTGTCTTGAATATCGTGATTTCTGATCATCGTTAACCTTTTAAAATGTATTTTATGACCGTAATTTTTACGATCACTAAATTAACAGCGAGTATGACTAAAATTATGTACATAACTATTCTTGTAATTAGCTTTTTTCAGTGTTTGTTTTTAATTTTAAGTGTGTCCCCAAGCAATACTTCTTCTACCAAAGTTGCTCAGAAAATCCATAAGGTTGAACGTCCTTGGCTTAGATTATCATTTCAAGTTTTGGGTTGATGGATGGTTCTCTGAGGAATTGACTGCATCTCATCAAAACCCTTTTAGATGCAAAAATGGCCCCTATAACCCGAGGAGTTTCCACTGCGTAGTCAACGTCTTTCTTAGTTCCACCCGAATCCTTTTTCGAACTCAATCCTCTTCGGACCTCCATCAGCTGCCCTCTAATCGTCCTAATAGACTCGTTTCAGATGCCTGAGTTATGCATCACATGCTGGAGATATAATGTATAAAGAGTTATGTACTCCCCCTCCCCTTCAAAATCACGAAAATCGACTGTTACCTCTTTCAAGGAACAAAACATTGGACCATGTCATCAATCCCAACCTCTTTGTATAAATAGGAATAAAGAAGGGTCCTGTCATCGTGACAACAGACCAGAATGCCTTCGTTAAAATCTCTTGATCTTTTATCGCCAGGCCAATGAGATGGGCGGTGACCTCCTTCAACGTTGACGGGCTTGGGCGTTGTGCGATGCCATGTTCTCGCTCCGCCTACATTTTGTATTCTTCTAGCCATCCCTACCTTCTCTTGTCACATTACCTTTGGTGTCATTATTCTCATCTCCATACCGACCATCCACCGTTCAGCTCCGTTTATGTGCTGATATTCTCCATAGTCATCGTCTCAAGGTTTCGAAAAGGATTAAATATCGTGGTTTCCGCATTTTTCCCGCTTGACATGGCTTCTAGGGAGTCGGAGTTTTACGTTAATGGGTCCGTTACGCACCTCTGGAAATGTGTGGTTAATTCGTTCAGTTCTGTGCAATGATTTCACTCTAACCGCCCAAAATTGTGTAGATCAAATGAAGAAATTCGATCTTAAGAGCACTGTATATATTTCACCTAAGCGTATCCATTTCCAAATTTCTCCTATTCCAGTTCATATTATACGGGCATATAGCTGAAGTTTTGAACCTTTCGGCTCACATTTTAAATTAAACGCATTCTGCCTAATCTCAAACTTCTGTTTGATTTATTAAATAGATCAAGTGTACGTAGATTTGTGTACTTTGCTCAACAATCCAATAGGTAACGGAGGAAATATAGTCAAAACGTTCAGGAGTATATAAGTAAACATTTATGAAGTGCTCCTGAAAATTCGGTGATAAAATTCAAAATTTAATTTGCTCACGGAGTTTCATATTTTGCGATTGTTATTCAGGAGCAGTCCACTGCAGTTTAATTGCTGTTCAGGTTTTTTTGTGAGTCACAGGTACTGATTTTTTAAATAGAATTTCATGTAATATGAGGAATATTTTGATTAGATAAATCCAGTCAATGTATTATTAATATGCTTTCCATTATGATGTTAAGCTGTATATTGTCAGAAGGTATTCATTTTGATGTTCTATTATTCTCGTGTGAAATTCATAGAAATCTCTCTTGACACAGTTTGTAGGTAATTTTCAGTGGCCGCTGGGTCTACTAATTATATTTTCAATATTCTTCGGGCACAAAATATTTATCTTCTATTATACATCGCTTTGCTGCATTTGATGGACCAAAGTAGTTATAAAGTTATTTTATGAGAATGTCTTTTACTACAGTATTAGTATTATTTACTGATGGTAATTGATATACTCGCATGGAAGGAGTTTATACTGGCGTCCTTTTTCTCGCTAGTTTATTTTTCCAATCTATTGCAAATGAATTAAGGTATCTATGAAATCACTTTGTGGAGTAGCGTCACGCTACAAAAACTGCAAAATTGCAAAAATAAATCACTTTGTATTATTTAACACCTTAATTACGAAAGGTGCGATACAATAATATTTATTAGATTTTCTGTAGAAAAAACCCACTTGAATATGATGTTTGTTTGTTGAGGCCGGTCGCGATGTTGTGATGAAAAGAGTGCAATATTACTAAGTAATTTACTGTTCAAAATGTTATGGTGATTCTATTTTATTGTGTTTGAAATTAAATTGAGAAATGATTTCAAAATTATATTGAAAAAATGCGAGAGTGAATTTTAACAGAATTATCAATGTGCCTGACTGGAGGGAAAAATGAAAAAAATAGAAGCGAGAGAGAGGTCAACTGATGGATATTAAGTATCTACAAACAGCTACTAAGGTCGCTTTTTTATTTTTGCAAGATGGCATTAATGCTGTGACAAGACAGAATACTGCATAGAAATGCTATGGTTTTCTTGGATAATATTAAATATTAGAATTGGGACTTTTTTGTCTATCTTTTTATCTATCGCTTCAATACATTTAATTTTGGTGGGTACAGCTTTCTTAACAAATGTTATTTGAAGATTTGTTCGCTGATTTGAGTGCATGCATTTCGAAGGAGGTGAACTTTTTGCATTGCCTATTGATGAAAACTTTAACGGATTTCTTAATGACTCCAGTGAGGGAGAAAGTAAGAAAGTTTGAAGCAATTTAATTGTGTAAAAAAATGAGCGGGAGACGTAGCCGCGAGGTCTTTTTCATGACAATACCATGATTTTCGTCATAGGTCTTCTGAAAGGGCAGCCTTTACAATGACAAAAATAAATTTCGACATGTAATTGATAAGAGGAGCCTTATTTCACAAAGGTTTTTTCACTCGCTTAAAACGAAGCCAATTCTTTTGTGTTTTACTTTCAGTGTTGAAAGGGGATGCTTTTTGCATGAGTACGCCGCAACAGAAGCTATTTCCAAACCAGACCCAAAAAAGAACAAGTTATGTCAAGTTCTTTTATTTTTATTTTCTTTAAAAAAAAAGAGAGAGAGGACGAACTCAAAGTATTTTCGCGAGCGAATCTCTCTCTTTCTCCTCCTGCCCCGTCCGTGAACCTTTCGTTCCTCCCAACCGTTCGATCCCGTCTCGTATTTATTTTGTTTGTCCCCCGCCCCTCCACTCTTTTGCGAAGATCCCTTACTCCTCCCACTCATTCCCTCTCTCCCTCCCCGCCGCAGCACCCTCGTATTCATTTCCGCGTCCTCGTTAATTAGAAAAAATATAAAATGGTCCCTTTTTTTCCTTTTTAATTTCATTGTACTCTACGGATTGAAAACAAATAAAAGGAGGACTTTGACACAAATGGAATCGCTCGACTTATTGGATGGAGAGGGTCGAGCAGGAGCCGAAAGTCATTAGCATCCCCTCGATCATGCCCTCGAAACTTGTGTTTTTAAAAATACATTTCCGCCTTCTTTCAAAATCCACATCCTGATTTTGCGGCATTAATTTCGTGTCTTTTTGAGATACGTGTTTTGTGCGAAGGTGCATTTTTCAAGTCAAATTGACTGCTATAACAGTAAATTCGCGAGAATCGCGAATTTTTACGTGAATTTTGAAAATCTTACGAGAGTCGTGTTATTTTTTACACTCGGACGGTGAGCATTCTGTCTTTCCTCGATTAATTGGCTTGCTTGGTGGCGGTGCCAGCTCTTTTAATCCTTTGAAGATATATCTCTTAACGGTCTTTCATTCCAGGCATACAATGCGTCTCGCCTCCAACGTATTTTTTTTAAGTTCATATCGAATTTGGATTTATTCTCGCAGTTGAATTAGGTGAATCGGAATATCAGTAGGATTGAAGGTATTGAGTGGCTTTAATGCGTCTTGTCTAAATGTATGTGCATATCTCAGATAATTGTGCTGTGTTTAAGATTCCAATTCATCTCGGTAAACGAATTTTAATAGCAACTCGGGTTGAACTACTATTCAGCCTTTGTCGTTAAAATCTTACACTCCTTTTACAATTTTCATCCTACACTAGTTTTTATCATCTTACTCGACATTTATATACTTGTTCTAAAGAATCGTAAAATACGAATTACGAATCAGTTACATTCTGCTGAATTCTCCTCTTTCTCTAGGTGAAAGCAGTACCATGAAAGAATTCAGTTTGACCTTAGAAATAAGAACCATTTAGAGGTCTTATTGGGGAAATTGGTTTACTTGCGATAATTGTTTTACTTAATTGATATTCGCCAATTTTTCCGCTTCATGCACAATGATGGCAGTGGCTACTATAGACCTGTATTTGGCACGGCAGGGACCAGTTTGGTTCGAAATATTTTCCGAGACATGATACGGTACCTTCGATAAATATTATTTTATAATTTTTCTTGACCAATGTGTACCATTTCCGTGCAACCATATCTCACCCATAATTTGAAAAGCGTTTTGGATCAACATTTATCAATTTTTTGATGCCTTTGGAAAATATAAGGGGTATTGTAGCAATAAAACTAGTGGGGTATATGATATAAATAATTCTAGCCATAAACTGTATGAAATAGAGGCGAAAATGATCACGCAATAGGAAATAAACTATTAAACAGAGGTAATGGAACTTCTTTTCCCTTTGGACTATAATTACCATAACAACAAATAATCAGGACCCTGTCTCCTTATCGTGGGCTATTTCCCCTTATTTTTCTTGGATTTTACGTACATTCCCCAGTCACCCCCACTCTGACGATATGGATGTATGTGTATACGTTAATGTTATTGAATAATTCTTAAGACGTCACTTCTCAAATTTATAGAACATTCATTACCGTCAGGTGATAGGCGAGGAAGGTTTGATTAAGAAATTATTTCGACATATTTTATTATAGATTAAAAAAAGACCGCTTACGGAATACGCGGTTAAATATAAAAGTTAAGGAAATACAAGGACCTAAGAACGCTTATTGATAATCAACAATTGATTATCAAAGTTTCCTGATACATTTCAAAAATGCCATGTAGTTTGAATTCATTTTTGACGATATCGATGTTCAATGCTAAAATAAAATATGAATTAGTGACCTTTCAAGTACAAAAAGTATGACATTTTCAACGTGCAATAGACGTTTCTGGACGTGGATTCGATATACATCGATTAATTTATAGAAAACTCTTTTACAAATTGGTGATTTGAGTATAAGTTAACGGTTTAGTGGGTACGGTCTTCCTTGTTAATCTCTAGGCTACGTGTAAGTAGTTTTTGACGGTTAGTGAAATTTGCTTTGCGTCGTCGAGCACTTATAAAACCCTTGTACTTATTTTAAAACTGAAAAAAATCTTAGGCGCCATTATAATTTCTTTCTAATTACGTCCTCCATGCTTTCTACTACTCTTAATTCCTTAAATATATCTTTCTTTCGTGCTTAGCCAAAATTCTCCTCTTCTTCACAGTCCACTGGATTTCACTATATTTCAATATTTCTCCACATCAACTTTGTCCGTGGAATTACTCTCATCAAATTCCTCTCCGTTATCATTAAGTTCTCAACTGGTCTTCAAAACCACATTTAGAAAGCTTTTAAGCAGCGTTCTCCATCTTTCCTCAACGAATATATTTCAGAAATATGGCGCTTTGCCATGCTATGACGTTTTGCGTATTTCAAAATCTTTGCTATGTCATCTGAGACTGCCGACCCTCAATGCTCTCTTCTCTATTAATTTTTTGCTTTACTATTGCAATGACTTCTTCAATATCCTCCTTCGGAAGCTCATTTCCACAAAAACGTCTTTCCGCCTGAGCTCTTTGCCCTATTTTATGTTTGATCTTCCAATTTTAAGGCTTTAATTAGCATTCATCATTTTTAATAAGATCATTTCATTCGTTTTATTTTAATTAATATCCATCCCGAGCCTCTATCACTGATTAGAAATGAGCTTAAAAGTGATACAGAGTACTCCGTTGGCATGCTCACTGATTAAAACTTTCCAACCGATATTCGGACTTGATGAACTACCAGCTTAATTGCATGTCTTTCGAACGATGTTCTTCAATCATATCCTGAGCATTTTAAATAATTGAAAAAAGGATATTGGATGACACCTTGCATCTATGTGCATGTCCTTTCTTTGCTATTCATTCTTCAAGTATAATAATGCCACTTGATTCATGTAGAAAGGTTTTTTTACAAGCGTATCGATTCAGTGTACTGCTACATTCTGCAATACTTTCGTTATTTTTTCGTACGATTTCTCGAAATCTATGAGGAAAAAAGACATCCCATATAATTTAATATTCTTATTGGTTTTTTCTTGCTGCTTTGGGGTTATACGATATTATTCTATCCATAAATAAAAACATCCCGCACAATTGTTTTTCCATGTTCTCCAAATATTTATTTGCCTTCCTTGTTATTCCATGATGGTTTCCGAAGTTAAAATTTAAGTCATCACAATGCAAGAGTTAAGGAAGGAAACGAAAATACCAATTTTCAAGGGAAAATATGACCACATATCTAAAGTAAAAATAAGAGGACAAAATATATTAAAAAGTGTTCATTTTTAAAAGAAGTATCGCTGAAGGAACCTTGAGTTATTTGAGCATTTTTCATCAAATGCTAGGAGTTTTAGAAATGAGAGTAAGGCAGACGCCGGAGAAAAGACTGGCTGATAAACTTCAAAATGACTGAGTTTGATAATGATCTCTTATGTTATGTGGATGGTGAAAAATTAGTTGAAACACAACGAATGAAATAAGACTATCAGAAATGATCTGCATCACCGTGAGAAGTTGGGCTGTGAGAGAGGGTGGCGTGTGATGGTGTGTTGTTTTGAATAGTGTGATGCTGGACCATGTGTGATTGTACTGTCTTCGTATTCGCTTGGATTATCTTATCTTAAGAAGCATAGGTTTGATTTTTTTAATGAGGTGGTGAAATTTTTACGATAGAGACAGGTGTTATGATGTTTCAAGTATCGGTACTATTTCTTCAAGGCAAGTTTGATTGTGATGCTAAATACTATATATGTGCGCCAACTGACGCTGCCTCTCTGCACGTGTGTATTTTAATTATAACAATGGTATTAGTGTTTACACTAGGCCTTATAGCTCACAATATATGCAACACATTTTTTTATTTATTTATTTTACTTAACCTTTTTTTAATAATACTGCTGCGTTATTCATTATAACGGTATCGTTCGCTTGGAAACAGTAAAACGAACGGAACGGAAGGCAAACGGGAAAGTACTAGGCAATAGGCAGGAAAGGTGGATGCATTACCTTTTGATTTGTGACGGAGGGTTGAAGGTTATGATAGGAGGGAGAATGTCATGCAGGTGAGATAGGAATACGAAAAGAATAGGCATGCCGGGTCCGGTTGAAGGGAGTCAGAAACTATGCGGAATTGAATAAAAGTTTATTTTGGTGTCGAATTTCAAATTGTGTCCTGTTAGGTATCTTAGAAATGTAGCGTTGGTTAGTCAATATGTCCATCCAAAACCTACCTTAAGCACTATGGTTACATGAACTATGACACAGCCTTCGGGCTCAATCCTGTATTCGCCATTTGATCCAAGAATCGCTAGTGATAATTCCACCTCGTAAATTGATTTAATGTCCAAATGTTGTTCTACTGCCTCCTCTAAAATAATTATTCCTAGTAGTCTCGTTTATAGGAAACTATTTAAAATCATAATGCCTAATTTCCCACCCTGGGGTCGTGGCCATTTATTCTGTTATATTAGTTTCTTTTAATAAATGAATACTGTGCAGTCTATATGGGGTTGCTATTTTCAATTCATCCGTTTTTAACTTAGCGACTATGACCGTCAGTGACTTCGCTGAGACAAAAAAGAAACTAACGGTAATTGTTCAGCTTAGTAAACTAAAACGTGAAAAAGTTAATCCACAATACTATAGGTGAACTGCCCTTATATTTTCAAGGAGTGACTCGAGTACACTCTCAAATTTCCAGAGGTGATTTTGATAGAGGGAATATGCTGATGGTTTGCGACGACGACGTAGATTGATAGTTGTGAGCAAATGAAGAGAGGCTCTGATATGATGGCAACGAATGATCTCAATTGTAATAGCCGGCCTGTTGTTGATGATCAGTCCTTGTCGAACAAGTGGGATTCTTTTGTTTCCTGGGCCAGCTCTATAACACACTCATTGGTGAGCATAATTTTATGTTACTTCTGGCACTATCAGGAAGTCGCAGCTTCTGTAATGTTACCAGGAAGAAGAATTCTTTTATTCTTAGCCTAAGGAAGAGAAGAGACAATAAAAACCACTCGGGGACGTCGATCACAATAAGATCTCTGCATTGATGTCTTTAAAAGCTCCCTTCATTTGGAAATTAATGTGAAATGGGATTTAATTTTCGTCATGCTCACTCTAATTCAGCTGTATCAATAAATTTACATTGCGACAAGTCTGCAGTGTAAAATTCATTATATCAAAATCAAATTTGTTGTAGCATTTACCGTAGTCTTGGATTTTCATTTACGTATGGATTGAGAGAATGGTTTCATTAATTTGGCATCAAGATTGAAACGTACAGGTATGTACGAGGGCGGTTCAATAAGTACCCGTGTTAGGCATGAAGAAACCAATGTTTCAAAATATTTTTTTTCTACATAATCCCCTTTTAGAAAGATACACTTCTCCCTACGTTCCGGCCATTTTTTTTAACCCCTCCAAAAATAGGATTTGTCGAGCTCTCCAAAATACGCCCCTGTCTCGGCGATAACTTCCTCTTTTGAGCTAAATTATTTTCCCGCGAGCCATTTCTTCATGTTTGGGAATAAGAAAAAGTTGCAGGGAGCCAGATCGGGTGAATACGAGGGGTGCGGCAGCAATTCACGTAGTTCATGCAGTTTGGCGGCGACAACTCCGGATGAATGTGCTGGTGCTTTGCGAGCAATCGCGGCACCAATCGGGCCGACAATTTTTTCATCGCCAACTTATCATGTAAAATATTAATTGCCGTTCCCGTCGACACACCCACGGCCTCTGCTACTTCACACACTTTCATTCGTCGATCAGCGAGAATCGTGGCGTGGACCTTCTGAATGATTTCCTCGGTAACCACGTCTGCCGGGCGGCCCGGATCGCTCCTCATCAAAAACAGATTTTCGCCCACGTTTAAATTCGTTGAACCAATACCTAACTGTGGTTATAGATGGCAAAGTGTCCCCATAAACAACATCCAACTTTGCTTTTATCTCCTCGCATTTCTTCCCATCCAAAAACAAAAAGCGAATTACCGAACGATACTGCTCTTGTTCCATCTTAGCGAAAATCACGTCTTACTCGAATGGCTGCCAATACAAACTAACCTTTATATCAGTCTGAAATTTGTTTCGCTGTCGTTTAATAGATGGCAGCACACGATGATAACATAAACATCCCTCAGGAACGCCCTTTGTTGTCAAACACGGGTACTTATTGAACCGCCTTTGTATTTGTTAATTATACTTAGTATCATCAACTCGCAGTTGGTTAATCTTTTTATGAGCCTCGCTGCCCATTTTATCGTTCTTATGTCCATCACAATATTTGCATCACTGATTAAAAGCATTCATAAATTAGTTTAAGTGTGAATATCCATAATAACCTTTATATGGACGAGGGTTTCTACGGAATTCACGTTCATTGTATTTATCACGACATTTATTACGAAGGAAAATGATTGAGAAATTACGCAAATTAAAAAGGAATTAATTTTAATTACACATTCACTATTTTGTGCGCATACTATTTCCTGGGGTCTAGATTTATGTCTAGGCGTTTAAAGACCAAATAAGAATGATAAAAAAACGTGAAAGGCGTGAAGGATATTGATTCATTTACACTATAGCTTATTTTCATATCTAAATAGGGAAAAACCGCAAACTATAATCCTTTGGCTACCAGGGTCACTCGTCCATGAGACCCTTTGCGCCATAATTATCACACGGATTAAGCGGATGGGCTCAAGTGAAAATGGGAGCAAATTAATCTCCTTAATATGGAGGAGGCTCCACTTTATGATCTAATAGCCGAGGCATTGAGGTGATCAAAAAAGGCTTTGCGTGAAAAAAATGTGGCTGATGAGAAGGGACTCTCGTTGCGTATCACTTCGGGCAGTCGTACTGCCGCTACGTAGAGGTTGGAGGAGCTTACCCGATCTATTCTCTCTATGTGCGAGACTTCTCTGTCCCCGTCGCTGCAGCGGTTATCGAGAGGGATAATCAATCCCGACAGGCCGACCGTTTATGTCTGGGTCGCTCCCTCTTTTTATTTTCGCGGCAGTCTTTGAGGGATACAGGGTGAGAGGCGGAACTTTATTTCAATTTAATTCGGCCAACTTCAGCAGAGTTCCTTCACTCTCGTCGGCCCGTTTTATCGTCCATCATTCCCTCTTGTGTTCAGCCTACACCGCGACTCGGCTTGTTTGCTCGTTAAATATCAAAAGGCTCATAGAATGCTGGACTACAGACCTCAAAAAGAGAGAGAGAGAGAGAGGGAGGGAGGATTTAAAAGCATCATCATCGTGTTCGGTTCCCCGTATAGTTCAAATCACCACCACTTCTCTTGTCCGTTACCCAACATGCGGGTTGGGCATGGCTCACGCTTCTGGTCAGCAACCACTGCAGCTCAAAAGACTACTTGGATCATGCTATCACTTCCATTCCATTCTTCTCTTTTCTTTGCTAAGCACTCGGTGGTAAATTGCTCCATTGCGGACAATGATAGCATTAGCTGTTGCCGTAAAAACAGCCCACTCTCTCGCACTGAAGCCTTAATTGAACAAGCTCTTTTCCTAAGTAGAGGTTATTGCAATGTAATGCCACCAAAATAAAGGTTTGATCACGATTCCATTCATATAATTCACCAATGGAAATTTTTAGCGATTGAAATTATAATAGCCTTTATAGTGATGTTGTGAATAGTGATGGAAGATTACGAATTCTGAAAATTTTAAGTCATTATTTTCACTATCCAAGGATTAACTACATCGGTAAGATTCACTGTTTATCCTAATTTTTTAAATGATCGCCATGTGGAAAGGGTATGATTACAAACTTGAGTAAGGATTACTCATAATGTAGTTCTTATCATTTTATGATAATACAAATCAAATTTTGAGTAATCATGGAGCTACGCTATTTTTCCACCATATTATATAGTATACAATATAATAATAAATACAACCAATGCACAACTTGCAGCAAAATGAGTCATGGTCTTAGTGACAAGAACGGTCAATTACACTAGTTCGCGTTGCATCGCTGAGGGGGTCACTCATTGTGAACACAAATATCACCTAAGAGCGAAAGGATATGGATTGGATGGTATATGTTCAATTTGTGAAGTATTGCGAATGCATGTGATTGAATCTTCATTCAATACCGAATTGGGAACTTGAATAATATCTTCTGAAACTGTAATTCCCCATCGTAATAAGTTGAAAGCTAGGCTTTATATGATAAAGGGTCAGTCTAGAAACTTATTAAAAATTATATGACTGATCAGTGTTTTTAGAGATAGTCGAAAAAATTTTGAGGTTAAAACGATAGTTGCAGTTCTAGATGAAAGTTAGATGATGAAATGATGAAATGTTAGATGATGAAAAATTATGATGTTCATAAAAATGATGAAATGTTAGATGTACTGAAATGGGAGAGTTCGAAAAATAGAAGAAAAAGGAGTAGGTTAGGCGCGATGTATAGAATTGTTAAAAAGGACGAAGCGTGGGAAGATTTATGGCAAGGGATAGAAAAGCCTAACTTTAAGGGAAAAAAAGACTATAATTTCAAAATAAAAATAAGGATGCAAAAAACAAATAAGAAAAAATACTCTTTTTTAAATAGAACTATAATTGATTGGAACCAGCTGCCTGGAGGTTTGTTTGACCCCTTTCCCTCCAATGTTAGAAGTTTTACTGTAAGTGTAAATGTAAAGCAGCCACTGGGTAATGAACTTCATTGTAGTTATGAAAATATTGTTTGTATGTGATGTGGACGGCGTTTTGTATGTGATGTGGACGGCATTTTGTATGTGATGTGGACGGCATTTTGTATGTGATGTGGACGGCATTTCGTATATGATGTGGAAGTTTATTTGTATGTAATTTGGAAATGTCATTGTATGTAAGAATATTTTTTTATCTGTTTTTATTTTGTGTGTATGGATGTAATTTTCGTTGTAAGAGTTATCTTTGACCAAACTTGACCGTTGCCACCAGGAATATCGCCTAATTGCAACGTAATTGTAAAATAATTATAAAAATAAAAATAGTTCGTATTGTCTCGTTCTTTTCAAATAGTCTAACATCCCAATGATGTAATGTCTTTAAAAAATGAGTTGCGAATAATCACAACAGAATTTCGTGCATGTTTAATTCCGAAAAATAATATTCTAAAAAGATAGTTGTTTAGCTTTAAGATCAGGTATCATGAATATGCCATCTTGACATGATTAAAAAAACTCGAATTGCATAGTAATAGTACATTAAAATTTTATCGCATGACCCAGGTTTAGCCACTGTGTAATATGTCTCAATGTAAAAATAAATTTGCACTCGTAAATGCTACATAGCAACGTCACCTGGGTCTTGCAGTAAATATTTCAATGCTTAATAACTGAGTATTTTGGGTTATCAGGTCCAAGAAGTCACACCGAAAACCACGTCCGGTATCCTTATTTGCGCTGCCCTATCAAATAAAATGTTTGAGATATGCCTTCCCTGTGTACTACAACTGTAGAATACATTCCTTACTTCTGCAAAATTTAAATTAATTTTAATATTTTAATTATTTTTATTCAGTCTTTCGAATGTTTGATCAAATTCCAAAAAAGCTGACAGGGACATCTAATTTTCATATTCTGTTAGTGTTCCTATGCAGTGTTGTTGACAAACCCTCTCCGTCCAAAACTCAAATTTATCCAAACCAAAACTTGATTTTTCGGTTGCACCATTTCTTCGTGATGATTCTGAGGACTGATTTTGATGGGTGTGGAATAAAACCTATGACCAAGCATGTTGCTGTACTATTTTTTGGGCTGAGCATCAGCATTGAACTAATCAAGTTGCTTGCGCTACAGGCACACGTAATCTCATACAGCCTGTATGAAGAGGAGGGATGTTATCTTTTGCACACAGCGCGAATCTTTGATTTTCCTCGCTGTGTTAAATGTTATACCAATATTGGATCTCCTAGGGTGTGTACTGTGCGGTCTGCTGTTCCCAAAAAATAGGGTAGCTCTACGTAGGAAAGGGCTTGGTTTTTTTCCTCCAAATGCTATTTTTTGTTTTGATTTCCGTTTAAATACTTCTTTAATAATCTAAATCAAAAGCGTTTTTACCTTAAAACCGAAAGGAGAGCTGATTTTCCCTTTTAATATCTCTGTCTGATAGAGTGATTGTTTTTATTTGTGGACTTGCTTTGTCGTTACAAATGGGGAAAACTGAAGGGAGTGGGAAAACGAGAGAGGAAGAGGACCTGAGAAAAAAATGTAAAAAAACTGACTGAACTGGGAATTTTGTTCTAGAAGCGGGACAAAAAATACACTTTAATGGAAGAAAATTTTTGCAGTGTCTGTAAGGTATCATCTCCATCTATTTTGGAGAGTATTTGAGATATCCAAACGCCAAATACAGTATACAAAATAGTGATGATGATAGCTCTGCGACAAGACAGCTATTCGCCAATAAGATATGATACACCGTATTTCTTTTTATATAATTTTTATAAGACTTGCCCAGCAGTGGCAAAAAGCGGTCGCTTCTGAGCAAAATGAAGAGAAATGGCAAAACCTTTTTCAGAAAACAACGACATTCTCAAAAGGAAGGAAAAATGATTCCCCAAAATCGAAATTATTTCTAAGCTCAACATGTGAAATATATTCAGATGTAATAACATCATATTAATTGCATATGTCCAAAACCTGACTCTCCCTTGCTCTAATAATAATAAGTTTTGAATTTTCGATAATAAATTAACACTCATTGCATGGAATAAACAATTACCCAATTACATTTTTTTAGTATAGTATGGCTCGAGCTATTCTTCACTTGATGTGGGTCCCCTAAACCCACTTCAAGTAGTTTGATCTCACCCCAATCAAAGGGAGGTTCGCGGGAAATTTAATTGCATTACTTTTGGAAATAACTCCGTATTTCATTGTTTAAGCTAGTTTCCAGTCATGGCACTAAGTTATTTTCTTAGTAATTTTCTCCTTCTCTCTCCTTTTCCTCCTCACCCTTTTCTGTAAGATTGCAGAGTAGTACAGATGCAGGGCTATAAACTTCGGCTTTGCCAAATCTCTGAGAATTGAAATTAAATTTAAAATACTTCGCCTTTCCACATTAAACACTTTTATTACGACCTAGGTTTCGTTATGGTATAACATCATCAGGTGATGTTATACCATAACGAAACCTAGGTCGTAATAAAATGGTTCTATGTGGAGAGGCGGAGTATTTTAAATTTAATTTCAATATGAAGAATTTCCACCAAGTGACGCCAGAAACTGTTTCACTCTGAGAATATCCACGAAAACCTGAGAATGACACGCTTTATCAGAGTAATCGTTGTAGAACTGATAGACCCCGTTTCTCTGTCGTCCTAGTTAAAGGGACATGTTGCAGATATTGGATTTACCATTTTAGCGTCAGGCATCACGATGGCACAAAACACTTGGGGTATATATAAAGGTAGTGTAATACAAAGAGGAGAGGATGGTGGAACACATGCATTTTTCATCGGCAGGGAGAAGACTGACGGTACAGGGGATAGGAGATGTGTTAGTCAATGTGTAGGTTAAGATAGATAGATAGTCGTCTTTATTTTTGGGTGAGATTGAGACTATGGAGTCTCTTCTGCCACCTAACCCCTAAGGGGACGGAAGGTGGAGGGGGTTTGAGGTGCGAGTGTTAGGAAGTGGTTGAAGGAGAGCGGAGGATACCCTCCATTCGGCAGGGTTCAAGCCCGGGTCAGAGAATTCTCCTAGGAGCCAAATGCTTGCCGTCTCTTTACGTATTTCTGATGGGCGGAGAGTTGCGATAATTGAAACCTTTGCACTATCATTTGCCGAAACAGTGTGGAGATAGGAATGTTTGGGAACTGATGAACAGACTGATGCGGACGGCGGTGATGATTTAAGCAGATATTGAGGGTTTTGGCGAATTCTATGGTGTAGGTGGAGCAGATTTTGCAAATCAACTCGGCAAATTACTAGATAGAGATTATTTTTAAAAGGTTCCTGCGGGGGTAAATTCCTTAGAATTTTTAATTGAATAGGTTAACCGCGGTTAAGAAGAGAACCGTGTGCACTAGATATAAATTTAACAAAAAATCTTCAAATGACGATCATTTTCATGTGACGTGCTGTTAAGAAAACGATAAGCAAGAAAATATCAAAATAAGGAGAGTTCCTTTGACAGTGGAGTGAGATTAGTTGGGAGTCTTTTAATCTACTGATTGTTTTTCCGAGCCTTTTTATAAAATTATGTAGAACTGGAGTGAAGACATCTCATTTGAATTTATCTTGTATCGCGGAATATACACTGTATATATGCACTCACAATTATGAATGATGTCAATGTTCTTTATTTCAGTTTAGGAGCATGCCGGATGGTTTAATGAGCGAAAGGCTATGGGATTTATCTTTGCATTTCAAGCAATTTCAGGACAACTATCATGTTAAGTGCTCTCCCCATTACTAGTTGCTTTACGTATTTGTGTGTCATCCAATCCATTATGGCAAGGTTTGTTTTATGTTTGGTCGAATTCGAGTTTGCACACCCCTTGCATCAGTTCGTTCTCAAACAAGCTCACCAGTTCATCGACTTCCCCTTGTACGCGGATGTGTTTCCAGAGCACCTCCTTATCTTTTAAACTTCATTCCTTTAAGATAAGCAGTTCTTTAAGTGGTATTAGCTGTCAGGGGCAACGGCCGACAGCTGAAGTCATTTGCACCATTTGGAATTGGTGGGTAAGGTTTTCAGGGAATCGAGGGATGATGTAGAGAAACCCGAAGTCGGTATTATCCTACTTTTAGCAAAAGACGCCAGGGGGTCACATAATTTCTCGTCCCCACTTACTCTAATCCAATTATATGTGCTTCTCATATATTACTCATGTAGGGATCGGAAAGTCTCTTAAAAATTCTGCCCCCTTCGTGATTTGAAGCGCAGACCTCGGGGTGTGAAGTCAGTACCAAAACCGCTCCACCATGCCAATCTGAGCGGCTATTAAACAATCGCATGAAAATATCTATCGAAGTTTTTATGCGATGAAATATCTAAGTAATTTTCTCATTTACAATTTGCATCCATATCCAAATTGGAGACTCACATTTAAGGTTCTTAAAAATTGACCTCAAGGCCAAGGGAATAAATTTTGGAAGAACTGAAATGTGATTACATTAGTTCAAAATAAAACTTATTGTTTAACTACTAGTAAATTCGTGGTAATCTGGCCAAGCAAAATGTGCAGAAGACTGCAGTAACTCCCGAACAAATTTAATTAATTAATGCTGATAGGGTAGTAATACAATATATAATTCGTGTGACACAGGATATTCATTGAGTCTATGAGATAGGGTTGCTGGGAGAAATTCATAGAAGGCAGTAAAGATGTATGCAGAACATTTCGATTGGCGATGAAATACTGGAACTGTGATAGAGGGGAGAATGTTAGGCGAAAGAGGGAGGGGTAGGAAACGAATAGGAATGTTGGACGGAATTAAGGAAGATAAAATGTATGCGGAATTGAGGAGCAGTAGTTTAGGTTTGAGTCAGATTTTGTATTAGGCTAGTAAATGTAGGCGTGGTTAATCTGTATTCATCCAAAATCTACTTGAAACGGCAGATTATTAAGTTATTAGCATTGCAAATACATATATTTTCCTGGTTTTCGGAATATTTTTCTCCACGAGTGTGTTTTTGGTCTTATCGTCTATCGTCTTGGGTCTTGTTTCCCCATGTTAAAACACACTACTTTTTAAAAAATTTGTCGTCTCAGGCGTAACTTCATGGAATTTGCATAACATATTGAAATGTAATGAAATAATTGACTTTGTAATTCCACATACTTTCCACAAAAGTGTGTGGAATTACAAAGTCAATTATTTCATTACATTTAAACACTACTTTTTCATATTTAACCCTTCTAATGACCATTTTTCAGGCGTACATTTTGACAACTTTATCTTCCTATTCCTTGTCATAGGACTTAATCCAGTTGCTTGTGTATTTTTTCAACTTTTCATTTTCCATTTTTTCATATCTTGATACAGGCTGCGGGATATACCACTTACGGACCCTTGGTCTCTCTTTCTTGAATGATCATAAATATCCAGTCGTCTTTCTATTTACACGGCTTACTTTTCATTCCATTATACTTTTTAACCTAGAGTGACATTTTCATGTCACGGGAATCTGCGTAAGCTGGAAAAATGTCAAAGATGGAAATACAGGAATGGTAATAGTATATACATGTAGGTATTTTGAAATTTTTATTACTTCCTTCGGTTTACGGAACCCGTTAAACACGTACGTAAAGCATTTGGTATAACTTATATTTTTCTGGGTCGGTTGCATTTGACTCGATGAAGATGGAAATATTGCCATGACATTTTTTTGGAGTAGTCTGTTCCAGCAATCCAGCTGTTTAAAATTTCAACGGAAAATGTGACTTTTTTATATTTTAAATTTGTAATCTTTCTGGACTTAGGTTTTGAGGTAATTATTCGATTAATATAAATTTAGTTATGACTTACGCGTTTTTAATTTTGCATGAACGTCCATGCCCATTGTTTCATCATTTCTTGTCCCAAAGAAGTCCGAATTTACTGGAAAAGTTACGTGATCCTCTGAAATTTCGTCTTTGGATGGTTTTCCTGTAAACAGATCTGAAGAAATTTTCTGCCTAACAGGTGGCATTCCCCGTAATCTATCACATGTAGCTAAAGCATAAATTGGAAAATTTGGGTAACTCTTTTATCCCATACAGAAATTTCTCCCTTTGACAATCCTCTACTCATTTGACTAACCTAAGGGCTTTATTATTTCGTTCTATATTATTTACTGAACCGGGATTCAATTTGACTCGGGAAATGCAGAAAAGGAATACATATCTTGACGCTGGGAGACTACATCCACAGAACAACAAAGTACCTGAACTATGTTTCATGGAATACGGAACACGAAGCGATTAGGTGCGAACGAGAGCGCGAATTCTCTTTCTGTGCGGTATAAAAATCTCGCCCACGCCCTCAGTCCTTCCTTTGTCCTGTTCCTCCATCCTCTTTCCTGCGACTCGAGATGGCTCTCTTTTATGAAGCGCAATTCAAGTCACCAGGGGTCACAATGGGGCCATGGGTTGGAAATATTCCTTCAGCCGCCAGTGGGTTCAAGAAGGGGCGTGATTTAAATGTGAAAACGAGCATTTTATGCGCGGAAACAAGGAGGATGTGATGAAAAACATGTATGCGATAATGGAAAAAGAATTATTCGTCTCTAACCGTGGGAACACTCCTTTTTCCGAAAAAAAATACTTGACACTCTTTAGGGAGCGGGTCTGAGAAGGAATGGTCGTGCTTCTCTGGGTTCATGCGTCATTTACGGGGCGCGGTTCCTTCAGAAATTTAAGGAGAGATTAGTCGCGTCCTCATCGCTGTTGCAGTTTCAAAATTTTGCGCTTCCTTTCGGCAAGGGATAGCCTAAGTTTTGCTTTTCTTTCTACCGCGGAAGAGATATTGCAAGGTCTTTCCGTGAAGCTTGGACTTAATTACATCCTGGCCAGTTAATGTAGAGCGTGTATTGCCGGGGAAAGCCTCTTGATTAAGGTAATTATAGATAAGAAAGTCGCTCCGACTTGCGTGGAAATTAAATTTAGTAGTGAAAAAAATCTGTGGGAGTGTATGGAAGTTTATTTACTGCTCATAGTGGATAGTAATATTTTAGTACTTAAAAGGCGAACCTAGACCCTTTTTTAATCGTTATTTGAAAAAAATGAGCTGAAAATTAAATTCTACACACTTGTAAGGATAGGAAACCATTTTTCATCATATGCTTTGCAAATTATAGGAGAAATCAATTTGTTGGAAAAGATCTAGGGGTCGAAAGAATACCTAAAATCGCGTTTTTTTCCTGGCTCTGTCATTCTACTGAAGCGTATTTCATAAGAAACTTGAAAAATGACGAGTGCTGAAATTAATATTTTTTAGAAATGATTTTACTCACTTATTTTGTCCTTAATTAGTATCAGCTTTTTTAATCCATCAAAAGTGTCATCGTTTCGCTATTTTCCTTTAAATGGACTCTAATATTTATCAAGAGGGAGGACAAGGAAGAGGTTGCTCGGTAACTTTTAGGTACTCGGTCATTTTTTTCATCATTCCAGTTATTTTAAGGCCATTTAACAATGGTTGCTCAGGACAGTGTCTCAAGTCTGCAATTGAAGCCTTGGAAATGGTACGAATCATGAATCTCGCTGATCAGAATCTCGAATCTCGAGTCTCGAAAGAGAAAGTGTAATCAACTGCTGCCAGGACTTAAAACACGGTACCTCATCTGCGCCGCTATGAAAAAACTCAAATATTATGACTAAACATATGATACTGTAGTATCAATAACCATTGTAACACAGCCTTAAATCTACATAGGACAGTTCTTTAGGACATTAAATCAAGCAAAAGTGTAGGGTGAGATGGAAAGGTGGATTCGTTGAATTCTGCTCCCCTCCCTCCCTTTTAGATTCTTTAACCTCCATTTGAGTATAGATAATTATTCTCATAATCACAATGAATTCGTCATTTAGTGAGTGGAATTTGACTATCAAGAAGGGGATTTGTTTACAGGTGATCGTTTGAGGGAAATCAGAACGAGTCTCTTGAGGCTTATTCTACTTTGCTGCTTGACAAATATTCGTTAGCTTCGGCAGTCGGGATTTCTTCACAAAGATTTTTTCATTAGATCATTGTATTCACGTGCCATCACAGGATATTTCTTACGGAATTTTATTGAATGGAATCAATGCGGAGCCGTGGCAGCGTCATTGCAACCATGCGTCGAGCGTTTTATTTTTCCTTCCTAGATTTTCACCAGGCCACTAACTACTCTCTATCCTTTCGTCATAGAAAAACGACTTATCCTTCCTTCCACCACATCCCACACAGAAACGGAAACCTTTTAATGGAAGATCCTTCCATCATCGAGAAAACAGGAGGATGAATCCATTTCTCAATCTCCCTAGAGTTTCATTTTTCTCATTTCGGTACAGACTGAATACCAGGACAAAGGAACTTATCCTCCTCACGTTGCATCTTAACACTTAAGGCAGGAAGTTGAGGACGGCTCCATAAACGTCAGCATTTTGTCTCTCGCCAATAAGTAGGTCGACGCGTAATGTTCATCAGCTCCTCAGTGCCCTAAGGACTCGCACTGCGAAAGGATTGGCTCGTGAATCGACTGAATCCAGTGTTATCTTTGGGTTCTCGATTAAATAAACGCATTCGGCAAGTCTGACAATGAGCCACCTTCTCTCTTCCTCTTTATTTAAACAGAGCAGTGTCGCTCAACAGCTATATTTCTGCATATATTTCAGCTATGCGTCTAATAAGTCTATTTTTTTCCTTTTGAATGTTCAAAACGAGGACTTACATTTTTTCTGGCGAAATCGGACATTATGGTAGCAGTTGCTGCTTCTGGCATAGCGGCCACATTGTTGCAAGGATGCCGTACGGCTCATTCAGCGTTCAAGTTGCCGTTAAACCTACAAAATTCTGAACAAGTGATATGTAACTTATGAAACAGTCCGCAATGGCCAACATTTCAGAAGCATTTAAAATTATATGGGGCGAATGCACGATGGCGCACGAACGCACATTGGAAGGACTTGACCGGACATTGAAAGATCTGCGCAATGACTCAAGATGCTTTGGTGGCGCAATGATTTTACTGCCTGGCGGTTTCGGTCAAACACTGCCATTCATACCAAGATTTACTGCTGCCGATGAAATAAATGCTTGCTTCAAATCATCAAATCTGTGGTGCTATGCGTAGAAAATTTAACTGACAACAAACATGAGTTTTATTGCTGAACGATCCATCTGCTGATGATTTCTCCAAGCAACTGTCGACTATCGGCAATCGCCGTGCTCCTGCCGACAAATCGAGCGGATTGATTTCATTTCCTCAAAATATTGCAATTTCGTTTCAGCTCACCAACTTAGTGTTCCCGAACATCATTGATAACTACTAAAATAACAAAAGATTGAGTGAGCGAGCAATTTGGTGGCTAAGAACAAAGATGTAGATGACTTAAACTTCATAATTCAGATTCGAAAGAAACTGCGGGAGATGCCGCAACAGTAACTTTTAACGGAGTCATCTACTAATATGCATTTCTGTGCAACATGTTCAGTGTAAAAATCATTCGCCTTGATCAAGGCGAATGATTTGTACACTCTGAAATTTTTGCATTGATATTCATAATTCAGAATCAAATCGTTGGTGCACTGCATTCATTCAAATCTATTGAATTTGTAACAAACGAATACGAAGTCACCAAGTATCCATCTGAAGTTTTTAACTCTCTGAATGTGCTTGGCTTACCAATGCTCATTCTCAATCCGAGGATTCCTATGATCCCAACCGATATGGCCTTTGAGTTTAAACGAATACAATTTCCTATCCGTGTTGCATTCGCGATGACGATTAGCAAAAAACAAGGCCATTCGTTGAGTGTTTGTGGCCTGAATCTAGAAAACCCATGTTTTTCTCATGTTCAATTATATGTGGCATGTTCACGTTTTGGTAAACCATCCGCTTCATTAGTTTTGCACCTGATAACAAAATAAAATTTTTGGATATCTGAAGGTGCTTGACTCAAGAGACTAAACCCGAATTTATATATGTACATTTTGAATAAAGAAAATGCCTTCCTGACAAGCCATTGTAATGATTATTTTTGTAGTTTTGTTGAATTTTTTTCTTATATCATAATAACAAGTAAAATATGATTAAAATCGGTGCAGCCGTTCTTGATTTGTAAATGTTATAACAAAACTGTTAATTGATTGTTTGGCGGTACGAAGTTCGCCGGGTCAGCTAGTATACATATGCAAGAAAAAGATTTTCCAATGCTTGCATGAATGAAGCCCGTGATGGAAGAAACTGTAGTCGGAAATATCGATTGAGTAAGGTCTAGTATGGGATGCAAGAGGAAAGCAGTGGAAGAAGCGCAAGAGATTATGAAGTATTAAGAGATTAGCAGGGAATGGGATAGCTCCGGGAGTTGCTACAAACTAATCCCCAGAATGAAAACCTGTGTCGTGGCTATTCCTGTGTAATTGAATTTGAAACTTAGATCTAAAATTTTTCAAATAAGTTATGGTATCAATCTCAACGCAAGTTCAACCGCTCACTAGTAACTTCATTTTGAATTTCACAAATAAATATAAAAGAGGATAGCGTCCACCAGAGGGTAACCTCTTTCTACATTAATGGATAAAATATACATCAATTTATGAACCGGAGAGCAGTAAAACTTTGTAAGCAGCAAAAAAAGTATGAATTGAGTAATTTATCCATTGTGTGAGTTCGAGTTAGAGGCCTTTCTCTTCCCTCAGGATACTTACTATACTTGAATAGGAAGACGTGTAATCGAAATTTAAATTGAAATGCAAGAATAAAATTTTTTAATTTTGTAGCTAAAGAAATGTATTTAAAATCAAATTCGGTCTCTCAAAATAACGACACATATGACTTAAGTTTTAATTGAATTAACTCTTCTCTTAACTCTGCTGTAAAAATATTTTATGTGACTTTTATAGTTTAATTTTATTTTTTAACCGACTTTTTAACTTATTCTAATATTTTTTGGTTCACAGTTATTAGCATGAAAATCACCCCTTATTGATTAAATTCTCTTTGATGAATTATCGTACTGTTACGTGGGAAATCCGCTGATAATTCGTCTCGAAATTACACGTGTCTTGTGACTTAATAGAAGCGTTGACAGTAACCACGTAGTAATTTGTAGGGAATCCTTCAAGGCGCCAGCTTCCTTCTCCACTCAATTTTCTCCTACTGTCTCCACGTACACTCGTTTTATTAGTCACTCATTTCTGAATTTTATATAATGGTTTATACATATTTAGAGTAATTCTATTGTAATGTGCACAATTGCTTTCGTCAAATCCCTTTGTGGAGAAAGAAATCGTATTGGTGAATTTTATTAAGTCCGTAAATAAACGAATTGGGCATGGTGAACTCATGGCTAGTAAATCATGCGCGGGTACGCAAGTTTGATGGAAGTGTGTAACTGCAGTATCAAGATAGCGAGGTGTAAATCGCGGAAGTGTTTCACTCGAGCCTGTTTTCTTGCGGCAAGCCCTCTCTGTAGACCTTCGCTCAACACCACGTGCTTCTGGACCAAGGGGCGCCTAAAAAGGGGGCTCGGGGATTGTTCCACCTCCCCGAGTCTGGTTGTGGTACTGACCCCCCATGTCTTCCCTCACAACATACTATGCTCCCTCGTGTGGAAATGTGAGGTCGCAATTAGTCCTTTTTGTTGTCATTCCGGTCTTCTGAATGTTTAATTGGTAAAATTTTAGTCCTGTCTTTTAAATTCGGCTGATTTAGAGAAAAAACACGGATCTTTTTCCCCCAGAAGTGGTGTAATATTACTGTACACATCATCGTAAGATAGATTTCAAATGTATTCATTAATACAATATTTTCCGGAATGATTTACTAATTAGCGATGGCTATTGTATGTGCCATATGGATGTACTAATTGTATCTAATAGAGCATTCGTATTTAGAATACTTTGCAGCAAAGTTATTGATAAGCGAAACGCGAAGTTTACCACGGTTTTTATTGCATTTCGCATCGATCCGTTTTTGAAAAAAAGGTGTCCTTAATGATGTGTAAATTGCGATTATTAGGAAAAAATGATTAATTTTGTTTTTAAATAAAATAATAAAATATTTGCAAATCAATTGGAAGTTTTGGACCTAGTGTAAGCTGGTGTTTCTTTAAAGCCAACAATATTTTCTCATTCTACAGCCGATTTATTTTGTATATATGCAATTTTTTCTCTTTATATAGCCGAAAACCTGGAAATTTAACGGAGAGAAAGATGAGATTTTGTTCAGGAGGCCATTTTTTGCAAATAGGATAACGAATGACTTGTACTCAGAGTATACAAGAGAACAAACGTAGGTTTGTTGCCGGAAAGGCGCTACCTCCTTCGAGGAGGCAGGCGGTAAGCATTGGACGGCAGCACTTTCATTCAACCTGTGGCTGGCCTCCCCGCCCACAACCTACCTGTTATTCTTGCTTCATGTTCCACTCGAATCGTGGGAAATGGTTTCTAGTGGAATTTTCTTCCTTCCTCTACGGCTCGGAATTGACTAGCAGTAATCCTTTGGCTTCGACGAGTGAATATTTTTAAACGGTTTCCACGGGACGTCATTCGGCATTTCCAAACCTCATACCCATTCATTTTCCCTAACGGCGGGAAATATTTTAATGCATTACGATTTCCTCAACTTAATTTATTTTTTCTTTGAATCGGTTGGTCTAAAAATATTCAACTCGAAAAATTAAATTGTGCCGTAACATGGTGGATTTATATCACCATTGTAAATTTACTAAAATTTACTTTTCAATAATGGGTAAGAGTCAACTTTCATCCTGGTTATTACAGCATCACATGATCAATCCGGTTTCGCAGTAAGCCCTTAATGCTATGGAAGCTAAATATTGTTTTTAATTATGTCATTAATGAAGGTCGATGCAATAAGATACGTAAAAGGTTTTTAAAAACTTTCTTATTTTAGGAAAATATACTTTAAATCTTCTATAATCGTAAAAGGTGATGATAAAATCTATAGGCGTACATTAATTAAAGGGAATTACTTTTAATATGACAAAGAAATTCACATCGAAAACAATATTCAATAGTGCTAATGACAAAGGTAAACATTTTTCAAAGTTCATTTTTTTCATTTTTATCGAATACTAGTTTAACATAGATATTGAAACCAAGAAGGATTGCAAATTATAAAATTTCTGATTAGTGTATAAGAGTGGCTTTATGACTCTTTCATTTAAGGGCGTGATTGAAACCCTTGCTAAAACTCTGTCATTAATGTTATTAACTGCTCAAGCGAATATGTATCATATTGGGATATTGGCTTTTTGCTAGGAAAGGCAATAAGTTTATTAGCGCGTCATTGTACAGTCTGTCTATCCAAAACCTGCCTAAAATACAATACGTTAGAATACCAATATTACTAATAATGTAACTACGTATTATTCCGAAATATATATTTTAGCTTACTTCTGCCTTATCCTATTTCATGGCTGTGTAAGGGCGTGTTGAATTATGTATCAAAGAGCAGTTGTAAAATTTGAAATACCGGTGCTCCCCGAATAGGGTTGTCATCGGGGGTTTCCACCGGTTCAAGGATTCAACTGCCGACATTTGGATGACTAACTCCGTTACCGTCATCTAGGCATTGATGCGAGTTAATTGATTCCATGAGGAGGATGGCGGCGTTAGTAATCGAAACGTCAGCAGCTGAAACTCAGACGTGGTGGAATACCTGCGAAGATCTCAAAGAATCCTGAAAAAGTGAAATTTGTTATTTTTACTTAAAAACTTTGTTGCACTACTACCAGTTTCGACGCATAGTCTTTTTTTATCAGATTCTCTTTTTAACTGATGGATACTCCGTTCTGAGTGATGATGCATGGAGGTCAATTATCTTAAAATTTTGAAGTGCGATGAAATACCTGAATAATATTTATGGTAAAAATAGCAAATTTTAATGAGATTCTGTGGACGTAGAACGGAGTTATTGCAAATTTGGTCCTTTTATCGAGCAAATGGGGGTAAGGATGTTTCAAAAGCGAATACAGTCAGGCAAGAGCCGGCGGCAACATAGTTTTTAACTGCTATCACCTGCCGTATACCTCGGTCAGCGCGTGGGATGCGATAAAAATATCGTACGGCCCTAAAAGGATTGCGTGAATAGATGGAATTCAGTAAGAAAAATATTGCAGAAATAAGTGTTTCCTTCTTAATGTATGGATGAAGGGAAGTTTTATGTATTTTCTTAAAGTTTAAATATTGGGATATTTTTTGTTAGTGAACCACAATCTACTGGTTTTTCGATTTCACGTACAAATGAATGTGATTGGCTCATAAACATTTATCTCTCATTGGCACAACATTTTGGCTAGCTCCTTAGGGTAATATATCCTCTAGGAGCATACGTAAAGGCACTCGCAAGAAATCGGACAGTTCTTGCCTTGAGGGTAAGCATGAGCGTGTAAAATGAGTTACGAATACAAGAAGTAATCAATTTCACCAATAATAAATCAAAATATCCTCTCCCTTCAGGGTTCCAATGGTTCAATAGAAGAGGATAAAGAACACGTGATATCCTCGTTGTATTAAATTAATTTCCCACTCTTAGGCACGCGAGCCGTATGCAAAGCTTTTCCTTTCGATATAACAGACAAGGTGGTAATCTCTTAAACGTCCCTCCGTCCGAGAATTGTTACGGCTTCCTAAGCAGCACGGAAAGTTCCCATTAATGACGGTGAACATTCACGTCGCTGAGTCTTTCCCTACCACATAGTCTATTCTACTTCTCGTGTTTCACTTATCTCAGTGTTTCGGTTATGTATAATGCTGAAACGACTTATCGCTTGTTGCTTCTCGGCACCTGTTAAGAATGTACCTTTCATCATTTCCGAATCTCTCTGTATACCGAATAACCTGTGATTAACTGAGGGGTTCTGTTTTTATACTCACAATTGTTCCATAACCACAATGTATTATGCTCGATCATTATTCTGATGCAGAAGCTATAACCTTGAAGGAAAAAAGAGATTGTGGATTTTATAGTAATGAGTTAATCGTTAAGTGTGGAATCTCAACTACTATTGATGATTCCATTGAATGGACTCAAGAAAACCCTTCTCTACTCTACCGTTACCGGCACGCAGGCTCCATGCGATAGATGAAGTAATCGCTGGATTGTTTCCAAGCAAATAATTGTGTGTCGTCCAAGGTTTTGCGAAGGACGCATAAGTATGAGACAGTAAAAACTTTAAAGTTTAGCGTAGAGTTTTGCGGCTTAGGCACTTGTTAGACGGCTAGATTTTCGAGATGTAGGAATCGTGGAAATCATAGAGATCGTGGAGAGTTTAAATAAATAAATATTGGGTATGGAGAGTAAAACAGGTTTATTAAAGCTGCATTAGTTGAGCTCAATTTGAAGAAGATAGAAGCCGTGAACGGGAGAAATATTGTGAGGTAGCGTACTGTTGGAGACTGGGGAAAAGACAGAAGGATATCCTGGGGAGTATGAAGGGATACCATAAACAAAAATGGACATCAAGGAGCAGATGACTTTGCACAAGGTAACAAATATCTCCAATTTCCTGAAGAGAATATTCTAATATTTATGTACGGTAAAAATGTTGCAATTTAAATATTTTATGGAATATTACGTGTACATTCAAGGAGAAGAACCTAGGATTATACACTTAAAATAAACATGACACCATTTAAATCCTCAATATGAGTATATTGTAAGGTCTTCCCTTTATATTGGCATATTAGGCCATCCAGTTTTTTCCTTGGGAAATTATGCCTAGAGTTAGAGACAGAGCTAACTATTAGTGCCAGAGCCAACAAGTAAGCCAAAAATTGGAGCAGGTGGAGCAGTTAACCAATCTCTGAAGTTTTTTGGTCCGAAAAATCAAAATAGTAAGGAAAGTAGGAGAAGAATTGCGTTAGGTAAAGAAGCTTTCACAAGAAGGAAGGAACTGATGGCAGGGACTCGTTAGTAAGTATGTTAAGAAATCGTTCGTCAAAACTTTGATGTGGAACGCGGTTTTGAACGAGGCGGAAACGTGGTCATCGAAGCAGGTTAATAGACAAGGTTCGGATGCTTTTGAAATGTGGGTGTGGAGAAGGATGGAAAAGATGAAGTGGGCTAAAAAGAAAACAAACAAGGAGGAGTATGGTGGGGAAGGAGAGGAGATTGCCGGGAGAAATGAAAAATAGGCAGGAAAGGAATGCAGAGTATTTTGAATCAAAAGGAAATGGGATATTGAATACTGTGATGCTCGGGAGAATGTTGGACAAAAGAGGAAGGGGCAGGAGTAGGATAGGAACGTAACGGAATCGAGGAAGGGCTTATTGCAATTTTGGATTTCAGGCTGTTTTGTTAGGCGAGTCAAGAAAACTGTCGCGGTAATGTTTGGTAGCTTATACCCATCCAAAATCTACCTTAACCTTTACATAACAGGTATTAATACGTAATAATAAATCTCTAACTCCTGTAATGTTTGTAAAACATTCATAAACCGAATATTTTCCCTTTACAGATCTCATGGGTCTATTGCTCTAGTTTTTTTTTATGTTTTCTTGATGAATTCGGTGGAGATTCTTTTTGGTTTACATCTTTTCGAGGCAAATAAATAAATATCCCAATTTGAAATACGTTGTTAAAGGGGAAAGAAGAAGCATTTTTTGTGACGCCTCGATGAATCGAATCACCCGCCTCTACCACTTGCAAGACTCATTTACATCGCCTTAATTTATCACGAAGCCCTATCCGCACAATATCGCGTTGATTGCGGCGCATCAGCTGCCGTTCCATCCATTCATCCCCTTTTGGCGTACTTATTACCTACCCTACATTAGGGCCCTCCGCTTTGACGGGTGACAGATGCAGATCTACTGCGTCGCCGTTCCCAGCGACAGTCTAATCTTATTCACCCTTCGAGAGAAGGAGACTCAGTCGTCTAGTCGAGCCCGTGGCGATGGATCTAAAGTCCGCGGGTATCCTTATTTCCTTTTCCAATTCTTTCATTCTCTTTTACCCAAGACTGTCAAGTGCACCCGCAAGTACGTGAACGAACTAGTGTATTGCCTGTGGCGATCATAAACTTTCTCAAATTAAAGGAAGTGCAGTAATCATGGGAGATACGGGAAATTTTATTATATTTTTCATGTATCTTTAAATTCCTGCTTCGTGGCAGGAGTATGCGGTTACTGACCGAAGCGTTCCAGAAAGTTTACCGAGGGCTTGTGGAAGTGGTGATTTATTATTATCAATTAGCTGCTATCAATTAGGCTTTCGATGTATCCAGTGACTATATTCACAACTGTGCTTCTAAGTCCTGACTATCGGACAAAAATATCCATTAACCCCTAACTAAATATTATATTAACTCGTTATTTAGCCCTTTTTTCTTTCTAACTCCCTAAATTAAATCTCAAATGCCAATTCTTTGGTCCTTTACTCCGTTTTTGACGTTTTCCGTCTTTTTCCGTCTTAGGCATCCCATCAACTTTCCCTATATTCTAAATCCACTTGTCATACCGTCTTCGAATTTATTTCGCAACCATCTCTCTAAAAATACCTTGCCTAAGATATACTCATTTGTTTTACTTTCTGTACTCTTTATTCCTTGCATTATTCTCCTCAAGCAAACCTTAATAGCTTCCAATTTTCGTTTAATGTCTGGTCTCAGCAACCTTGTTTTCGAGTCGTGCACAATCATGCTCCTTGCTAAAGTATTTATCAGGCTTTCCTTCACAATTTGAGTCGAATTTCCATTCGTCAATTTTGTTCTTTTTTGTTAAACCTTTATATGGGAATTAGAAACGAAATTATATTACGCGTCTCCTTCTCCTCTCGAAGGAAAAAAATCAGACATCTACCAACTCCAAATGTCGAATTTTATCGGATCAATGTGTTTTCCTATTTTGGAATGAATCTTTAAGATCTTAAGGTTTTTTTTTCATTTTTACTACTTAAATTTCTGTGAATCAGATGTTTATGTCAAATCGTTAATCCATACAATCCAGTATCCCTATCTTGTAAGCGTGAATTTCGCCCACCTCAATTTTTATTGCAAGATAAACTCGGCTCTTGCCTATCATGACGACTTTCGAGCTGGTTTCTGTAAATGAGGTAATTTATTTCATTTCCTATTGGCATATATTTCATTTTATAGCAATGGCAATCCTAGAACATTAGCTTAGAAGTTATCGCAAAATATAAGTTTCATTACGACCACAGTTAATGTGGTACTAAGGGTCACCAATAAGATAGCAGCCAGTTTCATGACGGGTGCCAAATGGTACCCGTAATTTCAACGCGTAACTGGGAAGAAACTCGTGGAAGAGGCATGGGATGATAGGAATGAAAACGGTGAGGAATTTATAACATCAGTTACATTTGGGGATAGTCGGGCTTTATTTACACAGTCAGGCAAACTTTTATAATCATTTTCTAACGCATAAGAAAATAATTATGACTGGTATGGCACAAAAATTGATGAAAACAAAAAAAAAGGTTATCAGATTTTCAAGAAAGAAAAAGACTAAGGTGAATATGCGGCAATGGTATATTACGCTGATAAGTTGAACGTTGAAATTATAGGAAGGACTATTTTTGGTTAAACAGTTATCTATCTCGGAAGTGTTTTGACAAAGCCGTTTAAAGTATTAGGAACATGAGAAGAAGAATTTCGTTTGGCAAAGTTTCGTTGAGATAAGATGTTAAGAAGGCTAATGAAAAGTTTACATGTAATAAGTAAGATGATTGGTGTAGGTTTGAGGCTTTTGGTATCGAAGATGTATCGAATTCTTCTTATAAAAGTCTGAAATGTTCAAAAATTCCAAAGTCACATATCGTGTCATGTTTGCAGGGATGAAATGCTGAAACTATCATTATTCGCAGCAAAATCCGTTATGCAAATTTGAAGGGATTATCAACAGACCTGTAGCTTTCAAAAATAGGTTTTTCCTGCCAGAGTGATCTTCTTCACTCCATTAAATAACTATTTTCTGATTCCTGTTACCAACGGAGACGAGAGAAATCGTATTGGCATGTCAATTATTTGTAATTTATTTTTCAGCGGAAGAGAGAATTTGAAGATTCGGATATTAATAATTATTGGGTAGTCTACCGTTTAAATTAGATTTCCGATAAGTATAAATGGGTACATTTTTTAACCTCTTCAAGTACAAGTATTATAAATTGTAGGAGCTGACTTATTCACGAGTTTGCAAAACATTCAGCCTCGAGTGAGCCAGTGGTGAGCGGAGAGAGTGGACTTGGTGAAAAAGTGATTTCCGGGAAAGAAATTAGGAAATATTGAAGGCTCTCATGATCCTAAAGAAAAAATGTCAAAGAGCACCCTCAATTTGCGTTTGAATACAATGAGAAACACACTGCATTTTCGCCATGCATGTGATAACTGTGCTTATATGCCCGATGATGCTGCACCGCTGTAAAACCTGAGTCGTATTAAAGGTTATTTCTCATGTGGATTTAAAAACTTTTATTTTGATATTATTCATAATGGAAAAATTCCACAAAGTTACGCCTGAAACGATTGATAATCTGATCTCCATTGACCTTTTGATGATCCTGAGAACCACTTTAGCTGCATGAAAAATCGAGTTTATAGTACTGTAGTCCTCGTATATGGCTGCATTTTCCTTTTTTTTGAGAATGGAACTAGAACTGACCGACAAAATCTTCTGGCCAAATTCCTTCTTTATAAATGCTTCCCATTACCCATAACAAACTCTGTCTACCGCATTTTTCTAATTCCTAAAGTAGTTCTGCGGTGATGTTATTTATTTACTTGGCCTTATTTGATTTCAACCTTGTATTGCCTTTCCTTTCTCCAAATCAAGTTTTCTTGGACCTATGCCCATTATATGTCATATACTCTATCTAGGTCTTAAACTTGTTGGCTTTATAGCTCTATCTTGAAGATTTATTTATTGGACCTTCCATGTCTATTTTAACTTTTCTAGATAAGTCAATGATTTTTCTGTCGTGTCTTTAATTGTGAACACAGATTTTTCCTTCTTATTTTCTGCTGGTGCTTTAATCTCTCTGAGCAGCGAACCCAATTAACCATTCCTCTCTAAACTCTGCATAACTTTGAAATGCCTCTTTTGCCACCCTTCTTTCGCCCTATAAGTTTTCCGCCCCAATTTATTATCTATTTCTTTCTATTTTCTTCTACCTGATTAATTGTTTTGAGTCTTACACTTCTTTCTCTCGTCCGTCTTTCGAAGTAACTACTTCAATCTTACTTTCGAAGTAACTTCAATCAATTGTTGCTTGTCCATTTTCCTTTTAATGTTTCTATTGTTACGTTTGTGGATATCGACATCTCTTATATATATGGATATCCAACCTGTCGTCTACATTGCGGGTCTCCCTGTCCCCACTCCACTGCATCCAGGTACTCCTTTCTTTTCGTCCCTGTTTATACTTCTACTTACTATTTTGTCTTCCGTCTTTCTTTAATATCCTCCTGAATATGGCGTTACGCTATAATCGTTCTAAATTATGTTGGGAAACAACATCGGCTCCCGGAAAGAATTTTCCAAATTTTATGAAGGCACTTAAAAAAATATAGGTATGATACAGATGTAGACAAATGATATTAGCATGGAAAAATATGTTCTAAAAAAATGGGAAGCCCGTGCAGTTTAATTTATATTATGTTTACACTTTTAAAGGTATCAATTTAACTAATACTGTTACGAAGTACATTCATGAGGTTCATTTTAAAAGGGAATTATGAAAACTTAACATACTGCTGTAAGGTTAATTATAAATGTACGTTTTTGCGTGAATATCCAAAGTTAATATTTCTGTAGACGTTGAATCAACTTAAGTGCTATGAAAATTAAATGAAGCTATGCAATTCTGTAAAAGTATTGTCTTTTACTTTGATTCAGGTATGCATTTAGTAATTTAAACCTAAAATATTCAAATGAAGTATTGGGGGATATAATGGTATGAAATAAAATATAAATGGTAACCAAAAAGTTCATATAAATCAAAATTTTAGGCTAGATGATATGGGGAAATAAAAATGATTGTACTTTCCCACAGTAAATACATGACTTACACTGATCTTTTCAACTCTCTATGCCATTATTAGGTGAGGTATATGTATCGAGATGATGTTTCGGGGAGTCAAAATGCACCTCATAATAAATGACTTTGTTGTGGCAGTGCGATATATTTCCATTATTCATAAGTTTTCCCCGAACAATCAGAAATCATAATAGTAAGAAACCGAAGTCACTTTAGAAATATTAAAAACATTGAATCTACAAGTCGGAGCAAAGTTAAACATTGCAAAGCTGTTAGGTATACTTTCAGGTGCATTTTTATGCTAGTTGGTAGTTTGAGTGTTTGCATGTGTGTGGGGTGTAAGTGTACTTGCATGAATGTATGCCATGTTTTTTTTTGTGGATGCATGAATTTGTGGTTTTTGCATGCGGTTTTTTTCTTTTCTAAATTATCGGCGGCTAGCGGGGTATTAAGTAGATGTAGAAGTATAAATTTGATTTTTCCAATAATTTTAATTGAAAATTTTCTATTGCTTTAAACTACCCGATGAACCAAAGGCAGGCATTCTTAAAGGTGTGTCGGCATAGCTGGGACGGTTGAGGTCCGAAAGGTTTTCCGGCGAACTGGGAAGAGAGGATTCGTTCAGTCTTTCATAAACCGACTGAGTGAAAAAGGTTTTTGAGTCGAATACAAAACAAAATAGGACGTGCAGCTCAATCAGATATTCGTAAAAATCTTAAAAAGTGGGGATAAAATTCTAGCGCACGGTACTAAGTTGGAGTGTTAGATAAGCTTGAGTCTGTCTGTAGTGATGTGCCAATATATGTTAAAATAAATTAATTTTTTCTGCATTCAAGATGAAAAAGCAGCAAAAAGATCCTCGACGAAATATACTGTATTTTAAAGCGAAATAAATAGGTATTTATTAACAAATTTACGTAATTTGTTGCTTCATCACTTTATGTAAAAATTTACCAGTAAAAAGAGCTGTTTATTTTTCCATCATGCAAGAATACAATACATTATAAAGCTCAAAAAATCATCATTATAATAGATAAACCAATATGATAGGGGCACATATAGGACTGAAACTTAAAAATCGTATGTCTCGGATTTTAAAGTACTTTTCCCCATGCTATTTCCTTTCCTCAGCCTCTTATACATTCTCCCTACCGAGCCGTCCAAACAGCTTATCTTTTACTGTCTTCCAAGCTTACCTAATACCCTTCCTTTTATCACAACCCTCATAGTTCCCCATGACGTCAGCATAGCATATATCCAGTTTTCCGGTCTCTTTCTCGCAAAAACTCCCCTTCTTCGCCATCCATATGCAATACTCCTTCCTATATGCTTTTCTCTATCACACTTTTTTCACTCCTTCCTTTTGCCCACCATATTGAGAAAAAAACCCACCATCTACTTACGTCCCCTTCCTAGAGGATTCATCCTGAGCGATGCAAAGTAAAAGGTACGCACGAAAATTATAATTGTATTTAAATCATACAAGGAAATATTCGTCTTAAAATTAAAACTAAAAATATAGGTATTTGTAGGGGAACCAACCATGCGCTCGCATGGGTTACGTTTTACATCATTTACGCATGAGAACGAAGTTACGCGAGTTCGTCGAACCATTCGGGCGGAGGCGTGCGTCATTCGACTAATCGGGGATGAGATCCTCAACAAACCGTACGCGTGCACAGAGAGTTTGATTGAATTTCTTCTCATGATTTGTCGAACGACCACTGCGCACCGGACGGTTGCATGAAAATATACCCTAGCCACGACGGTCATCTACATTTTTGACTTCTCGGTTATTTTTCGCAAATGCAAACGAGGTTCAAATAATACCTCAAGGAAAACGTGACGTATTTGCGATACGAAATTTGAAAATAACGGGACTTGCGTCCTCTCCACGATGTGACAGATCGTTAATTCTGGGAGCAATTCTTTACTCTCTTCGACCAACAATGTCTTACGCAACCATTTGTCTTTCATGTGACGCTCAAGAGCGTCTATATAGGAGCGAAGCAAAAAAAGCAAATAGCGAAACGGGGGAATAATTGTGTGGGGCTGGGTGTAAAGCGTGTGACACGTGCCATACTCAAGTGATCCCGTTCTTTCTCACTCCTCCCAACTCTTTACTCGGAGCAATCTGTCTTCAGCCCCAAACACAGTTTTACTCCTCATTTCCACCTGGAGAGATGACACTTATTTCGCTCCGTTTCTTGTCATTGTACCTCTCGTGTTCTCTGTTTGCATCCAGATTCTCTCTCCGTCTCTGCTTCTTTAATTTTCATGACCAGTTTCCTCCAGATTCTCCTCGGCAGATTCCATCCGCGTCTACCTCCTCTTGTACGAATCCTTTTCTCTCCGTATCTGACTCTTAATCGATCCGTCTCATTTCCTGCGCTATTTTTGTCCACTCGTGGCGCTGAGCGTGAATTTTGTATTTGGCAGAAGTCATCCCAGCCGGCATGCTCAATCTCATCTAGTTTTAATTACCGAATATTTCATTGCGTGCGATTAAAGCACTGAAATGAGCGTATTTTTGCAATGGCAAATTCCTAAGTTAATATGACTGTTATCAAAAAAATCATAATAATAGAAAATGTGATTACTACACGACTCACCATAGGTTGTCTCATTACCGATGATGACTCATATCTTGTGATGCTTGTTTAATTTTAAATCTTACTGGTTTAAGTATCTCGATTAAGAGCAAGATTATGAATTACAAGCGTTAATAAAACAAATCCAGAAGAAAAATAATAAACTGAATACACTAAGAGGAGGGATGTAAATCAATTCCATTGAAGAAAAATTGTACGATATGTTTCGTAACGTGCTAAAAAAGCATTTTAGAAAATAACAATTGGTTAGAAAATACATATCAATTATAGTTTTACTTTATTTCTCTTTTAAATTCAAAATCCACATACTAAAAGTTCCCAATAATTGCCGGTAGATAGCAATCATCCCTTATCATTGATTTCACGAACCCAGTACCGTTTAATAACGTTTAGAATTCTATAATTAGAATGACTTTATTTCGCTCTGCATACTTTCTACCTTCGTTCGTTACATCTAAATTGCCTATTATTTTCCTCCCTCTTCCTCACTGTCCCAACACACCCTCTCTATGTCCAGAATTCTATTCGACGCCCCTGATTTTTAACAGTATTCTCAAACGTCATCTATTTTTGAAGTGATTCAAAAAAGCTGTATCTGTTTTCATTTTAAGTTTATATAGACGGGTCTCATGTTTAGTTCAATATTTTGCTATGCTTCTGTGTTCCTTGGGCCAGATGAGGTCTCTCCACTTCCTCGGACTGTGGGAAAGAGAACGCGCACATTATATTGGACCCAGTTTAAGTAAATATCGCTCACCTACAGTTTTCAGAATAGATCTCGGATTATCGTTATCAAGACGAATGCAATGGCTCTATTCGACTGCCTTCAGGATGTGTGGAGGGTTAAAACACTATACGTTTTTAGGGAAAACTTGCCATAGGAAGACACATGCCTGACGCCTTTGTTTTAAAACGTTGGGATAGAAAAAATTGAGTTCATGTCAACTCTTTCACTTAGTAAAAGCTAAGCGTGCTATTCTCCTAAATGTAACATGTAGTACGATATTAATAGATTTTAAATCGGCATTCAGTTTATTTAAACTTTTTTCAAGTTTTATAATTAAAATATAAAATTTTTCCTTGATTACATTATTAGTTCTAATAATTAAATCTACGTTTTTCAAGACTGTGATGAAAAATTGGGTGCCACACTTGAATAATGGTATTATTCAATTGGTTTATATCAGTCTTCAAAGATATCCTTTAATTAAAATAACCTCGAAACCATAGCAAACATTTGCAGCTCAGTAATTTCAAATTTCCTTTTTGTCTGCTTTTTCATTGAACTCCACCCTATACACATTCTTGTAAGGACTTTTGCATAGTTTAATTGGAATAACCATTTTATTTGTCTCCTAAGTTTGTGCCATCACGTTTCATAAATATTTATCTTCTTTCGCCTATTGGTACTTCCTTTCTCGTTTCAAATCCGTAGAAAAGAAAATGTCATCCCTTGGTATGTGTAATTCATAACCTCAAATATTTAATATCTATTTGTCATATCAGTACCAAGGTGATAAATATTGTTCAAAGTGCCAGAACTCTCCTCCCTCATTTACTAACCAATGGCTGTGGGTTGAAGCAGTTTCCATTTCCAAAAGCTACCCTGCGATTGTTTATTTTCTTGTCGGTGTTTTTGGCTTTATTGGATACACTACCGAAACTGTAAATATTTTCTCTTTCTTAAATCATGTATGAATTAATTTCTTTTTTTATTTGTATTTTTAATAATTTCTACGAATCCACATACTTAATATCCTGTCTTCAAAACGATTATTGCAGGAAGTAAAAATCCCCCTGAAACCTAATACTGCTTTGAGATTCAGTGTAAAGCGTTCATTCATCATTATCCTTTGAGAAGCAAGTTGTTTTTCACAGCTGAAATATTTTCTCCACAAAAAAATGAATCAGTGTATTAAGCAATTTCAAATTATCAGTTAACCTAAAAATATAGGTATTTGGGGCATGAAAATGGATCACATGCGACATCAGCAAAGAAATGCGGAAATTTATTACTATTTACTCATCTATAGTATTTCCTGGAATATTTTACTATGATCAATTTTAGCTAAGATGCCATACCTTAATATTTGAATTAAAGCAAAACAGTATATTAATGAGTCATAAAATTAGAAAAATATAGGCTAATATTGTATGGGTTAAATAATGACATAAGATTAAACAATTACGGGATGGATGGTAATAATATAATTATTCCATCCCGAAGGATTTATTGGTGATCAAAGCAATGAAATGCGTGTGTTGAGCGATTATCTCAAAAATGCACTAATTTTTCGAGGAAATCATATCATCCCAAAGAGGATATTACTATTTTGAATATTAAAGTACATAAAGGATAATTTGGGAGTGGGAGCGTTGGTTACATGTTACGCATTTTTACAATTGGCAACGAAGCTCCTAATATGATCCCAATGAATGTTGCAAAGGACGTTTTTTATCCGTTTAATTCATGAAATGGAGCATTTTAACCCTATTTGAATAAAATATTGTCAATTTTTTTTACTGAGTTAATTTTAGCTCTCAAAAAAAGTGAAATCTTTTACCATTTCACTCGCATTCAATAACCACGAATGACGCACGTTGCTTAAGTTTGCTAGACAGTTTTAATGTAAATGCACATTTCGTGTAAATTATGCAATAACAATCGAAAACCCCTAGTTTTAATATTAGAACGAGTAAATTTTAATAGAGCTACAGTTGAAAATCGGTGTATGACCGACGTGTATATTGCGAGAATTAAATGTTTTTAATTTCCCTGCAAGGGGATATTAAAAGCACAATTTTATATAATTAAATGTGTACCCTTTATTACTGTTACTTCCATAGTTCAAATTAATGACTGCAGTTGGAAATCAACAACATTTGACGACGTACGACTGCAAAAATTAGAGCTGGTGAATAATTTAACGTATTTCTGTAGGAATCTTGAAGAAAACAGTCGCGGTGAGGAAATCAGGGCTTTAATTTTGATTGGAAAAGATTTAAACTGAAGAAGGAAATGGTATAATGCTAAAATATTTAAGCCATGCGTATATGCTTTTAAATTTAATGACACAAATGTAATTTTACACAACTAATGGTTTGTTGTAGCAATTTTAACAATCGAATGGATATTCCCTGAACATTATTTCAATTTCTTAATGAACATTCAGTTAAAAATAGACAGTGGAAAATGGGACTGCTGAATATTATTATGAGGGTTCAAATAGTTAAATTGTGCTTAAAAAATACTGTTTGATACCTCAAAAAAAAAAAACAAAATAAATATGGCAAAACGGTTACCATCATATTTTAATACTTATCATTTACAAAATTCAAGAATTTTATTCATGCAAATAACTCCAGTTCTAATTAAACTTAGTTTTAGTGCACACTGTTTATTGCATTCCATTTGTTATTACTAGTGTTTTAGCCGATTAGATTAGAATCATTATGTAGATAGAGCCTTCTCACAGTATTGGTCCCTAAATGACGCCTTTGGCCAATATTAAGTCATTTTCATGTCATTTCGTTATTAAGAATACACTCGGTTCGCAATATATTTTAGAAAGCAGAAAAACGAATGGATAAAATATAACTATAGGGAAAACTGTGTATTGAACGTTGCGGATTATTTTCGATTGATTGAATGGGTGTTAAATCAAAAAGTATGCGTTTTTATTACACCTACTTTATGAAATGTCGTTTGTTTGTTTATATACATTTCGCCGGCTGCACTCCATTTCACGTTTCCTCCCTTTACCTTATTCACTTTTCTCCCTGCAGGCGACACCGCCTGTTCCTCTTTTATCACCTTCCTCTCTCAAACCAAACCTCCACTCCGTTCCCTCTCTTCAACTCCAATCGAAACCTTGACTCTTTTATTTTATCCGAATTCGTTCATCCTATATTGCCTCCACACACCGAAATCCTCCCAGCCGTCCCCTCTCGACCCGCGGCCCTCGACTTCACGTCCCCTCGTCCTCCACACCCCCCCTTAACCGGGAAGGTCTCCTCTTTCGACCCACCTTCACCCTCTCTTCTTCCTCTTGTCTGCCTTATCCCGAGCAATCCCTTTCCCGATTTGTCATCGATCAGATCACACAAGAGTGCCCCAGATCGTCCCGAAAATGATCGGCTGACTCGCTTCGGAAGGAATCATACCCCCTCCCGCCAGTCCCCATGCGTCCCTGCGGGAGCCCCGGCGTGCCGCCGCCCCACCGAGCAAGAAACCACCGCCATTGGGCTCTCTCCCCTTCCCCTCGACCGCCACTTGCCTCCGAACTCCTGCGATACCCACCGAGCCTTCCTTCTCTCGGGTCGGTTGCCCCCTGTCGTCCTTGCCGTGTGATCCATGGGATTTCCCGGCTGTCCTCACGGCTCCCTAGAACCCCTAAGGAAAAAAGGAAATAGTACGGATACTCCGTCTCTCTCTCTCTCTCTCCCTTTCTCTTTCGGCCCTGACGGACCGAAAGGGATCGGCCCCGCTACTGACCCCTTTATTCCTCTTCTTCACCTCTCCTTCCTCTCCTCCACGCAACCTTCCTCTTCTCCCGCAAACCTGTCTGTCGGATTAAGTCCCTTACGCATGGCTTTCCAGACGGTGCTGGTGTCTAATTCCTGCTGGAGGCCTCCTCCCCTTCCCCTTTCGAGCACAATCCTCTGCACCATCCTCTCCACACACACGAGGGTAGTTTGGAATGTGTTTAAATTTGGAGATATGACATCATTGGTATGTGTCAAAGTTATTTTTTGTTTGTGCGTAGTGTGCCTTAAAGCAACACACACCAAGTTGCGCCCAGATCAGTTAATTACTTTAGAGTTTAGCATACCTTTGATTGACATCACGTGAGCGTTCAAGCGCACGTCTAGTGATTTCCAAAAATTACATCTACATAATACCCCGCAAGCCGCTGCAAGGGCGTGTGGCGGGGGGTGTTAGGTCAACAACCGTAAAAAGGAACAATACCACATGCAAAACAAGAACGTGGAAAATTACACCCACAGCAGCGCACACACTGATGCAAAAATCTCTTCATTCAACACTCATGCAAACACATATACCGCAAACCAACAAAAAACTGCACCCCGGGATTCAGCACGAAAGCCATCCTACTACACGCAAGCCAGGACACAACAAGCAAGAATGTGAAACACCACTACCACACGAATATGCACCACAAAACACTCTACCCTCCGAGGAGACTGTGAAAGGCAGGGAATGCGACCCAACGTTGCAGGTAGCAGGAATTTCCCCCCGCGAAGAGGGACGAGGGATTGAAAGGGAGACTTAAAAACAGATGAACAGAACACGAATGAGGTCATTCGGAAAGATAGGGTTATTATAACAAATCACAGAAGGTTAATGGAAGAGCATGCATTAATTGAATGAAATGCAATCAAATGAATTTCATTTCATATGCTCATCAAATATTACTTCACACAAACACGCTAAAAGAAAACCTTGAGAAGACCCCAGGAGAAAAAAAGACAAACTTGAAACTTAATAAATTTGATATGATGAACCTGTGCCTTTGAATGCGACGGTTAGCAAATAGTATTTTAAAATTTTAGTTGTAGTAAAATGAGCACAAACGATGTTGAATGTTTTAGACGCTCTGCTGAGGACACCACTCCAGATATAGTTGACGAAATCTATGATATGGGAATGGAAGAGACGGATGGAAGAGGAAGGATGAGATTCTAAGTTGAGAGAGGTTGATAGAGATGTAGACGTTTCGGGTGGACGGGTACATGATATATTGCATCAATGTTTGGAATTGAGAAAATTATTCGGAAGATTGGTGCCGCGATTTCCCAGAATTCAAAAATGAAATAGTACGACGTTTAAAGGACGGTTTAATGCCATTTTAGCAAAATTAGTATCATTTGAGTCGTCGTTTCGTCGCTGAATGAAAATGTCGCTACATGCTTGAAACGAAGGAACATGCAATGTGTCATGAGGCGAGGAGTCTATATCAAAGAAGCTA